>NC_044031.1:262231308-263478907 GCF_901765095.1 Microcaecilia unicolor | reverse complement strand
ATTAAGTTCAATATATTTGTGAGCGACATTGCCAGAGGGTTAAAAGGTAAGGTTTGCTTTTTTGCGGATGATACTTTGATTTGTAATCAAGTGACACCCTGGAGGGAGTGGAAAACATGGAAAAGGATCTGCAAAAGTTAGAAGAATGGTCCAATGTTTGGGGACCATTTGCATTTGGGGAGTAGAAATCCAAGGAAGCCATATGTCCTAGGAGATGAGTGGCTGATATGCATAGACAGGAAGAGGGACCTTGGGGTGATGGTGTCAGAGGATCTTAAAGTAACAAAACAGTGTGACAAGGCCATGGCCATAGCCAGAAGGATACTAGGCTGCATCAAGAGAGATGTAACCAGCAAAAAGGAAATGTTGATGCTCTACATCATTGGTGAGGTCCCATCTGGAGTATTGTGTTCAGTTTTAGAGGCCGTATCTTGCTAAGGATGTAAAAAGACTCGAAGCGGTTCAGGGGAAGGTGACAAAAATGGTGTGGGGTTTGTACCAAGAGGCTGGAAGACCTGAATATGTATACTCTAGAGGAAAGAAGGGACAAGGGAGATATTATAGACTTTTAATACTTGAAAGGTATTAATATAGAAACAAATCTTGAGTCTTCCGGTGACGTCATGACCGCGAGAGGTTGAAAGGGAAATCTCTCCGGCTCCTATCTCCCCCCAAGAGCCGTGAAAAACATATAAATTTGACTACAACTCTCCGGGGTTCGCGGAAGAAAGAGCTACAGTTCGGGCGATTTCCTCTTTGTCTTGCCTGACATTGAAATGGCGGCGAAATCCGCCCCGAAAGACAGACTCCGTGGCAGGGTAGGAGAGGACAAAATGGCGCCGCCCGCAAGCCCGCCCGGATCGTCGGTCTCATCGGCATGGATAGCCGAAATTACAGCAGAAATGAGAACAGTGATGGAGGACCTACTGGATCGCCGGTTAGCCCCGATTGACGCTAAATTAGAGCGCGTACAGACGCAGCTTATGGAGCTGTCGAAAGACTGTGTGGCCTTTCAATCGCGAGTCTCGGAAGTGGAAGACCGCGTTGCAGTGGTCGAAGGGTCACAAAGCCAGATACAAGATCAGTTGCGGGCGCTGGAAAATAAAGTGGAGGACCTGGAAAACAGGTCGAGAAGGAACAATGTACGTCTGGTAGGGCTCCCGGAGAGTATCCCGGAACGGGGCCTGGAGACTTTCTTAGCTACCTGGATATGTAAAGAACTACAACTCCCAGAAACGTTAGGGCCGCTTCGCATTGAGAGAGCCCATCGGCTGGGTCAGAAGAGTGCAGGAGCTGGCAGGCCAAGAGTAATCATCCTGAGATTTTTGGACTATGCCCAAAAGCAAGAGATCTTACAGCGGTTCAGAACCGGGAACCCCCTGATCTATGAAGGAGTGACAATTAGATGTTTTCAGGACTACTCCGCCGGCGTAGCAGCAAAACGGCGCCAATTTTCGGAATTATGTTCTAAGCTGTTTCAGAGGAAAATAAGATTTGCGCTGCAATACCCTGCAAAGCTGCGGGTCACCTATAAAGGTACCACTAAGATATATGAGACTGCAGCAGCCGCCCAAGAACTTTTAAAGCAGCTAGAAATGGATAGACCAGAGGACGGCTGAAAAAGGAGTGGAGCTGTCAGCAGAGGAAGGCAGACCAGAGCATGAATAGAGGATGATCTGGAGAGTTGGTATATCAACGGGCGCCCACGGGCGTAAGAACTGATCTAATGAGGAATGTTATGGGATATGTTTAAAGGTTAAAGTTATATGAGTTTGTAAGTTAATAGGTTCAGACTTACACAGGAATGTTTAATAGAAGAAATAACAAGTGGGTGGTATTAAGCCTTGGTTTGGAGAATAGTTGGAGCCTGCCCGGAGGTTCTGGGGGGAGGAGGGAGAGACGTAGGAAGTTATGGTCCCAGCAAGTGGGTCCGGTTCTAAGGGTTTGGGGAGTGGGAGGGGGGGAACGGGGATGGGGAGGGGGGGGAGGGAAGGAGCGGGAAGGGAAGGGGTGAGATTGAAGCTAGGCCTTTGGGAGTCGGGAGTAATCGCGGTTAGGCAGGTCCCTTTGTATGCTTGGCTGGATGGGAGTCAGATAGGTAAGCGGGCACTGACGATGGAAAAAGTCTGGCTGGGGATGCATGTTACGGAGGCTGGCCAACGAGTAGCTGGTGGAGAGCGAACGGGGGGGAGACAGAGGCTGGGATGTCCCCTCCCACAATTATCGCAGTTTTCTGCAATATATGCCATTTTGGTTAAATTTGAGGTATGGTGAACATTGTAACTTGGAATGTAGGGGGGATAAATTCACCTATTAAAAGATCCAAGATCTTGCAGCAATTAAATAGACATCACATAGACATTGCATTGATACAAGAGACGCATTTGTCGCAGGCAGAGCATGCCAAACTTAATACGTGGTGGGTAGATAAGTGTGTAGCGGCGCATGCACAGGGGAAAAAAGGTGGAGTGGCCATTCTGATCCGTAAAGGTGTAGCACTGGAGATACGCCCTCTCTTAGTAGATGCCTTGGGAAGATATGTTTTATTAGAGGCCACGGTAGGTATGCAAAAAGTACTTATTGGTAATATCTATGCCCCTAACAACTACGACAAAAAATTTTTCCAAACGATAACTAACTTCCTCCTTAAGCAGCCACACACTGAACTCATAATAGGGGGCGATTTTAATGCAGTTTGGGATCCCTCACTAGACAAATCAGTCCCAAGCAACTCCGCGACATATCATAATAATAGAGGTCTACTGAAGATGAGCCAGTTATTAGACCTGACGGATGTCTTGAGGGTACTTCATCCGGGTATGAGGGATTACACGCATATGTCACGGGCTCATTCAACACAGTCGCGTATTGACTATATTTTGGTTTCCAGTCAGATGTTTGGGGAAATTGTAAAGGCAGAGATAGGGCCATATGTGATATCTGATCATGCATGGGTTTATATGGAGTGGAAGCCACGTGGCCAGGCTCGAAGAGACAGAAGATGGCAATTCCCCATAGAGTTCTATACGGACCCCATACTAAAAGGGCGCTTGCAGGCTAGCTGGGTGGAATACACGACACAGAATCATGAACATCAGACAGACCCGGTCTTATTCTGGGAAGCCGCAAAGGCTGTGCTCCGGGGGGAAATTATTAGCCACGTGCACTATGTTCGGGTTACCAGGGATAGGCAGATACTGCGATTAAGTGCACAGCTTTGTCGCGCGAGGATGAGGTTTGGAGACACACATACGGCAGAGGCCAAACAGCAGGTGCTGGATCTACAATCAGCACTGAACGAACTCTTGCATAGGCGAGCACGCAAGTCGCACATATATTATAGATACATGCTTTATAAGCACGGTAACAAAGCAGGCAAACTACTGGCCAAGCTTCTCAAACAAAAAGGGGGTGCCAAACATATTCTAGCCCTTCGAGGGACGGGAGGAGGTCTTAAAACCGCAGACAGGGATATCTGTAATATTTTTCAGACCTTCTATAAAGATCTTTACGCCCCCCCCAGAGGACGAGGGTCTGGGGAGCCAGATGTACCTAAATAACCTCAATTTCCCCAAGCTTACCCAACGAGAGCGAGAACAATTGAATCAACCATTTACGGAAGATGAGGTGCATATGGTCATAACGCAGAGTCCTTTGTTAAAGGCCCCAGGCCCGGACGGGTTAAGGGCTGAATTTTACAAAATGATGGGGGAGGTTATTGTTCCGGATCTATCTAAATTTTTAAATCAGATGATAGATCAGAAAGCTATGCCGCTTGACCTGAATAGAGCACAAATTATAGTATTACCCAAACCGGGGAGGGATACATTGGAGCCAACATCATACCGGCCCATATCTCTGTTAAACTATGACACTAAGTTGATGGCAAAAATATTGGCAAATAGATTGGCAAGAATTCTGCCCCGGCTGGTACACGAGAGCCAAGTGGGCTTTGTGGGGGGACGAGCGGTAAGCAAAAATTTGAGGGCGATCTTAGCATCATTAGAGTATGGGGAACGCAAGGGTCTGGCGTCTCTGCTAGTCAGCTTTGATGCTGAAAAGGCCTTTGATAAGGTGCATTGGACATTTCTTTTTGACACGTTGGAAAGCTATGGCTTTTCCGGTAGGTTTATTGAGGCAATTCAAACCTTATATGCCAACCCAAGCGCCTCGATATGGGTCAATGGAATAGCTTCGGCGAGCTTTCCTATTAGGAGAGGAACTAGGCAGGGCTGTCCCCTGTCTCCCCTCCTTTTTGTGCTGGTGCTGGACCCTCTTATCCGTGACATTATGGAAAATCCCTTGATTAAAGGAGTGAGCATGGGCCGACAGACATTTAAAATTGCAGCTTTCGCGGACGACCTTCTCGTTCACTTGACCTCCCCGAAGGTGTCTTTAGAGACGCTACTGGAAACGTTTCGGGAGTATGGAGATTACTCAGGCTTCAAGATCAACTTGGATAAGTCTGAGGCACTGGCATCCCCAACGATAGGCGCAGAGGAGTGGGGGGAAGAGTTTCCTTTACGTTGGGCAATTCATTCTTTTAAATATCTTGGTATTCGTCTTACGATGCAAACAACAGAACTACATCGGTTAAACATTAAGGCCCTCTTGGATTACACTAGAGATAAATTGGACTCTTGGAGGGGTTTACCCTTGTCTTTAATGGGCAGGATTCATTTGATACAGATGGTGGTTTTCCCACGCTGGCTATATGCCTTACAGACCTTGCCCATACGTCTAACAAAGAAAGATCTAAAGCATATAAATCGCTTGTGTGGCCAATTTTGTTGGGCCGGCAAGAAAGCAAAGCTGCAGCAGGGCTTGCTGGTGGGAGGCTGGAAACAAGGGGGCATAGGGTTCCCAGATCTATTCCTATATAATCAGGCATGCCTGCTGCGACACGTGCGAGATTGGCTTGATTTAACACAGTACTATACGCCGGTACACTTAGAACGGGCATGCCTAGCGCCACATGACATGATTGCACTGCTCCACCTACCCCGAAATAATATACCCCCACATCTTAGGAACAGTGTACTGTTCAATCCTCTCCGGTTAACATGGCAGTGGTGGGTTGAACAGTTGGGGGGACATCCAAATATTTCAGACCAACTTCCGATTGTGGGGAATCTAGCGTTTGAAGCGGGAATGGGTAACCCAATATTTCAGAATTGGGGACAGCGTGGTATTACAAAGATGAAACATCTGCTTTCGGAACGGGGGGGTCTAGTGTCGTTCGCTGTCTTACAACAGAAGATAGGGTCTGATTGGGGAAATCATTTTGCTTATTTACAAATTCAGCACTATATACAGGCAATGCCCCAAGAAGCTTTGAAAGGGCAATTGGGGGACAAGATACAGGAGTTTTTCAGGGATCTGGCGACGGAAAGACATGCGATATCTGATTTATATGGGGCCCTGGCTCGTAGGAGGCCGATACAACAGTATGAGAAAATTAAAGTTAAATGGGAGCAGGACCTTGGGACTTCATTGGCATCCTGGGATATAGTGGCTTCTTTGAAAGGGATTAGACAACTAGTTACAGACGAAAGATTGAGAGAGTGTGGGTATAGAGTTATATTACGGGGATATATGACCAAAGTGCAGCTGGCCCACATGCAAAGGTCAGGGAGTGATACCTGTTCTAAATGTGAAGTAGCTCCGGGCACGTTTTACCATGCTCTTTGGAAATGTCCTAAGGTTCGGACATTTTGGCAGCGTGTCCGAGGCCTCTTGGCGCGGCTGGGTGTCAAGGTCCAGGGTAATGAGAGGCAATTTTTGATCGACCAGTCCGGGTCTTTTGCTCCCAATAGAGCACCGGCGACCCTTCTAGGGAGGAAGCTGTGTTTGGTGGCTCGTAAATGTATTATGCAATACTGAACTTCCCCGGAGGCCCCTGCCTATTGGCATTGGAGGAACCAGGTTCATCTCCTGGCTTCTTGGGAAGCCCGAGAGTCTAAATCCTCAGTTAAACGCCGACAGCGCTTCCTTCAAATCTGGTCTCCTTACTTACAGATGTTAAGCCCCCGTGGGAGAAGTCTGCTCGTTAACTCTGGCTAGCTTCCACAAGGTGTGTTGGAACCGAAGGCGGTTACTCCCGATAGAAATATAAATATGCTTATCTGGGAAGGGGAGGGGTGGGAAGGGCGGGAGGTGGGTGAGGGAGGGGAAGGGGGAACTGAGGTATGTTAAGTTTACATTATATAACCTTAGGAGTGCAGTACTACGATGTAAGAGGGGTGCGTGACAATACTTTCTTTACTCTGGAAAGCGCTGTAAACTTGTTTTGGTCAAATCTTAGCAGTATGGACCGGTGAGCCGGGGGTGATAATAGACACCTAATTTGGTATGACAGTTTTTCTTCAGCAAAGCCTCTGGCGGTTACACAGGTCCGCTTGAGAATGGCAGTAAGGATCAGCAGCAAGAACTGCTCATTTAGTAGCCTTTCTGGATGCCGGAGGTATAGGTATGGGGCCATCAGAGATAAGGCCCTTTGCCTTTGCACTGTACTGTTTTATTCGCACAGAAGAGTTTGTTATAAAACATGTTTATTTGTGTTTCTTTTTCCCCTGATGTACTGCAAAATATTTTCTACTATGAATATGTTGTAAATTAATAAACAAATTTAAACATAATATAGAAACAAATCTTTTCCAGAGAAGGAGAAACAGTAAAACTAGAGAACATGAATTGAGGTTGCAGGTTGGTAGACTTTTTCACAGAGAGGGTGGCCAAAGACTGGAATGCCCTCCTGTGGGAGGTGGTAGAGACAAAAACGGTGACAGAATTCAAAATGTCATGTGATGAACACCAGAGGATCTCTAATTAGAAAATGGGTGGTATAAAAAAAACCCTAAACTTAAATGGCTGCATGTGTGTGGATATGTTGTGTAATGCTGTGAGGAACTAGGGCCGGTGCCAGGCAAATTTGTATGGTCTGTGTCCCGCATATGGCAATCCAGTTTAGGATGGGCTGGAAAGGGCTTTGACAGCAACTTCAGTGGCTGGAACCTGACAACAGTGCTAGGCAGACTTTTACGGTCTGTGTCCTGCAGATGACAAGACAGGGAGGCTGGAGTGGGCTTTAACAACAACTCTAGTAGCTGGAACATAAAGACAGGGCCGGGCGGACTTCTATGGTCAATGTCCCAGAAACACCAAAGAAAGACCGTGATCAAGTATTTTGCATCACATTCATTTTTTATTTCATCATGAACTGATAATGAGTGGTGACAGTTGGGCGTACTGGATGGACCGTTTAGGTGTTTTATCTACTGTCACTTTATCTACCGTTACTATGTATTTCTGGTATCCTTAGTTAATTCATGCTTTATTTAAATCCTCCTCCTACCCTCTTCTGTTAATTTAAATTATCTCTAGAATTCTGTTCCTCCATGTCTCAAAAGGTCCCCCATAAGTTCTCATATGTGGGTAATGATTATTATCTGAAAGCTGCAGTCTTAACCGTCCTAGCAATTTTTTCTCATTTTATTTATTTAGTTGACCACCTCTTGTGTCTGAGATAAACCGTTCTGCCTCCATTTCACTGCTGTCATGCTTTTTGCACCCCTCTGCTGGTAGTAGGACATAGCTGAACCTGATCTCAAGTTCTACAAACATACAGCTCTCTCATCTCTGTGATCCTCGTACTGTATCCAGCCTCACCTATTCATAGCACCTAGCGGTGCTAGCCTGCCTCCCCATCAGTCACCTTTTTTTTTTTTTTTTTTTTGAGAAATGTCAGCTGAACAGAGAGGTTTGGGGAAGAAAAGGGGAGAAACTGGGTCACGTGATAGTAGCTGGAGAGTGAGGACGCACGCTTGGAGAGCTCCTGGCTGACATTACTGACGATGCAGTAATCCATGTTTATTTCTTTCGCTTTCACAGCTGCTTTTAATCCCCATGTAGAAAGGACGTGCCCTCTCGGTCTTATCCAAAACAAAAATCGCTAAGATGACCACTGACGGGGCGAGAACACTGAAAGCCACCCAACAGCCTACCATGCTTCAGTGTCTGTCTCCCCAAGATGGCGTTCCCCGCCTAAGCCTGCGTCGCCTACCACCTCTTCTTTGAGTGACATGGTCGGGGACTCTGTTCCAGACCCTATTGCTCGATCTTTAGATCCGTCGTTGTTGGCGATTCAGGAAGGAAATACGAAATTAGTGGCACAGCTCACAGATGTTCTGAAGGACTTAATTGGGGGACGGATGGAGATGCAAACTGTCGCAGACCACTTAGACCAAGTGGAACTTCGAGTAGAAGCGCTGCAGGATGATTTCACCGGGCAGCGGTGGCTGGGGAAAACTTTTCACTCCTTTGTGTCCTCCTGTAGTGCTGGGGTGCTAATTTTGCTTAACAAACGATTCCCTGGTATAGTGTTACTCTGCTGGAAAGTCAGTGCGGGTTGGGAAGTAGCAGTGGAAATTGCGTTGGGTACCTTTGAATGCTGCCTGGCATGTGTCTATGCTTCTAATAGTGGGCAACTTGAATTTCTGGACACTCTTGGGGCAACTGACCACGTGGACGGCTCTCCCTATTATTCTAGGAGGGGATCTAAACTTGGTTATGTCTGGGGATTGGGATAGATCTGCTACTAGTTGTGTGGGTCACCCAGGGGCGGGGGATAGTAATGAACGGTTTTTGCCAGTTATTACACTTATACCTTGCTGGACGTGTGGAGGTTACAAAACCCAGGGGTGAGAAATTATACTTGCTATGCAGCGGGACTGAATTCTTATTCATGTATTGACTACTTTTTATGCTCACTTCAGTTGTTTCACTCCCTCTCTCACTTCATTATCACTCCTGTAACAACCTCTGACCATGCGCCTCTGCACACCTCTGTTCAGGGGGCAGTGCCGGGTTCCCCGGGTGTATCCCTATGGAGATTGAACCCTGTGGTTTTGGGCCATGCTCCTTGTGTCCAGTCTATCATGGAGGTGATACAGTAGTACCTATGATTTAATGATATCCCCAATATTGATCTTTTCATAATTTGAGATGCTCATAAAGCAACAATCAGGGGTGAATTTATCCAGTATGGTTTTTATTTAAAGAAGCAAGGCCCATACCATTAGTATCATCATGACTGATTTACAGGAGGTGCACAAGGATTCCCAGACAGCTATTTCCACCCTGGCTTTGCTACAATGTAAACAGAGATACCATGAATATTTGGATGAGGAGCTGGAGACACCATGAATATTTGGATGAAGAGCTGGAGACCATCTGTAGAAAGACCAATCAAAAATTTTACGTTTTTTTTTTTTTTTTGGGGGGGGGGGGGCGTGTCAAGATGGTGGTGTGAGGCTGTCAGCAGGAAGAGCTTTGCTTACCGTTTTGCTGGCTTTTTGAAGTTCTTTTCTTTTTGCAGTGATGCCACACACCAAATGAAAGGGCATTGTCGGCCAGGTACCCTAACCGGTTCGGACATCTTCGCCTGTCCAGAAAACGGAACGATTTGCCTTCAGGATGCCCGCCCAGAATACTGGCGTGAGTTGTCCTGCACTTGTGCCAGAGGATGGAGCCTCTGGAACCTTAGGACTTGACGTCACGCTTTCTCCGGTGATCGACTCTCCTCTGTGTGCAGCAGCTACTGCTGCAGTCTGCAAACAGAGCCCCGTTCCCGAAGCTGGTCAGAAGCCCTGTGATGAGGGTGTGACTGTTGGTGAAAATGCTGTTGGGATAGAAATCCAGGGAGCAGATGGTAATGGCTCCCCCATGGAGGTAACTTTGGAAAGAATTTGGAAAACCATGAAAAGTTTAGAAGCAACGGTGATGAAATCAATGGGAGAAATGGTGAGTAAGGTAGATTTGTTTGCTACCAATATAGAGCAAGTAAAGACTGCATGTACTGTTCAAATAGATCAAGTACAAGGTGAAGTTAAATCCTTACAAATATTATCGACTGCTTTGATGAAAGATAATGTAATGACTGAAATGAAAATTGAACAGATGGAAAATCAGTTTAGAAGATTTAATCGCTTCACTGGCTCCCGATCCGCTACTGTATACAGTTCAAGCGTCTCCTATTGACCTTCAAGTGCACTCAATCTGCAGCCCCCCATTACCTCTCCACCCTCCTTTCCCCTTATGTCCCCACCCGTAACCTCCACTCTCAGGACAAATCACTCCTATCTGTACCCTTCTCCACCACCGCTAACTCCAGACTCCGCCCCTTCTGCCTTGCATCACCTTATGCCTGGAACAGACTTCCCGAACCCATACGCCATGCGCCCTCCCTGCCCATTTTCAAGTCCTTACTCAAAGCCCATCTCTTCTCCCTTGCTTTTGGCGCCTAACCACCTTCCCCATTCATGATACCTACACTGACTACATAGTTTACTACCTTTAGATTGTAAGCTCTCTTGAGCAGGGACTGTCCTTCCCCTTGTTTAAAATTGTACAGCGCTGCGTAACCCTAGCAGCGCTATAGAAATGCTAAGTAGTAGTAGTAGTAGTTTATAAAATTTGCCTAAGTCTCCTGAATGAACTGTTCTAGACGTATTGAAATTTACTCCTGAAACTATTCCTCCATTGAACAGAATTTACTATATTTCCTCAAAAAAAGATACAGGAGGACAATCAGGAGCACAATATGTTGGGAAAAACTTAGATTTACATAATCTTTCAGATTTTTTGGAACATTATAATATGGAAATTATGGAACATATAGCTTTATTTATTGCTTTTGTATTTGAGCAAGATTTGAATGTGGTTTTGAGAACTTATTTCCGGTGTTCTCAGGCTTAATTTTTTGGACAAAGAATATGGGTTTACCCTGATGTTACTAAGTCTACACAAAACTGCAGGAAATTATTCCTAGTTATGAAACAGGAAACCAAAGATTTTGCTGCTACATTTTACTGAGTTATCCATGCAAATGCATTATTAAGTATGCTGGAACTAAGTATGTGTCCTTTGCTCATGAACAACTTAGGACTTTTCTGGACTTGAAAAAGTTAGTTTAGAGAACTGACTAATTGAAAACATAGCAGGTGTTTTCTCATGCTAAGTTATATCTACTACGTCCCTCTCTTTCAGTTTTTGTGGTCTAACGAAAAGATAGACGTTACCTAAGATATAATTCAAATTTCTGTTTATTCCTTCTCTGTAACAAGTGTGCTTTGCTTGTGTAATAATTTAATGCTAATAAAAAAAATTATGTTAAGGGGGTAAAATAGATAAGATCCTGGTGGCTTAATTACAGCAGAGGGTAGCCCAACTGGTAATAACTCAGCTTTGAGCTCCTTCAGGGAATCTGGTACACCATAAGATAGATATTGAGAATCAGTTTATCGATTTTTATCAGGCTTTATACACTTCGGAGCTCTCCACCACTGACGCAGATATATGTAAACATCTTCAATCCCATGTCTCCAAGGTATTCACAGATGACGAAGTTTGGGTTTTAGAGGGAGTCATCACTGAGGGGGAGCTCCTTAAGGTAATTCAGGATCTTCCACGGGGCAAAGCAGCTGGGCCTGATGGATTTCCACCTGAATTTTATAAACAATTTCATGTATTGCTGGTTCCTCTTTTTACCAGGGTGCTCGGTCGAGTACTTCTCATCGGTCAGAAGCCTAAGTCTTTTTCCCAGACAGTGATCACTGTGCTTCTGAACCGGGGAAGGATCCCCCTCAGTGTGGGTCATATTGTCCCATCTCACTTATCAACATGGACGTGAAAATCTTGGCGAAAATATATGCCAATTGATTGACTCTCCTGTTGCCTGCAGTGATTCACAGGGATCAAACGGGGTTCATGGGTAGTATCCATAGGGTGTTAAATGTTGTACAGTATTTTAACACCAACCCACACATCCCTGCGGCCTTTCTCGCCCTCAACGCCAAAAAGGCATTTGATAGGGTAGAGTGGAGGTTCTTACTGTTGGTTTATAACTTTTACTCTGTGGCCCCTATTTTTCCTTCGGGTTATTCAGGCACTGTATAGCTCCCCCATGGCCCAGCTTCATATTAATTGCACTCTTACCTCCTGTTTTCATCTGTATAGGGGAACTAGGCAGGGCTGCCCTCTCTTGCCTCTGCTCTTTGCGATTGTTCTCGAGCCTTTCACTCAGGCCTTGAGGGGGGTGGAGGCGATTGAGGGGGTTTGGATGGGTTCTGTGTGTCATAAGTTGGCCCTGAGTTCAAGCGATGTCATGCTAATGCTGACTAGTTTGAAGACTTCTCTTCCTTCTTTTATATCTCAATGTCATCAGTTTAATTTTGTGTCTGGTAATAAATTGAATGTGATTAAATCTCTGATTATGCCAGTTAATTTGCCATAGGAGGATGTCCAGCAGTTGCAATCCTTGGTACTTTTGTATGGTGTTTCCAGGGCATGGGGTACTTGGGGGTTACTGTCCCCCCTCATATTTCCCATCTTTACCCCAGGGCTTTAGCATTGGTCAATGAGGATCTCAATAGATGGTATCATTTGTCCAGATCCCTCAATGCTAGAGTAAATATGATTAAGATGAATATTACCTATAGACTGCTGTATCTGATCATGGCTGTCTGTTGCTTAGTGCCTGATCAATTTTTTGAAGTTACATCAGCGGATTTCCTCCTTTTTGTGGGCAGGCAGGACCCTGTGCATAGCCCTTAAATCCTTGATGCAACCAGTTACCAAAGGGGGCCTTTCCTTGCCGAATCTGAAACTATATTATTGGGCAACAAATTTATGTACTCTTTTTTTTTTTTTTTTCTTCTGGCAGAGGACGTCACTGGACCAACAATATATTGCCATGGATCGCTGAATAATGCCACCCCAGGACATCTGCTCCATACCTTTCACAGATTTGTCCCACATGCTAAAGCTTTTGGCGGCTCATGCCGTTCCTTGGTCAACTCTGCAGGCCTGGCAGCCAGTCACTAAATATTATATTGTAAGATGCGGCCTGAACTCTCCCCATTGGTGGCTCTCCGGGCTACTTCCTTATTTCCACATGGGCAAGACTGTGGATCTTGATTCAAGTGGCCACAGGATAACGGCTTTCATTCCAAAGGTCACTACTCCATCCTCATCCTCCTTGACCTATCCACCACACCTAACCATTATACCTCTATTCAGGAAATCTAGACTGCCCCAATTTGATTGACCGCACATTTTGTCCATTAAATTGTAAGCTCCTTTGAGCAGGGACTGTCCTTCTTTGTTAAACTGTACAGCGCTGCGTAATCCTAGTAGCGCTTTAGAAGTGTTAAGTAGTAGTAGTAGTAGTCATTGGATTGTTCACTTTGTTCCACATGGATCCCTTCTTACTAGAGTACAGGTGTTGGATCGATGTTCGGTGTCCCCTCACCCCTTTGTACTTAATCAGGTACATCATTTTCTGCACAAGACTGAGATTACCCGGAAGTTGAACCCTATTGAGTCGATCCTGTGGAAATCCTCTAATCACAGGGTATTATTTCTCTTTTCTACAAGGCTTTGATGCTTGTGCGGGATCCTCCAGCTAATCCGAGTTCTGCAACTGACTTTTTCAGAGCACCAGTAGGAAATGATCACCTTGGTCATGAGCAAAGTCTCTCATCAGGACTCCCAATACAAATTGCTCCACAGGACATATTTCACTTTGCACAAATTACATTTATTTCATCCCTCTGCATCACCTTTGTACTGGAGGAACTGTGGAGAGTCAGGTACCTTCTGGCATATATGGTGGGATTGCGCTAAAGTTCAGCCCCTGTGGGACACGGTATGGACAGTTGGTTATCAAGTCTCCTCCATTCCCGGTGCCCGGAGTTATGGTATGGCCTTGCTGCAGATCAACACGGGCAATGTATTTGAAGTCCCGGATAAGGAACATCTTTTCTCTTTTCTGCTTTTAGCGGCTCAACTGGTGTTGGCGATGCACAGGAAATGCCCGCAACTACCTACAATCTCAGATTGGATTACAAAATTACACTCCATTGCGAAGGGAGAGCAGTTCCGAGCACTGCTGCAGGGTCGACTGGCACAGTGGGAGCATTGCTAGTCACCTCCTACTTGCGTTCATTACTTCAGATCTGGCCAGTGGGGTTTTTTTTCTTTGGACTAGTATACTTTTGGCTGGGAAGTGTTCTCTTAGCAGTGTTTGGGTTTGGAGGTGGTTTTGTCCATAGTGCCTCATGACCTGGATTGGATTGCTCTGTCATCTTGGTATTTTTCATTTGTTTAACCTTGTGCTGTAAGGGAGTATTTCTGACTGGTTTCTTTTATCCTAAGATCCCATAATATTTGGTTGTGTTCCTTACTTCAGAGGGATACGTATATTGTAGCAAGCTGCTTTCATATGTTGCAGTTTGATACTTATAAGATATTCATGGCATCTTGCTAAGCTCACTGTTTATTGCATTGTTCTTGTTATTTTTTTTTCTGGTTGCGTATATCATAAAAGCTTTAATGAAAATTGAATCATAAAAAAGGGGAGAAACTAGACATGGGGAAAGAGGAGGAAAAGGGAGATATTGGCCACCTTTGGAGGAGGAAGGGTGGGGAAGGAGATTAATTGGCTACCTTGGGGGGGGAGGAGGAGTTGAAGGGGATAAGTTGACCACTTTGGGGGGGGGGAAGAAGGGCAGATGTTGGCCACCTGGGGGGGGGTGCATGGCTGAGGGTTTGCATAAGATCTCAGGTAACCTAAAATTGTTCATCCTGGTAAAGTTGATCCATGAAGTAGCCCAGGCAACTGTTTGTTTCCCAGTGTGTACCGCTCTCTTTTAGAGGAAAGGTAGAGGGGGTGTACGTGTCCTAAAAGCCTGAACAGATGGACTTGGTATATTTAGCATATTTTGATTTATAAATCCCATGCATCCAAAATTTGTTCTCTGTAATATAAAGTTGATTCAGGTCCATAACCTGCTATAAACTCGGGGTTCTGGCACACTCTGTCTCAAAGAAATAAAGAGCAAATTAATAACATGCTTCATGTTTCCAGGGCACTAAATCCATGCATTGTTAAAGTAATCCAACCTTCTTAAGGCAGCTACTTTCACAACAAGTTGGAAAGTAAATTGATCCCAGAAGTTAGTGACATATATTATTGGTTTATCTTTCAGGAAGTAAATGAAAACTCTCTTAAGAGATTAAACGGCTATCTTGAAAACCTCCAGAAACCAGGATTCAGATCCTTTAAACCAACACAACTTACTTTTTATGTAAGAGAGACGGAACAACAGTCACTGGATAGCCAGGAATCACTCAGCACTCCAGGTGAGATTTCTTATGGACATATAATGAATGATCCAGTGTGATTAATCAAATTCAGTAAGGTC
This sequence comes from Microcaecilia unicolor, assembly GCF_901765095.1. Lineage (NCBI taxonomy): Eukaryota > Metazoa > Chordata > Amphibia > Gymnophiona > Siphonopidae > Microcaecilia > Microcaecilia unicolor. The sequence continues at coordinate 263,463,644 of NC_044031.1, read as the reverse complement.
TCCCATTAAGTGATGGTTAAATTCTATGAAAAATGAATTAAACCATCTTCCCTGTCTCCCACCCAAAGAATGTATATGCCTTATATATTGATGTATATATGGTTACATACAAAAGGTCCCCTTTTAAAAGCTAACACCACTCTCTTGCCACATTGATGTCATCAGCATCGTAGTTCACATCGCGCTTTTCCAACCACAGAGCTCAAAGGGAGTTACATTGGGTCAATATCTATAATTCAATCATCTCCAATAAATAAGGAACCGAAGTTCCCTCTCCGGGTATATGTTTAGAGGCCCGATGTAATAAACTGTGTAATCTCAGTGCAGTGGTTTGCTTCCAGTTTAACACAGGCGTTTTATTTTTATGTACTAAGACTAGTTCTGGTTTGGTAAAAATTTCATGTGCTAGGATCCTTGCTTTGTTGGAAGTAAACTGCTGCTCTGATCTTAGTGCAAGTAGCATGGAAATGTATGCCTATGAGCAGGGGCAGACTGATGGTGATCTGGGCACCGAGGCAAAAAGAATCATTGCCCCCCCCCTCCCCTTAGTGATTATTGGAGTGTCTTTGGATTGGTCCTCCTGCTCAGTGTGTTTCTAATTGAAAAATCTGCTTTTGCAGTTTAATTTAATTTAAGCATTTATATTCTGCCCTTCCTTCCATCAAGAATATAGAGCAGATTACAAACCGAAAACAACAACAAAAATCAAAGACAGCAGTAAATTTGAGAGACTGAGATCGACTCCACATGCCCTGGCTTTTAGTCATGGAATGTGCAAAACTAACCCACTTGGAGAAATTGCCCCCAGTAAGACAATCAAGGTAATACAATAGATACAACAAAGAACCTTCACAAATCCTCCATGCTGCTGCATTCAAGTTGACCTACAGTTGAATGAAAAGTCAAGTTTTCAGATGGCATCATAAAGGGAATAATTGGTTACTGATTTTAAATCAGTTGGTAACTTATTCCATCAAATAGGAACTGTATCATTAAAAAAGAGACATGTGATAGTTACTCAGTGACACTAACATCTGACCTGACAAAGCAGAGAGAATGAGATCTAAGAAAACAAGGGGGAGGGGATTTAAACATGGAGAAAGCTTTGCTGGAGAGGCTTGGGGTGAGGACAGGATGACCGAGGATGACTGGTAGGAGAAGTAGGGGAAGCTTGATTCAAGCTCGAGGGGTTTACAAGAGAGCATGTATTAGGAGAAGAGACTGTGAAGAGTTGGGTGGACAGATTTGAGGGGAAAGTGTGTTGGGGATTGTATACCAAATTTCCAGGCCTATGTAAACCGCAGTCAGAAAGTGGTGGTGATGGAGAAAAGTGCAGATGCCCAATGAACGGGATGTTGCAAGGAGCTGGGGTGTAGGGAAAGATAAGAGAAGTAATGATAAGCCACAGAATGAATGCATTTGGAAGTAGGAGAAATTGAAATGTATGGAGAAGTAACCCCCCCCCCCCTCGTTCTACCATATGGTCTAACTGAGTCCACAAGTTACTGTCCTGAGGTGTGGTCCCTTGATACCAGAATTTCCCTCTACTTCGGTACGCCTTGAGTAAGAAGGAAGGTAAGTCGGAAGGTGGGTGGGCCACAGCAGAGGGAAATTGCAGCATCGACCAATGTAGCTAGCTGGTGCCCTGCCTACATGAAGAAAAAGACCGGGGGGGGGGGGGAGTTTGGAGACAGGAGCGCGGGAGGGGGAGAGAGGGGACGTCTAGGTTGGATGTTGGGGCATGTGAGAGATTAGTGCTGGGCCCTTGGGCAATGCTTGATTGCCCAAATGGTCAGTCCACCCCTGCCTATGAGCTACATACAAAATTACTTATAATATAGCAAACTGCGCTAATGGATAGTACAATTTTTTTACTGCCCTCTTAATACCAAAACCTTATTTCTCCTCCAGAGGTGGAGAAGTTTTAAGTACCCATTGACTTCAGAATAAATCAATAGAATCCCCAAGTTGGGGGACCCATATCATCCAGGGTACCTCTAGATCAAGCTCCCAAACCACACAATATCTTACCTCCATATGTATGGACCAGTACTACTTACCTGATTCCAGACAATCATCATCCATCCTTCTGTGACTGCTACTGTCCTGAAAAATGGCAGCTGATTTATTAATAACCTTTAGCTTAATCTCAGCTGATGCTTTTAACAGCTTAACAGTTTTCCAAGGTTGTTGGCCGTTCAAGAGAAGGATGGATGATGGTTCTGCAGGACTAGGTTGGTCCGTTGGAGGTGGGGGGAGGGTGGTCTGGGGCCCTCAAAGTTTAAGAGAGAAGCAAGGTTAATTAATTTGATGTTGCTTCAATTTTAATGCTAAAATTAAAATGGAAATAAAGTTCACTTGAAGTTAACTTTTCTTTCCTTTTTATATGGTACTTTCAATTTACCACAAATAGTTTTCTTTGCTTCTGTTTTAGTGTGAATTTTTACTACATTAGGAATCTAAGACTGATTTTTAAAGCAATCTTATTACATGACTAGTAAAAAAGGCCCGTTTCTGACACAAATGAAACGGGCGCTAGCAAGGTTTTCCTCGGAGTGTGTATGTTTGGGAGAGTGTATGTGAGAGTGACTGTTTGAGAGTCGGAGTGAAAGTGTGATTGTGTGAGAGAGAGCGTGAGTCTGGGTGTGAGTGTGTTTGTGAGAGAGTGTGTGTGTGAGAATGAGAGTGTGTGCAAGTGTGTATGTGAGACACAGTGTGAGTGAGAGTGTGTGTGTGTGGGAGAGAGAGAGAGTGTGTGTGAGACACAGATTCTCTGTTTGAGTGAGTGTATGAGACCAAGCGAGTGTGTGAGTGACTGTGTGGCACATAGAGAGTGAATGTGATACAGTGTGAGACAGAGTGTGTGAGAGTGAGAAAGACATTGTATATGAGAGAGAGAGTGTGAGCCGTGCCCTCCCAATCCATGGCCATCTGTCCCCTGCCCCCTCCATTCATCCTTTTCCAGCAATTCCCCTCTGTCCGTGAGCCCTGCTCTCCCAATCCATGGCCATCCATGTTTGTCTGTCACCTGCCCCCTCCATTCATCCCTATCCAGCATTTCCCCTCTCTGCTTGAGGCCTGCCCTGCAATCCATATCCATCCATGCCCATCTGTCCCCTCCATTCATCCCTATGCAGCAATTCCCCTCTCCCTGAGTCCTGCCCTTCCAATCCATGCCCATCCATGCTCCTCTGTCACCTGGCCCCTCCATTTTTCCCTATCCAGCATTTCCCCTCTCTGCCTGAGGCCTGCCCTGCAATCCATATCCATCCATGCCCATCTGTCCCCTCCATTCATCCCTATCCAGCAATTCCCCTCTCCCTGAGTCCTGCCCTTCCAATCCATGCCCATCCATGCTCCTCTGTCACCTGGCCTCTCCATTTTTCCCTATCCAGCATTTCCCCTCTCTGCCTGAGGCCTGCTCTGTAATCCATATCCATCCATGCCCATCTGTCCCCTCCATTCATCCCTATCCAGCAATTCCCCTCTCCCTGAGTCCTGCCCTTCCAATCCATGCTCATCTGTCACCTGGCCCCTCCATTTTTCCCTATCCAGCATTTCCCCTCTCTGCCTGAGGCCTGCTCTGTAATCCATGCTCCTCTGTCCCCTGCCGCCTCCATTCATCCTTTTCCAGCAAGTCCCCTCTCGCCCTTCCATGACCCCCCCCCCCCTCGCATCCATGCTACGCTCTCTCCCATGTCCCAGCCTGGCCCGCCCTCTTCTTTCCCCCCCCCCCCTTCGCATCCATGCCCCCCCCTTCGCATCCATGCCTCGCATCCATACCCCCCCCTCGCATCCATGCCCCCCCACCCCTTCGCATCCATGCCCCCCCCTCGCATCCATGCCTCGTCACCCCTTCGCATCCATGCCTCGCATCCATGCATCCCATTTTTTTTTTTTAATTCTTTTTAACTTTACCTCCGTGGCGGTTCGTGCAGCGAAGCGTCAGGGAAGGAGGCGGCGCTCCCGACGTCTAGCTTTCCCTTCGCTGTGTTCCGCCTTGTTTTGAAGGCGGAACACAGCGAAGGGAAGGCTAGACGTCGGGAGCGCCGCCTCCTTCCCTGACGCTTCGCTTCCGTATTTGTTTGTTTAGGCGCGAGGGCGGGGCAGAGACGGCTGGCTGGCTTGAAGGCTTCAGTTCACACCACGAATCCCCGAACCCTTCAGCCTCAGCCTGGGAGTGACGTCAGATGGCTTCAAGGCTTCAGGCTTCAGGCTTCAGGCTTCAAGGCTTCAAGGCTTCAGACTTCCGGCTTCAAGCTTCCGGCTTCACAGAACGTTGTCCTGAGAACTTAGGCTTCCGGCTTCAAGCTTCCGGCTTCACAGAACGTTGTCTTCAGAACGTTCACGGTGCGTTTTATTATATTAGATACTGTAAGACAAGGGGAAATGTATCAGAAATGGATTAAGGCATAACAGTGAAGTATCTAGAGCAGCGGTTCTCAACCAGTCTGCTGCAACACAGTGTGTTGTGAGCACCAGGAAGGTGGGTTACAGAGCTGGCACACATCAGTGGGGATTTTTATTTTGCTGTATGATTCTCCCCTTCCCTCCCACAGTGGAACTGGCATCCCTCCCTGAGTTCAATACTGCTTTCGTTCTTCTTCTCTTCCCCCCCCCCCCCCCCCCCCGAACCATCAAGCCTGCTTCGGTTAGCAGTCCATGCGTTGATAACAGGTCACCTGAGCTGGTATCGGATCCTTCCATCTGTGTGTCCCACCCTCGTGTAATTAGGAAGTTGTGTCAGAGGGGTGGGACACAGCGGAAGGAAAGATCCGACACTGGCTCAGGCAGCGTGTTAGCACTGTAGGGGCTGCTAAATGAAGCAGGTTTGAAGGTCTGAGGTAGAGGGAGAACAGAAAGAGGTGCTGGACTTGGGGAGAGGGGTTGAAGGAAGAAGGCACTGGATGGAGGTGGGGGTTGAAGAAAGAAGGAGGTACTGAACTCAGGAAGGGTGCTGAGGGAAAAAGAGAAAGTGGTGTTTAACTCATGGGGGGGATTGAGGGGAAAAGAAAAACGGGTTCTGGACGGGGGAGGGGCTGATGGAAAAGAGAGAGTGATGCTGGATTCAGTACGGGTTGAGGGAAGAAGAGGGGGTGGTGCTGAACTGACAGGGGAAGAGCTGAGGGAACAAGAGGTAGTGCTGATGGACTTGGGAAGGGGCACGGCACTGAGAATTTGTGTAGCTATGTCTCCTGGCAAAATAAGGAGGAAAGGGGTAGAGAGGCGATAGGGAAGTGCTGGACCATAAGAGGGAAGGGAAGAGAGGGGATAGGGACTTGCTGGAGCATAGGGATGGAGGGGACAGGAAGAGGGGATATGGAAATGCTGGACTATAGTGGTGGAGGAGAGAGAGAGAGGTTGGGGGATGGGGAGATGCTGGGCTACAAGGGTGTAGGAAAGGAGAGGGAGGTGGAGATACTTGGCATGGTGGAACCATGTGGGGGAGATGAAGAGAGATGAGTAAGAGGAGGATGGTAAGTGCAGAGGGTAGAATTGTATAATGGGGAGTGGGTGAAAGAGAAGGGAATATGAGGCCTGGGAAGGAGTGAGACAGGAGAGGTAGGGGTGAGAGGAGGAGATGGTTGATAGGTACTGGTAAGTGAAATATAGGTGGAGGACTGAAGAGTGAGAAGGTCAAATTTGAGAGGAGAGACAGAAAAGAGAGAGAGAGGAAATATTTCAGAGGCAAGATATAGTGATGGCATAGAAGAAAAAAGGAAAGTGGAGAAAGGACAAATGGACCACACCCACTAGAAAGAGAGTAAGAGGACAAGACAGGAAAACAGAAAAGAAAAACACTGAGACCAACATGCTTGAAAAAAAATAAAATGCCCAGACAAGAAAGGCAGAAAAAAAGTGTTTTATTTTATTTGGTGGAATATGTTAGCTTTGGGAAATGTGTATCACAGATGTCTTTGTATTTTTTTTTCCAGTTCAAGAGGAAATACATTTGTGTTTTAATTTCTCCTATGTTATGGAACATGCCTAGTTTGAATTCTTGGGGTTCCCAATTCAGTTTTTATCTTTATATTTCTAATTTGTGATCCCTTGTTCTGTATTTGATGTGTGACCAAGGTGTAGTTTCTGTGTACAACTCTGTAGCAGTCCCACTTGTTCTGTTTTACCGGTAATAGAAGTATTGCTGTTCTAGGGTCCTGTGTAATATTTGTAGTGCTACCTGTTAAGCAGGATTCTTGTTTAAATCAGTGCTACTGTTCTATAGCTGATTTACTACATGTATGGTGAGTTACGATTTTTTCAGGTTTTGTGTTAATTCACAATGTGCCTGGTAGTGGAGAGATTTATTTTGCCTTTATTGAGATGACGTGAGAATCTACTGTATTTTTCGGACTATGAGACGCACTTTTTTCCCCCAAAATTTGGGATGAAAATGGGGGGTGCGTCTTATAGTCCGAAGGTAGCGAGTTCGGGATCGCCCTCCCCTACTTACGTGACGCGATGTTCCCTGGTGGTCTAGTGACGTCGGGGCAGGAAAGAGCCCCCTCTTTCCTGCCCAGCGCGCTGCTCTCCGTCCTCCTGACTGGTTCCTGACAGTCTCGGCGGCCATTTTGAATCTCGACGATCCCGAACTCGGACAAGACGCACCGGAGCACTTAGGTTTTAGAGGAGGGAAAAAGGAACATTTTTTTTTCCTATTTCCCTCCTCTAAAACCTAGGTGCGTCTTATGGTCCGGTGCGTCTTATGGTCCGAAAAATACGGTAAATATATATATTTTTTATTTTCATATGGTAACTTCCATGGAGAAAATGTGCTAGATATGATCTGAACCTGTTGTCATGGGGGAGATAAGGTTTTTGTGGTCATAGAGCATGTTTACATTTAATATATAAGAACTGATGTATTATATGAGACCGAAGGTCCATGAGGGTCATGTATGCAGTGTGTCACGGATGTGGGTATCATCCATCATGTGTGTCCTGACTGAAAAAAGGTTGAGAACCACTGATCTGGAGTAGTGCAAGGTAGAACAAAGTGAGGCCAGTGAGGTAAAGCTGTTAAGAAAATATTTGTAGCTATATGTTTGGTATACTAACTATGACTTCTGCAGTATTTTAATGATGCAAGAAAGTGACTTGAGGTAATCACCAAAGAGCCAAATCTCCCTGGTGGCTTTGAGGTGCTGTCCTTTATGTATAAGCAGGCTTATAACCAGGAGCACATGAAGTGGGAGTCCAGCAGAAATATCAAAGTGGGAACTTTTAATAGCTGAAATGAAGAGCCATGACTTCTGGTGGAGCCGCGATCCAAGATGGCCGCCGAGGAGTGAGCTCCGCGAGATCCCTGGCGAGGCCCCTGGAATAGAGGGCGCTGGACCCCCCCCCCCCCCCCCAAACCAGAGAGCAGCTTGGGGCGAAGTAGGTGGAAGATGGGGGAGAGGCGCGACAGCAACGAGCAACGCTAGGAGACCCGGGGAACCGTCCCAAAGAACAGCTGAAGCCGGACAAGATGGCGGCCGGAGCGAGAGAGCGGCGGAGACGGAGGTAGAAGCACCACAGTCAGGGCACCCAGGTAGCGCTCTTCCCCCCCCCCCCCCCCCCCACACACACACACACACATCAGCGAGTGGCTTGTAGAAGAGGCGATAGTGAGAGAGAGTACCGAAGAGCAGAGACTGGCGGGACCGGCATAAACAGAGGTTCGCGCTGCGTCCCTTCTTCCCCTCCCCCCCATGACTTGTGGTGTATATGCAGGGAGAGATACGAGGGGAGCAGCAGAAGAAGAAGGGGGGAGAGGACAGTAGAGAGGTGAAAGGGAGCGCTCCAACGAGAAGAAAAGGACCCCGGGAGCAACTGAGACAAGAGGGCAACAGCTTCAGGAGCAACAGGCCATATAGCAGCTTGAAAAGCCCAACAGTCACAGCAGCAGAGGAACCCCGTGGCAGAGAGAGGCTTGGCCTTGGAATTACAGCAGTGGGCTCTGACCAGGCACAGGACAGAGACAACTGCCGGCGGGATAGCTGCGGGACATCAGATTAAGTGAAGCAGCTAAAGTAGAGGTATGCTTGAAAGCATTGCCTGGTGATAAAGTGCCAAAGGAGAAGAGTGCAAAGCAAACAGTCGTAGCCCAAAGAAGTCGGGGCGCAGGAGGAGGGGGAACAAAGAGAGCAACGCTTCAAGATGCCACCGAGAAAGAGCCTTGAAAATTTTAGATACACGGCGGACCCGGCTAGTAAGGGGAAACCAGAGACAGCAGGTAATAGCCAAGGTGCGGAGAAGCTGAGTGTTATCCCATCGGACTCGGAGGATGAGACTCACAGAGAAGAGGAGATTACGATGTGGTGGGCTGGTTTAAAGAACTGAAGTCGGAACTGGCGGGATACCGAACAGATGTCCAAATTACGCTCAGGGAGATACGGGCGGAAATCCGAGACCTGGGAACACGAGTGGAGGAGGTGGAGGAAAAGCTTGAACGAGTCCAGGCTGAAACAAAGAAAAAAAAAGGCGGAGGCACATGTCGAAACAGCGGAGATCCAACAATTAAAAGACCAGGTGGAAGATCTGGAAAATAGATCCCACCGCAACAACCTGCGGTTTAAAGGAATCCCGGAGCTGGACATTTTTACTAACTTGGAGGCAGTGATAAAGGAATTGTGCCAGTTCATCCTGAATCCAGAAGAGGAGGGTGCGCAGCAGGAGATCCGACTACAAAGAGTGCATCGAAGCATGGGACCACAGCGAGATTTGGCACCTAGAGACATTATTGCATGCTTTTTAGACTTTCCCACCAAAGAACGGATCCTGGCTAAAGCCAGGCAACAGAAGGTGATAACATGGAAAACCTACAAGATAGGAGTATATCAAGATCTGGCTGGAGTAACCCTGCAGAAAAGGACAATGCGAGAGGTGACAGGGTTCATGCGAAACAAAGGGATCCGGTATAGATGGTTATTCCCTTTTGCAGTGTGGCTCACAGTGGCGGGAAAGTTGAAAAAAGTGAAAACGCCGGAGGAAGCATGGGCAGCGCTTAGAGCACTGGGCTGCGAGGGAGTCCCAGCCCAAGAGCAGCAGTCACAAAGGGCAGAGGATCCACGCTCGGACTCGGCATGGCAGGTGGCAGTAAGCTGAGGAAAGAAGGGTGACAGAAGTGCTTCCTGAAGACCAGGAGAGATTAGTATCAAGATGAGTATGAAGGACATGTCCAGGAAATTGACTGAAATGAAGAGCCATCCCTCTGAGAATCGCCTAAGAGTTACAATTTATTCCTAACCATAGAACATTTAGGGTCCGGTATTCGGCCTGCAGTGTAGTCAGCAGTTTTTAAGCTACTGACAGCTAATGGATAGAATTAAGTCTAGATATTCAGTGTTCGGCCATGTTCGGTCACCTGGAAGAGCAAGGTGCTGGCCAAATCACGCCAGTGCCTGGTTAGCTTAGCAGATAAAGTTAGGACAGCCTTTTTGTACCACAATAGCTGTTTTAGCCCCTGATGCAACCTCTAGTGAGGCGAAACGTGGCCCTGTCGGGACTTTTTTTTTTTTTTTTTTTTACACAGAGTGGCACAAATAAAGCTTATTTATCATACTAAGACTTGTTCAGTTCCCTCCCTCCTTCCCGCACTGGGTGCTCTCCCAGCACATACCTGTACTACTATGGATTTACATCCTGCTTCACTGACACAGACTACTGAGCAATTACTGTGGATTCTTTTGGATTCATATTAGATAAATAAGATTTTTTATTAGAGGTTCTAAAATCTACAACAATTAAAATATATACAATGATTAAGATATATACATTGATTAGCTATATAACTGAAAAGAAACAATACCTATAATCAGTGCATTTTTTCTAGTAAAAAAGGTGTTGGTACCCCTTTCAGGGGTGGGGTGATCACTGACGGCCCCATCCCACAATAGCCAGGCCCCCTGCAACCAGTCACAGAATCTATGACAAGGCAGGATTGGTGTGTAGAGCCTGAGTTTTTTCATTAAATCTTGGGGATCATGGGTCAGTTTTAGCAGACAGTGGAAAAGGTGCCGGTACTCAGTACCCCCAAGTACCCCCTCAAAAAAAAGCCCTGCCTATAATCATTCTATCTATAATTAAACAAAACCCATCTATAAACAATCATTATATCACTGGTCCTTACATCTAAGCAATGCTAGGAGTTCCTAGACCAGGAAAAGAAGCAATAAAACAATCACTGGTCCTTACATCATCCAGGCTCTTATCAGCTGGGGGGCCCTGTTCACAGCGAAAGCCAGGACCTTCTTTCACCAGGAGTTTTTGGTTCTACGTGGTGCGTCCACCCATAGATGAGCTTCCCACTTCTGCCAGAGGCCCCCCTTTTTTATTAGGGTTAGAACTCATGTTCAGAGCTAAGGAAAATTACAGAATGCTTGAGAATTTCTCTGTTTAGGTAAACAAGCCATACTGTGGGAATGTGGTCACACGTTTCCTAGTCCAGGTGGCCAGTCTGAACTCGAAAACAGGCCTCATCTTTCCCTTCACATATCAAATTAATTAGAGCTGTGTCTTATCTTCTACATTCCAACTTATTTTCACACAGTCAAAGTTAAACAATCATTTTTAAACAGAATTACTTCTAATCATAAATACAGACCCTGAGTGCACTTGTTGGTCAAAGCAGATAGAGTTGAAAAGCAATCTCTAAAATCCTTTTTATTACAATACCTCAAGCCTCCCTGGTGGTCTAGTGACTTCTTCGGGCCAGGAAAGATCCCCAGTCTTTTCTGCCTTCTGTCTCTGACCCTCTTGCTGCCACACCGCTTCATTAAAATGGCTGCCTTCAACTGTTTCTGATTCTGGGAGACCTACTACTCGCAGGTTGTTTCCACAGGCCCTGTTCTCCTGATCTTTAAGCTGGGTTTGCAGTTCTGCTGTTTCCTTCTGCAGAGTGCCCAGCTGGGTCAGCAAACGCGCTGCTTCATCTTCCCGGTCCGAGATGCGGCATTCTACTTCTGTAAGCCTCTACGAACATGAGTCAAATTTTTCATTAATCTCTTCTACTGCCGATTGCAGCTTATTTAGGCGATCCTCCAGTGCTGCCGTGATGGCCCTGGAAATTTCCTGCACGCATTCTCCCGCTGGTGTGTTAGCTGTTGCAGCTACCTCCACCATTTTGGATGGTTAGACACCGGTTTCTCTGAGATGTTTTGCAGGGTTTTTTTTTAATGGATATGCCACTCGTTCACTGACTCGCACTCAATTTCTGCTCTAGCACTTCGATCTTCACTTCTGGCACGTTTTATAGCAAAAATTCTCGATTTTGAAGTTAACTTAGCAGATATATAGCAGGTCTTCTTTGGAGCCCCAGGCAAATTCTGCTTGCTAGGAGGCGGGTGTCACGTGTCCCCCGTGCTGAGTCCTAATTCTATAATGGCTTCAGGGTACACCTAAACCATTATAGAATACTAGCACAAAGCCAGTGTGGTGCCAAGCTATAGGCACGACTTCGTACGCCCTATCAATGGCTGATGTCAGCTGGTGTACCTAATTGTACCTTGCAGTGTTTATAGCTGATAGTATTCTTCTCACGGGACTTGAAACTATGCTGTTAGTAAGGTGAGAAGAATAAGTGGCTGACTCTGGGGGCAGTGGGGGAGGTATAAGAGAGAGAAGTGGGACCCATGTCATGATGATATATGAAACAAAGAAGCCATTTTGTGCCACCCATCAAGATGGTGATGACACACAGCTGACACCATGCTTACAGAATACTAGTTTTTGGCCAGGTTCAAATCTTGCTGCTGGTCCCTGTGATCTTGGGCAAGTCACTTAACCTTCCATTGCCTCAATTACAAAATTAGACTGTAATTCCCTTGGAGATATGGAAATACCTAGTGTACCTGAATGTAGCTCACCTACAGCTACTACTGAGAAAGGTGCCAGCTAAATCAACTATTTTATTCATAAAATAGGTGGGAAAATGTGGGATACAAATGCAACAAATAAAATAAATAAAAGCCACTTTTGGCACTTAATTTGCACACGTCTCTATAGAAGCTTATAGAATTGCCTTTCACATGCCTTAATGGAATTGTGAGGTTTTTTTTTTTTTTTTTTTAAGGAAACTGGAATTGGTTATTTGAATAAAAATGCAAACAACTACGTGTACATGCTAAATTATTTTTGACTCTTTTACATTTTAGATTGAGATTAATTATGCCATTATAAATTTTAAACCAGACTATGTGAATTGATGCACATGTAAATATGTTCAAATATAAATAACAGAAAAATAAATTCATAAAATGCATATGTAAATTAATATTACAATTTGATTAATATATGTTATAATTCTATCAATGTCTTATACAGACATAAAACATTAAAACTAAACTATTTAAATATAAGTAAAAGCCATCATCATAAATATGCACATAAAACATAAAATAAAATATATCTCTCCAAATGATAGCATATGTCAATAAAAGATGTAAAATGACAATCTGATATTTTTTAATTGGATATATTTGTTGAGGTATCCTGTCTGAATGGCATTTGACGGAATGTTTTTCACACTAGATAATGTCAATCTGATGCCAAGAAGAAGAATATTGTTGTTAATATATATTTATAAGAAATGGATAATTTTCACGACCTGATTGAAACCTAATGGAGAATATAGTACTTAATTCATAGATCAATCTCTGCTCCAACTGTAAGAGTGCTTTATTGAAGTCTCCACCTCTCTGCTTTAGTATTTTGAACACAAAGAACTGATGATCTTCAACAGTATGTTGTTTTTCAACTCAATGCTCAACTAATAGAGCTGACCTAACTTTTCTATTAATGCAGCTTCTGTGCGCGACAATTCTTGTCCTGATCATCCTTAGTTTTTCCTATGTAAAGCAACCTACAAGGACATATGACAATATATATTACAAATCTAGAGTTGCATGTACTGCTAAAGTTAAGCTTATACTCTTTACCTGAAGATGGATGAACAAAGGATGAAATACACATTGAATTTTTACATACATAACTTTTTCTTGAACCACAAAGACCGTGGCCAGTATGTTGTGATGGTAACGAGTCTTATGCTGGTAAAACTGAGGGCACCAGATGGTTTCTTAAAATTTAGATTGCGGGAGTAAGCAGTTACAGGTTTGATGTTTTTGAAACATGTATGTGGCTGCTGTATATGTCAACGTTTAAGTATGCTATTTTGAATATCATGTAATAAAAAGGAAGACTTTAATGTACAAACCAAATCTGGTGATGATTTCTTATTCTGACCAGTTCTTAGTAAATCCTCCAATGTTTCGAGTCTTGGATCTTGAATACCCTTTTTCTATACACTATGTAAGGTATCCTCTATAGTGGCATCTTTTTGCCAAAATTTTGGACTGTGCTCTAAAATCCTCAGCTTCTCTACATAATCTCTTTAGTCTTAAAAACAACTTGCCTTACAGTCAGTTTCTAAGTTACCTATTATGGTAGCTTTAATTGTTTTTGTCCATTTGACTTTATAATGTTGTGATAAAACAGTATCTGTCCTGTTTGGTAAGAATATCTATAAATGAAATGTCAATTCAAATCATGATTCTTTTTGAATTTCAAGTTTGGGTCTCTATTATTGAACCAACTGTAAAAGGAAATTAAAGTATCACTATCACCTTTCCAAAGAATAAAAATGGCTATATAACGCTTGTACGTGCAGATACTAGATTCAAAATGATTTTGTGCAAGTTATAATTTCTCAAATTCTGCAACATATAAGTTCGCTATATTGGGAGCCATGATTCATTTTATTTTATGACTTCTATTTTATGTGTGTGAAATTTTATTGGATACATTATATTTTTTACTTTCAACAATTTGTATTGATAACCAGACATACAAACAGCTCCAACAATTGTAATATGCATAAAGTCAGACATCAAAAGTTGCTGAACAAGAGACTTAGTATTAATGTCAGTCATCAAACTTTATCAATTATCTCCCCCTCCCTCCCCCTAATATCATCTAACAATATAGTGGAAATACAACCGTACATCTCCCCCATTACCAACACATAACAGTCTCCTCCCATCCCACCCTACCCCACCCATCCTCTGACTATCAGAGTAAGTGGCCGTCCAACCTATGTGGAGAGCGCTTTGCCGTAGCCAATATGTCATCCCGCTATGTGTCATCTTCCAGTTGTTAACAGCATGAAGTTCCAAGTGAGGGACCTTGTATTCTTAGGACCCCTCAACCCTCTATTCGGTCAACCATTAAGGAGATGCCACTGATTAGTGAGAGATCAATCCCTAGTTGTCCCGAAAACGAACATGTATCTCCATGCATTTAACTTATATAATAAAATGAGGACTCAATACCCCCCAGAACTGGATATATTATATTTTTATGATTGCGTGTATTTATATTGATTTTTTAACTGGTTTCTTGTGTTTTAATCTTCTGTTAAAAACCCTGAAGAAGTCTTGGGTTCCGAAACACGGCCTGTTAGGTTCATGATGTCAGCACCATTGTATACCAAATTTGGAAAATGCTTTTTATTGATCTTGAAGATTGTGACTGGCATCTTCCACTTTTGTGTATTGGCAGATAAAGACCTGCATGGTCCATCCAGTCTGCCAAACAAGGTGGCCAGAGTTGAATCTGACACTCTGCACAGTTTCACTTCTTCATGATGAATTTCTGTCTCTCCCTGCCAGTTTTTTGGGCACAGATTGTAGAAGTCTGCCCAGCACCAATCCTGCTTCCCAACTACAGGGGTTGCTGTTGAAGTCCACTACAGTCTTGATTCTGATCTGTTTTTTATTTACAGGATCCAGACCGTAGAAGTCTGCCCTGCATTGGTCTTACTTCCAAACCTTTGGAGCTGCCGTCAAAACTCACTCAAGTTATGAGATCATTTAATTAAGTTTTGCTTTAATTGGATTCCATCCGTTTTGTATATAGTGTCGCTCTGTGTTCATTCCACGCATTCTTGAATTCTGTGGCTGCTTTTGTCTTCACAACTTCCTACGGGATGGCATTCCAGGCATCCACCACCCTTTCTGTGAAAAAGTATTTCCTTACATTGCTCCTGAAGTATTTAAATGCCTGTATCATATCTCCCCTATTCCTTTTCCTCTAGGGTATACATAATGAGGTCTTCAAGTCTCTTCTCGTACATCTTTTGGCACAAACCCCATATCGTTTTTGGCTCCTTCCTCTGCACGACCAAGTCTCTTTGAGGCAGATGCAGCAACCAAACGTAAAAAAATCTAAATCGTTAAAGTCCCTAACGATTTTAAAATAACGAAAAATGCACCAAAAAAAAAAGTCACACATGCTGGAATCGGTATTGAAACGTACAATGTATCAAAGAATCACAATACACATCGTTAATCGGCCCCCAAATCATGCGCAGAGCAGCCAAGCGTTATGTTAGCTGCTCTGCGCATGCCACAAACAGTCAAATCACAAGCACATGGCAAATTGAATTGACACATAAAAAAATAAAACTAAAAAAAGGATCGGGATGGGGCAAGGGCGCTCATCAGGAGCGTCCTGTACGGACGGCCTTGCCCCCCCCCCCCCCCGCCGCTGCTCCCCACTTTCCGCCGCTCCCCCCACCCCGAAAAAGCAAAATTGTAGCAGCCCCTGCCCCCCTCCCTTTCTCACTACTCTCAGCTCCGCCTCCCGACATCCTCCGTCTGTGCCCCGCCCCCTTTGGGGGTCGTCGCCGCCATTCCCCTTCTCCATCGGGCCCCCCTCCCTCTTACCGGGCCCGTGCAGAGCCTCTCTCCTCTGTCCGAAGGCGCTGCACGGGCAAGAAGAACGCTGAATCAGCTGATGCCTGCCTTCGCGATGGCGCGTCTTTCTCCTGCTGCGCCCGCCCCTGTCTGACGTCAGACAGGGGCGGGCGCAGCAGGAGAAAGACGCGCCATCGCGAAGGCAGGCATCAGCTGATTCAGCGTTCTTCTTGCCCGTGCAGCGCCTTCGGACAGAGGAGAGAGGCGCTGCACGGGCCCGGTAAGAGGGAGGGGGGCCCGATGGAGAAGGGGAATGGCGGCGACGACCCCCAAAGGGGGCGGGGCACAGACGGAGGATGTCGGGAGGCGGAGCTGAGAGTAGTGAGGAAGGGAGGGGGGCAGGGGCTGCTACAATTTTGCTTTTTCGGGGTGGGGGGAGCGGCGGAAAGTGGGGAGCAGCGGCGGGGGGGGGGGGGGGCAAGGCCGTCCGTACAGGACGCTCCTGATGAGCGCCCTTGCCCCCTCCCGATCCTTTTTTTAGTTTTATTTTTTTATGTGTTTTCTGAGGTCCTTTGGACCAATCACAGCGCTTTTAGCTCTGCTAATGCGCTGGGATTGGCTCAAAGTTTGTTTATTTTTTCACTTAACACTTTTTCCTGGCACAGAGCTGTCCTAACGAGAGGTCCAGACCTCTCGTTAGTTTTCCTGCCTTTTTCCTGCGTAAAGGCAATCGGAAAAGGTTAGTGCATGTCGTTTCAATGGGGTTTTCGTTAGCTGCTACTGTCGTCGGAAAATAGGCTTAAGTGCATGGAAAGGATCGGAAATTCTTCCCCGAGGGCTCATTTAACGATGAAAAACGTTTAGTGCATCTGCCTCATTGTCTTTAGTGAGATATGGCTTCCAAAACTGAACATAATACTCCAAATGGGACCTCACCAACAACATGTACTGAGTCATTAACGCCTCCTTTCTTCTCACTGGATATGCTTCTCTCTATTCAGCTTAGCATCCTTCTGTCTACACTCCACCACCTTGTCACATTGTTTTACTACCTTAAGATCCTCCAACACTTATCACCTCAAGGACCCTCTCCTGGTCTGTGCTTATCGGCCTCTCACCCCTTAGCAAATAGAACTCTTTTTGGTATCTACACCCCATGTGCATTACTCTATACCTGTTTGCATTACATTTTAACTGCCAACTGCTGCTGTGGGGAAGGGGGAGGGTCGGGGAGGTGGGGGCAAGAGGGTTGGTAGGCTTTTAATTATAAATTAGCAATGGGGAATAGCTTGTTTCGTTTTTCTTGTTTATTATGAGACTTGGTCATCCTTTGTTAGTTGCTTTTGCCCCGGTGGCAATTGTACTTTTAATGTGTACTTTGTTCCTGTATTGCTGATAATAAACAGGTTTTCATAAAAAGTTTAACTGCCAAACATTAGACCATTCTTCTAATCTTTTTAGGTAATTTCTCGTGTTGTCAAAACTCCCTTTTCTTTCTCCTCCCTTATGGCAGAAGCAGTTCCAGCGGCTGCGGAATAGAAATATGGGATCTAAGTGGTTTTTGAATTGCTCCATTTGGTTCAGGTCTTCGACCCAGAATGTGGATCCAGTGTGGCCTGCTACATTTGATGCTATCCATTGCCCTGTGCGGTTGGCCCTTTTTTTGTGGCCAAATATAACCCAAGTGTAGCAGGCACCTGGGGTCATTCTATAAGGAGCCATGTTGATGTAGGTGGCACGTACACAAAGAAATGCTAGTATTCTATTTATTTATTTACATGCACTTATGAACATACGTATGTAAATGGCAATAATCCAGCTATGTAGTATTTAGGGTTTCATGGATGGAGCATAGGCAGAGCACACACTTGTGTGTAACTTACATGCACATAACTTACAGTATTCCTGTCTCCCCAGTCTAGGCATGAGCATTTACACTAGCTCGATGTAACTGCTTTGTGCCTAAACATACATGTGTATATATCTCACCTGTTACACTGCTGTTATAGAATGGACTCCCAGTAGGCACCCCTTTATAGAATCACCCGCCTTATGGCTTTTTATTTCTTTGATCCCAGTGCTTATACTATTTGGCAGTACATTTATTTTTCACCTTTTTTTTTTTTTTTTACTTTATTTTTATTCTAGTTTGGCAAATTTTATAAACAAGAACAAACATATAACACAACTTCAAAAACCCAATCCTCGCCAACCCCTCCCCGTCCTTACCATTATATTTTAAATAAATGTTAAGAGTGTTACTTTAAATTATAAGTTTATGGCATTTGCATTCTTGTTTTGTTGTGTTTCAGGTTTAGTAGATTTAGATAAAGTGAAAATAATTGTTCTGGATGTTTGCTTTTTTTATAGGGTTCCGAGCAGTCAGTATTACTCTGAACACCAGGGACTTGCGAAGCACAGTATTAGATATTCTCGACTCCTGCAGTTTATCTACTGAGCATGTCCAAAGCTCAAATGTTACTATGGATTCCCAGTCTCATAAGGGAGGGCCTGGAACATTCTATAGGCCTATCAAATGGGACAAGACATATTACACATTTACTGGATTCAAGGATCCTGAGGAAGAATTAGAACAAGCCCAGAAGGTGGAAACTGCTTTAATGTATGTAAGAGTTTTATTTTAATCATTATTCTAAATAAATATTAATAGGATTTTAGACTTGTGAAATGTTTTGCTTGTGTTGTAAAATGTCGAGGTGTACAGAGGAATTAAATTATGGTAAGGTGGCTTTCTTCTTGATATCTGCATGTGTCAGATTTCATTTTATTTCCATCTTTGAAATGTTTTATAATCGTTCTTAGTCCCGAAAGGACCCCATATCTAGGGGTGCAGGTACCTAGGTACATCTGTTCCACCACCGGAAGTCTGTCCCTTCACTGGAAATGATGATCATATCCTGCACAGCCCCATGTTGAAACAAGCAGATACACTATACTAAATGCGGCCCTTACAGAAAGTGAGTTGCCAGCCTGTACTGTGTGGCTGGCATTCATAATGAAATTATCTAGGTGGGTTTTCTGTAAATTAATATAACTTACATGGTAGCTCACTGTGCAGGCAGTGGAGGGAGGTAAAATAGCAATGGACAACAAAGTGAGGACAACTCGAAGAGGATATCAGTAAGTCTTTTATATAAACAGCTTAAAAACGACCCGACACGGTCGTGTTTCAGCACCAGGGCCTGCATCAGGGGTCAAATGAATCTACACAAAAGTGAAAAAAAACAATAGTGTCATACATAAAGTGAAGTATGTAAAAGATATATAAATATATAGTAAAACATTCACGTATACAAATTGAAAACTTCATGAAGCAAATAATATTCAAACAGTGCAAATAATTAGAGTAAAATTAAGAACAAACAAATTGGTATGAAATGAAATAAATAGCAGGACGTCAGACTCACAGAAACAGAACGAAGCGTTGCACCGGAAGACGAGAACCTCGGCTGGCGGGGGTTGGGGTCCCCTGCCAGCAAAGGTAGGCGGCGGCGGGGGAGGGTTGGCGGTGGGGGGGGGGGGGTCGAGAGGGTCGTCGGGGGGGGGGGGCTAAAATGTGCCCCCTCACCTTGGGCTCTGGACCCCCCTCCCACCAAAGTCTGGCTACGCCCCTGGTACACATCATTATGTTCTAAGAGCAGCTGGGGCTGTTTTTCCCGCGTGCAATGGCCCTTTTTACAGCAGCGGGTAAAAAGCCCCGCAAATAAAATGGCCATGTGGTAAGAAAACTCTCGCCACATGGCCATGCAGTGGGGAACCCTTACCGCCACCCACTGAGGTGGCGGTAAGGGCTCCCATGTGCACATGGTAACCCAGTGTTGGGCTTACCGCTGCTCTTACTTAGCCAGTTTAGCAGAAGAATATCACCAGTTAAGCCCAAACTCCACCCCAAAACTGCCCCTAACCTGCACATGGCTGGTTAGAACTGCTGACTATCGGCGGCTGCCTAGCTCAATGGGGTTTAAACCCCTTTGAAAATTAACCCCTTAGCAATTTAAAATACAGCAGAATAAGAAACAAACATGTATAAATAATATATTCATCCACCCCTTAAATATTGGCCAGCAGAAAATCATTAAAAATTTAAAAAGCCTTTCATTGTTAAAACAAAAAAAACCCTCAAGCGTGATACAGATGTAACCAGTAAGTCTGAGACCGGTAAAAATACTGCAGTACAGGCAATAAGAGTGGCAATATCGGGAAAACAAAAATGAACACATGATGTAAAAATGTTGCCCATTCCATAGTGTGTTGAGCCACCAAAATCGTTCCCTTGTATTGAAGAAAACCAACTTAAGTTTTTTCATTTTCCCGAGTGACAAACATTTTAGTAGGTTTTAAGGCTACCATGGGTCTTCTAGATCTTTCCCAATCATTTGTGTCATTGTATATTTGGCTTTAGATATTGTTTGGTCTGAGGATCATTGCCACAATATATTTTATTTATTCATTACATTTTAGTAAGTTAAATTGTTCTCAATGAGGAAGTTATAGGTCCCGTAGTTGGTTTTGGGGATTGTTTTGTTGAATGATAGGGAATGAAGAATGCAAAATGGTTTGTTCAAACTGTCTGCTTGGTCCTGTACTGATATTACCTTCCCAGTACAATATTGTGTTTCATACAACACGGTGAACATAACTAACTTGTTATCTTCAATAAAGAATTGCTAAAAACTTGGGGAAAAAAAGCCTTCATTTTTTTCCCCTTTAAGCTCAGCAAATTATTTCTTAACGCAATTCACTTGTGACAGAATATTCAGTACTGTAAGACGTGAGCATTTAAAAATGTATTACACACCGTAACGAATTTTTAAATATATGCCGGCCGACATTTACAGCAAGTTAACTGGTTGGGAGCAGCCGCCAACCAGTTAACTCGCGTGTATGCAGCTATCCGATCATTTTCAGTGGCACTTAACCAGTTAGTGATGCTGAAAATGACCAGTTAAGTGCCGAATCGGAAGCCAACTACGTCGGGGGCATTTCAGGGTGAAGTTGGTTAGCTCCCAGTACTCAGAGCTAACTGGCCATGTTTAGTGCATAAATAGCTGTCCTATCTTCATGCGCTAGCAAATGGCTGTTTAAGTCTGAATATTGACTTGACCAGGCATGCGCTAGCTGGATTTAAAATGAAAGAGAGAAAAAAAAACCCTAGAAATTCAATGCCAAAGTCTGCACAGGGCCTGGCCTTGAATTTCCAGTGTTAACGCCAGCAGTAGACAAAAAAAAAAAAAAGCTGTCTGCCACCGGCTAAATGTCAGCCAGATTGTATTTAAGGTGCAACTTTAAGCATGTAAAATATGTTGCATACATTAATTTTAGGTGTTGCAAGGGTACTACCAATTTGTCAGGCAGATCAGGTTGGTTGCTTGGGTGCAATAGCCTGTTGGGACTAACATGGCTGCCCCTCTGCCACCTGGGTTTGGGGGTTCTAGGCTTTCAGTACCAATCTTGCTGTCCTGTGCCTCACTGAGTCTCTCTGACTTAATAGGGCTTTTAGTTCTACTAAAGGGTAAAAGTCATGGATTTGATAGACTACCTTTGGTACAACCTAGTTTTTGTAGCTGGGGCAACAGAGGGTTAAGTGACTTGCCCAGAGTCACAAGGAGCTAAAGTGGAAATCGAACTCAATTCCCCGGGTTCACAGGAATAAGCCTAATGGTTAGGTCAGTGGGCTGTCTGTTGCAATCATTACACACACACAGCCGCATGAATGTCATTACTATCCATGGTGGGCCACAGCATTGTATGATGTCAGAACCAGATACGCACAGAGCTCCATGGATCGTCTGTGATAAGTAAAAATGTGACTAAATATGGTGGAAACAAACTTCTAGACTGGCTATTCTGAAAATGCAGTCTTTAAAACTGCCAGAACTCTGGTTAATAATGTTTTCTGTATATACTTTCTGTGGGCTCACATGCCAAATAAAATTTAGTGGTGGGCTGCAGGTTGCCCCACCCCTGATATAGATAGACCCTGAAAATCACTGGTTGTCTGGTTTGGTTTGTGTCCTTAAAATGAAACAAGTGGGGAAAGTGAAAAGGGAAACAAATGTCTGAACGCCCCCCACACACACACACAAAAGCTGACATTATTTTAACCCCCACCAAACCTTTCTCATGCCCTCTTCTATCATAAGCCTCTTAGTTTTCTCAGGGTAGGAGTGATCTGTGATCACTGCTACTCTGCCACTGCATGTTGGCAAGCTGAGTGCAGCCCACCCAAGGGTGGCACATTGTATTATATGCATGAGTGGCTACACCATCCTGAGTACAAGCAGTGGGAGCGCAGGAGTGACGGACGTCCAGGGTTGCATTTACTTAAATAACTTTTAGCAGCAGCTATGGGGATGAAAGGGGGCCAGACACTAGATGGTCTATATAAAGATAGAAGTACTCCTCTGGAGTTTGAGAGAGTGTATTATGTGCCTTACAATTTGTGTTCCTTACTCCATCATTCCTTGGTTCATGTCCCTCCAGACTATAAAAACAGGTTATTACTTGGTCCAGTGCGGGCTGTGTGGAGTGTTCTCATTAAAACATTTGGGGGGAAAACCCAGCAGTCACGGATCAGCTTTCTATATGGGGAAACATGAGATTTGAGCCGGGATGGATAATTCCCTTTTTGTCCTTTGGGAACAACGGGGTGTTACCCTTTTGAAGCACATGATTGACAGGGGAGGTACCTTGATCCCATTTGAGGATTTACAGGCACATATTGGGGCGCCCTGGGGGAACAGATTTGCTTATAGTCAAGTGAAACATTATATAGCATAACTGGGAGCTGAGTTATTGGATAACAGAATGAGGGAAAGGGTGTGTGGATTTTTTAATGACATTACAGAAGAGAGATTATCAATATTGGGAATTCATTGGGTGTTGACGAGAACCCCCAAAGAATTTTGATCCTTTGTGGCATAGATTGGAGTTTGATTTGGGTAGGCCCTTAGCAGCGTGGGATATTTTAGTGAGTTTGGTTAGCATTCCAGGACGTACGCCTTGTGTGAGGTTAAGGGAATGCTATTTTAGTGTGATAACATCAACCTTACTTTGCCCAGACTTAATTATATCACTTGGGTGAGACGCAGACTACTAGTTGTCCAAAATGTGGAGGACAGTCCAGTTGTTTCTTTCATTCATTTTGGAGTTGCCTCAAAGTACAGGGTTTTTGGGTGACATTTACAAGTTATGTGAATACATTGGTGGGGGGAGGGATGGCAGGCACAGTAGAACAGTTGTTATTAGATAAAAAGGGAGCACTTGGTGGTAGGTCCAGGGGCAACACTTTGCTCATCCGCAAGATGAGTTTAGTGCAGGTAAATGTGTATTGCAATATTGGGTTACTGCTGAGCCTCCAAATTTCTGGAAGGCCAGAGATGCTGAAGGATTCCCCAAGAGACCGAAGCGATTTCTTCACTCTCTGCATCCAAAAGCTCGTGGTTTGATCATTATTGCTTTGTAATATTTGATGGGCTTTTGCAAACCTATACCATGTCTGTGGTCATGAATGTGAATAAAGGGGGGGAGGAGCTCAGTTGGGGGTGAGTTGGGATGTTTTTCTTTTGTAGTGTTTCCTTGCTATGAGCTCAGAGGGTCATAAGAGTACAGGCCTTCTGAGCTGTCTAGGAGAATTATATGGGTGGGGGGCAGGGGCGTAGCCAGACAACAGATTTTGGGTGGGCCTAGGCAAGAATTGGGTGGGCACCAAGTGTTCTCTACCCCCCCCCCCCCCCAAAAAAAAAAAATTATCTCAGCTGGTGGGAAAACGCTTCTTCCACCTTGGCAGGAGGCATGCACTGAAAACTGAACATGCGCAGGTACCGGTGTTGTGGAGAGTAGCATTTTCGTTACCATAAGGGGAAAATCTTCCGCTGGTGGAGCTTGGGATGCCCACCAGTTACCACTAAACATGTGCTACTGTTGGGTGGGCCTGAGCTATAAATGGGTGGGCCCTGGCCCACCCAAGGCCACCTGTGGCTACGCCACTGGTGGGGGGGGGGGGTAAGGGGGATAGGGAGGGATACAAGTTCTTTGTTTTGGAAGTTAAAACAATGTTTTATTATAAAAACAACACTCTGTTGCTGTTATATTGTTTATTTCTCAATAAAAAAATTTGTTTACACATACAGATAGAAGTAGAATACATTAAAGGAAAAATACATGACATAAGTATTGCCACACTGGGACAGACCAAAGGTCCATCAAGCCCAGCATCCTGTTTCCAACAGTGGCCAATCCAGATCACAAATACCTGGCAAGATCCCGAAAAAGTTCAATACATTTTCTGCTTCTTGTCCCAGAAATAAGCAGTGCATTTTCTCCAAGTCAATTTAATAATGGTCTATGGACTTTTCCTTTAGGAAGCTGTCCAGACCTTTTTTAAACCCAGCTAAGCTAACCGCCTTTACCACATTCTGTTCTTTAGTTTTTGAAATGAAATAAAAAAGTAAATATAGTTGACCTTTTTGTATTGTTTTAGGTTTGTGAGGGGAATTATTTAATTTGGGATTGTTACTATTCATATGGCTATGATGTACAGATAAATTCACAGAGTTTATAATAAAGACTATTACTGTTTGAAATCAGTAATTGTAGAAATAGCATTTTCAATCTGGAAGTCAAAGGCATCACTTCACACTGAACTTTCTAGTAACATAATAAAGATTAGATACAATTATTGGGTATATACAATTCTCTATTTATGGCCTCCATTCACTCTTGGTGAAGTGTAGGAATAGCCTAATGGTTAGTGCAGCAGTCTGAGAACCTGGGAAACTGGGTTCAGTTTCCACTACAGCTCCTTCTGACTCTGGGCAAATCACCAAACCTCCATTGCCCCAGATATAAAATAAGTACCTGTACATAATATGTAAACTACTTTGATTGTAACCACAGAAAGGTGGTATATCAAGACCCATCCCCTTTCACTTTCCCCTTCCCTCTGTGAAAAGGCACTGCCAGAACAAGTGACATAGTAACATAGTAGATGACGGCAGAAAAAGACTTGCATGGTCCATCCAGTCTGCCCAACAAGATAAACTCATATGTGCCACTTTTTGTGTATACCTTACTTTGATTTGTACCTGTCCTTTTCAGGACACAGACCGTGTAAGTCTGCCCAGCACTAGCCCCGCCTCCCAACCACCAGCCCCGCCTCCCAACCACCAGCTCTGGCACAGACCGTATAAGTCTGCCCAGCACTATCCCCACCTCCCGCCACCGGCTCTGCCACCCAATCTGCCTCTTTTGCTATGCCTCTTGCGGCTCCCAGTAAGTTGATAGGTTCTTTTGTCTTTTGCTCAGATCAGCTTGTAGATGTTTTTGGTATCCAAAAGGTCACTGTGATATGCTGCAGTCTGAACTTAGGTACTACTGTTATCAGTGTACAGTGCTCTGCATCAGGGGCATAGCCAGACCTCGCAGTGGGAGGGGCCAGAGCCCGAGGAGGGGGGGGGCACATTTTAGTCTGCCGCCGTGCCGCTCCCCCCCCCCCCCCCCCCCCCCCGGCCGTCTCGCCGCTCCCCCACCCACTGCTGCAACAAAGTACCTTGGCTGGCAGGGGTCCCCAATCCCCGCCAGCTGAAGCTTTGTCCTGCGCCGGTCTCTGGCACTGCCGAGTTGCCTGCCCTGCTCTCCCTTCCTTCTCAGGTCCTGCATGCTCCTTTAAGTGAAACTGTGCAATTTCACTAAAAGGAGTGTACAGGACGTGAGGGGGAAGGGGAGAACAGGGCAGGCAACTCGGCAGTGCCAGAGACCGGCGCAGGACAAGACTTCAGCTGGCGGGGATTGGCGACCCTCACCAGCAAAACCAGGAGTCTGGAGGTAATTTGGGGGGGCCCAGGCCCCCAAGGCCTCACCTAGCTATGCCACTGCTCTGCATACTCAGAAGAACCAGAACAATAGGTACAGTATGTCTCTTTCCCATAGAGCTTACAGTCTCAGCTGGTACCTGATGCAGTGGAGATACTGACCTCAAAGCTACAAAGCGTCTCACTGGCAGAGACAGAAATTGAATCATGATGTCCCTATCACTAGATATCCCTCTCCCACATCTTCGCAGCACACTCCAGATCCCTGTAGCGTAGAGGGTGAGCCCATATGAAGGATAGTGAGCAATCCCGACATAACCGCCGGGTCACAAGGAAGAATGAACAGTGCAGATGGTTCAGTTGGGGGAAAGAAAGCCAAGTTCACATTGTCATATTTAATTGCGTATTTCCCATATGAGTTCTTGTTTATAAATTACAGGACCAGTTGCAGTTAAGGAAAGTTCAGCTTGTGCATATGAAGTAAATATGTATCAGGTAAATTTATATTTTTATACTGAATAATATTCAGACGTATAATTTGTTGGGATTCTCTTTTACCCCTCAAGTAGAGAGAGCTGAGTTCTCCAGTTTTCCTCATGTATTGCCTGTGCAATATGCACAGTCTGCTTTGCAACATGCAAGGTCATCTCTTACAGGTTTCACAGCCAAGCAGCAGCCAGAGCAGAGCAAAGTATGGGAGGGGAGGAGCAAACGAGCTTCTGCTCTTTAGTGCATATGTTAATTAGAAGGTGTAGATGCTTAAACACTGGTAAAAGTTGTGAAATGCTATTTATTTAGATTTTGCTCACACCTTTTTCAGTAGTAGCTCAAGGTGATTACATTCAGGTACACTGGATATTTCTCTGTCCCAGGAGGGCTCACAATCTAAGTTTGTACCTGAGGCAATGGAGGGTTAAGTGACTTGCCCAAGATCACAAGGAGCAGCAGTGGGATTATTCAAATGTGACGGTGTTGATTTTATTTGTAGATATTCTTGTTCATATTGTGTACTTTTTCAAGAAGTAGCTGGCATGATGGTTTCCCACTGTAACTTGAATAGAACTGAGCTTCAGGCTGATAGTGTTGTACTTGTACAATTGCTGACAGCATTTGGTGATTGTTTCTCTTTTCTTTATGGAAGAGTAGGAGGAGAACACAAGCTGAGTGGTTAGCTTATAAAGTGTATTAAGAATAGATTTTAAAAAAACATTTCTTTGAGAAAGTTTAATTGTAGAAATGTTTGTAAGCTTTCATGTGAATATTTAAATCACATAATGTTTTGAGATTCTGTCTTACCTGTTACTGACAGGCAGATGATCAAAAGCAAACGCCGGCGCTAGAGGCTGTTAGCGCCATACTAGCGCCGGCATTTGCTACCACCCCATGATCAGAGCCCTTTAGCACGTGAAACAACGCGCTCGAGGGCTCTTAGCGCAAGTAGCTTGCAGATGCATGCTAATCAGGGCTTAACGCATTCATCCCCAATGATCAGCGTCCAGCGCGCCAAAGATTGGGTCGCTGGCTGCGACAAACCCTATGCCAGCTCCAAGCTGGCATTAGGGTTTGCTGATCATTGGGGAGGAATGGTGAGCCCTGTCCAGCATGCATTTGCATGCTGGCAGGTCCCCCATTCCCCCCTACAGCAAACCTGCCAGCGAGGGCAGTTGAGGACGTCCAAAATTTGGACATTTCCGTGACGGGGCAGATGAGGACATCCAAAATTTGGATGTTTCTGCAATGGGTATTTAAGGACGTCCAAAATTGGATGTTTCAATGAGAAAGACGTCTTTCTCATAGAAATATCTAATTTTGGACGACCTTAACTGCCCATTACAGAAACGTCCAAATTTTGGATGTCCTCAACTGCCCCGTCGCTATACCTCTGACACCCCCTTCTAATTTGGCCGTCCCTACAACAGGGCAGTTGAGGACGTCCATCTTCCAATTTAAAGATGGACGTCCTTCTCTTTTCATTGGTCTCCAGCCCAGATCTGTCAAACATAGTAACATAGTAGATGACAGCAGAAAAAGACCTGCACGGTCCATCCAGTCTGCCCAAGAAATGTGCCACTTTTTTGTGTATACCTTACCTTGATTTGTACCTGTCTTTTTCAGGGCACAGACCGTATAAGTCTGCCCAGCACTATCCCCGCCTCGGGAGGATTGTGCTGAGCGCATGCTCAGGCACAATTCTCCCGCACTTCTACCCCATAAAGAGATAATTGCACTGCTTAAATTTGCATGCATTATCTCTGATCATAGGTCTAATAGCGCCCAGCACTGTTCCAACACTATTTTAGAGTGCTGTTTGGAACAGCATGGGGCTTTTGATCATCTGCCTGTTAGAGATGCATCCAAGCAGCTGCCAGAGCACAGCAGGGGAGGGGAAGGGCAAACTAGCTTCAAGGCTTGACTGAGCTCTGGTTGCTCTTAATCATATGCAAAGTAGAAGGTCTGACTGTATTCAGCAGCTTGAACACTGGTAAAAAAAAAGTTGTAAAATGCTGTTCAAATGTGACAGTGGTGTTACTATGTGTAGATTTTCTTTGTAAATATTTTTATTTGTTCATTATTATACATTTTTCAGGAAGTAGCTGGCTTGATGATTTCCCACTGTAACTTTAATAGTGCTGAGCTTCAGCTGGAGAGCAGGAGTGGGCACAGTGTTGGTTAAGACTATACTTTCAGGGATCATTTCTATAGTTTATAACTGGAGAAATGCGTATGGAAGTGTTTGGTCTCGCTAACCACGAGGAAGAGCAAAAGTGTTTTCTTCTGAGCATGAGACAGGCTGCTAGTATTGTACTTGTACAATTGCTGGCAGCAATTGATGATTGTTTCTGTCTTCTTTATGGAAGAAC
Organism: Microcaecilia unicolor; assembly: GCF_901765095.1. Taxonomy (NCBI): domain Eukaryota; kingdom Metazoa; phylum Chordata; class Amphibia; order Gymnophiona; family Siphonopidae; genus Microcaecilia; species Microcaecilia unicolor. Next base: position 263,435,273 of record NC_044031.1, on the reverse strand, counting down.
AGGAGGAAGAAAACATAAGCTGAGTGGTTAGCTTATAAGTGGTATTAAGGAAAGATAAAGAATGTATGTTTATGAAAGTTTTTATATAGATTTATGATGTACTATTCTGTAAATATGTTATGGATGGATCATTCTGGGATTCTTTTGATCAAGTAAATATTATGTAGTAAGCATAGCAGCCAGAGGGGAAGGGGAAATAAGGTTCAGCTCTTTTGTGAGCTCTGTATGACTGTATTCAGCAGCTGAAACACTGCTAAATGTATCAAAATGATGTTATTTGTACATATTCTTGTACATATGTTTTATTTCTTCCATATTGTACATTTTTCAGGAAGTAGCTGGCTTGATGTTGTCCCATTGTAATTTTAATAGTGCTGAGCTTCACCTGGAAAGTGGGAGTGTGCCCAGTATTAAGACTATAATTTCAAGGATCATTTCTATAGTTTGTAACTGGTGAAATGTGCTTGAAATTGTAATGTGTTATAATAGCTTATTTGAAGGTGAGTTCTCCAGTTTTTGTCTTGTAATGTGTGTAAAGTATGCACAGTCCGGTTTGGAACTTGCAGTGTCTCCTCTAACAGTTTTCATAGCTAAGCAGCAGCCACAGCAATGCAGAGTATTGGGGAGGGGGGAAGTAGCAAATGAGCTAAATACAGATAAAGGTAACAAAATGCTGTTCAAATGTGATAGCGTTGATGCTGTTTGTAGATATTTTATATTTGTGTTATATTGTATATTTTTTTCAGGAAGTAGCTGGCTTGATGGTTTCCCACTGTAATAGTGCTGCACTTCAGCTGGAGAGTGGGAATGGGCATAGTGTTTATTAAGATTATACATTCAGGGATCATGTGTATAGTTTTTAACTGGAGGAATGCGTATGATAGTGATTGGGCTCGGTAGCTATAAGGAAGAACTGATGTGTTTCTGAGCATAAAACAAGCTTGTAGTGTTATAGCAATACTCAGTGTTTGATTATGGTTCCTCTTTTCTTACTGGAAAAGCAGGAAGAAGGAAACAGAAGCTGAGTGGTTAGTCTGTTACATGTGCCAAGAGTAGATTTAAAACATGGTATGTGATAGGTTTTAAATGTGTGCAATTATTCTCTGTATGTAAGGTGATAAGAATTGTTTGGGTGCAAAATAACTAGAAAAAATAATGGAATGGGACCAAATTTGGCATAGAATCTGTCATTTGAACCACGAGTATCCAAATTAGGGGCAGTTTTACTAAGGCACGCAGGCACCTACGTGCGTCCAACAGGCATCAGTTTGGAACTACCGCCCGGTTACCACGAGCCCTGAGCAGTAATTCCATTTTGTACGCGCGGCAGAAAATATTTTTTATATTCTACCATGTAGCGCAAACCAGGTGGTAATCAGCAGTGTACGCACGCTGATGATTACTGCCCAGTTAATGCATGAGACCTTACCGCTAAGTCAATGGCTGACGGTAAGGTCTCAGGCCCAAACTGGACGCGCGCCAATTTTTATTTTGCCACATGTCCATTTTTGGCCAAAAAGGGGGCCTTTTTTGCAGGTGCATTGAAAAATGGACCTGCGTGCGTCCAATACACGTGTCTACACCAGAGCAGGCCACGTTTTGGTGCACCTTAGTAAAAGGACCCCTTAGTGTGTAATGTATTCAAATCATTATGGAAACTAAAAATATTAAGACCTTATTTTCAAAACACAATTTTCAGATCATTAACTCAATCCTTGGTACTATCAAAATTTGATTACTGCAATGCAGTCTGTGCAGGACTTAAGACCTCGCTAATCAGAAAATTACAAACTGCTCAAAACACAGCAGCTTGTCTTGTACTTAAAGATACCCAATACTCCAACGCAACCCTGCTTCTGCTCCTTGCCACAGACACTGGGTACAGGTACATAAGTATTGCCATACTGGGACAGACCAAAGGTCCATCAAGCCCAGCATCCTGTTTCCAACAGTGGCCAATCCAGGTCGCAAATACCTGGCAAGATCCCAAAAAAGTACAAAACATTTAATACTGCTTATCCCAGAAATAGTGGATTTTCCCCAAGTCTAATTTAATAATGGTCTGTGGACTTTTCCTTTAGGAAGCCATCCAAACCTTTTTTTTTTTTTTTTAACTTCGCTATGCTAACTGCCTTTACCACATTCTCTGGCAACGAATTCCAGAGTTTAATTACACGAGTGAAGAAAAATTTTCTCCGATTCGTTTTAAATTTACTACCTTGTAACTTCATCGCATGCCCCCTAGTCCCAGTATTTTTGGAAAGCGAAAACAGACGCTTCACGTCTACCTGTTTAACTCCACTCCTTATTTTATATACCTCTTATCATATCTCCCCTCAGCTGCCTTTTCTCCAAGCTGAAGAGCCCTAGCCGCTTTAGTCTTTCCTCATAGGGAAGTCGTCCCATCCGCTTTATCATTTTTGTCGCCCTTCTCTGAACCTTTTCTAATTCCACTATATCTTTTTTGAGATGCGGCGAAAAGAATTGAATACAATATTTGAGGTGCGGTCGCACCATGGAGCGATACAAAGGCATTATAACATCCTCATTTTTGTTTTCCATTCCTTTCCTAATAATACCTAACATTCTATTTGCTTTCTTAGCCGCAGGAGCACACTGAGTAGAAGGTTTCAACGTATCATCAACGACGACACCTAGATCCCTTTCAGCAAACCAGGCATGTACTTGGGGCCCTCTCAGGTATTCTAATTCAGTGACTCGTAAGGTGCATTTTAAATAGGGATGACAGCCAAAAACGTTTTGTGCTGTTCCCCCCCCCCCCCCCCCCCCCCCCCCCATATCGTTTATCGTTCTGGAATGAATGTTGTCAAAAGTGTATACTCAACACAAAAGAGTGTGCACTACGTGCAAATAAGACCCAGAATTCCTGATAGTGCACGCATGCACAAGCCATCACATATGGATGGAGCCTCAGTGCAGGTGTGTGCACACTATCAGGAGAGGAGACAGTGTGCTCTTTTATTAGCAAATGACATTTTATCGTAAACAACAACCCATCCCGTCATTTTTACTCTGATAAATCAGTTGCTGACGCACTTCTTTTTATGTGTATATGTGTGGGGAGAGGGGTGGTGAGAAGAGGATAAACTAAAGCAGCCTGCAGAAGTATGTCTTCTTCCCTTCTTCTGTACACTGGCTTCTAGCTGTGGCAGGAGAAGTTGTGGGCAGTGCTTCTTACCTCATCCTCCTCTGTCAGCACTCCTCTCCAGTCAGATTTACACAGGCCTCTTGATGGGAGTTTTTGTTTTTTTTGTTACATTTGTACCCCACGCTTTCCCTCTCATGGCAGGCTCAATGCGGCTTACATATACAGGTACTTATTTGTACCTGGGGCAATGGAGGGTTAAGTGACTTGCCCAGAGTCACAAGGAGCTGCCTGTGCCTGAAGTGGGAATCGAACTCAGTTCCCCAGGACCAAAGTCCACCACCCTAACCACTAGGCCATTCCGAGTTTTAAAATGTATTTATATTGGAGTGGAGGAGTAGCCTAATGGTTAGTGTAGTGAGGTGAGAACCTGGGGAACCAAGTGCATTTCCTGCTGCAGCTCCTTGTGACCCTGGACAAGCCACTCAACCTTCCATTGCCCCAGGTACAAAAAGAATAGCTTAGATTGTGAGTCCAATAGAGACAGAAAAAGTACCTGCATATAAGATATATGTAAATATCTTTGATTGCACCATAGAAAGGTGGTATATCAAATCTCTCCCTTTATCCTCTTTTATATTGTAGCAGGAGGCCCAATGTGCTTCTTTGCCTTGGGTTCATACACAATCAAACAAACAGACACACACTCACATAAACGCACAGATATTTCAAACAATTCCGTAAGGTGTGCTCCACATGCTTTCTCCATTTCAGTGGGTTGCCTCAGGGACACCGAGAGAGGGACAAAATTCCCCGGGCTTGGCTTCCAAGAGGAGGCCTGGTGCAGGCAAGCTTTTTCCCGCCTGCCTGCTTCCAGATCTGTCCTCTCCCCTCCTCTTGCGTGCCACCAGGACCCAAATGATTACATTAGTAATGCGTTACATTAGTATCGTGTTATGGTCCCAGCTCCTGGCACGGACAGGAGCAGGAGAGGATAGACCGTGGGAGCAGGTAGAGAGGGGTTTGCCAGGCCTGGGTCCCTCCTTGGAAGCAGAGCCACTATTTTACCACTTGCATTTCTGGGGTGCCTAATTGCCTGATACCGCTCAGGGAGCATTTGCAATGTTTGGGCTGGGTTCCCTTTCTATAGGGACTCTTCTTTATTTTTATTTTTTTTTACTTCAAGATTTCCTTTGCAAGAGTCAGCTGAGAGACACGTGTTTTTATTTTCTCTTTCCCGCAGACCCAAGGGGTATGTGCCATTAGCACCAGCAGTGCAATATCTCTTCCTATTGGTTGGATGGATATGATTTGGGCCATGTATTAAAAAAAAAAAAAAAAAAAAAAAAAAAGCCGTTGTTGGAGCACTACAGTGACAACCAAAGCAGTCTGATTCAGATCCCATAGCAGCTCCTTGTTTTCTTGAGCAAGTCACTTACCTTGAACCCAATGGTTATAAGAGTAGCCTCCACTATAAGGGAACTAGAAATTAGGGTAGTCAGTCTTATATTTATTTATTTGTAACACTTCTACCCCGCGCTTTTCCACTTATTAGCAGGTTCAATTCGGCTTACATAATAGGTTTACAAGGTATCACAGATTGGATAACAGCTGTAATATAGCGTATAAAGAGGTGGACAACATAATGTGGATGGGTAAGAGAGGAAGAAGGTGGAGGTAGGGAATGGGAAGAGGGTGTATATTGGGATAGTGTGTTGTTCCCAGGACTGCTTCTAGTGCTCATGGACTGGGTCCGCCCAGTTTCTTTCTATTAGAGTCTATGCCGTTCCTTATCTGGATTTTAAAAAAACAAACAAACCAAAAAAAAGCAGCATTTTCTCAGTAATACAGAGAGAGTCAACTTTTTGTCCTACAATAAGCATATTTTTTTTCTGCTGCAGCTGTGCCCAGGAGTGTAGGAGTGGCCTAGTGGTTAGAGTGGTGGACTTTGATCCTGGGGAACTGGGTTCGATTCCCACTGCAGGCACAGGCAGCTCCTTGTGACTCTAGGCACGTCACGTAACCCTCCATTGCCCCAGGTACAATTAAGTACCTGTATATAATATGTAAGCTGCATTGAACCTGCTATGAGTGGGAAAGCGCGGGGTACAAATGTAACAAAAATAAATAGAAAGGTAAGGGGTGGGCTGGAGGGAGCGGCAGCACGAGTGGGGAGGGGCTGTGTGTTGCTATCCGGTTCTGCCCCAGGCCTGGCTCTGTCGGTGGCTCTGGGCTGCCTCTTAGTGATACAAATATTGAATTCATTTTCTCTGCTGTAAATTCCATGGTGATATGTAGAGAAGCATTTTCAAAAGTAAGTCTAACTGCCAAAGAAACATCCAAAAAAAGGTTCATCTCACAGCCATTTTTGAACATGAAAAACATTGGGGTTTTCTGTTTGAAAATATGTGAGAAAGACATCCTTAAGCTGGAGACATCTATCCTGAAGAACCGTTTTACAAACTGAAACTTTTAAATTATAAACAGGGGAAAACAAGGTACAAGGATATTTGTCTGGCAGCATTCTCATAAAAAGGGCCATACAGGAATCCTCTCAGAACAGTGTAGCCTAGTGGTTAGTATAGTGAGTTGTGAACTAAGGGACACAGGTTCAAATCCCACTCTAACTTTTTTATTTTTTTTGGTAAATGTTTCCTCCAGAAACAGAAAAATATGTACTGTAGCTGAATGTACACCACTTCAATAGCCTTCAGGGTCGTCAAGTCGCAGGAGGAATGTGAACGATTACAGGAGGACCTTGCGAGACTGGGAGAATGGGCGTGCAAGTGGCAGATGAAGTTCAATGTTGACAAGTGCAAAGTGATGCATGTGGGTAAGAGGAACCCGAATTATAGCTACGTCTTGCAAGGTTCCGCGTTAGGAGTTACGGATCAAGAAAGGGATCTGGGTGTCGTCGTCGATGATACGCTGAAACCTTCTGCTCAGTGTGCTGCTGCGGCTAGGAAAGCGAATAGAATGTTGGGTGTTATTAGGAAGGGTATGGAGTCCAGGTGTGCGGATGTTATAATGCCGTTGTATCGCTCCATGGTGCGACCGCACCTGGAGTATTGTGTTCAGTACTGGTCTCCGTATCTCAAAAAAGATATAGTAGAATTGGAAAAGGTACAGCGAAGGGCGACGAAAATGATAGTGGGGATGGGACGATTTTCCTATGAAGAGAGGCTGAGAAGGCTAGGGCTTTTCAGCTTGGAGAAGAGACGGCTGAGGGGAGATATGATAGAAGTGTATAAAATAATGAGTGGAATGGATCGGGTGGATGTGAAGCGACTGTTCACGCTATCCAAAAATACTAGGACTAGAGGGCATGAGTTGAAGCTACAGTGTGGTAAATTTAAAACGAATCGGAGAAAATTTTTCTTCACCCAACGTGTAATTAGACTCTGGAATTCGTTGCCGGAGAACGTGGTACGGGCGGTTAGCTTGACGGAGTTTAAAAAGAGGTTAGATAGATTCCTAAAGGACAAGTCCATAGACCGCTATTAAATGGACTTGGAAAAATTCCGCATTTTTAGGTATAACTTGTCTGGAATGTTTTTACGTTTGGGGAGCGTGCCAGGTGCCCTTGACCTGGATTGGCCACTGTCGGTGACAGGATGCTGGGCTAGATGGACCTTTGGTCTTTCCCAGTATGGCACTACTTATGTACTTATGTACTTATATCTTTAGGTACAAAAATCAAGAGTTACAGTGGGATTTGAACCTTTGTCTCTTGGTTTACAGTCCATTGTAGTAGCCACTAGGCTAATCCTCTGACCCAGGGGCGTATCTGCGTGGGGCCACAGGGTCCTGGGCCCCCGCAGATTTCGCCCTGGCCCGCCGCCAGCCCTCCCCCGCTGCCGTTTCTTACTTTTGCGCCGAGGTCCGCTTTCTCCTGGGCCTTTAAAAATATTTCTTCAGCTGGCGGGGGACCCCAACCCCCGCCAGCCAACCCGAGGTGACGTCTTTCGAGTTCTTCGTCCGCCGTGGCCGATGTGCTGGAGTTGAGCGGCTGAATCCAGTTCGGAGTCTTCAGTTTACACTCTGAATGGGAGGCTAGGGATGCACCTGGGAGACAAGTCCCTGTTCACACGCAGTGCTTGAGTCCTCGGGAACAGTATAGGGATACAGCTGGATGTCAGGTTTCTCATATAGTCCAGCGTTAAATCTCGCACCACACAGAGAGGTTCTTCTGTCTGTGTACCTCTTACTCCCTTGTATTTGCAATGGGCCCTCTTTGTTTGTTCACAAGAATCCAGGGTAGGAGAAAGTCCCTGGGCACTGGCTTTTCAGGTGCTTTTATGCTTCCTTCCACAATGGGCAAGGACCTGACTCCTGTTATAATGGGAGGAGGGCCGCCCTGTCAGTCAAACATCATCCTACAGAATGTTCCTCATGTGCAATATAAAGGACTATGTGTGTTGCTGTCTGATCGCCTTGCAGTGCGGAGGGTGAGCCCAAATGCTCAGCAGTGATCTGTTCCATTTGTCCTTCCTAACCTCCCCCAGATTCAGAGGGAAGCACGAGGAATGCAAATAGTTCAGTTGGGAGAAAAAACTTCTAGCTCACATTGTCATGTGTATTTTGTGTTTCATATTTGAGCGCCTATTTATTCATTACTGCACCAGTTGCAGTTAATGAAAGCGCAGCTTGTGCATATAAAGTAGGTATGTATCAGGTAAAATTATATTTAAATGTATATAATTTGTTGGGATTCTCTTTTACCTTTTATTTTGAGAGAGATGAGTTCTCCAGTTTTCCTTATGCCTGTGCAGTATGCACAGTCTGTTTTGCAACATGCAACCTCCACTCTTACAGGTTTCATAGCCACAGTGAGAGAGTATGGGAGGGGAGGGGCAAACTAGCTTCAAGGCTTGACTAACAGCTCTTAGTCATATGCTAAGTAGAAGGTCTGACTGTTTTCAGCAGCTTAAATACTAGTTAAAAAAAAGTTGTAAAATGCTGTTCAAATGTGACAGTGGTGTTACTATGTGTAGATTTTCTTTGTAAATATTTTTATTTGTTCATTATTATACATTTTTCAGGAAGTAGCTGGCTTGATGATTTCCCACTGTAACTTTAATAGTGCTGAGCTTCAGCTGGAGAGCAGGAGTGGGCACAGTGTTGGTTAAGACTATACTTTCAGGGATCATTTCTATAGTTTGTAACTGGAGAAATGCGTATGAAAGTGTTTGGTCTCGCTAACCACGAGGAAGAACAAAAGTGTTTTCTTCTGAGCATGAGACAGGCTGCTAGTGTTGTACTTGTACAATTGCTGGCAGCAATTGATGATTGTTTCTGTCTTCTTCATGGAAGAACAGGAGGAAGAAAACATAAGCTGAGTGGTTAGTTCATGAAGTGTGTTAAAAATAGACTTTAAAAAATACTTTTGACAAAGTTTGATTGTAGAAGTGTTTTTAAAAGGTGTCTTATCTGTTACTTATGGTCCAATGATCAGAAGCAAGACAGGCACTATGTAACTAGCATGTAAATGCATAGCCCCCCAACCCCCAGCAACATGGGGCTGGAGTTCTGGCACACCTCCAGTCCCCCTAGCCCCCTGTTGCTGGGGGGGGGGGTCCCCCCCTGTCCTGGCAGGAACTCCAACCTAACCCCCCCCCCCTAGCAACAGGGGGCTGGAGGGGTCCTGCTCTGGTCCACACCCCACCCGACACAGGTTCAGTGGGGTTGGAGATGAGGTGTCCAGCTCCCCAAGCCCCCAGCATGCCACCAATGTCCCTGGTGGCCCAGTATGTCATGGGTAATTCCCCCCCCTCCCCAACCTGGTGGTCTAGCAGCCCTTCCCCACTCCCTACCTGCAGCTTGAGGAAGGAGGTGGCCTCCTTCCTCTTCTATCGGTGCCGCTGCAAAATGGAGGCGCCCGGCTCCGGCCAGTGCATCCTGGGATGCGCTGGGTGGGGCTTCACACCATATAAGGGAGTCCCATGGACCTCTAGCCCCTGTGTTCGACATAGGTGGGATGCTGGGGGGGATTAAGGGGGCAGGAGACACACCAGATCTCCACTCCCCCTGAACCTGTGTCAGGAGGGGTTGGGGGACCTACCGGACCTCCAACCCCCTGTTGCTGGGGAGAGGGAGAAGGGTCGGGGTTTTATTTACCTGCAGCCCACTGGGCCACCAGGGACATTGGAGGGATGCTGGGGATGGTTGGGGGGGGCTGGAGACCCACCAGATTGCCAGCCCCCCCCCCCCCCCGCAACCTGTGTCGGGGGGACCGGAGGTCCACCAGACCTCCAGCCCCGTTTCGCTTCGCTCGAGCGGGGATAGTTGGGGTCTGTGTTTGACAGGTGTGGGCTTTTCACAGCCCAGACCTGTCAAACAAGTGCAGGAGGATTTGCATGCAATTATCTCTGATCATAGGTCCAGTAAAGCCCTGTGCTGTTCCAGATCTATTTTTAGAGCACTGTTTGGAACAGTGGGGGCTTTTGATCATCTACTAGAGAGGTGAGTTCTCCAGTTTTACTCTACCCACATGTATCCAAGCAGCTGCCAGAGCACAGCAGGGGAGGGAAGGGCAAACTAGCTTCAAGGCTTGACCCAGCTCTGGTTGCTCTTAGTCATATGCTAAGTAGAAGATCTGACTGTATTCAGCAGCTTAAACGCTAGTTAAAAAAAAAAAAGTTGTAAAATGCTGTTCAAATGTGACAGTGGTGTTACTATGTGTAGATTTAATTTGTAAATATTTTTATTTGTATCATATTGTACATTTTTCAGGAAGTAGCTGGCTTGATGGTTTCCCACTGTAACTTTAATAGTGCTGAGCTTCAGAAGGAGAGCAGGATTGGGCGCAATGTTTAAGGTTATGTTTTCAGGAATCATTTCTATAGTTTGTAAGTGGAGAAATGTGTATGGAAGTGTTTTGTTGTGAGTGTGAACCCAGCTGTTAGCATTTGATCTTTTCTTTTATGGAAGAGTAGGAGGAAGAAACATGAGTTGAGTAGTTAGTTTATGAAGTGTGTTATGAATAGATTTTTAAAAATGTATCTTTGAGAAAGATTAATTGTAATGTAACAAGAAATAATTTATACAGTTGGGGATATTGCTCCAGAGCACTCGCTAATATTTATATTTAATAATTTTTATTGGTGACATCGCACAAACAGGAAATAATACAATCTTCCAATCTCAGTACAATGTGTATATCAGTATCCACCTTAAGTCAGATTTACACTTGTCTATGCATCATCACATTTAACATTTTCAGAACTACCCGTCCCCTCCCCTCCCTAACTTATTAGCAAGATATAATGTCTTGCATGGAAGTACATCTTGACCTTGAAGGTTGCACAAGCAATAAATCGTATTTCCCATGTGACAGTCCCCCCCTACCCCCTCCCCTTCCCCTTGTGAGCTGCTTAGATATTCAAGATATAGCTGCGACCTCTGGAAGGCAAGGTCAGCCACAACGGTTCCCATTGCATGCGAAATTTCTCACCCGATTCAGTATCCAGGGAGTGGACACCACATCTCTCAAGTTTCATCTGATAAAGTAACTGTGTTCTCCAATATACCACTGGAGGTTTCGAGTCAGACAACCAAAACTTCAAAATGGTGGAGATCCCATATAGTGTCGCCAAACACACGAAGCGCCTGAACCCCCGGGGTGGCAATCCCGAAAATTTATATTTATAAAACAATAGGAGGGGATCACAGATCACTGTGCACCCCCACATTTGTTGTAATGTTTGAGTGATCTCGCCCCAGAATTCCTTTACCAAGGGACACGTCCAAAACATATGTCCAATACCAGCCTCCCCTCCACCACACCTAGGACAGGTCCCATCACAAGACTCTATCATACGTGCTGCCCTCTTAGGAGGTATATATGTTCTTAATAAAAATCTGTATAGTCTCTCGCACTGTATGACCGATACTTGCAATCCATACAGTTTTTTTTATAAAGTCCTTGCATATGTCGGTCGTAATTGCAGCTTCCAGGTCTGTTGACCAATCTTGGGCCAAGCGCACATAATCTATTTCAGAGGTGGAATCCTTTAATTGCTGGTGATGGAACCTGAGGGGGACTGATAACTGGGCACCCAGTGAGTATGTCTCCTTCAGAGTGTCTATTACATCCTCTGTTAGGTCAGTCCACTTCAGGGATGCTATATAATGTTTCAACTGAAGGTGTTCAAAGTAATTACCTCCCTGTATCCCAAATTCCTCCACCAGTGTCGGAAGGGTTTTCATTTTCCCTTCTTCATCAACTACGTGTGACAAATAAAGGATACCCCTCACTGCCCACTGTCTGAAGACGCTATTCCCCTGTCCCGGTGGGAAGTCGGGATTGTTCATAATAGGCAGTAGAGGAGTGGTTTTTGCCGTAAAGTGATGTTTCCTACACACCCACCGCCAGGTGTTTCTAAGGGATTGCAACAGGGGGTGCTTCTGAAACGCTCGTGTAGGTAATCGGTTGCCTGAATGTAATAAATAACTGAAATGTATCTCCGGAAAGATAGATGTCTCCACCTCAGTGACAGAGAACTCTTGTGTACCCCGATACCAATCGTTAATATGACGCATCGCACTGGCGATTGCTAAGTTCCGCACGCTCAGGAGTCCCATCCCCCCCTGTTCCCTCGGGGTTGTAATCACTGTCATTGGCAATCTGGGGCGTTTCCCCTTCCATAATAACCTCTGAATCTGCCTGTCCAAGGCTTTTTCATCCTTTCCTTTCAAGTACAGGGGTAGCTGTTGAAAAAGATAGAGCCATCTCGGGGCTATAAGCATATTAAAGAGAGCAATGCGTCCCCATAGAGATAAAGGTAAGGTCTGCCACAGAGATAATCTATGTTTCGTACTTTCCATCATGGGACCTACGTTAATTCTGTACAGGGAGGACATATCCCGTGGGATCATTATTCCTAAATACTTTAAAGCCTGGTCTGCCCATTGCAACGGAAAGGTTCCCTGCCACCTCTCGCGAACAACTTCATCCATTGCTAAGGCACAAGACTTCTGTAGATTTAAGGAAAAGCCCTATATCTCACCATATTCCTTCAGAAGCTCTAGGGCTCCTTGCAGTGAGGGCCGGGGGTCTCGCAAAACCAGAAGGATATCATCTGCATACGCTAAGGTTTTGACCTCCATCCCTCCCAACTGTACTCCTTTAATCTCTCCAGCTCCATTTAAGAGCCGTATCAGGGGTTCCAATGATAAATCAAACAGGAACGGGGACAAGGGACACCCCTGCCTCGTGCTTCTCTTGACGGGGAACCACTCCGATCGATGTCCATTTGCTATAATCTGTGCCCCCAATCCTGCATACAGCGCCCTAATAATTTGCATGGCTTCTCCCGGGAATCCCACCCATTCCAGTAGTTGTAGCAGATATCCCCAATTGACGTGGTCAAATGCCTTAGAGGCGTCTAGGCTCACTAGCATGAGGGGGTCATTGTTACTTTTACAGCTTGCCATGGCAAGGAGGATCTTGCGAATGTGTGAAACCGAGTGGCGCTTGGGTACAAATCCCACCTGTGCAGGGCCTACCAAAGCTGGAATATGTTCTGCCAATCTGTTAGCCAGAATCTTGGCAAGTAGTTTAATATCTACATTGATGAGCGATATTGGGCGATAGGAATCAGGATCAGTTGCTACTTTCCCAGGCTTTGGTAGCAACGTGATTAGGGCCGTATTTTCATGTTTCGGGAACTCCCCTCTCTCCGTCACCTCCTGAAAATAGTCTAGTAAAATCGGAATGAGGGCCAGTTGTAGTATTTTATAAAACTCTCCGGAGAAACCGTCAATCCCTGGCGCCGAATTATGTTTCAAACCACCGATAGCCCTCTGTAGTTCTCTAGGCTGTATCGGCTGAGCTAATTGCTCCCGAGCTTCTAGTGTTAACTTTGGCATCCCTGCCCTAAGTAAGAGTGCCTCTACTACTTGTTGTGGGGGCGGACCAGATGAGTTATATAGGTCCTGAAAATATGCCTGTACAATTTGCAAAATGTCAGTTGTTCTATTCCTAAGCTCTCCCTCTTTATTCCTCAGGGCCGTGATAGTGCGGTTCCCGGTCCATGGCCGGACCAACTTTGCCAATACACTCCCTTGCCTATTGCCGTGTTTGTGTAATCTGTACTTTTGATATATTATGCCTCTTTGGGTCTGCTCGTGTATTAGTGAATTTAAGGTGGCCTGAAGAGCCTCGTAATTGTCTCTGTTAACTTGAGTCGGGGAATTTAAGTATGTGCGCTTGGCCCCCCCCAGCCGACCTGATAAATTAATAATGCTAGCTGCTATTTTCCGTCGTCTCGCTGCTACATAAGAAAGAACTTCCCCCCTCATTACAGCTTTAGCTGTGCACCAAAACAGAGTCGGGTCAGATTTGTGCTGTTGGTTATGTAATGAAAATTCCTCCCATTTTTGGTGTAAGAATTTCACAAAAACCGCATCTTTAATTAAGTAATTGGGGAATCTCCATGTCTTAGTTGCCCGACTTCCTGAGTGATCTGTCAACTGAAACCACACTGGGGAGTGGTCTGAGATCAGTTCTTGCTCTATGCCAGCTGCTGTTACCTTTGAGAAAAGGTGACCTGATATAAACAAATAATCTAACCGGGCCCAAGTCCCATGGGCCCGAGATCGGTGAGTGTAATCCCTTACCTCAGGATATAGGGACCTCCAAACATCCACCATCCCAATATCTGTAATGAATGAGGGAAGAATCCCTCGGTCCCCATGATTCCCAGCCCCGGCATTCCGACTGCCTGTGCAGTCCACGCTTGGGTTCATCAGTGTGTTCATGTCCCCTGTAATTATTAGATTCTTATCCCTATAAGGTAACAGGACCCGCAATAATTCTGAAAAGAAATCTGGGGTAGAGGGGGTGGGTGCATATACAGATAACAAGAATATTTCAGACCCCTGTAGATTCAGCTTGACTAACAGATAGCGCCCATTATCATCCCGCATTATAACCTCAGATGTACAGACCAGATGTTTACGGTATAAGATCGCTACTCCCCCTTTCCTCTTACCCGATGACACAAAGTCTACTTGACCCACCCAATCTCTCTGTAATTTCTGGTGTTCTGCGTCAGAAAGCCTTGTCTCTTGTATGCAGGCTATGTCCACTCCCATCCTCTTCAAGTGTGTTAGGATCTTCCTCCTTTTTATTGGGGAGGAAACTCCCCCCACATTCCATGTAACTATTTTAAAGTTAGAAGAGCCAACACACAAGTTGTTCCATCAGTATAGCCTTAGTTATATATAAGTCAGTGCCAGGGCCCCAGCCCTTCCCCGGCACACAATTGCACTTAGGAAACCTATCTCTTCCCCTCTTAGTTAAGAATTCGCAGCTTATCACCCCATGTTCATAGTTATGGCAGCCCACAGTCCCACCCACTCCCCCACCCACCCCGTGCCCTTTTCTTTGCCCCAACGTAACTTGTTCTAGACCTTTGTTATCTCCCCCCTTATGCCCCGTATCATAGCTATAGGTGTGTGACTCCATTTTGTCGTCACCGAGGTCGCCTTTTTGCGAGGGTTCCCCACTCCCCTTTACCCCATTACTTACTTCAACTTTCAAAAACTCAATGTTAAACCATATTCTAATTGTCTATGCTTAGTATTCAAGTCCACCAATTATTTAAGACAGTATGTCATCGCAGATAAATCCAGTTAGTCTCATACCAGATCATGGTTCATGGAACCGCCTCTTGTTGACCCAGCTCTCTGTTTATATAATCCATGGCCAATTTCTCGGATGTAAAAGAGCTCCACTTCCCGTCTTTCTGGACTTTGAGAATCGCTGGATATGTCAGGGCAAAACGAATTTTCTTCTCTGCCAATGCCGAACATGCCGGGTGGAACCGTCGTCTCTTTTCCTGCAGGCCTGCAGAATAGTCCGGAAAAATTAAGATTCGCCCTCCGTTGTATTGTAGAGTGTCTCTTTTTGATTTAAATCCTTGCATGATCTCTTCTTTGTGTATATAATTGTGGATTTTTATGATGACCACTCGGGGTTTTTGTTTCTCTGTTTGTAATCTCCCCAGCCTGTGGGCTCTCTCAATGCAAAAGCCCCCACTGCTATCCGATAGAGCAAATTCTTGCTGCAGCCACTTTTCCAGAAGGGGACCCAAACTTTTCTCAGCAATCGATTCGGGAATACCGACCAGCCTCAGGTTTGAGCGTCGCGCTCGATTCTCAAGATCTTCCATTTTCTCTGCTTGCAACCTGAGCTGTTGTTCCAGTTCCGCCATTCGCGGCTGGTGGACGTTGCACGTGTCCTCTATTGTCGATACCCTCTGTTCTAGTTCGTGGGTTCGTTTTGATAACTCTGCCACGTTCGCGTCCATCTTCCCCAGCTGGTTTGCCAGCGATTGGAATCTCGGTTCCAGGGCCTCCACCACTGCCGTGGTCAGCTGAGTAAGTTGCCGTTCTGAAAATTCTTCCCGCCCGCCGTCCGCCATCTTGGGCTCCGCGGGCGAAGGTGGTAACTTTCCCTTCTCCACCTTTACGCTTCTTTTGGACGTTCCAGCCGGCATGGGGAGCAAGAAATGTTCCATACACGCTCCGACGTTCAGGGTCTTACTTTAAATCCGGTTTTGCTGCTGTATTCAGGTATTTATCATGAAATAAGAGGAGCGGGGACCCGGAGCTCAGCCGCTATGCTGTTACCGCTCCCAGCGCATCACGTGACCCCTCCTCGCTAATATTTATAATGTTTAAGATATATTTTAGTTATTTCTCCACCAATTATCTATTAAGATAATAATATTCGCAATTGCAAGAATAAAAGGAATTAAGTATATTTATTGGATTACATTAACCTGCATTACCAGGTTTAAGAACATATGTAAAGAACAGACCATATATTTAGCTTCAAAAGGAGTTTATTTATAATACAGTTTTCAGTAATTAATGTTGCAAAAGGTACTCTTAAGGATCTTTACAGAGAATTTGTGCTTTAGAACAAAGCAAGGTAACAGGCCTAGATCAAAGGTTAACTTACAAAAGTCCTTGTTGTAGAAGCTGAGTGATGAGCAGCATGGTCACAGGAGGGATCCTCACAGCAGGGAGATGAGCTGCAGGTCCCCAGAGCAGCAGACCCCAAAGAGAGCGAGCTGGGCTGTTTTCAGGCTTTTATAATGTTCCCTGAGTTCTGGGTGTTGTAGTTTGCAGAGGATCTTTGGTATTGTAGTCTGCAGAGAAACATGGCCACATGCCATCAGCCCTTTGTCTGCATCATATGATAAAATATTTTTCATCCCTGACATTTATGGTTACCGTGCCAACATCTGTGATTTAGGATTTATTTTTTAAAGTGAAATCTGAACCCCCGACCACTTGTACCTTACTCATAGGATTTTATCCCTGATCCGTCAGTTGCTCCCATTTATTTGTTTATTCATTCATTTATTTACATTTTTTTCACCTCATCAATATGATCACCAATGCTAGAAAAATGCCCACCAGTCCTTGCTCCTTGCCCCATAGCCTACAAAATGGCTGCCACTATCACCCGGGATGACCTTCCCAACACATCCCTCTCCTAAATGGGAGTGGGGAGGCCGACACACAGCACGTATTCTGATGTCCCTTAAACCAGACAGCTGCACTTTCTACCCCTTTTGTTTATTCTATTCTTATTTTATTATTTATTTTTAATATGGGAACCCGTTATCCACCACCGGCAAAAAGAGGGGGGGGGGCCTTCCACTCACATCGGCATATTGCCCATTTCCCTCTTGTTTCTTCTTTCTTTTTTTTTTTGTTTTTTTAGGGAACCCAAACACACAATCAGAACAGAGACCACCGGGAGCTGCACAATCAGCCTCCCTCTTTGCTCTTCCCTTGGTGCATTATAGGAAGTGCAGAGCTGTCCGCGAGGTTGATTCTCCCTTACAGCCCTGACTGTTCTGTGGACCGAGGCTGCTAAACATGCACTGATCCGGAGATGCCTGCCGGGGGGGAGGGATGGTGACTCTCCTCCACATTCCTGCTCTCTGGCTAGGGTTACCATATTTTGTCCTCTGAAAAAGAGGACACATGTCACGCCCCTGCCCCGCCCACACCACATCCCTGCCCTGCCCACACATATCCTTTTCAATCCTCTCCCCGCCCTTTCTCGCTCTCACCCCGCCCCCTGTCACATATTCCCCTCCCCTGCGTCACATATCCCCCTCCCCTGCCCCCCCATCACCTCCCCTCCCCATTACTACTACCTCTTGTCACATATTCCCCTACATTCAATCAGTGGGCCATACATTGACCACCAGAAATGTATCACTCAGCCTCCTTGTGCACTTCACCTCAGATTATCAAAGCCAAGTTGTGGGTCCTCTATGCCTGCTATCACTTCACTCTTCAGCACACTTTTCTGTATCTGTGCTGAATAGTAAATTAGCTGTGTTACCAAGAGGGGCATAATCGAATGTCGCCGGCCAAATAGATCACCAACGATCTATGTTGGCGGCGGCGGCGCTACAGCTGGTCGGAACCGTATTATCGAAAAAGATGGCCGGCCATCTCTTTTTTTCGATAATACGGTTTAGCCCGGCCAAATGCCGTGGAGTTCGCCGGGTTTGAGATTGCCGGGTTTGTTTTTCAGCAATAATGGAAAGTTATGTCGGCCATCTCAAACCCCGGCCAAATTCAAGGCATTTGGCCGTGGGAGGACCCAGCATTTTTAGTGCACTGGCCCCCTGACATGCCAGGACACCAACCAGCCACCCTAGGGGTCACTGCGCTGGACTTCAGAAAAGCTCCCACGTACATAGCTCCCTTACTTTGGGAGCTGAGCCCCCCCAACCCCCCCCCCCCCCCCCCCAATCTCACTACCCACAAATGTACTGCACCCACTAAAATTGTTCCAGGGACCTGCATACAGCCTCTAGGACTTATTGCTGCTGTATAACTTTGGCATACCAGTTCACACCTGAAGACTAATCTCTCTGAACAAGTCCTTTCTTGAAATAAGCACGTTTACTCACAGTTAACTGCAGATCAGAGGTTGTGCCCCACTGGCAAAGAGTCCCCTGGTACTAAGATTAGCAGTAGGTCAGAGCTGGCATAATGGTGTACAATGCCCTCTTTCAGCACCATGCAAGGTAAGAACTACATTCTCTAACGTGGGTAACACAGGAAAGGGATCTAAAAGTGGCTTACAAAAATGGCCACTACCACATGGACTACAACAGGAAACAAAACAGGGCAAACTCTGACCCAGTTAGCAGGGGGGGGGAAGCACCATGGGAGTAGAGCCCAGTACCCTACACCCACCAAAATGCATTGCTAATGTGACTCTGCAGGGCACCTAACAGAAAAGGTGTCACACTCACCCGAGAGCCACATCGCAACCAGGGAAAGGCTGTCGGAGGATACAACACATTCTGCTGTCATGGAGGTGGGTACGGCATTTGAGGCTGGCATAGAGGCTGGCAAAAAAGGTTTTTAGTTTTATTTTTTTAGTATGGAAGGGAGTTGGTGACCACTGGGGGAGGATGGGGAGGTCATCCCCCATTCCCTCCAGTGGTCATCTGGTCAGTTGGGGCACCTTTTTGAGGCTTGGTCGTGAAAATAAAAGGACCAAGTAAACCCGGTGAAATACTGCTTAACGCCGCTTTTTTTTTCCATTATTGGCGAAAGCCAGCCATCTGGTAGCCACGCCCGTGCCCGCCCATGTCCCACCTTCGCTAATCTACTGACACGCCCCCTTGAACTTTCGCCGGCGAAGCGACGGGAAAGTGGCGATGCAGTCAAAAATGCTGCTTTCGATTATACCAATTTCGCTGCTTTTAAAAAATCGCCGGCCATCTCCCGATTTGTGTCGGAAGATGGCCGGCGATCACTTTCGATTATAAGCTGGCAAGGCTTTCTGCAGGGTTAGTTTGTGCATGAAACCCCTTTCCGCATTATGTACCCAAGTTGTGCTATCCCTGTGTAAAGCCTGAGCACACCTTATTGATTTGTCCCCTTAAATTGTAAGCCCTCGAAGGACAGGAAAATACCTCCCTGTATCTGATTGTAAGTCACTCACGAGTTCCAAAGGAGTGAACTAAATTTAAAAACTCATCCTTTCCACAAAGCTGAATGACACACCTGCTACTTAACTGAAAACACTGACTACAGGGTATTATTATTCCTCGAAGTGTGTTAGGCAGCCTTATAAAGCTCAAGCTTTTAAAAAAAATGTAATGGCTGATTTCTGAGACATTTTTTCCTGTTTCAACTTCTCTGCTAGAGTTTTCTTAAGTAAATAATTGGCTCCCATTTCGTTTCTATTTGCTGTATGGTTATTAAATTCAAGCAAGTAGTTTTAGTTTTGTTCCCATGGAACATGGTGTTGAGAATGTTATCAGAGCAAACAGTAAGCTTAATTAATTTTCTCATGAAATTAGTTCTGTTATTTCACAGTATAGAAGTGCTGTAGGCTGCTTTTCTTCATCAGAGCTCTACAGCCCAGACGATGTAGTCCCCTCTCTCTGTGAAAATAAATTTCATGAGCCTTAGTTTGTTTGTTTTTTTTGTCTACACACATGCAGCCTGTCTACTGCAAGTTTGTCATTTACTGCTTGTGAGTTTCTGATTCAGAAACAATGGGACCTGAAACAAACTCAGAAACTGGAAAGTCAATCCCAAAGTTTCCCCGCACAGTGTTTTTCACTTTATCTCCGCCTAGAATGAAAAATAACTCATCTCTTTAATCATTGATGAATCACAGGAATCCAGATTGCAAAAAGATTTAGCAGGTTACTTAGAGTTTGTGAATTTAGGAGTCATACGTGATTCTTCTTACCTCATCAGTTGATCAGCAGCAGGCTGCACTGAGCAGGCAGGCTAATGACAAATGCTGCCTCTCCCCAGTCCCAGGAGGAGTTAAACAGCTGAGCTGGCTGCAGCTGGTCTTCAGTTCAGTACAGCTTCCCGCTTCTAATCTGCTATTTATTTGGCAGCGGCTACAAGCCTACCAAGGTCCAACAGCCGGCTTCGGGCTTCACTTTGACTTTCTTTGCAGCCTCGTAAGTGACCTCGTCATCGTCGGGGGTTAGGTTTTTATTTTTTCTTACATTTGTAGGCTGCAGGTGGCAGGCAGTACCACTGAAAAGCACTCCTGCGCCTGCGTGCAGGAGGAAGGAGGATCATTAATCAACATCAGCTGACTAGAGGGGCTGGCTGGCACACGCAGGGACGCTGCACGCCGCGTGCGTGCATACCATAGGTCAGGAGGACGACGGACGGAAGGAGTCAGGAGAAGAAACCCGAACAAATCCAGCAAATTGAGAAACCCGCCCGAACTCCCGATGGCGCCCTCAAAAAGAGGACATGTCCGGGGAAATCCGGACAAATGGTAACCCTATCTCTGGCGCCTGCAGGACTCCTCAGCCCTGATTTCAGCTCGGTGACTTGGTGGTAAGCTGCACGGTGCTCGACTTGATGCTGCCTTTCTCCCAAACGCTGGCATAAGATGGCGTTTGGGATCTCCTTGGGGGTTATAAAACCCCGGCTGCAACTCCTCCTCCCACAGCGAGGTGCTGGAGCGTAGCGGGAAAATTCCCCTGCCACCTCGCTGCATACCATGCACAGGCTCTTCGGGGGCACTGCACCATGTTAATGGTGGATTCATTCACCCGAGGGGCACTACGCCTTGTTTTTATGTTGTGTGTATGTGTGATGGGCGGAGTCTGGCTAGGATTCACGTACATTTAACTATGATCGTAGCATTTTTTGATTAGTTAAATATATTAATAATATTAAAGCACATAATGTTTTTGAGATTCTGTCTTACCTGTTATTTAGAGAGGTTAGTTCTCCAGTTTTCCTCTACTTTATCACATGCATCCAAGCAGCTGCCAGAGCACAGCAGGGGAGGGAAAGGAAAACTAGCTTCAAGGCTTGACTGAGCTCTGGTTGCTCTTAGTCATATGCAAAGTAGATGGTCTGACAGTATTCAGCATCTTAAGCACTGGTAAAAAAAAGTTGTAAAATGCTGTTCAAATGTGACAGTGGTGTTACTATGTGTAGATTTTCTTTGTAAATATTTTTATTTGTTCATTATTATACATTTTTCAGGAAGTAGCTGGCTTGATGATTTCCCACTGTAACTTTAATAGTGCTGAGCTTCAGCTGGAGAGCAGGAGTGGGCACAGTGTTAGTTAAGACTATACTTTCAGGGATCATTTCTATAGTTTATAACTGGAGAAATGCGTATGAAAGTGTTTGGTCTCGCTAACCACGAGGAAGAGCAAAGGTGTTTTCTTCTGAGCATGAGAGAGGCTGCTAGTGTTGTACTTGTACAATTGCTGGCAGCAATTGATGATTGTTTCTGTCTTCTTTATGGAAGAACAGGAGGAAGAAAACATAAGCTGAGTGGTTAGTTCATGAAGTGTGTTAAAAATAGACTTTAAAAAATACTTTTGACAAAGTTTGATTGCAGAAGTGCTTGCATGTGCTTATATGGTGTGTAGTATTCTATGATTGTGTTATGGGTGGAGCCTGGTTAGGCTTCATGGCATAACTATGTTCATTGCATGTTTTGATAATTTAAACATTAATAGTGTTAAGCACATAATGTTTTCAGATTCTGTCTTACCTGTTACTTATCTCACAGCTCTGACTGCAACTAGTATGTAAATGTATTCAAAACAGGGTTCTTAGTGCAAGTAGCATGGAAATGCAAAACCTACTCATCCCCAATGATCAGCAATCAGTGCGCCAAAGATTTGCACGCTGGCCGAGGCAAACCCTACACCAGCTTGCAAAATGGAGGCGCCCAGCTCTGCCCAGTGCATCCTGGGATGCGCTGGGTGGGGCTTCACACCATATAAGGGAGTTCCTCCAGCCCCTGTTTGACATCGGTGGGATGCTGAGGGGGGAGGGGATTAGAGGGGCAGGAGACCCACCAGATCTCCACCACCTCCGAAACCTGTGTCAGGAGGGGTCAGGGGACCAGAGGTCCGCCGGACCTCCAACCCCCTGTTGCTGGGGGAGGGGGAAGGGTCGGGGGTTTCTTATTTACCCACTGGGCCACCAGGGACATTGGAGGGATGCTGGGGATGGTTAGGGGGGCTGGAGACCCACCAGATCGCCAGCCCCCCCCCCCCCCCGGAACCCGTGTCGGGGGGACCGGAGGTCCGCCGGACCTCCAGCCCCCGTTTCGCTTGTCTTGAGTGAGGATAGTTGGGGTCTGGTGGTCGCCCAGACCTGTCAAACAAGTGCAGGAGGATTTGCATACAATTATCTATGATCATAGCCCGGTGCTGTTCCAGATCTATTTTTAGAGCACTGTTTGGAACAGTGCAGGGCTTTTGATCATCTGCCTACTAGAGAGGTGAGTTCTCCAGTTTTACTCTACCACATGCATTCAAACAGCTGCCAGAGCACAGCAGGGTAGGGAAGAGCAAACTAGCTTCAAGGCTTGACCCAGCTCTGGTTGCTCTTAGTCATATGCAAAGTAAATGGTCTGACTGTATTCAGCAGCTTAAACACTAGTTTAAAATAGTTGTAAAATGCTGTTCAAATGTGATAGTGGTGTTACTATGTGTAGATTTTCTTTGTAAATATGTTTATTTGTATCATATTGTACATTTTTCAGGAAGTAGCTGGCTTGATGATTTCCCACTGTAACTTTAATAGTGCTGAGCTTCAGCTGGAGAGCAGGAGTGGGCACAGTGTTGGTTAAGACTATACTTTCAGGGATCATTTCTATAGTTTATAACTGGAGAAATGCGTATGAAAGTGTTTGGTCTCGCTAACCACGAGGAAGAACAAAAGTGTTTTCTTCTGAGCATGAGACAGGCTGCTAGTGTTGTACTTGTACAATTGCTGGCAGCAATTGATGATTGTTTCTGTCTTCTTTATGGAAGAACAGGAGGAAGAAAACATAAGCTGAGTGGTTAGTTCATGAAGTGTGTTAAAAATAGACTTAAAAAAAATACTTTTGACAAAGTTTGATTGCAGAAGTGCTTGCATGTGCTTATATGGTGTGTAGTATTCTATGATTGTGTTATGGGTGGAGCCTGGTTAGGCTTCATGGCATAACTATGTTCATTGCATGTTTTGATAATTTAAACATTAATAGTGTTAAGCACATAATGTTTTCAGATTCTGTCTTACCTGTTACTTATCTCACAGCTCTGACTGCAACTAGTATGTAAATGTATTCAAAACAGGGTTCTTAGTGCAAGTAGCATGGAAATGCAAAACCTACTCATCCCCAATGATCAGCAATCAGTGCGCCAAAGATTTGCACGCTGGCCGAGGCAAACCCTACACCAGCTTGCAAAATGGAGGCGCCCAGCTCTGCCCAGTGCATCCTGGGATGCGCTGGGTGGGGCTTCACACCATATAAGGGAGTCCCTCCAGCCCCTGTTTGACATCGGTGGGATGCTGGGGGGGAGGGGATTAGAGGGGCAGGAGACCCACCAGATCTCCACCACCTCCGAAACCTGTGTCAGGAGGGGTCAGGGGACCAGAGGTCCGCCGGACCTCCAACCCCCTGTTGCTGGGGGAGGGGGAAGGGTCGGGGGTTTC
Source organism: Microcaecilia unicolor (assembly GCF_901765095.1). Taxonomy (NCBI): domain Eukaryota; kingdom Metazoa; phylum Chordata; class Amphibia; order Gymnophiona; family Siphonopidae; genus Microcaecilia; species Microcaecilia unicolor. Next base: position 263,411,677 of record NC_044031.1, on the reverse strand, counting down.
TTATTTACCCACTGGGCCACCAGGGACATTGGAGGGATGCTGGGGATGGTTAGGGGGGCTGGAGACCCACCAGATCGCCAGCCCCCCCCCCCCCCCGGAACCCGTGTCGGGGGGACCGGAGGTCCGCCGGACCTCCAGCCCCCGTTTCGCTTGTCTTGAGTGAGGATAGTTGGGGTCTGGTGGTCGCCCAGACCTGTCAAACAAGTGCAGGAGGATTTGCATACAATTATCTATGATCATAGCCCGGTGCTGTTCCAGATCTATTTTTAGAGCACTGTTTGGAACAGTGCAGGGCTTTTGATCATCTGCCTACTAGAGAGGTGAGTTCTCCAGTTTTACTCTACCACATGCATCCAAGCAGCTGCCAGAGCACAGTAGGGGAGGGAAGGGCAAACTAGCTTCAAGGCTTGACCCAGCTCTGGTTGCTCTTAGTCATATGCTAAGTAGAAGGTCTGACTGTATTCAGCAGCTTAAACACTAGTTAAAAAAAAAGTTGTAAAATGCTGTTCAAATGTGACAGTGGTGTTACTATGTGTAGATTTTCTTTGTAAATATTTTTCTCCGAGGACAAGCAGACTGCTTGTTCCTATGATTGGCAAACAAAACTTTGTAGAGCGAACCGCGCATGTGCGAATGGCTTCCCACCAACGATGCAAGTGTGCCCTCCTCAGTTCTTTTTCATCCACATCTTGAGTGACACGGTATTCCGTTGTGCTCATTTTTGGCCCAGGAGACTTCGTCTAGCGTTAACCGCTTCCCTTTTTTTTCCCTTCGTTTTTGTGTTTTCATAAATATATACTGTATATATATTTTTTAAATTTAGCTTTCCCTTATTTTCTTAGTTTTTTTTTGTCGCGGCCGGCTTTTAGGCCGCTCGGCCGGGTTATATTTTCTTTTTTTATGCCTTTTTAATTGACACAATCGAGTCCTTTAATTTCGCAGCCACTGTTTTTCCGTCCATGTTATCGAGGATGCCCAGCGGCTTTAAGCGTTGTACTCAGTGCAACTGGACCACCTCGGGTACCGACCCCCTCGCGTGGTGTCTCCAGTGCCTTGGGCCCGATCATTTGCTAGCTGTTTGTAAGCTGTGCTCTTTAATGAAAAAACGGACCCAAGTGTCTCGGGAGGCTCAACGTGAAAAACTTTTTGCGGATCGGTCCTGTCCTTCGACATCGGCATCAGTACCGAGGTCGGTGGTGTCGTCGTCGAGGGAAGCATCGTCTTTGAGAGCGCAGGTAATGGCTGCCGAACGACCTTATCGTGCTGGGAGCAGCCAGGCATCGAGTAGGTCTCCACCTGTCTTGAGGCCTACTGCTATGCAGGCCCCCCCTGGGTTCGACCTTCGGCCTCAAGGAGGCATGAGGATTCCACATCCTCCTCTTCGGTACCAAGGAGTCTCGATGACGGGCGTCAAGCGAAGGCTAAGAAGCACCGTCATCGATCTCCTTCCATGCACAGTACCGAGAGCTCTGGGGAGCCAAGGGATTCGGCACCCGAGAAGCGTCGGCGCCAAGAGGACCGCTCACCCTCTATAAAGGAGGTGCCGATGTGTCAGTCTTCTGGCAACCTGGTACCAGCTCTCGAGCCCCTTCAGATTGTGCCACCGACTCCTGCGCCGGCCCCTCAGCCTTTTCTGATGGAAGCTCTTGACGAGCGCATCATGGCCTTTCTTCCAGAGCTTCTGGAGGGATTGCTGCGCCAGTCTACTTTGGTGCCAGGGGTGCTTGCGCCTTCTGCACCAACTGTTGAAGCGGCATCTGGTCCTTCGCCTGTGGTGAGGTCCCCGTCCTCGGTGCCACTTGCGGCATTGGCTTCGGCTGCCAACCGGGTCGACTCTCCAACATCGGCGGAGGAAGTTTCACCGCAGTCCAGGCAGGGGTCGACTTCTTAACATCCCCCCGAGGTCGCCGTTCCTCGACGTCGAGACAGGCTCAGGTTCGGGCTGCTCTTAGGGAGCTTTAGTCCGATACTGATGATGAGCGCTTGTGGGAGGAAGAGGAAGATACCAGATACTTTTCTGAACAAGAGTCATATGGGGTCCCCTCTGATCCTACTCCGTCAATTGAAAGAAGGATGTCTCCGCCTGAGAGTCTTTATTTTCCTCCTTCGTTCGGGAAATGTCTAAAGATATTCCCTTCCCTATGGAGGTTGTGGATGAGCCCAGGGCCGAGATGCTCGAGGTCTTGGATTATCCTTCTCCACCTACAGAGGTTGCAACGGCTCCCTTGCATAACACACTCAGGGAAGTTCTTATGCGAAACTGGTCATTCCCTCTCTCCAATCCAGTGGTCCCCAAAAAAGCTGAGTCCCAGTACAGAGTCCATGGAGAGCTGGTAATGGTGAAGTCTCAACTACCTCACGATTCTATGGTGGTGGATTCTGCTCTCAGAAGAGCCAAGAGTACTAGGGACTATGCCTCGGCACCCCCAGCCAGAGAGTCTAGGACCTTGGATTCTTTTGGGAGAAAGACGTTTCAGGCCGCTATGCTCACAGCCAAGATTCAAACATACCAGCTCTACACGAGCATCCACTTGCGGAACTTGGTGAGGCAACTGTCCAGTCTGGTTGAAGCACTTTCTCCTGAGCTCGCCAAACCTTTTCACCAGGTGGTCAGGCAGCAGAAGGCATGGCGTAAATTCTTGGCCAGGGGTACTTACGACACTTTTGATGTGGCATCCTGAGTAGCTGCTCAAGGTATAGTGACGCGCAGACTCTCATGGCTGCGTGTCTTTGACCTGGCTCATAAGACCCAGCAGCGAATGGCAGATGTTCCTTGCCAGGAGGATAACCTTTTTGACGAAAAAGTACAGGATATGATCGATCAGATCAAGAAGCACCATGATGCTATGGATTCTCTCTCCCGCCGGGCGTCTTCTTCTACCACCTCCTCATCTAGGAGGTTTTTTGGAGGGAAGAGGAGTGCTCCCTATTCCTACAATAGGCACAGATACACTCCTGCTTCTCGGCAGCCTGTCTAGGCTCAGTCCCAGCGCGCTCGTTCCCGTCAACGGCGTGTGCCTAAGGCCCCTGCGGCTCCCCAGCAAAAGCAAGGGATGGGCTTTTGACTGGCTCCAGTGCAGCATAGCCTCAGAAAAAGTGTCCGTGCCGGATGACTTGCCGGTCAGAGGGAGGTTGATATTTTGTCACCAAAGATGGCCTCTCATAACCGCTGACCGGTGGGTTCTTCAAATAATCCGGTTAGGATACACCCTCAATCTGATTTCCAAACCTCCAAATTGCCCACTGGGAGCTCATTCTTACAGCTCCCAGCACAGGCAGGTACTTGCAGAGGAGCTCTCCGCCCTTCTAAAGGCCAATGCAATCAAACCCGTTCCACCAGGGGAAGAAGGGCTGGGATTCTATTCCAGGTACTTCCTTGTGCAAAAGAAAACAGGGGGGGTGCGTCCCATCCTAGACCTAAGGGCCCTGAACAATTTCATAGTCTGAGAAAAGTTCAGGATGGTTTCCCTCGGCACCCTTCTTGGTCATTTTCTTGGTGGCTGTTACTTCAGCTCGTAGAGTCAGTGAGCTCCAAGCCCTGGTAGTGCATGCACCTTATATCAAGTTTCATCATAACAGAGTAGTCCTCCGCACTCACCCTAAGTTCTTGCCGAAGGTGGTGTCTGAGTTCCATCTTAACCAGTCAATTGTCTTGCCAACATTTTTTCCCCATCCTCATACCTGCCCTGGTGAAGGCAAGTTGCACACCTTGGACTATAAGAGAGCATTGGCCTTTTATGTGGAGCGGACAAAGCCCTACAGACAGTCCGCCCAATTGTTTGTTTCTTTCGATCCCAACAGGAGGGGAGTCGCCATCGGAAAACGCACAATCTCTAATTGGTTAGCAGATTGCATTTCCTTCACTTATGCCCAAGATGGGTTGACTCTAGAGGGCCATGTCACAGCTCACAATGTCAGAGCCATGGCTGCGTCAGTGGCTCACTTGAAGTCAGCCTCTATTGAAGAGATTTGCAAGGCTGCAACGTGGTTATAAGTCCACACATTCACATCTCGCTACTGCCTTCAGCAGGATACCCGACACGACAGTCGGTTTGGGCAGTCGGTGCTGCAGAATCTGTTCAGGGTTTAGAATCCAACTCCACCCTCCTAGGCCCATTTTTGTTCTGTTCCAGGCTACACTCTCACTTAGTTTTTTTTCTTTTCAGGGCAATCTCTGTTATGTCCTCGTCGTTGCGAAGCCCAATTGACCAATGTTCATTGTTTTGAGTGAGCCTGGGGGCTAGGGATACCCCAATCGTGAGAACAAGCAGCCTGCTTGTCCTCGGAGAAAGTGAAGATGCATACCTGTAGCAGGTATTCTCCTAGGACAGCAGGCTGATTGTTCTCACAAACCCACCCTCCTCCCCTTTGGAGTTGTTCTAGTTCTCTGTTTTGCTTTTTATTAAACTGAGGAGGGCACGCTCACGCTGCGGGCAGGAAGCCGTTCGCGCATTCGCGGTTCGCTCTGCCCGGGCGCCGGTGCGTTCTACAGAGTTTTTGTTTGCTTAAAGGTTTGCCGATCTACTGGGCCATTGCGGACAACGACCCAATCGTGAGAACAATCAACCTGCTGGCCTCGGACAATACCTGCTACAGGTATGTATCTTCACTTTATTTGTTTCATATTGTACATTTTTCAGGAAGTAGCTGGCTTGATGATTTCCCAACGTAACTTGAATAGTGCTGAGCTTCAGCTGGAGAGCAGGAGTGGGCACAGTGTTCATTAAAACTAAATTTTTAAAGACTATGCTTTGTAACTGGAGAAATTTGCCTGAAAGTGTTTGGTTTTACTGACCATGAGGAAGTGTAGAAATGTTTGTTTTCTGAACATCAAACAGGCTGATAGTATTGTAGTTATACAATTGCTGGCAGCATTTGATGTTTGTTCTTCTTTTCTTTCTGGAAAAGCTGGAAGAAGGAATCACAGAAGCTGAGTGTACTACATAAGTACATAAGTAATGCCATACTGGGAAAAGACCAAGGGTCCATCGAGCCCAGCATCTTGTCCATGACAGCGGCCAATCCAGGCCAAGGGCACCTGGCAAGCTTCCCAAACGTACAAACATTCTATACATGTTATTCCCGGGATTTTGGATTTTTCCAAGTCCGTTTAGTAGCGGTTTATGGACTTGTCCTTTAGGAAACCGTCCAACCCCTTTTTAAACTCTGCTAAGCTAACCGCCTTCACCACATTTTCCGACAATGAATTCCAGAGTTTAATTACACGTTGGGTGAAGAAAAATTTTCTCCGATTTGTTTTAAATTTACTACACTGTAGTTTAATCGCATGCCCCCTAGTCCTAGTATTTTTGGAAAGCGTGAACAGACGCTTCACATCCACCTGTTCCACTCCACTCATTATTTTGTATACCTCTATCATGTCTCCCCTCAGCCGTCTCTTCTCCAAGCTGATTTGTACTATATTTTGTTTTATACTTATAATTCAAGCGATGTTACAACTAAAGAAGTGATTTTATGGAATAGATGGAGTATTTTGCACATTCAGAAGCATGTATCTTATAAATTATGTGTATAAGACATCTTGTCTAAATTATGGACACATATCTAATTGCCCACTGTGTATAAGATGTTAAGAAGGTCTGTTTGAGTGCTTTAAAAATTTAATGAAATGGAACCAAATTTGGCATGCGGGGTAAAACCTCTTAGAGCGCACACTGATTTTCAAAATGGGCCTGATTATAGTGGGAGTTCCAGAGAGTGGAAGAGTAGTCTAACAGAGCAGCAGGCTGAGAACCAGGGGACTTTGGTTCAAATTGCATTGTGGCTTCTTATGACCTTGTGCAAGGACAAGTCACTTAACCCTGCTTGAGCAACAAACAAAAAAAGCATGGGCCAAATTAAAATAAATGAACAAAAAAGCAAAATAGCTCCTCAAAATAAATGTTCCAGTATATTTCTGTGGGATATAAGCAATTAGGCTGCTGCAGCATAGAAACTTTTGAGAGGTTGATGTTGAAATCCACAACAAGAAAGAGCAAGGCTGGTCCATGTTATGGTTGGGGAAGGTGAGCCCTTGGACTTGGGACAAGGTTGGCTCTATCTGTGCAGCGTAAGCGCCGAGCAGGCCCTTGTTGACAGTTGCTGACGGGACCGCCTGGCAGAGTCCAGGAGCTGGAGAAGGCAGGACCTGACTTGCTGGAAAAAGCGTAGGACCAGGCAGTGCCTAACAGACTGGCTGGAACACATCAGGGTTTGTCTAGAGGTTGCCTCTTAAAAGAGCCCTTGGGGGCTGGCCCGATGGAGTTGCTGGAACAGCAGGAAGCAGTAACTGGCCAGGCAATAAACACTGAAGAGGCACAATTCTGGAAGCCTATTGCCAAAGCACTGGAGGAGTGTAGAGAACTTCCTTATATATCCCTAGCCAGGAAGTGAGGTCATCTGTCAGCACCCCAACTAGGGGTGTAAAAGGGAAGTATTGCAGCCAGGAAGTAAACACTCACAAGACTCTTAGGGATGGCATGCTGTAGGTCTCTATCAGCTTCCTGTACCAAGTGAGGGGTGTGACAGTCCACAGGCTACAAAGACAGCCCATGAAGGGTGGAACAATGGTACTTTATCTGCTAGACATCTGTGTGTAGGGTTACCATATGTCCAGATTTACCCAGACATGTCCTCTTTTTGAGGGCATGTCCGGGCAACTGGGCGGGTTTTGCCAATCTGCCCGTTGATCCGGATTTCTGGGCAAACGGGCAGGCTGGTGGGCGGATTGCTAGCCTCCCCTCCCCTTACTTACTAGTGCCCTGGTGGTCTAGTGACCTCTTCCGCCTTCGGGGCAGGAAAGAGCCCCCTCTTTTCTGCCCGGAGCGCTGCCCTGCATGCATCCTTCCTGTTGGTGATCCTCGGCGCCAATTCAAAATGGCCGCCGAGAGTTGAAGTGACCTCGTGAGACTTCAACTCTCGGTGGCCATTTTGAATCGGCGCCAAGATCACCAACAGGAAGGATGCATGCAGGGCAGGAAAGAGGGGGCTCTTTCCTGCTCCGAAGAGGTCACTAGACCACCAGGGCAGTAGTAAGGGGAGGGAGGGCGACGGGGTATGTGACAGGGGGGAGGGGAAATGTGACAGGGGGTGAAGCAAGGGTGTGACGGGGGCGGGGTGTGTGTCCTCCTTTTTGGGGGACAAAATATGGTAACCCTATCTGTGTGACTCTTTTCAAATAGGTTATTGCCCAAGGGTGAATCCCCAAGCCAAATATAGAGGTTCTCCTGAAACTACGTCATGCCCTTAGGGTGACTGCCATAGTTTGGGACACCATATCAAATACATCATGGTTGGATCTTATTATTGTGTGTAATTGACAATCCTAGATTTTTGGGCCCCCAAAAAGCCCTAAAATTGAGGTCTCGGCTTAGTCGAGTCAGAAGATATTTTAACTAGGGGTGGGTAATCAACGCATTCATTTTTTGTAACGCTTTTGGTTCTTTATAACAATGCCAATTTTTTACACAGACCCGCCACCTCTCTCCACGCTTACTTCTACAGCTGGGCTCTGGCTCTGTTTTTTTTTCTCCTTCCTTGCTGCCTCAGAGTCTTTGTTTTCCCCTACAAGGCCAGCCTCTGCAGATACTTGGTGCAGGAAGTTGAGGAAGTCTCGCGGTATGTCCTGAGAGACTTGCTCAACTATCTGCAGAGCCCAACCATGTGCAGGGGAAGACAAATACTTTGAGGCAACGAGGAAGGAGTGGGCAGTGATATTTTTAAAACTCCTTTGTGATTAACATTTTGTGCAACATTCTGTAAATAAACATTTCAGCGGTTTTTCAATTTTCCAAAATTCTCAATTTTTCTACTTGTTTCCTTAGAAGAAAAAACAAAATTTTCTTTTTTTCCAAGGCTTCTCATTTCTAAGTAGTTTACTGCAGGTTTCCAGATGGCACAACTTCTTTTTATGATGTCTTTAAGTATTTTAGGTGACTATTTTTGTAGTGGAACGTCTGTTTTGGAGTCTAGGTTTTCAGCCATAACTAGTATTGATTCTCTACATTGAATATCCTCTTTCCCCCGCCAAATGATTTAAGTTCACATTTTAAAGTCCTGTTTTTTTTTTTTTTTTTTTTTTTTTTGCCTTCCTGGTTGTACATGCCTAGGCTTGCTACCTAGTATATCTGCATAATATCTTCAGCCCTCTTCCCTCCTTCTCACTTAGCCACAATGTTTGGGTGCTGGGGCATGAGAGAAACTGGATGAAGGCTGGGGAGGGGGCATGTTCTTCTCACGAAGTGTTCCCCAATATTATGCCTTCCCTGGATTTTACTAGAGTTAACAGGCCCCCCCTTTTGGGGGGCAAAACTCTTAATTGAACCTGAGCTTTCTTGGGAAAATGCGGGGTGGAAATGTCATAAATAAACTTGGCTTATACTTGGATAGCTTATATTTGAGTATATACGGTAAATGGAATGTGCATGGCCCCCCCGGAGGAATCATTCTGGCCAATGATACTGTCAGCAGCAGTGGAGCATGCTGGCATGTCATAATTTTTCATATGGAGTGCTGTGATCCTTAGACTGAGCATATAGAGCCTTAGAAAGCACTGTTGTAAGATTTTGAAACTCTTGCCCATTTTAGGGCTGCCTCCACAAAAACTAACTGGTGGGAAAGCTGAGAACGATTGTGTCCCGGTGCTGTCTGTGCTTGTACTTGAAACATGTGCTCTTCAAGATGGTGTGAAAAGAGAAGGGTTATTTATAACTATACCAGTCAATTATTTCAGGACCTACAGCTTAAACAGTAGAAAATTTCCAGGGAGAGTGCAAGAACAGTGAGTGGGCAAGGTCTGCAGACAAATTCTCCATGGGACAGATTTTCCCTGGGTCAAAGGGATGATGAGAAAATCTGCTGCTTGTAGTGGCCACCTTTGTTTTGGGTTGAGGCTCCTGGTGTTGGCAGCTACCGGGTTTTCATTGCCTGAACTCAGAACCCAAGCGGAGTATCAGAAGCCAGGGGAAGGAACCTAAGCATAGTGCACTCCTGTAAGTACAAGACAGAAGGCCTAGCGGGAACTTGTACAGGACCAAGTAGCTTCCAGCAAAAAGAAACAGGATCCAGAGCACAGCAGTCAACCAAAGCACAAGGCGACTCCTTGAAGTGCAGACCAAGCTCTAACTAGGTCTGGGTTTATATGCAGATCCAGGTAGGAATGGTGGCTATTCTGTTTTACAGTACAATTATTAATACTACTGTTGTCAGAAAACTGATAGAATATGGCAGTTTGACTTTGCATACTAATGTGAATGGAATAAACGAGCTGGATAGGATAAATGTGATTGGCTGTGCTTATAGAATTGCCCAGGTCTAGTTGATACATATTCAGCTTTTCTTTTGTTGTTGTTGTTTTTTTTTTTCATTTAGCTCCTGGTTAGATATGAATGAAAATGATGCTAAAAAGAAGTTGAAGAATAGTTTACCACTTAGAGAAGAACTGGAGCGTTTAAAAGCTGAACTTTCTTACCAACTACAACTGTCAAACATCCGGTAATGTCCTTCAAGAAACACATCACAGAGATCAAACCAAGGTTCTTTTAACTTAGAAAGATACAAGCCCCCGAAGACCAGGGTAAAACACTAATTTTGTTGCAGTGAAGAATATAGTTCCAGAGTGTTTCACATAGAGAGTTGCACAGGGACAGAAATCTAACCTGTTCCTCTGCAAGTAACTTCCTTCATCCCCCGTCTGTCCCCACTGCAGTAATCTCTTGTATCCTCTCCCCCGTCACACTGCATCACTTTTTCCTGCCCGCTGCTGCCATTTCATCAAAGTGGCAGCCATTTTGATGAAGCAGCGGCAGCAAACAGATCAGCGGGCAGGAAGAGTGGGGATCTTTCCTTTCCCAGAGAGGCCACTAGACTACCAGGGTGCATTGAGGTACGTTCAGGGAAGGCGCCTTAAGGCTCTTGGGGGGGGGGGGGGGAGAGGGCTTACCTACACTTCCACATGAACCCTGCAGGATCTGGGTCCATCCCCTTCCTGGAGGGGGATCTCCAAGGTAACCGTGGGATTCCCACTAACCCCGTTCCCATGCAGCCCTCTAGTCTGCCACATACATTAAAGAAGATGGAAAGTGCACACTTTACACAGAGGTACATTTGCCTCGGGGGGCAGCTGCATGCCGTTTTGGTTAAAGGGGCCACACAAATCAATCTCTGGTTTCACCTCTGCCCCTAAGCTCTCTAATTGCTGATTCTGTGTTGGGTAAGACCACGTCCCTACCCTGTTCCTCTCACCACTGAGTCCACCACATATCTGAGTTTGCCAGCAGAGGGAAGGGTCTATGGTTTGCCCCTTCCTCTACTGGCAAACAGAGGCATGTCTTTGTGGGGGACTCATTAATGAGAAGAATGGTAACATGTGTTTCAGGGTGGTGAGCAGTGTGTATTTTGTTGTGGTGTGTGGGGTTTTTTTTCTGTTATGAGAAGGGTGTAGGAGTGTGGGGGTGATGTTTAGGTATGGGATGTGTATGTTTGGAGGGCGAAGGTGTAGGGTGCATGCTCTTTTCCCCTTCCTTTTCTCTTCCTTGCACTCTCCTCCACCTTTCTCCCCATCCTATATATCTTTCCCTTCTACTCTTCCCATCCCTAACTTGCTGTCATTGCTGGTTCCTTTCTTTGGGTAGCAGGGTCTGGCCACCATGCAGCTCACTGCTTTTGTAGTCTTTTTCTGTCTGTACATTTGTAGTTATTTACACATATCTAAGCAAACATATGTATACACATGAACAGACAGGAAACAGGTGCTCTCGCTTTTTTGAAATGTGCCTAAAAATATGTATAGTATGATTGGAAACTGTAGGGGACATGGTCTTTTGCTTCTTGTGCCAATAGGAAAACAGGCCAGTTTAATTAACATCTCAATAAATTCAACAAAAAAAGTGACTTGAGCGTTGAGTGGACTGCAGGAGTATAAAAAGGTCCCTGAAGAAGATGGCAAAATGGAGCGCCTTTATTGGACCGCAGCTAGTCTATCTGCTCATCACATGCCACCTAAGTTCTTTTTCACAAGCGATCAATTGATGTTGAACTTTGCATTGTTATAAATGTAATTTTAAAACAGAATGTTTGAATTTGAATCTGAAGTTATTTGGGGCACATTAATATTTTTTGGACACACGCCATAAGTTCTAGTTGCAAAAGAAGGGGAGACAAGCCAAGCTTGCAAGAGCTTAATATTTGTCATTCATTAATCTGTGAGTAGTGCTGGTGAGCACGTTTTCACCTCCAACTTAATTTCATTTGTGGGTACATTTGAAACACAATAGAGCAACAGGCTGTGGTAGGTTATAAGTGTTCTTTACATTTTGGAGGGTTTATGTTGTTGGCTGACATCAGAAAAGAGAGAAGAAAACTGAAAGGAATCCCATGTAGAATGCAGCAGAACAACAGTGGGAAAGTGGAGATGGCTTGAGAAAAACCAGGCAGCACAAGAGAAGTAAAGGCTCACCACAGACTAAACCAACTTGGGAGGTGGTGTTGAGAAAACGCTTTATTGATTATTCAAAGGTCCCAAGTTGGTTTAGTCTGTGGTCAGCCTTTATGTCTCTTGTGCTGTGTGGATTTGTCTTAGAGGCTTCTCCTGTTCTGGTGCTCCTATTGAGAAAAACCAGGTACACAGATTGTTCATAAAATGTCAAGACGTTTTATTTCTTGTAATGATAATATATAGTGGTTTGCCGAAGGCGCATTTTCACTACAAGGGTCTTTTTAAAGACCGATTACTCGATTCATTGAAGCGGTACCCTATCGCTATACCTAAACACTGTTCCAGACACGTCAATAATTCCTGACCCCTGAGGCAGGCACTCAGTGCTGAAGCATGATTCCATGTCAAGTGTTACATGTCATTACAAGAAATAAAGCGTCTTGACATTTTATGAGCAACCTCTGTACCTGGTTCTTCTCAAGCCATCTCCACCTTCCCACTGCCATTCACTCTGCGCATTGGTTGACGTCCAAGCATTTTAATGCTACCTTGTCACCAGATTCCACTTCTTGCCTAATTTCCTTCCCTATAAGAAAAGGCTGCCTACTGATATACTTATTGCGCAGAAAGTCACCCAGTTCTGTACAGTAGGAAGTTTGACATTATGAAAAGTCACACTTCTCTTTTTGTCTCTGTAGTGTAGCTACTCATTTTGTTACAGTATTCTCGTACACAGGCTCTAATTTGTTGTTTTTTCTTAACTTGGATAGGTGGCAAAGAAGCTGGGGGATTGCTCATCGCTGCAGCCAGCTACACAGCTTAAGTCGCTTAGCTCAGCAGAGTCCAGAAGTACTTCGAAATGCTAAAGGTACATCATTTATTGCTCTTTTCCTCCCAAATAAGTTTAAGAATGCGTACCCATAAGGGGGAAGTTCTTTGGTCAATGAAAAGAGACATACACCGGAAGTAACACTAATAGAACTTGCTAGGAAATGCATCCATTGATATCATAAATGTCACGTAAAGAATATGATAATTTCCTGTGTAGTACACAAGTTGTTGTGATTCAGTGTGACAATGCAAAAGCCTGTTGAGCAGCACATTAATGTTTCAAAATGTGGCCAAACTCTTCGTACTCTGTTCCCAGGACGCACCGTGATCTTTACTGATCGGTCAGGTGTAAGTGCAGCGGGCCACGTGATGCTGGGGACTATGGACGTGCACCATCACTGGACTAAAGTAAGAGATTGCGAGCACCAAGAGAGCTTTTTCCCTCTCGCTGTTAATTAAAACACCAGGTATAACCAAAGAAAAATGATAAAGTTGAAGTTTAAGGAAACTTTTAAAACTTTAATAGTGGAAGTATTTGTCACAGGGGCAGTGGAACAACATCAAACCAGTCTCCAGCCCTTAAGCTCTCTAGTTGTTGATGCTGTGTTGCATAGAATGTTGACTGGGCCATGGCCCTAGTAACCCACCCCATCCCACTGCCTGTGTATCAAGATTCACAGGTAAATGACAAGCACATACCCTGAGACCTATATCCATTATGCACCTATTTCAACCTCTGTCTACAGAGACCTAGATTATGTTGCACCGTATGATGTATACGCAGTAAGAGAGGGTAAAACACCATACAAGTACAAAACATGAACAAAAAAAGCAACACTGGGCCTTCAAGAAAGAGAGAAATACTGGCCTTTTATTAAGAGCAAGACCCGACACAGGCCGTGTTTCGGTGCACAAACGCCTGCCTCAGGGGTCAACGTGTATCTTCACAGTCTAGATAAATAATGAAATTCAGACAATCTAGATCAATTACCATTGACTGATAATCATACATTTCGTCCAGCCAGAAGCTGTCAGGTTAAAAAACCGCCAAAGTCAGTATGATGTACACATGTACTGATTCACAGCTGCAGGAAATGCATAACGGATAAAACTTATTTAAGTGTATTTCCCCATTAACTATGATTCTCAAGGGATGCTTTTGGATTGGGAACTGGGATCAAGCAGTAACAGCCCAAAAGAACAGCATAAGTAGGCATTTTTGAGTGTGACTGATAACATGTTGGGGTCTGATTTTCTAAGGCCTTAAGCTTATTCCGAGTCAATGGGAAGAAAGCTAAGTATGGCCCATTGTTACAATTCCTACAGGACAATTTTGGGTGTAACACTGAGAACCCAACCCTAAGGCACCAAACTCAGTCCTTACATGTTCCCAAAGGTAATGGGAAATATTCTTTTTCAGGCATGAAACGTACACATGCATTAGTTTAGTATAGGTGTTTTGACACAGCATGTAGTAAAGCAAATCTAATACAAATATTTCTGTCTTTGTCTTAGTTATTTGAAAGATTGCCGAGTTATTGCAACCTTCAGAGGAAGCAGATGATTTTAGAGGACCGGATCAGCCACCTTTTAGGAGGCATGCAGATAATGTACATGGAGGAACTGCAGCCACTGCTTACAATTGAAGAATATTACTCTACTCTAGATTCATTCTACAGTAGATTGCTTAGCCAAAGGCTGTCTTTTCACCCTCGAAGTCTCCGTGGCTTGCAACTCATTTTAGAGAAGTGAGTTGCTCTCTGATCCTTCTCTCTCCTTTTCTGTCGCTGCTCCTGAACATACATTTGCCCTTTGGTCTTTTATGGAGATAGTTTACTAGAATTGTCAGGTGATCTATTACATTTCAGTGGCTGATGAATATATAACTTGACTATCCGTATAATCTGTAGAAAAAGGGGCCCGGGTTTGCTTATTTTATTGACTTATTTATCAAACTTGTAATCTGCCTGGGAATGCAAGCAGAATATAAGTACAGTTTCATATAAAACAATACAACAATGTATAAAACCTTTAAAAAAAAAAAAAACAAATATAATTAAAATAAAAACTGATCAACCAGATTAGTCAGTAATTGACTTAACATAAAACTATGTGAAAAAGCCTGAGAAAACAAATATGCCTTGAAACATTTCTTAAAGGTCTTGGTTATGGAAATCCTTGCTAGCTCCATTGTTAACATGTGGCCAGCTATTGAGAAGGCATCCATCTTAGTTGCAACTAAACGAACCTTATGCAGTGCTGGAACTGAGAAATGCCAAGTGCCCTCGGATTGCAAAGCTCTGGAAGATTGATATATACTGAGCTCCTGTGAAAGATATTAAGGTGCCACATCCTGCATCATCTTATATATGAGAGTATTTTAAACTTAATTCAAACAAAAAAGAAACTGTAACCAGTGAAGATCTGTCAGAGTAGGGGATACATGCGCATTCTTTGCAATACCAGCAATAAGTCTGGCGATAGTATTTTGAGCCAGCTGCCAATGCTTGGCATGGATTTTTGAGTACAGTCTCAATACGGTATATTGCTGTAATCCAGGGTTGGAAGAAAGGGCAGGCTGAAAAATTATCTAGATAAGGGCAGTATTCAACTGCTTTCCAGATAATTTACTACATTTACCATATATACTCAAATATAAACTGAAATATTTCTGGCCATAAAAAGGCATCAAAAATTTAATCTTGGTTTATATTTGAGCCTACCTTTCCTTTCCCACGGTTTCCTTCCTCTACTTCTGTTGCTGCCCGCACCCCCTCCCCCCAACCTTGAACAAGAAGCAACCTCCCATCCCTCCTCCCTCCTACCAAGCAAACAACCCCCCCTCCTGTACTCACCTATAGGCCTCTCCCTGGGCTTACTGTATAGGACTGGTGGTCCAGTGGCAAGCTGGGACATGGTGATCCCCACACACTGCTGCCCATGCCATCTTCCATTGTGAAAATGGCTGCTGCATGTTCTGGCAACAGTCTCATGGCAGCCATTTTTGTAATAGTAGAGAGCATAGGTTCCTGCCCCAGCTCACCACTGGACCACCAAGCCTCTATGATAGGCCCAGGGAGGACCGACAGGAGGGCGGAGGATGGACTTGAGGAGCTTTTGGTTCAGGGGGGGTTTGGGGAGGTGGGCTGGCAGGGGACAGTGGTAGCAATGGAACACCATGGGGGAAGGAGAGGAATACTTGAATATAAACCCTCGGTTTATATTTGACATTTTTCTCCCCTTTTTAGGAGGAAAAATGTTATCTTGCTTTACCTTCCCTATCTGTGGTAGTTTAAGCCTGCCAAATGGCAGACCAAAACCAAACAGGCATCCCTTCAAAGACCTACCCTAATGTTGTGCTCAATGCACTGGTATTGTCTATCTGGAGCCTATTCTGTAAAAGAAAGTAGGCACCTACTTTCCTTTATAGAATACTAGGCTAACAATTAAAATTTGCACATTTAAGTTAAGCACAATCACTTATATCAGTTACAGAGCAGTTGTAAATGCTCGCACCTAGATCGTTGAAAAAAACCCCAAATGATAGTATTCTATCATTTGTGTGTAACTGTGTGCCCCACCCTGAATCCACCCATGTGTATGCCCACTCAATTGCATACACAATATCTGCATGCATATGTGTACCCATATGCACTCATATGCTGGTATTTCTGGTCATTTATGTCCTTACTTAGCAACTTCTTTATAGAATAAGGGTAAAGGTAACTTATTTGATATACACCTTTCAGTGGTACAATGAAAGTGGTTTATATGTATTATATAGTCCTGTATTTCCCTGTCTCTGTCCCTTTTGTACCTCTTTGACCTTACCTGACCCTTATTTTAAACTGTATTTGTTTAACATCTACAGTATTTGTTTAACATACCGGACTTGGCGATCGCCTTTACGGTATAATGTGAGCCACATTGAGCCTGCTAATGGGTGGGAAAATGTGGGATACAAATTTTACAAATAAATAAAATAAAATATGCAGGTACTTTCTCTGTCCCTATTGGGCTCATAATCTTAAGATTTTGTACCTGGAGCAACGTGGAGGGCTAAGTAACCACTGCACTAACCATTAGGCTACTCCTCCACTGTATGTATATTCAGCATCACTGTCCTTATGGATAGCGGTGCTGAATATATTAATTAATTTAAGTACCTTGCTTAGAGTAACATGACCACCCCTGCTGAGTATTGACCCTTAGGGTTTGTTGTTGAGGAGTACAAGTCCCACTGCAACGTGTGTGTATCTGTGGTTCCCAATGAAGGGCTGTCAGTGCAATGACTGGGCAGGTGGGAAGATGATTATTTTTACTTTATGTATATTGAATTTTCCAATATCTTCAAGTACAGTCTAGAGAAGTGGTTCTCAAACTTGTCCTGGAGACCACCAGCCTTTCAGATTTTCAGGATATCCCTAATGAATATGCATTATATTAACATCAACTGAGTAAATCCTCTCTCCTAGTTACGTACAATATGTCATAAAGTAGTAACTAATTGCTATTTTATCTTTACAAAATTTGCTTTATTCATAACATTTTTTTGAGCAAGTAAAATTTCTTCTCACAGTCTTAACCATGCACTCCTCTTATTCACACCTAAAACCAAAATTGTTAAGAATAATACTATCCCTCTATTCACGGAGTTTTTACACATCACTTCATGTGACATAAACACATATAAGCTTATAAAGCTCTATGAGAAAACCTAAACTGTGATTTGTCCATATAGAAGATGATAATCCACGACAACTCCTCCTTTCAGTGTCCATTGCCAAAAACATCCAATCAATATCTTTTCATAGCATCACTTTGAGGGGCATAATTGAACAAAAACGTCTATCTCCATGGGCGTTTATCTCCGAGAACGGGTCCGTGAAGGGGCGGACCGAACCGTATTTTCGAAAAAGATAGACGTCCATGTTTTATTCGACAATTTGTGAGCTGGGCGTTTTTGTTTTTCAGTGATAATGGAAAATGAAAGCGCCCAGCTCAAAAACGAATAAATCCAAGGCATTTGTTTGTGGGAGGGGCCAGGAGTCGTAGTGCACTGGTCCCCCTCACATGCCAGGACACCAACCGGGCACCCTAGGGGGCACTTTTACAAAAACAAAAAAAAAAGGTAAAAGAGCTCTCAGGTGCATAGCACCCTTCCCTGGGGTGTTGAGCCCCCCAAATCCCTCTCAAAACCCACCGCCCACAAGTCTACACCATTACTATAGCCCTAAGGGGTGAAGGGGGGCACCTACATGTGGGTACAGTGGGTTTGGGGGGCGGTTTAGAGGGCTCCCATTTACCAGCACAAGTGTAACAGGTGGGGGGGGGATGGGCCTGGGTCCACCTTGCCTGAAGTCCACTGCACCCCCTAATAACTGCTCCAGTGACCTGCATACTGCTGCCAGGGAGGTGGGTATGACATTTGAGGGTGAAAATAAAAAGTTGTGAAACGGCATATTTTGTGATGGGAGGGGGTTTGTGACCACTGGGGGAGTCAGGGGAGGTCATCCCCGATTCCCTCCAGTCGTCATCTGGTCATTTAGGGCACTTTTTGGGGCCTTATTCGTGGAAAAACAGGGTCCAGGAAAAGTGCCCTACATTCTCGCTAAAAACGCATATTTTTCTTCCATTATCGGCGAAAGGCACCCATCTCTGATCGCACGATAACCACGCCCCAGTTCCGCCTTTGACACGCCCCCATCAACTTTGTCCGCATCCACGACGGAGCGCAGTTGAAAACGACCAAATTCGGCTTTCGATTATACTGCTTTATTCGTTTTTGTGAGATAAACGTCTATCTCCCGATTTGGGTCGCAACATAGGCGTTTTTCTTTTTCAATTATAAGCTGGTTTACCAACTCCAGCTAATGAGAGCGTATTATCTCACAACCGTAATGTCTTCCACGGGCTACTCAAAGCACCTCCAAATTATGTTCAGACATTCATCACAATCTCACTTAACTGCACCAGCTTCAATATTCTTCTTTAGCAATTTCTCTTCTCTTCATGATACATAACTTAGATCTGCATGCAGTTGAGGCAGTGCATGCAGATCTATCTCATACATTTCATTATGGAGATCCTGAAAACCTGATGGGACAAGGTGTGCCCCGAGGTCTGGGGTTGGGAATGGCTGCTCCATAGGAAAAGCCCACAAATGAGAAACATACAATAATGTAGCACTGGTAAAACTAATGGTCAGACCTAGAATCTTAAAAACACTCTTGCAACTAATTTAACTAATAGAAATTATGTCAAATGATCTTCTTCCCAAAAAATACACCTGTCTTGATATTTAAGTAAACATTTACATGGAAATCGAAAAAAGACTTGAGCGCCAATAAAAGACCTCCATTTTGACTGAGTAATCTGTAACACATCAGGAAAAAGTGGGCTTATAACCTAAAAAGGAAGTATCTTGCTTACGGAGAAAAGTGTTTAAACATAATCCCTGTCCCTAACAAATGCAAAAGTAACACCAGTGTAGAGGAAGCAATGTCAGAATGCAGAGAAGTTTGGAGAATTTGAGGGACAACTAGACTGTATCTGAGTTCCCTCAGCCCGAGGCTTAATATTCTTGTAAAGAACATGGAATACTTTTTCTATAGGAGGTAAAGTCGCAGTTGTAAAGCCCAATGCCCCTAAGAAATATTTTTTAAACATTTCCCATGTGGAAACAATTATGAGGAAAATTAAGAATCCGTAGACTTCTCTGAAAATTCTCCTCCAATTTGAACGCATCCTCAAGTTCTCTTTTGTCAAACCACGCAAAGCTTTGCTAATATCAGACACAGTTTCCTGGAGAGATTCAGTTTTGCTCGCATGGTCTATCAAAATATTATCATACTGTTCACATTTAATTTGGAAGTCTTTAGATAACCCTGCAAGCTCATTAAAGCACTTTTTCACACAGCCTTCTAGATCCTCTGTCACTTCCAAGATGAAGTCCATCATATATTTAGATTTTGGATTCCCAAGTTGGCTTGTAGATTATACCAACAATCCACTGAACTCTCCAGTCTTCAATAATTTACCAGATGTGATCTCTCAGAACTGCAGATGCTGATGTTGAAGAAATGCTAAAGTCTCCTTCGTTGGGCCTTGAGTTTCAGCGCTTCACCTCAGTCTACCCCGGCAACCCCCTTGGGAGTGTGGGCCATCTCAGCTCTTGGAATTGTGGGAGAGGAACACTTCTGTGGGCTCAGTGAAACCTCAAGCTTCCTACCACCATCTCTCACCGTGGTTTGCAGAGCACTGCTCGGATGGCCATCTGAATTACTTATGTCTCTATGACTCCAGGTGTTGGTACAGATAAGAGCTTACTTTCCCTTTTTGCTTGACTATATCGGCACACAGTTCAGGTCGTACATGGAGCTTCAGAGCATATATCCTCTCACTGCATCTTGTAAGGTGGGATGATTATAAAAGTATGGGAAGACTCTGAACTGTTGCTCAATAGAGACAGGTTCCTATTAAGATGGAAGCCCAAGGGAAAAGGAAGAAACTTGTACCTTAAAATAGCCTTTTAAAGTGATTAGTAAGGACACATATTAAATGTCTGGTGTTTTGGTTTTTTTTTAAAGGATACAATGTTAGAGGGCACATGTACTTTGCTACACTGCACACCTTTGAAAAGCTAAGTCATTCTGAATTATATATTTCTGGTTTTTGCCTGTTTTCTCTTCACCTTCCTACATTGTGTTATGATTCTGCTAGACAGGGGACTGACTGGGACTCACCTCTGATTGGCCTGTTAGGAATTGAGCTGACGTCTGAGACAGCAGACGTCAGAAGTCAGATCTATTTAAACCTTCTTTTCCCTACAGTCCATGCTTTAGCATTTGATCCCTGTCAGCTGAAGCCTGTTACCCTCTTTCTGTCTGTGCTTGTAGCACACCGTGCTTTCGTGGGAGTTTGTTTACTCCTCTCATTGCTCGTAGCTTCTCTGTGTGCTGGTTGTTTCCAGCATATATTTGTTTGTTTCCCTAGCTAAGCTGCTTTCCCTGATTACCTTGCTTCCCTGCACCTGTGGGTGCTCTGTTGCTCTGTCTCTGTATGCTGACTGAGTTCTGGTAAGAACGTTGTTTGGTTTTCCCCTTTGTTAGCTTTTATCCTTTAACTGCAGTATAAGCCTGCCTCTCCCTGACTTGTATTTAGCAGCCCTTTCCTTTAGCCTGCTTTTATGCTTTGTCTGCTGTGCTTGTCTCCTGATTCTTGTGAACATTGCCCTTATCTGTTTGGTGTATGTAAAGGCAGCCTTTCCTGTTTGCTTGCTTTTCCCTTTGTCTCTAGTATCTGTTATCTGACTCTGTGGCACTGCCTTGCATACTCTTGTATGTGGATTCCCTTGAGTGCTGAGGGGCACAGTCCTGTGTATTCCTATAGTGGTTTCCCTTGTCCTTGAGTGCTATGTAGCACAGCCTTGTGTATTCCTTTAGGAGATTTCCCTTTTCCTTTGGGTGCTGTGTGGCACAGCCTAGTGTATTTGTGTGATGTATGTTACAGCCTAGAGTGTTCCTGTGGAGCTTCGCTCTTATAGAGTCTGTGTCCCATTCTGTTCTTGACTTTCTCTTCCCCTGGTCGTAGCTTGCACCTGCCAGCTTCTCGTGTGTCACCCTTCCCTTGTGTCACTAGCTAGTGCTGTTTACGTTGCATGTGCGCCAGTCCCTTTTGGGACCCCTCATTGTTCTTTTTCCCTTCCCCAGGGTGTAACTTGGTTCCAGTTCGGCCGTGAGGCCCATATGCTTGGACTCTTTATGAGTGGGATCCCGTTCAGCCGTGAGGCCCGCTTGAGTGGTCTATCTCCCTTTTCTAGTGATGCTAGTTGTTTGTCCTGAGTGTGCGGGGTTTTATGGCCATGGTTTTGCTTAGCACCTGTTTGGTTCACCCTAGGCCTTGGCCAAGGTCCTTCCTAAGCTTCAGCATGGGTACAAGGGCTCACGAACAGTTTAACACATTGCTTCTTTTCACTCAGGTTTACCAGAGTTTCCTAATTGGACCTAAATCTCTCTTAAACAGTAAAGTAAAAATAAACAAAATCCCCTCTGTTCTTTTACTATTTTGGAAATTTTGGTTCTCTTCTGACTTTTATTCCTTCCTATGCTCCCCTCATCCCATAGCTTTAATTTTCTATTGAGCATTCTCAATACACCATTTAACACCTGAAACAAGAGATCTAATTGCATATTCCTAGCTGACTGGTACTCATCATGGTTCAGGCGTGCTACCTGATTCTATCCAGGCAACATGAGTTTCATTTGGTGCATTAGCTGTGGTGCCTTCGACCCAAGGCCAAGCAGCAAGCAAGGAGTGGGTAAAGGGCGATGGTTCTTTGAAAATCAAGACATAGGACACCAAAGTGTTTCATGAGAATACACTTTATTGAAGAGTTGACACGGCACCATGTTTTGGCAAACATACCTGTCTCAGAAGTCTTGCTGTTGCGATAAAAAGGGAAAATTCTTTGATGTCCTGTGTCATGATTTTCGAAGAACCATTACTCATTACCCACCTATTGCTTGCTGCTTTGTTGTGTACCGTGGGTTCCTGTTGTTCCTCCACTTTGGTGGATCTTCCAACATCCAACCCAAGGCAAACCATGTGGAGTCTTAGAGCTTGCCCCATCTGTCTACAAATCTCTGCTATGTACAGATCTACATAAGCCACCCTTTCTATAGGGAAGTAAGCAAGCAGAATTTCAAGATATGGGGAAAACTGGTTCATTCACTTCTATTAATTTATACTGGTATCAAACTACTGTTACACTGGGTGTTAACAAAATTATGCTGCACTATACCTTCAGAAGTAACGATTCTGAAATCCCTTTAGATTCACAGCTGATAGATATATCATGCACATTCTAAACTTATCACTAAAATTCTATTAAAAACAGATTACTATCTGATATAAAATAAAACCTGCAGCTTTATTAGTATTGGGAAGTAGAGAGGTGTGGTAGCCGCGTTAGTCCATTTCTATTGATAACCTTAGTATTGGGGGAGGAATTATGGAAATGTGCTGCTCTTCTTTATTTATTTATTTATTTTATTTATTTGTTACATTTGTACCCCACATTTTCCCACCTATTTGCAGGCTCAATGTGGCTTGCATAGTGCCTGAGAGGTGTTTGTAGATTCCGGAGTAAACAAATACAAGGTTATATTGTGGTAGGATAAGGTTAATGTGGTAGGACCACATAAAGGGAAACAAGAACGGAAGAGTTGTTTGATGACCATTACGAACTGTAGTGTTGTAGTGTCGCAGAGTTCAGGCATTTATGTTGGGTCTGAAGGGTATGCCTTTTTAAACAGGTGAGTTTTTAGTTTTTTCCTGAAGTGTAGGTGATCATAAGTAGTTTTCAAGGCTTTTGGTAGTACGTTTTTGTTTTATGTTTTTATTTTTTACATTTTAGTTTAGGTTTAGATAATGAAGTGCTCACTATAGTGAGACCATTTCAGTGCACAGTGCCTTTTATATTCTTTCAGGGATCACTATGCTCCCAGACTGCACGAATTGGGCCACTTTATGGTACCTACAATCTGTGATCCAGCATCTCTCCATTGGTTTATTCTTACCAAGGCACAAGAAGCCAGAGATAAGCTAAACAGAAAAGATGAGTAAGTACACCCTGGCGTTAGCTTTATCGGTTTTCAAGTTTCCTGTATACTTTTCATTTGTAGTCAAAATTCATTTGCTCATTATTTATTCTAAATGAACAATAGCGGCATGAAATCTTTTTTTTTTTTTTATTAAAGTTTTAATCTTGTACTACAAACAGTTGTACTACAAAATTCTTTAAAGATCCTACTTAGGATCTGCTGGTGAAGTCAACAATGCAGCCTCCAACCACAATAGTGCCTGCATGCAAAGGGTACTTCTCCTCCGCAACCAAGTTCTTCCCTGTGGCATGAAATCCTTAGAGCTCAATATCCTTTTAGAAGGCTAAAGGTTAATACTTTGGCAAATTTAGTGTAGAATAATTTTGTGACATTATTCAGAAATGCTGTGCAGCAAAATCAGAGATTTCTTCTAAGTTCATGAGTTCTTGGCTTAAAGAAAGAAACCCCCTAACTCTTGTTGCAAATTCTTTAAATCCAGACATGTTGGCTTTTTTGCAAAAGTTAAAATGTCAAGAACCCAGGCATACATTCCAACTTCCCTGCATGGCCAACATTCCTCTTGACATGTTCTAGAAGACACAAACACTGAAAAATCCATGTTTAAAACTATAAGCTCGTTTTCTGCTAAAATGCTAAGTTACGCTTGCAATAGAAGATTTATTTCAAGTAGTTGACTGTTCATTATCAACTTGGATCTCTTTTCATAATGCCAGCTTACAATGTATTCTGCTTTTTGGAGATTGTATTGCGGTATCCATTAGATTTGGGACAGTGTGCAAGGAGGGGAAAGATTATAAACAAAACAATATAATGTAATCTTGAATGGAAGTCTTACTTTCCCAATCCTTTTACAGTGAATTTAGATCTCTGTCTTGTTACTGGCCTTTTTAACCATCTCTTTGTATCTCAGGCTAAAGGTGAATGAAAGAGAACTGACTAAATCATGCACTGACAAGTTTTCTCTGAAAAGACTGTACAAAGACCCCAGTGTTTCCAGCGCACAGATGATCCACTGCTGTAAAAGGCTTCTAGAAAAACCACTCCCATATCTACAAGGCATGCACCTCTGCATTTCATACTTCTACTCTGTGCTACAGGATGGAGACTTGTGTATCCCCTGGAACTGGAAGATCTGACGTAGTCTTCCCAAATTTAATTCTTCATCTTGGCGACGGGCAATCAAATTTGTACAGTGAATTCTCTTCTGAATTTTGATATGTCTTTATATTATTATTATTATTACTATTGTTGGCCTAACAGAAGAATTGCATTCTTGTAGCTGCTGACTTGGAGTTTTGTGTTGTTTAAAGAGTTAAAAATGTGAAGTAGCGCTTGACTTTAAAACAGCGTTGCCTTGCGGGGAGAGCTTGGGTTTCATTCCTGGACCAGGATTCTGCACCCTGCAGGGACTGGGAATGCTGGGAAGTCTCAGCTGTTGCTCAACAGCACCACCTAGGGATTCACATTACTGCATGGTTTCTGGGCAAGGAGCACTGCTGCAGTGGATCTGGAAGAGGATACAAATTAAAAGGGGGAAAAAAGTAATTGTGAGTAAAGGCTTTTGTACAAAGGCAAATGGGTTCCAATGTTGCTGGAAGAGTTAAAGAGAACCATTGGATGAAAAAAAATGTGAAAATGTATAATAATTCTAAGAGTGGATTACCTACAGCATTTATGAAACAAAAGTTCCTTATTTATTTCTGCAGGAGTAAACAGCAGCTTCGCTATGTATAGATAATGTTCTTTCAGTGAGTTTGCAGTGAGCATATACCTATGGTGATCATTTGCTGGTGACATTTAATCCATTTTATAAATCACTCCAAAATTCTGAGAGATGAAGATCAGAAGCACTTTTGAATCAGAAGTTGTAACCTGTTATGATTAGTACAAGTTTTCCTACTAAAAATCATTTTACTGGTGAACTAGGACTTCAGAAGCTTTGGGGGTTCAGTGTTAACCACACCTTCTTTGATTGAAACAGTATTAAAAAGATCTCTTGTAGCTTAGGTGCATTTGATGTTCCCAGGTTTACTGGCTTGGAGTTCACCAATTTTGTTAAACACTTACTAAAACTGCAGGGAGCCCTACACGTCATGTGTGAATAACTAACTATATCACCTGGTCACAATGTCTGGTGGTTGTATATTGTGCTTCACTAGTTTGTTATATACAGTGATAACAGATACCCTGAAATCTATATTTATACTCTGTTAAGCTGATAAGGAAATATTTAACTTGTTTGATACATGGATACTTAAGGGGTCTTATACTAAAGCTTAGCTTGAGTTATCTGCAGCAGGGCCCATAGGAATAAAGTGGGCCCTACTGCAGAAAACTCGAGCTAAGCTTTAGTAAAAGACCTCCTTGATTTTGTATGATAGTAATTTATTGCATTGCCTACTGTTTTTTTATTTCTCCTTGTTAGTATAATTGAGACTGTACCTTCCCTTCAATTTTTCCAGAATCTTCCTTATGCCTCTATCTCTATTCATTCACCAATGCCTCTTGCCATCACTTTTCATTATACTATGTGTCAGATCTACAATATGATCAGTTGTTGACAGAAATGGATGGAGTAATGACAGCGTTAATGGAAAAATTTTATTGCAATTTAGTTGGATAAAAATTGGTCTGGCTGATATTTGGCCTTGGCAATTGGCAGGTTTGTTTTGTTTTTTTAACACTACGTGCTGTGGATTAATGTCCAACTTCAGCAATGACCAACACCACTATTTTGATAGCAGTGATAGTAGGAGTAGTGGGGGAGTCTAATGATTTGAGTAGCAGGCTGAGCACCAAGCCAGCCATGTTCAGATCCAAATGTTGTCTGTTGGGCATGTTCCTTATCCCTCTCTTGCCTCGGGTATAAATGTAGAAGCCCTCCAGAACATAGGAAAAATGCCTCTTTTTATATATAAAATGAGCCTTTGAGAAAGGCATGAACTAAATCCAATTCCCTTTCCCCTTTACTGGATGAAGTTACGGGAGCCTTTTTGCTGTCTGAACTTTATCCAGATATTTATCTGGTTCGCTAACTGAATGTTGCTGCTATCTGGGTAACTCTACATTCTGCCCTTACACCATCCAAATAGTGCCACTGAATAGTCCCAGCCAGTGCAAATATTTGGCTAACTTCTGTTGCTCACAATTTAATTTCCATTGGTAGGGATGATGTTCTTGATGATTAGAAGGGAGTCAGATCTAGGCCAGTACAGCTTTCTCAGAGTTAGGGAAATTGCTGGCACAGTATTGTATGTGTCCCTTTCTTGGATGAGTCTTGCTAATGTTGGCCATATCAGATCGCTATTCGGTGGCATTTATCCAGGTTGGCGTGGCTTATGCCTAGATAAGCGCTGCTCACAAGGGCCAGATAATGCTGATGGAAATTACCACTGAGCCTCCCACTGTTATCCGGATAGTGCCAGAGCAGGCTGAGAATTACCCAGTTAATGACAATCTGGCCAAAGATAGGGACACAAAATAGATTGTTCTAACTTTATCCAGTCTGAATCTTGCTGGTACCCAGCACAATACCAGCAGTCACTTTATGGCCAGATGGTCACAGCAGTAGATCGGCTATGGAGGTCAGTATTTAAAAAGACATTACAGGCTGAATATTGGGGGGAGGGGGGAGTGTATTCCTAGGAAAGGAGAAGCAATACTATTGTCACCCAAATACAGGTAAATTGAAGTACAGGAAGATTAAGGTATGATTTCCCAATAAGATTTTTATAATATTTAACTGTATGTGCTTGCTCACCTTTTTGTTACTATAAATAAGTTTGATATGACAGAAACCAACAACGATGTAAAGCCTTATTTCTAGGTCTTTCATCATCATACTGGTGTCCCAGACGTCCAGCTAAAGGAACAAACAAGGCATATGTCATTCGTTGCTCACTCCACTATAGGTGCCCCAAGTCATCCAGGCACTCTCATGCACAGCATTCATTTTCGTTTCAAATTGTAACTCACAAAACCCCTCCCTCCACCCCCCCCCCCCCCGAAAACTACTCGTAACCAAAATAAACTGTGGCTATCCCTATAACTCACAGATGGAGAGAGTTTGCCTCAGCAACTTTCCCTGCTAAGCCATACTCCCCAGTGATCCCATTCACAACTACCCCCACCCTTAATGCCATTTATCCTTCCCTATCCCTCCAGGTACTGTGCCATCTCACAAACAATTAACAATCTTATTGTGGGCTTTTAAGGGACAAGGTCTGCAAATGCATTTCCCAAACCTCTTAAGAAGACCT
This sequence comes from Microcaecilia unicolor, assembly GCF_901765095.1. Classification (NCBI taxonomy): domain Eukaryota; kingdom Metazoa; phylum Chordata; class Amphibia; order Gymnophiona; family Siphonopidae; genus Microcaecilia; species Microcaecilia unicolor. Next base: position 263,384,528 of record NC_044031.1, on the reverse strand, counting down.
GCTTACACTTCAGGGAGATCCCTACACCCATTCTTTTCATATTCACTGAATTATGCCAGTGGTTACCTGGTCCTAGAGGCACCTCAGCCAGTCAGGTTTTCAGGATATCCACAATGAATATTCACGAGAGTGATTGATTTGCATGCAGTAACACATTTCTTTGGCTGGTAGGACTTTGGCATCTCTGCCAGCCATTTAACAGGAGCTGCATGTTTGGAGGGGGCCTGGGCCAAAGGTAGAAGTGCCAGGCCCCCATCCAAGGACAGGGATTCTAGAAATCGCACACTTAAGCTTCAGACCTGAACCTTGCAGACCCAGCTCTCTTTTCCACACCCTAGCATAGCCTTCACAAATGGGACCCTGGTTTAATTTACAGAGAGATTTGTAAAGGGTCAAGGTAGCGACCAGCCTGCCCCCTTCCTTTCCACAAATGATGAATACAAAAGCCTTTTGGACTTTTGTACAAGATGGGTTAAAAAAACACAGTGCATGATGGAGTTTGGGGACCTAAGTATTTATGTACCTGATTCTAATTAACCAATTAATTGTGCTAAGGAAACTGGGAATTTGTTTTCTGTTTCACAAACTGATGGCTTCTGCATTGGTCTTATTGTTCCTCTGCACGTTATTGTATCTGAAGAAACACAAAATTGTTTAATTTATATTTTTTATTGTATTAGAAGACTGATTTCAGTTCAGCGAGGTCATTGGGGTGAGAACATGTAATTCTCAGTGTTACATTTGGGAGTCCTAAACCTGTGCCTCTGAGTCTCAACAACTGAAATGTTAAGGTGTAAGTGTATTTTAATCAACTGTGCACTTTTTTTTTTAGTTGTTTTGATGTATTGTATAAATTGATCTATTTGTAAAAACTTGCTAAATGTTTTGTTTACACATAATGGTTTATTGCATTTGAGAAAATAAACATTCATTTTTAATGCTAAGAAAAAAATCAAATTCCTTAAAAAAATTAAATAGTATAAAAATTCTCTAATTAATTGTATTAATTCTTGCCATCTTGTTTTAGACCCAGGGAATGCTTACCTTGCAGTCCTAATCCTTTCTGGGTCTCCCCATTGCTCCTGTGTTTCTCCCTGCCCATACCCAAAGAAAGCTTGAGCTGTTTTTCAGAGCATCACCCAAATTCACAGGTTCTTGGATATAAGGACAGACATAGGAGCCACTTCTGTGGGTTGTAGCAGGTGCTACTTTTTATTATGCTTGGCACCCCCTAAGGGTCATGAGATCTGCCCGCACCACTTTAAGGTCCACTCGAATTTGTGCATCTAGGCTCAGATCTCAATAAGTGGCTCTCGGTTCAGCTCTACAGATGGTGTGTCCGGTATGAAGAGTTTCAAGGGAGTGCTGTGATGGTTGTGTCTGGCCATCTTACACTGGTTGGCCACATGGGCCAGCGCTGAAGGCCCCAAGTAGCCAAACTCAGTGAAATCCACTGCTCGCTGTGAAACTGTCATCTCTGATGGTTCAACTGCAAGAACCGCAAATCGATTAGCAGTGTTCAGGAATGGATGCTCACAGATGGCTGTGCTATAGCTAAAAATAGCTGGGGATTGCTCGGAGCTCAATGTCAAGCATCCATTTCTGAGTGATGTCACTTCCTATCTAAATCGCAAACAGGACTAAGCTGACCAGATGTAGGAGGGTAGAGGAGGGCAGGGAAATGCTGGCCTATAGAGAAGGGAGGGAAGCACTATTCACAGCTCTATTTATTTATTTATTTATTGCATTTATATCCCACATTTTCCCACCTTTTTACAGGTTCAGTGTGGCTTACAATATGAGTTAAATGTTGGAAATACAATTTGTTACAGATTGGTTATGGATTACATTTTGCATAATTATGCGAAACAATTGAAGTGTCGTTGGGAGTGTAACAATGGAGCACAAACATTGAAACATTGGGAGGAAACCAATGGGAGCTTAGAGGGCGATAAGAAGGCATAAAGACATATGATATACAATGCCCACCCGTGTTAACTCTGGGCCCACCCAGAATGTCAGGTTTGGATACAAGATTGCCCAGCAAAGTCTCTGTAGCTGGTCTGGCTCACATTGGATCAGTTTTTCTTCCCACCAGAAAAGGACATCCAGGTGCAGGCTCTTTTCCCTGTCCCTGACTCTAGCATCTTACCAGTTCAGTGCAGCCTTTCCATGCCAGCCTTTCCTCTCTCAGGCTGGGCCTTTCTCTGCAGGCTCCTCATCTCCTCAGCTCTCTGGTGATCGACCAGCTGGTGCTTCAGGGATTCGTTTTATGTTCTTTAGCCCAACTCCTCCTCCTCCTCCTCCTCTCCTTGTTCTTTTGTTATCTTTTTCTTTTAATTTCTTACTTTATTCTGATTTTTTTTAACATGAAAACACCAGATGTTAAAAATAATACAATAAACATCCAAACTTGTGCTTTCTTCTGTGTACCTGGGACTCCTTTGATTTGTGCCTGCTTCTTTTCTTCCCTAGGTGCATTTTTAGCAGCATGAGGTTTCCTTGGGCTTCTGGAATTTTTTTTTTTCTTACCACTTTGCAGGGTGGAGGGTCTTCCAGAAGGAGCTTCTGTCAGCCCTCTTGAACAAGCTATACTGGGGGAACCTTTTTCCTGCACAGGGACTATGTTCAAGTGTACAGTGCTGTGTATCTCTGGTAACGCTATTGAAATGATATGTAGTAATAGTTACCGAGGTCAGCCTCTTCTATCCAGTTGCTAGAGTCTTCTTTTCTGTGGAGCCTGGTTTCTGTCTCCCATCTGCTGGCAGGCTAGAACATATTTTGCTGCTATAACTACTGTTTCTCCTCTTTCCCCCAGAATTACAGAGCATTTTTTCCTGCTCATTCTTTTGAAGGAAGTTTAGATTATCTCTGTTACTTCTGGTAAATTTGTGTCTTTGAAGCCTTCATATTCAGCACAGTGCAATAGAAAGCACATTTCTTTGCTTGCGCTATGTGGTGTCTTAAATTGTTTTTGTTTGTCTTTTTATATTTTGACTATGGTTGATTATTCTATTTGAGAAATTTGTATGCAGTGGAAGCAATGCATGCAAATCTTTTGCTGGAATGCCTCAAACATCAGGTTTAGAAACCACTGTAATGTACCTCATTCTCATTTTTGAACATATTTATTCATAGTCTATCATTAACACATAAGGAGCTAATCACTCAACTTATATTTTTTTCTTTCTGCTTGTCTACAAAGAAAATAGGAACAATCCTCAGATACTATTGTTTCTTGTGGTTAGCAAGATCAAACACTGTACATTCCTTCAGTTACAAACAATAGAAAACACTTCCCATTTCTCCAGTTATAAACTATAGAAATGATTCTTGAAAGCATAGTCTTGACAAACAGTGTGCCCGCTCCTGCTCTCCAGCTGAAGCTCAGTACTATTTAAGTTACAGTGGGAAACATTCAAACCAGTTACCTTCTGAACAATATACAATATGGAAGAAATAAAAAATGTTTGTAGATATTCTTTGTACATAAAATTAACGCTGTCACATTTGAACAGTATTTTATTACCTTTACCAGTGTTTAAGCTGCTGCATACAGCTATACCTTCTAATTTACATATGACACTAAAGGCAGCCATACAGAGCTCACTAAAGAGCTGAAGCTCATTTGCTCCTCCCCTCCCATACTGTGCTCTGGCTGCAGCTTGGCTGTGAAGAGGGACACTGCATGTTGCAAAGCAGACTGTGCATACTACACAGGTATTACATGAGGAAAACTGGAGAACAACTCTCTCTAAACCAGAGATTATATATATTTCTAAATTCATCATCATAAGTACCAGAAACAGAAAAATTATGTCATACAACACATCAAATCCCTCCTTATCCACTTTTCAAGGGCGCACATCAATAAACTATTAATCCTTTCTCTCCATCTATAGGCCCACTCTGTTTAAGGGATTCTGCATCTCTTTTATTGTTCGCCATACCAGCTACCGATCACTTTATGCAAATGTATTACAAACTCATCAGTGTTAAAATGAGCATTCTGTGCAATGCACAGAAAGGAGTGCCTACCTTTAATGTGCAAGGTTGTGTGGCAGGTCTGGAATTGTCTTGTGTACAGCTTGTTTGCAATTTTCAAGAGTGGGAGGCGCAAAGCAGTGTCAAAGAGCAAAGAACAGCTTGGGGTGGAGAAACAAAAGCAGACAGCCTTTCGTAGGGGGTTCCCAAACTTTTTCGGTTCATGGCACCCTTAGTGTCTGAGCAATTTTGTTTGCAGCACCCCCCTGGCCACATGGGTCTTCTCACCCCCCCCCCCCCCCCAGCCACATAGGTCTCCCTTTCCCTTCAGCCCCTCTTCCCAGAAAGTCCAGCACACCATTCCCTGCAGCCCCTCTCCTCCCACAAATCCAGCAGATCTTTGCCTTCCCCAAATCCAGCATCGCTAGTTACCTTCCTTCCTGCAGGTCCAGGATCGCTGCTGCTTCCTTCTCCTACCCCCACCACTGCTGCAGTGCTTGCAGCTTACATTTTCGGGCCGTCCGTGACTCACACAGGCAGGCACTCGGGGGGGGGGGGGGCCTTCCCAGTCTGCCATGTGCAGCACTGCCTTTGTGAATCTTGGAGGGGCCAAAAATGTAACCGGAAAGCATTGCAAGGGTGGTGAGGGAAGAAGCAGGAAGTGGCAAATTATAGACCTGCGGGAGGGGAAAGTAGGGAGTGATGCTTGCTGGATTATGGGCGGTGGGATGGCAGTCAAGATATGCTGCAGCACTCGCTTCGGTGTACCAGGGTGGCACAACACACAGTTTAGGAAACACTGGCCTATTGGGGATAGTGCCAGCACCCATATAATTGCTGTCTCTTCCCCAACACTGCCCCCTGTACCACTCCTGACCTGCCCATTCTTTTGATAGCAAGTTAGAGCCAATATGCAGCAGCACTAACCACTTAACTGCCACCGAATAGTGGCAGTTAAACAGCTATACTACACTACAATCTAACTGTTACACTTGTGGTGGAAAGTTTGAGCCCTCCAAAACCCACCAAAAACCCACATATGGACAGGGCCGTGCCAACACAGTTAGCGAGATAAGCATGGCAGGGGGGCGCTTCCCTCTGGGGGGTGCCGCCGCACCATGCTCACCTCGCTCGCCCTCCCCCCAACATCCCTTTTCTTTTTTTTTCCTTTTTAAATGTACCTCCGTAGCGGTTCCGGCAGCGCAGCGTCAGTGAAGGAGGCGGCGCTCCCGACGTCGCTAGCCTTCCCTTCGCTGTGTTCCGCCTTCTGACATTTCCTTGACGTCAGAAGAAGGCGGAACACAGCGAAGGCAAGGCTAACGACGTCGGGAGCGCCGCCTCCTTCACTGACGCTGCGCTGCCGGAACCGCCACAGAGGTACATTTAAAAAGAAAAAAAAAGAAAAGGGATGTTGGGGGGAGAGAAGAGGGTGGGCAGTTGAATTGAACAATGGGAGCGGGAGGGCAGGGGAGAGACGAGAGCATGGATGCAAGGGGGGGTCATGGAAGGGAGAGAGGGGAATTGCTGGAAAAGGATGAATGGAGGGGGCAGGGGACAGAGGAGCATGGATGGGCATAGATTGGTAGGGCAGGGCTCAGGGAGAGAGGGGCATTGCTGGATAGGGATGAATGGAGGGGGCAGGGGACAGAGGAGCATGGATGGGCATGGATTGGGAGGGCAGGGCTCAGGGAGAGAGGGGAATTGCTGGAAAAGGATGAATGGAGGGGGCAGGGGACAGAGGAGCATGGATGGGAGGGCAGGGCTCAGGGAGAGAGGAGAAATTGCTGGACATAGAGGGGAGGGAAGAAAGATGAAGGAGATGAAATGAGGGAAAAGGAAGAGAGGAGAAAAACTGCACATGGATGAAGAAAATAGGCAGAAGCTGAGGACCAGAAATGAAGAAGAAAGGAGGAAAGGAAAGAAATAAATGGAAAGGAAGCCCTGGAAACGGAGTTAAGAGGCCAGATAGCAGCAGAATCAGATACTGGGCCAGCATGATCAGAAAAAGAAAGTCACCAGACAACAAAGGTAGAAAAAAATCATTTTATTTTCATTTTAGTGTTTGGAATATGTCCACTTTGAGAATTTACATCTGCTATCTTATTTTGCAATGTATAGCAATTTGTTTCTAAGAATATTGCTGACAATTCCTGTCAGTGTGGCAAGTGGTGAGCGATCATTTTCACGGGGGGGGGGGGGGGGGGGGGCGCCGCCGCCAACTGATAGTCTGCAGGGGGGGGGCGCCAACTGATAGTCTGCAGGGGGGCGCCAGAGACCCTAGGCACGGCCCTGCATATGGATGTCACCTGCAGACATAAGGGCTATTGTAGTGGTGTACAGTTGGGTAGAGGGTTTTGGAGGGCTCACCCTACAATATAAGAGAGTAACAATGGGATGTGTACCCGGCAGTGGCGTAGCCACAGGTGGGCCTGGGTGGGTCGAGGCCCACCCACTTAGGGCTCAGGCCCACCCAACAGTAGCACACGTTTAGTGGTAGCTGGTGGCAGTGGCATACCAAGGGGGGGCGATGGGGGCGGTCCACCCCGGGTGCATGCTGCTGGGGGGGGGGGGTGCCGCGTGCTGGTCAGCGTCGTTAGTTTCCATGCTCCCTCTGCTCCGGAACAGGAAGTAACCTCTTCTGGGGCAGAGGGAGCATGGAAACGAACAACGCTGACCGGTGCGTGGCACCCCCCCCCCCAGCGGCATGCACTTGGGGGTGAGGGGGTTCTTTCGCAGGGGTGGGGGGGTGTCCTTTCGCCGGGAGGGGGGTTGCGCTGCACCCGGGGGCGGGGCGCATTGGCGATCCGCCCCGGGTGTCAGCGCCCCTAGGAACGCCACTGGCTGGTGGGATCCCAAGCTCGGCCAGCTGAAGACTTCTTCCTGATGGTAACGAAAATGTTACTGTCCATGATACCGGCACCTGCATATGTTCAGTTTTCAGCGCATGCCTGCTACAGACTGCCAAGGTGAAAAGAAGTGCTTTCCCACCAGCTGAGATATTTTTTTGGGTGGTGGTTGGGGGGGGGGGAGAACAATTGATGCCCACCCAGTTCTTCCCTAGGCCCACCCAAAACCTGTTGTCTGGCTACGCCCCTGGTACCCGGGACCTTTTATGTAAAGTTCACTGCAGCGCCCCCTAGGGTGCCCCACTGCTCTTCTGGGATGTCTGTGTGGCCAGTCTACTAAGAATGCTGCCTCCCCCATATATCCCAATGGCTTGCTTTTGTACGTTTTTCTCATGGTCTTTTTTTCTTTTTTTTTTCAAAAATGGTCACATAAGTAAAATGCACCGAGCACAAAACATCTAGGAAATAGCCATTTTCAAACAAAAAGGTAGATGTTTTTCTGGTTCGAAAATGGTCATGTTCACCACGTGCTTTTTGGACAATTTCAGCAAAACATCCAAAATCGGATTCAGACGTCTTATCAAAAATGCCCCTTTAAATGTCACTGTCAACAGATTTCAAAGGATGGATTTTACAGCCACGGGGTACTGTCCGACAGCAACATATATTAACTGGAAACACACACAGCAACCATTACGAAAGATGTCTGGCTCATTCATTATCATAGTAGAATGGTCAAAAAGGAAATGAAGTATAGATTTATACCCTCTGGATGTGTCCTTTATCAAGTTTTTTTCCCCATGCTACATTTAGTTCCATTTTAATTATTTTGCACCCTGACATTCTCAAGATAATGTCTTTCCAACATCTGTTGAATTAATTGCCATAATTATTTTTGAAAACAGAAAAATGTATTTGTAAGAAGAAAGCATGCTATCTGTTGTCTTTAATTAGAATTCTTTTATAAGAATCTAACTACTCAGCTTGTGTTTTCTTTTGTCTTATTTTCTGAATAGAAAAAAAAAGACACAATCTTCAAACACTGACAGCAATTGTACAATTACAATGCCTTCGGATTATTTCATTTCAGAAAAAAATAATTCATGTTTTTGTGTGTGCTTACCACTTCCACATATGCTTTTTCAGTTACAAACTACTTGTATAAAATTAGCCCTGAAACTATGGTCCAATTAATACTGTGCCTAGTTCACTCGCCTTCTGAAGCCCAGCCATACAGAGCTCGGTAAAGAGCTGAAGCCCTTTGCCCCTCTCCTCCCATACTCTGGCTATGAAACCTGTAAGAGGGGACCCTGCATGTTGGGGGGGGGGGGGCGCAGAGGTGGACCGGGGAGAGATCCTGTTGTTAAACATTTACCAGCACACCACTGGATAGAATAATAGAATTCATTACTACTACTACTATTTAGCATTTCTATAGCGTTACAAAGCGTACACAGCGCTGCACAAACATAGAAGAAAGACAGTCCCTGCTCAAAGAGCTTTAACATCCAAAACTTATTTTTAAACCCCTGGAATCCAGTTTTCTGAACTGAATCTAACATAGACTTGCTGTGGCTGGACTCCTTCAAAGACATTATATAAGACCGTGCAGTGTGTAAAATGGACTTCCTATCAGCTATGTTTGCTGATTGCAGTGGAGCCTTGGAACCTTGACAGTTCATATTTCAAGATGTCAGCACATCAAAAAGGCAATTAAACATATGAATACATTTAGCAGTCACTTCACAGACAACAAAATCCAACAGCTTCTCATTATTGCAAAACTGAAGAGAAGAAGCAACAGATTCACTGAGAAGTTGTGCTGCTAATCAGACATTCAATTTTACTTTTAGACCATAATTCATGCCGAGCTCGCAATTTATTACCTAAGTGGCCCTCATGTTCTTGCAGTCTGTGAAGCTTTTCAATGTTATTTCCACTGTTCTAGCCCTCCCCTTCCCATCAACCAATGACTTATTTTCTCCTAGTGTTTTCTTAACAAGCTTGAGCATATGACAAGGATCCAAAAATATAAAAACATTCTCATGTGTTACAGGGTGCTTAAAATATGGCTTATAATCAGGACTTTCTACATCTAAACAAGCTCCTAGGCATTTCGCCATAGCAAAGTTTGAAGCTGCCCCATCAAAGGTTAAACACACAACAGATGCACCTGTGTTATGCACCTTCTGCAAACATTTGTTCATCAAATTTCCTCAAATTGTGGACGGTAGCTACTATTGTATGAATGTGTTAGCCCAGTGGTTCCCAAACCTAGTCCTGGAGGCACCCAAGGCAGTCAGGTGTTCAGGATCTCCACAATGAATATCCATGAGAGATATTTGCATGCACTGTCTCCACTGTATGCAAATCTCTTTTGTGAATATTCATTGTCAATATCCTGACAAAGACGACCTCGGGTAACTCCAGAACCAGGAACCACTGGATTAGCCTAACTACCATCAGAGGCAGACAAGGTCGTATAATTAACGTTATAATTTTATTCATGTTTGGGTAATAACTGAGAAAATGCTATTAAAAGTTATAATACAAAGCATGAAGTTGACTTGGTTAATTTCTGCTGTATAACAACCTGTAGAAAATAATAATAATAAACAATATTAAGTGCATTCTTATAATATACCACTGCATTTCACAAAACAAAAGGAGCAAGTTCCCACCAACCATCTTTCTCTTTTGATCTAGGTACAGGAAAAAAAAATTGTTAATGTTCCCAGATTTCAACCTAATTCATTTTAAATGTGGGATATAAATGTCATAAATCAGTAAATAAATAAATAGATAAAAACTCTTAATGTGGAGCACCTGGTTCTCATAACATGATGTCTGTTTTAGTTGCCCTTTACCAGGAGAAAAAAAATATCTGCATGAGTACAGGGTATCCCTATAACCAGCCCCTCCAAATGACACACTGATTATAATTTATAACAAATTACTACTCTACCTATGAAATGTTATTGTTATTATACTTCCTCTGTGTACATCCGTATGCTGCACAACAAGCTGACATGTTTGAAAATATAAGTGACATTAAACAAAACTGCTAATAATAAAGAACAACAGCATGGCTGCAGCAGCTCACAGGTTTGCTTTGGGTTTTTTTTTAGTGTACTCGATGACGGCTTCGCGGGGGGGGGGGGGGGGAGGAGCGGAAACAGAGATTAACCTAATTGGTTTTCCATAGACAGGATCTTCTAGCCACACCCCTGAATATTCGTCATGGTGACGTGCGTGACCCGGCCATCCAATAGGATACTTAGAAAGTAAAAGCAACAGAATTAGCGGATTCCCGCCCATAATCCCAGTATAAATAGCATTTGACAGCTCAGACCAGACAGTTTTATTTTTTCCGCATTGACGGAATGACCCGCAGTTAATTTAGCAGCCTCAGTCAGTCAGTTAGTCAGTCAGTCAGGCACTTGTTCATAGTTGTTTTCCTTCACTACTTGTTATGTCTCAGAGAAAAACAGGTTTTAAACTGTGTGCGACTTGTCCACGTAAACTATCCCTCACGGATCCTCATTTTAGATGTGTCCGCTGTTTAGGGAAGTCCCACGACACTAAAAATTGCTTTGCCTGTAGAAGTATGTCCCAAAAGTCTTTGGACATCAGGGCATTTAAGCTACAACAAGATTTAACTTCAGCGGTACAGTCGGAGTCTTCTTCTGTAAGTTCTCATAAGAATTCTGTCATGTCTGTGTCAGCGACGGATGCCCCAGATGTGGTGGAAGAGAATATTATCCCTGCTCTCCCCCTTGCCTTAGTGCCCGGGGATCAGGTGCCTTCCACTCCTGCTCTCCCCCTTGCCTTAGGGCCCGGGGATCAGGATAAGACTGTGTCTAATGGGCAACGAGCAGAACATGATGCTCGTCAGGACGATGTCAGGTCCAGAGCTCGATGTCGATATCGACGCTCTTCGAAATCAGCTGACCATCAAAGTCGAGGTCGGAGGAGCCGATCTCGTTCAAATTCTTCTGCCTCGACTTCGAGCAGTGGACTCGAAGATCGGCATCAAGGATTTTCTCGGCATAGCCGATCATCCCGATGCCGTCAAGTTTCCAGACATAGACATTTTTCAAAACATACTCGTTCTTCTTGTACTTCTCGCAGGAATGCTCATAGGAGATCATCTTCTATTTCCTCATCGGATGTGCCTTTGAGCAAACGTGCTAAAACGGATTCTCATTCATATCACAGCTCTTTAAAGCATAAAGCTCGTCATTCAGTCTCTCATACTTCTTCAAAAGCTCAATCATCTTCTTCTTCTACTTCACAGTTGAAGATCTTGGAATTACTTACAAAACTACTACATAATCAGCAGACGGTACAAGAGAATAATCAGGTGAAGTCACCTCAGACAGCACCAGTTCAAACAACTTCCTTGACTCATACAGATCACAGACAGCATACATGGTCTGAATCTCCATCTAGTTCAATACAAGAGTGTGCTTCAGTCAAATCTTGTATAAATTCTCCAGTACCTTCTTTGTCTCACTCATTACATATTGATAATCAGCCTCAATTAGACCAGGAATTACCTTCTACTTTAACTTTACCACCTGTTCATCAGGAGGAAAATTTATCGATACAAGATGAGTCATAATAAATTTTTGCAAAAGTTGGTGACGGTTTTAAATATAATTGTCTCTCCTCAAACTGATAATTTAGTGGAAAAACGTTCAGTCACAAAATACCTGAATTTATCTAAGCAATTGATAGCATTACCAATACCTCCAGTGCTTCAAGAACACCACAAATTAATTTGGAATACCCCTTATTCTATTAGATCTACGCAAAGATCATTAGAAAATAAGTACAGGGTTCAGGAAATGTTGGGTCATGGTACGACTCAACTTCCGCATGCATCTTTAGTGGTACAATCTGCCATGAGACGACATAAGTTGCAGAAAGATATTACCAATCATCCACCAACTAAAGATTTAAAATTCATGGATTTATTAGCAAGGAAGAATTTTCAATCTCCAATGCTCTCAATTCGTATAGCGATTCATATGTTTCATCAAATGGAATATTTGTATACCATCTTGGATGAATTGTCTAAATTACAATCAGTACTTCCTCAGCAGGAGGTTCCAGTTTTTCAACAGATTATTACCAAATTGGAAGAGAGCTCTAAACAAATGATTCGTACCACACATGACCAATTTGATACATCACTTAGAAATGCAGCTACTGCAATTGCATCGAGACGTTTCTCGTGCTTAAGGGCATCTGCATTAGGTGAAGATGTTCACGAAAAGGTAGCTGATGCTCCTTGTATGGGTGATTCTTTATTTGGGGATCGAGTAAAACAGCTGATTGAAGGTCTTAAAGAGGACTGTACAACATTGGACACTTTAGAACAAGATAAGCAGCAGCCTCCTAAATTGAATTATAAAAGATTACCATATTTTAATGCGAGGAATAGATTTCAACAACGGAAATCTTTTGGCCACCAGCGGTCTGGTTTTCCATTTAAATCTCAGCCTCAACGTTACAATTTTCAGTCTAGATCAGGTAGAGAGCGGCGTTCGCAAAAACCTGCTCAGACAAACCAGCAGCAAAAGCTCAATCCTTCTTTTTGACAGTGCGTTGTGTCAAATTCCGGTGGGGGGCAGAGTTCAACATTTTTTCAGCAATTGGAAACCAATAACAACAGACAAGTGGATTCTGGATATTGTTCAGAATGGTTATTCACCGGTATTTTCACAAACCCCACCTTTTCGATCACATATACATCTCCATGTTCCCAGTTCTCAGATCCCACAGTTACAGCAGGAGATTGGAAGGCTTCTTCATCTCAATGCTATAGAGATTGTACCTGCTCAAGACATAAACAAAGGTTTTTATTCCCGATTTTTTCTCATCCCCAAGAAGGATGGAGGTCAAAGAGCAATTTTGGATCTCAGACATCTCAACAAGTTTCTTCCAAAACAGAGATTTCGAATGACATCCTTACAAACCATACTTCCTTTGCTATGTCAAGGGGTTTGGTTCTCAGCCATAGATCTACAGGATGCTTATCTACATATTCCAGTTCACCTCTCTTCAAGAAGATTTCTCCGGTTTGTCTGTCAGGGAACACATTATCAATACAAAGTTCTGCCTTTCGGCCTAACATCATCTCCCAGAGTATTCTCAAAGTGTGTCATAGCGCCGGTGGCTCACTTACATCGACAGGGCATCACCCTATTCCCTTACCTCGACGATTGGTTAATAGTGGCTCAGTCTCCACAGCAGAACCTTCAACATTTGCAAAGTACCATATTTCTTCTAGAAAAGTTAGGTTTAGTAATCAATTACAAAAAATCACATTTGATCCCAACGCAAAGGTTGATTTTTATTGGAGCGGATCTGGTGTCTTACCAATCTCTAGCGAAGTTACCACTTCCTCGAGCTCATTTGATCATTCAATTAATTCACTATGTTCAATCAGTGAAGGTCAAGACAGCTCGAGTTCTTCTAATCCTTTTGGGACACATGTCATCAACAGTTGCTGTTCTTCCGCTAGCACGTCTTCACATGCAACCACTTCAGTGGTATTTGAAGAAGAGGTGGATCCAGTATCGACATCCTCTTACTTCAAGGATTCTTATATCCAAACGTCTCAAGCAACAGCTTGTGTGGTGGACAAATCTTCAGCACCTTTTGGTGGGAGCTTCTTTCCAGTCACCTCTGCCAACCAAGATTCTGACCACGGATGCATCCAAAGTGGGTTGGGGAGCACATATCGACAACTTCTCAACACAGGGTCATTGGACCCCTCAGGAAACATTCTACTCCATCAACCTACTAGAATTGAAAGCAGTCACATTGGCGGTTCAAACGTTTCAACATCTACTTTGTTCGCAAGTGATACAGGTTCGAACCGACAATCAAGTGGCAATGTTTTATATCAACAAGCAAGGGGGTATGGGCTCCCTTCATCTGTGTCAAGAAGCTGTCAGACTTTGGACCCTAGTTCTCTCTCTACATTCTGTAATTCAGGCAGTATATCTACCAGGTCGGGAGAATTACATTGCAGATACATTAAGCAGAAAACTTCAACCACACGAATGGTCTCTGAAGACCACAATTATTCACAACCTTTTTCATCTTTGGGGATGGCCTCAAATAGATCTTTTTGCATCCCCACAGAACAACAAGTGTCACAAATATTGTTCAAGGTGGCCGTCCAAGAACAGGATAGCAGCAGACGCATTTGCTATCCGGTGGACAGGAACTCTATTTTACGCTTTTCCTCCATTTCCTCTCATTCCGAGAGTGTTACAAAAGATCATTCAGGACACAACGTCAATGATTCTCATAACGCCATATTGGCCAAGACAAACGTGGTTTCCTGTGCTAGTGCAGTTAGCTGTTTGTCAACCGCACTTTCTTCCTGCAATTCCAGATCTCATTTCACAGAACAACGGGCAGCTTCTCCACCCAAACCTCAGCAAACTTCATCTTACCACCTGCAATCTTCGGGCAAATCACTAAAGTCTTCACTTTTTTCTCAACCAGTTATTGATGTGTTATTGGCTTCCAGGAAACAGTCGACTAGACTGGCTTATGCATCTAAATGGAAACGTTTTCAATTTTGGTGTGTAACACAACAGCTTAACCCAATTTCTTGTCCAATTTCTTTTTTATTGGAATATTTCCTACTTTTATCCAATTCAGGATTGGCGGCTTCTTCAGTAAAAGTGCATATGGCAGCTATTTCTGTTTTTCATGATTCCATCGATGATTCTACAGTGATGGCGCATCCTGTCATAAAGAGATTTTTGAAAGGACTATTCAATCTCAAACCTCCGATTCAAACTCCACCTGTAGCATGGGATTTGAATTTAGTTTTAGAAAGACTTATGGAACCTCCATTTGAACCTCTACAAGAGGCTACACTTCAATTTCTTACATGGAAGACGTTGTTTCTCATTGCGATTACTTCAGCTAGAAGAATTGGGGAATTACATGCGCTTGTACATTACTCCCCTTACACTCAACTCCTTCATGATAAAGCGATACTGCGTCCTCATCCTAAATTTCTATCAAAAGTAGTGTCACCTTTTCATGTGAATCAATTAATTATCCTACCAGTCTTTTTTCCACCTCCGCATCAGTCTAGGCGACACAGTAAGTTCCACACACTGGATTGTACTAGAGCATTATCTATATATTTACAGCGTACATCAACTGCTAAGAGACCTTCTCAGTTATTTTTGTCTTACAATGTACATAATCAACAACCAATCTCTAAACGAACTCTCTCTTCTTATGTAACCCAATGCATAAATTTTTGTTACACTCAACATGTGGTACAGCCTCATGTTACACCTCATAACTTGAGGGCCATGGCGGCTTCAACTGCATTTTTGCATATGGCACCTCTTCTTGACATCTGTAGAGCAGCTACTTGGTCATCACTGCATACTTTTTCACGACATTATTGTCTGGATGCAGCCTCACGAGCAGACTCCTTGTTTGGTTTGTCAATCCTTGGGGAGGCAATATAACCGACAACAGTCCTCCTCCTCCTATCACAGGTAACAGATTTTGGTTTCATTATGTTTCTGGAATTTTCATGCTGTTTTATCACATGACTGTTACCTGTGTGTGATTGGGAGTCTTCAGGGGTGTGGCTAGAAGATCCTGTCCATGGAAAAATCTTAGTTTCTTACCTGTAATGGTAGTTTTCCGTGGACAAAGGATCTTCTAGCCACACCATCCCTCCCTACCCTCCCTAGTTGTCGTAGCTATTTATTAAACTGTCTGGTCTGAGCTGTCAAATGCTATTTATACTGGGATTATGGGCGGGAATCCGCTAATTCTGTTGCTTTTACTTTCTAAGTATCCTATTGGATGGCCGGGTCACGCACGTCACCGTGACGAATATTCAGGGGTGTGGCTAGAAGATCCTTTGTCCACGGAAAACTACTGTTACAGGTAAGAAACTAAGATTTTCAACATGTTGACATCACTTGGTTTCCTGTCTATTAAACCTCCTTGTACAGAGCTCACTAAAGAGCTGAAGCTCGTTTGCTCCTCCTCTCCCATACTGTGCTCTGCACTGGCTGCTGCTTGGCTGTGAAACCTGTAAGAGGTGACCTTGCGTGTTGCAAAGCAGACTGTGAATTCTGCACTTGTGTTACAAGAGGAAAACTGGAGAACTCAACTCTCTACTTGAGATGTAAAAAGGAATCCCAAGAAATTATATGTTTGAATATTATTCAGTATAAAAATATAATATATTTACCTGATACATATCTACTTTTACATGCACAAGCTTAATGTTCTTTAACTGAAACGGGCTGTAATTTATAAACAAGAACTCATATAGGAAATACACAGCGAAAATGACTCTGGGGCTCATTTTTGAAAGCGAAAAATGTCCAAAATATGACCTAAAAGGCAGATAGACGTTTGTCTCCACAAAAAACACCCAAAAGAAGATAAAGAAAATTTTTTCAAAAGTGGTCTACATCGCAAGTACATCTAGATTAGAACATCTCCAGAGGGGGCTTTTCAAAGGAGTGTTTTGGGCGGTCTTACAAAATTAACGTCTCAGGCCCATAACGGATAGCAAAACAGTTTCACATTGGCAGAAATAAAAATGTACAGAGTTAGACCTAATATAAGAGCAAAGTTGTCTGTAGACCCATTTATGATTTTGTGGAGTTGGAGAGTGAAGGAATTGTTGGTTTGAAAGTTGAGTGCTGTTTAACTGTTTGTCCTAGTCTGAACCTTGCCACCCTTACATTCCCTGACTTGCCTCCTCTGTGTCTCACCTTCTCAGCTCCTTGTCCACTCCCGCTAGCCCCCCCCCCCAGCCACAACTAACCCTTCCTCTGTATCTTACCCTCCCCCTCCCCCAGCACTCACTGTCCCCAAGCCCACACTCCTTTCATTAAACCCCCTTACCTGTTTGTTGTCTGTGTTGCTCTCTTTGCCCTGTGTGCTGCTTCTGTGTGTGTGTGAGGACTGTTGGTTGCTGCTTGCAGAGTGAGTGGGTAGAGGGTGTAGTAAGATTGTTTTCTGTTGCTGAGAGAATGCACATACTACAGCACTCTGGAATCTTCCACAGATTTGACCGAGGGGAGCTCTCCGGCGGATGGCTCCTAGGTAAGTGCAACACGGATCTGCCAAACCCAAACTCCCTCTACCCACTAACCCTCATCACTGCTTTCCTCCAGGTGTCTCCACAACCACAATTCCCAGCCCACCTCCATGAAGTACATGGACCAGACAGTAGTGGTACACACCCATTTCTCTCATTATACTTTCTCCCCCAAAGGTGACAGAGGCTACCCACAGCGGACCTGGCTCATGACCCCACTAGTGCACTCTCAAACAGGGGTGGAGGAGGAATACAATAGCAGACATCGACCCACATGTGGCATCATAAAGCGCACTTGCTCAAAAATGGGTTCCAATGTCTTGATCGTTCTGGAGGGGAGCAACTCTACAGCCCCCAAAAGGTAGCCAAGATCTTTATGTCCTGCTGTATGCTGCATAACCTGGCCCTGCACAGAGGATAGGCCATCCCACAGGAGCCACAGTAACCAGAGCAGCAGACCCAAGACCAAAATGATGAGGAAACCCCACCCCACCCCACCCCAGCCCACAGAGCAGAGTACCCACCAGCTGGGGATCCGAGCCAGGCAAAGACTCATCAAGACAAAATTTTAATGACAGTAAGTGATCAGCATTTATTTGAGTGACACACCAGTAACACACCATCACCACACCCTTCCACCACATCACCTGCTCTGTGCACATACCCCTCCCCCATCATGTGACAATCCTTCCCCCATCCCCCAGCCTCTTCCACCACCTCTAGCACACCCATACCTCCTCCCCAGCACACCCTCCCTGCACCTCTTCCCCCATCCCACCCCCAGCATGTTCCACCACAGAAAGGCAGCATACCACAGCAATTGCCTACTTCCCCTTCCCCTCCCACGGCCCCACTGGCTCATACCCCTCCCACCCTGTTTATGAGCAGCTGGTGGCAGTCCAGGTCTTGGTGCTGGTGAACTCTGTTCACAGTCCTCTCCTGTTGAGCTCCCACTTAGAGAGTTGCACGGGGACAAAACTCTTACCCGTCCATGCCCATCCCCACTGGAATCTTACCCATCCCCACTCGTCCCTGCAATAATTTAACCCATCCCCACCTATCCCCGCAAGAATTTAATGGTGTATAAAAAAAAATTCTGGTTGACTCTCTCAGTCTCTGTCTGGGTTCGAGCTGCAGCACTGCAGGCAAGGAAGGAACAGAAGTTGGAATTTGAAACACTCTGGTGCACACATTTAAGACTTGTCTCTGAAACACTGGCACTGTCAGACAGATGATCAAAACTCCATGCTGTTCCAAACAGCACTCCAAAAATAGTGCTGAAACAGCGTGGGGCGTTATTAGACCTATGATCAGAGATAATTGCATGCAAATTTAGGCATGCAATTATCTCTGATCATGGGGTAGAAGTGCAGGAGAATTGTGCCTGAGCATGCGCTCAGCACAATCCTCCCGCACTTGTTTGACAGGTCTGGGCTGTCAAAAGCCCAAACTTGTCAAACCCAGGGGCTAGAGGTCCATGGGACCACCAGGCCCCAACTACCCCTGCCCTGAGCAATGGGGGCTGAAGGTCTGGCGGACCTCCAACCCCCCTGTTGCTTGGGGGGGGGGTTGGTTGGTCACCCACTAGGCCACCAGACCTTCAGACCCCCCGACGATCTTCCCCCCCAGGTTCAGGGAGGGCTGGGGATCTGGTGGGTTTCTAGCCCCCCTAACTCCCCCAGCAAAGGGTCCCTGGTGGCCTAGTGGGTGACCAACCAACCCCCCCCCAAGTAACAGGGGGGTTGGAGGTCCGCTGGACCTCTGGTCCCCCAACGATCCCCCCCCAGGTTCAGGGAGGGCTGGAGATCCAGTGGGTCTCCAGCCCCCCCTAGTCCCCCAGCAATGGGTCCCTGGTGGTCCAGTCCCCCCGTAAACCCTGTTCCCGTGCAAGTCTCTACTGCCACTCTCCTCAGTCTCTACAATGCAGCTTGCTGCCTTGGCTGCCCTCTCAAAATCAGGACACCTAGTTGGCTGGGGGTTGGCCTGCAACCTGGGCACAGGACCGAGAATAGAAGCTGATGTGGTGGTTGATGGAGGCCTGCGAGTTGGTGGACCACTGGACTGGTGAGGTGAGTATCCCATCTTCCTCTGCTTGGTAGCTTGTTGAGGAGTGCCAGCACTGGTGGAAGAAGAAGATGGTAATGACTGCCTGGTGGTTACAGTGGTAGCATGTGGGGCCGCTGGGGGCTACTGTGTCCCCTCTCTGCACATTAGGGCTCTAGTATGAGCTTAGAGGTCAACACATAGGCCCTCAATACTCTCCTCAAGTCAGGTAAGCTTCTGCCCAACTGCTTGTTGTGCCTCCACCCCCTCCCGGAGCAGCTGCAATTTCTGGTGGCGATAATCTGCAAGTTGGACATTGTGCCCAAGGAGTTGTGTCACAAGGTGCAGCAGCTGCCTCCTCTGCCTGGATGACCTGTGATGGGGCTGCTGTGCCTCCTCTTCTGCCTCTTCACCCTCATTTTGCTCATCTGAAAAGGCTTGGGGGGGGAGGTCCTCTCCTGTTGCCTCCTGTGTCCGTTCCACATCCACTTGCTTGATCTCCAGGCCCACCAGCCTCATGTGTGGCTGCAGCTCCCATATTTGCAGCCTTCTCAACCTGTCCTTGGGTGTGTTGCGGCTTGTGGTCACTAGGGCAAGCTTCGGCCTCTGAGTCCGTGTCATCACCAGCATAGCAAAAGGGAAGGAAATGTGTTTGTACCAATAAGTAACCTGTCACTGTTCTGCAGCATTCCTGTACATACGCCTACATGTGAACGTCCAGCAAACAGAT
This sequence comes from Microcaecilia unicolor, assembly GCF_901765095.1. NCBI lineage: Eukaryota > Metazoa > Chordata > Amphibia > Gymnophiona > Siphonopidae > Microcaecilia > Microcaecilia unicolor. The sequence continues at coordinate 263,364,805 of NC_044031.1, read as the reverse complement.
GGCATTGTCATGCAACCCACAGATGTCCTTCTATATGCAACACTTTTAGAAACAAGGGTTATGGAGCACTGTATACCTCAGAGACAGACATGCAAGAGAGCAATACAGGCAGGTGGGTAAATATAGGACTGTGACAGGGGTGCAGAGGCCAGAGCACTGAGGTGTGGAAGGCAGATATGCATTGGTTGGTGATGGGTAAAGGTGAAGGGGGGGGGGGGGGAGAAGGCACCCAAATATAACAAGCAGTGGGGCCCTCCATCCACCTAGTTGGAACCCCTCCCCCTCCTGGCCACTCCCTGTTGAGAGTATGGGTTATGGTCCCTGATAAATAGCCTCTTAGCTTAATGTCTGGTGTTCCTTCTCACCCCCTTCCCCACCTATACCACTTCAGGGGCATAGCCAGACCTCGTGGTGGGAGGGGGCCAGAGTCTGAGGTGGTGGGGGGCACATTTTAGTCTGCTGCCCCACCGCCCCCCCCCACCCCCACCCCGCCGCTTCCCACCCATTGCTGCAGCAAATACCTTGGCTGGCGAGGGCATGCTCAGTTTCAGTAAAAGGAGCGTGCCAGACGTGAGGGGAAGACAGAACAGAGTAGGCAACGCGGTGGCACTGGAGACTGGTGCTGGACAATATTTCAGCTGGCGGGGGTTGGGGACTCCTGCCAGGAAAACCAGGGGCCCACAGGAAATTATTTTGGGGGCCCAGGCCCCTGTGGACCCACAAAGCTACGCCACTGCTTAGGAACCCACATTGTCCCCACTTGTGGAAAAGAGAGTGCAGCAGAACAGACAGCACAGCTTCCTAGACACAAAACTACCTGACTCCTCAGACTGTGCTGAGGTGTCCTGGGTCCCAGTCCCATAGATTCCCTCCTGGGGCAGAAGCCCCTGCACAATTTGCTCTGGGGGGGGGGGGGGGGGTAAGGTGGCACAGTCCCTCACTGCTTCCCATTCTCTCACCTTAATGCTAGCAGCAAGCCTCTGGTCACTGGGGGCAAACAGATTGGTGTTCCATTTTGCTATTTCCTTCACATGAAGTTCAGTTTCTGGCTCTTTAAAATTGCCCTTGCAGCTGGGTGCCTGCTTAGGAGCCATTCTCAATTTGGTGTCAAGAAAAGTGAAAATACAGAGATGACCATTTAAATACATCCCCAGGAACGTCCAGGTCAGGTCTACCTACACATTTTGGAGATGGACCTTTTTATTTATTTAGGCTGAAATTTGTAAATGTCTTCAGGTGAGCTATCAATCTGGACGTTTTTAACGATTATGGGCCATACCTGGAAACATCTTTCTTAGCCAGCTCCCATTGTAGACATTGGGATTTGATTATGGTCCACATGTGTTTACGGTTGAGGTTCATTGCACTACATTGAAGGAGAATTGGTTTGGAGGTCTACTCTTTCTTAGAAAGGTTTCAGAGTGGGTGGTGGCTTATCATCTGCTCTGCGTCTTCCAAACCTGACTCTTGGCCTCTCTGTTCTCTCTCCCTCCATGATCAGCCAGCTGCACCTAGGAAGCCTTCAGCCAGATGGAGTCAGCTTTTGCCCTAGTCTGCAGGTAAGCACACACCTCTCCCTTGCCCTTATGCCAGGCAGTTGACCTCAGACTGCTTTGCCATATGTATCTGTTAACCAAGGATTCCTTTTTGCAGTACCTGGATGCAGGGCAGGATAGAGCACTATTGCTGGTCAGCAGGAACACAAGGGGACAGCAGCGGACTCTGATACTATGGACTGTGACACTGACAACAACTGTTTCTAGCCTATGTGCAAATGTCTTGTTCTCAATTGGACACACTCAGTTGTGGCTGCCTGCAAAAGGGGAGGGGGAGTGAGAGGCCATGGGAATGGATCTGTGCAACATCCTCTCCTCTCAGTGTCAAGGGCTTCCCATCTTGTGCCTTTTTTCAGGATTTACATCTCACATCTATCTTCACCTTCTTCACTGGCATCCACATCTGGTGGCTTTGCTCCCGCTTGGCTCCTCATTTATTTATTTATACATACATTCTTATATCCCACTGTTATCCAAAAAGACGTTTCAGTTTAAAGTGGCTTACAAATTATGTTCTGGTTGACAGTTACAAACTTTGTATTACATAAGTACATAAGTACCGCCATACTGGGAAAAGACCAAGGGTCCATCAAGCCCAGCATCCTGTCTCCGACAGCGGCCAATCCAGGCTTCAAGAACCCGGCAACTTCAATGAAAAAATTGCAAACCAACGCAAAACTCTACCTCAGGACAAAACGGACATCGAAAACTTCATCAATGGTCTAGACTCAACCCCTGGTGAATACCCAGTGGACCGAATCTGGTCAAACTTTGCTCTCCTCACCACCGATACAGTTACCCAGGCGATTAATAGATACTCCAACAGCCATTGTCAACTGGATACCTGCCCCAGCTACCTAATAAAATCTGCCCCCACCGCTTCATAACAGATCTCACATCCCACTTAAACTTCATGCTTCAACAAGGTATCTTCCCTAAAGAAAAGGGAAACATCCTACTCACCCAATACCAAAAGACACCAAGAAAAAAAAACAAATGACATCACCAACTACCGCCCAGTAGCATCTATCCTATTAGTACTTAAATGAATGGAAGGATTGGTAACCAAACAACTTAATGATTACATAAACAAATTCACAATACTACACGATTCACAATCAGGATTTCGCCCCCTACACAGCACTGAAACAGTACTACTTACTCTCCTAACTAAATTCAAGCAGGAAATAGCAATAGGTAAAAGCATTCTTCTCCTCCAATTTGACATGTCCAGTGCGTTCGACATGACTCCTAGATTACTTTGGAATCGGTGGAAACACTCTCAAATTGATCAAGGGTTTCCTAACTACCAGAACATACCAAGTGAAATCAAGCTTAAACATATCATCACCTTGGAAACCAGACTGCGGAGTACCGCAAGGATCACCATTATCACCGATCCTTTTCAACCTCATGATGACCCCACTAGCCAAGGCCTTATCCATCCAAGGCCTCAACCTATTCATCTATGCTGATGACGTCACAATATACATCCCCTAGAAACACGACCTGGCAGAAATCACCAAAGAAATCAAGCTCAGCTTAAACACTATGAACTCATGGGCAAATGCATTCCAACTAAAACTCAAAACAGAAAAAACACATTTAGGGGCATAATCGAACGGCGCCGGCCAAATCGATGGGTGGCCATCTTCGGGGCCGGCTCCACAAAGGGGTGGAGCCAAGCGTATTTTTGAAATATGCTTGGCGCCGGACAAATCGCTCGCCAGGGTTAGATGAGATGGTCGACTCCGATTTTTAGCCATAATGGAAACCGGAGCCGGCCATCTCAAATCCAACGAAATGTAAGGCATTTGGGCATGGGAGGAGCCAGCATTTCTAGTGCACTGGCCCCCCTGACATGCCAGGACACCAACCGGGCACCCTATGGGGCACTTAAAAAAATTAATAAAAAAAACAAAATTAGCTTCCAGGTGCATAGCACCCTTCCCTTGTGTGCTGAGCCCCCCAAATACCCCCAAAACACACTGCCCACAACTCTACAGTATTACCATAGCCCTAAGGGGTGAAGGGGGGCACCTACATGTGGGTACAGTGGGTTTGGGGGGTTGGGGGGCTCCCATTTACCAGCACAAGTGTAACAGGTGGGGGAGGGGATGGGCTTGGGTCCACCTGCCTCAAGTGCACTGCACCCACTACAAACTGCTCCAGGGACCTGCATATTGCTGTCAGGGAGCTGGGTATGACATTTGAGGCTGGCATACAGGCTGGCAAAAAATGTCAGATTTTTTTTTTTGAGTGTGTGTGGGAGGGGGTGGTGACCACTGGGGGAGTAAGGGGAGGTGATCCCCGCTTCCCTCCGGTGGTCACCTGGTCAGTTGGGGCACTTTTTTGGGACTTGGACCTAAAAAAAATGGTCCAAATAAAATAGACCAAATTCTCCTGACGGCCGGCTTTCTTTTTTCCATTATCGGGTGAAGCCAGCCATCTCAACGCACGCCCCCGTCCTGCATTTGCTACCATGCCGACACGCCCCCTTTCAACTTTCGCCGGCTCTGCTTGCCAGGTGCCCTTGGCCTGGATTGGCCGCTGTCGTGGACAGGATGCTGGGCTCGATGGACCCTTGGTCTTTTCCCAGTGTGGCATTACTTATGTACTTATGAACTTATGCGACGGAAAGCAGTTGAAGCCGGCCAAAGTTGGCTTTCGATTATACCGATTTGGCCGGTTTCAGGGGATCGCCGGCGATCTCCCGATTTGTGTTGGAAGATCGCCGACGATCTCTATCGAAAATAAACCTGATTGTCTCACCATCTCATCCCAATACAATATATACAAACCCACAAACATTAACACTCCAGATTACACCCTCCCTATCTCAGACAGCCTGGAAATTCTTGGAGTAACAATCGACCGGAACCTCTCACTACAGAACCAAGCGAAATCCACCATAAAGAAAATGTTTTTCTCAATGTGGAAACACAAATGCGTGAAACCATTCTTCCCGAGGGAAATATTTTGCAACCTGATACAATCAATGGTACTAAGGCACGCAGACTATTGCAATGGAATTTATGCAGGATACAAAGATCAAATCATAAAGAAACTCCAGACCGCCCAAAACATAGCAGCTAGACTTATATTTGGAAAAACGCGTTCTGACAGCGCCAAACCCCTCCGAGAAAAACTGCACTGGCTCCCAATCAAAGAACGGATTGCTTTCAAAATCTGCACGATAGTTCATAAAATTATCTACGGCGAAGCCCCGAGATATATGACAGACCTCATAGACCTGCCAACCAGAAACACTACAAAATCAGCACGATCATACCTAAACCTCCAATACCCAAGCACCAAAGGACTCAAATACAAATCTTCTTATGCATCCAGCTTTTCCTACTCAAAATGAGGGCGGGACCAGAGCTGAACGAGGGAAGGGAAAGTAAGGCTCCCGAAGCGCCGCCCAGCAACTCGCACGCTTTTCATGGCTGCTGCTACCTGCCGGGCGGCCGCTCCGATGTCGACGACGAGGTAACTTAAAATTCAGAGGGCGGGGGGACTGGAGCTTGGGCGGCCAGGGCGGGGCGACTTCAGGCACGCCGCACGGGGCCCCCTTGAGTGTGAGGCCCTATGCGGTCGCATCGCCCTAAGACCGGCCCTGGTTCTCACAACGTATGCGCTGATACCGGTACAGGAGAGATTCCACTTCATGGTGTACTCTATATCTCATGCAACACATAAGTTGGTACAGATGTGGTTCAGATGACAGCCCTTCTTGCTTTCCCTAACATTATTATGTTTACATACCAGTTGTGTAATGCTCATCGCATAGGCTGTGACAGATGGAGGTGTGGGACCCTGGAGGGGGGCATAACACGGTCAAAGGTGATATGTCAGCTGAGGTGTCCATGGGGATGGGGATTGCATGTTGGCTGCACCTTAGCTGGAGTGCCTGAAAACCGCCCAGTTTGACCCACTTTGGTAGCATAATTCCATGTCAAGTGGTCTGGTGGTCCCTGCGCGACCATGACGGATTTTGATGAAATTTTCTGTGAACATTCATACATGTCCCCAATGAACACTGGTAAAGTTTTACGTCCACCTATGCAATACTTGCTGAGATATATATATATGTCCTTAATAGTGACTGGAGACTTAGCTTTAATGTGGACATGATTACTAAGAGGAAAAGTACCAAGTTCAGCGAGCAGCAGAACCCACTCAGTGTGGAGATCTAGGGGCAATTCCGATGGCAGGGTGTGGTTGGTCAGCCTGGAAACTGGAAAGAGTCTCCCAGCCCCAGTGTCACTCACCTATGGTGCTGCATGGACATCCCACTGCATGGCCGCCACCCAGTCTGAATGACTCCTCCTTCTCAAGCGAAGTCTCTGCCCAGCTGGTCTGTTTTGCTGGTTTCGGCAGGCTGGCTCCCTTCTGCGTTGTTCACTTGGGCCCAGGCAGGGTCCACAACAGGTAGAAGACTCCCCCCAGCCCCTGGAACTCTGGTCCAGGATCCTGTCTGCTGGTCCCAAGAAAGAGATACCTCAGTGGAGAGTGCCCCACTGGCCCATTCCCGGGGCCCAGGTCCTGTCACCATTCTTGGGTTATGGCTGTCCCTAGGGAAAGATTTCCTGCAAGCTTTCCACACGGCTCATGCTGTACTGCGACTGCCAGCTCGCAGCCCACAGCTTTGATTTGATTTATTAATTTGATATACTGCATTTATACCCAAAGGCAGCAAAGTGGTTTATACTCACTGTGTGCACTTACCTTGGGAACCGCAAGCTCTCCTGTATTGCCCTTGGTAAGTTTTGTGCTTGGTGGGGAGGAAGGTAGTGGTGGGAGGATTGAGGAGCTCCCCTAAAACTTGTCCATTTTGGTGGCTAGCTCCACCAGAAGTCCCCAGAGATTTAAATGGTCAGGAGCCTCTTATGGCCATTTAGATCGTTATGAATATCGAGCCCGACATGTTTAACCGTCTTTCAGCCTTTAGCCACTGGATGGCAGTGTAGTTTACTAGTTACAATGATTATGCCATACAACTTGTACTAACAGCTACCTTAGGTAATAAGTGAAATATCAAGAGTCTTTGATAAAGTTTAACAGGAGTTTGACCTTATACACTCACTCAGGCTCAGATTTTAAGGGTGTCAAATATCCAAGCCAAAAAGAACCCTACTCTCGCTTACTTTAATGCCATGATGTGCTTATGCTGTTCATTTGTAATTAAGAAGGTGCTCTTTTCCTGGAAAAAATAGTGTATTATTTATCTGTCAGGGTACCACTTGCCTGTATTGCAGTATAAAGATTTATGATTTTTCCAGTTGGCTCTCTACATCGAAAGCCATGGGAGTAGTTATGTTGCCATAGAAGGAGTGGAATGGAATAGAAAAGTGTCTCTCTCTCACCTTCTTCCTGACAAGCTGCCTAAGCCCCCCCAGCGCCGCTGCCCCCCCTGCCCCGCCGCCCCCCGCCCCGCCATTGCTGACTTTGCCCCCTCCTGCCGCCGACACTCTCGACCCTCCCTCCCACCGCCAACCCGCCGTCGCCTACCTTTGCTGACGGGGGTCCCCAACCCCCGCCAGCCGAGGTCCTCTTCTTCCTGCAAAAGGCTTCCTTCTGTTTCTGACGTCCTGCATGGTGTACATGCAGGACATCAGCTGATCTGCAAGGCTTTGTTCTGTGAGTCTGATGTCCTGCACGTTGTACATGCAGGACGTCAGAAACAGAAAGAAGCCTTTTGTGAGAAGAAGAGGACCTCGGCTGGCGGGGGTTGGGGTCCCCTGCCAGCAAAAGCAGGCGACGGCGGGTTGACGGCGGGGGGAGGGGTCAGGCAGGTCATTGGCAGGGGGGGCAAAGTTGGCAGGGGGTCCAGGGCCAAATCTATGGGGGCCCAGGCCCCCCTGGCCCCACGTAGCTACGCCACTGCTGCCAGTTACTTGTGACCTGGCTTGGCTACTACTACTACTACTACTACTACTATTTAGCATTTCTATAGCGCTACAAGGCTTACGCAGCGCTGCACAAACATAGAAGAAAGACAGTCCCTGCTCAAAGAGCTTACAATCTAATGGACAAAAAATAAATAAAGTAAGCAAATCAAATCAATTAATGTGAACAGGAAGGAAGAGAGGAGGGTAGGTGGAGGCGAGTGGTTACAAGTGGTTACGAGTCAAAAGCAATGTTAAAGAGGTGGGCTTTCAGTCTAGATTTAAAGGTGGACAAGGATGGGGCAAGACGTAGGGGCTCAGGAAGTTTATTCCAGGCGTAGGGTGCAGCGAGACAGAAGGTGCGAAGTCTGGAGTTGGCAGTAGTTGAGAAGGGAACAGATAAGAAGGATTTATTCATGGAGCGGAGTGCACGGGAAGGGGTGTAGGGAGGGACGAGTGTGGAGAGATACTGGGGAGCAGCAGAGTGAGTACATTTATAGGTTAGTAGAAGAAGTTTGAACAGGATGCGAAAACGGATAGGGAGCCAGTGAAGGGTCTTGAGGAGAGGGGTAGTATGAGTAAAGCGACCCTGGCGGAAGACGAGACGGGCAGCAGAGTTTTGAACCGACTGGAGAGGGGAGAGGTGACCAAGTGGGAGGCCAGCAAGAAGCAGATTGCAGTAGTCTAAACGAGAGGTGACAAGGGTGTGGATGAGGGTTTTGGTAGAGTGCTCGGAAAGAAAGGGGCGGATTTTACGGATATTGTAAAGAAAGAAACGACAGGTCTTGGCAATCTGCTGGATATGAGCAGAGAAGGAGAGAGAGGAGTCAAAGATGACCCCAAGGTTTCGAGCTGAGGAGACAGGGAGAATGAGAGAGCCATCAACAGAAATAGAAAACGGGGGGAGCGGGGAGGTGGGTTTGGGGGGGAAAATGAGAAGCTCGGTTTTGGTCATATTTAATTTCAGGTGGCATTGAGACATCCAGACAGCAATGTCAGACAAGCACGCTGAAACTTTGGTTTGGATGCAAGGTGAGATATCAGGGGTAGAAAGGTAGATTTGGGAGTCATCAGCATAGAGATGGTAGGAAAATCCATGGGATGAGATTAATGAACCAAGGGAAGAAGTGTAGATAGAAAAGAGGAGGGGACCAAGAACAGAACCCTGAGGTACACCAACAGGCAGAGGGATAGACGTAGAAGAGGATCCACCAGAGTGAACACTAAAGGTGCGGAGGGAGAGGTAGGAAGAGAACCAGGAAAGGACAGAGCCCTGGAATCCAAGTGAGGACAGGGTATCGAGAAGTATGCTGTGATCGACAGTGTCAAAAGCAGCGGAAAGATCAAGAAGAATGAGGATGAAATATTGACCTCTGGATTTAGCCAGTAATAGGTCATTGGAGACTTTAGTAAGCGCAGTTTCGGTTGAGTGGAGAGGGCGAAAACCAGATTGTAGTGGGTCAAGAATAGCATGTGAGGAGAGAAAATCAAGGCAGCGGCAGTGAACAGCACGCTCAAGTAATTTGGAGAGAAAAGGAAGGAGGGAGATGGGTCGGTAATTAGAGGGACAAGTAGGGTCAAGTGAAGGCTTCTTAAGGAGAGGTGTGACCACAGCATGTTTAAAGGCAGCAGGGACAGTCGCAGTGGAAAGTGAGAGGTTGAGAATGTGACAGATAAAAGGAATAAGAGCAGGAGAGATGGCATTAAGAAGGTGGGTGGGAATGGGATCAGAGGAACAGGTGGTACATTTTGAGGAAGAAAGGAGAAGTGTAGTTTCCTCAATAGTAACTTCAGGAAAGGAGGAAAGGGAATGAGGAGAAGGAGAGAGAGGAAAACGGACTAGTGGAGGGAAAGGTGGTGATGTAGAGAAAGCAAGGTTTATCTTTTGAACCTTGTTGTGAAAGAATTCAGCAAGGGTCTGAGGAGATAATGAAGGGGGAGTTGGGGGAGGGGGCACCTTGAGGAGAGAGTTCAATGTGGTGAAGAGAAGTCGAGGATTAGAGCCAAGAGAGTTGGTTAGTTGGATATAATAATCCTGTTTGGCACGTAAAAGAGCAGATTGGAAGGAGGTCAGCATGAACTTAAAGTGTAAGAAATCAGCAAGGGCCCGAGATTTCCGCCAGAGGCGTTCGGCGGAGCGGGTACAGGAACGTAGGTAGCGGATATTAGAAGTCAGCCAAGGTTGGGGTTTTGTACGCCTTACAGGGCGGGTCATCAAAGGTGCAAGAGTGTCTAAGGCAGAGGATAGAGTATTGTTGTAAGAAGAAACAGCCTCGTTGACAGACGTGGATGGTGCCACAGTAGAGAGGAGGTTTGAAACATGGGAGGATAGAAATGAAGGGTCAATATCGTGAAGATTCCTAGATAAATTAGATAAGATAGGATGGGATTGGGAGGGAGGAGATTTAAGTGTGAAAGTTATAAGATGGTGATCAGAGGAGGGCTACTGTTATTGGTCTAGCCCAGTATGGCTACTCTTATGTTCTTATGCTACTCATGTGCATACTCACTGCTGATGGAACATGTGCTCAGTCTTCGATCTCACCTTGCAGATTAGACCAGTAAAGAGTATCACAGGCCATCCAGTAACGCTTCATCACCAATGTGGCTTGAATATATATGTTTTAGCATCTCTGGTTACAGAGATTTGGGTATAATAACCTTGGAACTTCTTTATAGAATATATTTTGCTGATTTCATCCCTGAAATACCAGTATTCCCTAATTTCAGTTGGTGTTTCCTCCTTTGAGAGTCTGGCCATCCAGCCAGAACTACAAACTTCAATACTTGCCAGGTCTCATCCCTTGTGGTGTGATCTGATGCACCTTCCATCCGGTGACATTCAGATAATCTGCCTGATGGATTTGTGTACTGTCAGTTCATGCTTGTTGCACCAAACAAATTTTGATATTTATTTATTTATTTGGATTTAGCTCACATCTTTTTTAATAGTAGCTCAAGGTGAGTTACAGTCAAGTACTGAAGGTATTTCCCTGTCCCCAGAGGGCTCACACTCTAAGTTTGCACCTGAGGCAATGGAGAGTTAAATGACTTGCCCAAGATCACAAGGAGCAGCAGCAGCAGTTGCAGGATTTGAGTCTGGCTTCACTGGTTGTCAGCCCAGAGTCTAAACACTAGGTTACTGCAGCACTGGAATGTTTAATACCAGAGCTGAACTGCTGATGGTCGTCTGCAGTGGCTGTACTGAGTATGTCACGAACATCCTGGGCTTATAAACAGCATTGAGGTCCTAGAGTTGCAACATCAACATCCTCTGAAGTTGCTTGGGTGCACACAATAGGGGCTTTTTAAAGATTGCTGTCAAAGGCTTGTGGTCAGTTTCTGATGTAATTATATCTTGATCATAGAAATAATGATGAACGTGCTGGCAGGCATCCAATACTGACACATTCTTTTTCCATTTGTGCATAATTTTACTGAGCTACAGTAAGCACCCTGGATAACTCTCTTGCATTGAGCAGCAGCCAAGCCCATTTTTGCTAGAATCATTCAGTATCACAACAGGCTTGGTGACATCATAGTATATAAACACAGGGGCATCTGTGACTAAGCATTTTATTTCCTGCACTGCCTGGTCATGCTTTGGAAGCCAATAACAAATTGCATCTTTTTTCACAATAGAAACTAAATAATTCAAATTGCTCTACCTCATTAGGAAAAAGATGAGAAAAAGAACAACTATGTTTTCAATTATTACAATTTAAATATAGCCTCATACGTCCAGGGTACCTTTATAGAAACTTAGGACACCACTGACTGACATTCATCATAGGCTACCACCACCTGCCAAGCGTTACAGAGAAAAACTCTCCTATTAAAAATGAGAGAAAAGTCTGTAGCGCTACGGCATATGGGACTATCAATTTAATAAACACAGATCGAGTTACATGTCGAGTTTAAGAAGATACAACTATGGACACTGAAATGAAGTGAATTCACCTTTAATGGAGCTCTTTTTGGGCAAAAGCTAAGTGACTATATTTGTACCCGGCAAATGTACCCCAAGGTTTTGCGATATTTACATTTTCTTCTCTTTTCATTTTGACCCTTAAAAAATCTTTTTGTAAAGGGGTCGAATTAGGATTGATGAGTTTTTGAACCTGTGTTTATTAAATTGATAGTCCCATATGCCGTAGCGCTACAGACTTTTCTCTCATTTTTAATAGGAGAGTTTTTCTCTGTAACGCTTGGCAGGTGGTGGTAGCCTATGATGAATGTCAGTCAGTGGTGTCCTAAGTTTCTATAAAGGTACCCTGGACGTATGAGGCTATATTTAAATTGTAATAATTGAAAACATAGTTGTTCTTTTTCTCATCTTTTTCCTAATGAGGTAGAGCAATTTGAATTATTTAGTTTCTATTATAATATTGCTCCATGCAGTTCTGAAGATCTTTTTTCACAAGCCTTCTAGGGGGCTCATATAGCGCAGACAAATGTGGCATGAATTTTGATAGGTAAGTTACAAACCCAGTGAAGGACTATACTGATTATACATCCACAGTCAGTGGCATATGTCCTCAAAGTCCAGAACCCAGCCTGGTTTTCAGGATTTCCAAGATGCGTGATGTGTATGAGATCTATTTGTATGCAATGGAAGCAGTGAATGCAAACCGATCTCGTACATATTCATTGTAGAAATCCTGAAAGCCAGGCTGAGTTGTGGACTTTGAGGACTGGATTTGAGGACCTCAGCTGTGTGGCTTTAATCTTCTCCAGGCCTGCTTTCAGGCCTTGTGAAGACAGGATATATACATGGAAGTGGACTTTGTCATTGTTTTCACCATGAATTAATTTCTTCACACTACATGCAGCTGGTGCACAGGAACCCCATGCTGTGTTACAACTAACAGGAAATAGGAAAAAGTGAGATATCACAATGAGCCATAGATGGCATTAACATAAATTAACATCTGTAAACACATTTTACCAATCTCTTTCCTTTCTGCCCAGCAACACCTGTTTGGTTCCCTTTCAGCCTCTCCACAGCAATGAATTTTGTACCCACAGGCCTGAGAGTGCATTTTCTAAAGGGAAATTTCACATAGATTCCTTTTAAAAATTCCAGGGCCAGGGAGCACAGGTAATTTATTACCTTCAGATTTTACATGCAGAGATGTCTAAACGATCCTTTGTGGTTGGCTGCCCCCCCCCCCCAAAAAAAAAATTTTCTGCCTTGATTTTTTTACATTAGCAAGAGTCTACAGTTCATCATTTTTTTTGTTACATTTGTACCCCGCGCTTTCCCACTCATGGCAGGCTCAATGCGGCTTACATGGGGCAATGGAGGGTTAAGTGACTTGCCCAGAGTCACAAGGAACTGCCTGTGCCTGAAGTGGGAATTGAACTCAGTTCCTCAGTTCCCCAAGTCCAAAGTCCACCACCCTAACCACTAGGCCACTCCTCCACTCAGTGATCCCTAGCAACCATCAATTCTTACTGGCCTTCCCCTATGGTCCATTTGAGAGCCTTCCCAATCCTTCCTGCACTGCTTTCCCTACCCTTTGCCTCTTCCCCAAGTGTCCATAGGTGTCGCAAGTGCCACTCCTTTGCTACCTCCTGAACCAGTACCCATAACCTGTACAGATACCAAATCACATGCCACAATCTGGCATCTCACCCTCAATCCAGCATCTCCTCTCAGCCTCCCCTGCCCTCAATCCAGCAACCCCACCCCTGGCTACCTTAGAACTTGTTTTCTCTCTCTAGATGTCACTGCCAGTGGTAGCAGGCCACATACCCTATCTGCAGCCCGCCTTCACGGAGAGGGTGGTGAATGCTTGGAATGCCCTCCCGCGGGAGGTGGTGGAGATGAAAACGGTAACGGAATTCAAACATGCGTGGGACAGGCATAAAGGAATCCTGTGCAGAAGGAATGGATCCACAGAAGCTTAGCTGAAATTGGGTGGCGGGGGGAAGAGGGGTTGGTGGTTGAGAGGCTAGGATGGGGGAGGGCAGACTTATACGGGGTCTGTGCCGGAGCCGGTGATGGGTGGCGGGACTGGTGGTTGGGAGGCGGGAAATACTGCTGGACAGACTTATACGGTCTGTGCCCTGAAAAAGACAGGTACAAATCAAGGTAAGGTATACACATATGAGTTTATCGTGGGCAGACTAGATGGACCGTGCAGGTCTTTTTCTGCCGTCATCTACTATGTTACTATGCCTTGGCACCTTCCTTCTGCTTCATCTTCACCCACTTGGAAAGAGGTAGTTGCATCAGACAAGGTGAGACATAGCATTGGGAAGGCACAAGGTGGCCAATGCAGAAGGTGAGTATGGGCTCAGGACGCCCTTAATGAGCAATTTACCTGCTCTTTAATAGTTGCTGCATGTTAAAGGGGGTTCTGTGCTGCAGTTTATGCCTGCGGAACACATCAACCCACAGTATATACAGTGGTGGAAATAAGTATTTGATCCCTTGCTGATTTTGTAAGTTTGCCCACTGACAAAGACATGAGCAGCCCATAATTGAAGGGTAGGTTATTGGTAACAGTGAGAGATAGCACATCACAAATTAAATCCGGAAAATCACATTGTGGAAAGTATATGAATTTATTTGCATTCTGCAGAGGGAAATAAGTATTTGATCCCCCACCAACCAGTAAGAGATCTGGCCCCTACAGACCAGGTAGATGCTCCAAATCAACTCGTTACCTGCATGACAGACAGCTGTCGGCAATGGTCACCTGTATGAAAGACACCTGTCCACAGACTCAGTGAATCAGTCAGACTCTAACCTCTACAAAATGGCCAAGAGCAAGGAGCTGTCTAAGGATGTCAGGGACAAGATCATACACCTGCACAAGGCTGGAATGGGCTACAAAACCATCAGTAAGACGCTGGGCGAGAAGGAGACAACTGTTGGTGCCATAGTAAGAAAATGGAAGAAGTACAAAATGACTGTCAATCGACAAAGATCTGGGGCTCCATGCAAAATCTCACCTCGTGGGGTATCCTTGATCATGAGGAAGGTTAGAAATCAGCCTACAACTACAAGGGGGGAACTTGTCAATGATCTCAAGGCAGCTGGGACCACTGTCACCACGAAAACCATTGGTAACACATTACGACATAACGGATTGCAATCCTGCAGTGCCCGCAAGGTCCCCCTGCTCCGGAAGGCACATGTGACGGCCCGTCTGAAGTTTGCCAGTGAACACCTGGATGATGCCGAGAGTGATTGGGAGAAGGTGCTGTGGTCAGATGAGACAAAAATTGAGCTCTTTGGCATGAACTCAACTCGCCGTGTTTGGAGGAAGAGAAATGTTGCCTATGACCCAAAGAACACCGTCCCCACTGTCAAGCATGGAGGTGGAAATGTTATGTTTTGGGGGTGTTTCTCTGCTAAGGGCACAGGACTACTTCACCGCATCAATGGGAGAATGGATGGGGCCATGTACTGTACAATTCTGAGTGACAACCTCCTTCCCTCCGCCAGGGCCTTAAAAATGGGTCGTGGCTGGGTCTTCCAGCACGACAATGACCCAAAACATACAGCCAAGGCAACAAAGGAGTGGCTCAGGAAGAAGCACATTAGGGTCATGGAGTGGCCTAGCCAGTCACCAGACCTTAATCCCATTGAAAACTTATGGAGGGAGCTGAAGCTGCGAGTTGCCAAGCGACAGCCCAGAACTCTTAATGATTTAGAGATGATCTGCAAAGAGGAGTGGACCAAAATTCCTCCTGACATGTGTGCAAACCTCATCATCAACTACAGAAGACGTCTGACCGCTGTGCTTGCCAACAAGGGTTTTGCCACCAAGTATTAGGTCTTGTTTGCCAGAGGGATTAAATACTTATTTCCCTCTGCAGAATGCAAATAAATTCATATACTTTCCACAATGTGATTTTCCGGATTTAATTTGTGATGTGCTATCTCTCACTGTTACCAATAACCTACCCTTCAATTATGGGCTGCTCATGTCTTTGTCAGTGGGCAAACTTACAAAATCAGCAAGGGATCAAATACTTATTTCCACCACTGTATATATATTTTTTTGTCCGCGCTTTCCCACTCATTGCAGGCTCAATGTGGCTTACATGGGGCAATGGAGGGTTAAGTGACTTGCCCAGAGTCACAAGGAGCTGCCTGTGCCTGAAGTGGGAATCGAACTCAGTTCCTCAGTTCCCCAGGACCAAAGTCCACCACCCTAACCACTAGGCCACTCCTCCACTAAATGCATGTTAAAGAGCTCAGCTACCCAGGGCTGCAGGGCCGCTGAGAGCTGGGGGGGGGGGCAGGGGGGCAAGATTCCCCAGGCCTTCCAATAGCAAGCAGGCAGAAGAAGGCTCAAGCTGCATTGGTCTCCCCCTCCTGTTCGTGTGCAGAGATGGGTTTGTTACTTTTTAAAAAGTGCTTAAGTAAAAAGTAGAAAAAAGTCTTATCCAAAAAAATGCTCAAATAAAAGTAATAAAGTACAGCTCTTAAAACTGTAAAGTAAAAAGTATTCTTAACAAGTTGGGACCACCGAATCCAGTATGTTTACAAGCAAACTTCCAGGGGGGGTCACACAAGGTCCTTCCTGAAAAAAAAAAACACCCTGAGAATTGCAGCGGGCAGAAGAACATTAATACACTTATTGGAAAACAAAACAAGCTGGATTAGTACAGATCAGTCCTACACAGACACTTGATGCTAACAGAATACCTGGTCTTTTTCACACAGTCCTGGAAGTTTACTTCAGAGGAGGTGGGCTTGGCACAGGATAGTTTATTAGGGCAAGCTCAGTAGAGGTGCAACAGGAAGGAGAGAGCAAGACTGTGCTGCAGGCCCATAGTGGATGGGAGGGGAAAGGGAGTGGGCCTGCATGCAATGAAGGTGAGGGTCAGGCTGGGGAGGCAGCTGAGTCTGGTAACAACAAAGTAATAGCCAATCAATAGCTGTTCTGGGCAGGTGTAGAGGGCATGGGCTAGGGTTACCAGGTGATGTCAGATCCTGGCTTCCATCTCATTGGGCCCAAACTTCTGGTCCCAGCTCAGTTGTTTTTGGGACCAGAAGTTTGGGCACAATCAACTGCAAGCCACATCTGATATTGCTTGGAAAGCTTGTAGAGGGGGGAAACAGAGGAATGAAAAAAACTTTTTTTTTTAACTGCTTTCCAAATTTGTACTTTGTTACTAAGTATAAAAGTACAGCTTAAATGTAACTCGTTAGAAGTAAAAAAAATATTGCAAAAAAAAAAAAAAAAAGTAACTCATAAGTAAAAGTACTGCCAATTGTACTTAAGTACTGTAACAAAGTACAAGTACTTCGTTACTACCCATCTCTACTTGTGTGTGCCAGCCAGGACCCTGGTTAGTGAATTAACTTGCTAAGTCTCAGTGCCGCTGCAGGTCCTTCTTCCTGCCTCCTCCTGACGTACTTCCTGTTTCTGCCGCAGAAGAGGATGCGGCAGGAAGGATCTGTGGCAGCAGGGAGTTAACATGTTAATATACTAAGCTGGGTCTTGGGTCCCAGCAGGCACACATGAGCATGAGAACAAGAAGACAGATGACCGGCATCGACTGAGGTTTAATCACTGAAGAAGGCTTCAGCAGCCAGGAATTGAGGTGTGGGAGCTGGGCTGAACACAGCTAAGGAGTTAGGACTTGGAACCTTAGCCAAGCCAAACAACGCTCCTCAGAGCACATTTCCTCGGGAAGTGCAGGCGGGGGGGGGGGGGGGCAGGTGGGGGTGGGGCACCTTAAAATTGTTTGCCCCAGGCCCGGCTTTGTCTCTCGGCAACCCTGCAGGGCTGTGCACTGATGTCTACTGCTCTAGCCTAGCGCCAGAAATCTACTGCCATGTCTGAGGTTGGCATAGAGGCCCCGCAGTCAACCTCAGCCCCATTTCTCTCCTCTTTGCCTCACTAAAATAATGTCCCTCCAACTCCCTCCAAACTGCTGACATGACTGGCACACACACACCCATCAACAGGAGCAGCTCCTCTCTAAAAATAGTGCGTGACTTGACTAGCAACCCTCCCCCTCACATAACCAGCCTCATCCCTCTCCCTCCCCATCCCCCACCTGATTTTGGACAGCACCAGCGTTTATGCCTTTTACTCCATGAGAATTCTGGAGGTACATCCCAATTTGAAGACTGCTGAAGAAGGCCATTTGGCCGAAACACGGACCGTTTAGGGTCCCAATAAAACTTTTTTGGTGCTCTTACTTTTTGTGTTTTTTTATCTGGTCTATTTTGGTTTTCTTCCACTTTCTTTGTTGTTTCAGGTGTCCTGCATCACGCAGTGTATCTTAGAATGCAACAGGCAAAACCAGTCTACCATATAAGGGAATTTTTGGCACAGGAGGCAGAAGTGAGTGGGCATCTCTCTTGCCTCATTTAGAGGTACAAGAATCTGGGGGTCCTCGGTAATAAGTCAGGGGTAGAGGTCCCCACTAGACTATTTCATTTCAGGAAAGATAAGGGGGGAGGGAGGGAGGGATGCCACTAGACAGCAGTGATGCTTTATTTTTAGTGTGGATGGGGGTATACTAGACACCAGGGATACTTGAGTTGTGTGGGGAAGGGTGGTCAGGTCAGGTTAGGGGGTGCTGCAATTTTTTTTTGTAAGGGGGCCATGTTGAAACATGCCAACAGTTTGCTTTTTATTAGATTTTATTAAAGTCACAAAAGAAAACAATGAAATATGCACAGCGTACAACACAGGAAAAGTGACCAACTTTTTGTTGAAGAACACATTACCCTCCCCTCATCCCTGTACCCACCCAAACCTAAAGCTACCACCGTATCCGCACAAGAACAAATACCAGCCCAACCTGTGTCAACCATAAGTTTGCTTTTTTAAATCACCGCTCACACACTGACAGGTAGGATGACATTTTTCAATGAGTTACACATTACTGCCATGATTTTAACAAGGCAGTAATTTGCATGCTCATTGAATACTGCATTTGTAGCCAACCTTTAGTGAAAAGTTTGCAGTAGAAGCCATGTAGTAAGCAATTCTAGCACAAGGCTCTCTGCATTGGCCCCCAAGGCAGGGTGAATGCAGGATATGTGACTCAATACTACTTTGGGTAACCTCTAGAAGGAAAAACAAGTTCTAAAATAGTTTGGGGGGGAGAAGATTCCAGATTGAGGGTGGAGGGGGTTGAGAGAGGAGAAGATGCTGGACAATGAGAGAGATGGATATTGACTCCATGGGTGGAGGGGAGGGTGGGAAGAGAGAGAGCGACATGTTGGACTTGGACCTGACGATGAGGGAGGGAAAGAGGGAGATATGGGGGATGGGGGACAGGGAGGGCAGGAAGGAAGAGAGATTAAACAAGGAGATGTTGGGGTGAATAAGAAGTGACAGGCAGATGGTAGGGGGACAGTGAGAGCGGTCCGCCCCGGATGCACGCTGCTAGAGGGTGCAGAGAGCAGCCGCGCGCCTGTCGGCTCCACTGGTTCCCTGCTCCCTCTGCCCTGGAACAGGTTACTTCCTGTTCCGGGGCAGAGGGAGCAGGGAGCCAGTGGAGCTGACAGGCGCGCGGCTGCTCTCTGCACCCTCTAGCAGCCAAGAATGCACCCGGGGGGGGGGGGGGGCTTGATGCGCCAGGGAGGGGGGTGTCATTGCACTGGGGGGGGTCGTGCTGCATCCTGGGGGGGGCAGATGCCGCTGCACTCGGGGGGGGGGGGGTGCGCAGCGGCGATCCGCCCCGGGTGGCAGCCGACCTAGAATCGCCACTGCTCTCTTTCTCTTCTAGGGCTACCACCCTTGGCATACAGGATTCTATGGTTGAAATGTGAAAATAACATGTTCAGAATCTGTTTCCATCATTAAACTTGGACAAGCATTCCAACGAGTAGAAGAAATCAACAGAATTTGCAAAATGGAGAGAAAAAAAATCTCTTCCAAGAATTAGATGAGCAAATGAAGTCAAAACAAGTGGTAAAAGCATAAGTATTGTGGGAAATACGAAGTGTGACTCCAGGGCAGGAAGCATACGTCAATGAATGGTTAAGGAGAGGTGAACTGAAACCTAAGGATGAGTGATTGATAGACAGTGGATTATGGATGAGATGCTTCAAAGCAAGCATAGAAAAACCTGGTACAATAGGCATTTGTAGAAAGCTGAAAGTAGTTCCTCATCTCATAGCAGGCTGCGAATTTCTGATGCTAACTGCACATTAAGGGCCCCTTAGTCTATTTGCTATTATTTTTGAATAGATCTTTACACCTATTCTTAATTTAATCTACAATAGCAACAAGGATATATAATTTTTAAATTTGGGGTGGGGGAGGTTTGGAGGTTGACTCATTGAAAATGAATCCGACCTCAGTCTAATAATTAGGCCAGCTCGAGCAGAAAAGTTTTCAGTATATAAACTGGCTGAACAATTTCATCCTACTTCCTAAGCCTCTTATGCAGCCCTCCTTCTCTTGACGCTGACCAGAGCAGTGTTCTATTGCATTGTACATCCAGAAACCCATGTTGATAGATACCAGTATTGTCTAAGCTTAATGCATTGTGCAGTTTGTCCTTTGAACAAACAAAAATGTCCACTTAAATTTCAACAGTTCTTTCACGGTAGGGCCCCATGGTGGCTTTTATCTCTCTCTCTCTCTCTCTCTCTCTCTCTCTATATATATATATATATATATATATTTGTAGCTGGACTGTTTATCTTGACTGTCTATGAGCAGTCAGTATAGCAAAAGGTCATATCAGGGATCAACTATGTCTCTTGGTTTGACATTAAAGCAGTAGTGCCTCTTACTCATGTCAAAGTTAATATGTCTTGTAAGCAGGGTGACTAACAGCAAGGCAGAAAAACTACCAATATATTTGGATAGAAACAGAAAATATGACAGTGGATGAGCACTGCAAGGCCTATCCAGCCTGATCAAATTCATTCTTGGGGCTGGCACAACGTGATAAGCCAGGGAGAGAGTGTGGACATTTGTGTGTATGGGGGGGGGGTGCTAAAAACCCTGCTTTGTCCCTCCTTTCTTTGCTTCTGTCTTTACAGAAGACGTAAGAGATCTACCTGTACCAGAAATGTTTTTCAAGGGTGACAATATGGAGGAACGGAAAGAAATCTCAGTGAACCTGGAAGACACACTGAGACAAATCAACAATTTAGAGACTAGTAAATCAGACAGGGGTGCCCACTGTCCCCTCTTTTGTTTATTCTTTCTTTGAAGTCATTACATATTACATTGCAGGATGCTGCCTCTATCCAGGGTATGAGAATTGGGAGGGAGGATGTATGCTGTATGGCCTTTGCAGATTACTTGCTCTTATTGTTAACCAAGCCTAGAGAATCATTGTTGAATGTTTTATCTAACGCAACACCATGGATAAGTGTCTGGCTTGTGTTTAATTAAGACTGGACTGAGACCTACCCTCTTAAAAAAGTAGAACACAGGATTAAATACTTGGGAATTTGACAACTTCTGTGGCAGAAGCTTATTCTGAAAAAGTTATGGTTTGATGAAGAAGCGACAGGATATTTTGGCTTTATGGACTCCATTACCATTAGGTTTGAGAGATTGCATAGCGCTATTCAAGATAGTTCTATTTCCTAAGTGGCTCTATGTGATTGTAACACTAGGGGGCACTGTGCTTATGACAACACAAAAGCCACCAGACACAATATGCGGTATATCGCTTTTATTGGTGATACATATGTGAACACATACACCAAGATACTTACAGCACCCGCAATTCAGTCAGCATCTGGGAAGACCACCAGGGAAGCACTAGCTCTTCCTCAGAGATTGCAGGGAAATACCCTTCACTGAACAAGGCGTCCCTATGTCCAGGCAAGCTTCTAAAGAAGGTCCGTGCTCCCCCCTCTTTTATAGTGTGAAACAAAGGTGCCTTTCCCAGACTTGCACAAGCTGGCATCCCTTAAACAACCAGCCTGTTTCCCATAACAGAGAATAACTCCCCCAGACTGGCACAGGTTGAAGGTGCCTTTCACAGATGTGCTGGCATCCCTTAAACAACTAGCCTGTTTCCCATAACAGAGAATATCAACATAATTACAGCCAAAACATTCCACTCATTCCATCCCCAGCTGACCTTCAATCCCATGTATTACAGTGATGCAGACCTTTCCAATATATTTGACTAATAAGGACTTCAGTCAGTTTTGTAAAGTGTTATGGAAATTTTTTGTAAAGTGTTATGGAAATTTCTTTGGAACAAAAAGAAACCTAGACTACATTACAGCAATTGTCCCTGCCTCTGAGGCAGGGCAATCAGGTTCTCCCGGATCTTCGGAAGTATAATGTTTCTTGTCTAATGATACATATGGTGGACTGGATAAAAGGCTGTCAATATTTTACTCCATTACCAGTGGAACAATTATTGATGGTGCCTGTACACCTTTTGTCCTATTACATATTAAGAAACCTTATCTTATATTTTCCACTTGCCAACATCCATTTCTGAAATCTATATGACAAGGCTGGCACTGACTTTGTCGGAGATTGAAAATTTCACCATTCACTACAGTCCTGTTGCCTTTATGGGGTAATAAAGACCTTGACCCAGATGCATCGAAGCTCTGTTTGAAAAGATAGCCTAGATATGGTCTTTGCTATGTTAAGGATGTGGTCACTGACTTTGGCATCATGAAGGCATTTTCTGCTTTGAAAAAGAGGATGGCTTGTTACAATCTCGGGATTGATATGTTTATCAACAAGTGAAACATTATGTCTATTCTCTGGCTGGATTGGCTTTGAAGGAAGATATGGCTGATTTAATCTCAGAAAGTTTAGCCCAACAAACTAAAGCTAGTCTATCTTCTTATCAAAGGAGACTTGGTATCTTCCAAGTGCCCTGTGACTATGAAGCCTTGGCATGGAATGCAGAACTTTCACCCAATGAGCACATGATGGGCAAGAGTCTTCATCTTCTTATGAAAATATTAGAATTCTTTTGTAATCGGTGACTATCAGGAGCAACAGTGTAAGTTTTTATTGCGGATGTTCGTGACTCTATGCTACACCTTCAGGGCAGGAATTTAAAGTACAGCACAGTGCCCTTGGTGCCAATTCTCTCCAGCCAGTTTAACTCATAAGTTTTGGTCCTGTGATAGAATGCAGGTTTTTTGGAAAAGCATCATGGCATATTTATATATAGTGTTGCATAAACAAATACCTCTACCGGCAGATATACAGTTGTTTTCCAATTTTGTCTCATTGGGAACTAATTTTCTACTGAAAAAAAAGTCTTTGTTCTGGCAAGAAAATGCATTTTGTGGAGTTAGAGGCAGTCACAGTCTCCATCCTTGACTGAGTGGAAAAATGAAATGTATCAGTTATTGAAATAGGAACAATTGGATGCTAAGAATGGATCAGCGAAAACATGGAGGATTTTTCAACAAACTTGATCTCCTGTGTGGGAAGGTCTCTCTCATAGGGCTCATAGTTATCTCTTGAATATGTATGGCTCTGTCCTGGTGTGTCATGTTTGAAGTGTTTTGTTGGGATTGGGGATTGGGGTTTGGGGAAAATTGTAAGGATTGTGGGTAACCTGATGTAAGGGGATTGAGTGTCAAGGGTGGGTAGGTGTACTGTTGCTATGGACAAGGATCACCATGAAGAGCATACATAGGTGATCCCATTTGTATTCTTTTGCTTAATTCTGTTGTATGTTGGGGTGGGGATAAAATGCTGTATAAAAAGAGAAAGGGGGACTGTTGTATCTGTTTCTATTGCATTTTGGTCTGTTATGGTTGGTTCCATCTTTCTGATAAAAAGGAAAATTAAAAAAGAAAAATAGTAAATCACCTGGACTGGATGGCATACACCCTAGGGTACTGAAAGCACTCAAATATTAAATTGCTGATCTGCTGTTAGTGATCTGTAACTTGTTATTAAAATCGTCCATAGTAACTGAAGATTGGAGTGTGGCCAATGTAATGCTGATTTTTAAAAAGGGTTCCAGGGGAAGTCTTGCCTCGCCAATTTGCTTCATTTCTTTGAAGGTGTGAATAAACCTATCGATAAAAGTGAGCTGGTTGATGTAGTGTATCTAGATTTTCAGAAAGCTTTTGACAAAGTTCCTCATGAGAGACTCCTTAGAAAATTTAAGAGTCATGGGATAGGAGCAATGGGATAGGAACACAGAGGATATGGTTAAATGGCCATTTTTCTCAATGGAGGAGGGTGAATAGTGGAGTGCCTCAGGGATCTGACCTGGAACTGCTGCTATTTAACATATTTATAAATGATCAGAAAATCGGGGGAAATACGATTGAGGTCTACAAAATCCTGAGTGGTGTAGAACCGGTAAAAGTGAATCAATTGTTTTACTCTTTCCAAAAGTACAAAGACTAGGGGACACTCAAGGAAGTTACATGGAAATACTATTAAAACAAATAGGAGGAAATATTTTTTTCACTCAAGAAATAGCTAAGCTCTGGGACTCGTTGTCAGAGGTATGGGCTCTAAAGTGACTTACTGGGTTAGGAACTGGTTAGACGGCAACAGAGGGTAGTGGTAAATGGAGCTCATTCTGAGCAAAAGGATGTTACCAGTGGTGTGCCACAAGGTTCAGTTCTTTTTAACATATTTGTAAGCGATATTGCTGAAGGGCTCTCTGGTAACGTTTGCCTCTTCGCAGATGATACCAAAATCTGCTATAAGGTAGACACTCCTGATGGAGTGGATGACATGAGAAAGGACTTAGTGAAGCTAGAGAAATTGCCTGGAATTTGGCAGCTTAGATTTAATGCTACAAAAATGCAGGGTCATGCATTTGGGCTGCAAAAACCCAATATAATATAGTTTAGGGGGTGAAGAATTTTTGTGCATGAAGAGCAGTGGGACTTGGGTGTGATCATAAGTAATAATCTTAAAGTGGCCAAAAAGGTGATGGAGAAAGCTAGAAGGATGCTTGAGTGCACAGAGAGAGGGAATGGTCAGTAGGAAAAAGGAGGTGATGACGCACCTGTATACGACTCTGGTGAGACCTCATTTAGAATATTGTGTACGATTCTGGAGACTGCACCTTCAAAAATATATAAACAGGATGGAGTCGGTCCAGAGAGCAGCTACTAAAATGGTCAGTGGTCATCAGCATAAAGTGTATAGGGCCAGACTACAAAATCTCAATATGTATACTTTGGAAGAAAGGCAGGAGAGAGGAGATATGATAGAGACATTGAAATATTTAAGGCATATGTGTACATGAAGTGAGTCTCTTTAAATTACTACTATTACTAATCATTTCTATAGTGCTATTAGACATACACAGCGCTGTACACATTATATACAGGTACTTTATTCTCCCTGGAAGGCTCACAATCTAAGTTCTTTCTACCTGGGGCAATGGAAGGTTAAGTGACTTGCCCAAGGTCACAAGGAGCTGCAGTGGGAATCGAAAGTAGGTTGCCAGGATCAAAGCCTGATGCAGTAACCATTAGGCTACTCCTCTACTCCAATTGAAAAGAAGCTCTGGAACAAGTGGGCGTAGGATGAAGGTGAAAGGGAATAGACTCGGACGTAACCTGAGGAAGTACTTCTTCACAGAAAGGGTGGTGAATTCATGGAATGGCCTCTTGGTGGAAGCAGTGGACACAAAAACAGTATCTGAATTCAAGAGAGCTTGTGACAAGCACATAGGATCTCTAAGGGAATGATAGGGAGAACAGGTGGCATGGGCAGACTGGATAGACCATATGATCTTTATCTGCCTACATTTTTTAATGTTTCTATGTGATAACAGTGGTTAGCATGTCTTGTTTTGACAAGTTCCTGGAAGAAAAGTCCATAGTCTGCTATTGAGATAGACATGGAGAAACCACTGCTTGCTCTACAATGGGTAGCATGGAATGTTGCTACTAATTGGGTTTCTGCCAGGTACTTGTGACCTGGATTGGCCACTGTTGGAAACAGGATACTGGGCTGGATGGACCATTGATGTGACCCAGTATGGCTAGTCTTATGTTCCCTCCAACAGGATGTCACTAGAATAGACAGGATGCATCAGTGCTGGAAGGAACACAGGCCTGGGCAGAGGTAAGGCGGCAATGGTGACAGGTCTGGAAAAGATGAGATACTGGAGGTGAGGGAGTTATTGGGCACAGGGGAGGGGTGCCAGAAAGCCTAGCTCCATTCCTGTTCATTCCTGATATAGTACTGTAGACCAGGGGCGTATCTGCGTGGGGCTTCAGGGGCCTGGGCCCCCGCAGATTTTGCCCTGGACCCCCCTACCGCCATCAACCCTCCCCCGCTGCCGTTGCTTACTTTTGCTGGCGGGGGGCCACAACCCCCGCCAGCCGAGGTCCGCTTCCAACTGCCGCTGCCTTAAAAACTACTTCTTCAGCCGGCGGGGGACTCCAAACCCCCGCCAGCCGCCCCGAGGTGTTTAAACTTCATCTTTGGCCTCCGTGGCCGTGCTGCTGTTGATAGGAGCTGTTGAATCCACTTCGGAGTCTGACGTCGTTGTACGTTGTACAATGTGCCCCCTCCCTCTGGTTCTGGCCCCCCCTACCACCAGAGTCCAGATACGCTCCTGCTGTAGACTCTCTTTGATTTCTGGCTTTCCTTATACTCCTTCACAACTACAGATCCCTTGGTATTATTAAGTACATAAGTATTGCCATACTGGAACAGACTGAAGGTCTATCAAGCCCAGCATCCCATTTCCAACAGTGGCCAATCCAGGTTACAAGTACCCAGCAAGATCCCAAAACAGTACATTACGTTTTATGCTGCTTATCCTAGAAAGAAGCAGTGAATTTTCCCCAAGTCCATTTTAATAATGGCTTATGAACTTTTTTTCTTAGGAGTTATCCAAACCTTTTTAAAACCCCGCTAAGCTAGCTGCTTTTACCACATTTTCTGGTAACAAATTCCAGAATTTAATTACACATTGAATGAAGTAATATTTTCTCTGATTCTTGTTAAATTTGCTACTTTGTAGCTTCATTGCGTGACCCCCTAGTCCTAGTATTTTTGGAAAGAGTAAACAAGAGATTCACATCTACCCATTCCACTCCACTCATTATTTTATAGACCCCTATCATATCTCCCCTCAGCCTTCTTTTCTCCAAGCTGAAGAGCCCTAGCCACTTTAGTTTTTCCTCATAGGGAAGTCATCTCATCCCCTTTATCATTTTTGTCACCCTTCACTGTACCTTTTCTAATTCCACTATATCTTTTGTGAGATGCAGTGACCAGAATTTCACACAATATTCAAAGTTTTTTTTATTTATCTACTACATCACCTCTTGACTTAGTGGTTCTATGTGTGGATCAGGTCCAAACCAAGCCAGGCTGAGAATAATAATGAGTCCACCCTGTGTGCAGACCCAGGAAGTAGGGGCAGCCCCATATTTGTGGGAGCAACAGTTCATAAAGGTCCCATAAATGAGTGGAGCAGGTTCTTTCCTAGGGCAGTTTTTCAAGGGCATATTTTGTCTTTGAGACCTGGTACAAAGTTTTAATGTAAATAGTACCTATAGATTTTGCATCAATGCAGGCAGTTTGAAAGATTGCCTTCTTCAGTAGTGTAGCTAGGACTGAATGGACCACTGGTAGAAAAGTTAAGATGAGCTCCTATAATACCCTTTTACCCAACATCCAAACACAGTGAGGACCAGGGGAGGCTATGTAAAAATTGAGGAATATCTGGGCAGAGTGTGTGTGTGTGGGGGGGGGGGGGGGGAGGGATATCGGGGCTGGAAGTTTGTTCACGGGGCCGGGGGGGGGGGGGGGGGTTAAAAAAGGTTTGGATCATTTCCTAAAAGAAAAGTCCATAAGCCATTATTAAGATGGACTTGGGAAAATCAACTCCACTGATTATTTCTAGGATAAGCAGCTTAAAATCGGTTTTAGTGTTTTGGGATCTTGTCAGGTACTTGTGACCTGGATTGGCCACTGTTGAAAACAGGATACTGGGCTTGAAGGACTTTTGGTCTGTCTCAGTATGGCAACACTTATGTACTTATGTTCACTAAGGTGTGTCTGCAGGGAAGGTGTGAGAGGTGCAGGAAAAGGGTGTCTGAGAAAGTCTGCAAGGAGGGTGTGAGGGGTGCAATGGAGGATTCTGGAAACACTCCTCACACCTTTCCTCTGAGTAGATAGCATTACTAAAATCTGGGATGCTTTCTGTCAGGCTCACTCACTGGTAGCTATGTCCTTGGCCTCCTTAATGGTTTTATTGTTTTAAAATTAGCTACAAGAAAACCAGCTAACTAGTCAGATCATAACTTCTGCAAGGCTAGCAAATGTTTGAATGTTCCAACTTTCAGGACAATGAAGGCCTCTTTTTAGGTGATGCCCATGACTTTGTTAGCCGCACAAGCTTGAATATGTAAATATTTGTTAGCCTAAAAAAAGGGTTACTATCCAATTATTACACTGGTTTTCCAGCAGGCTAACACTGTCCTCCCTTTTTACTTTGTATTGTATTATTTGCTAATTAATTACCACAGAACTTCAGCCACTACCAGCCCAAAGTTGGAAAAAGAGGCACAGTTGTGACTGTCTCCGCTGGGCTGAAAGTTTTTGGATACAGTATAGGGTGCAGGGGTAAGGCAGTGAGTTCTGTGCACACATTTACTCATTGTACTATAATGTACCAAGCCAAGAGCCATTTCCTGGAAAGTACAACTCACAGAAAACAACTGTTTTCTGAGAAATGAAGAAGCAAATCCACAACAATTTAAGTCTGGCTCTTAGAATACAGTGGTGGAAATAAGTATTTGATCCCTTGCTGATTTTGTAAGTTTGCCCACTGACAAAGACATGAGCAGCCCATAATTGAAGGGTAGGTTATTGGTAACAGTGAGAGATAGCACATCACAAATTAAATCCGGAAAATCACATTGTGGAAAGTATATGAATTTATTTGCATTCTGCAGAGGGAAATAAGTATTTGATCCCCCACCAACCAGTAAGAGATCTGGCCCCTACAGACCAGGTAGATGCTCCAAATCAACTCGTTACCTGCATGACAGACAGCTGTCGGCAATGGTCACCTGTATGAAAGACACCTGTCTACAGACTCAGTGAATCAGTCAGACTCTAACCTCTACAAAATGGCCAAGAGCAAGGAGCTGTCTAAGGATGTCAGGGACAAGATCATACACCTGCACAAGGCTGGAATGGGCTACAAAACCATCAGTAAGACGCTGGGCGAGAAGGAGACAACTGTTGGTGCCATAGTAAGAAAATGGAAGAAGTACAAAATGACTGTCAATCGACAAAGATCTGGGGCTCCACGCAAAATCTCACCTCGTGGGGTATCCTTGATCATGAGGAAGGTTAGAAATCAGCCTACAACTACAAGGGGGGAACTTGTCAATGATCTCAAGGCAGCTGGGACCACTGTCACCACGAAAACCATTGGTAACACATTACGACATAACGGATTGCAATCCTGCAGTGCCCGCAAGGTCCCCCTGCTCCGGAAGGCACATGTGACGGCCCGTCTGAAGTTTGCCAGTGAACACCTGGATGATGCCGAGAGTGATTGGGAGAAGGTGCTGTGGTCAGATGAGACAAAAATTGAACTCTTTGGCATGAAATCAACTCGCCGTGTTTGGAGGAAGAGAAATGCTGCCTATGACCCAAAGAACACCGTCCCCACTGTCAAGCATGGAGGTGGAAATGTTATGTTTTGGGGTGTTTCTCTGCTAAGGGCACAGGACTACTTCACCGCATCAATGGGAGAATGGATGGGGCCATGTACCGTACAATTCTGAGTGACAACCTCCTTCCCTCCGCCAGGGCCTTAAAAATGGGTCGTGGCTGGGTCTTCCAGCACGACAATGACCCAAAACATACAGCCAAGGCAACAAAGGAGTGGCTCAGGAAGAAGCACATTAGGGTCATGGAGTGGCCTAGCCAGTCACCAGACCTTAATCCCATTGAAAACTTATGGAGGGAGCTGAAGCTGCGAGTTGCCAAGCGACAGCCCAGAACTCTTAATGATTTAGAGATGATCTGCAAAGAGGAGTGGACCAAAATTCCTCCTGACATGTGTGCAAACCTCATCATCAACTACAGAAGACGTCTGACCGCTGTGCTTGCCAACAAGGGTTTTGCCACCAAGTATTAGGTCTTGTTTGCCAGAGGGATTAAATACTTATTTCCCTCTGCAGAATGCAAATAAATTCATATACTTTCCACAATGTGATTTTCCGGATTTAATTTGTGATGTGCTATCTCTCACTGTTACCAATAACCTACCCTTCAATTATGGGCTGCTCATGTCTTTGTCAGTGGGCAAACTTACAAAATCAGCAAGGGATCAAATACTTATTTCCACCACTGTATGTCTCAAAATATCTGGGCACTGGGTTGGTATAAGGAGTGAGGCGCCCTTTCTTTGAACTCTGTAGCACATCTCCAATGATTCCAATCATGCTTTTGTGGTCAGGCTCAATGGCTCCCTCTGGTGGCTCATCTGTGAAAATTGCGAGAAACTCTAGAGAGGCATATTCTTCCCAGTGCTAAAGGTATAAAAATATATATCTTTCTGTTCACTAGCTTATATAGTATTCAGAAAGGAACATAATATGCATTTCTAAAGTAATTTGCACTAGTTTAGCAGGAGAAAATGGGCAAGAGGGAAACAAGAATGAAAAAGGTAATCTAGCCAAAAAATAAATAAAATCTAATTTGGAAGAGCTGAGGAAGTAAAGCCACAAGTGCAACCCACAGGTCTGGTATTCAAAACCTATCAGGGGTGGGGCAACAGGGCTGTTAGGCCCAGACCTCACATAGAAAAACAACCTCCATTTGCTTGCATCAGTAGCTTTGTTGAACATGCTTTCAGTGTATTAAAGCAAATTAAAAACAATCACTCTTCTGCAATTGGGCAGTGGGCTGGCCGCTCTTAACATCAACAAGCACATAGCTAGATAATTGGATTTTTCCTTAGTTATAAACAAGTTTGTACACTCTAAGGACAGGGAAATCTTTTAAAAACAATTTTTACTACAAATAATTCCAGGGATTACAGTTTGCAACCTTTAGGTAAGCAAATTAAATTTTAATTTAAATATATTTTTAATTATCATTATGTCTACAGCTAAAAATCTGTCTCAACTGCTTCTCTGTTTTCCTTTTTTTTTTTATTGTGAGTTCCAGGACACTGGGGCCTCTTAATTTGCACTGATATAGGCCTCTGTGACTCTGAAAAGCCCTGCTCATATTAATTAAAAGAATTACCATTTGAAGATAGTTTTATAAGTAAATCAAAATAATTGTTTGTTATGAACATTATAGCAGCTATAAAATGTATTTCAATAACTATATTGCTTGGAAAGAGTTTTCCTTAGAATTAACAGGCAGCTTTGAGGGTGGAATAAAGCAAAGATCTATTGTTCAGCCCGAGAAGAGCGAGTGTTGGAGAAACATTTGGATCTGAATTTTTTCATCCATCCAGTCTCCACCTTCACTATGCAGTTGCTGCAGGGAACAATCATTTCATGCCTGGCCTTAGCTTTTTCTGCCCCATCTAGCTAGAAGCAAGGGGAGCAAGCTGATAAAACAGACTGCCCTGAAGCTCTTGCTGCACAATGGCATCTCACAGGCTTGAAGGCCAATGAAGGACACAGTGGTAGTAGTAATGGTAATAAATATAGCACAGAGCTGTACAAAGGCAGTTATTGGACAGGGCCTAGTCTTTGTAACCTACAGACTAGTTGCTACTGACACAAGCCACACAACAAAACACAGTCCAGAGTTCAGACCCAAGGAGAAAGTCTAAAGGTTTCAAGTTGAATAATAGGCATGGTTTATTTGAAGACAGACGTCAATTTATCTAATTGGGCAAAGCTGTAAAAATTGAATCTAGCACACAAAACAGTCTGTAAGAAAAATAGGAAATGAGGCTGGTGGGTGGGACCCCAAGCAGCATTCTGACTAGTGTGCTAGAAATGCATTTCAGAGACATGACTTTCACATCCTTAAAACAAAATAGACAAACGGAGAACTCTAAAAGAAAGATATTCCACAAACCCTGGCTTAGGAGTGAGGTTCATTCCTGCTATGGTATGCACAAAAATAACCCATTAAGAGCAATTGTCCCCAAAATTAATAAGTGGGTAACGCTTATGAAGCATGGCTTGTGGAATACTGTCCAACCCCTCTGCACCTGTGAGTGTATGCACTTGTGTCTATCTGTTTCCTCTGTGTATGTATCTCTGATCTGCAGGGGATGGTTGTTTGGAATGAAGCAATACCCAAACATTCTATTAATTTGGAAAGAATAATAAAATGTATTTATTTTATTTATTTATTGCATTTGTATCCCACCTTATCCCACCTATTTGCAGGCTCAAAGTGGCTTACATAATTTTGTTACACAAAGTTAATCCTGGATGTCAGGTACAATTATTGTTGTGCAGAGATTAATTAAGGGAAGAAGTAGAGAGAAGAAGGAAGGAATTTAATAGGTATATTAGATGATGGGTTTTCAGAGGTGGATGAAGCCAAGTGTGATAATTTTTCACTCTTTCAAATTAAAACAAAAAGGAGGAAATATTTTTTTTCACCCAAAGGATAGTTAAGCTGTGGAACTCACTGCTGGAGGATGTAGTAACAGTGGTTAGCATATCTAGGCTTAAAAAAAGTTCCTGGAGGAAAAGTCCATAGTCGGCTATTAAGATAGACATAGGGAAGCCACTGCTTGCCCTGGGATTGGTAGCATGAAATATTGCTACTAATTGGGTTTCTGTCAGGTACTTGTGACCTGGATTGGCCACTGTTTGGAAAACAGGATACTGGGCTGGATGGACTATTGATCTGACCCAGTCTGTCTACTCTTTATGTTCTTAGAAAAGTAATTTTTATAAAGGTTTTTTCTCGCATATATGCCAGTCTATGTGTATAACATGCCTCTTACAGAATTACTCCATGTATGAGCCCATTTGTATGTAACTTTAGTGTAGGTGTGTTCTAGGATGGAGTTTGGGTAGAGCACAGACAAATTCAAGATTTATACTCGTACATTATGAACAACCCTGGATTAACCATTAAGCAAAATAAGCCTGTATTTAGGGTATCAAAGGAAGGGGGGCACCACAGAGGTTTTTCCCCTAGCTATTGTGCCCTTAACTCTTTCACTGTAATCTACCACACCCATTATCTAACATGAATTATAGTGTTTTTCTAATCATTGTAAATATATATAATGTTTTGTTTCATACAATAATATCTATCTGTACTTATTAAGTCTTAATGTCTTGTCAGTTATGCAGTGGAAGGGCTGAAGGCAGTAGCATAGCCAGGCATTTTTGACAGAGGGTGTGTCTGCATTTATCTCCTTCTCCCTCCTGTTCCTGGCCTGTCTCCACAAAAATCTGACAATTCCCTCCCTTCCCCTGCTCCTCTCCCCACTGTACCTTAAAATCACTTCCAGTCTTCACTCGGGCAACGACTCCCATTGGCTGCCTGCACCAGGGCTTTCTCTCTGAACTGTCCCACCCTTCAGAAAACAGGAACTTGTGTCAGATGGGGGCGGGATGTTTCAGAGCGAAAGCCCTGGTGCAGGCCGCAGACAGCCTATGAGTGCAGCTGCCCAGATGAAGACTAGAAGTGATTTTAAGGCATGGGGAGGGATGGCAGATCTTTGCCGGGCCAAGCTGGGCTGGGAGTGGAAGGGAGAAAGAAGAGAGGGACTACAGGGTGTGTTTACGCAACACATGCACCTTGATTCGATAAGCCACTGGCCGAGGGGCACCATTGTTGGGCTGTTCTTAGGGCATCAGTTGGTCTTAATCTGGCCCCAATTATAAATATGCACATTTGTGGGTACTTTACACATGAACATTTATATCTGCTTCCAAGCAGGCACAAGTTTTGCAAAATTCGTGCTGATATTTAAAGACACATAGGTGCCTATGTTTGTCTATAAAATAGGTTATGAATAGGTGCTTTCTTGCCCTATCAATCTACACAACCTGTTATAAAATTATCCTATATATCACTGTGAATAGTTTTTTAAAAATTCATCTCAGGTTGCCTTTGTGTTCCAAGGCAACAGATATTGCCCTGTTTCTCTAGAACTTGGTGGCAGTACACCAGTAGCAGACTGCAGGGTTCAGCCACCAGGCTCCGTGTAATAGCACCATTCACAGTAGAATTTACAAAAAAGAAAATGAAATACACATCAGACTCACTATGAGCCGGCCCAATAGGGACAGGGGTCTGTCAGCAAGGGGATGAATAATAGGGAAAGCATGCAGAGCATGTGTGTGCGTGCTTGTGTGCATAGTACACATATAAGTGCCTAACTGCCAATTAATGGTGTCTTTGACACATAAGTGGCAGGTGCTTTTAGGTGCGATTTATAGAATTTTCTCTGTATGCTTGCTTTTATGACTGGACAGTTTCCTCCTGCTCCTTCTGAGCGTCTAACCCGATCTGATCCGGACTGGGATTATTCCCCACCATCTTCTTAGTATTCTCCTTGCAGCAATGTTGTTTCAACAAGAGGCCATGGGCCTGGGCTCCTTTCAGATCCTTGTAATCATGGGCCCGATATTCAGAAAATGCTGAGCTCCTAAAGTTAGCCTCCTAAATTTGTGCCCTATTTTCAGTCAAACTTAGCTGAAAATTCATCTTAATTTAGGAGCTTAAAAGTTATGTTCATAAATTTAGGCCTGCCATTCATTTGCCTAGATTCATGAGCCTAATTTATAAGCCTAGTGCTGAAAATCAGTGTCAAGTTCCTAATTACTTTTCCTTGCTCTGAGTCCACCCTAGCCTCACTCCCCCCCCCCCTCCCTTCCCTGAATGATAAGGCAGGAGGAGGAAAGGGAAATGGGACTTGATATACCACCTTTCGGAGGTTTTTGCAACTACATTCAAAGTGGTTTACATATATTCAGGTATTTATTTTTTGTACCGGGGCAATGGAGGGTTAAGTGCATAGGTGCCCCGTATAAGAGGCTTGGGGAGGCTAAGCCTCCCCAGCCAAGCTGTGACCTTTCCTCACCTTTTCCGCCAAAGCCCCCCCCCCCCCCCCCCCCCCGCTGAGCCCGCCTTCAGCTCCCCACCTTCCTGCAGTGGCCGCCCGGTGTTTAAACCTTTAAGTTACAGCAACGGCTCACCTCCGCTCCAGCCTTTCCCTTCTTGCTCAGAGTCCCACCTTCCTCTGATGAGGTATTTCCTGTTTCCGCGAAGGCGGGACTCTGAGCGAGAAGGGAAAGGCTGGAGCGGAGGTGAGCCATTGCTGCAACTTAAAGGTTTAAACGCCTGGCGGCCACTGCAGGAAGGTGGGGAGCTGAGGGTGGGCTCAGCGGGGGGTGGGCGGCGGCGGAAAAGGTCACAGCTTCTTTTATGGGGCGCCTATGCTTCTCCCCCACTTATTCCCTGGAATCAGCTGATTGCAGTAGAAGCGCTTGTTCAGCTCTGACAGAGGGTGAACGGATGATCATGGCAGGAACATTTTTTCAACTCCACTCCCTGCTGCTGTGGGTTTCTAGTTCCTAGAAACCTCTCTACTTTCTTACTGCCACAGTTGTGTAGGCTGCCAAAGGTAAAGCTGGGAGGGGAAACTGCTGGGCACAGCTTGGGGGGTCAGAGGAAAAAAAAAAGAGAGACGGGATATAATGGCGCTGGTTGGGTGGGAGGAGCAGAGAAGGAATGTCTCTGCTGCAAAATACTTTAAAGTAGGATCACCGATCTAGATATTTTTTGGTCATACCAGGAGGATTAATGCTTTCAAAGCCTGGTGCGTTAAATTCATATGTAATTAAAATAAAATTAACATTTCACATAAGTGAATTTGTTGGGGAAAAAATGAGATACTGAAACACCTACAGAGAAGATTGTTACCCTCCTGTACACAGCAGGAAGAAGAGAAATTGCCAGAAACATCAAGTATTTTTTAAAGATCCAAGTCTTCCCTCTATCATTTCTTCTAGAAGCTATGGATGAGCTGCTATTTAATCACTTTCCTGGAGATGCAGGGAAGGCCTTTGACCATATTGAATGGTCAGATTTGTT
Source organism: Microcaecilia unicolor (assembly GCF_901765095.1). NCBI lineage: Eukaryota > Metazoa > Chordata > Amphibia > Gymnophiona > Siphonopidae > Microcaecilia > Microcaecilia unicolor. Next base: position 263,329,423 of record NC_044031.1, on the reverse strand, counting down.
TGTGGTATTAGATTGGTTCACCTATGGTCGTGATTTTATGCTACATATAAAAACATTGTATCACGTCACCTAAATCAGGAATACTAGCTAATGGGGCTTTTCAGATGGAGATGGAGTTAGGTAGAGGTACGTGGCAGGGGTGTCTCGGTGTCTCCTTTCTCCTTTATTGATTAATCTGATTCCTATTAGGCAGGCTTAAACTAGTAGCAGGATAAAACTTTTGGAATTAGAATGTAAAACTGCAGCATACAGCATGTTAATATTCCTATTGCGACTTACATTGTTCTTTGCTACTGTAAAGGAATTTTCTCAGCTCTCAGAGTATAAACAGGAATACTTCAGAGGCGATGCAAATGCATCTTGATATGATACAGGAGGATATCAGAAATTTTGGGCTCAGGTGGATGATGGATGTTTTCCATTATCTAAGAATATTATTTCATAGAGACTTACATCCAATGATGTCCAAGGTCTTTGCCTGGCAGTGCTCGACCCTTGTGGTGGGGAAGAATGGAATTCATAAAAATGGTCCTAATTCCTCAGATTAATTGTATACTAAGCAACAAAGGTAGAAAAGATCATTTTATTTTCATTATAGTGTTTGGAATATGTCCACTTTGAGAATTAGGTGCTCAACATTAAAAATTTATATTTATTTACGGCATTTTATCCCACATTAAACATGAATTAGGGTGTTCTGTGGCTCTACACGTACCATGATATTATGATCCCTTGTTTCATATTGTTGACGGTCTGCATTTTCCATATGGGTGGTATATTGGTGTATTAGGTTCTGCCCAGTATAATATTTATGGTACAGTAAGGTTCTGAGTGTTTTTTTGCACAAAGTTGTACATAGTGTTTTGCAGTTGAGCGATTGTGGTTAGTATATGCTTTGAGCAACCACTTTATTCTTTGACATATGATACATAGCTAATATCTAAATTTAATAAAAGGTATTAATTGTGACTTGTATTTATTTATATTTCTGTGTGTTATCAAACAATTATGGATTTAAGCTCCACCCATGGCCCCACCCCTAACCCCACCCCCTTTAGCCTCCCCAAACAGTTGGGCCACCGACCGCCTATGGTTAAGTGACTTGCCCAGAGTCACAAGGAGCTGCAGTGGAAATCAAACTCAGTTCCCCAGGATCAAAGTCCACTGCACTAACCACTTGGCTACTCGATTAGGGCAGTGTTTCTCAGCCCAGGCCATCAAGTTTTCAGGATGATTTTCATAAGTATGATGACTAAATGAGCACGTAGAATTGATTGTTGAAATTCAAAGCAGTTGCTGAGAAAATGGCAAAAAAAAATCTATGGGCTTACTTTTTTTTTTTGTCACAAACATTTATTCCTGTCATTGACTATACTATTATAATATACTATAAAGCTTATACCCCGCAACTACCCATTAGAGTTAATGCGGTTTACAATATCAAAAGAGAATGGACAGTTTCCAGAGATGTACAGATAATAGATATGAAATACAAAAACTTCAACAGTATATGATTTGTTTAAACAGAGAGTTTTTGAAAGGTTTCCTAAAGGCCTTACATTTATTCATTCTTTGTAGACTTGTAGGTAAAGCATCCAACATTTTACATCTTGATAAGAAAAAAAAAAGCTCATTAAACTCAGATTTATAGCGAACATTTTTTGGACTGAGATAAAGCATCAGAAATGGAAGTCTATTAGAATGACCCCTATGCCTCTGAGTTAGATTAACTAACCCAGATAAATATTTGGGCAAAACACCATGCAAAATAAGAAAAAAAAAATAGTACATAGTTTAAATGTAATTTGGGCTTTATTCAGGAGCCAATGCAGTTTCATCAAAAGAGGTGAAACTGACTCAGACCTCGACTGCCCAAAAATTAAATGGGTGGCTGTATTCTGCAGTCTGTGTAAAGTGCATCGGTGTTGACTTAGGTTAATGGTCTATAATGGTATCTTGGTGCACAGAAGCTGTTACAGAATTGGCACTCAGCATCAAGATGCCCACCTTAAAGTGCCCAGTTATAGAATTTCTCCCTAAGTGGGCAGTGTGAGATAAAGCGACTTGCCTAAGAAGTTATGCTCTTGACTGTTTGCTGGTATTTGCATACTGCTGTTTACCTGCTACAGTCTTTGTATGGTAGTGTATGAGCCCCACTTCTGGTGTAATTCAATGATGTGTCTTTGACAGGATTGTTCCAGAAGAGAGAGTGATGAGGTCATCATGACTGTTGAATTCAATTATCAAAAATCTTAGGGGGGAGGTGGGTTGAAAGTGAACTATGAGGGAGGCACAAATCTGAAGATTCACTACACAATTACAGACAAAAGGGAGAATCCGGTATTCAGAGGATCTTATTGTACATAAAACATGCCAGCAGGCCCACAGTAAGGCGTAAGCAATGTAGACCACTTCCTCCTGTGCCAAATTTGTATAAGGGACAGACCATCGCTGCCACTGCTGCCATGCCACCATCTGGGGTACAGAGGTGACAAGAGTGAACCATCCCGAAGAGTGATCTACCATGCCAAAGAGTGAGATTTTTCAGACTGTACATCCAGGGTATAATTCTAGAATGATTTAAGTATAGTATTGCTATGCAAATGAATCAAAGCAGCATTTGAATATAACAACTTAAGAACAGACATAGTGGGTCAGACCAATGGTCCATCTACCCCAGTATCCTGCTTCTAACAGTGGCAGGGCTGGTCAAACGCAGTAAGCAGGCTATGCAGTGCAGGAGGGCGCTTGCCTTTCAGGGGCGTCACTTACTTTGCAAGCAATCAAGCTCTGCTGAGGCTTTTGTTTTTCAATCTAATCTCTGCTGTTCATCTCAGTCTAGCTCCAAAGCTGTCAGCTCTCTGTCCAGTCCCCTCCCCCTCCCAAGCAGAGAAATATCCTTCTTGTGTGTGTCAGAGGATTTCACTGCTCCAACTGAATCTGGCTCTGAAATAACTTGTGGGAGCTCAGCTAACCTCTGCCCAGAGAGGGCTCAGACAGAGACAGCACAGCAGAGCCTGGACCCTTGTTTTGTCAGAGACTGCTGTTTAGTGCTGCACCTGACCCACCCTTTTCCACCCCCAACACAGCAATTCACGGGACAGGAGGGCTAGATGCCTGCTTTCAATTCCTAACCATCACCTATCTCTCATTCCCACTGCAGTAACTCCTGTTAGTCTGTCCAACTCAGATTGTAGAATATGTTAGTTTATGCTGATTAAATCTGTCCTAGCTAGATCCTAAGCTGTGCTTGATGGGAAGGCTATTGTGCTGCATGCAGAGTCTAACTTCTTAGGATTTCAGGTTAATTTTTTAAGAATTTGAAGAGGGGCTATCTCTGTTCTACATGTGTGACTGCAAGGCCAAGTGTCTGAATAGGGATCTGTTTGTTAGATTCTGAAATTTTGATAACACATTGTTTTTCAGAGTTGGCAAGACTGTCTGTTCTCCTAATTCCTGGTCTGTTTGCTAAGTTATTTTTCTTCTATACTGGTGTAATATTTTCAATGATGCCATGGCTAGTAAAAGGGGTGTGTCTATTGTGGGGGCGGAGCCATAGTGATCCCGCCTCTGGATGGGTAGGGGCGCCGACTAATAGACTGCAGGAGGGCGCTAGAAACCCTAGGGCCAGCCCTGAACAGTGGCCAATCCAGGTCACAAGTACCTGGCAGAAACCACTCCTGGGGCACGGAGCGGCTTCCCCCATGTCCATCTCAATAACAGACTATGGAGTTTTCCTCCAGGAACTTGTCCAAACCTTTCTTAAACCCAGATATTCTAACCGCTGTTACCACATTCTCTGGCAGTGAGTTCCAGAGATTAACTATTCTTTGAGAAATATTTTCTCCTATTTATTTTAAAAGTATTTTTATGTCATTTAATTGAGTGTCCCCTGCTCTTTGTTCTTTTAGAAAGAGTGAAAGTATGTATATCGGTTCCAGAGCATATGTACTTGTAGTAAAGAGAAAAGAGACAGGGCAAGGTGTAATCAGATTTCTTCCTACTGGTTGGACCACTTGGTTTACTCCCCTAAGGCTTCTCCCCAGGGCCGTCGAGTGACTGAGCCAGGGGCGTAGCCAGACACCCAATTTTGGGTGGGCCTGGGCCCAAGATGGATGGGCAGAAGAACGCTGCCCTGTCCCACAAGTGATTTGGTCTCTCCCTCTCTCGCCTTCATGCCATATGGTCTTTCAAACATCCCCCTCCCCCCATACCTTTTAAATAGCAGATTTTCACTGGCAGCAAGCAGCAAATAATGCACACTGCTCATGTTGGCTCTACAGCCTTCCCTCTCTGATGCAACTTCCTGTTTCCACATAGGCGGGAATACATCAGAGGGAAGGCTGGTATGCAGGAAGGACAGGAATTTTCGGCTGGTGGGGCTTGGGAATCCCTGCCAGACACTTCATAGGTGTGCTGCTACTGGGTGGGCCTGGGACCACCCAGGCCCACCCTTGGCTATGCCACTGGACTGAGCCAGGCCCGGGGCAGAATCGTTATTGCCGCCACAGCCCCTCCCCCAAATCATAATCGCCACCGTCAGCCCGAAGTACCTTGGCTGACCCCACCAGCTGCAGGCGGCACAGCTCCTTCCTCTGCCCAGCATTGCCTGCCCCTGTGACTGCTTTCCTCAGGTCGCAAATGCTCAGTCTCAAAACTGAGCATGCACGGCCAGAGCGCCCAGCAAGCTGCTAGGCAGGTGATGCAAGGGGGGCCCGGCGTCAGAGTTTTCTCTCTCCTGATCTTGTCAGGACGCGATCACACAGGTACCCTCAGGAGCAGGAGAGAGAGACCACTGCACCGGGCCCCCCCCCCCTGGAGGCCCAGGCCCAGGGAATTTTGCCCTCCCCCCTCTCGGCGGCTGTGCTTCCCCTTCATGAAAGCAGTGATCAAAATCAGTGCACTGGTATGGAAGCTCTGATGAGTTAGAAATAGGGCTTGGAGTGTGAGAGCTTTCAAATGAGTATGATACGCTCCTAATGAGTGAGACCTGGCATCTCTGGAGGTGGTTGCCACTGTTACAATGCTGGTCCTGTGTGGTGCCACTGGTTTTGCAGCAGAAACTTGGGAAAGCTACATAATTTGGGGGGGGGGGGCAAGATAAAAGGAGCTGCAGTATGACCTGAGGGAGGGAAAGGGAAGCAGAAGCTGGATGGGCGTAACCTGGTAATTGGAGAGCAGATGAGAGGCACTGAAAAGGAGGGGTACTGTGGAAGATTATGAGAGAGGACAGAGATGGGTCTTCTGAAGGGTCAAGCATGGGTGGAAATGAGGTTAAAAAGATGAGAGAGAGTGAATAGGAGATGGGGTAGAGGGTAAGAGAGAGAATGGCTTGGCGGTAGATAAAAGGTGAAAAGGAGATTAAGGTTTAGGGTTTGAGAGAGAGGGAGAATGAGGGGTTAAATCACATATATGGGTGGATATAGAGGCAAAGTGAAAAAAAAAATAATTAAAGAAAGATTAGTGCTGGACAGCTGTAAAGAGGATGGGAAATAGGACAAGAGGAGAGAGAAAAAATGGAAAGGCAAACCTTGAAGAGAAATTTTGGAGAAGACTGACACAAAAAAAGTGGAATAGACTGGGATCAAACCAATCAGAAAAGTGCCCAGAAAACAAAGGTAGAAAAGAAAAACATTATTTTTATTTCATACTTTTGAAGAATTGGACTTTGTCTGCTTTGGGAAATGTACACCTTTTCTATTTTTGTATTTAGCAGAGTACAGGAGAAAATTCATTTCTGTTTCTCATTTACAAGTATTGCAGTGCTTGTAGAGAGGGCTTTCTTGGGGGTCTCTATTTCAGTTTTATCTGCATGTTTTTATGTTTCCCTATTTTGTATCAGATGAGAGTCTGTTCATGGACTGTAGAGGTGAAGGATTCCTCTAGCAACCTGTGGGCCCCAATACCATGGGAAGTATTTTATATTTTATTTATTTATTGCATTTGTATCCCATATTTTCCCACCTATTTGCAGGCTCAATGTGGCTTACAAGGTCCCGTTTTGGCAATTGCCATTCCAGGGTGAAAGATACAATTGGTAGTCCATAGGGACCAGATGTAAATAGGAAATAGTCAGAAACTAGGTGGAGTGTTGATGTGTTATAAATAACTATTATTCCATTTGGTATGCCTTGTTGAAGAGATAAGTCTTCAAATATTTACGAAAGTTAGTTATTTCGTAGATTGTTTTTAGGTTAAGTGGCAGGGCATTCCATATCTGCGTGCTCATATAGGAAAAGCTGGCTGCGTGTGTTAGTTTGTATCTTAAACCTTTACAGCTGGGGAAGTGTAGGTTAAGAAATGTGCGTGCGGATCTTTTGGCATTTCTGGGTGGCAGGTCGATGAGGTCTAGCATGTAGGCCGGGGCATCTCTGCAGTGGCGTTCCGACCCTAGCTGACACCTGGGGCGGATCGCCGATGTACCCCCCCCGGCAAAATGACACCTCTTCCCCCCCCCCGGCGAAATGACACCCCCCCGGGTGCACGCCGCTGGTGGGGGTGCCGCGGCACGCGCCTGTTGCCCTGTTTCAGTCCGATTTCGCAATTCGCATGTGTTCACTGCTCCCTCTGAGTCTGCCCCGGAACAGGAAGTACAAATGTAAGAAAAAAATAAATAAAATCCAGTTCCAGGAGGGAGAATTGTCCAGTCCTGGTTTTGAACTTACCATACTGCTTTGGGATGTATTTGTATCCCCTAATTCTGCTAGTTGAAATCAGTGCTGTAGGTCCCATAATGCATCAGGATAGGGTTGCCAGAAATCCAGGATTGGCCTAAAGTCCTCCCTCCTGGAACTGGGTAATTTGGCAATTCTGTATGCATGACCTTCCTCTAGTCATGCTTTTCATGCCCAGGTTTTTGATGCTGCTTTTAACTCCTAACTCATTCTCTCTTGTTCAGTACCTGTGTTTTATCATTCCCACTTTAGTAATTCCCTCATCCCCTTATCATTCCCACCTTAGTAATGCCCTCATCCCCTGTTTGTCTATCCTAATTAGATTGTAAGCTCTGTCCAGCAGGGACTGTCTCTTCATGTCCAGTGTACAGCGCTGCATACGTCTATTAGTGCTATAGAAATGATAAGTAGTAGTAGCAGTTCTTTGAATTCCCTTTGCATTCTAGAAGTCTTCTGCATGCAATAGCCTAAAACAAAGACCAGATCAATCTGTCCTGAAAGTCTGGAGCCTATCAACAACCCCACCTCCCACACAGGCTTCCTGTTACCTTAAAAACATCAAGCAGGGCAGGGTGCCCTAGGTCTTGTGAGAGCACAAAGGGCTAGTAGGAGGGTCCCACAATGAATTTACTTTCCAGAGTTGCTGCTGTGCAGTGCAGGACAGGACAGGGCACAGTACAGTAACTGGGAGGTGAAGAAGAGAGATGCCCAGAGAGGAAGAAAACTAAGTGGGGGGGGGGGGGGATCTCGCCTACATTTCTGATTTCTGGTGGATAACCCCTCCCTTGATTGCCTCTGTGTGGATGCTCACAGTTTAACTGCAGCCCTGCATGAAGCCAGGGAGAGATGATCTGGCTCATCAGTTTTGCAATCTCATTCTTGTCCTTCAGAGATTATCTGTACTTGTCCCATGCCACTTGGAATTTGGATATACAGTTTCCCCCTCTCTACCTCCACTGGGCACTACTGTTCCATGCATACACCATATTTTCTGGGAGTCTTAATGGAGGAAGAGGCCACAGGAACCTTCCCCACCCTTACCCATGATGGTTAGAATGATGACTGTTTTTGTGTTTTCTTTTGGGCTGTATCTTTTTTTTTTTCTGGAAGTTTTGAATAAAAGATTTGTGTGAATATTTGCAGATCTACCGTAAAACTTCTATGATTGGGACAACAAACCCAGTGTGCGAAAAGTGCCTACTGACTGTTCTGCATCCTATGTCCCTACGTCTCTGGCATAACCACTTTTCCTCCTCACCCCAGTGGAGTGGAGGAGTAGCCTAGTGGTTAGTGCAGTGGACTTTGATCCTGGGGAACTGAGAGCCAGATGCACTAAGCTTTAACGAGCCAAAAATGAGCCTTTAAGGAAGAATTTTCAAACTGTTGTATGCACTAAAGCCCATTTTCCGACAATGGTAGCAGCTAACGAAAACGGAATGCAGATGAGCAATTAGTGTAGAAACCCTATTGAAATGACATGCACTAACCTTTTCCGATTTGTTTAACGCAGGAAAACCGAACGAAACGCCAAGAAATCTAACGAGAGGTCTGTACTTCTCGTTAGAGCTGCCCAGCTGCCAAAATGTAATGAAAAAAAAAATCGGGAGGGAGGGGGAAAAAACGGGCGTCAGGAGCATCCTTTATTGACGCCCGAGGTCCCTGCTGCTCCCCGCTCCCTCTGCATTTAAAAAAAAGGGGGAAAAACAAGGATCGGGATGGGGCAAAGGCACTCGTCAGGAGTGTCCTTTATGAGCGTCCTTGCCCCCCCCACCGCCCGAGGTCGCTGCTGCTCCCCGCTTGCCAAAAATCCAAAGTTTAAGCTGCCCCGGCTCATCCCTCCCTTCCTCTCTTCTCTTTCTTCCCAGTTCCACCTCCCGCTATTCTCCGCCCCGTGCCCCGCCCCTGCCACCCTCCCTGAAGTCGTCGCCGCCATTCCCCCTCTCCACCAGTGCCCCCCTCCTTGTTACCGGGCCATGCAGCGCCCCTCACCTCTGGGCCCAGGAGGGAGGAGGGACGTCAGAGACTGCAGAGGAGACGATCAGCTGTTCTTCCCCGTGCAGCGCCCTCACACAGAGGTGAGAGGCGCTGCATGGCCCGGTAACAAGGAGGGGGGGGGGGAACGGCGGCGACAACTTCAGGGAGGGCTGTGGGGCACGGGGCGGAGAATAGCGGGAGGTGGAACTGGGAAGAAAGAGAAGAGAGGAAGGGAGGGGCGAGCCGGGGCAGCTTAAACTTTGGATTTTTGGCAAGCGGGGAGCAGCGGCAACCTCGGGTGGTGAGGGGGGGCAAGGACACTCATAAAGGATGCTCCTGATGAGCGCCTTTGCCCCCTCCCGAAACACACGTGTTTTGGGATTTTTTTGTTTTGTTTTTGTTTTGACGTTTTGGGACATGCGCAGAGCAGCCAGCATAACGCTTGGCTGCTCTGCGCATGCCTTACGGGCTGATTACGGACGTTTTTACCGAAGGGTTAGTGAATGCAAGTGAGCTGCAACGAACAGCTCATTTGCATTCCCTATCCTTCATGCATTCTTCGTTTTTTTACATTCGGTAACTTCTTTAACGTTTTAGATTTTTTTACGTACGGTTGATGCATCTGGGCCTGAGTTCGATTCCCATTGCAGCTGCTTGTGACTCTGGGCAAGTCACTTAACCCTCCATTGCCCCTGGTACAAAATAAGTACCTGAATATGTGTAAACCGCTTTGAATGTAGTTTCAAAAACCTCAGAAAGGTGGTATATCAAGTCCCATTTCCCTTTCGCTTTGAATGTAGTTGCAAAAGCCTCAGAAAGGTGGTATATCAAGTCCCATTTCCCTTTCCATATTTGAGATCCTACATGGAATATTGCCACTATTGAGATTCTGTTGCTACTATTTGAGATTCTACATGGAATGTTGCTATTCCACTAGCAACAATCTATGTAGAAGCCTGCCCTTGCAGATCAGCAACGCGGCCACACAGGCTTCTGTTTCTGTGAGTCTGACGTCCTCCACCCGCCCCCCTCCATCCATCACCTGGCCGGGCCCCCCTGAATTCAAATCATAGCGCCTCACCTCGGCCTCGCTCCCTGTGAAAGAAGCGCAGCAGCGACAGTCTGCAGATCGCCTCCCTTCGGACCTTCCCTCCCTGTGTCCCGCCCTTGTCTGATGTAACTTGCGAGAGGGCGGGACACAGGGAGGGAAGGTCTACATACCAAGTCCCAAAAAGGATTGTACAAACTATTGTACAATTTCCTTGGTGCTGGTCCTTCTTATGCTGAAGAATCAACGAAGACTTGAGCCATATATGGAAAGAGCTTCCAGATATGCAACTAGAATTCAGAAGAAAAAGAGACATCATCGCCAATGCACACTGGATAATTGAAAAGGCCAGAGTATCAGAAGGAAGTTTTTATATGAGTTTTATTGCCCATTATAAGGCCTTTGTGTCAACTATATCAAATTGTAGAGAGTCCTTAGGGCAAGGTTATGCCTGAATATCTGATTACTCTAATGCAGAATCTGTACATCGTAAAACAAGCTACAATTGTGACAGAACATGGTGAAACAAGCTGGTTCATAGTCAGCAAAGTTTAACAAGTCTGCATTCTCTCTCCTTAGTTGTTCAACCTGTATGTAGAGTACATAATGAGAGAAGCAGGACTGGAGGATGATGAAAGAGGTTTCAAAATGGGAGGAAGGAGTATCAACAACTTCTCATATGCTGATGACATTACATTCATAGCTGAAGGTGAAGAAGATTTAGAGGTCCTTATCAATAAAAATGAGACTAAAACTAAATCTAAAGAAGACCAAAGTGATTACAATTGGATCAACCTTTTAGGTTCCAGTAGTCAAGAAGTATTACCTTAGACTATCACTTAGCAGAGCTAAATTGAAGGAACTGGAGATTTTCTAGTCATGTGATGTTTCATTACCAAGAAAGATTCAAACTATACAGATAATTTTTTTTCCCTATTACACTGTGTGGATGTGGAGCAAGACAACACAAGCATTGAGGCATTTGAGTTGTGGTGCTGGAGATGACTGTGATGAATACCATGGACATCCAGGAAATTGAACAGGTGGATAGAACCTTCAGTGCATAAGAAAAAGATGAGCATGGTGGGGTGTTTCTTTCTCTCTTCTCTTCTTCTTTCCTTCTTGCCTTTCCTTGGGCTTTTAAATTTTATTAACTATTCTGCTGCAATTTGGTGATTTGCGGTATATTAAGCTACTGTAAATATTAAAATAAATTAAACCCCAAATCATCTCTAGAGGCTCACATGACTAGTCTGAAACTATCATATTTTGGCCAAATTATGTGATGTCCAGAGTCCCTAGAAAAAGCAATTATGCTAGGAAAGGTTAAGGTTGGAGGTAAAAGGGGGTGTGGAAGTTGAGCAATAAGATGGATTGATACAATCACTGCAACAATGAATGCCTCATTAAAAAGGCCTCTGCACTCAAACAGAAGACAGGATATTCTGGAGAAAGTCAACTTATAAGGTTGCCAGGCTTTGGCTTTGACTTGATGGCACTTTTAATCTTATTTATGTATTTATTTATTGGAATTTATTAACTGCCTTTATGAAGAGATTCACCCAAGGCGATGTACAGCAGGTACAGTTTAACATAAAACTTACAATTTTGTTAACAGCATAACAACAATAAAATAACCAAGTATAAACATAAATACAATAAGGGCCCTGTTTACTAGGCTGTGTTATAGGCATGTTAACGTCTTTAGGGCACGTTAACCGTGTACACGCCTACAATATCCCTATAGGCACTTACACAGTTAATGCGAGAGCTAATTGTAGGCATGTTAAAAACGCTAACGCATCTTAGCAAACAGGGCCCTAAATGAGGTAAACTTGAAAACAGTAAATTGAAATCTAATAATAGAACTACCGTGAAACAGTATCAAAAATATACACGCACTGGAATTCAAGTATGAGAGATACAATACAATGTTAGTATAATACTAATGATACACCTAATAATCATCTTCACCTGAATGTAACTCATCTTGAGCTACCACAGCAAAAGGTATGAGCCAAATACAAATAAAATACATAGAACAGTGATTCGCAAACATGCTGGGGTGGTAGAAGGGGAGCCCTCGGACAACTGGGTTTTCAGATACTCACCATAAATAAGCATGAGACAGATTTGTACACGATAAAGGCAGATCTACTTGTTGATACAAAGAAAACATTTTCCCAGTCAGCGCTGGTATGACATCATATTGCTCTGGGGCAAATAGTCTAGAGATTTCATTGTGGAAGCAACGTTACAATCTTTTGTTCCAGTGACATACCTATCGAGTGTTCTCATCCATGCTTTTATCTATAGGAAAAATTGTCGTAAAAATTAGGTCCATTGTCTTCCTTATCGGACTATAATTCAGATTTGTTGTTATCTGCCATATTATTAAATTCATTTCTGTAAAATGGAACAATTTAAGCAGAAAAACAGAACTACTAATTCGAAAGATCTGGACTAGAGAGTGTGTGTGGGTGTTTTGGGGTTCTTTTTTTTTCGTATTAATTTGTACGGAGAGAGACCACATATTGCTTATTTGCCTGACATGAAACAGACATTTCATTGAGTGGTACCCTGTGTTTTCTGAGAATACAGCAGTCTCTGAATTGGTTTTGTGTGAAATGAGACTGCAGTCTGTCCTCAGTAAGATTTCAAAGGATGACCTCTTACTTCTTCCCCTCCCCCAGCTTCCTCACTTCTCCAGCGCAGCAACCTCTACAAGGCACACAGGCCACTTGCTTTCCTGGAAATGTTACATTAAGCATAGTGAAACAGGAAGAGCAAACTGAGGTATTCCATTCTTTTCTTGGTGTAAACTGATGATTTGGCTTTTTTTTTTCAAGTTAATCTTTTAATTTCCATTTTTTAACTTTGACTGAGAAAAAAAAAAGTATGAGTAGTAACTGCTAACACAGAGACCTGGAACTCCAAGGTTTCACCATACTTTGTCAATAACAAAAAGTCTTTACGACCTATGCAAACTTTGACCACTGCTGTACGTTTTCAACATATACACACATGTACATACGTGCAGGTTGTTAACTCTCATATTATACAGTTTCACAGGCCACGATAATCATAGTACAGATCTTCATTTTATCGAAGCCAAGTGGGGGGAAAAAAAAGAATAAAATTGATTTGATCTTATGCATTCTAAGATCAGCAGTGGGATGTGCCAGCCCATATCTGAACATTTTTGCAGTCAGCACAAAATGGAGGCATGGAGGGGGTGGATAGGCAGGGCAGGAAGCTCCCATAATAACTCAGTTGATCTGAGAGAGAGAGGAAGGAAAGGAAGAGAGGCAGTCTGATTTTCTGTCTTTGACAAGTATCTCCAGAGCCAGTGCATAGATTTTCAGTGGCCTAGGTAAATTAGTAGCCTTGCACCCCGTTCACTCTTTTTGGGCTTACCTAATGGTATCAGCTCCAGCCCAGCATTTTCTCCTTCCAGTGGTGGCTATAATATACTCCCTCCTTTGGCAGCAGTGGCTTTAGCACAATGTGCCTCCTTTTTCCCCCACCCTCAATTTCTTCCCATCATCCATCCACCTGCTTTCTTCTCCCATTTCCCAGCAGCCATCCCTTCTTTTTTCCATCTCCTTCATCAACATCTGTTCTGTGTCTCTCCTCCCTCCCTCAGCATCTGCCTCTTCCCTCCCTTCCACTCTCAGGTTAACTGACTTATGGGAGCTTCATCCCCTCCCTACTCCCCACCCTCACTTTGTGCTGACAGTGCACAAATGTTCAGTTGTGGGCTGGGACATCCCACTGCTGATCTTGGAATACATTAAATCAGAGCAGGAAAATGCTGGCCTGCGAATTGTGAACAGGTTCAGGGTGCCAACACAGAATAAGCAGGTTGGTAGGGCATGATAGCAAAGACTTCTGCTGCTCCAGCTGCTGGTGTGGTTCCTCACCTCTTCAGTTGAAACTTCTAATGCATACAGGCAAAAAGGGGTGTGGTTTTGGATGGGAAATGGGCGTTTTGTGGGTGTTCTGAATTTTACATGCCTAGTTATGGAATATGGCCCAGTGCACCTAAATCTACGAGCTGGGATTTACACCATGTTTTCATTGGTATAAATGGTTGCGCGTAGATTTAGGCGCTGAAATATCAACTAAGCGTATTCTATAATCGGTGCCTATATTTCAGTGTTCTTTTTTTTTTTTTAATGGGGCCATATATAGAATCTCCCCCTCAGTATCTAAAATTATGTGCATAGGTTTCAGGGTACATGTACTTGTAGGTGTAGGAAAAGGGATGGGGCAGGAGGAGGCAGTATAGGAAGGTGCACTTAGATTTCTTCTTGCTGAATAGTCCACTTGACTTTTCTTCTCTTAGGCTTGCCTCTCATGAATGTAGTGATCAGGATGAGTGCATTGGCTCTGAGGTTCTGTCTGAGAGAAGGAAGGGTCTCCAAAGAGTGTGAAAGTGAGAAAGCTTTCAAATGAGCATGACTTGCTGCTACTGAGTACAGTTTGGCATCTCTGTGGGATCCCCACCAGATCTGATATTCAGTCTTGTGACCTGGATTAGCCATTGTTGGAAGCAGGATACTGGGCTAGATGGACCCAGTATGACTGTTTTTATGTTCTTCTGAAAAATGAATTCTACTTCTCTTTAATATTTTTATTTAAAATTTCCTCTTACAATTTTTTTTTCTTTCTTTAAGTCTTCTCCCTTTGAAACCCAAAAAGCTTGGGTCTCTGAGGACACCTGACCCTCTATCTATTTCGAACAGCTGTACTCTTGCATCAGGCAAGCCACACCCCTGGGACCACTTTGTTTGGTGCTCTGACTCCTGCAACTGGAAGTGAGCGAACCCTCGGAACAGGTCCTTATATAATTTCTATCTCAAATACATTCATAGAGGCACCTCTGGTACCTGACATGATAGTCCAAGCCATTGGCTCCTATTGGACCCAGTGATCCTTACGTGCCGATAGCTGAGCATCATGCCTCAAAGCTAGCACAATGATTTTATATCAGTGTCTCTCTCAGTGCTGACTGTCTTGAAGGGTTCCAAAGCCAGGAGGAACATTGAAGCAAACCCTGAGCCAGTGATTCAGTACTCTTCCTCCTGCACTGTTGACTCAGTGCTCTTCCGCAGTGCTGCTGATGATGTGGTGCTGCCTGAGCCTTCTAGGACTGTTCCATAAAGTTCCAGCAAGCACTGAACTGTATACAGCTCAAGGTGCCAATTAATCAAACTCTCTGCCAAAGAGGTGGTTTCACAACACTGTGAGATCAAACACAGCAGTAGCCATAACATTTAGCACGTAGAACCAGTGGCGTACCAAGGTGGGGGCGGTCCGCCCCGGGTGCCAATGGGTGGGGGGTGCTCCGCTCCCGCCGCCTCCCGTGGCCGTTCCCGCGGCGCCGCACATTAAAAAAAACCGGCGAAGCAGCGTCGCAGGCAGCACCTCGTGCCCTGCTTGAAAAAAAAAATCAAATCTCCTTCCTTCTCCTCCTCGTCTTGACGTCTTGACGTCGACTCGGGCCTTCCAATCAATTTGATTGGAAGGCCTGAGTCGACGTCAAGACTTCAAGACGAGGCGAAGGAAGGAGATTTGATTTTTTTTTTACAAGCAGGGCACGAGGCGCTGCCTGCGATGCTGCTTCGCCGGTTTTAACGGGACTGAGGTGGGGAAGGAGAGGGGCGAAAGGGACTCGGGTGGGGGTGTTCAGAGGGGAGAAGGGGACTGGGGTGGGGGTCTCAGACAGGGGAGGGGAGAAGGGGACTGGGGTGGGGATCTCAGAGGGGAGAAGGGGAGGGGAGAAGGGGACTGGGGTGGGGGTGTTCAGAGGAGAGAAGGGGACTGGGGTGGGGGTCTCAGACAGGGGAGGGGAGAAGGGGACTGGGGTGGGGATCTCAGACAGGGGAAGGGGAGGGGAGAAGGGGACTGGGGTGGGGGTGTTCAGAGGAGAGAAGGGGACTGGGGTGGGGGTCTCAGACAGGGGAGGGGAGAAGGGGACTGGGGTGGGGGTGTTCAGAGGGGAGAAGGGGGCTGGAACTGGGGGCTGAAAAAAGGGGCAGAGAGAGAGGGGACAGATCCTAGATGGAAGGGGGAGCGAGAGGGAGGGCAGACCCTGGATGGATGGGAGAGGGAGGGCAAATGGTGGATTGAAGGGGCAGAGAGAAAGGGCAGGCAGTGGATGGAAGGGACGGCAGAGAGGGCAGACACTGGATGGCAGAGAGAGAGAGAGAGAGAGTGAAGACAGATGCTGGATGGAAGGAAGACGGTGAAAAGAAGATGAGGAAAACAGAAACCAGAGACAACAAACTGTAAATAAAATTTATTTTTTTATTTTTTTTGCTTTAGGATAAAGTATTGTAGATGTGTTAAATGTTTATAATAGAACATGTAAATAAGGTAATCTTTTTATTGGACTAATTTTAATACATTTTGACTAACTTTCGGAGAACAAAACCCCCTTCCTCAGGTCAGGATAGGACACTGTAACAGCACTATACTGTACTGACCCGAGGACGGAGGTTTTGGCCTCTGAAAGCTAAATGTATTAGTCCAATGAAATGGTATTATTTTACTTTCTATATTTGTTTTATTTCTATTTGTTAATTTGTAAAGTGGTGATTGGTACTTGTTAGTTTTTTTTCAAATTTACATCTGCTGTCTTTATATTTTGCACGGTACTAGGGGACAGTTTCTGTTTCTGTGGAGTTGCATTGTATGCGGAGTCTGGCATTGGGGGTTCAGTTTAATTTTTGTCTAAATAGAAAGTTTATGATTACTTATTCTATAGTGGATTAGGGTGTATCTGTGTTTGTGAAAAAGACATGGCTTTCAGTTGGCATTGACTGTGCAGGATCTACGATCTGTACTATTCTGTCTGGTTTTGTTTTACAAAAGGTGAATTGATGTTCTAGTGCTCACTGTAGTGTTTAAGATGCTTTTCTTTTCCTTGTGTGACTCGTAGAAATGACTGCTTATGGTATGGTAGAATTGCTCTATAGGTCCTGAGTGTTTTGTATTCTCGGCATGCCTAGTACTGGATTTGGGGGGGGGGGGGGGGGTTAAAAAATGACCGGCCCCGGGTGTCAACTACCCTAGGTACGCCACTGCGTAGAACTACTAATCTTGACCTGCACATCACAGAGACAGGACCTACTGGCCACACAACAGCAGAGGAGACCACCTGATTTAGGCTTGCTACAGAGGTCCCAATTAAAACAACAGTCTCCTTCATGGGCCACAGCAACATCTGCTGCAAGAAGAAAAATTATAATTCAGTTCCCACCCTATGGAAGACCCAAAAGTAGAGAAGTAGCATACTGATTAGAGAAGCAGCTAAGCTGAAAAAATTCAGGTTCAATACCACTACCTTTCTTTTCTCCATGAACAAACATTCTGTCCATGATGGCAGAGTTTTGGGTTAAGCAACATCCTCACCCCTCAAGGCCCAATGCTTCCAGATCCTCTTCTCACAGCTCCACGAAATGAAGATTTCCAGGCTGCTTCTCCAGTTGGGACTGTGCAAAGGTTCTCCCAGATCCTCCATAGGCAGATATTTCTATTTACTCAGCTGGTAACCAGGTGGTTGAGTAGCTTGATGGTTAGAGCAGCTCCTATGAACCATGAATGCCATCATTTCAGATCTGCTTTTTGATAGGTCTTTAAACTCTCCGTTGCCTCTAGAACTTGCCAAGAGGGACAAGGTGACTCTGCTTGGCTCTAGCTAGCTGCTCTCAGCCCTAGAAAGGTGCCTCCCTTTACCCCTTGGAAAATTTGCCTATGCGTCTTTTTTTAGAGGTCGGCCAGTGGTAGGATAAGGGAAGATGTGGTTTGTTCTTATGAATTAATGATGATGATACATCTAGCTTTTATCAGGGTGCACAAAGACACTGTAGCCTTTAACAAACACATAAACAGCATAGTATCCCATGTTCTAGTACTTGGATCTGGATTCTCTGTTGACACTAACTCACACTAGAGTAACCGCAACCTACCTTGGGATGGGGAAATTTAATCTAAGTACATAAGCTCTGCCATATTGGGATAGACCGAAGGTCCATCAAGTTCAGTATCCTATTACCAACAATAGGAACCCAAAATAGTAAAATAGATTTTGTGCTGCTTACCCCAGGAATAAGCAGTAGTTTTCCTCAAAGTCTCCTTAATAATGGTTAATGAACTTTTCTTCCAGGATTTTATCTTAAACCCTGCTACACTAACTGCTTTTACCACATTCTCAGACAACAAATTCCAGAGCTTGATTATACATAAGGTAAAAAAAAATTTTTAATTCTCTGATTTGTTCTGAATATACCACTTAGTAACAGCATTGCATGCCCTCTGGACCTTATCCTTTTGGATAGAATAAACAAGAAATTAATGTTCACTTATTCCATTCCAGTCTCTTCTCCAAGCTATATAGCCCTAACTTCTTTAACCTTTCCTCACAGGAAAATCGTTTCATCCTCTGGAGGAGGTACAGTGAACTGGAAATTAATCCAAATGGATCCAGCTAAGATCACTCTACTTGTCTATTTTTGGATATGTCCAAGGAATAAATAAATTACTAACATCCTTCCAGGGCTGGCCTTAGCAATTTCAGGGCCCTGTGTGAACCAGTTTGATAGTCCCCTCCCAAGACTCCCTCGGAGAAACATGAAACCAAAGAGAAGAGATGTTAAGACTGGCTTGTGGTGCAGTGGGAGCAGTACAAAGCGTCAGTTGATGAGAAGTAGATTACCAAGGGTGAGAAAGAGGAGAGAAAAGGAAACAGAGTGGGCAATGTAAGTTGAACAAGTAAAGAAGCTTTAACTTTTGGTCAGCTGCCAGTTGCAAAGCAGACTTGGTTAGGTGAAGGGCCCCTAGGAGCGTGGAGCGCTGTTCTGACACCACTGTTGCCCCTGCTTAAGGCTGGTCCTCTAAAATACACATGAAAGTGAAACATTCCTCTGTCACATCTACTGGACCTTGTAATGACTTTTGCCCACAGGAAAACTTTGCCCCTGGACAGTAGTAATTAGGCAATCAAAGAGGATAGGCATACGGGTGGGGGTGGAGGATAGAGAACCTGTAATCCAACAGGCCACTGTTTTTTTTCAGGGTTAAATATATGACAGTGAGTATGAAGCCAACCAGCTACATCTTTTAGGCAGCGTTGGAGAGGTTGAAGATCAGGTGAGTCAGGGTCTCAATTAAGAATAAGCAGAACATCTTCTGCATAATAAAATGAGCTAATACAGTGGATCTGGATCAAATGGGCAAGCGGGCTAAGAAAAAGATTGAATAGGGAAGATGAAAGAATCGAGCCCTGTGGCACACCACAAGACAGGGTGCAGGATGTAGAACAAGAAGCTGAAGTAGAGACTTGGAAAGTGTGCTCTTGCAGTTAGGATGAAAACTTTTTAGAACTATTCCACCTATTATGTTCTTTCTACCCATAGAATTCCTTAAGAGCCTGGCATAATGAATTGAGCAATCTGCCTGTAGATATTCTCTTGAGGATATCATTGTACATTGCCTACAATACTCTTTTAGGCCACCCTATGGCTCCGTATTTAGAATTGAGCCTACTCCTTCTGTTCACTTGCACATGTTTTGATCGTACTCTTTGCCTTGCACTATCACCAGTGAGGTCTAGGTTGCTTTCTTTACTAAGATCAAGGATTATAGTATTATTCATGACTTTAAGCTTAATAAAAATAAGACTAAGTTACTCTTGTTATATCAACATGAAAATTTCCTTCCAGAAGTTCTGTCTTTGTCAGACAGCTTTTCTATAAAAATAGAGTATTTTTCAAAGGTGCTAGAGTTTATTTGGATACAACTTTGTCGGTGGAACCTCAGGTCAATGCTGTAATACAAACTGTCCTTTTAAAACTCAAACAGCTTTGTAATATACGTTCCTTGCTCTCTGAGAAACATTTTTGCTG
This sequence comes from Microcaecilia unicolor, assembly GCF_901765095.1. NCBI lineage: Eukaryota > Metazoa > Chordata > Amphibia > Gymnophiona > Siphonopidae > Microcaecilia > Microcaecilia unicolor. The sequence continues at coordinate 263,309,816 of NC_044031.1, read as the reverse complement.
TTTTGGTTCAATCACTGATTATGTCGTACTTAGATTATTGTAATGATCATATTGTTCGCTTTCTTCCCAACTGCTTTCTAAATGTCAGATGGGAAGACTGCTGCAGCTAAAATTATCTTTCATCTCAAGAAATTCGATAAGGTGACACCATCATTGATTGTTACATTGGCTTTCCATTCAGGCCTGTATTGAATTTTTAAACTAGCATGTATGATATTCAGATTATTTGATTTGATTTTATTGCATTTGTATCCCACATTTTCCCACCTATTTGGAATATTCCTTAATGATACTTTGACTTTGTCTCGCATAACTCCTCACAGTGTAATCCATAACCGAGTTGTAACAAACCGTATTTCCATCATTCACAATGTATTGTAAGCCACACTGAGCCCGCAAAAAGGTGGGAAAATGTGGGATACAAATGCAATAAAATAAATAAATAAATAAATTTGCAGGCTCAATGTGGCTTACAGAGTTTGTTATGACATAGTCCTTCCATGATATCAGATACACTTAGTATTGTATAGAGATTAAATAAGAGAAGAGAAAAGGAAGGTGTTAGGCAGGATAGTATGGAAGGTGGACTTTAATAATTAGAAGGATTGGTGAGGTAGTTTTGTGAGGTTATGGGTTCTCTTTGTAGGCCTTGTTAAAGAGATGTGTCTTCAAAGATTTGCGGAAGTTGGTTATTTCGTCAATAGATTTCAGGGCTGTAGGTAATGCATTCCACAGCTGCGTGCTCATGTGGTGGTGGCTTGTATCAGCTTGTATTTTAGTCCTTTACAGCTGGGGAAGTGCAGGTTGAGAAATTTGCAGGATGATCTTATGGCGTTCCTGGGGGGCAAGCCGACGAGGTTTAGCATGTAGATCAGGGCGTCTGCATGAATGATTTTGTGTACAATCATGCAGATCTTGAACGCAATGCATTCCTTGAGTGGGAGCCAGTGAAGTTTCTCTCTTAGGGGTTTTGCACTTTCGTATTTGGTTTTTCCAAATATGAGTCTGGCAGCGGTATTCTGGGCTGTTTGAAGTTTTTTGATAGTCTGTTCTTTGCAGCCAGCGTACAGTGCGTTGCAGTAGTCCAGATGACTTATTACCATTGACTGTACTAGGGTTTGAGCCCAGAATATTTATTGAGCTTATTCTCATTTTCCTTACGTCCCAACTTCTGTCGTGCAAGGATGTCTTGCTTGATTTTTTCCCCCTCCTTCTTTGATATGTAACAAGAAAATATTAGAGAAATGTATCTTATCAGTCCATTAAGATTTGGCATGACTTACCAAGGGCATCTTTTACTAAGGTGCGTGCACGTTTTTAGTGTGCGCTAAAATTGTGGGCACGCTAAACATTAGAGATGCCCATAGGAATGCATTGGCGTCTCTAATGTTTTTGGAGATATGAACTCCCCCTCAAATCACAAGTTAGGAACCTCAGGGTACAACTAGAGTCTAGACTCAACACTTATGCTGATCCCTCAAAGCTAAGTAACCTTCAGGAGTTGCTTCATCATCTGTGACAACTGCACTACTTTCTCCTTAGATTGAGGAGGCAAGTCTTCTCGCAATTATTCACATCATGATAACATCAAGACTGGATTACTGTAATTCACTGTACATTAGTTTGACTATAAGGGGTTTGCAGCAGCTCAAATTGATTCCGAATGCTGCAGCAGGCTGATAGAATGTTGTAATGGCATGATCACATCACACCATTTCTGCAAAAACTTAACTGGCTACCAGTACAATACAATGCTGAATTAAAAATTCTGTGTCTGATCTTCAAGGCTCTTAAAGGAAATGGGACACAGTACTTAAAGGATCTCCCTCTATACACCTCCAAGTTCGCTAAGGTCCTCCCAATGAGTGTCCCTAACCACACCCTCTCCAAAGGGCATCACATGATGTGATACCCACCGATGAGCCTTCTCCGGAGTAGCCCCCACACTCTGGAATGCTCTCCCTGAAAGACTAGTTACTCCCATCTCTAGATCGTTTATAAATATGTTAAAAGGCAACGATCCCAGCACAGACCCCTGGGGAACCCCACTACCCTTCTCCACTGAGAATACTGACCATTTAACCCTACTCTCTCTTACATCTGTGCCAGTTGGGCTTTAGACTAGGTTACAGCATCGAAACTGTTCTGACATCACTTCTGAGTGAGATCTACAACAAACTTGATGATGGCTTTATTGCTTTAACTAACTAACTAACTAACTAACTAACTAACTAACTAACTAACTAACTAACGTTGTTCCCATACAAGAGACAAAATAGTAAACTCAAGCAAATTAACTCTCTAAACACTCCCACTATGATAGACACAGAACTGAATACAATAAATGTGAATAGAGGGAGATGTTTTAGTAACCTTCCACCAAAGGAGCCACACCCATTGCTTCAGAGTATTTAGCTACATAGATAGATAGATAGAGATGGAGAAAGTGTGTGTGTGTTACATCATTAGACATCTTAATCCTCCATAGTGCAAACAATAAATGAAATCATGCACAGCCCGATGTCCATAACTCAAAATAATCCACAATCAATTTTCAAGTGCAAAAATTGAAAAAAATCTAAAAGTAGAATTACTGCTGCTCAAAAAAACTTCAGTCTTTTCAAATACCAACTGGTCCAGTGAGGTGCCCCGTTTCAAATGTCTGCATTAGGGACTCTAGCAGGCTCAATCTGACAGCTGCATAAAAGTTTCACAAACAGGAAGGGCTTCAGCAGTGTAGCTCAATCTTTCGGCTGCATTTGATGTTATCAATCACAAGCTCCTGTTAGACAGGCCGACAGCTATACGTTTAACCGAACCTTTGGCTATGACAGATAAAGTATCCAAATGCTATTCTTTTCAGTGTGGAGTCCCCCAAGGATCCATTTTATCTCTGGTTTTGTTTAATGTTTTCCTTAGTCCATTAGCCACACTAATACAATCATTTGGCCTTAGTACATATCTCTATGCTGACGATATTCAAATTGTTTACTCTACCCTTGGCAAGATTCCTGATTTGGGACCCTTCCAGCTTTGTTTGGATGAGGTCTCCTAAATGGTTAGGGGACCACCATCTAGTATTAAATCCGCAGAAAACCAATATATGTAGTTTTACAGGTAGCAGTCCCTTTCCTTCCATTACTGCTTTGGCGTTCCCATTCCACTAGTTAATCACATCAGGTATTTAGGGGTTCTGCTGAATTCTAAATTAAATTTTTCTGTACAAATTTCACCAGTACTTAAATCTGGCTTTCTAGCCTTACTCAGACTAAGCTCTGTTTGAGGGTTTTTAGATCATGATGCCCTACACACTTTATATAATGCACTTGTAGGGTCTTGACTATTGCAACACAATTTATGCAGGTGTATTGAAATTTCAAATGAACAGACTACAAACTCTCCAAAATGTAGATGTACAGCTGCTCTGTCATGCTAAGCGAAGAGATCACATTTCCCCACTACTCAATAAACTTCATTTGTTACCGATTGAGCAGAGAGTTCAGTTCAAAATTCTTCTGCTCAGCTATAAGGCTCTTCATATTGGAGTGCCTGATTATTTGGCTAGACTAACACTTCCATAGGTACCAATTCGATCTTTGGAATCATTGAATGATCACTGGTTAATTCTTGCTAGACCCTCTCAGGCTTACTGGGTGCATTTTATGTTTTAGCGCCATTTTTGTGGAAAAATCTTCCACTCTCTCTGCACACAGTTCCATTTTTCAGAAGTTTAAAGTTGGTTTAAAAAGCCATCTTTTCACTCTGGCCCTTTTAGGGGTCTGCTGGGGGCCGGGGGTCAGATCAGTCTGTCATGATATGTTTGTTACATCATTAATGAGAGCCTATGGCCAACTGCATATTGGTATGACTGTTTATATTGAATGGATGTTTTATTTTAACTTTCTATCAGTTTAGTGGAGTTCATTTCTGGATATTGATTTTATTGTACATCACCTTGACTTACATTGTTAAAAAAGGTGGTTTGATCAAATATGAATAAACTATAACTGTATAACTATCAGTCCTTTAGGGAAGAGAAGGGAAGGGGGATGGGATTTGATGTACCTACTTTCTGTGGTTATGGTCTAAGGGGTCCTTTTGCTAAGGTGCACCGAAAAATGTAGGTGCATGTTTTGGGTGTGCACAGATCCATTTTTCAGTTCGCCTGGAAAAAATGCCTTTTTTATTTTTGCAGAAAACGGACGTGCAGCAAAATAAAAATTGGTGCACGTCCATTTTGGGTCTGAGACCGCCAGCCATTGACTTAGCAGTAAGGTCTTACACATTAACCAGGCGGTAATAATCAGAGGGGTTAACAAAAAGCACAGTTTGGTGAATTGTATTGTAATTGAGAGGTACGAATAGCGACATGTAGACTGTTAGTATAGTGATTGCAATGTAATGTGTAACCTTTGCTTCTTTCACCAATAAAATCTTTAAACATAACCAGACGGTAATGACCTACGTATGGCAAATGCCACTCGCTAGAAAATAAAAATTATTTTTCAGACACACGTATTGGATTTACGCAAAAAAATGAAATTACCGCAAGAGCCACATGGTAGCCAGTCGGTAACTCCAAGTTGGCATATGTTGGGCGCATGTAGACACTTAAGTGTCTTAGTAAAAGGGCCCCTAAGTGGTTTGTATATTATACACAGGTACTTATTTTGTTCCTCAGGCAATGGAGGGTTCAATGATTTGCCCAGACTCACTAGGAGCTGTGTGATTAATAATTTTAATTGAAATACAGCTCCATTTATTTTATATGATCTACTGTGTGTTTTTAATGTGTATATTTGACATGGGAATAACATAATACAATTACTAGGATTCAATTTACCTATCTCCAAATTGACCTCACTGATTGTGTTTATGCACCACAGATCATGTGGTTTACTTCGGTGTAGTTGCAATAAAATCTATGTTGATAAAAGTACAAGACCCCTACATGTATGGATAGATGAATATTGCTCCACTATCACCAGGAAGAAATTAGGTGCTCCTTTGGTACAACATTGTTCTTTGAAGTCCCATAGCTTTGAAGATTTGGTATGCTTCGCGATTGATAGAGTGCTGCCCACAGTGAGGCAGGGCAATATTGACAGGACCTGGTTATAACTTGAGCAACAATGGATCATTCATTTCAGCTCACTAGAATCTAAGGGTTTCAATACGAATATTAATTGGAGTAGTTTTACTTGAGAACCTTTTTTCCAGCAGACTTTTTTTTTTTTTTGTAAGAGCATCTCCTCTGCTTCCAGTTTTGGATTGACAGTTCTACAGCGGCAATAGGGGTTAAGAGACGCCACCACCATTTTAATTTTGTTATTCAGCAGCAGAGTGGATATGAGAGAGCTAGCACTGTCAGTAGGGTTGGCATCAGGAACTGTAAATAATCTAGATATTTATTAAAATCTAAAACTAGGTGGTTTCCAATAAAACCATGCATAATCCATTACACATTATAGCACAAGACAATACATGGTAGAATACATTACAACAAAGTCCCCACAATATCAGCAAAATGGTAAAAAAAACATGCAGCCACAAAAAGCTTAGTCTTCAACAATTTTTTAAACTGCACAAGACTATCATAAAGGTGAAACTGTCCAGGGACAACATTCCATAATGAAATTCCTGCTGACACAAATGCAGAAGACCTTCTGTCAACATAATTTAAATGCACTACCTCATCTGTTGACAGTCGCATGGCAGTCTCTGATCTTAATACCCGTCTTGGCTGGTAGATGGATGAAACTTGTTTCAAATAATATGGTGAAGCAGCATACAACATCTGGTATATGATCACCAGTACCCTAAATTGTATTCTTTGTTGCACTGGAGAAATATGAGAGAACTTTGATACTCCCACTAAACCTCGAGCTTCCGCATTCTGGATTACTTGCAATGCTCTTACACTTGATGCAGACATGCCAATGTACAATGCATTGCAGTAATCCAGCTGCACGAAAGCCATACTTTGAAGTACACTCTGGAAAACATGCAAAGGCAGCATCGGTTTCAATTGAACTATCATATGCAAAAATTTGAATGTTTGTTTTTTGAATCCCACTCACAACCTGAGTCTTCATTGTAAACCTGCAATCCAACACAACACTCAACAGTTTCAGTTCTTTCTTCACTGGAACATACATATTCCCGCTTTATCTTGTGCGTGACACTTGTGCTGTTTTATATTTCAGGTGACCTTTTGAAGATCCCCCGAAGAAGCTTTGGTGAAACGGGTGCCTGTTGTGGTCTGAGCTTGAGATAAGTGTCACCGTTATTGCAGTATTTGCATGGGTATAGTTGCTGCAGTTTTAAACTTAGATTGCTGATGATAAAAATCTGCACAGTTGACAGTTCTTGTACCAATGAAAGAAATTAACAATAAAAAGATAATTAAAAAAACTAAAGACTTTGGTTGAGGGGAGGAAGTTTTTGACCAATGATTTTAGTAGTCACTGGAAGTCAATTACCGGGACCCCGATTAGGACTCTCTGCCCCTTGACATGCCTCCTGTGCTACAAAAAAAAAAACAATTTTTTAGCACGGGATTAGCGCGCGCTGAACGGCACACTACCGTGGGACACCACAGCATGTCTCATGGTAGTGCTATTTGATGCACAGTAGCAGTGGCGTAGCCAGACTGCCAATTTTGGATGGGCCTGAACCCAAAGTGGGTGGGCACAAAATTTTCTCTCTACCCCCCTCCCCCAGCAAAATTTAGTCACGCTAATCAAATGCATTTGTCACACAGGGTAAAGTGCTGCTTTTCAGTGCATTAGATTTCAGAAAATTTATTTAATAGCCTAACACCCTTTTCAGTGAGCTTTCAGAGGCCAAAACCTCCTGCCTCAGGTCAGTATAATGCTGTTACGGTATCCTCGCCTGACCTAAGGAAGGAAGTATTGGTCTCTGAAACTTCATTAACACAGGTACCATATTACTTTATCCTAAATTTAAAATAAAATTATTTTCTTTACCTTTCTTGTATGGCCATTTACTTTTTCTCATTGTGTCGCTCCCAGTCTCTAGATTCTGCTTTCCTTCGTTTTCGCTTAACTCTTCTGCCAGGTTTTCCTGGCCATTTGTAATTTTTTTTCTCCTTTTTCTTTGCTTTCTTCAATATTTTTGTGCCTCTCTCTCTCTGTCCTGATTTAATTCATTCTTGCTATCCATTCTTTAATTTCCTTCATCTACTTATGGCTTTTCATCTTTTTCTCACCCTTGTTCTCCCCATGCCCCTTCCTCTTATTCTCCAATCTTTCACTACTCCCCTTTTCCATCCAGCAGCTCTCCTCTTTCTCTCCCCATCCTTCCAGTCTCCCTTCTCTCTCCCCATCCTTCGAGTAGTCTCCCCTCTTTCTTTCTGCATCCTTCTGTCCAGTGTCACCACTTTCTCCCTACCCTTCCATCCAGCGTCTTCCCTCTTTCTCTCCCCATTCTTCCATCCATCTACCCTCTCTCCTGATCCTTCCATCTAATGTCTCTCTCTCCCTCTTTCTAACCAGTGTCTCTGTATCTCTCTACCCTTTTCTGTTCAGTGTCCCTTCTCTCTCCACATCCTTCCAGTCTCTCCTCTTTCTCTCTGCATCCTTTCATCCATCTCCCCTCTTTCTCTCCCCATCCTTCCATCCAGAGTCTCTCTCCCCATCCATCCATTTTCCCTCTTTCTTTCCCCATCCTTCCATCTGATTTCCCTTTTTTCTCCCCATCCTTCCATCTGTTTTCCCTTTTTTCTCCCCATCCTTCCATGTTTTCCCTCTTCCTCCCCAACCTTCCATCTGTTTTCCCTCTTTCTCTGCCATCCTTCCATCTGTTTTCCCTTTCTCTGCCATCCTTCCATCTGTTTTCCCTCTTTTCTCTTTCCTCGAGGCCCGCCCTGAATGCCAGCGCCAGCCCCAGCTCCCATTGCCGGCCACTGCTGCTTTTCCTGTTGAGCAGCAGGGCCGGCGCTTCAAAAAGAAGAAGCGCTAACGCTAAGGACGAAAAATGTAAAAAAAAAAAAAAAAAAAAAAGCGCGGCACTGGCAGGCACTGTCTAGGCAGCCTTGAGGCATTGGCTGCTAGCTCTGCAGGCTCCTCCCGTCTCTTACGTTACTGCCCCTGCGTCGCTCCAGGGGCAGTGACGTAGGAGACGGGAGGAGCCTGCGAGCCAGCAGCCAATGCCTCAAGGCTGCCTAGACAGTGCCTGCCGGTGCTGCGCTTTTTTTAAAAAACATTTTTCATCCTTAGCGTTAGTGTTTCTTCTTTTTGTAGCGCCGGCCCTGCTGCTCAACAGGAAAAGCAGCAGTGGCCGGCAATGGGAGCTGGAGCTGGCCGGGCCTGGGCTGAAATTGGGTGGGTCTGGGCCCAGCCAGGCCCACCCATAGCTAAGCCCCTGCACAGTAGTCACAGCTTAGTAAAAGGGCCCCTAAGATATTTTCAGTCTGCAGATTTCATTGTAATTTTATTTTTTTTAAGGAGGTGACATTCAGCCCACAGTAGTCAGTGGTTTTAAGGCTGCTGGCATACATATTCAATGCTGGGCCACGTTCAGGCACTTTCACAGAATGTCCAGTACCCACATACTTAATTGGGCACAGATGGTACTGTTTTTTGTGTGGTTCAGTCTGCCAAGTTAGATATATGGGCACTGAATATGGCCAATACCCACATATCTGCTGGCTCTGCCCCAACTCCATCCCCAGTCTGCCCTGGCTCTAACCATACAATCAGGGGTGTAGCCATGGGTGGGCCTGGGCCCACCCAGTAGCTGTGTCCCTTAAGTAGCTGCTATCTTCCGCAGGTCACAGGCTCGCAGCGATTCCCACACTCTGCTTGCCGCTCAACAACCTCCTTGCATCTGCTAAGCGCTAACCTGGAAGCCTCTCCTCTGCTGCAACTTTCGGTTTCTGCCCAGTCAAGATGCGGCAGAGGAGAGGCTTATGGGTTAGCGCTTAGTGGCTGTAAGGAGATCGTTGAGCAGCAAGCAACGTGTAGAAATCACTGTTGCTGCCGGCAACCCATAGAAGCACGAGGAGAGTTGTGGGTGGGATAGGAAAGAGAAAGGAAGGGGATGATAGATGCTGCATGGGGTGAGGGAAAATAGGGGAAAGATGCTGCACGGGGGAAGGGAAACGGGAAACAGATGCTGCATGGGGAGAGGGAAGATGGGGACAGATGATGCACGGGGAGAGGGAAAACAGGAGACAGATGCTGCATGGGGGAGGGAAAATGGGGACAGATGCTGCACAGGGGGAGGGAAGACAAAAGACAGGACAGATGCTGCATGGAGGGAGGGAAGATGGGGAAAGATGCTGCATGGAAAGGGGAACATGAGAGGGAAGATGCTGCATGGGGGACAAGATGCTGCACAGAGGAAGAAGGGAGATATGCAGCAAAGGGGTGGAGGGGTGAGACGGAGAAATTTTGCATATGAGGTAGACGGGAGGGAAACAAACTATCGTTAAAATAAGCAGAATTTAATAATTTTCAAACAAATGATAATAAAACGATCACACATTAAAAATGACCCGACACAACGTTGTGTTTCGGCTGGACAGGCCTACATCAGGAGTCTTGTAATCAAGGTGAACAATGAATTAAACACATCGACTGATGTAATAAAGGAATCCCAAACCACGAATAAAAGATTCCAAAAGATAAAAGGTCTGCAGACAGCCTGGCTTATATTCCCACCTTTTTTATTTTTTACTTCACGCCTCGTGGGATCTATTGAGTTCTCCACTTCTGTGGATTCTTTGTAGACGGGAGGGAGACATGCTGCATAGAGAGGTGATAGGTGGCAAGAGAGGGAGAAATGTTGAACATAGGGGTGGAGAGGAGGGAGAAATATCGGACGTAACTGTAGAGAGAAGGGAGAAATGTTAGACTTAGGGTGGAGGGGAGGGAGAAATGTTGGACATGATGGTAGAGGGAAGGAAGAGAGTGATGTTGGACCCAGAACTCAAGGGAGGGGGAGAGAGAGAGCTGGTGAACAGTGGGAATGAGAGGGCGAGATGTTGGACTTGGGAGTGGATGAGAAGGAGGGAGAAGTACACAGGAAGTGGTGAGAGGAGAAAGAGGGAAAAATGCTGGACTATGGGGGAGAGGGCAGGAGGGAAAAGAGAAGGGACAGGAAAATGTCAGGCTATGAGGATGGGGTGGGGAGGGAAGAAGAGGGATCAGATGCTAGCTAGAAGGGTGGAGGGAGGAAGACAATGGGTATGGTGGAACCCTGTGGGGGAGGCCAGGAGGGGGAGGAGGATGGGGTGGCAAGGAAATGAATGAGAGGATAGTAATTACAGAGGGTAGAAATATGGTAATGGGGAGTAGATTAAAGATGAAAGATAATGTAAGGCTGGGGAAGGAGTGAGATAGGGAATGGGAGAGCTAATGGGTGAGAGAAGAAGATGGAAATTTGATATGTAGTTGAAAAGTAAAAAGGAGGAGAAGAAGGGTGAGAGAGAGGCAGAAAAGAGCTAAAAATGAATTATCAATATGTCAGAGGCAGGAATAGTGAGGGAACAGACAGGAGAGAAAAGACAAATGGACTGCAGCCACTTGAAGAAGAATTAGCAGACAGACAGGAAAGCAGAAAAGAGAAATTGGAATCAACAAGATGGAAAAATAAAATGTCCAGACAACAAGGTAGAAACAAAGCATTTTATTTTGAATGTTTTAAATGGAATATGTTAGCTTTCGTGAGTGTGCTTAGCAAATGATTTTGTATTGTGTTCAGTAGAAAAGGAAATGCATTTCTGTTTGATGTTTCCGGTGTTGCAGTAATGCTAAGTTTTAACTTCTTGGGGTTCCTGTTCAATTTTTGTGTAAATATTTTATTTCTAATTTGTGATCCCTTATTCTGTATTTGGGGAGGGTCTGTTGGTGTGATAATAATGGCAGGTGGGAAATCTGAGAGGAGGCAGAGAGGAAAGAGAATTGGAGAGGGGGCCCTCCTTTATTTTCTGACCTGAGCCCAAGCAGGTCTAACACCAGTCCTGACCCTTGCTGTATAGCTGGTTAGGACCCCCAAGCATCCAAAGACAGCCAGAGCTCCATTCTACCAAGCTCTGCAGTTGGCAACAGCATCCTTGAGCCAACGACAGCTAAGCATGTGTGGGGTGCCGGCATCAGTGGCTTAGGGTCATTGCTGCTGCCTGCCAAACTTGGTAAAAGACAGTTGTGGCCACCTTCAGAGAAAGTCTTCAGTTGACAGAGCTTGGGGATCCTCATTAGCTAAAGTATTTATATTTTGAGGTGGGGGTAGGGCAGGGCAGAGAAAATGTTGTGCCCACCCATTTTGGGCTCAGGCCCACCCAAAACTGGCTGTCTGGCTACATCACTGCATACAATACCCCCCAAAAAAGGTAGGTAAGCAATCCGCAAGATCCAATGTGGTATAAAAAGGGAGGCAAATCACACAGAGGAGTCCTTATTTAAATGTATTCACCACAACAATCATAGAACTCTAGAACACCAGACACGGCCTGGATAACTGCGGATGAATATCCTCTCCCATTCCCATGATCAGGGGGAGCCTCTCCTGCCTACGTAAACCCCTTTGAATGTCTACCATTTTATTTTTATCCTTTCCAACCCAATGCATAAGGGATTGAAAAAAAATGTCTGTCCGTTTATAGCGGGGCAAAATTACTCTGAAAAATGTAACAGAATAGGATCAAATGTGGTATGGGGGGAAAACTGGTAAAAAGACAGAGTTGAAATGGGCCAAATGACATGATGTTTCAGAGATATAAAGCCCCCTCCCATCCCTAGAAATTGTGCAGTTCCTGTCTAGGAGAGATGCAGTTCCAGCAGCTGCAGCATTCACTGTAACGTAGATGTCAGAGAACTGCACTGAGGGCCAGTGTAACCTTTAGGCAGACCAGGCGGCAAAGAGCAGCTGCAATCTGTGGGGCAGCTGCAGTCAAAGCAAAACAAGGCCTGACAGTTACACAAACTCAGAGAACACGCAGCACATATTTTTACCTACACAGAGGGTGGACAGTGTTGAAATAGCCCCTTTAACCGGTTAAATAACAAAATCTGTGAGGTGGAGGAGGATGACCTAGAAGCCTGAAAGTTAATTGAGGGGGGTGAAAGACTGAATGTTCACCTAGAGCACCTAATAGCTTTGCACTGGTCCCGATTCTTCTCTCATCTCTTCTGGATACAGACACACAGTCCATGCAGAGACACACAAGCACACACGCAGAGACGAAACAAGCACGCAAGGCAGGCAGGCAGGCAGTGCTGCCATGTAGAAATACACACATATAAACATATACACTTGTACAGATGTCCACACAAATAAGCATGCATACACAATAATACTTCTTTAAAAAAATGACAATGAAATCTGCAGACTGCAAATATCTTAGGCCTCTTTTACCAAACCGTGCTAGCAATTCTTGGCATGGCAATGCTGACAAAGCCGTGCAGGAATTGCTAGTGTGGTATTGTAAAAGAGGACCTTAGTTTGCAGATTTAATTAAGTTTTTTTTTTTATCGAGTCAGATCAGTTTGGTGGGCAGGAAGGATGCCACTAGACACCAGGGAATTTGTTTTTTTTAGTCAGGAGGAGGAAGGGGTAATGGGTGGGTGGGTTGGGGTGCTCTAGATACCAGAGCAGCTTTTAAAATCAGAAGTGGGGGCCACTTATTTTATTGTCAACCTTTCTGTCAGTGCCTGATCCAACTCTGGCTCAGGCACTGACAAGAAGAGTGACATTTCCCAATGAGCTGTCAATTACTGCTGCAGTTCTTACATGGAACTAATTTGCATGCTTATTGCATACAGCATTCCATGCTAAGTTGGGGGGGGGGGGGCCTAATTTCACAGTAGAGCTGCAGCTGTGCTGTGAGGCTTCCTGCATCTGGTCTGTTTGCATGGTTTTTCCCAGCATGCACACCCCCTCCTACTGCCACTTCCCACCCTCCTGAACCGACTCTAAATGATTCAGATGCATATTTCATTTTACTTTGTTGTAAATTCTACCATGAAACCTAGTGACTGAACTGTACAATTTTCTTAACAGTTGTTATATACAGTGACACCTGACTGACTTGACTGACTAATTTACTATTGTTTATGTGTACAGCCTCTTAGTGGTGAAGAAGCACCACAACACCTGTTGCCTTGGGTCAGGAACATCCTATAAACTCTCAGATATGACATCTGTTCAAAGTGACATACAATAGCTAGATATCATTATTGGTTTAATTATATTATTTCTAAATCTTAAGAAAAGCCATGCGGAGTCAGACCAAGGTCAATTGAGTCTAGCATCCTGTCCCTGACCCAGAATATCCCAAAAAGGAGATCTATTTCCCATAGTTAATTTCCATGGGTGAACACTGGCTTTCCCAAGTCTTCCAGCCTATTATTTTATATGTACTTTAACTTCAGGAACTTGTCTAATTCTCATTAGAATATCACTATGCTAGTCACCTTGACCATATCCTCCAGCAACAGATTTCACAGTTTAATTACGCACTGCATAAAAAAGCAACTTTTGGGGAAATGTAAGAAAGCAGGAAAAAGAGATCTCCCTTTCCACCCCCCCCCCCCCCCCATATTCAGCATCTCCCTTGACCTCACCATCTCCAGCATTTCCTCAGATCTCCTCTTCTATTTTGTTCATGTCCAGCATCTCCCACAATCTACTCTTCCACATGCCTAGCATCTCCCATGATCTTCCCTTTTAGCACCCTTCCCCTGCCCACCATCTTCTCTCATCTCCTTTTCCACCTTGCTGCCACCATCCTGACACCTGAGACAGAACATAGCACTGCAGGGCCTTGAAGCCTGAGTACATGCTGTGCATCTTCAGCCCCTACTAGGGTGGCCCCCAGGCTTTTTGCCAGACTCAACTATGTCCCTGCTCCAAGCAACTTGTTTAACTTAAAGTCTACTCCCACTCAACCCATCTGTACAATACACTCTCTCACACTCTTCCCTCACTCCTCTTCAATATCCTCTCCCCCCCCCACACACACACACACACACAACTTGTCTCTAATCCATACAGACTCAATCTCTGACTACTTCTCTCATCAGTTAGCCTTCACCATCCTTTTCCATCTTCTGTAAGCTAATTGTCCCTGCAGTTTGACACTCCCATCACATTCTTTGGAGGCTTGCAGTCAGCAACTGCTATTGTTTTCTTTTGACACCACATAGGGCTCAGTGACTTTCAGCTGTGCAGTATTCAAACTCCCATGCTGTTCTCAGAATTTCATATGCATAGCAAAGGAGTCTGGGCACTGTATGACAAGCTCACTGAGGGTCAAGCTGAATCCTCATCTGTGAGGGTCTCAAGAGTAAATCAAACCATCTAAATAGAATTAAACAAGTTTTGAAATGTATATAGTATGAGAACTGTGGTTGTACCACAGAAAGGCTGTAAATACAGGTTTGATGGTCATGCGTCATTCTTGCTTTATTTCATCTGATACTGAGCTTGCCTGTCTCGTCTTCCGCCAGGGTCACTTTACTCATACTACCCCTCTCCTCAAGACCCTTCACTGGCTCCCTATCTGTTTTCGCATCCTGTTCAAACTTCTTCTACTAACCTATAAATGTACTCACTCTGCTGCTCCCCAGTATCTCTCCACACTCGTCCTTCCCTACACCCCTTCCCGTGCACTCCGCTCCATGGATAAATCCTTCTTATCTGTTCCCTTCTCCACTACTGCCAACTCCAGACTTCGCGCCTTTTGTCTCGCTGCACCCTACGCCTGGAATAAACTTCCTGAGCCCCTACGTCTTGCCCCATCCTTGGCCACCTTTAAATCTAGACTGAAAGCCCACCTCTTTAACATTGCTTTTGACTCGTAACCACTTGTAACCACTCGCCTCCACCTACCCTCCTCTCTTCCTTCCCGTTCACATTAATTGATTTGATTTGCTTACTTTATTTATTTTTTGTCTATTAGATTGTAAGCTCTTTGAGCAGGGACTGTCTTTCTTCTATGTTTGTGCAGCGCTGCGTACGCCTTGTAGCGCTATAGAAATGCTAAATAGTAGTAGTAGTAGTAGTACTCTCAGGACAAAACCCCAGCTACTGTTTAAAAAAAAAAAGTTTCCTTCTTTTGGCAATCAAATCCACCTCAAACCTATTCACCAGTAAAGGGGGAAGACTCTATTGACATTTAAATTCCCTTGCATCTTGCACCAATTCTCCCCTCCCCCCAAAAAAGCTCTCAAGTGTGTTTAATGCTGGAAAATGAATGCCAGATCCAGGTCAGCATAGAAAGGTTGGATGAGAGGAGTGGGTATGTAGTGGCACCTTCTCTCCCTCCAACACTACTGTGCTGACCCAACCTGACCCTCCTTCCCTCCCTTAATAATAATAAAGAATTCCCCAGTGGCCTGGTGCCCCCCCCCCCCCACTCTTACCTCCCTCACTTCTGTCCACAAATGTCCTGGTAGTCCAGTGATGGACCCCTCCCCCAGCTAAGCCCAGCCCAGTGCCCCCCGGCCAGGCTGGGCCCAGCTCCCTTAGTCACCAATGTACTGGTGGTCTACTGGAATTCCACTCCCACAAGACCCTTCCTTACTTCCCTTGTAAGAGGTGAGAGCGATACATACTTGCCTCCACCTCTGGGTACCATCATCTTCAAAATGGTGGTGCCCTGCCCTGCCTAGTGCATCCTGGGATGCATTGTGTGGGGCCTAAGTACCATATAAGGGTGTTTCAAGATGGTGAATGGAAGAAGCAGGAGCGAGTGGTTATCACTCCTGCTTCCAATGAAAAGGTAGGGGGGTGGGCCTGGCACTGTAGGGGGGAGGGGCTATGGGTAGGTCAGGACTGGCCTGGCCTTAAGGTTTATTATTTATTTATTAAGTCTGGGATAAGGGGGGGCAAGAAGAGAGGTCGGGTTGGAGAATTATTGCTGTGGCATGCTTTTTTTTTCTCTCCTAATGTCAACTTTTCTGTTAGTGCATGAGCCAATCACCACTCAGGCACTGACAGAAAAGTTGGCATTTATGTGCTGAGCTATGCAATTTTAGCACAGCATGAATCTGCATTAGTTTGAGCCTGTCACACAGCAATTTTTCAGCACTAGAGTCGTGGTAGGGTTTCCCTGTACTGCAAATCTTTGAGCATGGAGCTCTTTAAGTCTGATCCAAGAATGAGATATATTGAATGTTAGAGAGATTCTCCACATTACAGAGATGGTTATAAGATCATTGATTTTTGAATGTGTGTGAAAGATGTGTGATTGGACAGTAGCCAGGGTTGAAGCCTTGGCAATTGGTGCTACTGCTCACTTGTTTTAGATTTATGCTAATTCACCCCCTTGCTGTGTTAAATACTGGATAATTCCCAAAATGAATAGGTTTCTCCTCACAGGCAAGCTCTCCTTTGAGCCTTGGGCTACTTCAGCAGGGACAGTCTGGAACATACTGTCAGGGCCAGATGCACTAAACTTTAACAAGTCTTAAATGAGCCTTTAAGAAAGAATTTTTTAACCGTTGCATGCACTAAAGCCCATTTTCCGACGACGGTAGCAGCTAACGAAAACGGAATGCAGATGAGCAATTCGTGTAGAAACCCTATTGTAATGAGATGCACTAACCTTTTCCGATTGGTTTAACGCAGGAAAACCAAATGAAATGCCTGGACCTCTCTTTGTGGCTGTGCGGGCTTGGAAAAACAAAAAAACAAACAAACCTTATAGGATGGCAAGCTCAGGAGGGGGCAAAGGTGCTCATCAGGAGCGTCCTTCAGGGACGGCCTTGCCCCCCCCCCCCGCCCGAGTTCGCCGTTTCCCCCCACTTCCCCCTGCATCAAAACAAAAATCAAAACTTAAGGCTGCCCCAGCCCCCCTCCCTTCCTCTCTTTCCCAGCTCCGCCTCCTGCCATCCTCCGCCCCATGTGCTATACAAATGTTAATAATAATAATACTTAAATTTGAGTACTCATAAGTGTACACCTTACTTTAAGGTTTATTAAAACATTTGCTATACATAAGGGTGATTTTTTTTTTTACTCCAACTATGATAAATATCGGAGGTAGACATTTTATATACATATTTTAACCTTTTACAGACATATTGTTAAACTGTAACACTACATCAGACTTGCACAGATACATTTTAGATTAATGTTACTTGAACATTGTTTCAGTGCCAATAACTAATTAAAACCTGAAATGTAGTGGATTCCCTTTGTATTCACACAGCTGGGGCCTTTAAAATTAGGTATACATCCAGTATATTAGTAATTAAATGTAACTCTGCATTCATTATGCAATATACCAACAGTGATACATTTAAGCTAATGGCCAACAAACATGACTTGGAGGTTCATTAATTTCAACTGATCAACAACAACTTTGCTATGTTTTTCATAATTTTAGCCTCATTCCCAAGTCAGCATCCCAATTCATTTGTTAACAATGTGCCTCTCTCCTGGCAGGGGCATAGCCAGCCCTCTGATTTCATTGGGGGGGGGGGGGGGGAGGGAACACATTCCCTCCTTCCAACACACCACAAATAATACCATTCCAGGTGGGAATGCCAAATCCCCACCAGCCAAAACCTTGTCCTCACCCTTCTGCACTACAGAAGTTGGCAGCTGCTGACACCAGGACTCCCTGAGCATACTCAGTTCTTGTGCAAACGGTGCATGCACAAGGAGTTTCGATGGCTGGCAGCACACTGCTGATTTCTGTACTGTAGCAACATGAGGAGCAGAGCAGCTCAGTAGCAAATTTCTTTGTCTGGGAGGGCTTTGGTATCCCCTCCAGTCATTTAACTGGAGCTGCACGTTTGGAGGGAGCCTGAGCCCAAAACGTGGAGGGGGGGCTGTGGGCCATGGCTGTGCCACCGTCTCCTAGACGCTGCCCCCTCCCCAGCAAACCCTAATTGATATTTATATTTTTTACAGGTTGCAAACAGAATGCCCAGCCTTTTCCTCATCAATCATAAGTGGAGTGAATTGGAGATATACTCTCATTTTTCTGTGATTTGCATGTGACCACTCTGTTAGCGTAGATAGACACCCCGTTTACCACCATCTTCCCCCTCTTCTCCACCCCATTCCCATCCTAAGCTAGCAATGCTTTGGGAGGGGCATTGCCCAACACGTTCCTCTCCAAAACTCCACCCTTGGGGAGGAAGGAGAGTTGATGGACTGTGTTTGAGAGAGTGGAAAGGAAATAGCATAAAGGAGAGAAGGAGAATAAAACTAGAACTAAATAGAAACTGGGATGAGTAAGGAAAGGGAGAGGTGAGGGTATATAAGTATTGCCACACTGGGACAGACCAAAGGTCCATCAAGTCCAGCATCCTGTTTCCAACAGTGGCCAATCCAGGTCACAAATATCTGGCAAGATCCCCCCTAAAATTCAATACAATGTATGCTGCTTATCCCAGAAATAAGCAGTGGATTTTCCCCAAGTCAATTTAATAATGGTCTATGGACTTTTCCTTTTTATGAAGCCGGCCAGACCTTTTTTAAACCCCGCTAAGCTAACCGCCTTTACCGCATTCCCTGGGTAAGTTATGAAGAATGAGGGCTGAAAAGAGGAGAGGCAAGTGGAGGGATAAAATACATACGGAGGGGACATAAATAGAAGAAAAGAAGAAAGTAAGTTGGCAGACTGCTATTGATAGTAAGATTGGAGGGGGAATGCACTGGAAAAGATGGAGGGGGAAATAAAGAATAGAAAAAAGTGATATGAATTGGAAGTGCATGTCCAATTGGTTTGGATTCACGATGTCCCTCTGGCTAGTTGCCCTGAACTGTGTTTGGTCTTCAGTCAAGCAGCTAATCCCTGACATAGTGAAATCCATAGTTGCTGTTATGTTAATGGTCCCTTGCAAGTGAGGCATTCATTTTTACTGATGGGCCAATGCGCAGAACCTAATGCCAGCGCTAGAGCTGATTAGTGCTGAACTAGCGCTGGTGTTAATCTGTGCAGAATGTTCACAGAGCTCCAGCGCAGGAAACATGTGTGGCAAAGATTAGTGCAAATAGTATTTAAATATATTCAAACAGATGTTAATGAGATCATTTCCTAGTCTCTTACCACTGGAAACCTAAACGCCAGCTCAGAGCTGGCATTAAGTTGTTTGAAGAGAGGTTTTCCCCCATCATTTTTTCTTTAAAATCTGCCAGTTTGGATTGAATGTGGAAGCCCCTGGAAGCCTCTAACACTAGGCGTGAGAAACACACGCGTGCAAGTCCGAACAAAGCCGAAAATGAAAGCACAACATTGGCGCCTGCTTTCTGTGCTTAAATATAAACCTTCAGTGAAAAAAATTGTGAAAGGCTTATATTTAAAGGCACAGAGAAACGGCACTAAGATCTGCTTCACTTGCGGGTTTTGCCTACCATATGCGCACAAGAGCCAGACTTACTGCAAAACTCTTGGGCTCATGCGGTCGGCATGTTCCTCCCCTTACTTTTAGTCTCCTAGTGCGCATGATATTTGCATGCAATTAGTGTTGAGCATTGGGGAGCTATTTTCCTGCTCTATTCCTGGGCGCTGTTCGCTATAGCACCAAGGTTCTGAGCATCAGCCCATGAGACACTTATCTTACTGGTGAAAGAGGAGGGGTTGGTGATATTCAGATGTTCCCCAGTGGGTGGCTTTACAGAGAAACTGAACCAAACTGAGGGCCAGATGCATCAACCAAACGTTAAAAAATCTAAAACGTTAAAGTCCTTAATGAATTTTAAAAAACGAAGAATGCACCAAAAAAACAAGTCGCACATGTTCGGTGCGGTACTGTAAAGCAGAATGCTTCAAACTGGTGTAATCCCCGTTGGTAATCAGCCCCTAAAGCATGCGCAGAGCAGCCAAGCGTTATGCTGGCTGCTCTGCGCATGCCACAAACGTCAAAACAACCAAGAAACAAAAACCAAAACACAAACACGTTGCATGGATCGGGAGGGGACAAAGGCGCTCGTCAGGAGCGTCCTTCACGGACGGCCTTGGCCCCCGCCCCGCCCAAGTTCGTCGCTGCTCCCCGCTTCCCCCTGCATCAAAACAAAAATCAAAATTTAAGGCTGCCCCGGCCCACCTCCCTTCCTCTCTTCCCCAGCTCCACCTCCTGCCATCCTCCGCCCCTGTGCCCCACCCCCACCTCCTTCTTACCGGGCCCGCGCAGCGCCTCTCACCTCTGTGTGAAGGCGCTGCACGGGCAGAAAGAACAGCTGATACCTCTTCACCCAGTCTTCACGTCTCTCCTTTCCTCCTGGGCCTGCCCAGGTGAGAGGCGCTGCGCGGGCCCGGTAAGGAGGGGGCCCGGTGGAGGGGGGGAGCGGCGGCGATGACCTCATAATTTCAAAGGCCCCAGCTGTTTGAATACAAAGGGAATCCACTACATTTCAGGTTTTAATTAGTTATTGGCACTGAAACAATGTTCAAGTAACATTAATCTAAAATGTATCTGTGCAAGTCTGATGTAATGTTACAGTTTAACAATATGTCTGTAAAAGGTTAAAATATGTATATAAAATGTCTACCTCCGATATTTATCATAGTTGGAGTAAAAAAAAATCACCCTTACGTATAGCAAATGTTTTAATAAACATTTAATAAACCTTTAATAAAGTAAGGTGTACACTTATGAGTACTCAAATTTAAGTATTATTATTATTAACATTTGTATAGCGCTACCAGACACACGCAGCGCTGAACACCTGACACAGAGAGACAGTCCCTGCTCGATAGAGCTTACAATCTAAAAATACAGACAGACAATTAAGGGCGAGGAAAGTACTGGGTGAGAAGGAACAAGGATAGGGGAATTGAGTAGTGGTTAGGAGCCAAAAGCAGTGGTGAAAAGGTGGGTTTTCAGCATAGATTTGAAAACAGGTAGGCGTACAGGCTCAGGACGACCATTCCAGGCATAAGGTGCTGCGAGGGAAAAGGAACGAAGCCTGGAATTAGCAGTGGAGGAGAAGGGGGACGACAAGAGAGATTTGTCTAGCGAGCGGAGATTACGGGGAGGAATGTAGGGAGAGAGGAGAGGTAATGGGGGGCTGCAGAATGGATGCATTTAAAGGTCAGTAAAAGAAGTTTGAACTGTACGCGGAAGTGGACAGGGAGCCAGTGAAGTGACTTGAGTGGGCTAGTGTGGGTAAAACGATTTTGGCGGAAAATAAGTCGTGCCGCAGAATTTTGGACAGACTGGAGAGAGAGGGCTGAGCGAAAGACCAGTGAGAAGTAAATTGCAATAATCTAAGCGAGAGGTGACAAGGGTTTGGATAAGGGTTCTGGTAGCGTATTCAGAGAGGAAGGGGCGAATTTTGCTAATGTTGTAGACAAAGAAATGACAGGTTTTGGCCGTCTGCTGGATGTTAGCGGAAAAGGAGAGGGAGGAATCAAAGATGACTCCTAGGTTGCGAGCAGATGAGACAGGGAGGATGAGGGTGCCATCTACTGAAATAGAGAATGGGGGGGGAGGGGCGAGGTGGGCTTGGGGGGAAAGACAATAAGCTCAGTTTTGGTCATGTTCAGTTTCAGGTGGCAGTGTGACATCCAGGCTTATATTTGCTTATATTGTCAAACAGTATAATATTTTCAATTTGGGATCCATTTGAAAAAGGCTTAGAAGTACAAATTAGGTTCAGATGTACTAGTTTAGTAAAACAACAACAACAACAACAACAAAAAACAACTCCTCCCCCAATGTCTACATTATATTTAGAAAAAATTGTACAAAAATAATACAGAAGGCTTATTATAGAATGTGTTAGGTTGTAACAGATAACCAGCCACAAAAGGTGACAGTACCTTTGTACAAAATTATTATCAATGAAAAGATCTTTATGAATAGTTATTATTAATACATCAAAATTATTTGGACTATCTTGGAAAACCTGCAACAGGTACACAGGCATCTTCATTTTAGTTCAAAATGCCTTTTTTAATGAAAGAAAAATAAATGTATTTGTATCTATGGTTCTTTATTAGGATATAAACTTTGGGGGGGGGGGGGGGGAAATGAGGCAAACGCTTAACTATTTACCTATAGAAAAAAATAATTAACCTTCCCTTCCCCCCAGTTTTCGCCCGGAAACAGGAACTACAAACAGATTAAGCAGACCCTCATTTGCTATTTTTAGGGGGGGAAAAAAGATTTTTATACAGATATGAGACAATTAGGGGTTTTGCTGCACAGTTTTGCCGTGGTAAACATTTTTTTTCAGGTGTTTTATTAAAAAAATATAATCGGCACTAAATTTCGATTAGCACCGAGGCGATTGAAAGGGATGAACAGGCGGGGCTAGAGAGGAATGCAAAAGAAACCGCAAGCGAGGGCTCCTCCCCGGGAGGAGGGGAGGCAATGAGAGGGTTAATGTTTCCTGTTTGCTTCTCTGCGACCTCCCAACCCCCACCCTCCCGGGAGCTCAGGCGGAAGTGCAGATTAAAAAGGATTCCCTCCCTGTTGTAGCCGACCAGTTTTAGTACCACGCGTCCGAAGATCGGTGAGCCGGGGAGGGGGACCACGAGATCTGCTTCACGCACATAACCTCTCCTAGGGAAGGAAGGGCAGGGGGAAAAAAAAGCAGAAAAAGAACTCTTCAAATAAGTGGTGGCTTCTAGGATCCGCTGCAAGTCTACACACACCGATTCAGAATCTTCAGTGGGGTTTTTTTTCCCTCTATTGCTGCTAATTCAAACCTGGTGCTGCGGGAGGTTGTTCATGCTCCGGACAGAAATAAAGGGGGAAAAACCCGCCAAAGGCAATGCGATATTTTCCTGTCGCTGCTTCATGCAAGGTGAAGAAAGGAGAAGCAAAATAAGAGCGACTTGCGTGGAGATTGAATGGCAGCGTGCGGCTAGAATCGTGAAAGTAGATAATATGGGCCAATGAATAATTTAAAGCGCTGGTGGGGAGCGGCTGCAGCCTCCCGTGCTCCCCTTCGCTCTACAGTGCAGCCACCGCTGATCGGGGAGATAATGGGGCTCTAGAACCCGGAGACACTCGGGGGACAATCGGGGAGAGAATCCGCAGACCAGACTCGGTACAAGAGGGGCAAGCGGGCAAAAGACATCCCCAGCAGCAAGACGTTGTGCATCCTCTGGGGCCCCGCCACGAGCAGGTCCTCTCTTTCCATTCATTCATTCATTCCTCCAGCGCTCTCGGTTTACTCCGCCTGTCATGTTGTGGTTTTGGCAGTGGGGAAGGAGGAGGAGGATCGGCGCCTTCATCATTCGGGGAGATGGTTCGGTTTTGCAACGTAGCTTTTGATTGACTTTCCTAAGTTTTAACAACATATCCCGGAGGGAGAAAAAAAAATCCTTACAACTCAATACCCCAAACTTGCTGCTATAGTAGCAATCGGGGGACATGAAGTTGAATCACTCAGTTCAGGCGAGAAACTGATCTGCAAGTGGGAGTGACTGCAAGAAAAAAAAAGTTTCCACATTAAAAAGAAAATTTTCAAAGAAATGTACACGGTTTATAACTGGTTTTATCCTGCAGAGACACAGATAACACTGTATTGTGCCAAGACACGCTAAAGGCACATCGTAAACCGCTGACCCAAGGGGAAATGAGAAATTGTCACTTATTGATTACTCTTGCAGATCGATACAGTTATTTAATGTAAACAAGCACAGGGTTAATTCTAGATCGGGGCAAAATATTAAATCGACAAGAGTGAATTGGGGCAAGGAGCCATTCATCAGGTCGTACGGCGAAGTTGCTTTGCATCAAATAAGGACTTCTCGCTGCAACCTCTGCTCTTCCCATCACCCCCCTCCCCACTATTTGTTTTGTTCAATTACCCCCCACCCCCTCCCGTTGGCTCTCTTGCAAATGGCTGCGTTCCCTGAGGCGGACTACCAGCTCTGTGCCCTGTGCAAGGAAGTGTGCGGCTCGCCGGCGCCGGGATCTTCAGGCTCATCCACTTCATCATCGTCGTCATCCCAGACGTCCAACTCGTCCTCTTCCTGCGGCTCATCCTCGTCTCGGCAGTCTCAGCAGCAGCAGGCAGCGGTAGGGCGGAGGGGAGCGGGGCTGCACGTCCTGCCCTGTCTCCACGCCTTCTGCCGACCCTGCCTGGAAGCGCACGCCAGCCCGGGCGAGCCCCTCAAGCTCCGCTGCCCCCTCTGCGACCACAAGGTGCTGCTGTCCGAGGCGGGCATGGACGCGCTGCCCTCCGCCGCTTTCCTGCACCTCAGCAGCCTCCTGGACGCCGTGGTGGTGTCCGCCGCCGAGGAGAGCGGCAAAAGCAACGGCGGCGGCAGTAGCAGCAGCAACAACCACCGGCACCAGCCGCCGCGCTCGGCTCTCCTCCGCCGGCACGCGCAGCAGCCCCAGCCCGGGGAGCCGCGGTGCAGCTCGTGCGACGAGGGCAGCGGCGCGAGCTCCCACTGCCTGGACTGCCGCGAGTACCTGTGTGAGCGCTGCGTGCGCGCGCACCAGCGCGTCCGCCTCACCAAGGACCACTTCATCGAGAGGTTCCCACCCGACCCGGGGCTGCCCGGCTCCTCTCCCTCCTCCTCCAATGCGGTCGCTGGCGTCGGAGCCTGCCCTGGAGGCGGCAGTCCGCCGCTGTCCTCCCTCTCCCAGGCCTTCTCGCCGCCCTTCTCCATCCTGCCCGTCTTCCCGGAGAGGCTCAGCTACTGCCAGCAGCACGATCAGGAGGTCAGTACCTGTATCTGTACCACCCCCCCCCCCCCGTTCCTCTCTATGCTGTTGGGTGCTTAGAATTTATTTTGGTGAAAAACTGGGACCTTGTTTGTGGTTTTTAGCTTATTTCGTTTTGGGCGTGTTATGTAAATGAGGTTTCGAGAGCTCCTCGAATACCCCGTTTCTCAGGGGTTATTTATTTAATTATTTTGTTACTTTAACTGGAGCTGTTGTGGTTTTGCAAAGACTCCCTTGTCCTCCCACACACCGTGATAATTCTACATCCAAAGACGATGCAATTGTCTGTCTGTGAAATGTAGACTACAGCTTGAAAGTGGGCAGAAACTGTGTCTTTGCTGACTTCTGGGTGGCTATTAAAAAGACGAAAATCGCAGAAAAATCCTCACTTTGGTTCCTGGTCAGGACCAATAT
Organism: Microcaecilia unicolor; assembly: GCF_901765095.1. Lineage (NCBI taxonomy): Eukaryota > Metazoa > Chordata > Amphibia > Gymnophiona > Siphonopidae > Microcaecilia > Microcaecilia unicolor. Next base: position 263,284,791 of record NC_044031.1, on the reverse strand, counting down.
GCAAAAACAAAGTATGTTGATAATCACGGTAATCGACGGACTGCTTATGTTAAATATGTGGCTGTTTTTAGTAGCTACTCCCCCTCCCCCCCCCAGGTATATCAGTTAAGGTTCCGAAATTTAGGATTTTTATGAATTGATCAGTACCTTGTTTACCTTGCCCAGGAATTTTAAAATTAATTTGTAGTTTCCTATAGGCCCCCTCTTAAAAAAAGTATTTTAAAGCATGTTAAAAAATGATGGAATAAGTCACGTTTTGAAACCTGGAACACCACTACAGGCTTCTGTAATTACTGAACCGTGAATGCTGGTGAAATAATCTGGTTAGGAGTCAGGGCTGAACCCTTTCATTATTGGCGTTGCTGCTCACACTTTCATACTTGTTTAGATGTTTTAGAGCTTCTGTTTGTGCGTCTAAAATACATGTGTTTTGTTGGGGGTCAGCGCAAAATCTCATTTCATTTGAAGTAATATATATAAAAAATCTAGCTCTTGCTATTTTCAGAATTTTACTTTGTTTTAAAATTGAAATAACTTTCCCTTTTAAATTTACATTCGAGAATTAATGAGTTTGTTTTAACTTTTTAAATATTTGCTGTACCTTAAGTTAGTAACATGCACTGGCACCAACAAAACAGACATCTTCATTTGTGAGTCAATATATGACTTTCAGCCATTTTTATTAAATTTTCAGTCAGATTTTGATAGGCATATCTGGCAGGTCATTGCTTGACTTCAAAAACAAAAAACATTAAAAGAAAATAAGAAACTCTTTATGGGGCCAGGGGTATAACAGAATGAAAAATGTAGTGCCACACTTTTATCTAAGTTGATTTGAGTGAAAACTCAAATGTCTTTCCCTCTTGGGTGTTTTTAAAACTAAAAGCAAATTTTTTTTCAGGTTTATTTAAAATTAATTTTGGGGCCAGATTTGTTTTGTACAAATAGAAGGGAAGGCCAGAAGTTGCAATTTCAAAGTATGCTTAAAAATCCCATTTTTTTTCTAGGAAGGAATTTTTTTCAACTACAGAAAGAGAAAAATATCACAGGAAATTATGAAAACAAAAGTTTCTGAAAAAAAAAAAAAGGCCTTGGAACTTTTTGCCTTAAAAGGGCTAAGTTGTAAGATCTAGATGCAAAGTTTCACGATTTTGTTTCAGCTTTGTGCTATACTTTTTTTTTTCTGGTCTGATTTCTTCCAATCTCAGGACTAAAAATAATATTGCAACCAAAACTGAATTTGTTCTGTTAAATATAACTCATTTGCACTGGTCATGCAACACTTTGGGTAGAATTTTATTTTCGTAGGGTTTTTTTTGTGTGTAATTTTTTTCACCCTTTTTGAAATTTTAGGAATGAATTCCCTGGACAAAGTTAGTGTTATGTAAAAATTGTGCAGGTAATCTGGCTAGCTGTTTGCTTGTTTTATGGACTCAAAATTATTGGGTCATTCCTTAAAGCTGGCCCTGTTCTTGAGTTGCTTTAAGTTGTGACTGGAATCACATTAAAATCTTCAAGTAGAGTGATAATGGATCTTGCAACTTTTTTTTGCAACAAAGAGTGGTATTTCCTTACCCAGATCTGCTTAGGTTTATAATTGTTCTGGTCCTTTTAGATTCTAAGTGTGTCACAATTAATTGCAAGACTCCAAATTCTGCCCTTAAGCACATCTAATTCAAGACGGATTAGCAGTTTTATGCGAGTACTTTAGTCTCGAGCCTGCCAACAGGCGTTTTTCTGTTGTGAGTGGTACAATGATATTACATGTGAGAAGATTTACTACAGCTGATTTCTTTAAACCTGAGAAACCAAAATAAGACAACTCATAACTAATTGAAATATTGAGTTGGGGGTCGTGTGCATTGCATCCATAAATCACACAATTCCTGTTTTCATGACTTGAAACAAATGGTATGACTCAGCATCTCTTTACCCTGTTTAATTTCTAAAACCGTTTCCGCAAGGTTTTGATTTTTTCCCCCCTGTTTTATTTTCAGGTTTTATTATTTTTTTAACCAGTGTGTTTAAGCGAGTAAAGCTTAGTGTGAGTCTAGATAAACTGAAGGGATTTGTAACTTCAGTCATTCAGTGGCGGGACAGTATTACAGTAACTTGTTTGGAGAATTTAGCAGATCATTGTATTCCAACCCTAACCATCCGCCCAGGGCTTAGGAGACAAAAGTAAGAATTAATTCCTGTAACTCTACAGTAAACTCCAGATAAAAGCTTTAAAAGCCTACTACTTCAGGGTAAATATTTACAGTCACTTGGGTTTTAGGAAGAGCTTCATCATAAATGAGTCCGATATTTTAAAGCTTTTATGAGTAGTACTGTATAAAGGAGGAATGCTAAATTAGTCAAAATAAGCTTGTCTTAACTCCCTTTTACATCTTTGTTATACCACATTTAGGTAGCTGAGGCCCTTATTCATCACTGTTACCATAGTCACAACTGGTACCACATCTAGAAACTAGAACCACAGTTATCATTAACCGTGTTTGTAATGATTTACAAAGAGGTGAATATAACTGGGCTTTGAAATCTGCTGTGTACATTGAAAGACTTAATTCTGGCGCACAGGGTCTCCTTCCAATGCTGGCTGCTGGGTTACTAACGTATTATAAAAGAATTCTGCTAAAATTTACTGTCTGTAAAATACATCCATTAACTAGTCAAGGATAAGTTGTAGAGTCGAATGGCTGAGGTAGGAAAGTTGGCTTAGTTCTCATCTCCTGTCCCTACTTGTCTGGTAAAGTTTAGAAACCGTTTTAATTTGTAAAGCATCCAATTTAAGGGAGCTAGGGTTTGAAAATTAGCCGCATTGCTTGAATGGCTAAACCTGGTGGATGGGGAAGGCCAGATAAAGGGGGAGGGAAGGAAGGAGAGCAGGAAGCCCTGGCGTTCTGGATCACCTATGTTGGAAGAGCCCGGGCACATTTTCCGTTTCAATAGGTGTCAGACTGGCTTTTGTCTTGGCAGTATAATAATTTGTAAGTAACGTTTGTTAATATGGAATTGCAAACATCAGATTTATTTTTCGGTGTAGATAGCGCTGAAGTGTATTTTGGTTACAGCGCCCACTCTGTGATGAATCATTGCGAGGTGTGGTGATTGCCGCCTCGCTGTGGAGACACTTTGAGCGTGCACGCGCCGGGTTTGATGTGAGTAGTCTTCAGGATGGGGGTGCACAGTTAGGGATCCCACTGGACCACCATGGTTTTATGCATTTTAGGGGGGGTTGGGGGGTCTGGAGTCCACCAGGGTTTAGTGGTTTTTTTTTTGGGGGGGGGGGGTTCTGGGATTTAAAGGTCAGGGCTTCCTATACCTCCCCTGCTTGACATAACCCTAATGCCAGCTCCAATCAGGCGTAGGATTTACTCGAGGAGGTGCACCCTTGTTTGACGCACAGCCCCGCTGAGCGTTGGAGAGGAGTAGGTGATGACCCGTTTTTAGTATTTGCATGCTCATTGCGCTCAAAGCTGGTGAGCATGTTATTTCATGTGCTCAGTGGCTCTGAGCATTTAGCGGAGCAAATACGTATGCTAGTCCGGCACTAATGGCCTCTAGTGACTGCATTTGCTTCTGAGCGTCAGGGCCTTTGTTACATAAGTAATGCCACACTGGGAAAAGACCAAGGGTCCATCAAGCCCAGCATCCTATCCATGACAGCGGCCAATCCAGGCCACTGGCTAGCTTCCCAAACATACAAACATTCTATACATGTTATTAAATGAGACTGTCCTATAGGTATTATAGCTGGTTGAATTTGGACCGTTCTTTTCAGTTGTAGTCCTGAAAAGCTTTTGTAATCTTTGTAAAGAAAAAAACACAAGCACAAAAATATTGTTATAGCCTCTGTAGGTGTTTAAGAGCCCAATCTAGGTGAAATGAAGATAGAAAGGGGACTTTTGTATCCACTGCTGCTTCTTTCTCGCTCCTCCCCCAGTGTTTGAGATTTTGGTTCCTTCTTGATTTACAAGATGTGGATTGTTGTGGCCTTGGTTTGAGGCAGGGAGAAGAAGCACCCGCAGGGCTTCTTGCACTCTTCTGTTCCTAAGAATGTCATTGTACACAGTGTGACCCACCCTGGGCCACTCAATCTGGCATTTCCTGAAAGATTTGGTGGGTGATAGCATACCTGAGGCTTTGTGGATCAGCGCCAGTGCTCAAGTCGTTGGTAATAGCCGCATGCATTTATAGCCACGGCTGAACTTGCCGAGCCAGAAATAGCAATTGAGGCTCAAAATTGCATGCAAATGAGATGCACGGAAAGACTTTGTGCAGTTTGATAGGGAAAGTGTCTAGCACATGCCAGAACGGTCTTACAGTAAGCATTGTTCTGCGTATGCCCGGGCTTGAAAAATGAGCAACTGCTCTTTGGAGCCTGCTGCTATGCACATGTTCTAGCCACCTCTGGACTCAGGATCGGAGCTAGTAGCGCACACAGGTAAGGGGGTCAGTGCAGTCCGTCTGCTTGCAATCCGCTTGCCGTGGCGACCGGAAGAGGTCGACCTGGCTTTCTGCGTGGGCTTTTAAACCCCTCCATTGCTCCTCCTGTTGCCCAGCAGGGAGCCTCTGGCGATGGGGCTTGACCCTTCCCTCGCCTCGCTTGCCCCCGCTGGGCTTCGTGCGCATGCCCGTCAGGGGCACGGCGCCATGTTATTTTTGGCTCCGTGCACCCTGCGGGGCACTGCGCCTTGCATTTCATGGACTAATTTTTTTTTTTTGTATGTGTATGTCAATGTTCTGGGCACACGCATGCATGTGATTCAGGCCACACATGAGTGCTGCACATCACTTCGCTGAGAAGCTGTCCTTATATGCTACCTCAGACCTGCCAGAAAATTTTAAGTGTTACAAGTAGGCGCTCCCTTCTTCTATGCATTGCATAGAAATGTCTGTATTTCACAGAATACTAATTTTAATACAATTGCATCTAGCTTTAGGCTGCTGCTGCTTTTGTGAATAGTATAAGCAGCGCCGAAACACTTGAGCATTAGGTGGACAATAATGTACGTGCAGAACCGGCTCAAACCAGTCAAAAAGGAATGTTACAAGCCCCATAAGCTTTGAGCATCTGGCCCAATGTACTTGTGTTAATTCAACTTTTTTTTTTTTTTTTTAAACCATGTGTCCATTATATGACCACATTTGTTTCAGTCTTTGGGGAAAAGGTGACAAAGATAGCAGATCTAAAATGTTGAGTGGCAATTTTTTCATGTGATGGGGGTCCATAAGCAGTCAGCAAAAGTTACATGTTTGATCTTCTGTAACTTTATTCTTTTCACTGAAAAGATGTTTGGACTGTTGTGTTACAAAATTGTTTGCTCTAACTGAATACATTTAAACCTAATTTTTTTTTGTTTCTGGAGACTTTAGTCACCTTTTCCCAGAGATGGCCACATTTTATTCTGTAAATAGCTTGATGTTTGCACAGAGCTGCATATTTTACAGCTTGCTGTTAGCACAAGGATTAATTGGTGATACTTTGCCTCTTTGGAATATTCCCCCACTCCCTTTCCATTGTTTTAGTAGCCACAAATGACTGTATGTAGTCATTTATTGGCATGTATTTTGGTACATTTCTTTTTTTATTCTAGCATTTCCCATATTTTCTAAAGACATGGATTACTGACCTTTCCACATGCTGGTTGCAGATTAGGGACCTGACATGTTTGAGAAATGATACAACCAGGCATTGTCTTTTATCCTGAAGAGAATTTAGTGCAGGAGTTCTCGACCCAGTTCTTGGAACATAATCAGCCACTCAAATTTTTAAATGATATCCACAATGAGAATAGAAGAGAAAGCATGTACTGCCTCCCCTTATATGCAAATCTAATCTCTCTTTGCATATTCCTTGTGGTTAGACCAAAAACCCAACTGACTGGGTGTTTCCTGAGAATTGGGTTGAGAGCCACTGCTTTAGTGAGTAATCCTTCAGTCCTTGGTATATTAAGCTTCTTTTAGTTTTGGTTTGCATTTTATCAAATGATATTTGGATTAAAATACAAGGTTGTGTTTATCCCAAGAAAAAAAGGCTTTATTTGGGGGTTGTGATAATCGGGCTAACCAAATGAGATCACATTCAGACAGTGGGTGTGCTGGAGCCGGCTCTGCCCGGCTTGCAAGAGCCGCTTGTTAAATTTTGACAGCTCTTGCGAGCCGGTGTTTGTTGGGGGCGAGCCGGCTCCATTGCGGGAGGTAAGCATGGCAGGAGGGCACCATCACAGGCCATGCTTACCTCCCCTGCCGCTCCGAAGCATGTCCAACGATGTCCTTCGCCCCCACCCTCCCCTCCAGCTCCCATCCGTCTTTTTGTTAATTGCCTCCGTCGAAGCGCGCGCTATTTAAAGCTCTGCTGCATGCTGGCCATCTCCAGGCTTCCCCTACTTGCTTCGGATGATGTTCGTGCCTTAGTCCCGCCTTCGCGAAAAAAGGAAATGACGTCAGAATGAAGGAGGGACTAAGGCACGAACATCATCCGAAGCAAGCAGGGGCAGCCTGGAGACGGCCAGCACGCAGCCGGGCTTTAAATAGCGCACGCTTCGACGGAGGTAATTCAAAAAAGTCGGAGGGGAGGGTGGGGGCAAAGGACATCGTTGGACATGCTTGGCATCGGGAGGGAAGGGCATGGGAGGGAGGAGAATCGCTGGGTATGGATGGGTAGGGGGGGCAGGGGAGAGAGACTTGCTGAGCATGGGTGGGTAGAGGGGGGCAGGGGAGAGACTTGCTGGGCATGGATGGGTAGGGGGGGGCAGGGGAGAGAGGAGAGTTTCAGGACATGGATGGAGGGGAGAGCAAGAGAAATTCTGGACATGGATGGAGGGGAGGGAAGGGAGAGAGAAGAAATGCTGGACATGGAGGGAAGATAGAGGAAGGAGATTAGATGAGGGAAAAGGAAGTGAGGAGAGAACTGCACATGGATGGAGAAAATAGGCAGAAGCTGGATCCACTGTACAGTCAAGTCTGCGGAGGACCAGAAATGAAGACGAAAGGAGGAAAGAAAAGAAAGAAATGGAAAGGAAGCCCTGGAAACGGAGTCAAGAGAACAGATAGAGAGCAGCAGAATCAGATACTGGACCAGCATGATCAGAGAAACAAAGTCACCAGACAACAAAGGTAGAAAAAAATAATTTTATTTTCATTATAGTGTTTGGAATATGTCCACTTTGAGAATCAGATGCTGAACGTTAAAAGTCTATATTTACTTATTTATGGCATTTTATCCCATATTAAACATGAATTAGATTGGAACCTGGGATCATTTAATTTTTTTTTTCCTGGAGAGAGTAATGTGTTGGCCGCCCCCCCCCCCCACCCCCCGGGTATAGCCAGCTCTGCAATTTGGGGGGGGGGGGCGCCAAGGTGGACTGGGGAGAGAGCCTGTTAAAAATTTACCAGCACACCACTGCATTCAGATGTGATTTATTACATTTTAGAGACTAGTATGTTCTAGGGATCAGCTATCATTTTGAAATGAGTGTTGTCTATTGAAAAGAGCATGCAGTGTGTGCATACTGCATGCTCTCCTTAGCGTGTGTGCTTCTTGCACATAATGGGCTTGATTCTATATATGGTGCTGAAAAAAATACACATAGGCATCCTATATAATAAAAAGCACCTCCAACATTCTGAAGCTGACTCCGTGGCAGTGTAGGGTTCGTAAGTCTGTAGTTCAGCGTTTCATTGGCTCTCACTGTCCCCACCCTCACGTCAAGGAAACGGAATGCTGCATAGTTGCTAAGCAAACAAACGCGATGTCACAAGAATGAAGAACCAATCAGAACGGAACTTGGAGGAGGGAAGTGGAGTGGATTGAATCTCTAAAAAACAATCACATACAGGGAGGTACGAACATCAGTGGAGGCAAGTGCACAGAACCGAAGGGAAGACAAACATTTAATCACTGTCACACACACACACACGACATCACACACACACACTCTCAATCACTCTGTGTATCTCTCTCTTACACTGTCTGTAAAACACACTGTCACTCTCAGTCTCTCACATGGGCAACTGTATGTTGCATTCTCACGAGTAAGGAGCTCTTCTGATGTGATTGTTAAACTGATTGAAGGGCCTGAACAAGGAAAACTTTTACCACATTGTAACACAGTTTACTCAAAAAATATTGTTTATAAAGAAATCTTACACATGTAAACAACAATTATATTCAGAATACAACCGTGGAAACATTAATGGCAGGAACTCATTACATTGCTAGCGCCCGTTTCATTGCGTTAAGAAATGGGCCTTTTTTACTAGTATTATATAAACTACCTAAAGGTAGGCACAGTTTATAGAATATGCCTAGTGGTGGCGGTCCGCACAACTGAATTTAGTCACGGGTATTTACGCTATGTAAAACTTGGTGTAAATGCTGGCAACTAAGTTAAGCGTGGATTGAGTGTATTACAGCGAGCATAGATTTTGGACTGCCCATGGCCATGCTCTCTTTTTTGGTTCTTCGTCTTAGAATTTACGGGTATCACAAATGCCAATTAGTGTCAGTTGCTTAAGTGGCTTCTTAAGATAATTCAAGTTGTGCGTGCAAATCAAAATATGAACTGATTTGCGTGCGCAACTCCGGTTGCACATTATAGAATCAGGGGAAATACGTGCTCTTTCCTGATTAATATGCATGCATGCTGCACGTGCATATCTACTGAGAAACAGCATGTGCTAAGGGCCAGATTCTGTAAATGGCACTCAAAAAATGGCTATCAAAAACAAAGGGCAACAAAACAAAAAGACCACTTAAATGATTATAGTCTGAAAAAAAAAGTCATAAAGTGATAATTCTAATAACTAACTTCTATTAATTTCTACCCTAGCTGAGATAACATTTTATCATCTCTGACCTCGTGTGCAACTTTCTTTAAACTAGTCACCTTATTTTCTAACCCCTCTTACCCTTATCTATTTGTATTCTCCTTTTTTGCTTGTACCCTACGCTGTCTACTAAAATGTTCTGTTACAATGTCAACACAGTATGTAGTAAGTATGTAAGTAGTATACTATGCCACATCGCCTTAAGTGAATTCTTTCAAAAAGGCGGTAAATAAATCATAATAAATAATTCATGAAGGATTCCTTTTACAAAAGTGCGCTAGCGTTTTTGGTGCATTCGTTAAATATGTGTGGGCTAAATGCTAGAGATGCTTTTATATTCCTATGGGTTTCTATAGCATTTAGGGAAAGGGGGAAGGGAAATGGCACTTGATATACTGCCTTTCTATGTTTTTTGCAACTATGTTCAAAGTGGTTTACATATTATATGCAAGTACTTATTTGTATCTGGGGCAATGGAGGATTAAGTGACTTGCCCAGAGTCGCAAGGAGCTGCAGTTGTAATCGAATCCAGTTCCCCAGGATCAAAGTCTGCTGCACTAACCACTAGGCTACTCCTCCACTCCACTAATCATTAGCACGTGCTAATGAGATATGGAGGACATCATAAATATAACAGGTCAAAAGACCTCTTATAGCGCAAAGCTATTCAGGTCAAGACCATTAATCATAAGATTCAATCATTTATACCTCCATAAAAATATGCTGTGTTCATAAAGTGAACACTTTATGATTTTATTGACATATTTTTATATATGTCTAAATTATTGAGAGGTCCTTTTACAGAGACGTGGTAGTGTGGGCGCATCTTTTTAGGAAAAGGCCATTTTTTTTAATGGGCCAGGAAATGGGCATAAAGAAATATTAAAACTAGTGTGTGCCTATTTATGGCCTGAGTCCTTACTTCTAGCCATTGACCTAGTGGTAAGGTCTCACGCACTACCTGTGCTGTAACCATGCAGCGTACACCAACGTGGCTGCCAATTACTGCCAGGAAAATCTCTTTTCACGGTAGAAAATATACAAATATTTTCTACTGCGGGATTTGGCATACACCAAACTCGGAATTACCGCTGGGCACATGTGGTACCCCGTTGGTAGTTCTGATTTGGTGCATGCTACCCTGCACGTTAGCACTCCCGCAGCTTTGTAAAAGGACCCCTGAATCTTATGATTAATGGTCTTGACTTGGAATAGCTTTGTTCTCTAAGGGGTCTTTTGACCTGTTCAACAAAGACATATATTTATGATGTGCTCCAGATATCGCTTCATGAATGGTTAACTCTAATAGCTATCACTTTATGACTTCCCTTTTTTTTGGGGGGGTGGGCTCAAAAATGTGTTGCAGAAAAGATCGGTGCTTAGTGCTGATTCTCGTACCCTAACTTTGGGCGCCAGACTGAATCCTGACGTAAATGCTGGCACCCAAGTTTGGTGTGGAGACCTTAAATGCGCACAAAATTTTGGAATGCTCCCAACATGCCCCTTTTGGGTTGTGTGTGATTGGATTTAGGCACCTTACATTATAGAATAGTTGGTACCAACTGGGATTTCTGCACACTAATGACAATAATTGGTTACTGTTGCTCATCCAATTAAGTTGCATGCATCTTAGGATTGTGCCCAAGTCTGGGCCCATATACAGACTCTTGGGAAATGTGCACACACTCTTTAATCACATTCATTTCTACACACACAAAAACCCAAAACAAAATGAAAACTTTGGGTGTACATTCCTGTACTCCTGGTGGAATTTTTTCGCGATGCAGAATTTGCGCAGAGTTCACCAGCCATGCAGGATTTACCTTTTTCTTGCAGAATCTGCAGCACTCTGAAAACTTAAAAAAAAAATCACAGTACTGCCATAGTAGTACCTCAGGAACAGGGACAGCGAATTAGTTTTATCCTGTGGTAATAGAGATAAAAGGAAGGCTGACTGGCTGCCCCACCCCTGAGCTTCAGTGGGCCATCCCCGGGCCTATCATAATGCACTCTGGTGGTCTAGTGGCCTCTTCAGGAGCGGGACAGAACCCCACTCTCCTGCTGCTCTGACCAGTGCCACCACTTCTTTAAAATGGCCACCGAGACTTCAAGCAGAAATCTCATGAGGCTGCTGCAGGAAGTCTTGGCAGCCATTTTGGAGGTGTGGACACCGGCCAGAGCATTGGCAGTGGGCAGGACAGTAGGGTTCTTTCCTGCCACAAAGAGGTACTCCTGATGTGCGCTTCTGCAGCTCCTCCTCCTACTGCGCCGGATCGGTGAGGACAGGGGCAGGGGGGTCTGGAAAAATGTAGATCAAGATGGAGTGTGTGTGCAAGGGGGGACTGGAAAAAATGGAGTGTGGTGGGCTCAAAAAAGTAGACGTGGAGTATGGGAGTGGGGGGAGGACTGGACAAAATACGGATGGTATCTGTATACAAGGAGGGGGAATGTTTAAAAAAAAAAGTGGATGAAGTGTGGGTGATTCCAGAAGAAAATCGCTAAAGCCCTGATGCTGAAAAGTAAACATGGAAGCTAGAAGCCATAAACGCCGGTTTGGAGCCTGCATTTACCAGTGCAGGATGTTCAGAGGCCCAGAAAGTGGATCGGATGAGCATGGGAAGGAATAAAGCAAGAGCTTACTATCAAAAAAAATGTGCCTAAATTTGCATGTCATTAGCATTGAGTATTAGGGAGTTCCTTCCCCATGCTGTTTAGTACAGTGCCAGAGTTTTGAGCATCCCCCTGTATATATGAAAAACTTGAAGGTTCTTTGTTTTCTCCTGTGTAATTTAATGAAAATACTGGATTGTACTGAAATTCTGGATAATTTAGCAAAATTGTTTGAATTATGACACACAAACTTGCAGAATTTGCAAATTTTGTGCGCCGAATCTCACTAGGAATAATTCCTTCTCTTGGATATATAGTGTTAACAGTTCCTTTGTTACCAGCCAGTTTTTGAACTCGCAAGCACCAAATGCTTGCTTACTTTGATAAATAATTTTTAAATTGTGAAATTGTTCGAGAGGGTTCTTTTTTTTTAGAAAAAAAAATTCTAAATTTTCCTTGGTGCACATGAGGCTTATTTCTCACTACTTTTTCTTGGAAATTTTTGAAAATGGCCAGTTAGGATAAAGTGGAGCCACACACTCTGAATGCAGGAGACATGTAGCATAAGTGTGTCTGAAAGTTTTTGATGTTTTTATATTTGATGTGCTCTTCAGACTTATTTTCTGGCGAGAGCTCTACGCTTATTATGTGCTTGTTGTAAGTACCAGACTGCTGCAAGCTAAGACTTGAAATGACTTGAGTTTTTCCAGTGACTGGGCCTTTGGGATGAAACCTACTGCCTTTTTTTTTTTTTTAATTTAATTTACAAATTTTAAAGGTTGTTATGACATTTCCTTGTACAGCAGGCTTTTGCATTCATCATTGTGATGTTTCTCTTGGTTCACATGGGACTCAATTTTGTGAGTCTGTTTAATTGATTTTTTTTTTTTTTGTAATGATTGTGTGTAGTTTGTTCCCCATCTTGGATGAAGGTGGGTTATAAGTAATCTAAATCTATAAACCTTCATTTTGATTAGTGTTTAAAAAAAAAATTCAGCATATGGAATTTCATGTTGCAGTAAACAAAAAAACCCCCCTTCATCTTGATGGTAGTGGTGGTGGTCAGGGGGAGGGGGAAGCATAGCATTTAGTCTGTGTTTTTAGCTATGTATGTTAGTTCTACAAATTGCCATGCAGGCATCATTGCATCCTTTTTATCCTTTGTGCAGGTAGGTGCTACACAGTAAGGTGAAAAACAAAAAGATGAGAACCCCTCATCCGCTTCACATGAGATGCAGAAACCCAATTGCAGCAGTTTGAAAAAGTGTGTGTGTATATATATATATATACAGTGGGGGAAATAAGTATTTGATCCCTTGCTGATTTTGTAAGTTTGCCCACTGACAAAGACATGAGCAGCCCATAATTGAAGGGTAGGTTATTGGTAACAGTGAGAGATAGCACATCACAAATTAAATCCGGAAAATCACATTGTGGAAAGTATATGAATTTATTTGCATTCTGCAGAGGGAAATAAGTATTTGATCCCCCACCAACCAGTAAGAGATCTGGCCCCTACAGACCAGGTAGATGCTCCAAATCAACTCGTTACCTGCATGACAGACAGCTGTCGGCAATGGTCACCTGTATGAAAGACACCTGTCCACAGACTCAGTGAATCAGTCAGACTCTAACCTCTACAAAATGGCCAAGAGCAAGGAGCTGTCTAAGGATGTCAGGGACAAGATCATACACCTGCACAAGGCTGGAATGGGCTACAAAACCATCAGTAAGACGCTGGGCGAGAAGGAGACAACTGTTGGTGCCATAGTAAGAAAATGGAAGAAGTACAAAATGACTGTCAATCGACAAAGATCTGGGGCTCCACGCAAAATCTCACCTCGTGGGGTATCCTTGATCATGAGGAAGGTTAGAAATCAGCCTACAACTACAAGGGGGGAACTTGTCAATGATCTCAAGGCAGCTGGGACCACTGTCACCACGAAAACCATTGGTAACACATTACGACATAACGGATTGCAATCCTGCAGTGCCCGCAAGGTCCCCCTGCTCCGGAAGGCACATGTGACGGCCCGTCTGAAGTTTGCCAGTGAACACCTGGATGATGCCGAGAGTGATTGGGAGAAGGTGCTGTGGTCAGATGAGACAAAAATTGAGCTCTTTGGCATGAATTCAACTCGCCGTGTTTGGAGGAAGAGAAATGCTGCCTATGACCCAAAGAACACCGTCCCCACTGTCAAGCATGGAGGTGGAAATGTTATGTTTTGGGGGTGTTTCTCTGCTAAGGGCACAGGACTACTTCACCGCATCAATGGGAGAATGGATGGGGCCATGTACCGTACAATTCTGAGTGACAACCTCCTTCCCTCCGCCAGGGCCTTAAAAATGGGTCGTAGCTGGGTCTTCCAGCACGACAATGACCCAAAACATACAGCCAAGGCAACAAAGGAGTGGCTCAGGAAGAAGCACATTAGGGTCATGGAGTGGCCTAGCCAGTCACCAGACCTTAATCCCATTGAAAACTTATGGAGGGAGCTGAAGCTGCGAGTTGCCAAGCGACAGCCCAGAACTCTTAATGATTTAGAGATGATCTGCAAAGAGGAGTGGACCAAAATTCCTCCTGACATGTGTGCAAACCTCATCATCAACTACAGAAGACGTCTGACCGCTGTGCTTGCCAACAAGGGTTTTGCCACCAAGTATTAGGTCTTGTTTGCCAGAGGGATCAAATACTTATTTCCCTCTGCAGAATGCAAATAAATTCATATACTTTCCACAATGTGATTTTCCGGATTTAATTTGTGATGTGCTATCTCTCACTGTTACCAATAACCTACCCTTCAATTATGGGCTGCTCATGTCTTTGTCAGTGGGCAAACTTACAAAATCAGCAAGGGATCAAATACTTATTTCCCCCACTGTATATATATATATATATATATATATATATATATATATATATATATATACACACACACACGACAGTTTATATACACAACAGAGTATCCACTCCTCCGGCTCTCTCTGATGCACTTCCTGTTTAACAGGAAGTGCATCAGAGAGAGCCGGAGGACGTGGCAAAGGGGAGCGGGAACGGAGCTGCCTGTGAGAATGAATGGCAGCGCTGACGGGTACGGGTGAAGACAAGAATGCTGCAGGGAGTCAGGGACCGAGGCAGCGCCGGCGGGGAAGACCGTGGCAGCATGCTGGCTGGTGGCAGGGAGACAGGGAGAGACAGGGAGCACTGTTGGGGTGATGGGGTAATGCTAGGTAGAGGTGAGAGAGGGAGGTGGGAAATGTTGGTGGGGGGAGATGCATGGGGAGAGAGAGGGAGAAATGCTGGATGTGGAGGAGGAGGGAGGGACAGATGCACAGCAAGAGAAAAGGGGAATGTTGAACATGGGAGGGAGGGAGGGAGACAGAGAGAGATGCTGTATGGGGATGGGAGGGATGCTATAAGGGGAAGGAAGAGGAAGAAAGATATAGATGTTGGGCCCAGGGTGCAAGGAAGGGAGATACTGAGAGTGATGTGGGCAGTGAGAGAGAAGAAGGAGGGAAGAGAGATTGTACATGGGGATGGATGAGAGGGAGGGATAGATATACATTAGAGGGGAAAGAGAAAAAGAGGGAGATTGTGGATCCAGGGACAGAAGAGCGTGAGGGAGAAATGCTGGACAATTGGAGGGAGGGAAGAGAGAGAGGAAGAAATAATGCTGGACCACAGGGAAGGAGGGGGGGCTGGAAGGTGCTGGGGTGTGTGTATGGGTGTGGAAGGGACAGGGAGATATTAGGCTACAAGGGTGGGGATGGGAGAAAGGGAGCAGGCGTGCTGGGTTAGAAGGTTGGAGGGAGGAAGATGCTGCAAATGGTGGAACTATTTGGGAGAGGCCAAAGGGGAGGTGGGAAGGAAACAAATGAGAGGAGGATAGTGATGGGGGGGGGCAGAAATATGGTAATGGAGAGTTGATTAAAGATGAAAGGAAACGGAAGGCTGGGGGAAGGACTGAGAAGAGGAATGGGGCAGCTAGTGGGCGAGAGAAGGAAATGGAATTTGATAGCTGAAAACTAAAAAGGAGAAGGATGAGGACAAGGGTGAAATTTGAGTGAACAGAGAGGCAGTAAAGAAACAAAACAGAAAAGAGCTAAAAAAGAAATATCAATTTCCATATCATCAAGCTGATCAATCCATAGACTGGTGGGTTGTGTCCATCTACCAGCAGGTGGAGATAGAGAGCAAACTTTTGCCTCCCTATATGTGGTCATGTGCTGCCGGAAACTCCTCAGTATGTTCTCTATCTCAGCAGGTGGTGGTCACACACAGCAGCAGCTCTGGCTAGGCCTCCAAGCCTAATCCTTAGGTTTTGTTGAGGCCTGGGGTTGAGGGCTCTTTTGAGCAAGTGCAAACCTGGTGGTGCCAGGTCCCTCCTTTTCCCCCCCCTCCCGCTGGCTCCGTTTAAAAAAAAAAAAAAAAAAAAAAATGTTTAAACGTCTTTAAAGGCGTTTAATTCGACGTTTCTTTAAACGTTCATTGCAGCTACTCACTGGGACACCAGTTCGTTACAGCTCGGAGCGGCAAGCAGGTAATTTTACCTTTTTATAGCGGGCAGGGGGTTCCCCGATTCTTCTCCTCGTGGCAATGGCGTCGGAGGGCGAGGGCGCAAAGGGTCGCTCCCCGGATCGCTGGAGCGCTTCTAGAGGGGATGCGGGGGTTTTACAACCTGATTCGCCCTTGATGGGTGATAGTTTAGTGACCGATGAATGTCCCGGTCGTTCCTCCGGCGTGGCGGTTTTTTCCCGCCATAAACGCCCATCCCCCGCTCCTCGCCTCCGCCATCTTGGCCGGCCACGCGGCTCGGACGGCTTCTTCGGGGCCGCCCTTGAGGTTGGAGACATTAATGCCATGAACGCCCTTAATTTGGGCGACGGCACAAAAGCGGCTAAAGTTAAGCGCCGTTCTTCCCGCGCGGCTCCTTCACGGAGTTTCGCGCCGGACGCCATTTTGGATGCGCAGCATGTCTCTCCCCCGCTGTTGAGAGTGCGTCTAGGGCTGTTGCCCAGGCTGCGGAAGTGCACAGTCTGGGGGGTTTCTCCCCCGAGTTTGTTTTGCTGCTGCATCAGGCTTTCCTCATGCAAAACGCTGCCCCTGCTCCCTCTTCTGATAAAGAGGTTGAGGTTCCCAGAGGTAAACGCCCTCGGGTTGATTTCCAGGCCTTGGAGGACTTTTGTCTCCTCCGATGTAGATGAGGGCAGCGTGTCTGAGGTCTCCCAACGATCCTTTGCGGATTCCTTGGAGGAGATAGATCCCCGCTCGGATGGAGCGGATGACCCCTCTGCAGCGCGGCTTTTTAGCCCAGAGGATTTGCCCAACCTGTGGTTACAGGCCATGGACACTTTGAAGATTTCCTCTTCGGAGGACGTCTCTCCCTCAGCCCCTGTTGGCTCTGCCATTATGCTGGGGACGAAGCGCCCGCCTAGAACCTTCCACGTGCATGATGCCATGCACACCTTAATTGCGGCTCAATGGGATGTCCCGGAAACGAGCCTTAAAGTGGCTAGGGCTATGTCCCGCCTCTATCCTTTGGCTGTGAGTGAACGTGAGGCCTATCTGTGGCCTACCGTGGATTCTTTAATCACTGCGGTGACTAAGAAAACGGCGTTGCCGGTGGAAGGTGGCACGGCCCTAAAGGACGCCCAAGACAGAAGATTGGAGGCGGCCTTAAGGTCGTCCTTTGAGGCAGCTGCTTTAAGTTTGCAGGCCTCAGTTTGCGGCTCCTATGTGGCCAGGGCGTGCCGGACTATGGTGCAGCGGGCTTCCCCCTCGGATCATTCCTTGAGGGCTGATTGGCCGGCCCTGGAATCGGGCTTAGCCTGTTTGGCAGACTTGCTGTATGATGTCTGGAGAGCCTCAGCTAAAGGCATGGCTCAGACAGTCTCTGCGCGGCGGTGGCTTTGGCTGAAACATTGGTCTGCTGACCACGCCTCTAAATCCCGCCTGGCTAGATTGCCTTTTAAAGGCAAGCTGCTCTTTGGGGTCGAGCTGGACAAAATCGTGACCGATCTCGGCACGTCTAAGGGCAAGAAATTACCAGAGGTCAGGGCTCGGGTTAGTACTCGTCCCGATACCTCCAGAGGACGGTTGCAGGAAGCCCATCGGTACCGCCCGGGCAAGTCGGGTTCCTCTGCCCCCTCTTCCTTCAAGAGGAATTTCTCCCCCAAGCAGCATTCCTTTCGCAGAGACCGCCGTCCCGGAGGTGCTCCCTCCGGTCCTCCCCCAGGGTCTCGTACCCAATGACGGGGCCTTGGTCCACGCCCCAGTGCAGATTGGAGGACGGCTGTCCTCGTTTCTGGGCGAGTGGACCACTATAACTTCAGACGCGTGGGTGCTGGAAGTCATCAGAGACGGCTACATGCTAGAGTTCTGCCAACCCTTAAGAGACGGGTTTGTACTCTCTCCCTGCAAGTCTCCGGTCAAGCTGTGGTAGTGCAGCAGACCTTGGACAACCTGATCCGCCTGGGTGCGGTCGTTCCGGTGCCAAAAAAATCAGATTGGCAAGGGACGTTACTCCATTTACTTTGTGGTTCCAAAGAAAGGAGGTTCTGTCCGGCCTATCCTCGACCTCAAAGGGGTCAATCGGGCCTGGAAAGTGAGGCACTTTCGCATGGAGACTCTCCGCTCTGTTATAGCGGCAGTGAAGGCAGGAGAGTTCTTGGCTTCCTTGGACATCAAGGAAGCGTACCTGCATATTCCCATCTGGCCTCCTCTCCAACGCTTTCTGCGTTTTACAGTCCTGAGACGACACTTCCAGTTCAGAGCCCTCCCTTTCGGGTTGGCTACTGCTCCGCGGACCTTTTCCAAAGTAATGGGGGTCATAGCGGCCTTCCTGCTAAAGGAAGGAGTACAAGTCCATCCTTATCTGGACGACTGGTTGATCCGAGCCCCCTCTTATGCAGAGTGCGGCAAAGCTATGGACCGGGTAGTTGCTCTTTTGAGCTCCCTGGGATGGATCATCAACTGGAAGAAGAGCCAGCTGCGCCCGACTCAGTCCCTGGTGTATCTGGGAGTTCGATTCGACACCCAAGTGGGCAGAGTGTTCCTGCCAGACAATCAGATTGTCAAGCTTCAGGCTCAGGTGGACTAGTTCCTAGTAGCCTCTCCTATTCGGGCTTGGGACTACGTGCAGCTGTTGGGCTCTATGACGGCCACGATGGAAGTAGTGCCCTGGGCCAGGGCTCATATGAGACCACTACAGCTATCTCTGCTGCTGCGCTGGACTCCGATGTCGGAGGATTATGCTGTGCGCCTTCCCGTGGACCCAGCAGTGCGCAAGGCGCTGAGCTGGTGGACGCAGACAGACAAGTTGTCTGCAGGATTGCCTCTGGTGACCCCGGAGTGGATTGTCGTCACGACAGACGCCTGTTTGATGGGCTGGGGAGCCCACTGCTTGGGAAGGACAGCGCAGGGGCTCTAGTCTCCTGCAGAGGCAAGTGGTCTATCAACCTCCTGGAACTCAGAGCCATTCGGTTGGTGTTCTTGGAGTTCATCCCGGTACTGGTGTTGAAGCCTGTACGGGTCCTGTCGGACAATGCCACGGCTGTGGCCTATATCAACCGCCAGGGAGGTACCAAGAGCGCCCCTCTAGCCAGGAGGCTATGAGTCTTTGCCAGTGGGCGGAAGCGAATCTGGAGCAGCTTTCAGCGGCCCACATTGCCGGAGTCATGAATGTCAAGGCGGACTTTCTCAGTCGCCATACCTTGGAGCCCGGAGAGTGGCAACTATCTGCTCAGGCGTTCTTGGACATCACGAAGCGCTGGGGCCAGCCGAGCCTAGATCTGATGGCGTCATCGGCCAATGGCCAAATGCCGCGCTTTTTCAGCAGAGGACGGGACCCTCGATCCCTGGGAGTAGATGCTCTTCTCCAACAGTGGCCGACACAAGAGCTCCTCTATGTGTTCCCGCCCTGGCCCATGTTGGGCAGGGTGCTAGACCAGGTGGCAAAGCATCCCGGCAGGGTAATCCTGGTGGGTCCGGATTGGCCCAGACGTCCCTGGTATGCGGACTTGTTCAGGCTCTCAGTCGACGATCCTCTGCGGCTGTCAGTGGAGCAGGGCCTGTTACATCAGGGTCCCGTGGTGATGGAGGATCCCTCTCCCTTTGGTCTTACGGCCTGGCTATTGAGCGGCAGCGTCTGAGGAAGAAGGGCTTCTCAGACAAGGTCATCGCCACTATGCTGAGAGCGAGGAAGCGCTCTACTTCTACTGCTTACGCCAGGGTTTGGCGTATCTTTGCAGCATGGTGTGAAGCAGGCTCACTTTCTCCCTTCACTGCTCCAATTTCTTCAGTGTTGGCGTTCCTGCAAGAAGGTCTGGAGAAAGGCCTGTCGCTCAGTTCCCTTAAAGTCCAGGTAGCGGCTCTGGCTTGCTTCAGGGGCCGCCTGAAGGGTGCTTCCCTGGCTTCGCAGCCAGATGTGGTGCGCTTTCTCAAGGGAGTTAATCACCTGCGCCCTCCTCTGCACTCAGTGGTGCCTGCGTGGAATCTCAACCTGGTGCTAAGAGCATTGCAGAAGCCGCCTTTGGAACCCTTGTCGAGGGCATCTCTGAAAGACCTGACGTTGAAAGCAGTCTTTTTTGTGGCTATCACTTCAGCCAGAAGAGTTTCCGAGCTCCAGGTGCTCTCATGTCGAGAGCCTTTTCTGCAGTTCACTGAGGCAGGAGTGACTATTCGCACAGTGCCTGCCTTCCTGCCCAAGATTGGTTCTCGCTTCTATGTGAATCAGCAGCTCTGTCTCCCTTCCTTTCGTAGGGAGGACTACCCAGAGGAGTACTCCGCTCTTGAATATCTGGATGTGAGACGAGTCATCATCAGATACTTGGAAGTGACCAATGATTTCCGGAAATCGGATCATCTGTTTGTCCTGTTTGCAGGTCCTCGTAAGGGTCTGCAGGCTGCTAAGCCTACAGTGGCAAGATGGGTCAAGGAAGCCATTGCAGCGGCTTATGTGGCCGCGGGGAAGGTGCCGCCTATCCAGCTGAAGGCTCACTCCACGAGAGCTCAGGCGGCCTCGATGGCAGAGGCCGGATCCGTCTCCTTGGAAGAGATATGCAAGGCGGCAACGTGGGCTTCGGCTCATACATTCTCCAAGCATTACCGTTTGACTGTGGCTGCACGGGCGGAGGCCCGGTTTGGAGCTTCAGTGTTGAGGTCAGGGATTTCTATGTCCCGCCCTGGGTGAGTACTGCTTCGGTACATCCCACCAGTCTATGGATTGATCAGCTTGATGATATGGAAGGTAAAATTATGTATAATCATACCTGATAATTTTCTTTCCATTAATCATAGCTGATCAATCCATAGCCCCTCCCAGATATCTGTACTGTTTATATTCTGGTTGAATTTTAGGTTCAAGTTTAGCCTTCAGTTACTTCAGGAGGACTTCGTGTTCAAGTTCTTCTTTCACTTGGATTCTTCAAGAGTTGAGACGAGTTTGTGTTACAGTGAGCTGCTGCATTCCTCTCCCCTCCGTTTTACGGGGCTGGATTGAGACATAAATTCTGCCGGCACTCCCTCCCGCTTCGTGCGGCTGTAGGGCAGCTTTGTACCCCTCCCGCTTCGGCGGTGTTAGGGTCAGTCAGCTCCTCCCACGGTTGCGGTTGCAGGATAAGCCAGATCCCCCCGCATCGGCGGGTGTGGTGTCCCTCCCCCGCTCCACGGGGATGAGCTGGACGGATTCCCCTCCCCCACTTGTGTGGGGATGAGCTGGGTTAATTCCCCTCCCCCGTTTCGGCGGTGGTGAGCTGGGCAGAGTGTCCCTTCGTGGGTGTAATTCTCTAAGTGCTGAGTCCTGCGGATGGAGCTTTGATATCGACATACTGAGGAGTTTCCAGCAGCACATGACCACATATAGGGAGGCAAAAGTTTGCTCTCTATCTCCACCTGCTGGTAGATGGACACAACCCACCAGTCTATGGATTGATCAGCTATGATTAATGGAAAGAAAATTATCAGGTATGATTATACATAATTTTACCGTGTCAAAGGTAGGTGTAGTGAAGGAATGGAATAAGACAGGAGAGAAGAGAAAAGACAAATGGACAGCTAGCAGTTGAAGGAGAATTAGCAGAAATACAGGAAAAGAGGAAACTTGAACCAGCATGATGGAACAGTAAAATGTCCAGACAACAAAGGTACAAAAAAGTATTTTATTTTGAATCTATTAAATGGAATATGTTAGCTTTCGGACATGTGCACACTGCATAGCTGCTTTTGTTTCTCTAGTGTTGCAGTACATTCCAAGTTTAACTTCTTGGGGTTCCATTTTTGTGATCCCTTGTTTTGTATTTGGTGAGGGTCTGTTGGTACGATAGTAATGGCAAGTGGGGAGATCGGAGGGGAGGCAGGGATCGGGAGGGCCCCTTCCTTTATTTTCTGACCTGAACCCCAGCACGTCTAACACCAGGTCTGACCCTTGCTATAGCTAGTGGGGATCTCCAAACATGGCTAGCTGAGGACCTCCTCCAAAGGCAACCAGAACTCCCTTCTACAAAGCTCTCTCCCTCCCCTACTCCATCCCCATGTCCAACCTCTCTTCCCTCCTTCTTCTCTCCCACTGTCCACATCACTCTCACTATCTCCCTTCCTTGCACCCTGGGTCCAGCATTTATCTCTCTTCCTCCTCCTTCCCCATCCTTGAGTCACTGACAACTGTGCATGCATATTTTGCCGACATCAATGGCTCAGGGATGTTGCTGCTGCCCGCCAAACTTGGTAAAATGGAATTTTGGCCACCTTCAGAGGAAGTCTTCTGCTGACAGAGCTTGGGAATCCTCATGAGCTAAAGTATTTATATTTTGAGTTGTGAGGTGCTGGGAGAGGGGTGAAATGTGGGAGTAGGGCAGGGGCAGAAAAAATGTTGTGCCCATCCAATCTGGGCTCAGGCCCACCCAAAATTGGCTGTCTGGCTACGCCACTGTGCCCACCCATTTACTCTACATTTGAATGGGGGAGGGGGGGGGAGTAGAACTGATTGGTTCTGATGTACTAGAACATTTTCTGGTTCTGTGTGTATGGGGGAGGTGAAAAGCGTGGAAAATCAGGCCTTTCCCACAGCCAGTGCCCCTTTCCTTCTGGAAACCTTACTATCGGTAGTGTGCTGGCCCCTTCCCCAATATAGCTGCACCTGAAGTGATACATGTAAAGCTTGATTGACTATAAAATTGGCAATGAAGAGAGAACCCACAGAGGGAGGAGGAGAGATGTACACTTCTGGCTTAATGCAAGGAAATTATGTTCCTTTGTCTTTATTTATTTTTGTTACATTTGTACCCCGCGCTTTCCCACTCATGGCAGGCTCAATGCGGCTTACATGGGGCAATGGAGGGTTAAGTGACTTGCCCAGAGTCACAAGGAGCTGCCTGTGCCTGAAGTGGGAATTGAACTCATTAATATTTAGGCTCCAGTTTCCATGTTGCTAGTTAATGGGTGGACCCCCCCCCCCCCCCCCCCCCCAGTTATGAAATTTTTTTTTTTTTTTTTTTTTTTTTTTTAGGAAAAGTCCTGCTTTCTACCAGTAGATTCAGTAGGAGTATCTCCACCTAAGTAAGAGTTATCTTACCAAATTTCAGTCTAATTTGTCCCTGGAAGAAGACCTCTGAAAATACCACATATGGGACAGATGAGATGGTAGTAAATTAAAACCTAAACTGAGCAGACTGGATGTGTCACTTTGGTCTTCACCTGCCATCATCTACTATGTTACCGTCAGCCATAGTGAGGTGTCTGCAGCTTTAAAATGCTGAGTAGCATCTTGTTTATTTCTTAGCAAAACCTCTGCATTGGGAAAGAAATGTATTCTTAACTATTGGTTACGGGATGAGCCTCCCCCATTTTGATATTGGAGGATTAGATTACACGCCTTAATGTTATGGGAGGCACGGGCTGCCCAAGCTACCCAAAGAAGAAAGGTGTGTTTTGTCTGTATGGAATTATTATTTACAAAACATCTTACGTAAGGTAAGAAGCACGGCTCTGGATAAATTCCAGAACGTATTATGATTTGGTTTTTGTCTAACATTGGGTTATCTCGGGATCCTCTGCCTGGGCTGGAAGATCATTTACGGACTATTAAATATGCTTATCTCTACAGATGGCCTGGAGTCATAAGAGTCCAGAAAATGGGCCAACTTTACAGTATTTTCAATAGATAAGGGTTATGAGGTTGGGTGATAGTGGAATGTTCACAAAATTGGGATCACCAGTTTCTTCAGTTTTATACTGTATGGTGTTCACTGTTCTTTCATTGTTTCCTCATTATCATGTACCAGACTGTGGACTTTGCCTTTTTGTTATTCAACAGTTTGCTATATGGTTATTTTGATTCTGAATAAAAACCCTTGTATCATAAAATGCTGAGTAGCACACAACGCTTAAGTGTTTCATCTTGGACTGCTGCGGAGCTAAATCTCATGGTTCTTGTAGTGACACTTTAGCTGTGACAGCACAATTGAGGTGCTTAACTGCTTTACATACTGTCTGGCTGCATGGAAGGGTTGGCAGTGCGTGCAGTGCTTGATTTATAGCATAGTCAACTGCAGCCTCAAATCTCACTTTTTAAAAATGTATTTGCTGAAATTTGAAGTAAGGTAGGTCCAGTATCAGATGGCCCTGGCTTTTATTAGTGTTGCTTAATGGTAGCTGCACCCCTGGCCATTTTAGCCTTTATTTCTCATCTACTATGTTGTTCTTCTTTTGTAGGTCCTTTGTAATTTCTTTTGATCTTGGCATAATTTATTTATTTATTGCATTTGTATCCCACATTTTCCCACCTCTTTGCAGGCTCAATGTGGCTGATGATGACTACAGACTTCTCTCTCTCTCTCTCTCTCTCTCTCTCTCTCTCTCTCTCTATCTATCTATATATATATATATATCTATATATATATATATATATAGGCTTTGCTTTTTTTTTTTTTTTTTTCAAAGTTGTATAGCCCTGGTTTCTGGCACTTCCACTGCCATGTCTGGCAAGAAAGAACTGTAGTGCAAGTCTTCAGTCTTTCAAGACTTGCATAGAAGTTTATTCGTGCACCATGTGGCTTAAAGCTAAAGAGTTGAGCTGCGCAAACAGGACTCACAGCAGGCATTGGCAGCCCACCCCCTTCTATGCTTACTGCACTTACTGTGTTGCGTCAGCCTTGGTTTACATACCCACTTACGCACCTGGTTCTAATCATTCAGTTAATTGTGCCTAAGGAAACTAGAGGGTTTACTTATTTCACACACTTACTTGGAATTAGGCTTATTTCTGCTTCTACGTTATTATCTCCAAATGGAATTATTTAATTTATTGCATAAGAAAAATCTTGTTTCAATTAAAGGTTTCGCGGTGTTCCTGTGTCAACTATAAACTGAACAGGAATAGTGTTCAGGAGATGATAGCTAGGAAGAAATTACTACTTTCCAAAAAAGAACATTGCCTGGCTCAGGTTGCTAAAGAGTATCTGGCTAACCCACCGAACATCAGGGAATAATGTTCACTTTTCAGTCAAAGGGTTTGTTTGGTAAAAACCAAACACTGCCTTCCAAAGTACGACTCTTACGGTGTGGCTCTGCGTTTGCTGTGTGAGGACCTGGATGACTTGCTGTCTTTGGAACCAAAAATTCTACTTTGTATTGGCAAATTCTACAGGAGAATGTCGAGCCATCCTTCTGTGATCTGAAGCTGAGCCAAAAGTGGGTAGTGTAGCAATACAATGACTTAAGGTAAATCTACTACAAAATGACTGAAGGAAGTATTTTTGGCCTAATATTAAAAAGATTTATACTCCTTACTTTGGGAGTTATGTTCGTAAATTGGCTTCTTTTGAAAAATTACTAGGATTGGATTTATGAATCTTATATTCCTTGATGTCAAAGCGGTTTACAGTATTACAAACAATACCATTAAATAAAAACCTGTAACAGAGTAATTAAAATGTTGTTGAAACAACCGAGTTTTTAAAAGTTTGCGAAAAACAAGATACGAAGAAACATTGTGTAATACCTCAGGCAAGGAGTTCCAAAAAGGAGGTCCAACATATGAAAATGCTCATTTTCCAGATGTTGGAAGTTTAATAATATCAAGACCCGGGAGTTATAAAAGATTTCTCTCTTTTTTTTTTTTTTTTTTGTAATGAATGAAGTACCCACTGAGAAATGTTGTATCAGCTTACTACAAAGGTAAAGTGGACATTGGATTTTCAGGATATCTACAACGTTTGTATGCACTTCCTCAAATGGATTTTCATTGTGGATATCCTGAAAACCCAATGGGACTAGGTGTGCCCTGGGTTGGGAATGGCTATAACTATTAAATTTAGGAACATAAAAAGTGAGTGGTAGTGGTGGATTTAGGGCAGGGGTAAAAGTTAAGCTTTCTGATTTTTAGTACTAGGCTTAAATTTAGGAAAACGAATGGTAGGCTTGAATTTATGAGCATAAATTTTATGCTCCTAACTTGGCTGAAAATAGGGTACAAATTTAGGTGCATAAATTAACTTTTTTTTTTCTTTAACATTAATCTCTTTCCTCCAGATTCTATATGTGGTACTCAAATTTGAGCATGATCCCAAGATGTGTGTGCAACTTAATTGCCTAATGAGCCCTTAATGAGCTATAATTGGCTGCTAACAACCAGTTATTGACGTCAAGTGGCAAAATTAGGATTTGCACACGCATCTGGCTGGCCATTATTATATAATGCGTTCTACCCAAATCCCATAACGCACAACTCAAAAGGGTGTGTTCATGGGAGGGGCATTCCAAAAATAATGGGTCAGCGTGCCCATCTTGTGCACCAGCATTTCCGCAGGCATAAGTCTGGTGATCAAAGATAAGAGCATGGAAATCGTCTCGGAGCTTAATTCTATAAATAATAAAAACATAAAGGGTACACGCCCTTCATAGAATTATGCTTAGCGCTCATCTTTTCCTGCTCCCATTTTTTAGGACCATTTATAGAATCCAGCCCTCTAGGTTTTTACATTGGTGAAGTCAAATCCCAACCTAAACCACACTGAAATAATGTAATGAGATCTGAAGGAAGCCCTCAGCTGTTACAAAATTGAATGGGTTCTGTATGGGAGGACGGGCCAACATTCCTCAAGGGTGATGTAGGAGACAGATCAACCTTACAGGAAAATGCTTAGTTGAAGCTTAATGGTGCTCAAGGATGTACCACTGGTTATTGAAAGAAAAAATTGCATACTTTTTTTCTACACAAGGATTCTTATTTGAATCTTTTTTTTGTAGAATAAATCAAACTATCCTTTTTGTTTGTTTGTTTATTCAGTGGGATTATCTTTCTCAGAGTTAGCTTATGATTTAAACCTTTTGCAACATATAAGGTATTCTAGGCAGTTTACAAACTTTTTTTCCCCTCTCCTCAGTAAAATGCACTGTAAAGTGACACATTTTGGAGATTATTACCGAACCAGAGAGCCTGTCTATAGGGCGTCTATTACCGGTAAGTGAAGGATGGTGCCCTCCATATCGGCAGGTGGCTTGAGGCTGTAGCAATCGATGGAGTGGAAGGGTTTGGAATGGGAGGTTGGTGGGAAATATTCAGTGGGCACCTTGAGCTTGGCTTGCCATAGGGTGGTTTTAAAAATAAGCCAGGCTGGAGGTGGACCCAGTTGGTGAGGCAGCCGGATGTGGAGGTAGGAAGGGCAGGGATATTTATTTGGAACACCTCCTTTGGCAACATGGAGTCCTGGCTAGATTGGTGGAGTTGAGGCCTTTGTTGCAGCCAGTGGTAACCTGAGCTACAGGTCTTGGGCCAAGAGGTCTGAGCTGGTTTGTAATTAAAGGGTCAGGTGGCCTGGCTCAAAGTAGACATGGAAGGCTATGCTGACACCATGGGCCCTTGCTTGGCTGAGGTGGGGCTATGTTAATTACCACTTTGCTGAGTGGTTGGGAGGAGGGGGCTGAAAATTGTTGCCTGTTTTTTTACTATTGGTGTAGCTCGGGGTTAAGTTGTTTGTTGTGAGTTTTATTTTATTTATTTATTTTTGTGACATTTGTACCCTGCGCTTTCCCACTCATGGCAGGCTCAGTGCGGCTTACATGGGGCAATGGAGGGTTAAGTGACTTGCCCAGAGTCACAAGGAGCTGCCTGTGCCTGAAGTGGGAATTGAACTCATTTCCTCAGTTCCCCAGGACCAAAGTCCACCACCCTAACCACTAGGCCACAGTTAAAGTTGTCAGTAAAGAAGCTGGAGCCTTTTTTAAATCTACACAGTTGTATTGGCTCATTTTATAAGAAAAAGGCAGCAAGGGGGATGGGCTGTGTAGTGTGATGTGTAAAGGGTAGGAGGGATCCCATCTCTGAAGTTATATTTATAAAGCATTTTCATGTGCAAAACATATCACACATGGAAAAAGGCTGTTATAAAACTGTGCACATGTAGGTGTGCATACTGATGGGCAGTCATTGAGGGGAGGCCCTTTAAGGAAGAGAAGAAAATAGAGTGAAACCCCATAGAGAGTTTAAGGCCATTTAATTACTAGTCTCAGGCTGAGGGTAAGTTGAAACACAGCACTTAACCCAACGAGTATCCAGAAATTGCCCAAGAAAAGAATACCAGTGAAGCAAAACTCCAAAACTCGTGATTTAGAATCCATCCGGCACTGGAACCTGGAACAAGGCAATAGATATGTTAGGATCCAAGGAAGTGACCTTGCGCTGGGGCAGGACATGACAGCCATTAACAGGACCAATCAAGACAAAACCAAGACAAAGAACATACCTCAACAAAAGAAAGATTAAGACAGAAGATGTCTGAGAAAGGTACCCAGCCTAGAAAAATACACAAGGAAAAGGGGAGCAGCTCTTCCTAAAGGAGGGTAGGCAGGCCTGCTTGCTTATTTTGCTGACTGAGAAATTCACCCAAGGAGGTGATAAGCCAGACATAAACAGTAGACAATTACAGCAGTAAAAATATTCATGCCCTGTACAGCACAATTATTTCACATACTTTACACAATCCCATGCTTAGGTGTTTTTTTTTTTTTGGGGGGGGGGGGGGGGTGTACTTTCTGCAGAGTTAATACGTGGAGGGGCATAATCGAA
The DNA here is from genome assembly GCF_901765095.1 of Microcaecilia unicolor. Taxonomy (NCBI): domain Eukaryota; kingdom Metazoa; phylum Chordata; class Amphibia; order Gymnophiona; family Siphonopidae; genus Microcaecilia; species Microcaecilia unicolor. The sequence goes on along the minus strand of NC_044031.1, from coordinate 263,256,280 downwards.
TGGCGCTGGCCGGCTGGCCAAATAGATGGCCGGCGCCGCAAAGAGAAGTCCTGAACCGTATTATCGAAAAAGATGGCCGGCCATCTTTCGTTTCGATAATACGGTTCGGGCCAGCCAAATGTCAGAGATGGCTGGGTTTGAGATGGCTGGCATCAGTTTTCGCCGATAATGGAAACTAATGCCGGCGATCTCAAACCCAGCCAAATCCAAGGCATTTGGCTGTGGGAGGAGCCAGCATTTGTAGTGCACTGGTCCCCCTGACATGCCAGGATACCAACCGGGCACCCTAGGGGGCACTGCAGTGGACTTCAAAAATAGCTCCCAGGTGCATAGCTCCCTTACCTTGGGTGCTGAGCCCCCCAAATCCCCCATAACCTACTTCCTACAACTGTACACCACTACCATAGCCCTTAGGGATGAAGGGGGGCACCTACATGTGGGTACAGTGGGTTTTGGAGGGCTTAACATTTACCACCACAAGTGTAACAGGTAAGGGGGGGATGGACCTGGGTCCACGTGCCTGAAGTGCATTGCACCCATTAAATGCTGCTCCAGGGACCTGCATACTGCTGTTAGGGAGCTGGGTATGACATTAGAGGCTGGCAAAAAAAAAAAATTTTTTTGAGTGGGAGGGGGTTAGTGACCACTGGGGGAGTAAGGGGAGGTCATCCCCGATTCCCTCCGGTGGTCATTTGGTCTGTTGGGGCACCTTTTTGAAGCTTGGTCCTGAAAAAAAGGGACCAAGTGAAGCCGGCAAAATGTTCGTCAGGGCCAGCTTTCTTTTTTCCATTATTGTTCAAAGCTGGTCATCTTGTGAGCATGCCCCCGTCCCGCCTTCGCTACCCTACCGACAAGCCCCCTTGAAGTTTGGCCAGCTCCGTGATGGAAAGCAGTTGGCGCAGGCCAAAATCGGCTTTCGATTATACCGATTTGGCCGGGTTGAGGAGATCGCCGGCCATGTCCCAATTTGTGTCGGAAGATGCCCAGCGATCTCCTTCGAAAATAAGCTGGATAGTAACATAGTAGATGATGGCAGAGGAAGAGCTGTACGGTCCATCCAGTCTGCCCAACAAGATAAACTCATATGTGCTGCTTTATGTGTATACCTGCCATTATCTGCCATTTTCAGGGCACAGTGTAGAAGTCTGCCCAGCACTAGCCCCGCCTCCCACCACCAGCTCTGCCACCCATTCTCCGCTAAGCTTCTGTGGATCCATTGCTTCTGAACAGGATTCCTGTAAGTTTATTCCACGCATTTTTGAATTCCGTTTTCATCTCCACCACCTCCCGTGGGAGGGCATTCCAAGTATCCACCACTCCGTGAAAAAATACTTCCTGACATTTTTCTTGTCTGCCCCCCTTCAATCTCATTTCATGCCCTCTAGTTCTACCGCCTTCCCATCTCTGGAAAAGGTTCATTTGTGGATGAATACCTTTCAAATATTTGAACATCTGTATCATATCACCTCTGTTTCTCCTTTTCTCCAGGGTATACATGTTCAGGTCCGCAAGTCTCTCCTCAAACGTCTTGTAATGCAAATCCCATACCATTTTTGTTGTTTTCCTTTGCACAGCTTCAAATTTTTTTTTTTTTTTTTACATCCTTCGCAAGATAGGGCCTCCAAAATTGAACACAATACTCCAGGTGGGGCCTCACCAACGACTTATACAGGACATCAACACCTCCTTTCTTCTGCTGGTCACACCTCTCTCTATACAGCCTAGCAATCTTCTCGCTATGGCCACCGCCTTGTCACACTGTTTTGTCGCCTTCAGATCCTCAAATACTATCACCCAAGATCCCTCTCCCCGTCTGTACATATCAGATTCTCACCGCCTAACATATACGTCTCCCGTGGATTTCTACTCCCTAAGTGCATCACTTTGCATTTCTTCACATTGAATTTTAATTGCCAAACCTGGTTAGACCATTTTTCTAGCTTCTGCAGATCCTTTTTTATGTTTTCCACTCCCTCCCGGGTGTCCACTCTGTTACAAATCTTAGTATCATTCGCAAAAAGGCAAACTTTACCTTCTAACCCTTCGGCAATATCACTCACAGAATCTGCTCCAGCACCGATCCCTGAGGCACTCCACTACTCACCTTTCCCTCATCCGAGTGAATTCCATTTACCACCACCCTCTGGCGTCTGTCCGTCAACCAGTTCACAACTTTGGGTCCTATCTTCAGCCTGTCTAGTTTATTCAAGAGCCCCTCCTGTGGGGAACCGTGTCAAAAGCTTTGCTGAAATCTAAGTAGATGACATCCATAGCACGTCCATGATTCAATTCTCCGGTCACCCAGTCAAAGAATTCAATGAGATTTGTTTGGCATGATTTCCCTTTGGTAAAACCATGTTGTCTCGGATCTTGCAACTTATTGGCTTCCAGGAAATTCATTATCCTTTCCTTCAGCATCGCTTCCATTACTTTTCCAATATACATTTTATAAAATGTATTAAGTACACATAGATTTACACCATCTTTACACATGTTCTGTCATGAATTTACACATTCTGCATACTACTCTTGGATACTTCTATGTGCCCATTTTATAAAGGCACAGAGGTACCTATGTTGCATTTTTATAAAATCGGTTTAAAATAGGCATCTCTTTTGACTTTTCACATTGGGATCCTATTACAAAATTAGCATCTTTATACAGGTTCCTCTTCGTAAACCAAATGAAATCTATTTTAGAATCCACTAGAAAATCTTAAACTTGACAAGTCTTTATAGATTTTGATCTCTACTGGCATTGTATCACAGGCATGATAGCAGTTAGCATATCAAGCAGGTCTCTATTAAACATGACTGGCTGACTTTCTGCCGTGATGTGTACTAATGCCCAGGTATTTATTTTCAAAGCTGAAATTAACATGTGTTTGAGAAAGGGAAAAGATCCTTGTGTAAAGTGCCTGGGTATATATTATTTTTTAAATATTTTACATATAGTATATGTGTACTTAAAGATGTTGCTTTTATTTGTTTTATCCTGTAAATCTGCTTAGAAATTGTGCTTACTTGTGCCACTGTTCATTACTTTGATAGCTGTATATAAGTATATGGTACTTTAAAATATAAGCTACTCAAGGCTCAACAGCAATATTTTAGTCTTTAATATTAAAGAAAATGTATGTGCTTAAAGAGCAATCTGTCATTTCAAATGTCACCTCTTCTGCTCTCCAGTTGCATTTATTGTTGAAGCAGCTGATACGAGGATTCAGTAGCCTGGCTATTATTTTTTTCTCTTCTATTTGCTTGTTCATGCCCTCCACTGCTTGTTGGAAACACGCTGGCTACAAACACAGGCTAGACTGGAGCTGCCTCATCAGAGGGGGTTTATTGAAAGAAAAAAGGTTGAGGTACTCAACCATAATAAAATATGCACATTATTTCCAAGGAAGATAAGACACTTGATTTTGTTTAAAAAAAAAAAATTTCTAGCTGCAGCCTCTCCTGGAAAAATATATTTATTTATTTAACAAATTTATACCCCACAATTTGCCACCAATAGTAGGCTCAATGTGGCTTACAAGACCGAAGCGCAAACTACAGTTCAGTTAAATAACATAATGTAATATAGTTCAGTAAAGTAATATAATGCAATTTAAAAAAAAATAGTAAATGTATAGGTATCGTAAAGAACAGTGATAATAAGAGTGAATAATAAAGGTAAGGGTCCATGGAATTTGCTGTAACAGGAAGAGAGAAATTGAGTCATGAAAGTAGAACAGAGAAATAAGTAAGCCCATAACGTAAAGATGCCAGGTGGTGCTGTGGCTTTTTAAAAGGTATTTTCAGAAGCACATGTCTAACTTGGCATTGGGTCCAGCTGCAGGGATCCATGGAGGGATAGAGGCTAGTGAGAGAAACCAGCTATGTGCCAACATGAAAATGTATCCAGACCCAGTGCTGGCTGGTGAGAATTGTACATATAGACCTTTATGTGAGGAAGTACTGGAGAAGATTAATGAGGTGATAATTCGGAGTTGCCTTAATTGAGGTGGCCTACAATACAAATGAAAGCATTAAAAAGAGAGCAACAAAACCCTCATGACATTTTGCACAGGTCATTGCAGTGCTGGTCTGTGGAACATTGAGCAGGAATTCTGTTTTTCCTAATTCCCATGTAATTGGTACCTCCTGTCTTTACAGTTTTGCAAGTGTTGGTCCTTACCAGGGTAATGCTGACAGAGCAGTTGCCGGGAGGTGGGAGTGCACTGTGAACATTATTTTCTGTATAGCAATAGTCCAGTTGGATAAATGCATCTTTCCAATCAATGAATTCCAGTGCTGTTAAATGTGTATGTTTTGATACTGTCTCATGGTAGTTATTATTAGGTTTCAGTTTATTATTTTCAAGTTTACCTCATTCATTGTATTTATGTTTATACTTGGTTATTTTACTATTATGGTTACAAAATTGTGTTTTGTTAAACTATACCTTCTGTACTTCGCCTTGTGTGAATCTCTTTATAAAGGTGGTAAATAAACCCAATAAATAAAAATAAATGCATGGGTTTGTTGGCTTGTGTGCATTGTGAGCTGTGCTTGGCTCTGATTGAAAAGCAAACTGTAACTTATCCTTAGTATCTTGATGTTTCTGCACAGCCACCCTGTAGCTGGCTCAGCAGAATGCACTTTATATTCCTGTAGCCATCTAGTATCAGCTGTCTTTTTTTTTTTTTTTTTTCCTTTCCTTAAATAGCTTCTCAAAATTTTTTTGTTTGATGCATTTGCTTTTCCTCAGTAATCTCTGTTCCTTATTAACTATGCTGTGCAAGTCCAGTGAAGCAAACTGCCTTTGCATACACATACATAGCGCTTAAATAATCAAGTGGTGTGGAAACTGCCCGACAGAGTTCATCTATCCACTACACAAAGGACATACTGAAAACTGAGTCCAGCACTACTTCCATTCCTGCATGTGCTCAGAACAAAGGCAGTAGATTAATAATAAATTATACCATTCTTACTTTTTTTTCAATGACAGTTTCCTTCTGCGCTGTAGGTAATTTAGCTCATTTGGAACTTTCATAGGCCGTTAACTGGCGTTCTTCCCTTTCCCCTCCTTTCATGTAGCGTAGCCCTGAGATTTTCAACCCAGTCCTCGGGGCACACCCAGCCAGTTGGGATTTTCAGGATATCCCCATTGAATTCAACGGGGATATCCTAAAAACCCCGACTGGCTGGGTGTGCCCCAAGGACTGGGTTGAAAACCTCTGGCCTATTTATTACAGTTAATCACTAATATTTATGATATTTGTAAGCAAGCTAGATGGTTTTGGAATAAGAGTCCTTTTACTAAGCTGTGTTAAGCATTAATACATGCTTAAAGCAGGATGTGCTAAAGCAGTCTGTTTTTGCCATCATTATGTGCTAAGTGTGTGGTATAGAATTGATGTGTAAGCCCTATTTATCTAGCATGCTGACATGACCAGTGCACTAACTGACCATAAGTACATAAGTATTGCCACACTGGGACAGACCAAAGGTCTATCAAGCCCAGCATCCTGTTTCCAACAGTGGCCAATCCAGGTCACAAATACCTGTCAAGATCCCGAAAAAGTTCAATACATTTTATTCTATTTGTCCCAGAAATAAGCAGTGGATTTTCCCCAAAATTTAATAATGGTCTATGGACTTTTCCTTTAGGAAGCCATCCAGACCTTCTTTAAATCCTGCTAAGCTAACTGCCTTTACCACATTCGCTGGCAATGAGTTTAATTACACATTGAGTGAAGAAATATTTTCTCCGATTTGTATTAAATTTACTACTTTGTAGCTTCATCGCATGTCCCCTAGTCCTAGTATTTTTGAAAAGTGTGAACAAACGATTCACGTCTACACGTTCCACTCCACTCATTATTTTATAGACCTATATCATATCTCCCCTCAGCCATCTTTTTTCCAAGCTGAAGAGCCCTAGACGCTTCATCCTTTCCTCAATGGGAAGTTGTCCCATCTCCTTTATCATTTTCATCACCCTTCTCTGTACCTTTTCTAATTCCACTATACCTTTATTGAGATGTGGTGACCAGAATTGAACACAGTATTCAAGGTGTGGTTGCACCATGGAGCGATACAAAGGCATTATAATGTCCTCACTTTTGTTTTCCATTCCTTTCCTAATAATACCTAACATTCTATTTGCTTTCTTAGCCTCCGCAGCACACTGAGCAGAGGGTTTCAACATATCAACAATGACGCCGAGATCCCTTTCTTGGTCTGAGACTCCTAACGTGGAACCTTGCATTACGTAGCTATAGTTCGGGTTCCTCTTTCCCACATGCATCACTTTGCACTTGCTCACATTAAACGTCCTCTGCCATTTAGACACCCAGTTTCGTAAGGTCCTCTTGTAATTTTTCACAATCCTCTTGCGATTTAACAACTTTGAATAACTTTGTGTCGTCAGCAAATTTAATTACCTCACTAGTACTTCTATCACTAGATCATTATGAATATGTTGAAAAGCAGCGGTCCCAGCACATACCCCTGAGGAACCCCACTACCTACCCTTCTCCATTGAGAATACTGACCATTTAACCCTACTCTCTGTTTTTTATCCTTTAACCAGTTTTTAATCCACAATAGGAAACTACCTCCTATCTCATGACTCGAATTTCGTCTGGTCAGCACATCTATAACGTGGGAGCCCTTAGTGCCTCCTAAATAGGAGGCGGTAAGGGGGAGTTCAATAAATGGCACCCAAAGTTAGGCACTGGGATGATTCTCGCTAAGAGAATGTTATGCAAAGGACGCACTGTGTATAACTACCTTTACAGAATACTAGCTGCATTTTGCACATAACTTTGGGCATCAGCATACGCCTGCCAAAGGCTGGTGTAAATGCTCATGTCCAATTAATGGCAGGTGCATAAATTACATTATTATAACATTGCGCTTAAATTCTGGAAATGCCCCTTTGGAGTTGTGTGCGTGTCATAGCATAGGGCAGATCTCCACATAACTCCTAATCACTGCCAATTAGGTAATTGGTGTACGTGCAGATCTGTGATCCACGCCCAACTTTGGCTGACCTATGCAGTATCCGGTGGTTTGCTCATGGCCCAGCACTGTCCCAGTATATAGCTTTGTTAGCAGCAGCCAAAGGAAGTAGAACTTGCAAGTAAAATCTTGTAACTGCAGGGGGACGGGGCAAACAATGCCTGTAACTGTGGGAAGTGGGGGTGGGGGGTGAAAGATGAGACTGCAATATAAACTGAGACCCTCATTTTGGGCCCAAAAATCTCCGGTTTATATTCGAGTATATCCCGTATATCCAGCAACATCTTAAGACACAAAATCTTGTCATCCATCCATATAACAATGTTTGTATTGAGTACAGGTAGTTAGAATAGTGCTAGCCAACATTTCAGAAACATTCAGGGCTTGACGCAATTAATCTCATGTTCAAACATGGTGCCTTATTTCCGTGCACAATGTTCTAGCACAAGCTAAAACTTAACTCCCATTGTAGTAAATTAATGGTTTGCAAATCACATCAGTGTTTAAAAAAAGAAATGCTGGATCAGGTAGGCCCTCGACCAGACAACCTCTATACCTCTGGTTCTTCCCTCTCCCCACCCCCAGCCAATAATATCTGGCTTTGGTAGACATTCAGTGAAATCCTTTCTTCACCACTGCCATTTCGAGCAATAGCAACAGTGAAGGAATGAGACTGCTGAGCACCTCCCTGGACAAGGTATGAATTAGTGGTCTGAGGGAGTCCAGCCAACAGCATGGAGGTTGTTTGTTTTTGGTTGATCTTATATTGGAGGCAGTGTATGCAAATCAAGTTCATGCATATTAATTGTAGATATCCTGAAAACCTGACTGGCAAGGGGTACTCCAGGACTGGAGTTGGGGAAACACTGCCCTAGACCAGTGTTTCCAAAGTTGGTCATGGAGTGCCCCCTTCCAGACAGATTTTCAGGATATCCACCAGGGCTGTGGAGTCGGTACAAAAATCCTTTGACTCTGACTCCGACTCCTCAGTTTATGGTACTTCCGACTCTCCCCGACTCCTCAGTTTTTAATATGTATTTTTTTTGCATGTTGACCGAAACAGTGCAGCATGCAAGGCTGCATGTTAATGTTTGGGTTTAAAATCTATGTCATTGTTACTTTTTATTTTATTTATTAAAGAAACTATAAATATTCATTAATCCTAAAGTTTAAACAAAAAAAACACACACAAAAAAACAAGGTTATGTTTATTGTTTTTTTTATCAAGTATAAAGTCATCATAGCATTAGCAAGTATAAAAATCTGGAACAACCACATCCTTTGGAAATTAGAACAAAATCAAAGTTAACCTACATAAACCAAAAACATTTGGAAAACCTAAAACAACTTATATATTATTTAAACTTGGCATATATAGCTGTAGAATAGCTGTTAAACATAATCCAAAATTAACTAATATATTGTTCTTAGAAACAGAATTGCTTCTGCCAGATCCTCCTTCATAGAAGCCCTTAAATCTGATTTGATTATTTTCAGTGCTGAAAAGTCTTTCAACACTGACTTGGGTGGGTGGCATTGCTGTTACGGTTCTAGCTGCATCACTGACAATCTCTGGATAAACAATGATGGCTTCTTCTATAGTCAGTTTTGATGAGCGGTCAAACCTTTTCCACTTCTTTTAATCCTTTAAAAAACTCTTGCATGAATTTCTTTATATGGACATTTACAGGTTGCTTTTCCATGCTTAACCGACATCGCTTTGCTTTTGAAGCTTCCATTTTGTCCAAATAGGCTTGAAAATTCTCTTCTTCATTTGAAGAGGATGAACCCGAGTTACCATTACCACCAGTATTTATAGCTTTAGCTTCATCCAGTGGTTTGAGTTTCAGGTAGCAACCCTTTCATGCGAACTGCTATGTCATAGAGTGCCTGTTTCCTGTAGCAATTTGGTCACTGCTCAACAAAATTCGGCTCATTGGATCAACATAAATAGCAGCTAAGAGAATTTGATTATCCAGCAAGAGCTCCTCTCTTTTCCTCATTGAAGATACAATGCCATCAGCAATTAACCCCCCACTTTTGTTAAGGTTATATATCAAGCCCTTCCATTCCAAGAAGAATTTACCTGGTGTTAAATCTTCATATTGCAGCTTCTTGGTAACAGCAAAAGGGTAAGAAAGTAGCCTTTCTAATTCTGTAACTTGAGCCACTGGTTTTCTTTTAATGAAACATTGTCCAGTTCTTCAAGAAAGTCTTTTAGTTCAAGCAAACGCTTTATCATCAAGTAAGTGCTTCCCCAGCGCGTTGCTTGATCCAAAATGGCTCCTTTTCCAGCACGTCTCTTCAGAATAGCATCTGTTTTAGGGATCCTGGCTGCAACAGCTACTTGCCTCAACTTGCTAATTAGTGTAGCCGCATGACGATCCTTCAATCCATCTCTTATTGCTAGTTGCAGAGTATGAACAGCTCAACGCATATGTTGAATGGTAATAAGCTTAGATGCTTCTTCAGCAATATCATCCAAACTTTCACAGCTTTCTTGAATTGCAGAACTGTCATCTTCTGATATTTGTATGCTGCTTTCTTCATCAACTTCCTTCATTTTTTCAATTGTGCTTAACATATTTGAAGCATTATCAGTTACAGTACATAGAATGTGTTCCTTTTTAATTTCAATATCTTCTAAAACACCTTCCACTAACTTCTGCAGATACTCACTGGTATGATGTGCCTGAGTGTCCTTTACTCCTAATGTCTGGGTTATTGTTTTTTTGTTTTCATCAGCAAATCTAACATTAATTGCAAAATAATTGACTCTATGATGTGTGCATGCATCCATTTTAATAAAGACAAAACGTCCCTTCAGACCTTTTCTTAGTTCTTCCTTCTTACATTTGGCCTCTTCAAGTATAAGTTTCCTTATACTTTCTCGTTCCAGAGAAAACTCCAAGCTTTTTAGCCATTTCTCCATTTAAGCCTAAAAAGGCTGGTTGTGGAAAAAAAAGATAGTGGTATACTATTCTTTACTGCCATTTCAATGATGTGGTTTTTGAATTTTTCTGGTGTCATTGTTATAGTAACTTTGTCAGCTGTAAAAAAATCTTGATAGTTGTGTCTGGCCTCCATTAGATTTCTGATCTTTTATTGACCCTGAAGTAGATGGAATGTTTTCATTGCTATCTTTCTCATTCACAGCTTCTAACACTTAAGGATGGAAACGCTGCAAGTGTCTTTTTAAATTTGATGCTCTTGTAGGTGCATTTTTTTCATAACCACTGAAACTGCTAATTTTTGCATCACATGCTTTTTCACCATCATCATCTTCTATAATACATTGACATACATAATGTTTCCCATCTGTTGATATTGTAAAGTGTTTATAAACAGCAGACTTTGTCATGTTTCCTGACATTCTGTTTGCCATTGTGAATGGCGTGCCACTTCCACTAAAATATAAAGCTCTTCTTGCAGAGAGAGAGGAAGTTGGGTGGAGTCTCTCTGCTGCCTTATCTGTGTGTGCTGAATGATCTTCTCTTGGAGCTTAAGTTCACTGTGGGGTCAGAGAGGAGGTGCTCTACAGCAGGTCAGTAAATGCAAAGGGAGACTGAGCAGAGGGAAGCTCTCCAGCAAAATAGTTCAGCTGGACTTCACACTAGTGAAACAACTAGGTACTAAGCTTTATTCAGAGCAGAGAAGTACTTTATTCAAATGTATGAGGAGTCGGAGTCAGTACATTTTTGCCGACTCCAACTCCGACTCAATGTACCCAAAATTGCTGCCGACTCCGACTCCACGACTCCAACTCCACAGCCCTGATATCCACAATGAAATATGCATGAAATATTTGCATATGATGAAGGCAGTGTTTTCATATGTAACTTCCCACTATTTCAGAACCTGTGGGATAGTTGTTCATCAACAAGCAGGTGGAGGTTGAAAACTGAGCTGAGACAAGACATAATCTTGGCATCTCCTCAGTATTTTCTATCTCCAGCAGGTGGGTGGACACACTTTGCATCCTCTGGTTCGGAGTGATTTGCTCCTGGTCTGGTTAGTCAGCAGATCTCCAGTTGAGTTTTGCAGTGTTGTTTAAAGCACTTAAGTAAAAATAACAATAAATATACATTTTAATAAGTAAAAGTACAGTGAGAAACATTAAAATATTTACTTAAGTGAAAGTAGGAAAAGTCATTTAATATAATACTTTTTGGGCAAAAAGTAAAAAATACAGCAAGTACAATGTATGCAGTTATTAATCCAACAACTTTGTTGTTCAATCCACTTTGCTTTTAGTAAAATAACATTTTGAAAATGTCTGTTACTCATGTGAGTGTGCTTGTGAGTCATTAATCCAGCACAGCTATAAAGGTGTTCAACAACTGCATGAGCAGGAAGTGGATTGTTCAGCCTGATAAAAAGTTCCTTCAAATCAGGTCAGATTGCAGTATTATCGATGTCTTCTGTCTGAGTCTGGAGGAGTGGCCTAGTGGTTAGGGTGGTGGACTTTGGTCCTGAGGAACTGAGTTCAGTTCCCACTTCAGGCACAGGCAGCTCCTTGTGACTCTGGGCAAGTCACTTAACCCTCCATTGGCCCATGTAAACTGCATTGAGCCTGCCATGAGTGGGAAAGCGCGGGGTACAAATGTAACAAAAAACAAAACAAAACTAGGGGATCTCTGTCTGAAACCCTTGACTTCAGTAAAGAATACTTTAATCATCATCATCTGCATTAGTATTGCTGTCTAATTCATCACTTGCATCTTCATCTTCGTCATCGTCATGCAGTCCAGTTGCAGAAAAGGCTTTCACAAAGTTGAAATCTTGTGTTGTCCAAACAATTTTTTTGTCTGATAGCAAACTGAGTATCTTCGAGAGCTGATGCAAAAATGTCAAGTGTGTGGGAACCCTTCAGTTTTAAGGCCAGATAAGCAGATTTCCTTTCTATGTTTAAATAATTTTATTGAAAAAATTGACACACATCAACAACATCAGATTTCCTTTCTAAAGGCTCACATTTTTGTTGCTGCTTTCCAAGCTACCTCTCCCCTTGAATTAGTTGATGGGTTTTTCAGGGTTGCAGTTTTCCACTTGCTGGTTATTTTATATTGTTTTTGAGTAGTTTCTGTGAGCATGGTCTTGTATGAGTATGCTTTTCTATTTTTATTCTTTTCTATCTATACATTTTTATATTTTCCTTTTGTTTTTGTACACCACTGATCTCCAAAGGAGCCAGGCAGGATAGCCTGTATTCTCCATCTGCTTTCACTGAGACTTGGCTTTGCCCTGAAGACTCTGCTTCAGCTGCTGCTTGTGTCATGGAGGTTATCTTTTCTCCTATACACCTCGCCAGGCTGAATGCAGAGGTGGTGTCTGGCTACTACTCTCAGCCTTCTCTTCCACCTCAGTCTCGCTGCTGTTCTTCCTTCGAAATCCACTCCATCCATCTATTCATACCTCTACCTCTCTGAGTAGCAGTCATTTATTGACCCCCTGATAAATCCCTTTCTTACTGACTTTGACTCCTGGCTTTCCTTCTTTCTTGAACCCTTAGCTCCTTCCCTCCTTGAGGATTTTAACATTCATGCTAATGATCCATTTTGATTCTTATTCCTCTGTTTCTTGCTAACATCCTCCTTCAATCTGCAACTGTGCTCCATTACCCCTTCTCATAAGAATGGCTACTGTCTTGATCTTGTCTTCCTTTCCAACTGCTCACTTTCCAGTTTATGCACATCAGTTCTTCCCCTCTGTGACCATCATCTGATAACCTTCACATGTAACACCTTCCTCCCATCCTGTTTAATCGCCACCTATACATTTAAGAATCTTCACGCTATTGAGACTTGCACTCTCTCCATCACTGTTTCATCCCTCTTCTCAACCACTGTTAACAGATCTAAGTCTCTCAATGAGGCTCTCTTTTTATAATACTATTCTCTCCTCTGCTCTGGATACCCTCACTCCTCACATTCCCCGTTCTGTAAGACGTACCAAACCCTAGCCTTGGCTGACCAATAGAATCCACTACCTACGTTCCTGTGCATGAAATCCCATGCCCATGCTGACTTCCTACATTTCAAATTCTTGCTGACCTCCTTCCAGTCTGCTCTTTTACTTGCCAAACAGGACTACCTCATCCACGTAACAAACTCTCTTGGCTCAAACTCTGTGTCTCTGCCAAACTGAACTCTCTCCTTAAAATGCCTTCATTTCCAACCCCTCCTTCACTTTCTTCCCAGACTACTTTCAGTAAGGTTCACGCTAGTGGTCTCCCCCTCCACTACCTGCTCTGCAACATATTTACTCCTCCCCCATCTTGCAACATCTTTGTCCCACAGATTTCTCCCACTCTCTGCAGTGCCAATTATGCATCATCTTTCTCCTTCCCCTCTCTTCCTTTTCTTTCAGCCACCCTCTACACCCCCTGTCATCTCTGTTTCTCTCCAACCCGTTGAACTGCCTGCTGCATCTCTCTCTTTGACCCTGCAGCATCATCTTCCTCTTCTCTGCGCTACAGATTTCTCCCAGCCCTGCAACATGCTTTATCAAACCCTGTTCAGCATCCTCTCATCTTTCTCTCTTCTCTCCACCACTCGCCCTAAACCCTTTACAGGGGCAGACTAGATGGCTTTGTTGGTTATTTGTTGTTGCTATATTAGTCTCCAATCAGGAGCTTGGAACAGCATCACCTTGATCTTCAGAGGACAGCAGCATCAATGAAGTTCTGGAACTGCACCAGCCCTTACCTTGCCCCCTCCTCTCACACAGGTTTCCTGTTACCTAGGAAACCCATGCAAAAGGGGTGGGGACAAAGCAGGGCCTGTATGACAAGCAAGCCTCACAGATAATAGCAGGAAAAGCACAGAAACTTTGAAATAGGCATCAGGGCAGGTGGTCCCATATGGGCCCACCCTCTAGTTCTGTGGAGGCATTGTTCTCACTTCGCCCCCACCCTCAACCTCCATCCATGTTTTGTTCATAATCTCTTCAGATTTCTTCTCCCCATCTTAACATATCCTAATATTACAAACCAAAGAATGTAGCTGCAGCTCATATTCCCACTACATTTATTAATTGCAGATTTTACTCAACTGTAGAGCCTGGTTTTTGCTAACCTTTTTCTCAGGATACAGGTCCTAGATATTAAACTTCTAAAATAAAATGCTTATACATACTTGGCTGGATTTTACATAGAACATAGAAATCGGAATTGGTACGTCCAGGTGGAGGCATTACTGTTGTAAAATACTGCTAGAATTGTATCTGCTGACACAGAGCCTGTTTTTTAAAATATATGTAGGAATGTTCATGTATGTGGCAGCACATTTGGCGGGAGAATCCATTTTATAAAGATAAACATGGAGGAAAAATGGCTACTTGCATATGCAAGTGCCTGCTACTAATGAGACACCATCTTCTGTCAAATAGCTGTGAAGTAAAATGTGACATTTACCTGATGTCCTCGCCCACTGAGTTTCCAATTTGCTTTGTTTTGTACAGGTAATGAACTTTTGACATTTTTTTATAACCTTATTTCAAGTTATCAGAAGTGAAAGTTGTGAGGCACAAACAGAAAAGTGAGGCCATGGTGCCTATTTCATAGGGGTCAGCCTTTTAAATGATCTTTCATTTCTTGCAAAGTTTTTTTTTTTTTTTTTTTTTTTTTTGGTCTGGATTTAGAACAAATTGGGCTCAGCTAAGCTAAAGTTTGAACAGGTCCAGGCAGGGGTTTGCTGAATCAATAAACATGCTTCTGAATGAAGTGACCAGTTAAGGATTAGAGCTGAAGAACTTTTGTTGAGATCAGAAAAATATATAAATTTGCAGATGTCATTAAAAACACAAATAATTGTTGAATATAGGCTTATGCTGCACAAAACTTTTTATTTGAGTGGAATTAAAATCAGGTTACTTTTTTGTTTTTGACCTTTTCCCAGCGAGCTACCAATATATACACAAAGTCTTAACTGTCTCTTACCTTTACATGAGATGAATGTGTCCATGATGTCTCCATGGAACTTTAAGCAGTACTTTACTTTGCTACTGAAGGGAGAGGAGCCACTGGGGTTCGTCTCTAGTGCTGTGTTTTGTTATATATCAATTTGTTTCCCATTGGGTGCAATGCAGTGATGTAGAATATTTTTATGCAGCACCCCCAGCTCGGAGGTTTTTTTTTTTTTCTCTCAAACCCTCTGAGCATGTGTAGAGTTCCCCCCTCCCCTATAGCTAGGAATGCCTAGGTACTTCCCCCTTTCTTCTCCAGTCTATAATTTCCGCCATTCCCAACGGTTGCTTTTTTTCCTTAGCTCTCCACCAAACTACTGAAGATACTCATCTTACTGTAAATTATGCTGGAGAAAGACAAAGCTGGTTTCAAGAGGTGCTCTGGCTGCAAAAAGATTAGCACCCTGAACCCACATGATTTTGTGCGTATGGTGGTTCGAGCCATCCCATGAAACAAAGCCCTGCTTGTACTGTGCCCGCATGTCTGTGTGTGTGTATGCAAGTAAAAGAAGCGCACACTGATCTCTGCCCGTAGCGTCGCATGGCTCCACGAATCATCCTCCACAAGTACCTCTACGATCCAGTGGCTGATGCCCCTTGCATGGGCGAGAACCTATTCGGTGATGAGGTGAAGGAAACAGTGGATGACATCAAGGGTAACTGCACAACAGTCCAAATCCTACCACGGACAGGCTAGAAAGAGCTGCTCCCTTTACATGGCATTATAAGAGGGACGTGAAAACCAATGCCTCCACTTCGAGGTACAGGACAAACACTACCAGTACAAGGTCCTCCCATTCAGACTTTCAACAGCACTGTGGGTGTTCACAAAATGCATCACAGTAGTGGCAGCACAGTTATGCTGACAGGGTACCTGCGTTTTCCCGTACCTCGATGACTGGCTCATAGCAGGACGCTCGCCTCAGGTGACTCAGACCTCACTCTGGAGGACATTATTGCTCCTTCACACCCTGGGTTTCCTCATCAACTTCCGAAAATCCCACCTGACACTGTCCTAGACTCCCACGTTCATTGGGGCAGAAATCCGCAAAGCCCAGGCCAAGGTCTTCCTCCGGACCAGGTGTGCTGACACCATCTCCCACCTGGCCCAACGCATCTCCTGCAAGCAGGCATCAGCATGATCCTATCTTTGCCTCCTTGGCCACATGGTGGCAGCAGTCTGTCATTCAACACGCTAGGCTCCACATGTGGCCACTACAGTGGCACCTGCGCCAGCATTGAAATCAGCACACACAGCCTCTCTTGCTCCAAACTCCAATTCTGCAATCCACCCGCAGAGCACTGGCCTGTTGGATATCCCGGACCAATCTCACCCTGGCACCACCCCATCAGATGACCATCACCACAGACGCCTCACATCATGAAAGGGGGGCCCACCTCCACCACCTTTGCACTGGAGGAATGTGATCCACCAAGACTGCACACCTTTACTACTACTACTTTTGACACTGTCGATCACAGCATACTTCTTGATACCCTGTCCTCACTTGGATTCCAGGGCTCTGTCCTTTCCTGGTTCTCTTCCTACCTCTCCCTCCGCACCTTTAGTGTTCACTCTGGTGGATCCTCTTCTACTTCTATCCCTCTGCCTGTCGGCGTACCTCAGGGTTCTGTTCTTGGTCCCCTCCTCTTTTCTATCTACACTTCCTCCCTTGGTTCATTAATCTCATCCCATGGCTTTTCCTACCATCTCTATGCTGATGACTCCCAAATCTACCTTTCTACCCCTGATATCTGACCTTGCATACAAACCAAAGTTTCAGCGTGCTTGTCTGATATTGCTGTCTGGATGTCTCAACGCCACCTGAAATTAAACATGACCAAAACCGAGCTTCTCATTTTTCCCCCCAAACCCACCTCCCCGCTCCCCCCGTTTTCTATTTCTGTTGATGTCTCTCTCATTCTCCCTGTCTTCTCAGCTCGAAACCTTGGGGTCATCTTTGACTCTTCTCTCTCCTTCTCTGCTCATATCCAGCAGATCGCCAAGACCTGTCGTTTCTTTCTTTACAACATCCGTAAAATCCGCCCCTTTCTTTCTGAGCACTCTACCAAAATCCTCATCCACACCCTTGTCACCTCTCGTTTAGACTACTGCAATCTGCTTCTTGCTGGCCTCCCACTTAGTCATCTCTCCCCTCTCCAATCGGTTCAAAACTCTGCTGCCCGTCTCGTCTTCCGCCAGGGTCGCTTTACTCATACTACCCCTCTCCTCAAGTCGCTTCACTGGCTCCCTATCCGTTTTCACATCTTGTTCAAACTTCTTCTACTAACCTATAAATGTACTCACTCTGCTGCTCCCCAGTATCTCTCCACACTCGTCCTTCCCTACACCCCTTCCCGTGCACTCCGCTCCATGGATAAATCCTTCTTATCTGTTCCCTTCTCCACTACTGCCAACTCCAGACTTCGCGCCTTCTGTCTCGCTGCACCCTACGCCTGGAATAAACTTCCTGAGCCCCTACGTCTTGCCCCATCCTTGGCCACCTTTAAATCTAGACTGAAAGCCCACCTCTTTAACATTGCTTTTGACTCATAACCACTTGTAACCACTCGCCTCCACCTACCCTCCTCTCCTCCTTCCTGTACACATTAATTGATTTGATTTGCTTACTTTATTTTTTGTCTATTAGATTGTAAGCTCTTTGAGCAGGGACTGTCTTTCTTCTATGTTTGTGCAGCGCTGCGTACGCCTTGTAGCGCTATAGAAATGCTAAATAGTAGTAGTAGTAGTATTTATCATTGCTACTAGATCTACGCAGTGTTGTACACTTCACATCAACATTCTAGAACTCCAGGCCATGTGCAACACCCTCAGGGCTTTCAGCCAATGGATTGCGGGCAAGACAGTTCTCCTTCAAACGGACAACCAAGTTGCCATGTTCTCCATCATCAAGGAGGGAGGTACAGGCTCAGTCTCACTCTGCAGAGAAGCCTGCAGAATATGGAGATTTTTCAACTCCATCAGCTGCCCCATACAAGCTTCGTATCTGCTGGGAGAGGAGAATGTACTGGCTGACAACCCAATGACAGCCTGGGACCTATTTCACTAATGGGAAACCCCTGCTATTGTCCTCTTTGCCATGCAGCACAATGCAAAGTGTTCCAACTTCTGCTCCAAACAACCCTCCCAGCAACGCCTCTGCACAGATGCATTCTTGCTCTAATGGAGTCCAGGACTAGTCTATGCTTACCCCTGACTTCTGATTGCCAAAGTCCTACTGAAGATCATGTGTGACAGAGCCTTGGTGATAATGAGCGCCTCATTCTGGCCTCAACCCTGGCTCCCACCCACCTTGTTGCCTCCGCAAAATTGCAGACCTCATCAACCAGGACAGCGGGTCCACTCTTCACCACGACCTCCGAACGCTGGCACTGACTGCTGCCTGGATGTTGAAAGGCTGAGACTCACACCCAACATCGAATAAGTCCTGCTAGCGGACTGAAGACCATCGACAAGACTGGCCAACGCCTTCAAATGGAAACGTTTCTGCATATGGTGCTCCGCCACTCAGCTTGAACCTCTCTCCTGCTCCATCCCAACCATCTTACAATACCTGTTGACCCTATCTGAGGGAGGCCTCAAAGCCACATCCATCAAGGTACACCTAAGTGCCATTGCGGCCTACCACGACTGTGTAGACAACAGACCTGTCTCTACCCATCCCCTGGTGGCTCGGTTCATGAAAGGTCTAACCAACTTACATCTACCAGTTAGACCATCGCTGCCAACTTGAGACCTCCACACTGTACTACATCAGCTCACCCTCCCCCCCTCAAACTGCTGGAGGAAGCAACCCCCTTGGGATCTCAACACCGTACTACATCAGTTCACCCTCTCCTGAACCGCTGAGGAATCGGCCCCCAAGTTCTGGAAAAACCCTGTTGCTCACCGCCATCGCCTTGGCCAAGAAGACAGTCTAGAACTAGAACTTCCCACGGACACACACTAAACCTTTTGAACTAGAAGTACAGTTCCAGTTGCATTGTCCATCCTAGTTATTATCGCTCTACATAGGGCTTTGAAGCAGCCCGTCGGTCAGTCCTTCCTACCGTGTTATGTTGCAAGTTGTTGCACGTTGATGCAAATTATTCCTTTGTTGCAAGTTGTTGCAGGTTAATCCTTGTTAGTCATACCTACTTTTTACAAAGCAGGGGTGTTTGCCTCCCTAGGTTGTTAGTATACATTAAACCATTACATGCAAACCAAGCCCCAGGATGACTCCTACTTTTCCTTTTTAGTACAGTGGCTGTCTTGGCCTACCACAGCTATTCGAGGGCTGCGTAGCAACAAGGTCACCACGACATCAAGCACACCCCTCTTCTAGGAAGTCACCTATATGTGGCTGACTCATTCTGCTTGTCCTGGGAGAAAGTATTACTTACCTGAAATGTAGGTTCACTGTGAACAGCAGGATGTCACCCACAAACCCACCCTCCTCCCCTCGAGGCCGATCCAGCACTAGCTATTGACAAACTGGGGAAGGAAGGGGAAGTGCCTGGGCATTCCTAGCTATGGTGGTGGTGGTGGTGGGAAACTCTAAACTTGCTCAGAGGGTTTGAAAAAAGAAACCCTCTGAGCTATTGGAGAGCTTTTTCCGTCCAATGGGAGCCGTTGGATGACGTCACCTATATGTGACTGACTTATCCTGCTGTCCAAAGAGAACCTACGTCACAGATAAGTAACTATACTTTTCCTTCTGTGTATAGAAGCTTCCTTGGCCCTTTGAGCAAGCTCTTCAGATCCCCCTGGTCTCTGTCTCCTTGTGTTCAAAGTGAGCTATCGTGACCATCTGAGATGTTTGTTCCCATGTGTCCTTGCAGAGAGCTTATTTCACAAATGCTTTATTAAACACCCCTCCTTCCAGCCAGCCATAAATGAAGCATCTCTTCTCCTTTCTCAACCCCCTAATGTGATATTTTTTTTTCTCTGGAATGTTATCTTTTCTGGTCTAAAAGGGCTTGTAACCTTTAAACTTGTCAGCTTAATCTGGACCCATAAATTGAAACATGTATTTTCCTTTGTGAAAACACTTGGAACTCTTTGGGCTTCCTGTCTATACAGGTACATGTGTATAATACTCGATCAAAGCACTTCATACTAGAGCTGTACCGAATAGCATATTTTACTATTTGGCCAAATACGAATAATGAGCATTGAGCCGTAACACAGCAATTAATAAAAGAAGCAACTTGAAATTAGAGATTACCCCCCACCCCCGTGTACTAAGCTGGCCTATTGCCGACACAGCCCATTCGCTTTGAATGGGCTATGTCGGCATTAGTGTGGCTTAGTAAACAGGGGGCAAGTGTGTGTTTCAGTAGGATTTAGTACAGTAGAGTCCCGGATTACTTGTATTTGAATTTAAATCACTATTTCATCGAATATGAGTAATGTATTTGGGGCACACTTCAGGGCCGAATGAAATACAAATATTTGGTACAGTCCTATTTCATACATGTATTATTTGTAACTTTTTTTGGGTGGGGGGGGGGAGGAAGGGGAGTTGTAGGGGGAAAATGTTTTTTTTTAAATGTGTGTGTTGGGGGGGGGGGGTGATAAATTGGTGGGAAAACAACCTGGAGAAGACTGAGTTTACTGGTGCAATAAGTTTTTTTCAATATGGAGTTGTCAAAAATAAAAAAGGATAAGCCTCGTTTTTTTTTTGTTTTGTTTTTTTTAAGTTTTGCATTGCATATTTTAACACATTTTGCAGGGGTGTTTACTATGTGCACTGTTTTTGGTTGATTGTAGCTAAAAGCTAGAGTTAGTCAAAACATTTCAAAGCCTTATCTGGAGGAAGGCCATGTGGCATTGACTTACCAGGGTCAGGGCTGGATTACCTTGGGAGGTCTTCTGTTTAACAAATTCTAAATGCTGAGTTCTTGGTGGTGACCTTTTTTTTTTTTTTTTTTTTTTTAAAGCATAAAATCATTACCTTTTATGTCTGCATTGTTTAACAGTAAATAGGCCAGTAAATATAGTGCAAAGCTTAACTTTTTCTTCTTTTTTTAAAATCTTTTGGAGATATTTAAAAAAAGCAAGAATTTTCTTAATTCACCAAGTCAGAATGTATATTTGTGACATTCTGACAACAAGCATATTTTCTTCAGAAGTCTTATGTTTACCATTTGTAATTCTTGTGTTTGTGGGAAGGGAGGTGCCAAGGATGTTTTGAATGTTTAAAAGGTCATAAATTAAAGTTGACTGAAATCTCAAAAGGAACTTCCCATTATTTTCTTTACAGTCTAAAATTTAGATTGAGTTACTTTGTTGAACAGATGTAATCTGTTGAATGATGGGAACATCCAAGTATCTAGGGGCATGGGTGGAAAAATGTTTAGAAGAATTGGCTGCCAGCCAAAAAAAATTTACTTTTTCTTCTTTTTTTTTTTTTGTAAGAATGTTTGTTTATTTTTTCAAGAGAGAGGAAAGCCTGGAGTAACATCCTTACTATATTTTAGGATTCATGTTTCCTCTTTACTGGCCATCTGTCCTCAATCTTCATCTGTCTTTAGTGTCTGAGTGGACTGTAATCTCCATAGAAAAGGGACTGTCTCTGCCATGCAGCTGTAAAACTACTGTCAGTCAAGGGGCAAGAGATGTCTCCTTGTACATTGGAGGGAAGTGTATCTTCTAGTGACCTACAGATGTTTAACTGTAGTAGTAGGAAGTGTTTTTTCTCTTCTCACCCCTCCCACCTCCTTTCATTCCCTGCAGCTTCTCCTTTGCACTGTGTAGCCTGACTCCCAAGCTGACTCATGGCCCCAGGGTGGCAGTAGGTATTGGGATGATTTTTAGGCCCTTTGGCTTTTATTCTGCCCCTGTTCAATGGCTTCTAGCAATATAGAGTACCAGGAGGAAGCATTATCCCAGAATGAGAAGCTGATGAATAAGTTGTCATGAAGCTGAAGCAAGAGGAATTTGTGAGCACTTTTATACAATGTCATCAAGGGGGTAGTAGATACCGGGTGGAGTTGGGGGGTGGAATTTCATCTGTATCTTTCTTTTGTTCAGTGCTTGCTTTGCATTTTCTCCATATGGGATGAGAGGAAAGAGCAGGATCTCCATGTTCTCCTTTAACTGGCATCGGGACCGGCTCGAGGGTACGGGATGTCATAGGTGAAACTTCAGCTTGGTGCTGTTCCCCCCCCCCCCCCCTCAATCCCTCTCTAGTTGGCAGGCATCTCATCCCTCCCTTCTCTTCCTGCTCCTGGGTAGCTGCTGACACCCCCTTACTTCTTGTTCTGGCCCAAAGCTTAAGGTAGATGGAGGTAAAGTCCTGGATGCCAGGTCATCCAACAGCTTAAGGTTTTTGGATCTGGGACCATACAAGACAACTTTTCAAAATTTATTGGGGGTGCTAAATCCAAAGAAATTACTCTCCGTGAACATAGTCAAGGAGGAGTTCAATATTGGGGGTGCTCTAGCACCCACAGAGCTGGATGTTATGCCTAGCACCCAGCAGAAGAGATGCTAGAAAGGCTCAGGCAATGAAGAGGGGGACAGATTTAAGATTATTATGCAAATAGGAAAGGACTTTGGTTGTTGCCAAATGTTTTCTAAATACTGATTCATCTATGGTATTCATTATCAGTTCCTTGTCATCAAGCAGATGAAGCCATTACGTATGGGTTATGTCCATCAACCCAGCAGGGGAGATAGAGAGCACTCAAACTTTCACAGTGCTCTCTTGGCCAGCTAGCTCCACTGCCTCTTCAGTATTCTCTATCTCCCCTAGCAGGGTGGCTGCAGCTTGTTCGAGCTCCAGAAAAATCTGCCGGGAGGTGGTTCCTGGCTTGCCAGTTATTAACCGGGGTGTTGGAGGCTATAGCAGCCTCACTTTAAAGGCACATAGGTTAGCCCTTTCCCTGCCTTACCCATACCTCTGTGGATGTGGACATATTGCCTTGCTTTTCCTGTCCTTACCCACCAACAGTGGATGCAGGCATATAGGTTCGCCCTTTCCCTGCCTTTCCCACTCATCTAAGCCTCCGGAGTCTTCAATACCTCTGCTTTCCTCACAGCTTAAAAAAAAAAAAAAAGTCGCGTCGCGTTTTTAAACGCAGAGACGCTGAAACAGAGGTTTTTGACCTGATTTTCAGCAGGATCGTAGTTGTACACTAGATTCTTTGAGGGAAGAGTGTTTTCCAACTCCTCCGGGGTGGGCCCGCGATCGGGGCGATTTGGGCGTGAAACCGCCATCTTGGATTTTACCGTCGTTTTTCGGCGATGGCTGCGGACAATGTAAAGCGCTGTTCCACTTGTGGCAAGCGCAAATCAGCAGCAGGGCTCTGTAAATCGTGCTATACTGGCGTAGGAGCCGGCCCGAGCATGGCGAGCGATGTTTCTTCCCGCTCTGAGCTGGCAGCGGGCGCCATTTTGCTTACACCACATGGCGCGGCCTCCGTGGACACAGAGAGACCTGAGCCGGGTGGGGCACCTCGAGATGAGGTTATTTCAGGAGTGGCTAGCACCGGACAGGATTTGGGTGCCCAGGGTGAGATTTTCTCCCCGGATTTTGTGCTTTTGCTGCATAAAGCATACATGATGAAAAGAGCCCTTCCTCAAGGGTCGCCTGAGGCTCCTCTGATTGCCCCCCCCCCTCCCCCCGATGGATTCTGGCCTGGGACTGCCCAGTGAGGCTTTTTTCCCGGATGCTTGGCCTAAAGATAAGCGCAGAAGGGTTAATTCCCCTTCAGATTGTGGTGCACCTTTTTCCCCCCCATGGTCGGGGTGTGAGGATTCGGAGAACTCTGACAGACGTTCTTGGTCTGAGGAACCAGAGTCAGGTGCGGATTTACCACAGGATCTGGATGATCCCTCCGCGGTGAGGATTTTCCACCGTGATGAGCTGCCAGCGCTTATTTCAGATACCCTGCAGGCCCTCTCGATTGAAGATCCTGACAGTGGCATGGCCTCCTCGGGTAATCCCAGGATGGCTAGTACCAAGAAAGCTGCTCAGGCCTTCCCTTTGCATGACTCCATCCTAGAGCTTGTTTCGGCTCAGTGGGCTGACCCCGAGGGACCTTTGAGAGTTTCCAGGGCTATGGGGCAGTTATACCCTCTGCGTGAGGGACATATGGCTCGTTTTCAAATGCCTACAGTGGATGCCCTAGTCACTGCGGTGACAAAGAGGACTACCCTCCCTGTTGAAGGAGGTGTTGCCCTGAAGGATGTTCAAGACCGTAGGCTGGAAACAGCATTGAAACGGTCCTTTGAAATTGCAGGTCTCACTGTTCGAGCGTCTGCATGCAGCTGTTATGCTGTTAGAGCCTGCCTAGCTTGGCTGCAACAGGCAGTGGCTCAGCCCGGAGATGGAGCGGAGCCCTTCTTGGATGTGGCTCCACGGATGGAGGTGGCCTTGTCCTTTCTGGCTGATGCCCTTTATGACCTTGTCAGAGCTTCGGCTAAACAAATGGCAGTAGCAGTGGCGGCTCGCTGTCGTCTGTGGCTACGACACTGGGCAGCGGACATGGCCTCTAAGCAAAGGTTGGTGAAGTTGCCTTTTCAAGGACTTCTCCTATTTGGTGAGGAGTTGGAGAAAATTGTGAAAGGCCTGGGTGATCCAAAACCCCAGCGCTTGCCCGAAGATAGGCAGAGGCCTTCCTCTAAGGGCCAGGCGGTCCACTCCTCGTACAGACCTCACTTCCGTGAAGCTAGAAGGTACCGCCCGGGGCGTTCTGCTGGGTTCACTTCACGTGCCTGTGGTCAGCAGAGGAACTCCTTTCGCTCGGACAAGCGTTCCGCAGCCGGTGGCTCAAGACCAGGAGTTCAGGGGCGACCCTCTCAATGATGGTGCGCCGGCCCTCTCCTCGATGCCTGTCATCGGAGGACGGCTTTCCCTCTTTGTTGAGGAGTGGGCCAAGATTTCCTCAGATCAGTGGGTTCTGGACCTGATCAGAGATGGATACAGAATAGAATTCAACGCCCCAGTAAGAGACGTGTTTGTGGAGTCCCGATGCGGTTCTGCCGTCAAACGGGCGGCGGTGGAGGAGACTTTACAAGGTCTGATTCAGTTAGGGGCAGTGACCCCGGTGCCTCCCGCCGAGCAAGGTTGCGGCCGATACTCCATCTACTTTGTGGTGCCGTGAAAAGGTGGGTCCTTTCGCCCTATTCTGGACTTAAAAGAAGTGAACAAGTCCCTGAGAGTGCGGCATTTCCACATGGAATCCCTGCACTCCGTCATTGCGGCGGTACAGCCAGGAGAGTTTCTCACGTCTCTAGACCTGAAAGAAGCTTACTTGCACATATCGATTTGGCCCCCCGCACCAGAAGTTTCTGAGGTTTGCGGTGTTGGGGAAACATTTCCAGTTCAGGGCCTTGCCTTTTGGCCTCGCCACAGCTCCC
The DNA here is from genome assembly GCF_901765095.1 of Microcaecilia unicolor. Taxonomy (NCBI): domain Eukaryota; kingdom Metazoa; phylum Chordata; class Amphibia; order Gymnophiona; family Siphonopidae; genus Microcaecilia; species Microcaecilia unicolor. Next base: position 263,230,932 of record NC_044031.1, on the reverse strand, counting down.
CGAACCTTTTCGAAGGTAATGGTGGTAGTAACTGCTTTTCTCAGTCAAGAAGGTATCAGGGTTCACCCGTACCTAGACGACTGGCTCATCAGAGCAGACTCTGCAACAGAGAGCTTACAAGCTACAGCCAGAGTGGTCTCAGTACTGCAATCTCTAGGCTGGGTCGTCAATATGGCCAAAAGTCACCTGTCCCCTTCACAATATCTAGAGTTTTTGGGGGCCAGGTTCGACACAGTCTCGGGCTATGTGTTCCTACCCAAGCTAAGGCGGTGGAAGCTTCAGAATCAGGTCCGTCTGCTCCTGAGGATGCCCCGCCCGTGAGCTTGGGACATTGTCCAGCTGCTGGGATCGATGTCTGCCACGATGGAAGTGGTACCCTGGGCGAGAGTGCACCTGAGACCTCTACAGTATTCCATACTCCGGAGATGGTCTCCTATTTCTCAGGATTACCAATGCAGACTTACTTGGCTCCCTGTGGCCCGACTCAGCATGGAGTGGTGGCTCTCGGACAGCATGCTGCGGCGAGGAATGCCGCTGACGCTCCCCGTTTGGTGCCTGGTGGTAACAGATGCCAGCCTGAAGGGCTGGGGTGCACACTGCAAGGGGAAGCATGCCCAGGGTCTATGGACACCCGAGGAGTCGGAGTGGTCCATCAACCGCCTAGAGTTGAAAGCGGTGTTTCAGGCGCTTCTGGCCTTTCAAGTGACCCTGGAAGGATTGGCTGTCAGAGTGATGTCGGACAACACGACAACGGTGGCCTATATAAATCGACAAGGCGGAACAAGGTGCAGAGCACTAGCCGCGCAGGCCGAACTGATTTGCCACTGGGCCGAGCTGCATCTTCAATGTCTGTCGGCAGCTCATATTGCAGGTCAGAGCAATGTGCAGGCCGATTATCTGAGCAGGCATCAGATCGATCCAGCAGAATGGAATCTGGCAGACGAAGTTTTCCTGCAGATCTGTGCCAGATGGGGCAAGCCCGTGATGGATCTAATGGCGACAAGTGCCAATATCAAAGTCCCGTGCTTCTTCAGCAGACGGAGAGATCCTCGCTCGGCGGGGTTGGATGCCTTGGCTCAACCCTGGCCTCCGGGTCTACTTTATGTGTTTCCCCCATGGCCCTTGATAGGGCGCCTGCTCTTGCGGATTTGGCTGCACCCAGGAGAAGTGGTCCTCATCGCCCCGGATTGGCCAAGGAGACCTTGGTATGCAGACCTCCGACAGATGCTCCTGGAGGCTCCTCTGCCGTTACCTCTGGTACCGAACCTGTTGACTCAGGGACCGGTAGCCATGGAGGACGCCGGCCGCTTTGGTCTTACGGCATGGCTATTGAGAGGGTGCATTTGAGGGATAAAGGTTATTCCAATAAAGTTATTTCCACTCTCCTGCAAGCCCGCAAGCGGTCCACTTCCGTGGCTTATGCCAGGATTTGGTGCCTGTTTGAGTCTTGGTATGCTTCCAGAGCCATTGCTCCAAGGCGGGCTCCTGTCTCGCCGATTCTGGACTTTTTGCAGGAAGGTGTACAAAAAGGCTTCCCTGCGGGTGCAAGTGGCAGCGTTGGCCTCCCTTCGTGGTAAGGTGGAAGGCGTGTCTTTGGCTGCTCACCCAGATGTGGCACGGTTTCTTAGAGGGGTGCTTCGGCTCCGACCTCCAGTGCGAGCACCCTGTCCAGCTTGGAACCTGGGGCTAGTTTTGAAAACCCTGCAGGCATCTCCTTTTGAGCCGCTTCGGCGAGCATCGGAGAAAGATTTGACACTGAAGGCCGTTTTTCTGGTGGCCATTACCTCGGCGAGACGGGTGTCAGAGCTCCAGGCGCTGTCCTGTAGAGACCCATTTCTGCAATTTTCAGAGTCCGGAGTCACGGTTCGGTCCGTGCCTTCCTTTATGCCTAAGGTGGTTTCAGCCTTTCACCTAAACCAGCCTATTTTCTTGCCCTCTTTTTCAGAGGAAGAGTTTCCAGAATCTTTTGGGCAGCTGCACCTTTTGGATGTGCGCAGGACTCTGCTGCAGTATCTGCGAGTTACTAACTCTTTCAGGACTTCTGATCATCTGTTTGTTTTGCTATCCGGTTCTCACAGAGGGTCTCCAGCGTCTAAAGCCACTATTGCCCACTGGCTCAAGAAACTATCTTTTCAGCTTCTCTGCTGGCCGGCAGGGTTCCGCCTGTAGCCTTTAAGGCACGTTCTACTAGAGCGATTTCTTCCTCTTGGGCTGAAACTGGAGCACTCTCTCTTCAAGAGATATGCAGTGCAGCAACATGGGCTTCTAAGCTCTCCTTTGCCCGACATTACAGGCTGGATGTGGCTGCCAGGAGGGACGCGTGTTTTGGTGCACAAGTGCTAGCGCGTGGTGTGGCTTGTTCCCACCCTATCTAGGGATTGCTTTGTTACATCCCATACGTAATGGCTTCATCTGCTTGATGACAAGGAAGGGAAAATTAGGTTCTTACCTTGGTAATTTTCTTTCCTTTAGTCATAGCAGATGAAGCCATGAGCCCTCCCTGTATGATTGTCTGTATGCTGTGAATCTGTTTTTCAGGTTCTGTTCTAATTTCCTGAAGTTCCTTCCTTGGGAGAAAGTTGGAAAACAATCTTCAGGATTCATGTTCAGTTTAAATTTTGGAGGATGTGTTCATTCCCTCCAGCATGTGTTTTTTTGGAGGATGTGTTGATTCTCTCCAGGAGGCGCGTGTGTTCCCCTCCAGTTCTATAAATAGGAGGATGAGTTCATTCCCTCCAGTGTGTTGGGAGGATGTGTGATTCCCTCCAGGAGGCGCGTGTGTTCCCCTCCACTTATACAATAAGGAGGATGAGTTTATTCCCTCCAGGAGGATGTGCATTCCCTCCTTTATGAGTTCATGCCCTTGTGATTCCCATTGCGGTTTGCCATACTGCTTTGGAAGCTTCAAATACTGAAGAGGCAGTGGAGCTAGTTGGCCAAGAGGGCACTGTGAAAGTTTGAGTGCTCTCTATCTCCCCTGCTGGTTGATGGACATAACCCATACGTAATGGCTTCATCTGCTATGACTAAAGGAAAGAAAATTACCAAGGTAAGAACCTAATTTTCCCCTATCACACTATCTATCCCCCCATTAGACCCATTGACTCATTTGCCCTCCTCGCTTCCATATCTCTCTTCCTTTTTGGTTAAAACATGTGCTGCACTACAATAGTGGACCATCTGATTTATAACATTTGGATGATACCGATGCACTATTCATGTTGTTTATTATAGCTGAATGTGAAAAATCAAGTGTTTGTCTAGTTAAAAGAAGACAAAAGATCTGTAACTCTGCTGTGACCTGGGCTGAGAAGTGGCTGCTCTTCAGTGTTGACTTCCAGAACTGGTTTTGCCTAATTTCCTCCTGTTTTATGTCAAAACTTCATTTCATAAGAACATAAGAATAGCTATACTGGGGCAGACAGTCCATCTGACCCAGTGTCTCGCTTCCAGCAGTGGCCAATCAAGGTCACAAGTACCTGGCAGAACCCTAAATAGTAGCAAGATTTCCTTTTTGTCATAGTAACATAGTAGCTGACAGCAGAGAAAGACCTGTACGGTCCATCCAGTCTGCCCAACAAGATAACTCATATGTGCTACTTTATGTGTATACCTGACTTTGATTTGTATCTGCCATTTTCAGGGCACAGACCGTAGAAGTCTGCCCAGCACTAGCCCCGCCTCCCACCACCGGCTCTGCTACCCAATCTCCACTAAGCTTCTGAGGATCCATTCCTTCTGAACAGGATTCCTTTATGTTTATCCCACGCATTTTTTAATTCCGTTACCGTTTTCATCTCCACCACCTCCAGTGGGAGGGCATTCCAAGTATCCACCACTCTCTCCGTGAAAAAATACTTCCTGACATTTTTCTTGAGTCTGCCCCCCCTTCAATCTCATTTCATGTCCTCTAGTTCTACCGCCTTCCCATCTAAGGAAAAGGTTTGCGGATTAATACCTTTCAAATATTTGAACGTCTGTATCATATCACCCCTGTTTCTCCTTTCCTCCAGGGTATGCATGTTCAGGTCAGCAAGTCTCTCCTCATATGTCTTGTAACGCAAATCGCATACCATTTTTGTATCTTTTCTTTGCACCGCTTCAATTCTTTTTACATCCTTAGCAAGATATGGCCTCCAAAACTGAACACAATATTCCAGGTGGGGCCTCACCAACGACTTATACAGGGGCATCCAATAAGTACAGACAAAACCCAACACGGGTCATGTTCAATGGATGCAACACTACTACTGAGTTTGGAGAATCTTATATGTAGTGTGTTCGATACATGGTTGAACAGACCTTAAATTTTGGTGATAAGTGATCAAGTTCACAGTTGAACACTTATTGTTACAATACAGGATCCCTGACGAAGGCTATCATGCTGAAACATGGCCCGGGTCGGGTTTTGCCTGTATTTGGTCTTGGAGAAATAAACATTTTGGAACATTTCAACAGATTTATCTTTGGGACTTGGGGTTTTGGTGACTTCACCCTTTTGGCTTCTGGTTTTCTTGTGCCAGAGTGTTTCCCAAGCTCTGGGTGCTTTGGTAATGTGTTATAGCTTATTCTCTTGATCCAGTAGTTACTGGTTTCAGTTGATTTGGGGTGCCCTTTGGGCTTCTTTTCCTAGCCCAGTGCAGTTTTGCAGTTGAGATGGGGTTTCCTTACTTGGCTTATAGCTTCTGTATAACAAGAAGAGGAATTTAAATTGCAAGGAATGTAGTGGAGTGCAGATATCTTGGAGATTCTGAGATCCCTATCATCCCTCCCTCTTTCCCATACCATCTTAAAACTTTGTCAAAGAACGGCATCTAACAGGAAAGCCTGGCAAGTTTGTTGTGTGTTTGTCTACATTTGGGTCATTTTGCGTTATTAGTGCTTTGATAAGCTGTTTGTGTATGCCTCTCTTTATCAAGCCCTCATTTCCTTTCCCGTTGTTCATCACTGACTCTGTTAAAAAAAGGGCATTGACACACATGTTGCTAATTAGCTCCCTTGGCAGTGTCTTCTTTGTTGGGATGGCTTGATAGTTCTATCTCTTAGCTCCTTAAGGAGTCGGGAGTTTAGCAGTTTTTATTATTCATCACTAACGGTTCTTGAGGTGTTTTCCCACCGAAACCTTCTAAGCTTGGTGCTATGTTTTGCTGGGCAAAATACGAGTTTTGTCTTTCCTGTCTCTTATTCTGTTGCTAAATTTCATATCTGCATTATAGGAAACTACAAATCATCAGTGTATCTTATTATGGACAATTGGATAGCGTTATGTTTACTAGATAACGATTTGTACCTTTATTGTCCCTGTTCTGTAATTGCTGTTTTGTATGTTGCGCAATAAAGATTTTCATAATTCTTTCCGCCAGCTGCTTAGATGTTGTGTGCTGGTGCACTTTCATTTGTTTAAAAAAAAAAAAAAAGCCTTTTCTGTGCACAGGCTATATACTTCGGCTTTCAGATCAATTGTTTTGGAACCACTAGTGTACAGGATTTGTGTATTTTGTTGGCAGGTAAGCAGGGGTGTCTGGGGAGGGTGCGGTATGTAGAGGGTATATGTGTGTACATAGAATAGTGGGTTTGGGGGTGTGTGGAGTAAGGGATGTAGGAAGTATACTGTGCGTATGAGGTGTGTGTGGTTGGTAGGTGACTGGGAAATATGAAGGCGTTAGGGAGTGTGACTAAATGTGGGCAGTGTGGGTGGTGGAAGTACAGAAGGTGTCTTTTCAAAGGTTCTTTTGGTGTCATCTCTGCTTTGGTTCAGCTGCTTCATGTCTCTCTTCCCCCCCCCCCCCCCCCCCCTTCTGCTTGTGTTTTGTGCCAGAGTGCTGGAAAGGTGAGTGGGTGATGGTGGGATGTTTGGAATGGAGTGTGTAGTCAGTATTTTAAGTTTCTTATATAAAGCAGTAAGGAATTAGATTACATTTTTTAAAAAATTTATATTTGATTTTTAGGCACATTTCTCTGGCTACACTGGAACTGATGCTGTTTCTGGATATGTCACTCAAATTGTTCTTCCTTTGGCCCAGATGCATCAACTTTTTGTAAAAAAATGTAAAACGTAAAAGTCCTTAACGAATTTTTAAAAAACCAAGAATGCACCAAAAAAAACAAGTCTTTAATGTTCGGTACGGTATTTATTGTAAAGTACAAGGCATTAAAGATACGTTAAATTGGTGTAATCCCCGTCGGTAATTGGCCCCTAAAGCATGCGCAGAGCAGCCAAACGTTCTGCTGGCTGCTCTGCGCATGCCACAAACGTCAAAACCAAAAAAAAAAAAAAACACATGCGGCTCCCCGCTTTCCCCTACATACAATATAAAATCTTAACAAACATCAAAAAAGGATTGGGAGGGGGCAAAGACGCTCATCAGGAGCATCCTGTATGGACGGCCTTGCCCCCCCCCCCCCCCCGCCCGAGGTTGCTGCTGCTCCCCTCTTCTCCCTGTATGAAAAAAAAACCTCAAAATAAAAATCAAACCTTTTGCAGCGCCGGGCCCCCCTCCCTTCCTGTCTCTCTCTTCTCCTTCTCCCACCACTGCTCCGCCTCCCGCCATCCTCCGCCCCCGTGCCCCGTCCCCCTCCTCCGTATCTGGGCCCGTGCAGCGCCTCTCACCTCTGTGTGAAGGCGCTGCACGGGCAGAAAGAACAGCTGATGCCTCCAGTCTTCGTGTCTCTCCTTTCCTCTTGGGCCCACCCTTGTCTGACGTCAGAGCCAGTGGTTGGGAGGAGGGGATAGTGCTGGGCAGACTTATACGGTCTGTGCCCTGAAGAGCACAGGTACAAATCAAAGTAGGGGATACACAAAAAGCAGCAAATATGAGTTATCTTGTTGGGCAGACTGGATGGACCGTGCAGGTCTTTTTCTGCCGTCATCTACTATATGTTACTATCTACATAAATATTTTGTGCAGAAAAATTTTTATGTAATAATTTTGCTTTTGGTGGGTCAATTGTAGGGGTATTATTAACCCTTTATATTGTATGGGTGATAACTCTTCATGGAACTTAGACAGAATGATCAGCAATTGAGAATGGAGAATCAAAAACGATAACACTTAACTGAAGATTGCACTGTTGTGGTGGGTTGGGTTGTGTACTTCTCGTAACCCAGCCTGTTGGGCCAGGTAACGTTGTACATGTTTGTGTGACACTTCTCCGTAACCCGGCCTATTGGGCCGGGTAACATTTGTACGTTTGTCATTGGACTGGGTTACGGAGGAGTTGCAAAGAAGCATCTGCGAACGTTACCCGGCCCAATAGGCCGGGTTACAGAGGAGTGTCGCACAAACATGTAGAACCGTTACCTGGCCCAACAGGCTGGGTTACGAGAAGTACACAACCCAACCCACCACAACAGTGCAATCTTCAGTTAAGTGTTATCGTTTTTGATTCTCAATTGCTGATCATTCTGTCAAAATTCCATGAAGAGTTATCATCCATACAATATAAAGGGTTAATAGTACCCCTACAATTGACCAACCAAAAGCAAAATTATTACATAAAACATTTTCTGCACAAAATATATATGTATATGGGGTTATTTTTGGTCAATGATGATTTGAGTCACAAATGGGATGCTCTTATGCTTCAGAGTTGCTATTCAGCAGCACATTCAATGACTAATGAGACCTATTTCCTCCCATCACCACATATTACACATCCAAGTGAACATTGAGTCTACTTTGGAGTTTAGTAAGGAGATGAGCATTATCATAATTTAAGATTGTATAATGGTGTCAAAGGTATGATAGGGTGCAGCTCTTCTATTTGTTTTGCTACCTATTTCATTTTTGTGATCCTATATATTAATTCTCATCTCCAACGTTCTAAAGTAGCTGCCTGTGTCCGTGGCTCCTGGAGTTGCTGAGCTAGGCTCCGTAGCCAGGCTGACGTCACTCATAGCTGATTCCCAGGCAGGGGGAGGAGTAAGTTGCTCCGCGTGTTTCCCTACTCCTCCCCCTGCCTGGGAATCAGCTGTGAGTGCGCTGCTCAAACATCCCCTCCGCGCATCACCCAAGCCCCCCCCCCGGCACATCAACACATCAACCCCCTCACCACCCGCAGCTGCCACTGGTAACGCTGTCCGACCGCTGCTGCTTCTCCTATTGAGCAGCAGCGGCCGCTACAAAAAGAAAAAAAAAGCCATAAATGTTTTTAAACCTGAAACGTGGCACCGTAGACAGCCATCAGGCATTGGCTGTTGGCTCTGCAGCTGCTCCTCCTCTCTCCTCTCATGTCGCTGCGCTCCTCCGGGATCTTACTCCAGGGGCAGTGACATGGAGGCGAGAGGAGGAGCGGCTGCAGAGCCGACAGCCAATGCCTGATGGCTGTCTATGGTGCCGCGTTTCAGGTTTAAAAACATATATGGGTTTTTTTCTTTTTGTAGTGGTCGCTGCGGGTGGCGAGGGGGTTTGATGCGCCGGGGGGGAGGGTCGCTGGACATGGTTGGCTATAGGGGGGGCAGGGGAGAGGGAGATGGGGAGGGGGTCCTGAGACCAGAGAGATGGGGGTGGGGAGGGGGACCCTGTGAGGGGGGGGTGGGGGCACACACTCACTCACTGTCTCTCACTTACACTCTCTGACACACTCTCTGTCTATCACACTTTATCTCTCTGTCACACACACACAGACACTCTGTCTCTCACACACTCTCTCTCTGTCACACAAACACACACACACTCTGTCTCTCTCTCTCTCTCATTCTCTCTCAGACAAACACACTCCATCTCTCACACACACACTCTCTCAAACATACACACTCCGAGGAAAACTTTGCTAGCGCCGGTTTCATTTGTGTCAGAAACGGGCCTTTTTTACTAGTGTTTCAAATAAAACGTTAAAAGTGGGGAAAGCTTGCTGAGTACGGTTTATGGATTTGTTTCCAACCACTGTGTGAGAAGAGGGGCAGTTATTAAAGGAGTAATTCCATATACACTCTTTTTCCATGTATCAATGTTTGTATGTTGCAGCAGCTGGACTTCCCTCCCATTGGGCCAGATTTTGTGAACTTTTTCTCTTGAGCCCTGGTTCAATCTAGTCCATTATCAAACTGTCTCTCTCTCTCTCTCTTTCCCTGGTCCCCCTACCTCCACTTCTCCATACCAAATGTAATCCCATTCATTAAGATAGGAAGAGTTATTTTCCCCTAGGCAGATGTTTTTTTTTACCCTGCCCCAACCCTCTTGTGTATAATTGTGTCCTGGGGGCATTCTGTTTGGAAGGAAATAATTAAAAAAAAATCTGCATATTGCTATAATGCTGATTATTTTATTTTATTTTTTATTTTTGTTACATTTGTACCCCACGCTTTCCCACTCATGGCAGGCAATGGAGGGTTAAGTGACTTGTCCAGAGTTAAAGGATCTGCCTGTGCCAGGAATCAAACTCAGTTCCTCAGTTCCCCAGGACCAAAGTCCACCACCCTAACTACTAGGCCACTCCTCCACTGTTTCATGTTTATTGCACTCACTGCATTTTAGCATTGGATGAGTGCTAACAGAAGCAAATGCGATTTTTTTTTTTTATATTGGAGATTGAGCTGTGTAAAGAGATTTTAAAAAATTTGTTTGATTTAGCCTTTTTTATGTTATCATCTAGATTACTTTTCTTTCTGGCTTTGTATACTCCTGTCTTTCTCCACCTCCCCTGTCCTGTGGGAAGTCTGCACAATGGCACAGTGTAGAATTTCTCTCCTGTACAGAATTATGCACTTGCCTGCAGACTGCAAAGTGTGCAAGTGGCAGCAGCTGTGGTGGCTTGAATATCCCCTCATACACCAATCATGCAGCAGGAGGAGGAAAAAAAAGCGGAGTTCTTGGTTTCAATACATGGACAAGTTTACTTGAAGTATAAAAATTATAAATAGAGCGTTTGGGACTAAAGTGTACTGAATGAAGGAAAGACTTTGTGGGAGGGTTCTAGCAGGGACCTTAGTTATATTTTTCTTTTAAAAGTAGATAGGAAAAACTGGAGACTCTAATTTTAAGAATTTGTCCAAGATAGGGTTTTGCTTTTCCTGAGTTGGTAAAGTCAGGGAGTAGATTTCAAAGATGACAATCCTGATGAGCTCCAACGTTTAAAGAAAGGAGAAGGCAGAAGAAAAATCAAAGATTGGTGAGACCAAGAGAGAGCAAAGAGAGAAAGACAGACATACAAAGCACACAGATAAAATTGTAAAATACTGAGTTATACTTGAGAGATCTAAGTTCTGATACACCTTGGGAGATTTTCTATTCATAGAATACCTTGTTGCCAATTTTAGGTTTTCATTGAAGGGAAGTTTAAGAAACAAAAAAGTATTTTATCTGATTTTGCTCTTGTTCTGTTATTACATACATACATAGTAGATGACGGCAGAAAAAAGACCTGCACGGTCCATCCAGTCTGCCCAACAAGATAAACTCATATGTGCTACTAGTCTATACACTTGCCAGTTTAGGAACTAGAAAGAAAGATAAGATATTTAAATATATTTCTGAATTATCGTGTATCATTTAAGTGTTTGGGTTAAGAAAAGTAAAAATGTACCTCATTCCTTCCCCGAGTATACCCTATTCTCCTTACCTGTTTTTCCCCCATTCATTATTCCTTTTTATTCTGTGTGCTTCACATCTCTCTGGGAAAGACTGCTGAGGCAGGAAGAAAATCTGAGGCCGATCCCACACCCTCACTATGCACCTGTACGCCTCTTCTCAATTTCTTACACTTACACACTTACACACACACAAACTCTGCCTCATAAACCCCCACTTCACCACCCAGTCACTTCACTTGATTTGTCTCACTTGCACACATACATTATACCACCACCGAGCCCCTGCCCAATGCACCAAAACCCTTGCCCCCCACTCACATTACATCAGATACCCCTCAATTTCCACCCCCTGACTGGCACTCTGAAGGGGATTTCCTAATTCCTTCTGGTCCCTGGTATCTTGTGAGAGATGGTGTTTTAATGAGGATTGAATGGTCCCAGAAGGAAAATGTGCTCGCTATACCACCACCCGGGGGGGGGGGGGGAGAAAGGATATGGGACACAGAATGAGAGAGTTCTGAGATTAGATATATTGCTAAGCTTGAAGCACTGCATAATTCCCCCCCCCCCCCCCCAATTCAGGATTGTTCACCTAGCTGTTGAGGGAAAGAAATGCACTGAATGCTACAGGTTACAAGTCAAATATGTACTTTAACTTCAGGCAGTAAAGTAGGGGAAAATGTTTGCTCAGAGATTTAAGCAAAGTAAGCTTCTGAGCTGTATAACTGAAATCAGACATAAGAGCAGAGGCCTTCTCATGCAATTGGAAGAGATTGGGAATGCTTCTTAGCTCTATCCAGAGTTATACATGAGGGGGCTTTCATTTCAGATGGAGAGCATGACACCTATCTAGATTAAAGTACAGCTGATACTACTTTCAGTAGCTAATCAAGAGGCATTAAATGAATGGATCCTCAGAAGCTTAGCCGAAATTGGGTGGCAGAGCAGGTGGGGGAAGAGGGGTTGGTGGTTGGGAGGCGAGGATAGTGGAGGGCAGACTTATGTGGTCTGTGCCAGAGCCAGTGATGGGAGGCGGGACTGGTGGTTGGGAGGCGGGAAATACTGCTGGGCAGACTTGTACGGTCTGTGCCCTGAATAAGGCAGGTACAAATCAAGGTAAGGTATACACATATGAGTTTATCTTGTTGGGCAGACTGGATGGACCATGCAGGTCTTTTTCTGCCCTTATGTTACTATGTTATGTTACCCTGACTCTGTTGCAGGATGTTGAAGAAACTTAAAGTGTTGAAAACTGTGAAGACTCCAGGGATGGAGATATTCACAGCCAAGTTCCCCCCCCCAAACAGCTACTGGCCCCTTTTTGTCCAGGCTATTTAATGCTATGCTTGCTTGGGAAGGGGGGTTGGAATGTCTTCTCCCTATGAAGGCAGCCCTAATAACAGTGTTGCCAAAGAAGGGCAAAGATCACCCGTCTGTTCTTCCTATAGAACCATATAGCTGTTAAACATTTACCTCCAGTTCAAATAGGAAGGGAAGCTCATTATACTCTTTGAAGTCACAGCACTTGAGACTGCCTGCAAGAGTCAGAATTTCAGAGCTTTATAAAATCCTATAGACCTCAGGATCCTCTGCCATGAGAGGAACACAATACCCCCTAAGTTGAATAAATTTCAACCAAATTCCCCAGAGTTCTGATCTGCAGAGTTTTTGAAACGGATGTTCCAAAAACTGACATTTTAATCACTAAACAGAAGATGCAGTTAAATTTTTCTATCTTTGCTCATTTTGGGGCCCCTTTTACTAAGCTGCGGTAGACACTAGTACGTGCCTACCAGGTGCCAAAAAGCACTGCCATGGGATGTACTGAGGCGTCCCACGGTAGTGTGACATTCAGTGAGTGCTAATCCCATGCTAAAAATTAGTTTTAGAGTGGGAGGCATGTCAATGAGCAGAAAATAGGCATGACATGGGCTAATCAGGTAACGTAGAAGCCCTTAACGCCTACAAAATAGGTGGTGGTAAGGGCTCCCACGGCAATGGCCACACGCTAATTAGGAAATTGGCATTCAGCCATTACATACAAATGCAGCCATTTTACCACTGCATTAAAAGTGGCCACAGTGCATAGGAAAACTCACACTCAACAGCAGCATCCGTCATTTTTTTAGCATAGCTTAGTAAAAGGGCTCCTTTATTTTATTTAAAAATTGTGTTGGTCTGAGCTCCAGTTTCTTCTTTGGACTGGAGGAGTTGCCCCAGATCCAAAGTTAAGTGTATCTAATATGTAAACTGCTTTGATTGTAACCAGAGAAAGGTGGTATATCAAATCCCATCCCCTTTCACTATCTTCTTTTTACTCTTTGTCATTTTTCTCTATCCTTCTTTTCCTTTCAGCTTTCTTCATTATATTTTTCTGCCTCTGTCTGGATTTAAAAAACAAGGCAGACAAATTCACAAGATCCAGAACAGAAGCAGAAGAAAGCAGATCAGTACAAGATTTCCTTCACCAAAAAGCATCACGGCCCAGAAGATTGTCCATCAACAGAAATATGTATTTACCACATGAACAAAATACATTAAAAGTCCAACACAGTCATGTTTAGCCCAGTTATGGGCTGAGTCAGGGGCTCAATTTTGACTGTTGATAAATACATAAAAACGAGTTAGTAAAATAAGTCATCCAATTAATTAATAAATACAGACAATGACAGTAACATAAGATGAAATCAAAATATATAAAAACAAATAAATGGGAGAAAAAACTTCCACATAATAAGAAAGAGGTGGAATGAAGAGCCAACTTACCTAAACAGTGTCTTTTGAAGGTGTCACCTACTTAATCGAATGCTAAAAATAAATAAGACAAGGCAGTAAGCTGCTTATATCCAGTGCTCAGTATAAATCAACTTTCTTTGTCATCTATACCAGACCAGTCCAGACTAATGGATTGTGTCCATCTACCAGTGGAAGGAGACAGAGAAAATAGTTCCAAGTAAACCGCCCCTTAAGGGTATCGTGCAGCCTGGAATGTTCCGTATTTTCTCTGTCTCCTAGCTGATGGTGGACGGATCGTGCAGCTGCTCTGGATTGCTGGCTGGTAGCTCCTGTCCTAGATTCTTCTGGTGACAGTGGAGCCAGAGGAGTGCTGGTAGCCGTGTTGGGGCTAGTTTTAGATGATACTCAGTGGTCCTGAGTTTCTTATCTGCCAGCTAGGGTGATATCCAGTGACCCTGGTTCCCTCCCCTACCTCCCCTGGCTGTCTTTCTAGCAGGATGATGGTTGATTGTGGCGTGGAGTAACTTGTCTCCCCTGTGGGGGTTCTTTTCTTCTGTGGTGATAGGTATATCTGAATTTCTGCCTCTGAGGTAACTTAATTCCTGTCACTAGTGAAGAAGGTTGTTTTAAAAAAAAAAAAAAAAAAGAAGAAACTTTGTTTTTCCTTCTTTTTCTGCCTCTGAGGTAAACCTGTCACTAGTGAAGAAGATTGTTCAAAACAAAAGAAGAAACTTTGTTTTTCCTTCTTTCTCTGGCCTGTTACCTGATTTATTTTCCCGCCTTTGGCAGTGTATTCTAGGGGGCCACTTGAGAAGTTTCTTTGAATTTTTCTGGCCAGCATCTGATTCTGATCTTGGACCCTTCTGAGCTGGTACCAGTTTCTTTGATGGGTTTTTTTTTTTTTGTGGGGCATGTCTCGTGTCTAGATCACGAAACTACAGACATTCCGGTCTCTGCTGCTTCAGGCATCTTGCTTGAGACGCCCCTGCTATTTGATTCTTGTTTTGGCAGTAGTTTTTCCTCCCTTCCTTAGGGAGTTTTGGTTCTCTCGTCCCCATGGATCCCTCCTGTCTGCTCTGGTTTGTCTGCAGGGTACTTTCCTTCTGGCAGGGGTCTGAGTTGCCCTTGGTGTGCAACTGCTAGCTCAAATCCCTCTTCTGAGTACCCTCGGGAGCACCATTCTTGCCAGTTTTTTGCTTGGACTCAGTTCAGTGTCTCTTTATGGGAATGTGCCTTTTTAGGACTAGTTTGCCACAGCTCTTCCTTGCTTTCCTTTCTTTCAGGTGGGAGTTTTAGCCTGGCACAGGCGGATTTTGCCTTTTCTAGTTTCAGGTGCCTCTCTCCTGGCACATATGGCACTCCTTCCTTTTTCTGTAAGGGGCGCAGTTCTTTCCTGCTGAGCAGATCTATTGCTGTGCATCTGGATTATCACCTCTTAGCTCTGCGCTTTTCTCTACTTTTCTGCAGGGAAGTGGCTCTGTTCTAGGTCTGGAGTTTGACTCTCCCTTAGCTGGTTTTTCCTCAGTTTGGTGTTAGTGGCCAGCTTACTCTTTGTTCCTGGCCTGGTGAGAGTTGTTTCTTCCTCATTGCCTTACGGCTGCATTTTGCTCCCTATGGTCTGAGGATTCCAGCTCTGTGATGCTTACCTCCCTCCTGGCGGGAGTGCTTTCTCTACGTTGACTGCTGCTCCGTATCGGTTGGCTAGGAGGGCAGTCATTGTGGCTGAGAGACACTTGAGGGCCGAGAGTGTCTCTTGGGGCACGGGGCTTTCTCTTCTTGTAGTTTTAGTCCCTCCGGGCCAGGGGAGTGCAGCGCCAGGTCTGCATTTCCACAAGTTGTGCTGTTTTCCTGTTGGCCTCCTGGCAGCACCTTCTCTGGCTGTTCCCCGGGGCTCCATTTATACATTTTGCTTGTTGAGCACGGCTCCGTTGCTGCATGCTGAGCGCGGCTTCATTATTCCATGCAGTTCCACCGTTCCATGTTGGGCACGGCTCTATCACGGCATATTGAGTGAAGTTCCTTCGCTGCTTATTCTGCAACCTTTCATCTCCGCATGTTGAACGTAGCTCCATTGTCACATGTTGAATGTAGTTCTTTCTCTGCAGGTCTCAGCATGGGACACAGTCCTGTGTCTGCATGTAGAACATGGCTCTGTGTCTGCTGTGGGAACGTAGCTACTTGTCTGTGTGGCATGCAGCTCTCTCTTTGCGTATGGAACGCAGCTCCCTGTCTGCATGCAGAGCGCAGCTCCACCGCGTGTTGAGTGTAGCTCCATCTCTGTGTGTTTAGCACTATTCTTCTCTGCAAATTGGGTGAAGTTCCATGGTGGTATGTGGAGCACAGCTCTGTGACTGCAGGTGCTACACAGCTTCATGTCTGCGTAGGAGGCACAGCTCCTTGCCGGCATCTGGCGCCCTGCTCCTTGTCTGCGTTTTATACACAGTTCCATCGCTACCGCAGTTTCAGTTCTGCAGGTACCTCTAACATCCAGCTCTTTCAGTGGGGCACTGCTCATCCTCTGTTACTCTCAGCTTTTTCTCTGCTTGTTCAGCACATTTCTATCTTTGCCAGAGGTGTGCAACTCTTTCTCTGCCCATGGTGCGTGGCTCAGTTTGTGTGCTTTGAGTGCAAATCCGTTTGTTCTTATTGAGCACGGATCCTGCTCTGCCTGATGAGTGCAGCTTCATTTCTGTCCCTTCAGCACAGTTCAGTCTCTGACTGTGCAGCGTATTTTCACCTTTGCCTGTTGGGCACTGTTTCACCTTGTCGGTCAACCCCAGCTCTTTTCTGCGGGTTGGATACAGTAACTTCTCGGCAGCTGTGGCATATCGCAGTTTAGACTGCTAGACAAGGCTGTCTTGTCTCCTGTTAGCTACCATTCCTGTGGCACCTTTTCTTGCCGTAGCATCTTGGTGGCTGGTGAGAAGCTTCTCCATTGCTGGAGTTTGAATTCATCTCTGCTCCTTTTGTGGCTACTTGGCGCCTTGGGGGTCTTTTCTCCACAGTGTGGCTCTTGGCTCTCTTTTTCTTTTTGTCTCCTTTTGTTCTCTTGGCTCTGTTCTTTCATCCCTATGTCCAGAGCGAGCTGGTTAAGGAGTACTCTCTTTCTACGGTTGTACCCTGGTATGCTGCTGCCCTTTTCTTCATGGTTCTCCTGAAGAGACTAGCGCTCCAGTTAGTTGGTTCTCTCAACTCTGGAATCTCTTCTTGTTTCTCTTACTAGGCGTGGGTCTGGGTGGTTCCTGGGCCTTGCTTCCTTTCTTCTATGAAGTGTGGCGCACTATTTGGGGTTGCATACTCCTAGTACTTGTTAGGGTCGCTTCATACGACCATCTTGGACTCTAGGCAGACCAGCAGGTATGGGAGTTAGTCCTGCCAGGGTTCAGAGAAGTGAATCCCGGTCTAGAAAAGACTGTTCTTCTCCTTGTTGCTCAGATATGACTGTTGCCTTCCTTCCAAAGGGGGGGGGGGGGGGTCCTTTGGCGTGAGTATCTTTTGCTGCTTCTTTTGCTACTCTTGGGACAGGGGTATGTAATTTTTCTTTTGCTCAGGACGTTTGTTTTTACCTCTTACGGCTTCAGTTCCTTTTCTTGTGTCTAACTCTGTTCCATTTTGGTAGCCTGGTGGTTCGGATATTCAAATCCTTTTCTGCTGATCAGTTGTTTGCTGTATGTATAGCTTTATTGATTTTTCAACCTTCTTCATTCTTCTTCCCCCCCCCCCCCCCCCCCCCCCTTGGGAAACTGCTTTGCTACATCCCATTAGTCTGGACTGGTCTGGTATAGATGACAAAGAAGGAAAAATTATGTTGTTACCTGATAATTTTCTTTCCTTTAATCATACCAGACCAGTCCAGATGCCCTCCCTGGCTAAAGTCTATCAGAGTGTTTCTTTTAGGTATTCCTGGCTGTTCCACAATGCTTCAATACAGTGGGATGTCCTACAGCACTGCCTACTTCATCTTCTCTATTCAATCTCCTGCCACTTGTGCCAGCTCTGTATGACTCCTGTTACTTGGGATCACTGAGTTCTTTCCCCGGATTCAAGGGTAGATCTCTGTGCTTGGGCAAGTTCAGTATGGACCATTCCCTCCTGGGAGGGTGCAGTTGCCTTTGGCCAAGCAGAAACAGTGAGGTTCTGCATATTGGCTCCAAGAGTTTGCCTGTTTAGTATTAACTGTGTTTTCTTCTAGACTTCAGAGCACCATTGCTTGGCTATTTGAAATACTGAACATTCCAGGCTGCACGATACCCTTAAGGGGCGGTTTACTTGGGACTATTTTCTCTGTCTCCTTCCACTGGTAGATGGACACAACCCATTAGTCTTTACTGGTCTGTTATGATTAAAGGAAAGAAAATTATCAGGTAAGAACATAATTTTTCCATGCTTAATGTGTGATTTAAATGAGATACCTTTAAACCATAATTAGTAAAACCAGCAGAGCAGTGTGTTGGAGGAAATGCAAGGTTTTTTCCCCTTTTTATTATTTTTTTTTAATATATTTTGATTTAAACTTGAATGATTAGTACACATATGTAAGGAATACTTAGATGTTACTATCATTGTATTTGCTATTACTAATTTGCTATTTGAATGATTTTAAAAACTTATTTTTATGTATTTATTAAGTCAACACTTGAAGCCTTGATGCAACCCATTTAAGTGGTAAATAAATATTTCTGGTGATGGACAACCTTCTGTGCCTTCTGCTTTTTGGTGAAGAAAATCTTATATCGATCTGCTTTCTTCTGCTTCTCTTCTGTCTGGATGTAATTCATTTTTACTATTCAGTCTTCAATTTCCCTCTTTTTACTGCATCTACCTACAACTTTTAATCTCTTTCACTCACCCCAGCTCTCCTATTCCCCCTTCCTCTTATTCCCCAGTCTTTCACTAAGTCTTCCCCCTCTCATCCAGTTTCTCCCATCCCGTGTCTATCCTCAGCATCTTAATCAATCTCAGGACCGCTGTCTCCATATGCATGCACTGTCCCCTGCCCTGAACAGGAAACTAAAGTTAGAGGGGGCAAGACTGGCAGAGCTGCTAGTGTGCACATTGAGACTGCAGTCCCAAGGCTACAGGTTGTTTTGCTGCTGCTGGTCTGAAGAAGCAGCAGCAGCGGTGAGGGTGGCAGCAAGGAGGAGGTCTGCCATGTACCCTCTTGCTGAGGTCTTATGTACCCCGAGAACCTTTATTCTACCTGATTCAATTACAAAAAATGATTTTTTTTTTAATATACATTTTTTTTGTTGTGCAGGATTTAGGTGCTGTTATTTTCTGTTGCTTTAGTAGAAGTTTTTGTGTGTGTGTGTGTGTGTGTGTGTGGGGAGGGGGGGGGGGGTAAGTGGGCATTTGTTTTAAGGATCCTACTTGCCTGCTCTAGGGCTTTCATTTCTACCTTCACTTCAAATCACAGCACTTCTGAAATATTGGGGTGGGGAGGGAGGAAATTTGCTTTCAAATCTTATAGAACTTTTCATTAGCTAGCTGAATTGACATATTTGCTATTGGTTGGAAAGAAAAATAATCAAGGAAGTAAGCTAAAGTTTGGCCTGTATTAGAGAACAATTCTCTAATACAGGCCAAACTTTAGCTTACTTCCTTGATAACAATATAACTATTGCCAGGAGCCTTTATTAGTAATTTCTTAAATCTTTGACGTAAGCCTTCAAAAGAACACACCAGATTTAATACAAGCAAGAAGGACTACACACAAGGGAAGGGGTGGGGGGGAGCAGGGGTTTAGGTATGAGGAAGACAGGATGGCAACAGAACATTTCTTCTTGCATTGCTTTTCATATATTCAGACTAAAATGTCCATTCATTTATTGATTTTTTTTTTTTTAGTCAGTCACTTAATATCCAGTACCAGGACAGAACTCTATGCATGGGACAGATAGAAGACTTTGAATAAAGACAGAG
Source organism: Microcaecilia unicolor (assembly GCF_901765095.1). Taxonomy (NCBI): domain Eukaryota; kingdom Metazoa; phylum Chordata; class Amphibia; order Gymnophiona; family Siphonopidae; genus Microcaecilia; species Microcaecilia unicolor. The sequence continues at coordinate 263,211,743 of NC_044031.1, read as the reverse complement.
TTGGAAGGCTGGGTTAGAAGTATGGGGAGATGAGAGCCCTTGGGGTTCGGGTTTAAGTATGGGAACCTGTATGGTCATCTACTTAGAATACTAAAAGGATCAAAAAATTAAAAAAAAAAAACCCCAGAAAAGATAAATGTGACTTGGATACTGTAAGTCCCATCCCCTGGGAGCTGACCACTTCTTACTTACTGTGTAATGATGGCATAGGAGGAGGTCACCTTGAACTCAACAGTCAGCATGGTTACTACTATGCGACAGCAGCAAACATTGCAGCTATCTCAAAAACTATCAAATCCTTCCATCAAGCCTCAGTGTGAGTCTGACGGAGAAGGAAAGTTTCCCTTTGAGCTACTTAGACTCCTGTGAGCTGAAGTACCTGATTTGAAGGTATTGGAGTGGAGGAGTATCCTAATGGTTAGATCAGCGAGCTATGGACCAAGGCATTTAGGTTCAAATCCTATGCATCTCCACTTAATGCTCAAGCAGGCATTCCAAACGTGGGTGGCCCACCTGATGCCTGCTTTCACTGTAAGATTTGTTACTGTTTGGAAAGGGATTCTCAGCATAACAGTAGGCATGTTAAATCTGTACTGTGGAATTTCTTTGAGATTTATAATCTGGCTTCAGGGCCCATTTTTGTTCTGGAATGCCTTAAAAAATGAAAGAAAAGTAACCATGATCTTTTGCAATACATGTTTGTTGTCCATTGGTACTCTATTTTTTTTTTTCATGTTAACTTTATTTGATAAAGACAACCTGTAGTTAGAGAACCCTCGTAGAAAGCAATGCTGCTCAGCTGTAGCAGGTGTTCTCAGAGGAGAACAGGATACTTCTCATGGGACTCGTTCATTTTTCCTGGGTGTTGGCTTCATTTTAATCTGGAACTTTGGAACAGATGTGGTTCTGTGCCCAGAAACACTCAGCTGTTCACACGTGTAGTACAAAGCTTTGGCAGCTTGATTTTCTTTACATTTTCTCCAAATCATGCTCCATCAGAAGATGACATCCATCTGCGAAGACTAGTATCCTGCTATTTCTGTAGCAGTCATAAGTCTTTTTTTCCCATTAGATGTGCCTAGGTAGGTTTTTACTGGTATCGTTCAAGTTTTTTTTTATTTTTGTCATTAGCCTGGTGTAGGCCATTTTTAGACCTCAGGCTCCCATCTGGATATTTTTCATCATTAAGTGGTTTGATTTTTGCTGTGATTATTTTTCTGGACAACATCTTTAAAATGACCCTCAGTGATGTCTAAAGTGTTCATTGTGCAACAGGAGTATATCCATAATGGATGCAATTGGTGCTTGAAGCACCTGGGACCCAACCATGACCCTCTCATTGTATTTTGTTTTCCTAGATTTCAGAGGGATTTGTGGCAGAGAAAAGGAGAAGGAAAAGCTTTTAGGTGCTGAGACTGGTCCATTGACTGGTTTCAGTGGGGCCTGGAGCTGCTTAGGGATTCTATGGATGCATTGACATTGAGGAGCGATGTTTAGGATACTGTGCTCGCTTGGCACTGGTTGGTGGGCGGGGATAGTGCTGGGCAGACTTATACAGTCTGTGCCCTGAAAAAGACAGGTACAAATCAAGGTAAGGTATACAAAAAGTGGCACATGTGAGTTTATCTTGCTGGGCAGACTGGATGGACCGTGCAGGTCTTTTTCTGCCGTCATCTACTATGCTACTATGTTATGTAAACATCGCTCCTCAGAGCATGGCACAGAATGCATTGAGGCACCAAGATAGCTGGTTCTCCAAGTGTCCTCAGTGTCAGGACTACTAATTTTCCATGGCATTGGAGCATTTACAACTAGACGGGCTGAAGATAGGACCCGAAGTGGTGAACTGGATTAGGAACTGGTTGACGGGCAGACGCCAGAGGGTGATGGTAAATGGAGTTCGCTCGGAGGAGGGAAAGGTGAGTAGTGGAGTGCCTCAGGGATCGGTGCTGGGGCCGATTCTATTAATATATTTGTGAGTGACATTGCTGAAGGGTTAGAAGGTAAAGTTTGCCTTTTTGCGGATGACACCAAGATTTGCAACAGAGTGGACACCCCGGAGGGAGTGGAAAGCATGAAAAAAGATCTGCGGAAGCTAGAAGAATGGTCAAACGTTTGGCAATTAATGTTCAATGCGAAGAAATGCAAAGTGATGCACTTAGGGAGTAGAAATCCACGGGAGACGTATGTGTTAGGCGGTGAGAGTCTGATAGGTACGGACGGGGAGAGGGATCTAGGGGTGATAGTATCTGAGGACCTGAAGGTGACGAAACAGTGTGACAAGGCGGTGGCCGTAGCTAGAAGGTTGCTAGGCTGTATAGAGAGAGGTGTGACCTGCAGAAGAAAAGAGGTTTTAATGCCCCTGTATAAGTCATTGGTGAGGCCCCACCTGGAGTATTGTGTTCAGTTTTGGAGGCCATATCTTGCTAAGGATGTAAAAAGAATTGAAGCGGTCCAAAGAAAAGCTACGAGAATGGTATGGGATTTGCGTTACAAGACGTATGAGGAGAGACTTGCTGACCTGAACATTATACCCTGGAGGAAAGGAGAAACAGGGGTGATATGATACAGACGTTCAAATATTTGAAAGGATTAATCCACAAACGAACCTTTTCCGGAGATGGGAAGGCTGTAGAACTAGAGGACATGAAATGAGATTGAAGTGGGGCAGACTCAAGAAAAATGTCAGGAAGTATTTTTTCACAGAGAGAGTGGTGGATGCTTGGAATGCCCTTCCGCAGGAGGTGGTGGAGAGGAAAACGGTAACGGAATTCAAACATGCATGGGATAAACATAAAGGAATCCTGCTCAGAAGGAAGGAATCCCCAGAAGCTTAGCCGGTGGTGGGAGGCAGGGCTGGTGGTTGGGAGGTGGGGATAGTGCTGGGCAGACTTATACTGTCTGTGCCGGGACTGGTGGGTGGGAGGCGGGGATAGTGCTGGGCAGACTATACGGTCTGTGCCCTAAAAAAGACAGGTACAAATCAAGGTAAGGTATACACAAAAAGTGGCACATGTGAGTTTATCTTGTTGGGCAGACTGGATGGACCGTGCAGGTCTTTTTCTGCCGTCATCTACTATGTTACTATGTTACTATTCTTGAAGAACACCTACCATGGGTAAGCAACTTTTGCTTTTTCATTGCTGGTCATATTGTATGATGCTGAGGACTAGAATACAGAACGCAAGGAATCTATACATTTTACTCTGTTGTAGGGTTTGCATGCTCTTGCTGTTCTCAGCGCTGCCCTCCATATTTTTACCCCTCCCCCTTTATTTCTCAGAAAATTTCCCATTTTCTTATGTTAAATTTGTATTCATTCTTATGAGTTTATCCCCAAAAGCTCTCATTTGCCTTTGAAATTGTTCAGAGAGTTTTCCAGGCATTTTCCCAAAATAAGCATCACTGTCACCAGCCCTCCCTGTGTATGATGAGAGACACCAGAGAGACTCGTTGACCTCTGCCACCACATTCTTCCTTCTTTCTAACAGAATAACAGGTATTTTTATTCTTGGGTGTTTATTAAAAACAAAAAGTCCTCAGTCCATCTTCCTATATAATAATTCTCACCGCCAACGTTCTAATCTTGCTGGCTCCTTCGGAGTTGCTGAGCTAGGCTCCGAAAAAAAAACAAAACCATTCCATGTCTCACAGCTGATCCATGTCCAGCGACCCTCCCCTGCCCCCCCTGTAGCCACCCATGTCCAGCCACCCATGTCCAGTGACCCTGCTCTCTCACCTGCCCCCCCTCCAGCCACCCAGGTTGTGTAGTGAATTCTTCGGGGTAGGCAGGAAAGATCCCTGGTTCTGCCTGCCCGGCGCTGGCGCTGACCCGCCCCCGCTGCCAGATCGCTGTTCGACATGGCTGCTAACACTTACAAGGGCGGCCTCCAAGACTACAGCAGAAGTCTCGCGAGTCCACCATTGGAAGTCTCGGCGGCCATTTTGAACAGCGATCCGGCAGCAGGGGAGGGTCAGTGCCAGCAGCGGGCAGGCAGGACCGGGGATCTTTCCTGCCTGCCCCGAAGAATTCGCTACACAACCTGGGTGACTGGAGGGGAGACAGGTGAGAGAGCAGGGTCGTTGGACATGGGTTGCTGGAGGGGGGCAGGGGGAGAGGAGGGTCGCTGGACATGGGTGGCTGCAGGGAGGCAGGGGAGAGAGGAGGGTCACTGGACATGGGTGGCTGCAGGGGAGAGGAGGGTTGCTGAACATGGGTGGCTGCAGGGGGGGCAGGGGGAGAGTAGGGTCGCTGGACATGGGTGGCTGGAGGGGGGCAGGGGTGAGGAGGGTCCTGAGACCAGAGAGGTGGGGGTGGAAGGGGGTCCTCAGACCATAAAGGGGGGGAGGGGGTCCTGAGAGAGGGAGGGTGGGGGCACATACTCACTCTTTGTCTCTCACATACACTCTCTCTCTGACACACTTTCTATCACACTCTATCTCTCTGTCACACAGTCTCACAGACACTGTCTCTCACACAAACACACACACACACACACACACACACACACACACACACACTGTGTCTCTCTCTCATTCTCTCTCTGGCACACACACTCCATCTCTCTCACACACTCTCTCTCAAACATACACTCCGAGGAAAACCTTGCTAGCGCCCGTTTCATTTCTGACTGAAATGGGCCTTTTTTTACTAGTATGCCATATTTGCCTACTCCACTGACCAGCTTTTTCTTACATGAACTTTGAGTGTAAATAATTCTGATAAGTCCATTTCTCTGAGCCATCTTGTCTGTGTGTCTTAACTAGATTGTTTTCTGAACAGCAATTAGATTTCAACAATTAGATTTTTATAGCCTATCAATCACAACATCTGAGCAGGTTGCAAATAAGCATTTGGCATAGAAATAGTAGTAGTTGGTGAGTGTAATATTGCTTAGTTGTGCTGAACCAGTGGACTTCAAATAGCTGTTGCTACTGTCCTCAGTTCAGACCAGTTGTGGGGGAGGGGAGTAACGCATCGCTCTTGTTTCTCCATAATCTGTTATCTCAGTGGTTCCCAAACTTTTTCAGTTCACAGCACCTTTCGTGTCTAAGCAATTTTTCGTAGCACCCCCTCGGGCCACACCAATTTCTGCCCCACCCACCTGGCCACACAGGTGACCATCTTTTTCTCTGCACAAACACAACAGTGCTAGGATGTCCCTATAACCAGCCCCTCCAAATAAGACACTGATTACAATTTATAACAAATTATTACTCTACCTATGAAAAGTTATTCTATTTTTATACTTCCTCTGTGTACCTCTGTATGCTGCACAAGCCAGCGTGTTTGAAAATATAAGTGTGAGATTAAATAAAAAAAATGCTACCAACAATAAAGAATGACAGCGTGGATGCAGCAGCTCATAGGTTTGTTTTCTTTGTTTTGAATGGGAAGGGGAAACAGAGACTGACTTATTGGCTTCAACTTTTTGATTTCATTCTGTCTCCTGTTTTCATCCAACCTCCTTGGCAGCAAAAGCGAGTCCCGAAGGCCGTCTGCTGTGTGTCTCCAGTTTCCGTGACAAAAAAAAAAGTTAGCGTGGGGCCGCAGCAGCCTTCATGCATGTGTTGTCGGTGTCTGCTTTGCTGGTCCTCCACCCCCGTTTGCTGGTCCTCCGCCCCCGCTGATGTCAACTTCCAGTTCCGGGGGGGCAGAGGCCCAGCAGAACTGACAGCACATGGTTGAAGGCTGCTGCAGCCCTGCGCTTGCTTTTTTTGTTCTTGTTTTGCCGCTGTTGCTGTCTGCAGTAGCAGTTCGGGTGGTGGCGGGAGGGAGGTCAGGATTTGCCCCACCTCCCTAGAGAGTTTGCTGTGGCGCACCAGGGTGCCGCGGCACACAATTTGGGAACTGCTGTCTTATCTGCAGGACATTCACTGTAGCTCCTGGTGAACTGAGAACTAAGCTTCAGCATATGCTATACCCATTCCATAACTGCAGTATTTCTTTCAAGATTAATGCATCAAATTTCAATTTCTAGGGGTACGCATTCATGAGTGCTTATTTACATAACATTACAATTTTATATTCCATAATAGCCTTTCAGTTCAATGCCAATAACAGTTCAATGCCAATACAGGTCTTTATGATAACAATCGTAAAGACTGGCCACAACTTGGAAATACAGTCATTTGCCCGCATTTTCAAACTAACAAAAAAAAAAAAAGCTAAATAAGAGAGCCTAATGCAAAAATTAGTACTTTATCCTATTTCCTACATATTTCTTTCTTGGGCGCTTAAAAACATTTAAGTGCTTGCAACTCGCTAGTGTGTAAGTATATCTACAAATTAAGGCATTCAAATTGATTGCTTGCATGTTAAGTTCTAGTGTGGATACGTTGCACGGGCAAACAATAAATGTGTCAAATGGACACAAATGCTCAAATTAGGAAAAATTCAATTTAAACAAACAAAATCCAAGGTTTTTTGGCCATGCACATCCTTATCATTTGTTGCCTTCTGCTGCTAGGTTCTTTCGTGGCTTTCAGCTTTCTAAAGCAGCTGGAGAAAAGGTTAAAAGAAGAAAAGTGAGGAAAGCATGTGGAGTATAGCTTATGACATTCTCTTCATCTCCTTTGTGTATGTGTGCGCACACATGTGCATATATGTATGTTTGGTCATTGTGTGTTTGTGTTGTATCTGTAAATGTCTTATCTCAATTCCTGACAGTTCAGAATGGTACCCAAACATAAATTGAAATTAAGTGAGATGCCAAAAGGAGCTATATGAGATAGGCAGTGAGAGGCTGATTTACTCAGACCAGGAGAGAGACCTTGGGGTGATAGTGTCTTGAGGATTTCAATATGGTGAAACAGTGTGACAAGGTAGTGGCCAAGGCCAGAAGGGTACTAGGCTGAATAGAAAGGGGTATAATCAGCAAAAGAAAGGTGATTATGGCCCTCTATAAGTTGTTGCACCACATTTGGCATACTGGGAGCAGTTTTTTGGAAGCCATATCTTGCCAAGGACGTAAAGACTTTAAGCCATTCAGAGGAAAGTGACTAAAATGGTATTGGATCTGCACAAGATGTATGAGAAGTGACCTGAAAACTTGGATATGTATACCCTGGAGGCAAGGAGATAGAGGTGCAATATGATAGACATTTGGGCAAAGGCAGGATACAAATATAATAAGTAAATTTAAATTCTTGAAAGATATTAGGGAACAAAACAACCTTTTCCAAAAACGGAGAGGCTGTAAAACTAGAATACATAAGGAGGGAAACTTTAAAAGCAACATCAGGAAACACTATTTCATGGGGAGGGTGGTAGACGCTTAGAATGCTCTTCCACAGGAGTAGTGAGGTCAAAAACAGTGAATGGATTCAAAAAGATGAGAGAGAAACTCAGCAATTCCCTATACGGCATGAAGGTGGAATAGAAGTATAAATTAGTTCTACTGACAGTAAACCATAAATATGTCATACTTTTAAAGGAAAATAAAGACATGGTGAGGATATAGACTGCAAGTATAACCATGACCACCCTTCTAGGAAAACTGAATTGGCAATGCCTCTTAATGTGCTGCCTTTTACTATGGTACTAATATATCTATTAAATGTCACAATCAACAGTTTTAAAATGATGGATTTTACAGTTGAACCACAGGGTGCCACTGTGCCATGGCAACAAATAGTTTGGCAGCACACATGATTACATAGTTTTCTTAATGGTGGTTGTATGGTTCATTTGGTAGACATCACAGTTTATTTATTTATTAGGATTTATTTATCGCCTTTTTGTAGGAATTCGCTCAAGGCGGTGTACAATAGGAATAAATCAAACATGAGCAATAGATAATTACAGCAGTAAAAATATTCAAATAATACAAGGTATGGCATAATATACTACTACAATCTCAACACGATATGTAATAGAACATTTTAATTGATAATGTAGGGTATAAGCACAGAACATATAGATAGGTAAAGAGAGTAAGAGGAATTAGAAAATAAGGTGACTAATTTAAAGAGAGGTGCAAATGAGGTCAGAGAGATGGTTAGGAATGGATAAACATGTCCTGCTGCAATATGTGCAGCCCGTGTCACTCCTTGTGTGTGTGAGTGAGACTAACAAGTTAGTTTCTTCTTCCATTAAAGACCTGGTTGAAGAGCCAAGCTTTCACCTGCTTCCTGAAGTAGAGGTAGTCTTGTGTTAAGCGGAGCCTTTCAGGCAGTGCATTCCAGAGTGTGGGGGCTACTCCAGAGAAGGCTCGCTTGCGGGTATCACATCGTGTAATGCATTTTGGAGAGGGTGTGGTTTGTGATAGTCCTTGGGAGGACCTTAGTGTCCTTTGGAGGTGTGTAGAGGATCATCCTGCTCTTCAGGTACTCAGGGCCATATCTTGCCAAGGACGTAAAGATTTTAAACCAATTTATATCTTAAGAAACTGAAGTATCTACTCCGTAAGAGAAACAAGCTCGGTTTATACTCCTACTAATTATCCTGAAATTATTGTTTGATGATACATTTTCAAAGTGTTTTTTTTTCTCCTTTATATAAATGCTTAATGATAAATCTTTGAATTGTGCCTTGCCCGAATTGTGGACTTGAGATGTAATTGTCGTGGATAGATATATTTACTTATAACTATTTCTTTAAGATGGTGACATTACTCTTTCTGTACTAGAAATTTCTTGTTTATTTTGAAATTAATAAATAAAATATAATAAAAAAGAAACTGAAGTATACATTTTAATGACTATCCCCGATGGGCTGCTTCCTAGTTGCGGCAATGCTGAAGGGGGGGGGGTTACGTGGGGGGGAAGCACCCTTAGGGAGTTTTCCAGTTGTTTTGTGTGTGTGCGAGGATGGGCAGTCATTTAAAAAATGTCATTTGCCAATAACAGTGTGCATGTTTAGTATGCTCTTTTTTTTTTTTTTTTTTTTTTCTTTCTGGTTTGTACCTGCATGAGTGATGGTTTACACATGTATTGGTTTGCGCAAGCATGTAATATCTGAAAGAGTTGCACTAAGTGTAAATAGCATGCACTCACTAAGAAACATGTGCACAGTGCATGCTCTTTAATGACATTGTTTCCAACCCCCCCAAAAAAGACACAATTGCTGGGTTCCCATTTTCAGTGTTTGTATATCTTTTGACTGAGAGAGGAGAGGTGATTTGAAAGGAGCAATTCCCTAATTACTATGCTTCATTGTATCAAAGTTTTTATGCCTCAAAACTGTTTTTCCTCCCATAGAAATGCATTTGGCTATTTCTTTTGGGGAGCTTATTTTTCTGGCCCAGTCTGATCTGGCCCATTTTAAAGCCTATTTAATTAATTTTAAAGCTTTTATATCCTGCCTAAAGATGCTTGATGTGTTCTTTCACTGTTTTCCATACACCAAATTTGATTATATTGTGTTCAATTTTCAGAGTTAGTTTGATGACTCAGATTCTTGACTCCTTACGTTATAACTTCTTTCCAGCATCTATTGGGTTGGAAAGAATAAAAAGATTGTAGCAAAACTGAAATCAAGCTTAATAAAAATAAGGAATAGGATTCTGACAGATTCAGTTGTGAGAGAATGGTTTCCCCCACACACACTGCACTGCAGAGAGATGACCTTCTGTTCCATGTTTAAAATTGTGCCTGAAAATGTTACTTTAACCCAAGGGATTGAAATAGATTGCATAAAAGGTTTGAGAAGATTTAAATGGCTAAGGGATTTAAGCAATGCCTTTTAAGATGATAAAAATGTATAACTCCTAAAGATAATGTTCCATTCTGCTCTGTTGTCCAGACTGCCACCATAAAATTTCCTGGGATGCATCTTATAATCGGAGGTTGGCTTTGTGCTTTCCTGGCAGCTGGGAAACTAATGATTTAAGACTGTTCTGACCTTTGACGTCCTCCTCTGTTTAAATTTGACCCACTGTTTTTAATTTTCTAGTACTGCTGGGCATTTGGTTTTGGCTTGTTTCCAGATGTGACGTTTCAAAACCTTTTGGAGAAAAAAAAAAAAGATGTAGTCATTTCCTTTCGTATTTGTAATTACAAGAGGCAAACACATTGAATAGCAAAAGTGGGAAATTGGAAGCGACTAGAATTTTAATCCTTTTTTTTTCAGTGTCTGAAATGCTGTAACATAACTTGGAATTTGAATGCAGATTTATCTTACATCTGTTTTGTTTAAACAGTAAAAATTACATAAGGAATTGCAATTATTTTGAGTACAGCCTATCCAGTTCACCATTTTCACTTTGATAAAAAAGGAATATAATGTATAATGAATGTCCATTCATGTTATTAGTAAATTATTCTAATCTTTACTGTACCGCATACTTCTTAAGGCCATAGTTTTCAATTCTATGCAATTAAAACTTGCCCAACATAAAATTCTCATAGTATCCTGATATAGCTCAGTTTCAACATATTTGTGGCTTTTCAAAGGGATATTGTGTAAGTGGAGGGGGGGGGGGGGGGGTGGAAACCTCTTTTTAAAAAAATCCATCAGTTAAGTTTTCTGTGGATTGACTACTCTCTTGAACTGATTGATTGCCAGTAAATGACAATTGTGAGAAGTAGTGGCAGAGAGAGTAGTACAGGAACACATGTTCTAACATAAATACATAAAATGTGAAGCTGTTATATCACCACCAGAGAAAAAGGGAGGGCATTTAAATCACAGCAGGAGTATGAGCTCTTAAAAGGTGTTAAACATCTCTCTTCTCCAAACATAAGACCCAAAACTAGTGTAAAACTCAGTTCAAAATCCTAGCAAATAGGAAAAGGAACAACTATTTCAGAACTGTCCAGATAGGTAAGTGGATGTAGCTGGTGACTATAGAAAGGGAAAGCACAGGTACACTTTCCCTTTCTAAAACTGCTTATACATGTCAGCCAGCAGGCACATGCTCCATATGTGCTCTGGAGCAGGTGTAAATATATACACACTTGTCTGCTAAGTTATACATATGTACTTTTGTATTCTGCATTTAAGCTTCAAATTCCAGCTAATTCCACCTCTGGGAATACTTTATAACACATATAAAAGTATGTAATATTGCTCACGGCACATGTGTATATGGCAGCAAGTTTTGCATAACACACTTCCTATTTGTAAAACAGTTTTTACATTCTAAACTTCCCGTCTAGTGAAGGTGGAAAAAAAAAAAGCTTAACAAAATATCCAAGGCACACTATCCAACATAGCACATAACAAAATAAAACACATAGCAAAAACATAAATAGAGCAGTGTCCTAGTGGTTAGAGCACTGGTCTTGACATCCAGAGGTGGCTGGTTCAAATCCCACTTCTACTCCTTGTGACCTTGGGCAAGTCACTTAACCCTCCATTGCTTGAGGTACAAACTTAGATTGTGAGCCCTCCAGGGACAGGGAAATACCCAGTATACCTGAATGTAACTCACCTTGAGCTACTACTGAAAAAGGTGTGAGCAAAATTCAAATAACCCCCCCCCCCCAAATAAAATTAATAATATTGAGCCAGTATAAAACAGAACACACACAGGGTATGTTATATAAAAATGTGTAGAGGTATTCCTTTTTAATTTTGACAATGTAACATACTATTCTTGCTTGTTTAGGGGCCGTTTTACTAACGTGTTAAGCAGTTAACCCTTGAACTAGCATGCGCTGTTGTCACATAAGTATAGTAACTGCTACTGCAGTGGAATGACAGTGCACAGTAATTTGTGCATTAACTGCATTCTGTCTTAGGGGTCAGGAACTTCTCTAGTTGTGGGCAGAGAATGAGCATGGACTGTGCTCTCCAATGAATACATGGTATTTACTATGCATTGTCACATAAGATAGTGCGGGTGCACTAGCCTACCTTGTCAAGAGCCAAACAGTATTAAAACATGTAGTAAAGATTTCAAAGCAGTAACTGCACAGGAAATACTTAGCATGTCCCCAACAATTACTGTACAGCCTTTGCATTTGTGTGTTCACTTTTGTTGTTGAAGTGCCAAAAGGTACTGCACTCTAGTAAAAGGGCCCGGTATCTACCAGTTAAACAAAGCATGGTAAGTCTCTCACTAGAAGCTCACTGAAGAAGTGCTGCAAGAATTGCAAAAGAAAAGTGACCTAAAAACAAAAACTACTTTGATTTGAGAAGAATAAATTGCTTTTGCCGTGACCTGAAACACTCCTGTGCAATCCAAGGCAAAACAGAATTGTAAAAGATGAGTTATTTATTGAATTTTCATTTTTTATAATTTGCTTCCAAAAAAGGCAGTGGGGGAGGGGGTGAGAAACAGAGCAGACATCACTGAAGTATTAAGCATACTGTATATCCGTGGAAGGAGTGACTTCACAACAATGTTTTCAGAGATGAGAACCAGGAAGGCTAAGTAGAACAATAAAAGATGCTTGCTTGCAAAACTACGTGTACAGCCATGTCCAGTGTCACCATGGATGCTGCAGAAAAAGTGTGCACCGATTGCCTCAAGAAAGGGATTCTTTCCTTGTCAGCAGCAGCAGATGAATCCATTACGAATGGGTTGTGTCCACCTACCAGCAGGGGGAGATAGAGAACACTGAAAACCATAGCATAGTGCCTCTACTAGCTCCATCTGCCTCTCAGTATTTCTCTATTTCCCAGCAGGGTAGGATGCAGCTTGTTCAGCTCCTTGAAACTTTCTGCCTGGGGAGGCTCCTGTGCTTGGCCAGTTGAGCTGGGGTGTTGTGGCTGGTGGTGCCCACTTTAAAGGCACACAGGTTCGCCCTTTCCCTGCCTTACCCATTGTGGATGCAGGCACATAGGTTCGCCCTGTCCCTGCCTTTCCCACCCTCTACTGCCTCCGGAATACCTCTGTAGCTGTTTGAACTTTCCTCACAGCGTTAAAAAAAACGCGCTTTTTATGCGCTGCTATTCTGAGGCTTTTATTGACGTGCAGCGTGACCGGAGCTCGGTGGACTCGGTCCTTTGAGGTAAGAGCGGTACTCAGCTCCTCCAGGGAGGGCCCGCGGACGGCGTTCCGATCGGGTTGATTTTGGCTCGAAGCCGCCATTTTGTATTTTATTCTGCCGTTTTTCGGCGATGGCTGCTGAGAGAGTTAAGCGCTGTTCCTGTTGTGGCAAGTGCAGATCAGCAGCGGGGCTCTGTAAAACGTGCTGTATAGACGATAGAGCCAGTACGAGCATGGCGAGCGATGAGTCTTCCTGCTCAATGGAGCTGGCAGCGGGCGCCATCTTGGAAGCGCCGCATGGCTTGACCCCCGCGGTTGCGGAGTCTGTGAGCAGAGGGGTGCCTCGGGCCAAGGCTACCAGAGGAGCTCCGTTCCTGTAGCTCCTAATTCGGAGACGGGAGGTCAGGCTGAGTTTTTCTCCCCTGAGTTTGTGCTTATTTTACATAAAGCCTTCATGCTGAAAAGAGCTCTGCCGCAGGTGTTGCTACCTGGTCTCCCTCCGACTGATGATGGCCCGGGGCAGATGTCAGAAGTGGATGCCCCTGAGCATTGGATGCACGCCAAACATAGACGGGTAAATTACCTGTCGGAGAGTGGCGCACACCCCCCCCCCCCCGTGGTCAGGCTGTGGGGACTCTGAGGGATCTGGCAGGCCTTCGTGGTCTGAGGAGCCAGAGGAAGGTGCCGGTTTGCCACTGGATCTGGATGATCCCACTGTGGGTCGGATTTTCCCACCGTGATGAACTGCCAGCGCTTGTCTCTGATGCCTTACAGGCCATCTCTATTGATGATCCTGTTCAAGGCGAGGCCTCCTCTGGTAATCCAAGGATGGCGAGTACTAAGAAGCCTGCGCGAGCCTTTCATTTGCATGACTCACCCAAGAGCTTATTTCTGCTCAATGGGCTGACCCAGAGGGGCCATTGAAAGTGGCTAGGGCGATGGGGCATCTTTACCCTCTGAGTGAGGAGCACTTGCCCTGTTTTGGGATACCTAAAGTGGATGCCTTAGTCACGGCTGTGACAAATAAGACCACCCTCCCAGTAGAGGGAGGGGTCGGCCCTGAAGGACATTCAGGACCGGCACCTGGAATCAGCGCTAAAACGGTCCTTTGAGATTTTGGGAGGTCGACAGTCACTCAAAAGCGCATGGTTCGGGATATGGTATCTTTCAAAGATATCACCAAAACAGGGAAGATAGGGTACTGATAGGTTGCAAACGAGACCATAGTAGATCAGGTGTCCTTAAATAAAAATAAAAAGCAGACAAAAGATTGTTGTACTTGACAGTATTAATTTGCATAGTTTGAAATGTCTATATGCGAATGCCAGAAGCCCAAGAAATAAGATGGGAGAGTTAGAATATATTGCACTAAATGAAAAATTTGATATAATAGGCATCTCTGAGACCTGGTGGAAGGAGGATAACCAGTGGGACACTGTCATACCGGGGTACAAATCATATCGTAGTGATAGGGTGGATCGAATTGGTGGAGGGGTAGCATTGTATATTAACGAGAGAGCCTTGAATCAAATAGATGGAAAATTCTGCAGGAAACAAAACACTTCTTGGAATCACTGTGGATTGAAATTCCATGTGTAAAGGGGAAAAGGATAGTGATAGAGTGTACTACCATCCACCTGGCCAGGATGAACAGGCGGATGCAGAAATACTAAAGGAAATTAGGGACGCAAACAAACTGGGCAGCACAATAATAATGAGTGATTTCAATTACCCCGATATTGACTGGGTAAATGTAACCGGGGCACACTAGGGAGGTAAAATTCCTTGAAGAAATCAAGGGCAGCTTTATGGAGCAGCTGGTACAAGAGCCGACGTGAGAAGGAAAAATTCTAGACCTAGTCCTTAGTGGCGCGTATGATCTAGTGCGGGAGGTAATGGTGCTGGGGCCGCTTGATAACAGTGATCATAATATGATCAGATTTGATATTAGCTTTGAAGTAAGTATACATAGGAAATCAAATATGTTAGCGTTTAACTTTAAAAAAGGAGACTATGATAAAATGAGAAGAATGGTGAAAAGAAAACTTAGAGGAGCAGCTGCGAGGGTCAAAAATTTACAACAGGCGTGGATGCTGTTCAAAAACACCATCCTGGAAGCCCAGGCCAAATATATTCTGCGTATTAAAAAAGGGTTGGAATCACACTATGCAAGGGTGTGGAGAATGTTTGAGGGCTGGTGTTCTGAGCTCGGACTTTCTCCCTTCTCTGCTCAGATGTGTACATCCTAACATGTCTCTAGGCAGGCCTTCAGAAGGGATTAAAAGTTCAGGTTGCGGCTTTGGCCTGTTTCAGGGGCTGACTACAGAATACATCTCTTGCGGTTCACCTGGATATCATTTGATACTTGTAACCTCCCTTTCATATGCCATTTTCAGAGTGGAACCTTAATTTAGTCCTTTGGGGTCTTCAGAAGCTTCTTTATGAGCCACTCCAGAAGGCCGCCTTGAGAGATCTTAAGCTAAAGACAGCGTTCTTGGTGGCAGTTGTGTTGGCATGTAGGGTTTCAAAGTTTCAGGCTGAATTGTCAAGATCCCTTTCTCCACTTTTCAGAGGCAAACCTGTTCATGGTTCCTTCCTGTCTTCCAAAAGTGGTATCAGCATTTCATCTTAACCGATCTTTGAAGCTTCTGTCTTTTCACAGAGAGGACATGGAGGCTCAGTAGTCTTCTTTGAAGTGTAGAGTCCTCATTAGATATTTGGAAGCCATGAATGGGTTTTGCAAATTGGACAGACTAACTGTTCTTTTTGGTAAACAAAGCTTGGTATCATGGCTTCCAAGCCCACAATTGATAGATAGCTGTAGGAGACTATTGTGTCAACTTATTTGCTTGTGGGGAGCAGGCTCCTCAGGTCTTGTGGGCTCATTCTAGGAGGGTTTGGTCTAGAATAAACTTGTTCTGTTCATGATGAGGGTTAGGTTGGCTGAGCAGAGCAGGACTTCCGACAATTGGTTTTATTTTGATCTTTCTTTTCATATTTTCTTTTCTATTTACTTGTGAATTGCTATGACAGTATTCTAATTGTGGTATATCAAATTTTAAGTAGAATACGTTTACAGTTTATCAGGATTTTGAAATTTGCTGGCATTGCCTTAACAGAAAATGTATTTTATTTGTAGGGAACTTTTTTAATAGATTACAGTTACAGCTGTGGGGGTGACTATTGAAATTTCTTTAATTTATATAATCTGCCCTTTCCACATACGTCTAGATGATCCTCAATAAAATTAAACTTTTGAACATCTTTAAGACCATATAAAAACATGTAATAGAATGGCTGCATGGAACAACAGATGTGCTATTCCTCTCCATCTCCCCCTACCATCAAAGACATATTTTCAATAATTTCTCAAAAATTACTAACTGAAGTTTACTGCACTACTTGTGGCAACTGATTCCAGTTGCCAAAGATGGTAAATGTAAAAACTGCCTGCTGGTGCCATCAAGATTTCCCCCTGGGAGTGCAGGGCCTTCATTGGACAATACCTCACTTACAGCACCCTCATATGGAGTCTGATATAGCCTATATAGATAACCCTCTTTTTAGAATGGTTTTTGTTCTCTACACTTTGCAACATTTTATTTTATACTAGTAAAAAAGGCCCGTTTCCGAAACCAATGAAACGGGCGCTAGCATGTGGCTTTTTGTGTGTGTGTATGTGTCACAGAGTTATTTTGTGTGTGTGTGTGTGTGAGTGTGTGAGGGTGCGGTGTGTGTGCAGGTTGTTGATGTGTGTCTTTTTTTGTTTTGTTTTGTTTTTTGCTTGGGGGATGTGCTATGCTGTCCTTGGTCGCTGTTTGCTGCTGGCTGGGTCGCGGGTAATCCTTCCAGCTGGGCTGCAGCTTGTCCTGTTCGTCCACGTCCCAGATGGTGACGGGCACGTTGTTTTCCGGCTCCTCTGACTCCATGTCAAGCGATCCCAAATATAGTGTCTTTGCTATGGGCCCTCTGGCACTCTTCAGTACTGGCATTAGGCATTTAAAAATTTATCCTCCCCCCCCCTCCCCCCGGTCTATTTTTGCACATACCCACAGCAGGAATATTCTTCTCTCGTTCCAGCGCTGGTTCTGTGCTCTCCGTGCTGCACAGATAATGAGCCATTCTGCTGGGGAATGCTCCTCCCTTATTGTCACGTAGTTTCCTCTGATTGGTCCGTCTTACGTTGCCTAGTGTTGCCTGGGAACGGTGTTGTGATGGTCCTTTGTGTTTTAGAATGTTGAGGGTGTTTTTTCTGATTGGTCCGTCATGCGAGGGCGGGGCAGAGAGACATGGTCAGTATTGTGGCTTCACCACCACGAATCTATGAACCCTTCAGGGAGTGACTGAGTGACTTCAGAACGTTGTCTTCAGAATGTTGAGGGTGAGTTTTATTATAGTAGATTTGTGTGTTC
Source organism: Microcaecilia unicolor (assembly GCF_901765095.1). Lineage (NCBI taxonomy): Eukaryota > Metazoa > Chordata > Amphibia > Gymnophiona > Siphonopidae > Microcaecilia > Microcaecilia unicolor. The sequence goes on along the minus strand of NC_044031.1, from coordinate 263,194,453 downwards.
TTGAGTGGCCTAGTGGTTAGAGCACTGGTCTTGCAATCCAGAGGTGGCTGGTTCTAAATCCCACTGCTGCTCCTTGTGATCTTGGGCAAGTCACTTAACCCTCCATTGCCTCAGGTACAAAACCTAGATTGTGAGCCCTCCTGGGACAGAGAAATATCCAGAGTACCTGAATGTAACTTACCTAGAGCTACTACTGGCAAAAGGAGTGAGCAAAATCTAAATAAATAAATGTTTTTTTCCTAGGAATAAATTGATGTTTATTCTCTATGCACTGAACTAGTTTGTGGCTTATATAATTTCAACATTTGTATGTCATATTTTAAGGTTTTCCTTTTCCCATGCTTCACCCTGTAGTAGTAATATACCTATTCAGATTTTAAACTTTTTTTTGTGTGTGTGTTTTTGTTTGAGTTTCTGTGTTCCTAATTGTGTAGGTTTTCAATTGAGCGGATGATGCCATCATGTCACACTCCGGGAGCTGTCGGCTCCACACACCATTGCATGACTGACTGCATGAAATGACAGCCTGTAAAATCTGGTGGACTTATTCTTGATGGCATTTACTGTGGGATGCTGCCAGACATATGGCTACTGAAGTCCTCTTGCTATCTGTAGGAGGGGCCAATTAGTAAGAAAATGGCTAAGGAAGAGGTTGGTGACTGGAGTGTAAAGAGAAGGCCATTTTCCCCTTCCATCTACAACACTTTGACACTTCGGTGTATTTATGATTTGACTTGTTTTCCTTTTTTTTAATGTCTGTTTTTATGGGGGGAAGGGGGTTAAATCTGTGCTGTGTAGAATTGATGATATTGTGAAAATTCAACATTGTCATGAATGCTTGAATATTTATATCCACATATGCTAAAACACAGCTGTGTTGGCTTTAAAAAAAATTTTTTGTTTATATATGTAAAAGTGTGGTTTATCAAGCTTTATATTTTGATCTGTTCTTCTTTATTCTTCAGATGCAGTTTTGCTGGTTTTTGCATCTGCTTATAAACATCTCATATCTACTTGTCTGGCCTTTGGGGTTTTATTCTGACTTCACAGCAGTAACAAAGTTTTTTTTTTTTTTGTGAATGTAGGACTTCTTTTACTAAGGTGTGCAACACATTAAATCCATTAGCACACCTTAGGAAAAGGAACCCTTAATCTTTAATACTAGCTTTACTACAGTATATTTTTAAACAAAACTGTACACAGAGTACTGCATATGGCCAAGCACAGTAGTGTAGAAACAAGTTATTTAAATTTTGTAATTAAGGTTTGTTTTCCTGTTTTTATTTCTCTTGTGGCTAGGCTTAACCCCTTCACTATGACTGACTTTCAGTTTTATCTAGTCCATGTGCAGGCCTAGCACAGTTGCCTTCATCACCATCATCTTTGTTCTCACTCCCATTCAACATAGCAATCAAATCACTGTCAGTTAATTCTTCTTGCTAGTCTTTTGCATCCATTCTTTTATGTCCTTTTCACAAGCATTCTCACGGCTCGGTATTCCTTGTAACAAAGGAAGGAGATTATCATCTTCCTCAGCAGCGTCATGTTCAGTGTCATCATCCTGTCCATTTTCATCTTCAGACAGTAACTTTCTCCATGGTCTTGCTAGGGTTTGTTTTTCAGTTTCATCCCGTGATCCAGTAAATAATCTCCAGTGTGCAAACAGATGTACGAATAAGAATTAAGAATAATAAGTGTTGTGAATGTTAACAAAGAAACAGGAATAAGTGTATAAAATTTAATGTAATCAAGAATCTTATTAAGCAGTGCTGCCTTCAACTGAGCACAACAGCAAGAAAGAGAAAGTTGCGTGCAGCGGAATGATGACGCGACGACATTGGCAGAGGCCTGTTGGATAAGCAAGACTCTGCTGTATTTTGGTTGTATCCTTGAACTGCATAGGAGTTTAAGGCCACTGTTTAGGCAGTTTGTTCTCAGACTTTTAATGGATTTTGAATTCATTTTTTGTTGTAAAGCTTGACAGGTGCCCTGTAAAGCTTCAACGGCCTCTGGAGATGACACTGCTGTACATAAATTGTCGTATAGTAATATAAACAAAACTAATTGTCATGAGGGTTCCAGAGGTGACCCAGGAAATTTATAGACACGTAAACCTGACATTTATGCTGGGCAAAATGGTAGAGAGTATTTTATAAAGAAAAAATTACTGAACGTGTACATAGGCATGAATTAATGGAACAAAGCTAGCATGGATTTAGCCAAGTGAAATCTTGCCTCAATCTGCTACTTTTTTTTTTTTTTTTTGAAAGGGTGAATAAACACATAGATTAAGGTGAACCGGTTGGTATCTGGATTTACATAAGAACATAAGCGTTGCCATACTGGGACAGACTAAAGGTCTATCAAGCCCAGAGGCCAATCCAGGTCACAAGTACCTGGAAAATCCCTGAACAGTAAAATAGGTTTTCCTATTTTCCCAAGTCTACCTTAATAATGGCTTATGGACTTTCTTTTTAAGAACTTATCCAAACCTTTTAAACCCTGCTAAGCTAACTGCTTTTACCACATAAGTACATAAGTATTGCTGTACTGGGACAGACCGTAGGTCCATCAAGCCCAGCATTCTGTTTCCAAAAGTGGCCAATCCAGGTCACAAGTACCTGGCAAGATCCCAAAAAAGTTCAATACATTTTATGCTGCTTATCCTAGAAATAAGCAGTGGATTTTCCGCAAGTCCATTTTAATAATTGTCTATGGACTTTTCCTTTAGGAAGCCATCCAAGCCTTTTTCAAAAACGCTAAGCTAACTGGCTTTACCATATTCTCTGGCAACAAATTCCAGAGTTTAATTACACGGTGAGTGAAGAAATATTTTCTCTGATTCGTTTTAAATTTACTACTTTGTAGCTTTCACTAAAACCGAGCACATACGTGACGTGAGAAGCAGGGCAGGCAATGTGCATAGAACAGTGCTGGAGAAAGGCTTCAGCTGGTGAGGATTGGGAACCCCTGCTAGCCAAGGTATGTGGGGTTGTGGCAGGGAGGCGGGCCAAACTGTTGGGACCCCCCCCCCCCCCTAAACGTTGAGGTCTGGCTACACTCCTGATTCCTAGTGGACTCGTAAGTTAACTTTTGTACCTGAGGCAGAGGAGGGTTAAGTGACTTGCCCAGGTTCACAAGGAGCCACAGTGGGAATCAAACCCAGTTCCAACCAATAAAAACTGTTCACCAGCACTCTACTTATCAATATATACTTTACTTAACTTTACTTCAATAAATATTTAATTAAATTGTGGAAGGAAAAAGTATTAGAGGCCAAACTCATGCCATCTTAAATGCATGTAGTCTCCTTGGGCAGTAACCTCATTGGCATAAAAAAAACTTTCCACAGTGTTAGTCTAGAAATAAATAGTGCAGAGCAAATAAATCGATTATCTGTGCTCAAAGTACGCCTAAAACCAGTGCAAGTATAATTGTTCTGCCGACGGTTGCTAGCGTTTCACTGTACTGCTTCAGGGTTTTATAGGACCATTATATTGTGTAAACGGCATTTAAATTGCTCAGCGGTTTTGAACACAAGTTTGATTTATTTGCTGTGCACGATTTATATCTAGATTAACACTGAGGAAGGTGTGTTATGCCAATGAGGTTACTGCCTACATGCATTTAAGATAGCATGAGGTTGGGCTCTGAGGCTTGTTTTTTCTTACACAATTTAGGTATTTATTGAAGTAGAATTGCTGGTAATGAGTTTCTGTTGAATGTTATATATTTCTCTTCACTCCTCTGTTTCAGTCAAACCCAGTTCCCCAGTTTCTCAGCTCACTGCAATAACCATTATGCTGCTCCTTTCCAACTGTCACCTTCTTTTATCTTCTCTCCTGATCAGACACACAGAAAGCACATACAGATGCAAACATGCATTCACAGACTCCAACATAAACACACATGCACAAAACGCATACGTATACACGTATATACACCAACCCTTACACCCCAAGCACATAAAAACACATGCAGATGGGATGGAAAGAATTCCATGAGCCATTCTCTGCATGCTTTCCCTACTTGTTTGCTAGGGGGGGGGGAAGCATTGGGCATAACATTATTTCCATTACGTTCATTCCCACTATTCCAGGACGAGTGGGTAGTTATGTTCATCGACCAGCAGGTGGAGATAGAAAATATAGAACTGAGCACCACTACATAGCTCCCTGCTAGCAGCTCAGCTCCTCGGTATCTTCTATCTCCAGCAGGTGGATGGACAGACTTCCTCTGGTTCTGAGGCCTTGCTCCTGGACCAGTTGGTCAACTGGTTCCCAGTTGAGCAGAGTGAACAGTTGAGCAGACATACCTGGTGGTGCTGGGTCTCTGTCATGCCTTCCCCCTGGGGTGTTCTGCGCCTTTTCCCTGTTTTCTCTGTGTGAGAGCCTGCTCAGCAACTAGTCTGCTCTGAAGATGAGTCGCCGCAGGCAACACAGTGAGTCTGGCAGGCTGGTGCTACTGCCGTGCCCTGCTCTGAAAGGGGGGGGGGGTGACTGTCGGGTAGCGTGGACCCATGGTGGTGGGTACTTTCTGCTGTGCTTCAGGCCTTGGAATATCGATGGGACCACTGTGTGTTGGTGCTACAATAAAAATAAAACCATGGATGAAGTGGAGGAGCAGTTTAATGATTAGATCAGAGGAGTGAGAACCAGGGGAGCCTAGTTGAAATCTCACAACTGCTCCTCAAAGTCTTTGGCAGATACAAACAACTGTGATTCCTCCGAAGACAGAAAACTGCCTAATCTACCTGAATGTTAAAAAAAAAAAAAAAAGGACATATTTTTGCTTGTTTGTGCTGTGCTCCGGCTAAAAAAAAGAGCGGTTGTGTAGCACGGTGCACCACATGTTTTCCCACGCAGCAGCAGTCTCTGGCCATGGCAACCCCCACTTAGTGTGTGACCTGCTGCCCATATTGCAGTGAGAGGTGTTCCTCCTTGGGCTGCTGCACGGTGTGCAGTCTGGTTCCCAAGTGGAGGAGCTGATTCGGGGCTCGCACATACAGGGCGCGCTCTGTCACAGCAGCACGTTTCTTTTGGCTCTGGTCCCCGGTGCAGGGCCTTGGTGCTTCACCTCAGAAGGAGGCGGGAATGGCGGCCATTTTGGGTTTTTTCGCAGAAGCGAAGCCCCTGTGCAGGCAGCTGTGTAGGGGGGGGGGCCCTGGGTCAGGGCCAATCCTTTTTGTCTGCTCCACCGGGCCTTGGGCTGGTGCTAGGAGCCTTTTCTCCAGCAGGCCTGGCAGCTCCAGGGAGAGAGAGGAGATGGGGATCTCCCTGCCTGTTCCCAGGGGATTGCGACTGCTGCCCAGTGGAGACTTAGTCTCAGATTTCGCTGCCGTTGGGCTGCTAGGAGGCGGCCTCCTGATTTCAGAGGCACTTACAGCGCTCCCTTGGGTAGTTTCCAGAAGGTAGTCAGGTGGCTAGCCTTATGAAGAGCCTCAGGGGCCCATCCAGGGTATTTCTCCATTCACCTGGACATTCGGGTCCTGCTTGCCATAAGGTGGAGTGCGTCTGACACAGGCCTACAGGTTGGGAGGACCGTGGCCGTTCCTTTTTCTCTGGTGCCAGAAGGAGGAGATATTCCCTTACCTAAGTTGGACTCAGTGTCTGCAGTCACCTAGAGTACTACCCTCACGGTGGTTGACGGCCTTGCCTCGAGGGATCTGCTAGATAGGAAGCCGAAATGGGCTTTCCAGTACACCTTGAGGTGGCTACTTTGGAGCTGCAGGCTTCTATTTGTAGCCCTTTGGTGGCACATGCCTGTTTTCAGTGACATCAGCAGTCCTTTTTCCTGGGGCAGTCCCAGGTTACCTGGATGGAGGCAGGCTTAGCCTCTCTGATGGCCACTGTGTATGTCAGTTTTTCAGCCACAGGCATGTCTTTGACGCTCTACTCAAGGTGTCAGTTCTGGCTGCGAGTATGGGTGGCTGTTGCCACTTCAAAGGCCTGCGTGGTCAGGTTACCCTTTTGAGACACATTTCTTTTTGGGAATGACCTCAGCAATTTGGTTTAGGAGATGGGTGAGCAGGCCCCAGCGTCCTCCAGAAGATGTTCCTTGTTCCTCTGCTTGCCTTGTGGGCTCAGCAGGTGCCCTGTTTCATGACAGCTCCTTATGTAGGTCTGGTCGTCAGACCTTTGGCCAGAGGGCTCAGTTTCGGGCCCGGCAATCTTCTGGGGGATGGAGAGCCGGCAGGGCACTCAGAGTGGCTGCTGTCTCCCGGCAATCCCAATATAGCCAGGCCGGATGGTTCCTCCGGGCCTACAGGGGGGGGGGGGGGGGGGGCGCTTCAGGCCTTTCGGGACGTGTGGTCTACCTTTTCCTCAGCTCTGGCGCTAGTTATTCTGGGTGATGGCTTCCAGTTGGAGTTCTCCCCTCTGGTAGCCCCTTCGGGCCACTGTTCCCATCCCTTCCGCCAAGCGCAGTCTGGTCGGTTCTCCTATTTTGAGGTTCAGACCAATTGGGATCTCTAGGGATCCACTGGTGTCTGTTTTCCCTGAGGTCTGTGCTCCCGTCCGTTCAGAGAGAGAGTGTTCTCTGCTCTTGAGACCAGGGAGGCGTAATTACCTTCCCCTCTTGGGGCTGCTTCTGCAGTTCTTTTCCAATTCTGGTCCTGACCATATGTTCTCCTCATGGGCCCGGGGACCTTTTCCTAGGTCGTGCGTGTAGCGCTATTTCTGTGGAGACAGAGGTTTCGTTTCCTCCTGCACTTGGACAGCTGGCTAATCCAAGCCTCCTCTTCTGAAGCCTGTGTAGAGGCTCCTTCAACAATGGTTCGCCTCCTGTTTTGTTTTTTCTTTTCTGATTTGGGTGTTCAATTTCAGTGGGGGTGGCTGGCGCCAGCACACCAACTTGGAGCATCTAGATGTTCTTTTCGATTCCCTGTGAGTGTTTCTCACAGAGGGACGGCGCTTTAAGTTAATGCACTGGATTCTTCGCTTCTGCTTCGTTCCCAGCTTCCAGCCTGGGATTTTGTGCCGCTCCTTGGTTCTGTGACAGCGGCCCTGGAAGTGATACCTTACCCTCGGATGCGGCCAATTTATAGGGCCCTGTTCAGCTCCTTGTCTCCAATTTCAGAGGGTTCTTCTTTGCCCCTGACAGTCAGACAGACCTGAGGTGGTTGTGGCTTCACCAGTCGTTGACCCTAGGGAGGCCCTCCCCGCTCCTGCCCTGGGAAGTGGGGTCTACGGTTGACATTTTCTTGGGCTGGGGCGGCCCTTTGCAGGGGTCCCCTGGCATGGCTCTTGATTTCCAGTAGAGGCACATTGGCCCTCTGGAGCTGTGAGGGGTGCGCTAAGCTCTGGAGGCTTTTGCTCTGCTGTTGGGAATGCTTTGGTTTGGGCCTTCTCGGACATTGCTATGGCACTAGCCTCTTCTACTAGCTGGGGGGGGGGGGGCTCCTAGCAGTCTGCTGGCTCTGGAGCCCAACTAGTTAATGGCTGGGGCAGAGAGACACCTGTTGTGCCTTTCGGCGGTTTTGAGGGGTCCCTCTCATGGGGACTGACCTTCTTAGCAGGCACGCGCAGACTTCCAGCGATTGGGGACAGTCGGTCGAGCCGTTACAGCTGCTGATGTGTTGATGGGGCTTGGCTCTCTTAGCCTATTCCTATGTCACCGTTCCTCGGTTCTTCAGCTGTCACAGGGAAGAAGACTCTCTGAGTCTGGGCACCCTGCTGCGTTTGTGTTTGAGCGAGGGACTCCTGTATGCCTTCCCCCATGCTGAAGTTAGGCCAGGAGTGGGGGAGAGTGGGAGACCTTCAGGATACAGTGCTCCTGTTCTTCAGCCTGGACACGGCTCCAAGTGCTATGCAGATCTTGTGAAGCTCCTAGTTGGGGAGCTAATGCGATTCCCTCAAGTTTGAGGTGGTTCTGTTAGGGCCTGGTGGTCATGGAGGATTCTTCTCCCTTTGGTCTTACGTCCTGGCCCTTGAGAGGGCTCGGCTGAGAAAGAAGGATTATTGGTTTCAGTCCTGGCTTCCCTGCTGCAGGCTAGGAAGCACTCTTCTTCCTTGTTGCCTGCCAGTACTTTGCTTCCTCCCTGGGCCATTTCCTGGCATTTTTGCGGGAGGGAGTATCAAGGGCTAGCGCTGGGTTCCAGTGGCAGCCCTGGCTTGCTTTCAGGGTTGTTGGCAGACCTCTTCTTTAGCGGCTGTTCCGGTTGTGATTCGTTTTCAGAGAGGTGTGGGTCGCTTACACTGCCCTTCGCGTGCCTTTTCCAAATGGGATTTTATGCTGGTCCTTCGGGTGCTGCAGCACTGTCCATTTGTGCCCTGTCGCTAGGTGATCCTGATAGTTCTCACGTAGAACTCTGTGTTATTAGGGTGCTTCCGTTGCAACTTCAGGCTCCTTAGGACCCTTTCTCAGTCTTTGTTTTGGAGGCGGGTCTCGTTTCGGGCAGTACCGTCCTTCTTGCCCAAGTGCTTGTTGGTTTCTTTTTGATTTAGTTGTCTATATGCCTCTTGCAGGCTTCTGAACTTTCACAGGGCTCTCGTGTTTTTTTTCAAGGTTCACGATGTCTTCCGCCTTTCGTATAGAACTTTTGTGCAGTTTGGTAAACAGCAGTTGGGTCTCATGGCTTCCAAGGCTTCCTTTGCTCGGTGGGTGAAGGTGGCCGTGGTCTCTGCTTGTATTCTGGGAGGCTCTTCTCCTCGTGTTGGAAGGCGCACTTCTGGGCGTGTGACTACATCTTGGGCAAAGGCTTCATTGTCTTTTCTGATGGATATTTGTAGGGCAGAGGCATGGGCTTCTCTGCTTTCCTTCAGTAGCATGATGGTATAGCGGGGGCCACGCAGGCAGCGGCTGCATTTGTGGTGTCAATTCTGCTTGTGTCAGGTTTGTCTTCCCACTCTCGTAGGGATAGCATTTGAACATACCACTCGTCCTGGAATAGTGGGAATGAACGTAATGGATGGAGAAATTAGGACTTACCTGATAATTTTCTTTCCATTAATTCTTCACACTATTCCAGGAGCCCTCCCATGGTTCGACGTCCTGATTGGTGGCTCTATGCATGGTCTTTGTATCCTGTTTTCCAGGGACCTTGTCTTCGGATAGTTCTTGGGGCTGGATGTGTTGGTTGCTGACCATGCGACTGATTGGGCGTTCTTTTTTTCCTTGCCTGAGGACTGATACTGAGGAGCTGAGCTGCTAGCAGGGAGCTGTGTAGTGGTGCTCAGTTCTGTATTTTCTATTTCCACCTGTTGGTCGATGGACATAACTACCCACTTGTCCTGGAATAGTGTGAAGAACTAATGGAAAGAAAATTATCAGGTAAGTCCTAATTTCTCCATCCTTAGCTGCTGTTCATATTACATGATCTTGAATATAGAGCATCTCTTATTCCAAGAACTTGATTTTTACTTGATTTGGCCCAAGTGAGACATGCTACTACAAGTCTGATAAAGCTTCTGAGATTCTTCATTTGTTTTCAGCAATGATAGATCATTAATCATGGATGCTGTCACCTAAAACTAGAAAAAATATCTAGATATTTTTCCTTTTATAGACCATGTTTCCTCGGATGTTAATTAAAAAAAAATTAGATTCTCAAGGCGATGCTAATTTTGGATTTTTAGCCTACCTTTCCAAATAGAGCTCAACATCATTTATGATATTAGTAATTCAAGTAAATAAGCCCCTTCCCCAGTAAGCTTATAAATGCTAGAGTTACTAATGGGTGTTTTATGGAACGTCCCATTTTATGTACTGGGGCCTATCTACTATAATAAAACGCACCCTCAACATTCTGAGGACACTGACGTCACTGCAGGCACTCAGACACCGGTTCGTAAGGTCATGGTGGTGAAGCCAGAACACTCACCATGTCTCCATGCCCCGCCCTCGCGTCACACGTGATGATGTCAAGGGCGGAACATGTACACAACCACGCAAATGAACGAACGGGGAGGAGTAGTGTGTTTCCTTACTCCTCCCCTTCCAACGAATCGCAGCCGCCGAGGACGTGCCCATCACCCCGCCCCCTTTGCGCCATCGCCCCACCCCTTTAACGCTAGCACCCCGTCCCCGGTCGCCCCCTCTTCCCCCCCCCCCCCATCACCTCCCCTCCCCTTACGCTACTATCCCTGGTGGTCTAGAGGTACCTGTTCGATCGGGGCAGGAAAGAAAGAGCCCCCGCTTTCCTGCCCGGAGCGCTGCTGCCCTGCTGCATCCTCTGTGAGTCGGGCTCTTTGCGTTTCAAAATGGCCGCTGAGAGTTGAAGCAGCCTCGCGAGACTTCAACTCTCGGCGGCCATTTTGAAACGCCAAGAGCCAGACTCGCACAGGATGCAGCAGGGCAGCTACCAGCAGCGTTACGGGCAGGAAAGAGGGGGGCTCTTTCTTTCCTGCCCCGAGCGAACAGGTACCTCTACACCACCAGGGATACTAGCGTGAAGGGAAGGGAGTCCCGTGCCCACTAGCGCCCGTTTCATGACAGGCAGAAACGGGCCTTTTTTACTAGTTTACTAATAATGCATGTTAATGTTATTAGCACATTAAGAACTTCCAAGTATTTCCAAGATCACATTGGATTGTTTGGTGGGGAAAATTGAATTTGAACCCTGGGCTTTTCTGGCTCTCAGCCCATTGCTTTACCTGCTGGGCTATGCCACATTACTACTCTCCATTTTGTCTAAAAAGGCCCCTTTGTTTCCAGGGCCAATGCATCTTCAGGTGCCAGAACGGTTTAAATTACCAGATGTGGCAGGTTGTCATAAGACATGGTCTGCATTCTATATTCAAACCCAGTAGACTGGAAATGAAAATGAAAGCCCCAAATTCTGTTCTTACATTGTGATATCAATTCTGTTAGGGTCCAGAAAGGCTTCTTCCAACAAAGGTCTGGAGACTTTGCCCTGCTGTACAAGAATAGGCATGACAGGACATCCAAAGCCCTATTGAATTAATTTTTGGTGCTCTTGGTTCAGACCCTTGTCTTAGGCATAAAGATTGGTACTTTGAGGGTTTATATGGCAGTGTTTTCTAGTTTGACAGGCTTGATAGTGGACAGCACTCTGACCTATCTTCCTGATGTGAGAAGATTTTTCAGAGCAGCAAGTGCAGAGGTCCAAGTTAGGAAGCCAGTATCTCTCTTTGGAGACAATGTTGGATTGCATGATTTTGTGGCAAACACCATTTTGGTGTAGGGTTCATCCTCCTTTTGTTTTTTGACCATTTAGTGTAGTTTTTGTTCAGTTTGCTGAGCCAGGAGAGGTAATAAGCTGCAGGCTTTATTGTCAGTTGCCTTTTGTTGTGGAAAATTTACCTATGATTGTCCAAATTTACCTTGTGAAATATCCCTGTATATTGAGCTCACTGTTTTCTTGCCTGTCAAAATGGAATGAAGGTGATTTCACAGGAAGTCATGTCTAGCAAAATGTTCCCACTTCAGGCACAGGCAGCTCCTTGTGACTCGGGGCAAGTCACTTAACCCTTCATTGCCCCATGTAAGCTGCATTGAGCCTGCCATGAGTGGGAAAGCGCGGGGTACAAATGTAACAAAAAAAATGATGAACTGTAGACTCTTGCTAATGTAGAGGTCTGTGTCTTATCTATTGCATTCTTTTATAAAATGTTTGTATATGTAACCCCTCCCCCCCCCCCCCCCCAGGCAAAAGATTTAGGCAGGCCATTCTAATAACACGGCAGCCAGGCTTATATTTGGAAAAACGCAATTCGAAAGAGCCAAACTCTTCCGAGAAAAACTACACTGGCTCCCAATCAAAGAGCGTATTGCTTTCAAAATCTGCACCCTGGTTCATAAAATTATCTATGGCGAAGCCCCAGGATACATGACAGACCTCATAGACCTACCAAACAGAAACACAACAGGATAAACATGAACATACCTAAATCTCCACTACCCAAACTGCAAAGGACTCAAATACAAATCAACCTGTGCATCCAGCTTTTCCTACATAAGCACACAACTATGGAACACATTACCAAAAGCTGTGAAAACAACTTATGATCACCTAAACTTCCGGAAATCATTAAAAACTAACCTGTTCAAAAAGGCATATCCTACCGACCCAACTTAAATGCCTGTACCCTGCAACACAACGAAACGAAAGCTCGTAATGGACATATAATAAGGGGAAATGGGACTTGATATACCTGAGGTTTTTGCAACTACATTCAAAGTGGTTTACATAGATTCAGGTACTTATTTTGTACCAGGGGCAATGGAGGGTTAACTGACTTGCCCAGAGTCACAAGGAGCTGCGGTGGGAATCGAACCCAGTACCCCAGGATCAAAGTCCACTACACTAACCACTAGGCTATCCTCCACTCTTCCTCTCTACGATTCCCTAATGTGTCTGTACGCACGAACCTTATTCTAGCACAACATTACTGTATTTGTTCAACTGGAATTGGCGAACGCCTTTATGGTACTATTTAAGCCACATTGAGCTTGCAAATAGGTGGGAAAATGTGGGATACAAATGTAACAAAATAAATATGTGGTCATTCATGGTTTCAGTTCTAGTAGGCTGAAATAACCTTTAAAGTGTTTTCCTTAGTTTCTGTGCTAATTCATTCCTTTCCCCCACCCCCAGCACATACCCTTCTGCCATGAACTCCATGAGGGAAAGGCCATATTCTAATTTGAACAGCAAAGAAGAGGTACTGTGTACATAAATATAGGTCTCGACTGGGCCTTTCTTTCTGCTGTGTCATAGCCCTAATGGCCGCTGCATTCCATAGCTTTTGTCCTTGTGCATCCAGTATTTGAGAAATGTGGAGAAGGGGGAAGGGCAGATGGGGGAGGGGTGGCCATGCCTTTTGCAAGCTGGACAAGACTAGTGAAAGAGATGGGGGTGCTCTTGTGGGAATTGTCGCACAGCTGGGTCAAAGTTTAACTTTGCAGCCATTCATCAGATGTTGATAGATTGATTACTATGGAATCCCTGGGGAGATTTCAGGAGCTCAGCACCCATCCTCCGCCTCCACTTTGAAGGCAGATGGGAGAGAATAAGGCGGGTGGAGGGACTCTCAGGAATTCCCTTCTGTTGTAAAACACTTACAGTGCACTCTGAAGCTCTTCCTGAAGCAATCAGCTTTATGGTCTTTTGCCATGCTATTTCTTGGTTGTAAAGAAATGCCTGGCTCTCTGATGTAGTTCATTGGCTCAGTTTAAATTGAAGTAAGAACCCCTCTCTATTGTTTAGTGCTAAATTTTAGAAAATATTTTCTGTTTGAGTAAATAATTAACCCAAAGTAGGCCTCTGTCAAGTGTAAAGTTTTGTAGACAGTTTTGTAATGGCAAGTGAGAAGGCAAACACCTTGAGGATATTTATTTATTTTTTTCATTTATAACAAATAAGTATGCAAGTCCGGGGGATGTTTATATAAAGCAAGTTGTGGTTACTGCGTTTCTGTAACAATGTGTTTCTCTTTTATTTGCAATAAAAATGATTTAACATAAGTATGCAAGTCCAGTTAAAAAAAATCCCTGTGAAAACCTTGGACCTAGAGATGGGGAGCCTTTAATTGGAAGGCATATCCCATTTCTATCATAAGGCTGCAGGTTGCATGAAGTGTGTATATTCAGCATTTATGCACAAAAAATATACATATATATTTAATGTCCTTCTGTGAAGAAAAGAATAGAAAATATACTTCCATAATTAAAAATTCATGCAAGCAAATTAAAAACTTTGAGGAAAAGGTTATTTAATTGCTTTAAATAAAGACTCTGGGCTCCTTTTAAAAAATGGTACTACCAATTAGCAGTGCGCTGAATGCAGAGCCCATTCAATTGCCCTCCATCTGCACAACGAGTCAAAATCAAGACCAAACTAAAAAGTAGTCAGTGACCTACTGATCACACAAGCCCAATTATAAAATGCACACTAAACACAGTTCAATAAAAACATCTTAAAAAGAAAAAAAAATGCTATTTATAATTTACAGTAAGAGACAACCATTGCTGCTCCTTGTGATCTTGGGCAAGTCACTTAATCCTCCATTGCTTCAGGTACAAACTTAGATTGTGAGCCCTCCTGGGACAGAGAAATAGCCATTGTACCTGAATGTAAATCACCTTGAGCTACTACTGAAAAAGGTGTGAGCAAAATCTAAAATAATAATAACCAATAATTGCATTCTGCACTTGCATATTTAATTACATATTTAATAACTGAAAATGTAAAGGATCTGGAGAAATATAGTTGGTATAATTGCAGTTTAACTTAATTCAGATATTGAAAATATAATATATATTGGGGCTTGACAGGTACCAGGTTGCCATGGCGCCTAGAAATTTTATCCTGATGCCTGGGATTTCATACACCCGATATCTTTTTTTTTTTTTTTTTTTTCCTCTCTCTCTCTCTCTCTAATGTAGCGCTACCTGTAACTGCTTCTCTCCACCCCGCCCCTAGATCAAGCTCTGCATATATGTGAGCCATGCAGTGCAGGGGGTTCAGGAAGTCTCCTGGGACTTGAAACCATGAGACTTCCTCAACTTCCTGTACCACTTGGCTCAAGTATATGCAGTGCCTGATCACTGTGCAGAGCAGCACTGTAAAGAGTAAAGGCATGGGGAGGGGCACAAGAGACAGACTGGGGGGAGGCTGGGGAGGGGCACATGAGAGACTGGGGGAGGCTGGGGAGGGGCACAAGAGAGAGACTGGGGGGATGTGATAATTGAAACAGAGGTAATTATGCCTTACCCTTACCTATTCTAGAGGGTGCTGTCACAGGGTTGACAGCATGCTTTGGGAAAAGAGACTTTCAATCTGCAACTGATTAGCAGAGGCACCTTAAGAAACTGATAAATTTCTTTGCCCACAGGCACAAAATAGAAAAAAATAAATAAATCTTAAGTCAATTTCTAAAAGAGGTACTGCAAATCTGAGAGGGAATTCCAAACCTCCCTCCCCACTTCCCTAAACTTCACTGGGGACAATGTTGGAAGAGTGGGAAAGGAGAAGCGAGAAAGGTCTTAGACTGGCTCCTAGATTAGTGAAAATTTATTGAGGCTTGATATACATATTAAAATTTTAACATGTTGCAGTTAAAAAAATATCCTTCTCCCCGACCTGCGCTATGGCCTGGTGTATCTTTCATATCTCCTGTGCTCAAGCACAGCAACAGCAGATTTAAAAACAGTATGAAGTGTCATGTCCTGCTCCATTCTGCAACAGAGGGGGGTAGGAGAGTAGGGCCTTCAGCAGCACAGGAGCATGAAGGCTGCAGTGCTTGATATTTGTGCTGTGAACATTTCATCAAAAGAAAAGAAGTTTATTTCTGTATTATACCATTTTATATTCTATCAGGCCACTTGAGAAGCCACAAAAGACTGCAGGTTTTCCACCACTGCCATAGAAGTACTCTGTACGTCAAGACTCCTCAAATATTTTGGGTGGAATTCCAGATTTGAGCTTTCTGAAACCTGAAATGCAAAATATTGGATATACACATTTTCCAAAGTTGATATGTACTAATAAATACAGAATAAAATACTTTTTTTTTCTATCTTTGTTGTCTGAGCATTGAGGGGTTTTTTTTCCATTTTGTTTTGGGACCAGTGCCTCTCTTCTGCCTCTTTCTTTCCCACTCTTTCTTTCCAGGGTCTTTCTCCTGCCCATTTAATATTTCTTCTGCCAGGTAGAATTTACCTCCATGTCCACCATCCTTTTTTCCTGTCTCATAAATTTTCATTAATCACCCCTCTTCTGTTCTTAGTCTCTCTGCTGCCCCCACTCTTGCTGTCCTCATGCCCCTCTCTTCTCATTCCACATACACCCCTTCCCTTCCTCCCTCAGGTCCAGCATCTCTCCTTCTCTCTTCGCACTCTCTCCCTTCCACCAAGTCACTGTCCAACCTCTCTTCCTGTCCTCATTCCCTCCCCTCTGTTCCTGGGTCCAACATCTCTTCTTTCTTCCCACTCGACTCCTTCCCATCAGCCAAAGCGCAATCTAGCAGCAGGCTCTCCTGGAAAAAGGTAGAACAGAGAAATAGGTAAGCCAATAACGTGAAGATGCCAGGTGGTGCTGTGGCTTTTTGAAAGGTATTTTCAGAAGCACATGTCGAACTTTGCATTGGGGCCCAGCTGCAGGGATCCATGGTGGGATAGAGTCTAGTGAGAGAAACCAGCTATATGCCAACATGAAAATGTATCCAGACCCAGTGCTGGCTGATGAGAATTGTACATATAGACCTTTATGTGAGGAAGTACTGGAGAAGATTAATGAGGTGATAATTCGGAGTTGCCTTAATTGAGGTGACCTACAATACAAATGAAAGCAGTATATTAAAAAGAACAAAACAAACATTAAAAAGAGCGCAACAACAAGCAAAACCCTCCTGGCATTTTGCACAGGTCATTGCAGTGGAACATTGAGCAGGAATTCTGTTTTTCCTAATTCACATGTAATTAGTACCTCCTGTCTTTACAGTTTTGCAAGTGTTGGTCCTTACCAGGGTAATGCTGACAGAGCAGTTGCCGGAAGGTGGGAGTGCACTGTGAACATTATTTTCTGTATAGCAATAGTACAGTTGGATAAATGCATCTTTCCAATCAATGAATTCCAGTGCTGTTAAATGTGTATATTTTTGATACTGTCTCATGGTAGTTATTATTAGGTTTCAGTTTATTATTTTCAAGTTTACCTCATTCATTGTATTTATGTTTATACTTGGTTATTTTACTATTATGGTAACAAAATTGTGTTTTGTTAAACTATACCTTCTGTACTCCACCTTGTATGAATCTCTTCATAAAGGTGGTAAATAAATCCCTATAAATAAAATTGTTCAGTCTCTCTCGCTCTCTCTGGACCCAGGTCCAACATCTCTCCATCTGGCTTCCTTCGCTTCCATTGTCGTTCTCTCTCTCGCTCTCCCCTCCTCTCCGCTCCTTTGGAGCCAATATCTCTTTCCTCTCTGGCCCCAGGTCCAGTGCTCCCCTTGTACAACACCCTCTCCACCTTAAGTGTTTGTGTACACAGCAGCGATAGTGTTTTGCACAGTCCGTCTAACACCAAACCTAGAGCCTGCTCTGTGCTGCATTCTACCCTTGCGCAAGCAGGAAGTTAGGTCATAACAGGGTGGGACGCAACAGAGTAGCCTCTGGGCTCGATGGCAGACAGCCTGTGTGAATTGCTGCCACTGCCTTGTACAGAGAAATGCTTTAAGGTGGTGGGGGGGGGGGGGGCAGGGGGTCAGATACAGAGAGAACATTGGACCTGGAGCTAGAGGGGGTTGAGAGAGGTCAGTCACCCCTACCATGACATTGGAGCCAAAAATTACCGGGGCCCCAGCATGCTTGTTTAATGACTGATATCCGCAACCAATCAAATCACAAATAGAGGGTAATTTAATAACAGGGAGCCATGGAGAGGTGCAATTTTATAACACAGTAGCCATCGTTATAAAATACTAGCGAATGGGGCAAAGAATGTGTGGAACGCAGGCATGATTGCTTATACCTGCTCCAGAGCTGGTGTAAGTGAAGGCACTCATACTTTATACATGTACACATGTAGATAATCCATTAACTTTTACTGTGAGCTCTGCTCAGATTCTGCCCCTGTGCATACCCACTGAACTGGCCGGCTACTGATATTCAGCAGCATTTAACTTCTGGGTTGCTGCGCTAGCATAGATATTCAATGCCAGAGGCTGGATGTGACACGATTATCAAATGTCTGGAGTCAATTCAGCTTGTGGCTGTGAGCAGCTTACAGTATCGAGCCCTTAATGTTTAAATTTGAATACAATTTTTATTCTTCCCTTTAAAAAAAATACCTCTACCACAAGTTATTTATATTTAGTTCTGAAGTGTCTAGTGGTGAGTCTGGGGAATTATAAGAACATAAGAGTAGCCATACTGGGTCAGACCAATGGTCCATCTAGCCCAGTATCCAAACAGTGGCCAGGAGCTATTTTCTTACAAGGCTGTTTTGTTGTGGCTGTTCTGTCCAGGCTATTATATCAGGGTGCCCATATTAGTACCTTCACTTCTCTGTGCCTCCCTTGCTAACCAATGTGTGCTTTTCTGTTGGATTTTAGAGATTCCAAATGCATCAATATACTTTCACATCCGTAGCTTGGGTAAAGTGGTAGGGTAGCTGTGTTAGTCCACTTTTAAAGGTAATAAACAGAAATAAAGCAAGACAAAGAAAAGAAAGATGCCTTTTTTATTGGACTAAATACATTTTTTGATGAGCTTTCGAAGGTAACCCTCCTTTGGATCAGACATGAGCAAATGATGACATATATCAGAATATATCTGTGAAACATAAAAGCATACCAATGACCATCTCATGGGTAAGGTAGGGGTAGGTGGGGAGGGGGAATGAGAAACAGGGACAAGATGGATGGGTGATCAGAGGGTGACAAAGCAGTATAATGTTATGGTTTATAATGTGATAGGAAACCCAGATATTTGTTAAGTCCTATCTGATGGGTGCCAAATATTTCATCATTTTAACTTCAAAGGTTTTATGTTCCTGGATGATTTTAAAATTTCCTTAGTATTCTCACCATGAAGTCATTAGTGCAGTGCTTCTGATCTGGCAAAATACTGTCCTACAGAGGTGTGAACTTGGTTAGCAGCATTATAGTTTCTGATGTGGTGTTATGTATAGATTCAATCTCATCTTAAACATTTGGCCTATCTCTCCAACATACTATCCTTTTTCACATTTTTTGCATTGAATAATATACATTTGAGGAAGAGCCTGTAGGATCCCCTCATGCTGATTTTTTTTTTCCCCCCATGTGAGCGAGTGTGAGGTCCTGTGACATGTTTTGGTACAGTTTGTAACTCGATATCTTGCAGAGACTTGTGTCATTCTCTTTTTCAGTTTATATTGGGAGTTTTGTTTTCACTATTTTTGTTTCGGATTTGGTGGTTGTCAGAAGGCCAGTGTAGTTGGAGCTGGGAATATCTCTTTCAGTAATTCATCCTCCTGGAGTATTGGCTGTAGATCTTTTATGATTCTTCTCAGTTTTTCTAGCTGTGGATTGTTTCTCACTACAAGGTACACTGTGATTTTCTTTTGTATTGTAGTAAGTTTTCTCTGGATGTTTTAAGGGAAAAGGCAATCTTCTTGGAGATTATTTTGGGGTTGTTTGAAGGATTCAGTCAGGGTTTTCAGCTATAGAAATGCTAAATAGTAGTAGTAGTAGTATTTATCTCTGCGTTCAGGGTCAGAACAGATGTGGTGTTATCTTGTGGCTTGGTTGTGTATAATAGATTTTGTTTTATGTGAAGGGTGGAAGCTACATTTGTGGAGGCAGCTGCATCAGTCAGTTGGTTTCTTGTATATAGATGTTTTTATATAACTACTAGTAAAAAAAAAAAAAAAAAAGACCTGTTTCTGACACAAATGAAACGGGCGCTAGCAAGGTTTTCCTCGGAGTGTGTATGTTTGAGAGAGTGTGTGTGAGAGTGACTGTGTGAGAGAGAGAGAGAGAGTGTGTGTGTGTGTGTGTGTGTGTGTGAGAGAGAGTGTGTGTGTGTGAGAGAGAGAGAGTGTGTGCGTGTGTGAGAGAGAGTGAATGTGCGTGTGAGAGAGAGAGAGAGTGAATGTGCGAGAGTGTGTGTGTGCCAGGGGCCCCCCCTCCCTCCCTCCCAGTTCCAGGGGCGTCCCCCCTCCCTACGAATTTTAGGAGTCATCTTGACTTACCTCGTCAGGGTTACGGCGGCCGGCAGCATCGGGACGGGAGGGGAAAGAGGGTGGGGGGGCCCAATGGTGACTTGGGAGGGAGTCGTTCGGGGGGAGGAGGGGGAGGGCGGGGTCCGAACTGGGAGAGGAGAGGGAGGTTGACGGGACAGCTTGCGTTCTGCTGCGGGGAGTGTCCATCGGGAAGGAGGGTGGGTGAGGGGGGCTCTGGGCGGGGGACGGGTTGAGGAGAGGGAGGTTGGTGGGACGGCTTGCGTGCGGCTGTGGGGAGTGTTCATCGGGGAGGAGAGTGAGTGAGTTGGGCTCTGGGCAGGGGACGGGTTCCAGCGGTGACTCGGGCTAGGGAGAGAACAGCGGGTCCAGCGGCGACTCGGGAGTGAGAGGGGAGACGGTGGGGTCCAGGTCCACAGTCATGGGCTGTGTCAGCCAGGTGTCAGTTGGTTTGTGCCTTGTGCTGCTGGCGTTCAGTTCTTCTGTCTGTGATAGGTCCCTCATGTTTGTGACGTTGCGTTGCTTTGCCTGGCAACTGTGCTGCGTCCCCTTCCCTCTGTGTTCAGCCATCGACGTCATAATGTTTTGACGCGAGGGCAGGTCAGTGAGATGGTTACAGGCAGCACGAACCATACGGAGTCTACGAACCCATCAGTGCCACGGGGAGTCAGCTTCAGAACGTTGGAGTTGGAAATTATTATATAGGATTGTTGATAGAGACTGTGGGGTCTAGAAAGTTGAATTTTTTGTTGGAGTAATCAATTTTGAATTTGAGGGATGTTATTCATTGAAAGAACTGTAAAATTGTTTTTTTTGAGAGTGCAATGGACTTTGATCCTGAGGAACTGGGTTCGATTTCCACTGCATCTCCTTGTGACTCTGGGCAAGTCACTTAACCCTCCATTATGCCAGGTATAAGTAAGTACCTGTATATACTATGTAAACTGTTGTGAATGTAGTTGCCAAAACCACAGAAAGGCGGTATATTGAGTCCCAGTTCCCTTTTCATTTCCCTTTCTTCCTCCGTCCAAATCATAAAAATGACATCAGTTTATCAGTAGTATTTTAGGGGTTTAGTTGGATATGTATTTAAGAATGTCTCCTCCGGTTCTATCATGAAAAGGTTTGCATATTGTGGTGCCATCCTGCTGCCCATAGCAGTGCCCATGATTTGCAGATAAAATGTAATTATTGAAATGGAAATAGTTGTGAGTTAGAATGAATTTGATTAATTTTGTAATAGTTTCTAGTGTGTGTTGGTGATCCGGGGTGGATGTTTTTAGGAATTTGTCACATGCAGCTATATTTCCTCTGTGAGTGTGCCAACACACCAGGTATGATAGGTCTGCCAGGGTTTCCAGGTTTATGGATTTTGGATAGAATGTGACCAAAGAAGGGTGGTTTGGTATGAGTTTCTTTAACTGTGTTTGTACTTGCTTGGGGAGTGTTTTGATAAGATTTTTCAACTGTTTTGTATACTCCTGTGTGTGTTCCTCAAGTCAGTTTCCTATAGTATGTGTTGTCTAATTGCTGTCTGTGTCCTCCTTCAATATATTTTTGTATGTCCATAATCACTACAGACCCTCTGTTGTCTGCAGGTTTGATGACAATGTTTTGATTACTTTGTAGATTTTTTTTTAATGGCAGCTCGTTCTGGTGGAGAGAGATTGTACAGAATTTTCTTTTGTTTGCTGGAAAGTTCTGATTTCACCCTAAGTCTAAGACTTTCTATGTAGTTGTCTAGTTTATTATTTTGTCCATCATGTGGGGTGAAATGTGTTCTTTTGTTTAAAATTGTATTCCATAAGAACGTAAGAGTATCCATACTGGGTCAGACTAATGATTCATCTAGCCCAGTATCCTGTTTCCAACAGAGGCCAAGCCAGGTCACAAGTACCCGGCAGAAATCCAAATCGTGGCAACGTTCTATGCTACCAACCCCAGGTCAAGCAGTTGCATTTGGTCGCTCTTCTTTGAACCTTTTCTAATTCCACTATATCTTTTTTGCGATATGGATAGCAACCAGAACTCAGTCTGTTGGGAGTCTCTCTATTGTGGAAATGTACTATCAGGCAAAGTTTCCTAAAGAGTATATAGCTCAGTATATCTCAATTTCATTGAGGGCCAAATGCACAAAGCTTAGCGTGCTATTAACGTTTGCTTTAGACTGGTTCTAGCCAGTCTAAAGCAAGTGATGTAAGCTAGTAATGCACAAAGGATTTTTCTGTGGCTCTAACTTGTGCCATTAGCATCCACCTAGAACCCCATGCAAATGTGATAAAATGAGCTCATTAGTATTCCGGGGGATTCACAGCTTCAGAGCAGCAGTAATTTAACGAGCACATTTTACTGCTGCTCTGGAGCTGTTGGAGAGGAGAGAAGCACAAGCAGGCAGCTGCAAAGGCAGTGAGTTTGGCGGGCCGGTGGTGCTGTGCCCTGCCGTCACAGGAGGGTAGCTGTGTCCTCTGGGAGCATGGACCCGGGGTAGTGTGTTCTCTGCTGTGCTTTGGGCCTCAGGACGTCCTTGGGAGCGATTTGTGTCAGTGCTCACAAAAAAAAAGAGCTTTATGGTTTATGTGCTGTGCTCCGGTTAAAAAAAAAAAACGCACGAAAGATAAGCGAGTGTGTAGCGCGGTGCGCCACATGCTTTCCCGCGCTGCGACAATCTTCGTTCATGGTAGCCCCCGCTGGGAGTGCAGGGAGCTGCCCGTCTTGCAGCAGGCGGGGTTCCTCCTCGGGCTGCTGCACTATGTGCAGTCTGGTTCCCGAGTGGAGGGGTTGAGTCAGGGCTCACGCACACAGAGCGCCCTCAGTCGCAGCAATGCGTTTCTTGTAGCTCTGGTCCCCAGTACAGCGTCTCGGTGCTTCGCCTCAGAGGGAGGCGGGAATGGCAGCCATTTTGTTCTCTGCCAGTTGAGGGCCTGTGCAGACAGCTGTAGCAGTGGGGATCTCTTCGGGTGGGGGGGGGGGGACTGAGAGCCTACCCTTCTGGGCTTGTTCTCTTGCTCTGCCAGACTTTGGGTTGGTGCAAGTAGTCCCTTCTCCAGTGGCCCTAGCATCTCCTGGGGGACAGGGGATGGGGTTTCCCCTGCCGGCTCCCAGGAGTTTGCAGCGGACAACACGTGGAGTCTTCGTTTTGTTTTGCTGCAGTTGGGCTGCTCTATGGGGTCTCCTCTGTCAGAGCCCTTGGTGGAGGGTGAGCCCCCTCTGGGAGAGGGGAATGACCCTTAGGTGCTCGGTCTGTTTCAGCGGGGGGAGTTCGGCTCACTGTTTTCGGTGGCACTAGCAGCTCTTCCCATAGCGAAACCCTTGGGGTTCTCTGGAGGAGAGTTGGGCGGCTAGCCTAGTGTAGGGCCTCAGGGGCTTGTCCAAGGTGTTCCCCATGTAATGGTCATTCGGGCCTGTTTACCACAATGTACAAGTGCACTTGACTCAGGCCTGCAGGTTGGGAGAACCATTGCCCACTTCTTTAGTGCAGGGAGAGGGAGAAGGAGCAGCTCCGTTCCCTACATTGGACTCTGTGTCTGCAGTCACCTTGAATTTTCCCTTGGTTGCTGGTGGCATTGCCTCGCGGAATCTGCTAGATGGTAAGCTGAATCGGACCTTGTAGCCCGTCTTGGAGGTGCTTGCATTAGGAGCTGCAGGCTTCTATTGGTAGCCCTTTGTCTTTCCCGCTGCGGGCTGTCTTGGGTTGAGGGCTGCGGCATGGGCCTGTTTGCAGTGGCAGCAGCAGTCTGTTTCCTGGGGCAGTCCCCGGGCTGCCTGGTTTGGAGGTACGTTTTGCTTGTCTGGTAGACGCTGTGTATGACATTCCTCGGGCTTTGGCCTAGGGTATGTCTATGGCGTTCACCACAAGCTGTCAGTTCTGCCTGCGGCTGTAGGCAGTGGTTGCCACCTCCAAGGCCTGCGTGGTCAGGTTTCCACTTTGGGGCACCTTTTCTCTTTGGGTACACCCTCAGCGATTTGGTTCAGGAGCTCGGTGAGTTGGGCTCCAGCATTTGCCAGGGGACGTTTCTCGTTCGTGGACCGCCCAGTGGGCTCGGCAAGTGCTTGGTTTCGTGTCAGCACTAAGGGTAGGCCTGGTCCTCAGAATTTTGGCCAGAGGGCTTGGTTTCCAGCTTGGCATTCTCCCTTCTAGGGGATGGGAAACCAGGAACCAGCAAGGCACTCGGGGTGAGTGGCTGCTGTCTCCCAGCCATTCTTGGGTGGCCTGGCTGGCTGGCCTATCTGGGCCGACATGGAGCCGCTTTCGTGCATTTCGGGATGTGTGGACTACCTTCTCCTCAGCTTAGGTGCTGGATTTTTGGGGTGCTGGTGTCTGGCTGGCGTTCTCCCCTCTGGTAGTCCCTCTCTTCTTGCAGTCTCCTTTTCAGAGGGGGCCTCTGTCTACTCAGAGCGGAAGAGCAGTGGAGGTGCTGCTATCCTTTTGGGCCATTGTTCCTGTCCTTCCTGCCGAGCGCAGTTTGGGTCAGTACTCCATCCTTTTTGGGGTTCCCAGGAAGACGGGAACAGTGCAACCCATTCTGGATCTCAAGGGATCCACAGGTATCCATTTTCGGATGGCGGCCCTGAGGTCTCTGATCGCCTCCATTTGGGAGAGAAAGTTTCTCTCCGCTCTCGATCTCAGGGAGGCATACTTCTCTTTCCCGCTACGAGCTGTCTTTGCAGTTCATTTCTGTTCTGGACCCTGCCAGTTGGTTCATTTGGACCCGAGGACCCTTTTTGAGGTCATGCTCATAGTGGTGGTCTTTCTGTGGAGACGCAGGTTTTTGTGTTCTCCTGTACCTGGATGACTCCAGGTCTCTTCTTGCCTAGCCTTAGAGACCCCTTCAGCGCTGGTTCACTCCCAGTTTTTTGCCTGGTTTGGGTGTTTAATTTCAACAGGAGCAGGCTGGAGCCAGCATGCCAACTTTTATTCCTGATGAGCTTGAGTGTTTCTTCAGAGAGACAACGCTTTGTTAGCTTCCAAGTTTCTCGCTCCTGCTTTGTCACCAGCCACAGGCCTGGTATTTCGTGCAGATCCTTAGATCTATGGCAGTGGCCACGGAAGGGGTTCCTTCTTCTCTCATGCGGCTGCTTTAGGGGGGCTGCTCAGCTGCTGGTCTCAGGTTTCAGAGGGCGGCGGCATCTGGCTCTTTTGCTCTCAGTGCATGAGGGGGTTGCTGCTTCCCCAGTTGTTGACCCTGGGAAGGTCCTCCTCGAGCCTGCTTTGGGAGTTGGTGTCTATGGATACCAGCTTCTTGGGCTGGAGAGTGCCCTTTGCTGGGGTTCCTTGGTGCAGGGCTCTTGGTCTCCAAGGAGGATATTGGTCCTCTATCCTCTGGAGCTGCGTGCAGTGAGCCGAGCTCTGGAGGCCTTTGCCCCAATGTTGGGCTTTTCAGTCTTGCCTGCGGCAGTTGACTTTTTTCACCTCGCAGCGGGGGGGGGGGGGGGGGGGAGACTCCTAGCAGTCTGCTGGCGGGGGAGTCCAGCTTGTTAATGGACAGGGCAGTGAGACTTTGTGCCTTTGGCTGGCTTGCGGGGTCCCTCAATATGGAGACAGACTTGCTCAGTCGGTACACTCTGGTTTCCAGCAGAAGGAGCGGTTGGTCGAGCCATTTTCAGCTAGTGGCCTAGTCCTATGTCTAGGTTCCTCAGTGCTTCAGCCACCGCCAGGCATAGGACTCTAGGGATCTATTCGCCCTGTCACGGTTGTATCTGAGCGAGAGACCTCCGTATGCCTTCCCCCATGCCGATTTTAGGCCGGCTATGGGGGAGAGTGGCAGACCTTTGGGGCAGGGTGATCCTGGTCTCCAGCCTGGTCATGGCTTCCATGGTATGCAGATCTCATGAGGCTCCTGGTTGGGGAGCCATTGTGATTCCCTCGGTGTTGAGGTCTTTCTGTTGGGGCCTAGTGGCCATGGAGGTTCCGTCCTCCCTTTCCTTTGTTCCTGCGGCCTGGCCCTGGAGAGGGCTCGGCTGAGGAAGAAAGGTTATTCGCGTTCAGTGGTGGCTTCCCTGCTTTGGGCTGGGAAGCGCTCTTCCTCATCGGCGTCTGCCAGAGTGTGTTTCTAAGTCTGGTGTGCTGAGAGGTTTTGGGTCGCCGTTGCATCCTCTCTGGGCCACTTTCTGTCTTTTTGGCAGGAGGGAAATTCATGGGACTAGTGCTGTAGGTCCAGTGGGGGTCCTGGCTTGCTTTCAGGGCTGCTTGCAGGAGTCTTCGTTAGCTGCTCCTTCTGGACTGAGTTCTTTTTCTGGTCCTTCGGGTTCTTCAGCACTCCCCGTTTGAGCCTGTTGATAGGTGGCCCTCATTCTGTGGCACCATGGCTTAGTTGGCTAAAGCACCTGTCTAGTTCTCTCTTTGTCCACAGTGTTCTTTGAGGTGTTTCTGTCAACCTGTTGCTTCTCGCAACTTAAGTCTCTTTCTCTCTTGGAAGGTCCCTTTATCCATTTTTCGGAAGCAGGGGTCTCACTTGGGGCAGTACCATGCTTCTTGCCTTAGTGTTTGTTGGTCTTTTTACATAGTCAGTGGTCTGGTTTTTGAAAGCTTCTGGTCTTAGCAGGGCATTCTTGCATTTCACGGTTCCCGATGTTTTTTGCCATTCGTTTGGTCCTATTGGGCTGTTTGATAAACAGCGGGGGGGGGGGGGGTGTCTCACGTTGCCCAAGGCTTTCTTTCTTTGCCCAGTGGGTGAGGGTGGCTGTGGTCTCAGCCTGTATCCTGGGAGGCACTTCTCAGGTTGAAGGCTCTCTCTCCTGGACGTCTTGGGCGGAGGCTTCGTTGTCTTCTCTGGTGGCTATCTGTAGGTCACCGGCATTCACTTCGCTGCATACCTTCAGTAAGTATGGTAGAATGGCTGGTGCCGCTCAGGCAGCAGCTACGTTTGGGGCATCGGTTCTGCGTATGGCAGATTCGGCTTCCCACCCTCAGGATAGCTTTTTAACATCCCACTTGTCCTGGAATAGTGGGAATGAACGTAATGGAAGGAGAAATTAGGTCTTACCTGATAATTTTCTTTCCATTAGTTCTTCACACTATTCCAGGAGCCCTCCCGTGATGCGACACCTTTGTTGGTGGCTCTATGTACTGTCTTTATATCCTGTTTTCCAGGGCCTTATCTTTGAATGGTTCTTGGGAATGGATATGTTGATTGCTGACCATGCTCCTGATTGGGTGTGTTTTCTTCCTTGCTTGAGGACGGATGCTGAGCTGCTAGCAGGGAACTATGTAGTGGTGCTCAGTTCTGTATTCTCTATCTCCACCTGCTGGTCGATGGACATAACTACCCACTTGTCCTGGAATAGTGTGAAGAACTAATGGAAAGAAAATTATCAGGTAAGACCTAATTTCTCCTTGTATGTGTGTACCTATATCTGTGTTGGCTTTCTGTGCATTTGTGATTGGGAAAAACGATGTGAAGGGAGGACAGTTTGAAAAGTGCAATTGCTTAATCAGTATTTTTCATTGAATCAATGTATATATGGTACATATTCTGCAACTGGTTTCCTATAGAAATGTACTTAGGCATTTATTCACTTTTCCAGCACTTCTGCAGCCCCTTTTTTTGTGTGGGTACATTTTGTGAGTAAACTAATTGGGGTACTTTGGAAAATTCAAAAGTGTAGGCATATTTCCAAACCCCTCATCAAAGAGTACCTCATCCTAGTGTAGCTAAAATTATCCATGTAGCATGATTTACGCACATACAGGGTTGGAAGATTTTTCAAAAGAGCTATTTAGTACTGTTATGCTTGAAGAAAAAAAACAGGTTTCATGAAAAAGGCTTTGCGTTCCTGGTTTTGAGAAAAGGGAGGGGAACCTGCACCTAATTAAGACGTGAATTGTATATTTTGCACGTCCTTCAAAGTGTTTCTCATGGCAGTGGTTTTAAAGGAGCCACTGGTTCTGTATTAGTGGCCCATTTTAACCACTCTGACTTACCCCATGGTTTAAAGGTAAAAGAAAAATGAAAGGCCCCCTGCTAATTCCTGCCCCTTTTAGGGCAAACTAAGGGTGCTTCCTTAGGTTTATCTCCACCAGCCCCAAACTTAACTCTGAGTAGCAAATCCTGTAGGGACCAGGAGTGATTCCCTCTTCTGCCCCCTACAGGACTTCCAATTATGGGATAAGCCTGGAATTTGGGGTGGGGCACTCTTTTTGCATCATGGGCAGAGACTACCTCCCCCCACCCAGCATCTTTTTAAATATGAGCCTTGAAGTGTGGTGGCAGGATTAAGCAGATTATTGGCCTAGCAGGGATTTGATATCTGTCTGAAGGGGAGGGGCTGCAACACGGGGCTTGTGGGCCCCTTTAACTGCAAACTGCTACTGCTTGAATTTTTTTTTTTTTCAGTTGCATTCCCAGAGCTGGGAAAGTGCATTGCAAATAATGTTTTGCCATATTGCTATGGAATGTAGATGAGCAAGAAATGACCCTAGATGGAGACAAGGCCCACATAGAGGGGCATAATCGAACGCCCATCTCCATGGGCGTCTATCTCCGAGAACGGGTATGTGAAGGGGTGGGACAAACCGTATTTTCGGAAAAAATGGGCATCCATCTTTTTTCCGATAATACGGTTTGTGCCAGCCAAATGCATCGGATTTGTGCGGATTTGAGGTGGGCGGTTTCGTTTTTCAGTGATAATGGAAACTGAAGGCATCCAGCTCAAAAACGAACAAATCCAAGGCATTGGGTCGTGGGAGGGGCCAGGATTCGTAGTGCACTGGTCCCCCTCACATGCCAAGACACCAACCGGGCACCCTAGGGGCACTTGTAACAAAAAAAAAAAAGTTAACTACCTCTGAAGTCCATAGCTCCCTTCCCTTGGGTGCTGAGCCCCCCCAAATCCCCCCCCAAAACCCACTGCCCACAACTCTACACCATTACCATATCACTTATGGCTGAAGGGGGGCATCTACATGTGGGTACAGTGGGTTTTGGGGGCGGTTTGGAGGGCTCCCATTTACCACCACAAGTGTAATAGGTAGGGGGGGGATGGGCCTGGGTCCACCTGGCTGAAGTCCACTGCACCCACTAACAACTGCTCCAGGGACCTGCATACTGCTGTGATGGAGCTGGGTATGACATTTGAGGCTGGCATACAGGCTGGAAAAAAAAGTTTTTAAAGTTATTTTTTTTGGGTGGGAGGGAGTTAGTGACCACTGGGGGAGTCAGGGGTGGTCATCCCCGATGCCCTCCGGTGGTTATCTGGTCATTTAGAGCACTTTTTTGGGACTTGTTCGTGAAAAAAACAAAAGGGTCCAAAAAAGTGACCCAAATTCGCTCTAAAAACGCCTTTCTTTTTTCGATTATCGGCCGAGGATGCCCATCTCTCCTGATTGTTCTGCATGTGGTTCGGCAAAGAAGAGAGTAAAGTTTCCATGTGATTTGACTCTTGATTGCTTCTTCATGGAATCTTCTCTGAGCACCATGTTATGTACTTTGTCAATGTTGTATTCCTATGTAGCTGGTTTATGTCTGTTTCTCTGTTTTTGCTCATCTCCAGGTGCTGCACTTTTACTGTGATACATGCTCTGTCCCTATTTGCCGGGAGTGCACCATGGGTCGCCACACTGGCCACAGCTTTATCTACCTCCAGGATGCTCTTCAGGACTCACGGGCCCTCACCATTGAACTCTTAGCAGATGCTCAGCAAGGGCGCCAGGCAATTCAGGTGATTTTTTTCCCCACAAATATTTGCATGCTGCAGTAACCATGGGACCAACCTCGAATGAGGAATCTTTCCCCAGAAAGTTTGTTGTCTTAAGTGTGAACTGCTTGAGACTCAACTGGTTATATAGTGAGCAGTGCTTCTCAATGTATTTATTTAGTTTCAAATTTTGTGGCACACTTAAATTGTTTTTAGAGTTTTATATTATTATTGATGATGGAAAAAAAAGACCTCAAAAGTCTGCACAGCAGCAAGAGTAATTTCTTTGTACCGCCACTTTATAAACTCCGATATTATCATGGGTCAAAAAATCTCCACTTATTTTAAGTAAATTTCTTAATTTTTTCATTTCTTTTTTCATTTTCAAAACATTTTTGTAACTAGAGTATAAATGAAGACACTTAGCTTGCAAATTGCCCAACGAGGCTCTCAATTTCACTCTATATAAGGCTTCTTCAGGGGCCGAAGTGCTTCTGAAACTAATCCATCAACTTTTGAAGCATAACGGTTAAGGATGGATTAGTTTCAGAAGCACTTCGGCCCCTGAAGAAGCCTTTTCCTTGTCATCAAGCAGATGAATCCATTACGAGCGAGTGGGTTGTGTCCATCAACCAGCAGGGGGAGATAGAGAGCACTGAAAAACCATAGTGCCTCATGGCCAGCTAACTCCATCCGCCTCTTCAGTATTCTCTATCTCCCCAGCAGGGTGGACGCAGCTTATTCAGCTCCTTCAGAAAATCTGCCTGGGGTGGCTCCTGTGCTGTTGCCAGTTGTAGCAGGGGAGTTGTGGCTGGTGGTGCCCACTTTGAAGGCACATAGGTATGCCCTTTCCCGGCCCCCGATGTGGATGTAGACACATAGGCTAGCCCTGTCCCTATCTTTGCCCACGCTGTGGAAGCAGGCACATAGGTTCGCCCTTTCACTGCCTTTCCCATGCTACTGATCCTCCGTCCGGAGTGGAAAAAAATTGCCTCTTGCACTGTTGCCCCCCCCCCCCCCCCCCCCCCCCCATGGTCGGGATGTGAGGAGTCTGAGGGGTCTGGCAGGCCCTCGTGGTCTGGAGAGCCAGAGGAAGGTGCGGGATTGCCATTGGATCCGGATGATCCTTCCGCAGTGAGGATTTTCCACCGCGATGAGCTGCCAGTGCTTATTTCTAATGCATTGCAGGCCCTCTCTATTGAAGATCCTGCGAGTGCTGAAGTCTCCTCTGCCAAGTACTAAGAAGCCTGCTCGAGCCTTTCCTTTGCATGACTCCATCCAAGAGCTTATTTCGGCTCAATGGGCTGACCCCGAGGGGCCTTTGAAAGTTGCCAGGGCTATGGGGCAATTATACCCTCTAAGTGAGGAGCATTTGGTGCGCCTAGCTGTGCCTAAAGTGGATGCCCTAGTCACGGCTGTGACAAAGAGAACTACCCTTCCAGTTGAAGGAGGAGTTGCCCTGAAGGACATGCAGGACCGACGCCTTGAATCAGCTATAAAGCGGTCCTTTGAGATTTCAGGCCTATCCTTACGGGCGTCTGGTTGCAGCTGTTACGCTGCCCGAGCCTGCCTCGCTTGGTTGCAACAGGCAGTGGAACAGCCCGGAGATGGAGCGGAGCCCCTTATGGAGGTGGCACTGTGGATGGAGTCGGCCTTGTCTTTCTTGGCTGATGCCCTTTATGATCGCGTCAGAGTTTCGGCTAAGCAGATGGCTGTAGCGGTAGCGGCTCGCCACCTGTTGTGGCTACGGCATTGGGCGGCTAACATGGCCTCTAAGCAAAGGTTGGTGAAGTTGCCCTTTCAAGGCCTGCTCCTATTTGGTGAGGAGCTGGAGAACATTGTTAAAGGCCTGGGGGATGCTAAACCCTAGCGCTTACCCAAGGAAAGGCCACGGCCTTCCTCCAAGGGTCAGGCGGTTCCCTCCTCTTACAGACCTCGCTTCTGTGAAGCTCGAAGGTACTGCCCGGGGCGTTCTGCTGGATTTACTTCTCGTGCCCGTTTTCAGCAGAGGAACTCCTTTCGCTCGGCCAAACGTTCCAAAGCAGCTGGCTCAAGGCCTGGAGTTCAAGGGGGACCCTCTCAATGATGGTGCGCCAGCCCTCTCCTCGCTCCCTGTTATAGGAGAACAACTTTCCTTCTTTCACGAGGAGTGGGCCAAGATTTCCTCAGATCAGTGGGTTTTGGATCTGATCAGAGATGGCTACAGAATAGAATTCAATGCCCCGGTGAGAGACGTGTTTGTGGAGTTCCGATGCGGTTCTGCCGCCAAAAGGGCGGCGGTAGAGGAGACCTTGCAAGGCTTGATTCACATAGGGGCGGTGTCACCAGTGCCTCCCGCCGAACACGGTTCTGGCTGTTACTCCATTTACTTTGTGGTGCTGCAAAGAGGAGGGTCTTTTCGGCCCATCCTAGACTTAAAAGAAGTCAAGTCCCTGAGAGTGCGGCATTTTCACATGGAAACCCTGCGCTCCGTCATTGCAGCGGTACAGCCAGGAGAGTTTCTCATGTCTCTGGACCTGAAAGAAGCTTACTTGCACATTCCTATTTGGCCCCCCGCACCAGAGGTTTCTGCGGTTTGCGGTGATGGGAAAACATTTCCAGTTTCAGGCCTTGCCTTTTGGCCTTGACACAGCTCCCCGAACCTTCTCAAAGGTTATGGTGGTAGTAGCTGCTTTTCTCAGGCGAGAGGGTATCCGGGTTCACCCGTAGCTAGACGACTGGCTCATCAGAGCGGACTCGGCAGTGGAAAGTCATCAGATAACAGCCAGAGTGGTCTCAGTACTTCAATCTCTGGGCTGGGTCGTCAGTTTGGCCAAATGTCACCTGACCCCCTCTCAATCTGTAGAATATTTGGGGGTCCGGTTCGACAAAGCCACGGGGTATGTGTTCCTACCCGAGCAAAGGCGATGCAAGCTTCAGAACCAGGTCCGTCTGCTCCTGAGGATGCCTCGCCCACGAGCTTGGGACACAGTCCAGCTGTTGGGGTCGATGACGGCCACTTTGGAAGTGGTGCCATGGGCGAGAGCGCACCTGAGACCTCTGCATTGTTCTCTGCTTCAACGATGGTCTCCAATATCTCAGGATTATCAGTGCAGACTCACGTGGCTCCCTGCGGCCCGGCTCAGTATGGAGTGGTGGCTCTCGGCATTCTACGGTGAGGAGTGCCGCTAGCGCTCCCCGATTGGTGCCTGGTGGTAACAGATGCCAGCCTGAAGGGCTGGGGTGCACATTGCCGGGGACGGCATGCCCAGGGTCTCTGGACACCCGAGGAGTCGGAGTGGTCCATCAATCGCTTGGAGTTGAAAGCGATATTCCAGGCGCTTCTGGCCTTTCAATTGACCCTGGAAGGATTGGCTGTCAGAGTTCTGTTGGACAACACGACAGCAGTGGCCTACATAAATCGACAAGGCGGCACTCAGTGCAGAGCACTGGCCGCGCAGGCCGAACAGATTTGCCACTGGGCCGAGCTGCATCTTCAGTTTCTGTTGGCAGCTCACATTGCAGGTCAGAGCAACGTGCAAGCCGATTATCTAAGCAGGCATCAGATCGATCCAGCAGAATGGGAACTAGCAGACGAAGTATTCCTGCAGATATGTACCAAATGGGGCAAGCCTGTGATGGATCTTATGGCGACAAGTTCAAATGCCAAAGTCCCATGCTTTTACAGCAGACGGAGAGATCCTCGCTCGGCGGGGTTGGATGCCTTGGCTCAACCCTGGCCTCAGGGCCTCCTGTATGTGTTCCCTCTGTGGCCCTTGATAGGGCGAGTACTTCTGCGGATTCGGCTACATCAAGGAGAGGTGGTTCTCATCGCCCCGGATTGACCCAGGAGGCTGTGGTATGCGGACCTCCAGTGGATGCTGGTGGAGGCTCCCCAGCCGTTACCTCTGGTACCGAATCTGTTGTCACAGGGACCGGTAACCATGGAGGACGCCTGCCGCTTTGGTCTTATTGCATGGCAATTGAGAGGGCACAATTGAGAGACAAGGGTTATTCCAGTAAAGTCATTTCCACTCTCCTACAGGCCCGCAAGCGTTCCACTTCCGTGGCTTATGACAGGATTTGGCGCCAGTTTGAGGCTTGGTGTGCTGCTAAAGCGATTACATCTATGCGGGCTTCTTGCCGATACTTGACTTTTTGCAGGATGGTTTACAAAAAGGCCTTGCCTATAATTCCCTGCGTGTTCAAGTGGCAGCCTTAGCATGTTTTCGAGGGAAGGTCGCTGGCCTCTCTCTGGCTGCTTGTCCAGATGTGGCACGGTTTCTCAGAGGGGTGCTTTGGCTCCATGCCTGGCCTGGAACCTGGGGTTAGTTTTAAAGGCCCTTTAGTGTTCGCCCTTCGAGCCGCTTAGGCGAGCTTCGGAGAAGGATGTGACCCTAAAGACAGTCTTTTTGGTGACCATTGCATCGGCGAGACGGGTGTCTGAGCTGCAGGCGCTGTCCTGTCGAGACCCATTTCTGCAATTCTCAAAGTCCGTAGTTATGGTACGTACTGTGCCGTCCTTCATGCCTAAGGTGGTTTCAGCGTTTCACCTAAACCAGCCTATTTTCCTGCCCTCCTTTTCTAAAGAGGAGTTTCCAGAATCCTTTGGGCAATTGCACCTCCTAGATGTGCGAAGGGCTCTGTTGCAGTATCTGCACATGTCAAATGCCTTTCGGACCTTTGATCATCTTTTTGTTCTGTTATCAGGTCCGCGCAGATGGTCTCCAGAGTCTAAAGCCACTATAGCCCGTTGCCTCAAGGAAGCTATTTTTTCAGCATATCTGCTGGCTGGTCGGCCTCCACCTGAAGCCTTTAAGGCACATTCCACAAGAGCGATTTCCACGGTTTCTTAGAGGGGTGCTTCAGCTCCGTCCTCCCATGCGGTCTCCGTGTCCGGCCTGGAACTGGGGGTTAGTTTTAAAGGCCCTTCAGTGTTCACCCTTCGAGCTGCTTAGGCGAGCTTCGGAGAAGGATGTGACCTTAAAGACGGTCTTTTTGGTGGCTGTGACATCGGCGAGACGGGTATCTGAGCTCCAGGCGCTGTCCTGTCGAGACCCATTTCTGCAATTCTCAGAGTCCGGAGTAATGGTACGTGTACGGTGCCTTCCTTCATGCCTAAGGTGGTTTCAGCGTTTCACCTAAACCAGCCTATTTTCCTGCCCTCCTTTTCTAAAGAGGAGTTTCCAGAAGCCTATGGGCAGTTGCACCTTCTGGATGTGCGAAGGGCTCTGTTGCTATATCTGCGCATGTCAAATGCCTTCAGGACCTCTGACCATCTTTTTGTTCTTTTGTCAGGTTCGCGCAGAGGGTCTCCAGCGTCTAAGGCCACTATAGCCCATTGGCTCAAAGAAGCTATCTTTTCAGCATATCTGCTATCTGGCCGGCCTCCGCCTGAAGCCTTTAAGGCACATTCCACAAGAGCGTTTTCCTCTTCTTGGGCGGAAACTGGAGCACTCTCTCTTCAAGAGATATGTAGTGCAGCTACTTGGGCTTCTAAGCTCTCGTTCGCCCAACATTACAGGCTGGATGTGGCTGCCAGGAGGGACGCGCATTTTGGAGCACAAGTGCTGGTGCGTGGTATGGCTTGTTCCCACCCTGTCTAGGGATTGCTTTGATACATCCCACTCGTAATGGATTCATCTGCTTGATGACAAGGAAGGGAAAATTAGGTTCTTACCTTGGTAATTTTCTTTCCTTTAGTCATAGCAGATGAATCCATGAGCCCTCCCTCAGTGATTCATGTTATTTTTATGTTCAGTTTTTCCTGTAGATATGTTCCCTCATTGGGAGAAGTTGGAAAACAGTCTTCAGGATTTCTGTTCAGTTACAGGAGGATGAGTCCATTCCCTCCAGGAAGATGAGTCCATTCCCTCCTTTGACTTATAGCTCCAGTTTTGGGGCGTTCATCCGCTGTGAGGAAAGTTCATGTTATTATGCTTTGCGGTGTAACACTGCTTTGGAAGCTTCAAATACTGAAGAGGCAGATGGAGCTAGCTGGCCATGAGGCA
Organism: Microcaecilia unicolor; assembly: GCF_901765095.1. Classification (NCBI taxonomy): domain Eukaryota; kingdom Metazoa; phylum Chordata; class Amphibia; order Gymnophiona; family Siphonopidae; genus Microcaecilia; species Microcaecilia unicolor. The sequence goes on along the minus strand of NC_044031.1, from coordinate 263,159,203 downwards.
CTATGGTTTTTCAGTGCTCTCTATCTCCCCCTGCTGGTTGATGGACACAACCCACTCGTAATGGATTCATCTGTTATGACTAAAGGAAAGAAAATTACCAAGGTAAGATCCTAATTTCCCCCTTTACCACGTTAGAAATCTGACTCTGAAAGAACAATTGAAAATCGATGATCACCCCCAACTACATGAAAGAAAGATTCACATGATGTCATTGATAAATGTCTGTGCATAATAGTTAACATTTAAAAATAAAACCACATGCAACTAAATCACTTCATGGATGCATATGCAACACTTCTCCTGGTCCTGGTACAATCTCTTTGCAAAGTATTGGTTTAGCTGCTACCTCATGACTGATGCACTCGAATGGACATAAATTTTCATGGTGATCGGCACACTATCCCATGTTTGTGCACATTTTTGCATGCATATTATTTGATTACAATTGTGCTTACTGCATTAGGCAATAATATTTTTTATTTTACACATTTATATTAGGAAACAATGCACTGGATGTTTATCTACTCCTAGCTGAGATAATATTTAATCATCTCTCTGACCTCATGTGAAACTTTCTTTAAATTAATCACCTTCTTTTCTAACTCCTCTTAACTCTCTTACCTATCTGTATGTTACATCTTTGCTTATATTCTACACTGTCTATTAAAATGTTTTATTTATATATTGTGTTGACGCTGTAAGTAGTATACAATGGGGCTCATTTCCAAAGGTTACTGTCAGGCTCATTTTCGAAAGAGATTGAAGTCCAAAAAGTGACATAAGTCGGCACTTGGACGTCCATCTCACAGAAACGTCCAAATCTGTATAATCGAAACCGTATTTTGGACGTCTTTCTCGGAAGGACATCCAAATCTCAAGGGGGCTTATCGGAGGCATGTTCAAGGCGAGACTTGGGCGTTCCTAAGACTTGGACACCTTTGAGCCATAATGGAACAAAGCAAAAACGTCCAGCACTAAAACTTGGACGTTTTGAGCTGGACCTGTTTTTATTATGAATAAGGCACAAAAAGGTGCCCCAAATGACCTGATGACCACTGGAGGGAATCAGGGATGACCTCCCCTTACTCCCCCAGTGGTCACTAACCTCCTCCCACCCCCAAAAAGTGTGGTGAAGAACATTACTTGCCAGCCTCAGATGTCATATTCAGGTCCATGACAGCAGTATACAGGTCCCTGGAGTATTTAATGCACTTCAGACAGGTGGACCCGGTCCCATCCCCCCACTACCTGTTACACTTGTGCAGGAAACTGTGAGCCCTCCAAAACCCACCAGAACCCCTCTGTACCCACGTATAGGTGTCCCCTTCACCTGTAAGGGCTATGGTAGTGGTGTACAGTTGGGGGTAGTGGGTTTTGGGGGGCTCAGCACACAAGGTGTGTACCTGGGAGCATTTTATGAAGTTCAGTGCAGTGCCCCCCTAGGGTGCCCAATTACTGTCCTGGCATGTCATGGGGACCAGTCTACTAAAAATGCTGGCTCCTCCCACGTCCAAATGGCTTGATTTGGACGTTTTAGACTTGGATGTCTTTGTTTTGAAAATGGCCGAAAATCAAAGACGTCCAAATCCAAGGACATCCATGATATTTTTGAACACAAAAGATGGATGTCCATCTTTTTTGAAAATGACCTTCTCCCCGCCTTGGAATTTGGACATCTTTGTAAAACGTCCAAATTCCGAGTTAGACGTTTCTCTTGAAAATGCCCCTTAATGTAACTTTGTAAGTCTAAGTGCTTTGAAAATACACCTCTATGCCACATTTTGTATTGTTATTTGAATATTTTTACTGCTGTAATTGTCTATTGCTTATGTTTGATTTATTCTTCCTGTATATCGCCTTGAGTGAATTATTTCAAAAAGGCGGTAAATAAATCCTAATAAATATATAAATGTCACAGCACAGCTCTAAAGCATGGCTTATTACATTGTCCCCAGAGTGAGCAAAATTAAAAAGTCATTGTAGGGTTTCAAATTATCAAAATTTGAGATGCTTACTATAGGAACAGATAACTCAGCCGACTCAAGTGTAATGAGTCTGGCTTTTGGGAAATTTGAGAGAGTTTTAGCACTCAATTGACAGAGTAGCTGATCTCTCTAAAATATTCCTGTGTTGTGAAGTGAGACTAATTTCTTTTAGCAAGAAATAAAGCTTGTGTCTAAGTTTAGACACATGGATTTCTTACATTTGAATTACAGTTTATTACATGTTTTTGTTTTATTATTTTTTTTTTTTTTGTAAATGGAGCAAGTTATTTCTAGTTTGCAATATGTGGTTAAGTAGAGTTCACTATTCTGTGGAGGGTGGAAGTGGGAAAACAACCCTGTATGATTTAAAAAAAAAAAAATCCCACTGAAAACTCTGAAGCATGGGGCAACATGAATGAAATGTGAGGGTAAAGGGTTGTAAAAAGGAGGGGCTATTCATTTCATTCCTGCTCCTTTTGCAGCAGCTTCTTTTCTTTTCTTTTTTTTTTAAATTGAAAAGGATGCTATAAATGAGGCAGTTTAGTCTGGTTTCTCTCCTACTGAATGTGAACCAGCAGCCCCCCTGGCTTTGCTGTTGAAGGGTTTAAGTGTTAGGCTCTACATCAGGGAACTGATCTTTAGCAGAGCCTGGAAGATGTGATTCTGTTATCTACTGGCATTAAAGGCCCCAGGCTTGGTAGTAGGAAAGGTAGACCATTAGGGCAAGGCCTTTTTTGTCCTATTGAAATGAATTCAATGAGTGCTGTTGGCAAGTCAGTTGGGAGCATCCAGCAGGGGAGTGGGGCGGGTGAGGCCTGACATTTCACTCTAACCTCTGAATGGAATCTGGAAAGACCAATAGCCCAAAGTGTTGACAGCATTTTCAGACTGCCCCTGTAGGGGCCCCACTGCTATTGCCTTACCCTTTCTCCTCTGGACTCTTATATAGGAGGAGAGCAGTTTCTGTCTTGAAGTATTTGATCTGGAATCAGCTTGTTGCATCAGTTTGTGCATTCAAGTGGACTAATAAGGTGACCACACTACTTTATCTCTGCCCATTCCTTGTTAATAGAAGCAGGAAGATGATTTTACTTTTTGGGTTGGGATTAAGAAGCAGGAGGAAGGGAAACATTGAGGTAATAACACATTTTGTGCTTATGATTTCAGGAGGAGTGGGGGTTCTCTTTCTTGTACAACTTAATCCATAACCATTTCATTAAAAAAGGGTAGATCCCTGGATGTGTGTGTTTATGATCGTAGCTGTAGTTGTGAGAGATCTCATGATCAGCTGACCACAAACTGAAAGGGCAATGTTCACTGCTCCATTCCACCACAGGGGAAGGCTGTTTTCAAAACTCTTTTCGTAGGTAAAACTGTGAAAGTGTGCTATTTTATATATGTGCTCTTGGAGAGATGTAAAAGTACCAGCACATATAGTTTAATCTGTGTATTGCCAGTTGAGGTACCAGGAGTAGCTAGAGGCACATAGTTCTGCATTTTCAGAAGTTTGCTTTGGTCAGGAAAAAGTACCCACAGGCAAAAAGGAGGGGCAGCTGTATACAGGCGGTTTTCAGAGTGAAAGTGTGTATTTTTTATTTTTTTATTTTGTTACATTTGTACCCCGCGCTTTCCCACTCATGGCAGGCTCAATGCGGCTTACATGGGGCAATGGAGGGTAAAGTGACTTGCCCAGAGTCACAAGGAAGTGCCTGTGCCTGAAGTGGGAATCGAACTCAGTTCCTCAGGACCAAAGTCCACCACCCTAACCACTAGGCCACTCCTCCACCTTACACTTTGAAAACTGGTGAAAAGTGTTGGTGGACTCGAGGCTGGGTTAGTTATTGGAAAACCAGGCATGTGTCTATGACCTAGAGTTTTGGGGGTTGAAGTTCCTGTCAAATATACCGTAATCCAAACCTCCTCTAGCCCTGTGCAGGAAAAAGATGCCACCAGTCATGGCTGTTCCTTTATCCCATTTGTAAACATAGGAAATGATGGCAGATAAAGACATACGTTCTAGTCTGCTCATCCACACCAGTGATTAAGCTCTACTATCCCTTCCTTGGCATCTGAGATTCACTGTGCTTGTCCTTGTCTCCACCACTTGGGAGACTGTTCTACATATCCACCACCCTTTCAGCAAAGAAAAAAAGTTCTTAGATTTGTCAACCTCCCTTTCATCCTCATCCTATGATAGCTTCGTTTCAATTGAGAGGTTTCCTCCTGTGCATGTATATATAGCTATGCTGCACTACACGCAGTCTGGTAGCGTGGCCTCAGCCCTATGAAGCTAAGCTCCTGATCCCCAATTTAGCCAAGCCCCTCCCACAATGCAAGGCTCACACAGATCCCTGGACACTCCCAAAAACCACACCTCAACCCTTTTTCCATCCTGCCTGATTATGCTACCACCACCCCCACTTACCCCAATAATCCCTAGTAGGTAATGTATAGGGCAGGAGTGGTTCCAAGTTCAAAATGGCAGAAGCCTTGTAGTACTACCAGTTGTCAGTCTACTATATAAGAACAATTAGAAGGTTGAAGCCTTTGACGATGGGCAGCCCTCATTTCTTAAATCTGTACAGCTTAAGCCTTCTGTTTGCAGTTGTTAAAACACTTGGCAGCTTAATTGCATTAATCTTATTCTTAGATGCATTTCATGTGAATTGAGAATGCATATTGCTAAGCTTTTTGTGTATTTGCACAGAGTGAAATAAAACAAATCGCCTCAAAATTTTCACAAAAAGTTCAATTTATTCATCACTAAAATTTTAAATAAATTAAATAAAAGCCAGACATGGCCATGTTTAGCCCTCACAAATGTCTGTCAGGGTCTTCAAATCGCAACTATTAAAACATATAAAAGAGCATATAAGTATAAATTATAAAATAAGTATCTAAAATATACACAGACCACATAGTGTAAACATAACCATCCATACATATATATTCATATTCAGATCAATTCTTGTATACTGCTAATATCCCCTTTCCAGAGTTCAGTGCAGTTTACATTCTAGGTGAGACAAAAGCAAATAGTGCTAGTGTGAGGTTTGAGAAACATTAGAGACCATTGGATTAATGCATGAGACTTAATGAAATATTAAGGAAAGGATAATGGATGATGTTAGAAGGTAGAAGTCATGATGGATTGTTATGAAGCAGTCTTTGGGAAGGTTTTTAAGCTCTTCCTGAAGTTGAGGTAGCTGTTTTTCTGTTCTGATGGGAATAGGTAGAGAGTTCCATATTTTGATTTCAAGAACGGGGAATAGAGAGCTGAAAATCTTCTGATTTCTAATTGTCTTTTGGAGCGGTGATCTAGCATCAGTTGTTGTTTCAGTCTTAGACTGGAGCAGACATGCGAATCAGTCTTAGTCAGAAGTGAGGCCCTGCAGGATTTGAAAAACTAAACAAGCATTTTTGAATCTGAGTCTTTCTGCTATGGGAAGCCAGTGCAGTTTAGATGCGTTGAAACATTAGTATATCTATTCAATCTGTATATTAGTCTAGCAACTGTTTTCTGTATGATTATTATTATTATTATTTATTGCATTTGTATCCCACATTTTCCCACCTTTTTGCGGGCTCAGTGTGGCTTACAATAAGTTGTGAGTAATAGAAATACAAATTGTTACAACTCTGTTATAGATTACATTGTGAGGAGTTATGTGAGACAAAGTCAAAGTAACATTAAGGAATATAACAATGGAAAGAGCTGTGAAACATTGGAAGGAAACAGCGGGAACTAAAAGGGGCAGTATATAATAGCAGGAAGGCATTTGGTATACATTTTCTGTGAGTAAAGGTATGAGTGTGGTGAGATTATGGGGGATGAGAATTCAGAATGGCTGTGTTGATGCATTACTGAACAGTGAGTGTGGGCTTTATGTATTTTGGTTCTTTCCGTAAATTTTCTCAAAAAGATGGGTCTTCAATAGTTTGCGGAAGGTGGCTTGTTCGTAGATCATTTTCAGGTTGCGAGGCAGTGAATTCCAGAACTGCGTGCTCATGTAAGAAAAGGTTGAAGCGTGCAGCGCCTTGTATTTCAAGCCCTTGCAATTAGGGAAGTGGAGGTTGAGGAAAGTTCGGGATGATCTTTTAGCATTTCTGGGTGGTAAGTCTATTAAGTCAGACATGTAGGCTGGGGCTTCACCGTGGATGATTTTGTGGACTAATGTGCATGCTTTAAATGTAATGCATTCCTTGAGTGGGAGCCAGTGTAGCTTCTCTCGTAAGGGTTTTGCACTTTCATATTTTGGTTTTCCAAAGATGAGTCTGGCTGCTGTGTTCTGGGCTGTTTGGAGTTTCCTCAGTATTTGCTCTTTGCAACCAACGTATAATGAGTTGCAGTAATCCAGATGGCTGAGTACGAGGGATTGCACTAGGCTGCGAAAGACAGATCTTAGGAAGAATGGTCTTATTCTTTTCAGTTTCCACATGCAGTAGAACATCTTTTTGGTTGTGTTGTTTGCGTGAGTTTCGAGTGTTAGGTGGCGGTCGATAGTGACTCCAAGGATTTTTAACGTTTCTGAGATTGGAAGGTTTAGTTTCGGTGTGTTTATAGCGGTGAATTCGTTCGTGTTGTACTGGGAAGTGAGTATCAGGCATTGAGTTTTTTCTGCATTTAGTTTCAAGCGAAATGCATCTGCCCAGGTGTTCATGATGTGTAGACTTTGGTTGATTTCATTGGAAATTTCTTTGATGTCTTGTTTGAAAGGGATCTATATTGTTACATCACCGGCGTATATATATGGGTTGAGGTTATTATTTGATAGGAGTTTTGCCAAGGGGATCATCATAAGGTTGAAAATGGTTGGTGAGAGGGGTGATCCTTGTGGTACTCCACATTCAGGTGTCCATGCAGCAGACGTGGTTGAATTTGATGTGACTTGATATGACCGCTGGCTTTTTCTGACATTGACACTTAATTCCAAGAAATAGAAAGTTACAGTAATCCAAGTGAGGTAGGACTAACATTTGGACCAGTAATCGAAGGCTTTTTGATCGAAGAATGATCCGACTAGACGTGGCTGTCTCATTTTGAATAGTGTTTCCTTCCATAGTTGGTTAATATGGGAAGTGAAAGTGAGTGAAGAGTCGAGCAAAACCCCTAGTACTCTGGTTTCAGATTCGACTTTGAAGATTTGACCATTGGTCAATGATATTGATGATGGGGCCTCAACTCCCTGATTTTGGAACCACAGCATCTTGGTTTTTTGTGCACTTAATTTCAGTTTATTGTTCAGGATCCAGGTGCTGACAGCAGTCATTCCATTTGCCACAGACTGAATTGGATTTATGTGATGCTGTCACTGGTGAGAGAAGCAGGATGTTGTCTGCATAAGATAATAGTAGTTCATTAAGTCCCAGGTGTATTGAGGCAAGGGGATAACATAAAGAGATTGAACAGGATGAGTGAGAGGGGAGATCCCTCCGTAGGAGACCAGAAGTTAGAAAGTTAGTTGTTTTGCTTGACAGAATAACTTCAATTTGAAAGGAATTCGCTGAACCATTTGAATACTGTCCCTGTTATTCCTATCAGATCCAGGAATTCAAGTAGAAATGTGTGGTCAACCGTATGGAATGCCGCCAATATATCGAATTGGGAAAAAATTATTTGGTCGCCTTTGCGACATATGTAGTTAGAACTAGCAGCAATGTTTCCGTATTATGTGACGATCTGAAGCCAAATTGTGACCAGTGTAAAATAGAGAATTTTTCCAGATATAAAGAGAGATGTTTACTAATGTAGGTTTCTAGTACTTTAGTAAAAAGGGGTATGCAGGGGTATGCTTGCCACTGGACGGTAGTTGGCAGGCGAAGTTATGTCTAGCTCAGATCCCTTCAGTAGTGGAGTGAGAACAATTTTACCCATGTCAGGAGGAGAGAGCCAGTTTTTAATAGCTCATTGAAATTATCGAGTAGTTTACTGCTTCCATAGGGATGGATTTGAGTAGGTGCTTTGGGCATTCATCCATGGAGCAGTTGGCTCGGTAGCATTTCAATAGCATTGATCTTACATTCTCAACTGTTAGTGGTTAAAAAAAATTCCCAGTTTTGGTCAGTTTTGAGTCCTTGAGTTTGTAGGATCTCTGGTTGAGGTACGGTATGGACTATTTTCCTCTGCTGGTGTAGCTTTAGATAGTTCGGACCTAATTTGGAGGATCTTTTTGGCAAAATGATCAGCTAAGTCTTAGGTAGTAGGACATGTTTTCTGTGACTGTTTTAATTAAGGAGAAGTTTTTTTATTAGGATCATCTTGGCCTATTGCTGCTATAGAATTATCGTTTTGAGTCAGCAACCTTCTTTTTGTAGCATCAGAAGGGAGACTTCCATTTAGATTTATCAGTAGTATCTTCGTTCTTTCTCCATTGCTTTTCAGGGTGTCAACATTCCTTTTTTAGGGTGGATAATTCCTCTGTAAACCATGGAAAGTTTCTGGATATCTTGACCTTTTTAGTGGTAAATGGGGCAGTTTTTTCCATTGAGAATACTGACCATTTAACCCCACTCGCTATTTTTTTAATCTTTTAACCAGTTTTTAATCTACAATAGAACATTACTTCCTATCCTATGATGCTCCAATTTCCTCTGGAGGTTTTCATGAGGTACTTTGTCATATGCCTTTTGAAAATCCAGATACACAATATCAACCAGCTCAACTTTATCCACGTGTTTGTTCACCCCTTCAAAGAAAGGTAGTAGATTGGTGAGGCAAGATTTCCCTTCACTAAATCCTTGTTGGCTTCATCTCATTAATCCATGCTTTTGAATATGGTCTATAATTTTATTCTTTATAATAGTCTATACCATTTTGCTCAGCACAGACGTCAGGCTCATTGGTCTATATATTTCCTGGATCACTTCTGGAATCTTCAAAATAATCAGCGTTACATTGGCCACCCCCCAATCTTCCAGTACCATGCTTGATTATAAAGATAAATTACATATTACTCTTGTATCTGGAAAATGGAGGTGGAATCTGATATCTCAGACGACCAATGGACTTCCTTTTGGACTCAAACTATTCAATGTATTACATCAGCATCTTTGATGCAGTCTCTTTACTTTGTTGCTCACAGAGTGCAATGGACTCCAAACTGCTTATATAAGCTAAATAAAGCTTTCATCCTGGAATAAGTGCTGGTCCTGTCTCACTGGGATTGATAACTTGGATTATTTTTTTTTCTGTCTAGTGGTTCAAACATTTTGGAACTGAATATGGACGAGGAATGTATCATTTTTATGTATCCAGTAACCCCTGTTTTATTCAAACTTCTTAAATTCTGTTCAGCATATGAAGTTAGCAAAATTTCTACATCTCAGCTTTATCAACATCTTCCAATCCCCTCATGCCCCTAGTTGTCAAAGTTCATTTTTCAATTCTGTCAGTACTCTGAGATGAATACCATCCAGTCCAGATGATTTTCAATTTGTCAGAATGTGCCATTATATCCTCCAGGTTTATAGAGATTTCATTCAGTTTCTCTGACTCATCAGCTTTGAATACCATTTCTGGCACCGATATCACTCCCAAATCTTCCTCAGCAAAGACCAAAACAAAGAATTCATTTAATCTCTCCACTATGGCTTTGTCTTCCCTGATTGCCCCTTCTACCCCTCGATCATCTAACAGTCCAACTGATTCTTTTGCCGGCTTCCTGCTTTTAATATAGCTAAAAAGTTTTTTACTATGTGTTTTTGCCTCCAACGCAATCTTTTTTTCGAAGGCCCTCTTTGCCTTCCTTATGAGCACTTTGCATTTGACTTGACATTCCATATGCTGTTTCTTAAAATTTTCAGTCGGTTCTTTCTTCCATTTTCTGAACGATTTTCTTTTAGCCGTAATAGCTTCCTTCACCTCACTTTTTAACCATGCCGGCTGTCTTCTGGTCTTTCTTCCTCCTTTTTTAATATGTGGAATATATTTGCCTAGGCTTCCAGAATGGTATTTTTGAAGAGCATCCACGCTTAAGGTAAATTTTTGACCCTCACAGCCGTTCCTCTGTTTTTGTTTTTTTTTTCCCCACCGTTCTTCTCATTTTATCATAGTCTCCTTTTTGAAAGTTAAACGCTAATGTATCGGATTTCCTGCGTATATTTACTCCAAAGCTAATATCAAATCTGATCATATTGTGATCACTGTTATCAAGCGGCCCCAGCACCATTACCTCCCGCACCAGATCTACGCTCCACTAAGGACTAGGTCAAGAATTTTTCCTCCTCTTGTCGGCTCCTGTACCAGCTGCTCCATAAAGAAGTCCTTGATTTTGTCAAGGAATTTAACCTCCCTAGCATGCCTTGATGTTACATTTACCCAGTCAATATCGGGGTAATTGAAATCGCCCATTACTATTGTTTTGCCTAATTTGTTAGCGTCCCTAATTTCCTTTAACATTTCTACATCCGTCTCTTCATCCTGGCCAGGTGGGCGGTAGTACACTCCTATCACTATCCTTTTCCCCTTTACACATGGAATTTCAATCCAAAGGGATTCCAAGATGTGTTTTGTTTCAGAATTTTCAGTTTATTTGATTCAAGGCCCTCTTTAACATACAGTGCTACCCCTTCTCCAATTCAATCCACCCTATCACTATGATATAATTTGTACCCCAGTATGATAGTGTCTCACTGGTTATCCTCCTTCCACCAGGTCTCAGAGATGCCTATTATATCTAATTTTTCATTTAGTGCAATATATTCTAACTCTCCCATCTTATTTCTTAGGCTTCTGGCATTCGCATATAGACATTTCAAACTATGTTTGTTGTTCCTATTTACATCATCATGCTCAGTATTTGACAGTATTAATTTTCAATCTTTTGTCTGATTTTTATTTTTATTTAAGGACACCTGATCTACGGTCTCTTTTGCAACCTCATTATCAGGTTACCCTTTCTTCCCTGTTTTGGTGATATCTTTCAAAGATACCTTACCCCGAACCATGCGCTTTTGAGCGACTGTCGGCCTTCCCTCAGTTTCTAGTTTAAAAGCTGCTCTATCTCCTTTTTAAATGCAGATACCAGCAGCCTGGTCCCACCCACATATATTTCTCCACCCCCTCATTCTTTTCTCAGGTATGTACCCATGAACCACCTCCAAAATGTAATTCACTACCCATGTATCTAAGGCCAAGAGAAAAAAAAATAAGTAATTTAATTTGTCACCAGGCAATAGTAGGTTAACATTCAGAAGTCTTGTTTTTGAAGACTTTGCTGCGAACAGTAGAATTCTTCTTCATAAGTAGAAGGGGAAGAGAGCAGCTGTGTCAATATCACAAATAAAATACAAAATGAAAACGTCGGGCACATTGCAGCCTGTTCTTCCATTCAAAGAAGTGCATCACAAATGTCCCAACTTTTCACCACCTCGATTCAGAGCTAAAGATTTGGCACTCTGTTAATGTAAGAGAAAATGTGCTTATAAAACAAATCCATACCAAATCTAATCATGCTTTACACTCGGCAAGAGAGCACATTACAGATTCCAAGATGCTCCAGCTTCCCGTTTCCAAACTAATATGGAAACACTTGTTGAGGAACAAAATGTATCCAATGTTCTGGGGATCATCAACTAGACTTTGCAGCATTCACAACCACACATGAATTATCTGCGCGGTAAGAGTGATCAGAGTGCAAATCCTTAATACCTGACCTAAAGACAGATTGTGACAGGTGTAGAGATCCGCTGCATACTTCCACTGAATTCAAATAAAGTACTTTCCCTTCCTGGCGTATGCACAACTTTGCAGAATACAGTATTGTGAAGAGAACCTTCCTGTTGTGGAGTTCTAAACAGATAGGTGCCATCTTCCTACAATTCTGTGCCTCTTGGGCAGATTAATTGTTGCATAACAACAATTTATTTCCATTGTACTCCAAGGAGCCATGTCATCAAAAAGAGCACACGAGGTGCTTCTTTCCACCCAACCTAAAAAGTTTTGCAAAGACTGGCCTAGGCCTCAAGTGCCCTCTTTCAGCTGGCCAGGTCCGTGGGCCCATTCACATGTAATAAAAGCATGTGGCGCTTCCAGACCCAGAGACTCCGGGAGCCATTTCTCAAAGATATGAAGTAATTCACTATCTATTTCCTCTTCCAGCAGACCCACCAGTCTGTTATTTCACCGGCTCCTATTCTTTTGGTCCTCCAGTCGTTCCAAGAGTCGGGGTTTATCGCCTCGAAGCTGCGTGACCTGCTCCTCTGGGCCATATCGACAGATTTTTCTATACTTATATACAGGATTCTACTTCCTCTAGATGTTGTGTGAGAATCAAAATGCTCTTGAATCTCCTCAGTTACTGTATGTAATTTATTTAACTTATCTTCTGGCATCACCAACAATTTTGGAGATTTCTGTTGCAAAATCGCCGGTGAGTGAAGCTATAGCTCCCTCATTCACCTGCACCATCTTGGGTGATGTGGGTTTGATTTTTTCCCCTTTGCTGCTTAGGTGTTTTCAGCAGCATTACCTGGCCCCACATTTGCTGCATCCAGATTCACCCAATAGTGTTATGGGCAGTGCATATAAATATGATATCAGCTGCAAAAATGTCACAGGGCCGGTATAAAAAGGTCAGTTATGCTGGAGTGTGCAGGAGGTCCAGCCACATGCGTCCATTCAGCTCCACTGCATACTGGAAATCTCCTCTGAACTGTTTTGTTTTAATGATAAATGTTTGTGTTTTCTTTTACAAACAATATCTCCAGGGCAAGAGAATCAAAAAAGTAAATTCAAAGCAAAATATGTAAACAATTCTCTTGAGATTTAAAGCATAAGAAGTATATAAATTTTATATAAAGATATGAGGGGAAAGCCTCATAGAGCTTCAGATAAACAAAGGCTATAGAGCTTAATACTCTTCATCATTGTTCAGGCCTCTAAGACTTGTAGCTTCTAAGTCTTATATCCTGATGTATAACCTTGGTACACCAGTTCACACAATGTTTACTCACAGACAACTGTAGATCAGAGGTTCTGCCCCAATGCCAAAGAGTCTCCGTGATACTGAGAACAACATTAGCTCAGAGCTGGTTGAATGATGTACAATATCTTTTTCAGCAAGATATATTCAAGGTAAAAACTAAGTACTCTAACAGAGGGTAAGGCAGGAAAGGGTTCTGTACTGTCTAACAAATGGAGCCTCCCTCAGACTAAATGGAACAGAAAAGGGCGCACACTGACCCAGTGAGCAGGGGGAAAACCACCAATGGGAACAGAGCCTGCCAACTAGCAACAGCATAACCAATCATATAACAGTTCTATACAGACAGGCTAGTGAAGTCACATTGCCTGATAACTACACCCCTAACAATGCAACACTCATGTGACTCTGCAGTGAGATTGACAGAAAAAGTGTCACACTCACCCCAGAGCCACATTACAATCAGGGAAAGGCTGTCAGAGGACAGAACAATCAGCACTAAAAATAACCTCCTTCAACTTGCAGCAACATGAAAATAAATTTTTTAAAAGACATTTTTAACTTAGCTCAAACAGTCATGCCTTCTTCCTCCAGTGTGCACAATGCAAATCCATGACCGTTGGGGGCCAGCGTTTTATGTAGGCTGCTTCAGGGCTCATGGATTGCACTGGAAAAGAAGAGAATAAAAAATAAATCTTCCACATGTTACTGAACAATTACAATTTTCTACTCCATATGCTTACTTTTTTCTGTGCACAGCACCATAGTAAATGGCTGACATGTACAAAGGGCTAACACAGCTCCAGGAAGATGGCTTCCCCTTTAATAATGATGTCAGATTCCAAACTTCCCTTAGAGCCAATCAATAGTGATCAATAGAATTGGCACCACTCGATACGAACATTCAGCCCGTTGGGTTCCAGAATCCCAAGATGGAATATCCACTGTTCTTGCTGTATAAGGACCTTAAGACAGTCATATCCTCTGATTAAAGAAGCAGTCCACTGTAATACCACACACCACAGCAACTCAAAACAGTGTCAGTATTGTATGCAGTGTGCTGCAAGAGGAGCTGACAATTTTTGTGTTGGTATTTTTTTTGTGCTCCAGCAAGCACACCCAAAGTTGCCTACTAGTTTGCCCCATGTATAGTTTTTGATGAGGGCAGACAATACAGTAGATCACATGATTTCTCTTACAAGAAACATTGGTAGTCAATAAATATGCAGTACAAGTGGTAAGATGTATAAACTTATTTGTCTTTCTCATCAAGGTATACACAGTGCGTTCTCCGCAAGTAGTGTCCATTTTCATTAAACAACTGAGTTTCAGAAAATCTAGCAGGAAGCACCGAGGGACACAAAATTTTCTATATGGAAACCTAACGTGTTTTTCTAAAACGTTTACCCCTAGCATGTTCTCACAGGGATTTCTTATTGCTTATCTGCACAGGATGAAGACAATTTAACGTGTGTATTGAAATATACTTCAGCAACCAAATTTATTACTAAAGCGATTAGAAAATACCCAAGTCACAATATCCCAGTGTTTTCTGATCGCTTTTGTAATAAATTTGGTATTTGGGTATTTTCTAATCGCTTTAGCAATAAATTTGGTTTTCTAATTGCTTTAGTAATAAATTTGATTGCCGAAGTATATTTCAATGCACAAGTTAAATTGTCTTCTTCATCCTGTGAAGCTGTGCGAGGTAGCAATAAGAAATCCCTGTTAAACTTTGTTCACTAAATGTATGCTTCACAACTGTTGAAGGGTAGCCATGGGCCAGTAATATCTTCTGTAGATCTTTTGCATGTCTTCTAAATTCATCTTCAGAGCATATTCTGCGGTATCTCACAAACTGAGAAAATGGGAGACTGTCTTTTAACAATCTGGGATGGCAACTCTGGTAATCTGAAAAAGTATTTCTATCAGTTGATTTACGATACACAGTAGTGGCAAAGCTTTCAACTTCTTTCTTTACCAAAACATTTAAAAAAGACATAGATGTAAAGTTCATGTGCATAGTAAACTTCGACCTTGCATAGCTTCTGTTCAAAATTTCTGTAAAATCCTTTAACTCGTGCTCCGAGCCATCCCATAGTAGGAAGACATCATCTATAAAATATACCCATAATTTAACCTTCTATTATATTGAAAAAAGTTTTTCTTCATTGCCAAAGAGATTAGTTCCAGTATAAAAATAGAAGGAACCTGGATGTCTTCACGTTGATCCAAAAAGACTTTCAAAACTTTATCTTCCTCTTGTGGAGTAACCATATAGAGGGATATAACATCTAGTGTGTAGCCAGAAGTTCTGTATGTGGCCTGTTTAGTTGCCAAATGAGTCATAAAGTCTGTTGAATCTTTGATTTAAGAGCGTCCCAGTTCTACCAATAGATGCACAATACAGTCTGTATACACCGATAGTGGTTCCAGTAGTGATCCTCTGCTGGAGACGATAGGTCTTCCAGGCAGATTCATTGAGGTTTTATGTATCTTAGGCAATATGTAAAATGCTGAAATCTTAGGGCTTCCAATGTTTAAAAAAATGGAACTCCTTTTGAGTAATAAAATCGTGTGCTTATCCTGCTCCAGTGATCTTAAAAATTGTAGCCTATAATTCATGTGTAGGGTCCTTCAGCAACTCGGTATAGTCAGTCATTCAACAATTCTCTACAAAATTCAGTGTCTTTCATATCTCGATCTAGGATCATTGTGGCACCCCCTTTATCTGCTCTCCATATCACAATATCCAGAGTTGCTCCAAGATTCTTTAATGCCTGAAATTCTTAGAGCAGTTGAAGTTGACGTAATAATCCATCTTGTCTACCAGATCCAGTTCTTTTTAAGACCATTTGATTAAAAATCAAAAGCACTGGCTCGGGGGACCAGAGGTACCCACTTGGACTTATTTCTTACTCCTAGATATATCAAATTCTTGATATCCATTCTGAAAAAAATAACTTAACTTGAAATGTTCTATTGTTAATTATTTTCAGCACTTGGTATACTGCAAGTGATCCCTGAGGGGACCATGCGAATTACAATTTCTATTACAGGTACTTTGTACTGTCCCTTATGGGCTCACAATCTAAGTTATTTATTGTACCAGGGGCAATGGAGAGCTTGCCCAGGATCACACAGAGCTGCAGAGGGAATTGAACCTGGTTCCTCAGGATCTCAACCCACTGCTGACCACCATAAACCTCTCAAGATCAACTCTACTTTGAAAAACATCATGCCTTTGTGTGGGCACAAAGGATAATCCTTTAGAGAATACCTGTTGCTCCATAGTCAACAGCTGATAATGAGATAAGTTGATGTCTACTGTACTAGGCTGCGAGACACTACTGAACCTTTCACCTGTAAATCTCAAGAAAATTGTTTGTGTTTTCTTTTAAACAGAGATTGGTTTACACTGTGACAATGGAGTGGAAAACAACTGTCGAACATAAAACTAGGATATGAAATACCCTAACATGTATGCTATTTAGGAAATGTCCTTATAAATCTATGATGAAGCCATACTTAGACAAGAGGTAGAACTAAGGGAAATATGTGAACTTGATCCCCAGCAGATTTGGATTTCTACCTGCCAGATCCTGAGTCAACTGCCAAAAAGCATTCAGTCCCTCTTTGATACAGATGACCATCAGAGTGATAGATTGATACACCGACTGTAATGCATTTTCTGATTGAGGGTTTGGCTTAAGCATCTTTATTATTCTAAGGGGTAAACATGTGTCCATTTCCTTTTTAGCTGAGCATTGAACAAGCCCAAGCTGTTGCAGAACAGGTGGAAATGAAGGCCAAGGTTGTACAGTCAGAGGTCAAAGCCAGCACATCTAGGCACAAGAAGGCTTTGGAAGATAGAGAATGTGAGCTTCTCTGGAAGGTAAAAAATAAAAATAAAAAAATATGGGAAGGGGTAAGGAACAGGAACTCCTGAAGGTAGTTTTGCTGCTGCTTATTTTTTTTTTTAATGGTAATTAAATGTTTGATAGAGATGTGCATGGAAGAAGTTTTCTTTGTGTCATTTTTTGATTTTCCTCCCCTGCTTTTCCAGACATTAATACTTGCTAACTGAATTTATGCATGTTAGTTCATAGGTTGTGTTAAATCAATTTTGCACACACTAAAGTTTTTAAGGCATGCTACTGAATAAACAGCCCTAATCTTTGACATTTTTAACAGTTTCTCCTTATTTGCATATCTCATTTCTCATCTAAATCTGAGCGGTTGCTTCCTTAGACATAATTTATATTAAATTTCTCCCAACAAAAATCAAAACAGAAAATCCATCAAATCAATACATATCAAGTTGAAAAATGCACACCTAGGACTAGATTCTATATATGATGTCTGAAAAATCAGCACCAAAATGAAATATGCCTAAATTTCCATGCAGTTTATAGAATATGCCGAGCACCAGTCTGCGTGACTAAATTTAGCCACGGGCAGTTATGCAAAGTAAACCTTGGTGTAAATCCCAATGCTTAAATTACACATGAACCGGGTGTTTTCTATAACTACACACACAGATTTTAGAAACACCTGTGATCCACCCATTCCATGCCCTTGGCCATGCCCCCTCTCAAATATGTGACTTAGAATTTATGCGCATCATGTTACAGAATATGCTTAGACAGTACTGCGCGTAAATTCTAATTAATACCAATTAGTGTCAGTTGGCAATTATTGGCACTGATTGGCTTAACTAATTAAGCTGCATGCGCAAATCCAGAATACGACTGGATTTGCACGTACAACTTAAGTCATGCCATACAGAATTCCAGGGTTATTGTGACAAAATTGCATGTTTTTTTCTAACTCCATTTGCAAACTCATATGTCCAGGGACTGGATATGCAAAGTCACAGTAAAGTATATCTTGTTAGGCTAACGGACTCCATGAAGCATGTGTTTTCGTGTCTGTGTGTACAGAAGGACAGACTGATAGAGCCTTCCCAATAGACACTATCGCTTGGGCAAAATGTTTCTAAAAATTTATTTTATAAAGTAAAACTGTCCCTGTTTTCCAAATGGTGTTTTTTTTTTCTTTGTGGTGTGGTTGGTGGTCTGATTTGAAAAATAAAAACACAATGAAGTGTTATCTCTCATGAAAAAGGCACAGTTTATACAGGGGCCTCTTTTTTTTTTTCCAAACAGCAGTAAAAATTGGCTTTAGTGTGTCCTTACATGGGTCATTCCTACTCATTAAAGCCATTTTTACTGCTGGGGTAAAATGGCTGACTTTTCTATTTTTTTATACTAATGGTCATGTGCTAATTTTCCCATTAGCATGTGAACCCCCCCACCGCCACCTAGTTTGTGGTCAGTAAGGGCTCATGCACTAATCACACGCTAATCGGTTGGCACGCAGCAATGTAGCCGTGCTAACTGATTAGTGCAGAACATTCCTGCTCTCCACCTCCAGCCCTAAAAAAAAAAAATCTCTTTGGAGTGTGGATAGCACCTGAGCGTGCCCCATGGTAAGGCATTTTTTGCTGCGATAAGCACACGTTAGTGCTTACCACAGCTCTGTAAAAGGACCCCCTTGGTTTGTATTGGTTTCCTACCAATGACCCTTCAGTCTTCTGCACAATATGTTTCTCAGACTGGAGAATGCTGCCTATCAGAGGTGCTCCTGTATGCCAAATGATTATGCATTAAAATCACAAAACGTCACAGAATCTTATATTGGACTTGAGCTCTGCTGTTTATCCATTCGACAGTAGCCCTCAATTACTTTAGATGTATCTTACTATTCTTTCTTTCTTTTTTTTTTTTTTTTTTAATCTTAGGTGGAGAAGATTCGTCAAGTAAAAGCAAAATCTCTGTACCTGCAAGTTGAGAAGTTGCGTCAGAACCTGAACAAGTTAGACAGTACCATTAATGCAGTTCAACAGGTGTTAGAGGATGGCCGCAGTCTGGATATACTGTTAGCCCGAGACCGGATGCTAGCTCAGGTGCAGGAGCTGAAGAATGTGCGAGGTTTCTTGCAGCCCCAGGAAGATGATCGCATCATGTTCACACCACCTGACCAGGCCTTATATTTGGCCATTAAATCCATTGGGCTTGTCAGCAGTGGAGCATTTGCGCCTCTGACAAAAGCCACTGGGGAAGGACTTAAACGTGCACTCCAGGGCAAGGTGGCCTCTTTCACTGTGATTGGGTATGACCATGATGGTGAAACATGCCTTTTAGGCGGTGACATGATATCTGCATTGGTGATGGGTCCTGATGGCAACTTGTTTGGTGCCGATGTGAATGACCAACAGAATGGGACCTACCTGGTCAGCTACCGCCCACAACTAGAAGGGGAGCATCTCATCTCTATTATGGTATGCAACCAGCACATTGATAGCAGCCCTTTTAAGGTTACAGTGAAGTCTGGGCGCAGCTATGTTGGCGTTGGGCTTCCAGCAGTGTCTTTTGGCGGTGAGGGAGATGGTGATGGCAAGCTTTGTCGCCCCTGGGGAGTTTGTGTGGACAGAGAAGGCTACATCATCGCTGCTGACCGAAGTAATAATCGCATCCAAGTGTTTAAGCCCTGTGGTGCATTCTTTCACAAGTTTGGCACATTGGGATCCAGGCCTGGTCAGTTTGATCGTCCTGCAGGGGTTGCCTGTGATAGTTCTCGGAGAATCATTGTGGCAGACAAGGACAATCATCGCATACAGATCTTCACATTCGATGGTCAGTTCATACTGAAGTTTGGAGAAAAAGGAACTAAAAATGGGCAATTCAATTACCCATGGGATGTAGCAGTCAACTCGGAGGGAAAAATCCTGGTTTCAGATACAAGGAATCATCGCATTCAGCTTTTTGGCCCAGATGGAGCCTTCTTAAACAAGTATGGCTTTGAAGGAGCGCTCTGGAAGCACTTTGATTCTCCTCGAGGCGTGGCCTTCAACCATGAGGGGCACCTTGTTGTGACTGACTTCAACAATCACCGCCTGCTCGTCATTCACCCAGATTGCCAGTCAGCCCGCTTCTTGGGGTCAGAGGGCACAAGCAATGGGCAGTTTCTGCGCCCACAGGGAGTTGCAGTGGATCAAGAAGGACGCATCATCGTAGCCGACTCACGGAATCATCGAGTGCAGATATTCGAGGCCAATGGCAGCTTTTTGTGCAAGTTTGGCACTCAGGGAAGTGGCTTCGGGCAGATGGACCGCCCCTCGGGTATAGCAGTCACACCTGATGGTATGATCATTGTGGTGGACTTTGGAAACAATCGAATTCTTGTCTTCTAATCTGTTTGTAAAAATTGCAAGGAGAAACTGTGTCTCAGGGAAATTCTTTAAGAGTGAAAAAAAGATACAACACTGTTTTATGCCTACCTCATCTTAAAAGAATTTTTTTTGCAGACGAATGTTAACCTTTCCCTACAGGTTTTAAGCCTGTGAATTTGGGTCTATCTACCTCAGAACCTTTCCTTCCTCCCTTCCCATCCGCCCCTTATTTTCCCAGTAAAGTGCAGTGAAGACTTAGTTCTTCCCCAGTTTGTGGGTTTAGACGCACACAAATGTGCTGCTGTGCACAGTGGAGGATTTCAGTGTGATTTTGTGGACCAAGCCATAAAGGCTATATTGTAACTTTTTTTTTTTTGAGGATAAAAAGTAGAAGTAGAGTTTGTTCCTGTAGGACATTGGTGTTCTTGTTGACCATGCTGTGTTGATTGTGGTGGTGGTGGTTAATGCTGCTCCAACAGGGAAAATCTTCCTGTTCTCCTTTATACCTCATTGTGTTCGAGTTAGTTGCTGTTCAGCACAAAGTCCTGTTCTTAGAATACAGGCTATATTTTTCAAATCAGGGTGGGGCTTGCTGGTCAGGGCACAGCAGGCTCACAGTGATTTTTTTGTTTTCGCATGGGCAGGAGTTGGAGGGCATTGGTGTGTACCTTGAGTGCAAAGGAAGAAAAAAATGCACAAACTTCTGAATACATTTTCTGTTATCTTTTGATGGTGCTAGTGTGGTCATAGTTTCAAAGGGAAAAATGATCAGTGTGAAATTGGGTTGTTTATTTTGATGGAAGGAATAGGGTGTGTTTCTGATCTGGATATTGTCCACACATCTTGTTTACTGAAGTTTTGCATTGACTTTTTAGATTAGCTTTAACATTGTGTAACATTTTTAACCATCCCCTGCCTTTTTTTTTTCCCCTACAACTTGAAAAAATTGCTTTGAAGACAGATAATGTCGTTGTTTAACAGATCAAAGAGAACGCTGAAAAAAAAAAAAAGCACAATTTGTACAGATACAAAAATTCAGGGATTTCTACCCCCCACCCCCACCCCACAAAGATGCCACATTATTTCAGGAAGCATCAGAATATAATGGTCTCACAAAGCTGTTAGGTTGAGTTCTACGGATTCTGTGTAGCCTTTGAATGTTGATGTGTATATATAGGTTACCTTGTGGGTTGGGGGCTTGTGGAGTGTAGGCAGTTTCAGTATTACCAAGGGCAGGTTCAGCAGGCTTCAGACTAGCTCCTACCCTCTGAACACCCTTTAAATGTAATGTGTAAATCCAAGGAAAAGGGGGGATTTTACTTTAGCATGCAGTTGATCATCTTCATATAATGTAACCATAGATGGGAAGTGCAACCTCGTGTACCAAAGAATTTGACCATAAGGGTTGGGAGTTTGCAGCAGAGTTAAACTCCTAGATATCTCAATCCAACCTGTCTATAAGGCAGCAGTGTTGGCCATAGCTAGATGTCTGTCTTTCTGATAGAAAACCCTCCAGCTGTGAGCTGGCTCACATTTCTGTTTTGCTGATGCACAGTTGAGGAGGCACGTTTTAGCAGCACATGGTATGAAAAAGTCCTCTTCAATTCTTAAGTTGTATTTATGTAGCACAAAAGAACTAAGAGAGGGAAAAAAGATTGAAACTCTACATGCCAGCTGACAAATATTACTGTACCTGTACGAGGGCATACTATTCAGATTTCACAAAGGGTAGATTCAACATGCTAAACTCAGGTGACAGTTAAGGTTAATCAAAGCATGTCAGCTTTAAGGACAAGAGCACACTGATGTCCTAGATATTTTCTGAACATACTGGCTCCCAACTCTGGTCACTGGACCTCTAGGCATGACCTGGACACATTGCCTGTATGCTCCCATCACAGAGCCAGATCCAGTCGTCATCCCAGAGCAGGAATCTGAAGTACAGTGGGTATTTTTATGGTGTTTTATAGGCAGTGGTCCATCAAAAGCAATGTAGGACAAGCATTTTGTCATGATAGATTTTATGGCTGGCTGAGATAAGCATCTGAGAAATGTAGTCGGATGAAAAAGGCCCTTTACAATATTCTCCAACTAGCTTCTAAACATTTTTGCTTGGTTAATTTTATAGTTAGCCCCCTACCCAGTCAGACCTGTTTGCAAGTCTTTTGACTTGAATCATTTGCTTATGTTTATCAGAATGTTTTGGGGTTCCACTGTATAAGCTACAACATATTCCATTCCTATAGGGCTAAAGAATGCACAAAAAGTTTCCCAACAAAGCAAGAAGTTTAAGTTTAGGCTTTGGCACGGTCATAATATCTTGTCTCATCCCTAGTGGGTTTGGTGACAGGATGTTAACCCCCCTCCCTACCTCCACACCCCCCCCCCCGCCCCCCGGTAATTTTTGTACAGATGATTTTCATACTCGGCTACAAAGGCCAAGAAGGGAGCTCTATCCTCAGCTCCTCAGACCCTGCATTTGGATCGTAGCCAAAATGATGAAAAGCAATCAAATATCCTAAGGTTTCTACACTTTGTCTCTGCCTTCAGTTTTAAGCACCATTTTGTTTTCTAACTTTACTGTTGGCTTAACATCAGAAACTTTTCTTACAGTACTAGCATGGTTTTTATTTGCATTTTTCCCTTTTCTATGTATGGGGAAAGAGGTGGCCAAAGCATTCTTAACATAATTGTGATGCGGAATGGAAGGTGTTAAGAAGAAACACAAGCAGATGATTGTCATATTTAACTGTGGTGCCCAGTGTTTGAGAAACACAAGTAGGAAAAAAATTGGAGAGCTAAAAGATTTTGTTTTGTAAATACATTTTTAAGGATAGCTTGTTAGTGGCCAAAGTTGACAGGAAAAAGGAGGCAGTGCTGCTTTGAGTATGTCAAAATATTCTAATTACCTGGTGTTCAATATAACAGCAAAAAATGATGTACCCTTCATTAAAAAAATATTGCTTTCATGCATTTTAAAGTGCAGCAGTATTAAAAGTACTACTCACGTAGGTAGATTTATCTGATCTTGATTAAGTGCCCTTTAATTTACAATGGCTTGTTAGTTGCATATATTTATAAGCATTATCTGCTCATACCTGCAGTGTCCTCTATGTGCACATTCCAAATCCCTTAAAATGTCACTCCTGGTAGTATAGTTTCGATAGGAAATCTTAAATGCAGTGATGGATCAAAGAGTATTAATATCCCATTGCAAATATATATTTTGCTAAGGTGAGAATGAGGACATTTTCCTTAAGCTATAAACAAGTGTGCAGTAGTCTTCATTTGTCTTCAGCTGTAGAAGAGAAATGTAAATTTGATGTGCGTAGTTAGATACCAAAGATAATTTCAAACTTGGCTGTTCAAAGAAACTTTCATACAATCAAAAACAAACAAAAACTGTTGGTGTTCTGGTCAGCATAGCCAGGTAGTGGATTAGACAGTGCTACTAGAGTTAATCAGGGGTGAGATGGGAGATGCAGGGTTAAATGTACTAAGATGTTTGCCACCATGTAATTAACCTAAGATGCAGGTTG
The DNA here is from genome assembly GCF_901765095.1 of Microcaecilia unicolor. Taxonomy (NCBI): domain Eukaryota; kingdom Metazoa; phylum Chordata; class Amphibia; order Gymnophiona; family Siphonopidae; genus Microcaecilia; species Microcaecilia unicolor. The sequence goes on along the minus strand of NC_044031.1, from coordinate 263,135,523 downwards.
GTTGACATTATTTTTGAGAGTTTTTTTTGGTGCTATATTGCTTCGTTCATCATGGTGTCTTACTTCTTGACAGGTCCCATTGCCTAGCTCTTTTCCACACAAGAATATGTGATAATTGTGTTTCACAGGAGGTGAACATAGCAGCATGACATGCCTAAATAATTTCTCTTGTCATGTGTAGCTGCCGGTGCTAAGCACGTTAGAATCTATAAGAGAGCTGATATAGCTTCCCCAGTGTAAGATTGCAGTGCCGTAAAAGTAGCCATTTTTAGCTATTTAGCAAAAGGTTTAGAGCTAAGGTAGAGTTTAACTCTGGGAGACCTCCTTATGTTCAGCATAAACTTGGGATGCAATCTTAGCATTCTCTGCAAATTCATTGTTTTATGATCATGGTTAATATGAAAGCATTAGTATCAAACAGGAACCCAATGTATGGGTGTTGAGCTAATGTAGAATAGGCTAACTCATAAGCCAAACAACACAATCTTTATAATCGTATACCATCTAAATATTTTTGAATGTACCACTCTGTATAAACATCACAGAGGTGGCAAAGTTAAATATCCCAGCAGGTGACAAACATTAGCCTACAGGGTCTTTTGTTAAGGCATATTTTGAAAAAACAATTTTAAACCCACTTCTGAATGCTTAGGGACCATTAAGAAATCTTGAATGTTGTGTGGGACATGCTCTGAAAGCTGATCTAGGAATCTTGAATGTTGTACGAGTAGGTGTCATAGAGGAGCATTTGATCATGGCACGATTGGCATGAATAACAGATTGCTTAATGACACAGCACTGAGTTTAATGTGGATACCAGTGATGACAGTTTGACTCAGTTAATTTGTATATATGACTGAGAAGTTCACAGAAGGACATGTAAAACTGTGTTCTGTATGGGGTTTACACACCAACAGAGGAGCATCGTCAAATATTTATTTAGAAGAGACTTGATTTATAAAGATTTTGCTGCTTCGCATATGGGTTACCCTGTTCAACCTTAGCCTAGTAGGGCCTGTGTTAATAACGATTTTTACTTTCAATAATTTTACAAACCTTTTTTTTAAATATGTTTTTCCAGACTATTGAATTATGTCTCTTTTTTTTGGTATGTGTAAACCATGTTTTTCCTTTTGGGCTGAAGCACCCTTGTATTCTGTTCTTTTTGCTATTGATTTTTGATATAGCACAACTTTGTTTTATGCCTTATTTTAAAATATTTTTGTGGTAATATTAAGTCTACAAATACTTGTAGAGAGTGGGTAAAAAGAAGCCCATTAAAATAAAGAAAGAAGAGATTAACTACATTAAAAAAATTTATTTTAAAACTTACATTTACACTATCAAGTTAAATGATGGCTGTTGACAACTGAGAGTTAGTTTATCCTTTTATAGATCAGTTCCCAAACTTTTCAGAGACCTCTTTGGCATCGGATTAAATTTCTCGGACCGCTATCAAAGTCAGCTATGACATTTAACACTGACAGGGTGATCCTGTGATTGGACTATTGCCTATAAACTTTTAACAACCCCAAAAATGATGACTACGATTTATCACCCTCAGAGTGGTACTCTTAATACTGCTAGTTTGGGGGGGGGGGGGGGGAAGGAAGGTGGAAGGACCCGCACTGGTTGCGGTACTACTCATGAAGGAGGGTAGAGTATGACAGCTGCTGCTGCACTGGACAGACCCCACTGCATTATGCCATGCTGGATCTCCAGGGGTGGAGGACTACTGTCAGAACCTTTTGGTTTTGGAAATGGTATCGGAATTGGATGTACTCAGCAATTGTGAAATGTTAGAAAAGGATTAATTAAAATCGCATTGTCAACCACTAACAGCAGAATCAGGAGAGTAGCAGAATGCTTTCCAAGTTTAATCTGTCTCCGAGTCCCTGACAGGGTCGGTATTAGCCATAGTGAGACCCAGGTAGAAATTTGAGAGTTGACCCCATGATCCTAGCAGTTCTTTCTCCTGGCCCAACCCCATCCCTAAATGGCCCATTGCTAGACCACTTTCCTGGCCTTATTTCGCCTCCCTCAAGGCCTATTGCTTACTGCTTTCCCTCCTATTCCCCATAGTTCCTTCTTGGGTACTCTCCTTCTTACCCTGCTTTCTCATGGCTCCTCTAGTGTTGAACATTCTGTTCCTCCCATGGCCTCTTCCTGAGTGCACTCTTTTCGCCCCGTGGCCCTTTTCGAATGCCCTCCATCTGTCCTGTAGCCTCAATATGATATCTTTGTTCATGCTCTTCCTCCTGCCCTACATCCGCCATTCATACATTCATCTCTCCCCACCTATCCTACCCTTCCATGGCCCTTTCCTGTACACACATATCATGGCCAAGGGCAGACTTCCCAATAGGCAGAGTAGGTAGGTATCTCTTGTGCCTGGAACAAAGTTCCAGCAGTTGCATCATTGGGGCAGAGGAGAGACTGATTTTGGAGATGGTCACCTGCAGTCCAGATGCATAAGTTCCGCCAGGTGATGTATTTTATGTAGTTAATGTACTGCTGCTCATGAGCCTCTCCTGCAGTAAATTCCCCTTATGACCCCTTCCCAGCTGTTTCCCTTCCTCTTTACCCCTGATGGTCCCTTCTTGGATGCTTTCCTTTTCTCTCTTGCCCTTCTCCAAGCTTGCCCCTGCCACTCCACAGTTCTCATTCTTCATCTCTCATATCTACCTGGCCCTTGGCTATAGGCAGTGGCAACCTTTTGTCCTACAGCACATTGGAGAAGGACAGCACAGGTCCTATGAGCTCATCTGGCAGCCCTTCTGACACCTCCTGCTTGGTTTCCTGTGAAAGAACAAGGGGCAGCTCTTAGGTGAAACAATATTTTTTGTCAACTTCCTGAACCATGTTCCCTTGGGTTTTGAGTAGGGTGTAAACAACAGGACTGCCAGGTCACAATTTAACCGGGGGCTCAGGACAACTGTTCTGCTTGGGTCTCTCCCCAGCACCAGCCCAGGTTCTGGGAAATATTACTTGAATGGCTAAGCACTGATGAGACAGCACCTCAGGGAATTACTATGTATGGTGCCCTGTAAGGATAACTTGTTTACAACATATAGTAATACTTGAGAAAAGTCAAAAATGGGGTGAACATTACCCAGGCAACAAAGTCAAACTTAACAAAATATACCTGGGCACTTCACTTGATAGGGTTTTCACTGAAGTGGTTCTAGCATGGCACTCTCTGCAGCTTAGTTGAGCCAAAACTAATTTATTTGATGAGTAGTCTTTAGTGCTTAATCCAGATGAATCTGTCTTCGCTCTCTCTTTTGAAGATTGTTGAAGTGCTTCATGTCTACTGAAATGACAGTGCCAAAGTTTTATGTAGAGTATCCAAGTAGTGCCAAAAGGTGATACTATATTTAAACAAAAAGCTTAAGCAAACACAGTTTGGAACTGTATAAACACTGGTACTTGCATTTGATCATATTCTAAAGATGGTCCTAGAGTCCTTTGTAAGACAAGAAATCCCAGGTCACTGTGATTGAATAATGCACATGGAGTTCTACGCGAAACAGACTTTAATTTCTACCTCAGTAATTTTTATTTTTTTTGTCCAGTGTCTACCTCAGTTAAGTGCTGGACAGATGTTAGAAAAAAAAAAAGTATTAGTCTGCATGAGAAATTATACATCCAGTGCCTGGCAGATAGATTAGAATTTTATTTAAATAAAAGTAAGTTGCGTACAACTTGCAGATTTTATGGGATGCGAGGCTGCCTTTGGTAAAAACTGTAAAATAAGACACTGTTCACACTCAGGCAAATCTAGCTAACAGGATTCTGTCCATGTTTGGTTGCTGTTTCCACTACAAATTGTGCAAACTTTAACAATGTGTCTTCAGTATTATGGTAAAACTACTGGTTGGTTGATAATACGTTTTTGGAGTTGTTTTATTTGCAGAGTTCTTATCTCCTTTAGGACCTTAAGGTCTTTCTCTTCAAGAGAAAAACACTTTATTTTATATATTTTTTGCATGCTTAAAATATCCTGTTGTTAAAAAAACATAATAATAAAAAAAAGATTCTGATGGTAGAATGTCTTTCAACGGAGAAAAAAAAAACACAATATCAAATGTTTGAAGGGAAATTAGATAATTGCTTGACTTTGTGATTGTATTTGTTGTTTTGTTGACCCAACAGAATATTTTCCATCGTGACTGTGAAACTTACTATGTAGAAACTCTGGGTTAAAAAAAAAATTACAAAAGCTAAAATGAGGCTTTGACTTTAGCTGCTGTTAATGGGTTTAGGGGAGCAGAAGTGTGGATTTTACCCCTTCCCCAAATAGGGGGAGGGGATTAATGGTAGCTTTGAGCTTGCTCTCAGTCGAGTTCATACTATTTTATATTGTGTAACTGTCATGGTGGAAAATGTACTTTGTGTCTTTTAATTAAAAAAAAAAAAAAAAGAAACTTAACGGGTTAACAAGCCAGACTGGCATATTCCATCAATGTTTAACCAGTAATGGTTCTAAAGCTTTGTGTATCTGCATGGTCGTAGACCTCCTTTTGATGATTGTATTATCTTACAAACTCAGGTAGATTTTTTTAAAGCTCCTTCCACAGAGCTTGCTGACTGAATGTTTTGTGTCTGTGTAGTGAAGTAGGTTACCTTCTTTCAGTTTGCAGATTGGTAATGCCTTTATAACCTTTGTACTTAAGTCTGTGTAGGTAGTTTTGTTACAGTGGGAGATAATGTCAGGAGAGAAGATGATGTTTAGGTTTGTTTGTTTGTTTTTTATATCAAAACATTATAGATGGGTATGGGGGGGCAGGGAATCTGAAACTAATTTGTAAAGGCATATGTAGTTACCCAAATGTTCTTTTCTCTTGTTTATGGCTATTGATTATTGTGTGCGTTGTACATCTGTCATGCCCTTCTGAGTGGTAGAAGTATGTGGCTACTGTTCGTGCTGCTCAATGGAGAAGTGGAATCAACAGTAGAAAATTCTATAGCTGTGATGCCAGCAAAAGGGACCCTGGAGTGTAGCACAACATGCATTACAGCAGCCTGCAATCTCCTGTCTATAAGAAGGAATTGCAGTAAATCACACAAAAAAAAACCCATATGTATAAATTGATTGGTGCTGAGCACTGCTGTTTAATCTATTGCAGTTCATTAAGCACCATTGCTGCCCAGGGTGACCAGCCATTGGCAAGTCTGTCTTCAGCCAATTTCTGATTTTCTGTTCTTACCACCCTGTGCCCCTTTTAACGTTTTTAGTGTTAAGTGCTTGTCCCTTTTAATGAGAATAGGTTTTCATTGATTCAGGCATCAATGTGCTGCACTCAAAGGTGCAATAGTGGTTAATAGTGGCACAAATTATGCCATTTAAAGGGGAGGTTATTTTGGTTGCTTGGTTATGCAAACCAAAGAATGTTGTCCTCAAACTCGTGTTTACTGCATAGAAGAAGCATGTCAGACTGTATACAAATTGTTAGAACAAAATGTTAAAGCACTCTGTGCTAATAAAAATTTCCGAATGTATCACCGTGGTCCAGGGAGAAGGCTGAGTGATGTAGCAAGGAGTTGACATATCAGCTACTGGCAGCCTTAAAATAAAGTCAGTGTCTCTGTGGACCTTAAAAATGTTCCTATGCATTTTATTTTATTTTTTGCTTAATCAAATAAACATATGTCTTTCATGGCAAGTCTGGGTTTCTCTTTGCGCAGTTCTACATTAAATTGTGGTGTATTTATTCTGATGTGTACAAGAATTGACTGCACACTTTTTTCTTTTTTCAGTACAATTTTTTTTTGCAACTTTTTGTTTAAATGGTGAATGAAGACGACAAAAACATGGTGGAAGTTCTTTTTCCACACTTAAAAAAAAAAAAAAAAAACCTCTGAAGACATGTTTAGAGGAGAATTTTTGATATGTCTAAATCTGATTCCTTGTCACTTGCAGCAGATGAATCCAGGAACTAGTGGGTTAAGTCCGCCTACCAGCAGGTGGAGATAGAGATAAACAAACTAAAGGCAGTGATGCCAGATGGCCAGCTCCTTCCTCAGCTAGTATGTCTCTATCTGAGCAGGTGGTGAACGGCTTTTTCCCCAGCACCTGGGCCCAAGGCCTCTGAGGGTGCTCCTGGGCCGGTGGCCAGTTTGAGCCGGGAGTGACGGACTGGGGGTGTCCCCTTTGGCAGCATACGCAGTTGCTGGGTCCCTGCTGCACCTCAAATTCCCTCTGAACAGGCTTTTGCTGTTCCTTTCCTTCCCTGTTTGTTTCTGCCTTCTCACTAAAAAAAAAAGAGACCCATAGAATTTATTTAAAAGACAAATAGAGAAGCACAGGGAAGTGTGTTTTTGCTGAGAGCAGGTTTGTGTTACTGCTGTCAGAGTCCTGTTTTCTGTTGCCTGCTTGTCTGAGCCTGCCTCGAAGTGAAGTTGGAGAGTTTTTTTTTTTTTTTTTTCTTCGGCCCAGCTGTCAGTTCCTGCACTTTCCCAGTCTGGGGTAAGTCCTGCTGGGTTCCTGTTCGGGGACGGGCGATGGCAGCGGAGGCAGTAAAACGCTGTTCCCGATGCAGGAAACAGCGTTCGGCGGCGGGCCTTTGCAGCGCGGGGTGCGCTGATTTGGCGGGACTCGACGTAGCGGTGCTCCCCCCCCCCTCAAGAGCGTGCTTCCCGCCCAGAGCCTGGTGATTCTCGTACCATTTTGCGATCGGACACAGAGCCAGCTCCAGTAGCGTTTTTGGGCAAAGCTTCTCAGCTGGTAGAGGAGTTGGGGGGTGGGAGGCGTCAGGCACCGTGGGCAGTGGTGCAGGTGCCATGGCTGTGACCTCCGTTGCAGGGGAGGGATTTTCGCCAGAGTTTATTTTGCTACTCCATCAGGTGTTTTTGTTGAAAATGACCTTGCCCCCCCCCCCTCACGCGGCTGCGACAGCTTTGGCCTTTGATCCTCTCAGGGGGTCTGGGGGTAACCAAGAGATTTTGGGTTTTTCCCCAGAGGATTTCTCCTCCCTTAAAAAGCCTAGGCTTTCTTTGGGGTCTGAGGAGGGGTCCTGCATACGGTCGCCTGCAGCTTCCTCCGTGGTGGCTCTCTCGGAGCAGGCGGGGGTAGAAGATGTGGAGGACGGTGTCCTCACTGACCAACCGGAGGACTCTTCCGTCGTGAGGATTTTCCATAAGGAGAAGGAGTTCTCCTTTATCTCTCAGGCGCTGGAAGCCCTGAATATAGAGTACCCTGAGGTTGCAGCTTCTCAGGCGGTCAACCCCAAGATTGCTAGTACCAGACGACCTTTTAAAGCCTTTCTGGTACATGAAGCTGTTGAAGAGTTGATTTTGGCCCAGTGGGTGGATCCGGGGGGGGGGGGGGGGGGGCTGAAAGTAGCCAGGGCTATGGCTGTATCTTTAGATTGTAAGCTCCTTTGAGCAGGGACCGTCCTTCTTTGTTTAATTTGTACAGCGCTGCGTAACCCTAGTAGCGCTCTAGAAATGTTAAGTAGTAGTAGTAGTATCCAGTTTCAGCGGACCATTTAGAGCAGTTTTCTCTACCTAGGGTGGATGCCCTGGTGACGGCAGTCACTAAGAAGACTACTCTTCCAGTGGAAGATGGTGTGGCTAGAGGCCTCTTTAAAACGTGCCTTTGAGGTGGCCGCTTTGACACTTCAAGCTTCTGTTTGTAGTTCTTATGCGGCTAGAGCTTGTCTCAGGTGGCTACATTCTGTCGTGGATTAGATTTCGGAGTCTGATATGCCGGGAACTCCTCAGATGTCGCTGATGGATATTGGGCTGGCGTACTTGGTGGATGCCTTGTATGATTTGGTCCATGCTTCGGCCAAACTCATGGCCTTGACCGTTTCCTCTCGGCATCTTCTGTGGCTCCATCATTGGGCTGCAGATATGACCTCTAAGCAACGGCTCATTAAATTGCCTTTCTGAGGGAAATTGCTTTTTGGGGAAGACCTAGAAAAGATTGTTAAAGATTTGGGGGATTCCAAATCTCAGCGTCTTCCGCATGATAGACCCAAGCCTACTTCCAGGCAGGGAGCCTTGAGATCACGTTTCAGAGAGACGTGACGCTATCGCCCGGGGCGGTCCAACGCAGCCTTTCAGCATCCTCGTTTTGGGCAGTGTTCTTCCTTTTGCAATGAGAAGCATCCGGCTGGACCCCCCTCTTGTCAGGGGGCTCCTTATCGGGCCTCCCAATGATGGGGCACAGGTCCACTCTGGAGGAGAGCAGATCTGTGGTCGGCTTTCTCTGTTTCTTCCAGAGTGGGCCAGAATTACTTCAGACCAGTGGGTCCTCGATGTGGTGCGAGAAGGTTACAAGCTAGAATTCTTCTCTCCCGTCACAGACTTTTTTTCTGGAGTCCCGCTGTGTATTGCGGGCCAAGAGGACAGCGGTTCTGCAGTGTTTGCGAGACCTGCTAAGGATAGTGGCTATCGTGCCTGTTCCTCCTCTCGAAAGGCGCACAGGTTGGTACTCTATCTTCTTTGTGATTCCAAAGAAGGGAGGGGCTTTTCAACCTATTCTCGGTTCATCACTTCCGCATGGAGACATTAAGGGCAGTTATTGCTGCTGTTCAACCAGGCGAGTTTTTGACGGCTGTCGATTTGAGGGAAGCTTACCTGCACATTCCCATTTGGCAGCCCCATCAGAGATTTCTCAGATTTGCGGTGCTGGGTCAGCACTTCCAGTTTCGGGCCCTTCCTTTCGCAAAGGCCACTGCCCCACACTCTTTTTCCAAGGTCATGGTGGTGGTGGCGGCGTTCCTGCGGAAGGAGGGGATTCGAGAGCATCCATATCTCGACGACTGGCTGATTCGGGCAATGACTGCAGAGGAGAATCGAGCGGTCACCGTCCGAGTAATTACGGTGTTGCAATCCTTAGGTTGGGTGGTCAATATGGACAAGAGTCATCTGGTTCCTAGTCAGAGTCTGGAGTATCTTGGAGTGCAATTCGATACGAAGCGTGGGAAGGTGTTTCTCCCCGAGGGGCGAAGGATCAAATTGCTTTCTCAGGTACGGACCTTATTGAGTCGTCGCGCTCCCCGAGTGTGGGACTATGTTCAGCTTTGTTCCATGACGGTGACCTTGGAGGTCATTCCATGGGCAAGGGCTCACATGCGACCTCTTCAGAATTTCCTTTTGAGCAGCTGGTCGCCAATGTCGCTGGATTATCAACGATGCCTTCCTTGGTCGAGCCGGGCCAGGGACAGTCTCGCGTGGTGGCTCCGGTCAGCCAATTTGCAGAAGGGTGTTTCTGTGGTGTCTCCCAATTGGGTGGTAGTCGTGACGGATGCCAGCCTTGCGGGCTGGGGAGCCCATTGTCTTCATTGAGTAGCCCAGGGATCGTGGACCCCTCTCGAAGCGACTTGGCCGATAAATCATCTGGAGTTGCGAGCAGTTGTGAATGTGCTGCAGAGTTTTCAGGACCTTCTGCAGGGGCAGGCGGTTTATGTATTCTCGGACAACACCATGACAGTGGCCTACATCAATCTGCAGGGGGGCACTCACAGTCTTCCCTTGGCAGTGGAAGCGTCTTGTCTTCTAGTATGGGCGGAAGCGCATGTTCAGAGTCTGTCAGCAGCGCACATTGCGAGTCAAGACAATGTTCAAGTGGATTTTCTCAGCTGGACTCTTTTGGACGCAGTGGAATGGATACTGTCGGACTCGGCTTTTCGGCTGATCTGTCAACGTTGGGGAAGATCAGTAATGGATCTCATTGCCATGGCTTGCAATGCCAAAGTTCCCCAGTTCTTCAGCCACAAATGGCAGCCAAGATCCGCAGGATTGGATGCTCTTCTCCAGCCATGGCTGGAACAACAGCTACTGTATGTTTTTCCTCCGTGGCCTCTGATAGGGAGAGTTCTATGCCACATAGGGCGGCATCGGGGACCAGTTGTTCTAGTGGCCCCAGACTGGCCCCGACGGCCGGGATATGCAAATCTCGTTCGGGCACTCTCAGAGCCACCATTGCGACTTCCGGTTACTCCCGATCTGCTGCATCAAGGGCCAGTTCAGATGGAAAATTCCTCCCGGCTATTAAGAGGTGGCAGCTGAGAAAGAAGGGATTTTCATAACCAGTCATTACCACTCTTTTGGGGGCACGGAAGCAGTCTACTTCAGCAGCATATGCGCGAGTATGGAAAGCTTTCTCGGCGTGGTATGCTTTGCGTGCTGAATCGCCTTTTCGGGCAGACATTCCGGTTATTCTGGAGTTCCTTCAGGATGGTCTTCAAAAGGGATTGGCATATAATTCCCTTTGAGTGCAGGTGGCCGCGCTAGCTTATTTTAGGGGCAAACTGGACGGTTCCTCTTTAGCAGCTCACTCTGATGTGGTCTGTTTCCTATGCGGGGCTCTTCGGCTTCGGCCTCCTCTGCGGCAGCCGTGCCCGGCGTGGCATTTGAATGTGGTACTGCGAGCCCTCCAGTCCCCACCGTTTGAGGTGTTGAATAAGGTTTCTGAGAAGGATCTAACACTTAAGACTATGTTTTTGGTGGCCATTGCTTCGGCTAGGAGGATTTCTGAAATTCAGGCTTTGTCTTGCAGAGATCCTTTTTTGCAGTTTTCTGAAGCAGGGGTGTTGATCCGGACAGTGCCGTCGTTTCTACCTAAAGTGTTTTTCGGCTTTCCATGTCAATCATGCGGTTTATCTTCTGTCTTTTCGAAGAGAGGATTATCCAGGGGAGTTTGCCTCACTACGTTTCCTGGACGTGTGGAGAGCCTTGTTTCGGTACTTGCAGATCTCTAACGAGTTTTGACACTCGGATCATCTCTTTGTGCTCTTGTCGGGATTGAAAAGAGGTGAGGCGGCTTCTAAGGCTTCCATTGCTTGCTGGATTAGGGAAGCCATTGGAGTGGCATATCTGCTACAAGGGCGGGCATCTCCAGTGGCCCTGAAGGCGCATTCTACTCGGGCGGAGGCATTATCTCTGGAAGAGATTTGTCGGGCGGCTACTTAAGCGTTCCATCATATTTTTGCGAAGCATTACAGGCTAGACGTGTCTGCTCGGGAGGGTGCGAGTTTTGGGGTGGGAGTGTTGGCGCGGGGAGCGTCGGCTTCCCACTCTACTTAAGGAATGCTTTGGTGCATCCCACTAGTTCCTGGATTCATCTGCTGCAAGTGATGAGGAAGGTAAAATTATGTCTTACCTGATAATTTTCTTTCCTTTAACGCAGCAGATGAATCCAGGATCCCTCCCTAGTTCAACAGACTTTTTTTTCATTTTCTGCGCAGCGTGGCTATTTTTTTTCCTTCCGGGTTCTCTTTTGCAGAGTTCAGACAGATATGGGAACACGGAAAGGATTCTCATTTCTGGATCAAGTTGCAGTTATTTCAAAGTTCTTATTTGGTTCTCTGTTTTTCATAGTGAGGATGGTTTCTGGTTGTTGGTTTCATATTTTTGGCCTTGGCAAATGCTTATGAATGACATACTAACTGAGGAAGGAGCTGGCCGTCTGGCATCACTGCCTTTAGTTTGTTTATCTCTATCTCCACCTGCTGGTATGTGGACTTAACCCACTAGTTCCTGGATTCATCTGCTGCGTTAAAGGAAAGAAAATTATCAGGTAAGACATAATTTTACCCTTTGGATGTTTTACTGAAAACATCCAAATATCAAGTGGGGAACATAACGATTTTCAAACCAGAAAAACATCTTTTTCTTTCAAAAATGGCCATTTCCATTACATTACTTCCCACTATTCCAGGTCGTATGGGTGGTCATGTCCATCTACCAGCAGGTGGAGATAGAGAATACAGAACTGAGCACCACTATATAGCCCCATGCTAGCAGCCCAGTTCCCTCAGTATAGTCCTTATACCTGCAGGTGATGCCTATATGTAGGTGGGTTTTGGAGGGCTCACACTTTGCACCACGTGTAACAGTGGGATATGGGCCTGGGTCCTCTTCTCTACAGTGCAGTGCACCAACCACTAGGCTACTTTAGGAACCTGCTTGCTGCTCTAATAGGCCTGGCCATAACATCTGAAGTGGTCATAGAGGCTGGCTGTTTCACATTTTGGGGGGGGGGGGGGGGGGGGAGTAATCCCTCCAGTCATTTATGGCACCTGTTTGTGACTTAATTGTGATTGAAACAGGTCTAGACCAAAATGTCTAACTTTTTTAGCCGTGGACACTTTTGCTTCCATTATGGCAGAAAAACATCCAAGGTTTGGGAATGCCCAAATCCCACCCCTGGCACCCCCCCCCCCCCCCCCTCATAATTTGGATGCACTGCAGACGAACTGCATAGAAAAAGTCTTAAAAATGGGTTTTGAAAACAGCAATTTGGATTTTTGGCAAAAAAATATGTCCATCTGCTGCTTTGTGCTGCTTTTCATTTTTCTGTTTCAAAAATGAGCCCCTAAATAAAGTTAGTTGACAGTAAAGCAAAGTATTTTGGCAGAGCAGATACTGTGCTTAAAGATAGGAGCATTTGGGATTTCCAAGGCAATGTTTCACAATGATAATAAAGAGGCCCCTTTACCAAAGGGTGCTAAGCCCTTAAGGCGAGATTAGCATGCAAGATCAGGCTACTGCAAAATGCATTAAAACTTTAAGCAATATTTCGCCTATTAGCATGTGGTAACCCACATGTTACATATAAATTGGTGCCAAGATTTAGGTACCCGAAGTTCATGTGTTTAGCACTGATTCTATAACGGCATTTTGGCACCAAGATTCCATTATAGAATACTAGGGTAAGCCATCATTGATTTACCTAAAGTTAGACTCCAACATTTACACCAAGTCAATGGCAGTTCTAACTCTTGGCACCTAATTGTGCCCTGCAGTGTGTGTAGCTCTGAAACACACCCATGGCCGCCCATATTCTGCTCACTTACACTCTAAGCTATTTTGACTCGTATGTTATAGAATAGCACCTAGCAGTTCTGTGCAATTGCCAATTAGTGGTGCCAATCAAGCGTGCAAATGCTATTCTGTAACTTAAGCACACAACTGATGCCTGTCTTTAGCTCCCAATTCATAGAATTGCCCTTATTGTGTATTTTAAAGCTGATTTAAAGGTGTAAGTAGGGGATAATTATGATATATAGAAGTGTAACTTTGGCGTGGCCCCACATACTTGGCTTGCCTCCCTTGTTGACGAAAATGATAAAGGGGATGGGACGACTTCCCTATGAGGAAAGGCTAAAGCGGCTAGGGCTCTTCAGCTTGGATAAAAGGCGGCTGAGGGGAGATATGATAGAGGTCTATAAAATAATGAGTGGAGTTGAACGGGTAGATGTGAAGCGTCTGTTCACGCTTTCCAAAAATACTAGGACTAGGGGGCATGCGATGAAGCTAAAATGTAGTAAATTTAAAACGAATCGGAGAAAAGTTTTCTTCACTCAACATGTAATTAACTCTGGAATTCGTTGCCAGAGAATGTGGTAAAGGCAGTTAGCTTAGCGGAGTTTAAAAAAGGTTTGGACGGCTTCCTAAAGGAAAAGTCCATAGACTGTTATTAAATGGGCTTGGGGAAAATCCACTATTTCTGGGATAAGCAGTATAAAATGTTTTGTACATTTTTGGGATCTTGCCGGGTATTTGACCTGGATTGGCCACTGTTGGAAACAGGATGCTGATCTTGATGGACCTTTGGTCTTTCCCAGTATGGCAATACATATGTACTTATGATGCCACCCGAATATTTCTGCCTAGAGACACCACTGTTCCTGCATTATCCAGGTAGAAAGTGCAAATCCTAATGCAGGAGCAGTTATTGAGGCGATGTGCTTCTGCATTAATTATTTGTAGTTCTTGCACACTGGTGGGAACATAAACTCTACCTGCTGTATACTGCCTTGGGTGAATCTCTTCATAAAGGCTGTTAATAAATCCCAATAAATAAGCACACAATCTGCAAAAAAAAAAATTTTTTAACCCTAAAAAGTTCTGTGTTAAATCTGTGCTTAGTATGCAGGAATGTCCTGTGTTAAACTGCTCTAAGCCCAACTTCTACCACACTTTAAAGGGCCCTGTTAGCTTGCTATTACCTGGTAATGTATAACACTCTAACCTGCTGTTATCTTCCAGTGCCAGAGTGATTGGAGATTTGGGTGAAACAGTCCTGAGCTTTCAAATTGGGGAGTTTCTGGAAATATGCTTATTCATTTCTCTCTTTTTTTTTTTTTTTTTTTTAAATTATCACCACCACAAATACAACAAACCAAACATTGCAGGCTGAACAACGTAATCTAATACAGTGAATTTAACTCTTGCTTCCCCTCCCCCTTTCTACACATTTTAACATCTGGGAAGGTTAAACAAAATTCATACTTTTAAACGGAAAATATTTGCATTTTCTGAAGATGAATTGGATCTTTTTGCAAATTGAGGCCAGTCTACTAAAATCATTTAACATTTGTTATTAACATGTTATTTAGCTCATGTTAAGAACATACAAAATTGCAAAATGAGTTTTTCATTAATTTTAGTAACATTAAAGTTAGCATATAAATGTTGGACATTACTATACAAAAGTTCACTACAGCTTTCCAAACTGCAGCAAAAGGTGTTTGTGGGTTTTTTTTTTTGCAGTAATGGGTCTGTTTTTTTTGTTTCTTTGGGGGGGGGGGGGGGGGTCATTTTTCTGTGTGTTAAGTAATGAATGGTTTTATATCTCATTAGTTAGTCTATTGCATTTTAAACACTTGCAAATTAATTTTACTGGTATTAAATGATGCTGTTGATGTACGTAAAACAGATTCCATGCATGCTAATGGCAATTTAATATGTTGGACTTGCACTATGTTTTTTCATAATTTCAGTGCTTGCTCCAAAACAGGAAAGTACCCCTACAAAAAGTCCAAGGAAGGCAGAAAAGTAGAAAGTACAACACGATTGCCACTGTAGGAAGTGTTGATCAAAACACCTTTATTGCTCCAAACAGAGACCCGATATGGGGCCTTGTCTTGGTGGGAGAAACTGCCTACCTCAGGGGTCAAAGGTTACACTTCATGTTATCCAGGGCCACCAATGGCCCATTAATACCACATACTGATAATAGTGACCAGGAGGAACATATGAATATACAGGACAGTGGGAGGCAGTTGGTTTTTCCCACCGAAACACTGCCCGTGTCAGGTTCTGGTGCAATAAAGGTGTTTTGATCAACACTTCTTGTGTTGGAGCTCATATTGCACTTTATACTTTTCTGCCTTCCTCACTCCAAAATTACCATCTAAACTCTTGTTTTGCAGGAGGCTGGGATGATAAAAAGGGCTATGTATTTACCTGTATACAGTAATTAAAATGTATTTCTCTCTTCCTACATCCCTTGAATAACAGAAGAAATTGTTCTTCATTGAGTTTTAGAATCATCTTTACTAATAAAGTTGAAATACGTATGGCATAAGTGGGTATCCTTAATTTGAAGTGTTTATTGTATGCTGTGACCAGTGTCAACATATCAAGTTTTATTAGGCCTCACCACCACATTCCCAACAAAACGAGTTTATTAAAAATATTCTAAATAATTCAAAGTTAAGTCTTTGTGATGCAGCTAAAGTTAGTTAGGTAATGGTTCAATTAAATTACCGTATTCTCTTTAATAATAGCACATCTGCAATAATTGCTCCCTCCCCCCCCCCCTCACTTCATTTAAAACCAAATAACTCTCCATGCCTCACGCTGAGACAACCAGATCTCTCCTCTTACCTCATCTTGAGGTTATGATGCTGGGCTGGTGCAGGGCCTTAAGGATCTGTTCATGCCCAAGGCTCCGCACCAGTCCAGCACCATCTCTTACCTTGATGGGGAAAAGGAAGGGGAGGTCTCAAAATCCTGGTCCAACTGATAAACATTTGGTGCACAGAACCATGGAGGAGTAGCTGCCTCACCAAACCCCAGCTTTGATGTCGCCGGAGGAAGCGAGTGCCATCTCTTTTGAGGAAGTTATGCTGAGTCTGGACCGAAGAGCAATTTCTTAGCAACCTGAAGCTCAGAGTTCTCCTGTGTCATTGGTGGTGGCCTTGACTCGAACATGCCACCACTTTGGGAGAGCAATTTGATCCCTCTGAAAGCCCACCTAGGAGAAGTGAAGTAGCTCTGGGAAGTCCTGCAGTGATTTTGGGAGTTTCTGTAGGGAATCTTCAACAGCAGGATACAGTTTCTGCAGTATGGAAAGAGACATTCTGTACCATTCAGTGTACAGCCCTCGGTGGGTGTTTGAAGTTTGACAATTTCTCCTGTTTCTCTTACCTGGCCTACAGTAATTAGTCTGGAGACAATTTGGGAAGTGGTCTCTGAACAAACTAGCTTTTGTATCCTTGAGTACATGAGCATGCTCAAAAGGCTTAGGTATTAGAAGGGCAGATGTTACAGGTTAATGCTGAGTTAACCCAGATTACAGGAAGGATGAATGAATATGAAACAACTTTGTCTTTGCAAAAATTTACAGACTGAGGTGATAAAAGATTTAACAGCTATTAGATTAAGAAATTAAACTTTAAGGAACTACTGTATGGAGCTGTAATTCACATTTGTTACTGGATATAGAGATTGATACATTAGATGCCTCAAATTTGCTCAAGACCTCACTTTCTCAGCAATGCTTTTCTGCAAAATTTATAGTGACTTTGGTACTATTTTCAGACGGGATGGCTCCTAAAATTGTTTTTTAGACAGAGAAAAGTTGTTTCATTCCTTTAGAACGTCTCTGTTTCCTGATTTGGCCAAAGAAACTCAGAGGAGGTGGAAGTAATTCCTTCTACTCCAACCTGGTGTTGTGCAGCTTGTGGGCAGTATTTTTCCATAATAATCCATGTAAGTGTATAATTAAGCTTCAATATGTCAAATATGTTTTATTTGACTTTTCACATTTATCAAAGCTTTTGGCTGTTAAGAAGATTGAACATCTTTCTGCCCAAGACACAAGTGCAGAAGCTGCCTCTGGACCTTGATTTACTTCTCATTGAATGAAGACTGTATGATAGCTCTGCTAGTATTTCCCTTTTGTTTTTAAATCCAATTCTCTATTATGTTTAGAAAACTCCCTATTCTTGAATCCCAATAATGGGGGACTTTATTTCTTTTGTATTTTACTGTGTAGGTAAAGTTGTTGCCTTTATATATGAGGCTTTTCTGTACAGGTTGTTTAAAATTGCTTGATTATAATTGAAAACTTCTGTTGATCACGTGATGCGTCGAGGTGAGCAGACGTGAAAAGCTCGCCTCTTAGGCCCTTACCCTTTCTCCGGCGGCAAAACCCGACGAAGCATCCACAGAGCAACCCCAAATTCTTCCTGGAGAGCGGACGGGTGCATGGATCACTTTGTCAGGCGCTCACCAGCAACCATGCCTGCGAAAGGAGTTAAAAAATGAGATAGATAGGCCTCGCGCGACCGACAGCAAGATGGCGGCGAGCCCCGCATTGGAGCCACAGACGCCGATGTTCTCCGACCCCCAAATACAGCAACTAACGGAGGCGGTTCGACTAGCGATGGTGCCGCAACTTCAACAGATTATGAGCCAGCTAACATCGGTGGAATCCTTGTTGGAGGACACAACACGCCGAACTGGCGAGCTAGAGCAGCGAGTGTCAACGCTGGAAGATGAAGGGCCCAGAACAGCGGTACAAATCAAAGAGTTGCAGCAGTTAACACAAAAACAAGCGCAACTACGTGACCTAGAAAACCGCTCGAGGAGAGCGAATTTACGCATCATAGGAGTACCGGAGACAGTGCCGGAACACCTATTATCAAACAATTTAGAAAAGTGGCTGAAGACCAATTCGCCCTCTCAGACAACGTGGAACCGCTGTGCTTAGAGCGCGTGCACCGTGTGGGACGCCGGACAGACAACCCACAGAGGCCGAGAGTAGTAATCTTCAAGGTACATAATTTTATTCACAAAGTGGAAATACTGCGAGGGGCCCGCCTAAAGAGAGAGGATCTCCAGTTTGAAGGCTCCCAGGTGAAGATATTCCAAGATTTTTCACAAGCCCTGCAAGAGCGAAGGAGAGCCTACAGTCCAGTGGTAAGACGCTCGCGGAGGCCAAACAGAGATTCATGTTGGTTTACCCGGCCACATTGAAAATCCATCATCAAGGCAAATGGCACAATTTTCAATCTCCGCCAGAAGCACAACAGTGGCTGACAGAGACACAGATAAAATGATGAAACGCAAATCAGACTGCCAAGAACATTAATGAAAACCAAAGCACGGTCTGTAGCCTCAGAAAGAACGGCGATTGGATGTACAGAACTGGACAAAAGAGCTAAGTAGAGCACTGGGGGAGGGGTGGGGGCCACACATCATTGATCTCACTCTACCTCCCATTAGGAGAGGGCAGATAGGATGGGGGGGGGGGAGAAGAGAAGGGGGGTGGGGGTTGAGGGCGGGAACTGGGGCAGGGTTGGGAGGGATTACTATGGAGCAAGGAAAGGAGTGGAGTCAGTTACAATTACAGAAGTCATGGCCAAAGCTGGGTCAATCACACTTAGCCAGAAAAGGGGGTGGGGAGAGAGTCACCTGCATCACTGCTTTGGGTGAGGCTGGGCACACGAGGCACAAGGAAAGACAGAAAACATTGATAGAAAACTTGAAAGCAATTATAACACACTAATTCGACTAGGTTTCCCACCTGGAACGTAGGAGGAATTTGCAACTCCCATTAAGTGAACCAAGATATTAGCAGCTTTGAGGAGATATAAGGTAGATATATGTTGCTTACAAGAAACCAGGCTTACAATAGAGGAACATTTAAAGCTCAAGAGGCAATGGGTGGGCGAAGTACATGCGGCCTCCTCAGGAAACCGTAAAACAGGGGTAGCGCTACTGATCCGTAAGGGGTTGACCTCCAGATCTGAATTGGTGAAAGCTGACCCTCAAGGACACTATGTTCTTGTACGGCTATGGTTGCAACATCGGGAGTTCCTGATCTTAGGAGTATATGGGCCAAATACATATGACAATTAGTTTCTGGCCAAAATTACACAACTTTGCCTACCCTTCCACACACAACATTTATTGGTAATGGGAGATTTCAACTTAGTAGCGGACCCCCAATGCAATTGCTCTGAACCCAAAGCAGCACACAGAGGAGGACCTAGGTCCCAGGGTCTGACCTCCTTCCAACGCACATTAAATTTGGTAGATGCATGGCGCTGTCTACATCCCGACGAGCGAGATTACACACATCGCTCAAGAGCACACGGAACATTCGCTCGGTTAGACTATATTCTGATAGAGAAATCTGCGTTCTCATGGGTAACCTCTGCAACAATTGGCCCAGAGGAAGTGTCAGACCACTCAATAGTATGGTTGGATTTAGAGGCACCCCTATTCTATCAACAGAGGAGGGGATGGCGCTTCCCGACCTATTTAGCACACAACAGAGAGTTTCAGGAACACATAAAACAAAAATGGGAGGATTATGTACATAATAATAAACAGCACAAAGCTCAACCAGACATATTCTGGAATGCAGCCAAAGCAGTTCTCAGAGGGGAAGTGATAGCATATGTCCATGCGAGAAACAGAAAACATACTACTGCCATAGTGAGACTAGAGCAAAATCTGAGGAAGGCCAGGAACCGCCATCTGGCACACCCATCAGCGGAAACTAGAGAGAACATGAAGGCCATACAGGTGACTCTCAACGCACTCCTACATGAACGTGCGAGTCGATCCCTGGCCTACCAGAAATTCAGACTCCATCGTTATGGAAACAGATCAGGCACCATGCTGTCAAAATTGATCAACGCATGGAGCCCACGAACACCAATAGAGACACTTAAAGATGAGACAGGTCAGATACAAACTAAAAGTGAGAAGATAGCGGAAATACTCACAAAATTCTTTGCTACCTTATATAGCCCAAGGCAGACCCCCAAGGAATCAGAGATACAAAAATTTTTAGATCAGGCGGGCCTCACGAGACTCACAGAAAAAGAACAAATAGAGCTAGCGCAACCCCTAACAACAAAAGAAATACAAGCAGTGATTAAACGTATGCCAGGGAATACAGCACCAGGCCCAGATGGGTACACGGGAGAATTTTACAAAATGTTACCCAGTTCATTTTACCCGCCAATCTGTGAGTACTACGAACAGGTCATTGAAGATGGCCGATTTCCCTCACACAGCAACACAGCCCTAATAACATTAATATTAAAGCCTGGACGTCAGGGTAACATAGCAGACTCATACAGACCCAATTCACTACTGAACGTAGACCTGAAAATTTTGGCCAAAGTGCTGTCAAACCGCCTGGTAGAAATTCTGCCTAGATTAATAGAGGAAGAACAAGTGGGCTTCATCAAAAACAGACAAGCAGCCAAGAATGTCAGGAAGTTATTACTAGCTATGTCAACTTGTCAGCTCTCAGAAATCCCAGCATCCCTATATTCATTAGATGCCACAAAAGCCTTTGACCAAGTAGGATGGGAATATATGTTCGCTGTACTGAAACATCTGGGATTTAGGGGGAGATTCTACAAAGCAATAGAGGCCCTATACGCAAACCCGAGTGCGGAAGTATTAGTGAATGGCATAAGAGGCCAGTCATTTGAAATTGCAACAGGCACGAGGCAAGGGTGCCCCCTATCCCCAGCTTTGTTCATCCTGACTTAGAACCTCTACTAAGAATACTCAAACGAGCAACAGACATACCAGGAGTATGGGTGGGGGGACAATTAGTCAAAACACTTGCCTTTGCGGATGACCGCATGATTATTACGACACAACCCCGCAGCGCACTCAAAGGCCTCCTCCACCAGATACAGAGATTTGGAAAACTCTCTGGGTTTACTTTAAATATGAGTAAGTCCCTAGCACTAGACATATATCCTGAAGGGGTGTTACAAGAATCGGAAGATCTCCCTATAACCCAAGCGAGGGAGAGGATCAAATACCTAGGAACTCAAATACCACAAGATCTAGCCAAGCTTTATCGGGAGAATGTCGGCCCCTTAATGGAGTCCACATGTGCTAAACTAAGACTATGGGAGGCCTACCCATTGACTTTAACGGGACGCATAGCACTGTATAATATGGTGATTGTGCCAAAATGGCTTTACATCTTCCAAACCCTACCACTCTACCTAAAATCAGAAGATGAACAGATGCTACAAAAATACCTACAAAGATTTCTCTGGAAAGGCCGGAAAGCACGCATACCACTTGCAGTCCTGCAGATACCCCGGGAATATGGTGGGCTAGGACTCTTGAATATTAGACTTCTCACAGTAGCAAGCGGAATGAGACATATTGCGGATTGGTACAGATCCACCGAGGACTTTACAGCAACAAAAATGGAGATGGAACTGATGGGAGAGACACACTTCAGTTGCCTCCTGCATGTTGGAGGAGGCATAATGCCTAAGGAGTTGCAGAGAACGCATACACTCCTGACGGCAAAAGCGGTGTGGCAGTGGATATGCAAACATCACCACTTCTCCGGGACGGACACTCCATTCATATCGATTTGTGATAACCCTAAATTCCCACCAGGCACGTTTTACCTCAGTTTCCGCCGGTGGCGGAGGGGAGGACTTATCTACATTCTTCAAGCAGTGACAGAAGAGGGAAAAGTAAAGACCTTTTCAGAGCTACAAAAACAATTATCTCTAAAACAGACGGATTACATACACTACCTGCAATTAATACATTATATACAAAGCCTGCCTTGGGAATGCTTAACAGAAGACAAACAGGAGGAATTATCCTCGGCATACTCTCTTCAATCACAAACTAAAGTCTCACTATCTATACATCATAAACATTTACGAGACACAACTGAAGAACCAGATTTTCGGGGTCTAGCGCACACTTGGAGTACTGAATTGGAAAGATCAGTGACCCCCCAACTATTTTGACAGTACATTGTGTCAATACACAAACTGTCCAAGATGACCTCTTATACTGAAATGGAATACAAATTTGCTATGAGATCCCACATTCCGCCTTGTAGAGCATTTCATATGGGGATCTCACCTGATGGCGCTTATCTTTTGTCACTGTGAGCAATTTAAAATAGCAGAACATAAAAACCTGTCATACTGGATCAGAGCAAAGGTCCATCAAGCCCAGTATCCTGTTGCCCAGCTAACAAGTAAGTGGCAGAATTCCAAAAGTTAGATTCCATGCAGTTTAACCCTGATGGATAAGAAGTGTCTACCCCCCCCCCCCCCCTGAAAAAAAAAAAGCCTTCCTTTAATTGGTTTATGACCTTTTTCTCCAGGAACTTGTCCAAACCTTTTTATAAATCCAACTATAAATGCTTTTACCACTTCCTCTGGCAACAAATTCCAGAACTGAAGCATGTAAGGAAAAAATATGTTCTCCAATTTGTTTTAAAGGTACTGCTTTGTAGTGTCATTATGTATCCCCCAATCCTTGTATTTTTTCAAAGAGTAAACCACTAATTTGTTTTTTCCCCTTTCCTCTCTACTCATTATTTGATAGACCTCAATCATATCTCCTTTCAGTCATCTCTTCTGCAAGCTGAAGAGCGATAACCTCTTTAGCCTTTCCTCATACAGAAGTCATTCCATTCCCTTAATCATTTTGGTTGTTCTTTTCTTTGTACTGATTCTACTTTATCTTTTTTGAGAGGTGAGGGGGAAGGGGAAAACTGCTGTCTATCTATACCAGTGGGATGGGGTTTGTGAAAGAGGATCAGGAGGACCAGAAAAGGGTGTGGAGAGAGCTGGGATGGAGAGGAGGGGGGGGGAGTATGAAACAGAAGAGGCTCAGGAACACTATTGGAGAGAAGGAAGTTGGGGTTGAGAGGGTGTTGTGTAGAAGAGATTGGGTGAGGTTTGGTAGTGCTTTTTAGGAGATGGGATATATGTGAGTTGTGTGTATATAGGCACAAGATTGAGATGAAAGAGAGAAAAGATGTTCTGGGGAGGAGAGGCAGAGGTTAGGGATAGGGGAGAGTGAGTTATGAGAGGGGGAACAGGGCTAGACACCCCCTTTTCCTCTGTCTCCTACCCTTCCCCCCACCAAAATCCTTGAATCACCACCACTACCACCACCTCTTCTATATTCATTTATGATCAGTGAGCATTCCTCCTCCTGTCTGTCCCTTCACGAATTCTCCCCCCCCCCCCCCCCCCCATTTGTGACCTGGATTGGCCACTGTTGGAAACAGGATGCTGGGCTTGATGGACCTTTGGTCTTTCCCAGTATGGCAATACTTATGGTTTCCACTTCTGTAATGGTAAGTTATGCCCTTCCTCAGAGCCTGAGGACATTGCTTCTGTGTTCTGCCTAGTTTCTACTAATCCCACTATATTCACTTTGAATGGGCTTTGTCGGCATTGCCATGCAGGAACCACTAGTGAGGCTTACTAGGAGGCCCTTAGCTCCTTTATTTTGGACCAATTACAATTGTTTGAGTCCAATGGACTGGAGGCCTTGAAGCAGGACATTATAGTAGGGCATGGTGCTCAGATCTAAAGCATGGACAAGAGTGCACAGGGCCCACCTATTCAATAGTTTACTGATGGAGCAATTCATTCTTAATTAAACTTTAAAAAAATGTACTGACTACAGCTGAAACATAAAGAAAAAAGTTCAAATTGGAATCAAGGGTTAACCCAAGCAATTTTACAGAGGAGGAAAGTGAAATCTGAGAGTTGACAAGTTGAATGACTCCTGCAGGAGAAGCAATATTGTCAACTGTCTGCATAAATAAATGGTGTTGAGTCTAAAATCTGAATGAGCCTGGCCAGTGGTGACAAAGATGTTTAAAAAAAAATGGGGTGGTCAATAGCGACCCTGAGGGGACTCCGCAGGAGAAAAAATAGTAAGGATCTGAAATATCATCCTACAATGATATTCTATAGCAAAGATGGAAAACCACTAGGCTACTCCAAGGACCTGCTTGCTGCTTTAAGAGGACTGGCCATTACATCTGAAGCTGTCATAATGGCTGGTATGTACTGTTTCATTCACATCTTTGGGTAGTAGAAAGGGGGGGGGGGTCAGTGACCACTGGGATAGTAAGGGGGGGTCATGCCTTAATCCCTCTAATGATCATTTAAGGCACCTTTTTGTGACTTAGTCATGATTGAAACAGGTCTAGATCTAAATGTCTAACTTTTAGCCCTGGATGTTCTTGCTTTGTTCCATTATGGTAGAAAAACATCCAAGTTTTGGGAATGCCCAAATCCCACCCACAACACACCCCTTTGTGATTTGGACATACTGCAGAAAAACTGCATAGAAAAATGTCTTTAAAATGGGGTTTTAAAATGGTGATTTGGACGTTTTGGACAAAAACAAAGTCCATCTGCCGCTTTGTGGACATTTTTCTGTTTTGAAAATGGGTCCCTTAGTGAAATTTAAGCACTAGTAGCCTATGACCTGTACATGCAGCTTCATCTTAAAAATTTACTTTAAACCACCCCAAGTTTAAACCTTTCCATATCAATGAAGAAATAGAGGAGTGGAGTGGGGGGGGGGGGGGGGTTGTAAATATTTATTTAAGTTTAATGATGCATGTGAAATGGACAGTGAGTGAAACGGAGTTGACTCGTCCCTGTCCACTCTTTCCAGTTATCAACACAATTGAACCCCCCAACAAAATAGGCATAGGTAATGTGGTGTATTTAAATATATTCTCCCAGGCCTCCCTGCTGTCCTATCCAAATCTTTCTCCCTGGATAGCATGTAGCATGTTTTAGCATCCTGTCCTCATGAAGAAGATGATATAAATGAGAAATACACCTTCTTTGGACAGGGGCACCCATCAATTGGAGTTCTGGCCAGATGTTTGGCTGCTTTACCCCCAGTTCATAAAAAATAAAATTTTTGACCTGAAGATAGGGGAAAAGGGCCTCCTGGTGTAATTGGTATTTCACCTGAAGATCTGGGAAGTCCAATATACTTGTACCCCTCTGGCCAAAATAATATAAATTTGAGTTTTCCCCACCTACAGAAAACCCCTTCTCTTCCTGATGGGAAGTCAAGTGTATACCCAATGGGCTGGAAATGTATTCCTGTACCCCACTCTACACCGTGCCCTAATTGTGCTCCTAGTAAAAGGATGCTTTGTCACCTGAATTTCCCCCAACCATAAGGCCATCCAAGACAAGGCAAGCCTCTGGTTAAAGGCCCCAGAGCCTGCTCTACTTCAACCTGTTGCTGGGAGATGGAAGCCTGCCAGTCCACCAGTGCTCTTAAGTTGTGCAGCTAAATAATATTTCTCCAAGTTGGGAATACCCAGACCGCTCTTGCCTTTAAATTTAAACATAGCAGTTCTGGCTATTCTGGGACATTTCCCATCCCAGATAAATCAAAATATTTTCCCATGCCAAGTATGGAAACTCTCAATTGGAATTTAAATTGCCTGAATTAAAAATAAACACTTCATCTGCACTGCCTCCATTCCTGAGCCATGACACAAAGTTTATCCCATCTCTCCAAGTCTCTATTGATCCCAACAAGCAGGGGTTCAAAGTTCTGCTCATAGAGAGTAGTCCAGTCCACCGCATCCTGCACTCCCAGATATCTAATGGGATCAGTAACCCATTGAAATGGTAAATGTTTAAATATTTGGCCCCCCTGCTCAATTATAGACAAATTTAAGATCTCCATTTTGCACAAATTAGCCTTAAAACCTGGTAGCAACCCATAATCTACCATTTGATCTTGCAGTGTGTCAAGGCAGTTTCCGTGCCCACTGTAATAGTTAATATATCATCCGCAAACAGTGAAAGTTTGTGAGTTTGGCCATTATGCAGGTCCTGGATAGCCTCGTGTTGTCTGATGCCCTGAGCCAAAAGCTCCACTACTAGTGCAAAGAGCAGATATGACAATGGGAACCCCTGTCTAGTGCCTCTAGGCAGTTCAAAGGTAGGGGAATACACCTATTAACCTTCACACAGGCTAAAGCCTTATTGTGTAGGGTTTTATCCAATTAACGCGCTCACCCAGGCCCCATTTTGTAGAACATGTTCCATAAATTTCTGGTCTACACTATGAAAAGCCTTTTTGGCATTGCTACTGCCAACCAGGGAGTCCCACTTTCATTGGCTTTCCAGATCAAGTTTAATATCAGCTGAGGCCTGACAGCCCCCAATGAAGCCCACCTGGTCTGGATGGACCAGATAGGGCATATGAATAGCCAGCCTATCCGCCAGTATTCTGGCCCTGATTTTAGTGTCTAGCCCCAATAGGCATATTTGCCTATAGCTGTCATATTGTGTGGTATCCTTCCCAGGTTTAAGTAAGATAGTAATTCCAGCAAGCCTCATAAAAAAGGGTAATTGTTTGCCATTGTGCAGAGAGTTATACAGGCTGACCAAAAGTGGTGCTAGAAGCTAGTAAAACTTTTTATAAAATAGGCCAGTGAAGGCATCCAAACCTGACAACTTGCCAGATTTCAAACCTGTAATGGCCCTCAAAAATTCCTCCTCTTCAACGTCCCCATTGAAATCATCACAGATCTTGCTGTGCAAGCTGGGCAGTTTCAGCTCAGCCAGCAATGAATCAATCTCTGTAGCTTTGCCTGATGTTCTGGAGTATAATGTTCCTCATACAAATCCCTAAAGCGGGCCTGAATCATCTCATCCTCGGTAAGAACCCTCCCCTGCTTATCCTTGATAGACGCTACATTAGACTTTGTCTGTTGGATCTTTAATCCATGGGCTAATAATTTACTAGCCATATTCCTCAACTCAAAAAAATCTTTTGTCTCAGGCACTCTAATTTGAACTTCATATCAGCATCCCACATTGCTGCCAGGTCCGCCCTAATATCCTTAATCTGACATCTCAGGACAGCCCCCCCCCCCCCCCCCCTTTCTTATGTTTTGCTGTTAAGGCCACTTAATTCCTGGAGTAAGTGAAGTTCTTTCTCCTCACGCCTGTTTTTTCCCCCCTATTGGTGGTAATGAGTATGAGCTCAGTGCTCACCCTTAAGGTTCCCCCAGATGGTTTGCTCTGAATAATGCTTGGGGTCATCATTGTCCAGAAAATCCTCTATCACCCCCTCCACCACCCTTGCCACATCTGGGTCCTTAAGTAAACAATCATTTAGCCTCCAATTAACTAGTATCTCTCCTATCCCCCCATTTAAGATCTAGCCACACGGGCATGGTCTGACCATGTGATGTCCATTGCAGACTCCTGAAGCCTACCCACCCCCCCAAGGTATGATCTATATCAATCAAGTCTATCCTGGAATATGAATCATGCACCAGGGAATAGTAAGTAAAGTCTCTATCACCTAAATGTCAAGTTCTCCAACCATCTGTTAAAGCCATCCAGAAACTTATGAATTTTTTTCCTATCGGACTTCGACCTCTCCCCCTGGATGTGTCCCATGTGGAATCAGGGGCCAGGTTAAAATCTCCTGTCACCAGATGGCAGCCCTCCTTGACCTGCAAGATCTGTTCAGCCAGACTCGCAAAGAATTTCCCTGGTGAGAATTAGGAGCATATACTTTTACCAATGTCAATTTGCTTCCATTTACAGTCCCTCTCCCAAATGAGCCATCTCCCCCCTTCATCCTTCCACTCCTTATCAGTAACTACTGTAAGATTTTTATTGAAGAGTATACCCACTCCTGCTGTTTTTTTTTCTCCTGCCTGTTAGGAGCCTAAGCCCTCACAGAATAATCATTAAATCTTATGAGCTTTTCAGCGGTTTTCAATAAATGTGTTTCCTGTATAAAACCTATGGTCACATGCAGCTGTTTCAGCTCTTTTAACAATAATTGTCTCTTACAAGGTATATTTAAACCATTCGCGTTCAAACTACAACATTGCAGTTTCATGAGATGTAGTTGTGTGCATTCCTAGCCTTCTTGACACCTCTCCATCAGCACCCTAATGTAAGGGCACAGCATAGAACCACTTGAAAAAACCCTCTCCTCCTCCCTATTTCCCTTCCCCTATCCCCCCTTCAGAAACTCCTCTATCTCTAACCATAACTTTGTAGGTCATCATTAGGCCCCATGCCCTTGTTAGCGCAAATCCCCTCCCTCAGTCTAATATGACACACCTCACACATTCATCCCCACACACATGCCAATCACCCAGACTTAACTCAGTCTCTAGACCCACTGCCCAAGGATGCCCATAGACAAAAAAGAACAATAAAAAATTGCAGTCTCCTGAGTTCTTAGCAACAGTCCAAAAGATAGCATTCTTGCAATCCTCAGGTGCCACCATCTCCCTGGATATGAAGGTCAGTGGATATTTAAACAATGCTCTGTAGGCTGCCTCTTTGTCCCTTTAGAGTCAACTTGGCATCGATACTGGGACAATTTCTGTGTCATGCTGACTGCGACAAATTCACCTGTCTCAATTCCATGTCTTCCTTTTGCAGCATTAACCTTGCTTCTTCCACCATGGTAATTCTTGTGTTAGCACCATGTACAGTAACTAATAGGCCAAACAGGAAAAGCCACTTATACCGGAAGTTATACATGAGAATGTTCTAGTGCTTTTGTATTGCTCCATGGTGGCAATCACAACTCAAGTACTATGTGCAATTCTGGTCATCGCAACTCAAAAAAGATATAGTGGAATTAGAAAAGGTACAAAGAAGGGCGATGAAAATAATAAAGGGGATGGGATGACTTCCCTACGAGGAAAGGCAAAGTGGATAGGGCTCTTCAGCTTGGAGAAGAGACAGCTGAGGGGAGATAATATAGAGGTCTATAAAATAATGAGTGGATTGGAATGGGTGGATGTGAATTGCATATTTACTATTTCCAAAAATACTAGGCCTAGGGGGCACACAATGAAGCTATTACGTACAGTTAAAACAAATCAGAGAAAATATTTCTTCACTCAACATGGTTATCAATAGAAGTCAAACAAAATAAAACATGGAAAAGAAAATAAGATGATACCTTTTTTTATTGGAAATAATTTAATACATTTCTTGATTAGCTTTCGAAGGTTGCCCTTCTTCGTCAGATTGGAAATAAGCAAATGTGGTAGCTGATAGTATATATACTATTAGCTTGAGGCCCATATTCATTGCTTCTGGTTTCAGCATATCCTGTGACAGATGTTTCCAGCTTACTTTTTGTACGCTTTTGGCTGCTTCTTCAGGTGTGTGTACTTCCTTACTACAGCATTAATCTCATATTCATAACTAAGACTACTACTTATTATTTCTATAGCGCTACAAGATTATTCCAAGCACTTTACATTTTAGATTTAGAATCAATCTTTAAAGATATTCCTGAAGAAAGAGTTATTTCAGAAGCAACTTTTTCATAATCTCCAAATCCCACTAATTTGGTCTTTTGTGTATTGAGCTTAAGTTCACAAATGCCCATTCCTGAATTGGCCACTGCTGGAAGCAGGATTCTTGGCTGAATGGAGCTTTGATCTGATCCAGTATGGCTGTTCTCATGTTCTCTACCAATGGTATACATTGTTTTAACAATGGAAGAGCACAATCCAAAGTTTTCTAGACTGAACATAAAACAAAAATATCATCAGCATATGATAAAGAAAAAATATTTCAAAGATTGCAAATAGCCTCCCAAATAACTCATATAGACATTAAAAAGCTGAGGTAACAGTGGAGATCCTTGAGGGACTCCACAGCCTAGCCTCCAGCTAACGAATGTCTTTCCATTCTTTAAAACACTATCCAGCTTATAATTGAAAAAGAAAAACGCCTATATTGCGACCCAAATCGGGAGATAGACGTTTATCTCACAAAAACGAATAAAGCGGTATAATCGAAAGCCGAATTTGGACGTTTTCAACTGCACTCCGTTGCGGATGTGGACAAAGTTGATGGGGGTGTGTCAAAGGCGTGGTGAAGGCGGAACTGGGGCGTGGTTATCGGCCGATCAGAGATAGGCGCCTTTCGCCGATAATGGAAAAAAAATATGCGTTTTTAGCGAGAATTTAGGGCACTTTTCCTGGACCCTGTTTTTCCATGAATAGGGCCCCAAAAAGTGCCCTAAATGACCAGATGACCACTGGAGGGAGTCGGGGATGACCTCCCCTGACTCCCCCAGTGGTCACAAACCCCCTCCCACCACAAAAATATGCCGTTTCACAACTTTTTATGTTCACCCTCATATGTCATACCCATCTCCCTGGCAGCAGTATGCAGGTCACTGGAGCAGTTATTAGGGGTGCAGTGGACGTCAGGCAGGTAGACCCAGGCCCATCCCCCCCCACCTGTTACACTTGTGCTGGTAAATGGGAGCCCTCCACACCGCCCCCCAAACCCACTGTACCCACATGTAGGTGCCCCCCTTCACCCCTTAGGGCTATAGTAATGGTGTAGACTTGTGGGTGGTGGGTTTTGAGGGGGATTTGGGGGGCTCAACACCCAAGGGAAGGGTGCTATGCACCTGGGAGCTCTTTTACCTTTTTTTTTGGTTTTGTAAAAGTGTCCCCTAGGGTGCCCGGTTGATGTCCTGGCATGTGAGGGGGACCAGTGCACTACGACTCCTGGCCCCTCCCACGAACAAATGCCTTGGATTTATTCGTTTTTGAGCTGGGCGCTTTCATTTTCCATTATCACTGAAAAACAAAAACGCCCAGCTCACAAATTGTCGAATAAAACATGGACGTCTATTTTTTCCCCAAAATACGGTTCGGTCCGCCCCTTCACTGACATGTTCTCGGAGATAAACGCCCATGGAGATAGACGTTTTCATTCGATTATGCCCCTCCACGGGGCTCATTTTCAAAGCACTTGGACTTACAAAGTTCCATAGGTTACTATGCAACTTTGTAAGTGCTTTGAAAATATGCCTCTATATTGTCTAGTGCTCAAAAATGATGAGAACCATTTAAGAACCATCCCTCCAATACCCATTTCACTCAGTCTAAAAAGCAATAGCTCATGATCGATGTCATCAAATGCTGCCGAAATATCAAATTGCAAAAGTGTAACTTCTACACCATTTGATAAATATCCCGTTATCTCAATTGTTAATATTATAAGCATAGTTTTGATACTGTGCATAGAACAAAATCCATGTTGAGAGATTCTTCCAAACATAAAGAGAATTGGAGATTTACAACAAATTCCAAAAGTTTTGCTAACCAAGGAATACTAGCAACCAGTTTAAAGCTTTCTACTTCAGTAATCTCCACCTACATTCTTTGGTTTGGGTGCCAGAACAATTGAAGTTATTTCTGCAGGATAAATACCCTCCATCATTATTAATAAATGTGAGCCAAAGCAATATTGATGAATAAATGATAAATAAAAAGAAGGATAAACATCAAGAGGAGATTTTTTGTTGGCAATTCTTCCAATGATTTTTTTCAATCTTGGCAGCGCTCTTGGAACAGGATTGAGTTACTATTCTTCCAGAGGTTATTAAAATTGATAGAGCTCACCGCTCTTTGGGACCCTGTGAGCAAATCAACCGGATATTGTGGTATGCTACCACAGCTTTCCTCAAAAAGACCGAATCTACCAAGCAGCGCGCAGACATAAGAACAATTTTGTCTGGGACACTTTTTCTGTTGAGATATGCCCAGATTTGTCCCCCGTGACACTGAAATGGCAAAGGAAACTTGGAGATGTAACCAGGAAGTTCCAGGCAGAACAAGTATCTATGGACTTTCCCCTTGGTTTAGCCTTTTGGGCACAGAAGTCTGTTCGGGTAATATCTAGACCAGAAGCAGTCGTAGTGCTGAGATCCTTGGGATAGTGGAGTGATGAAGACCTCCCCCAGGTGGCATCTATTGCCAAGCAGGACTCACTGAAATGGCAGTGAGTGCCATCAGCTTGTGGCAGGCTGCGCTGTTATACTGGAGTGTCCACAAACGTTTTAGCTCCCATTATGTGACTCTGTAACCACTTTTTCTGATCTCTTTAGGTTGCAGGGTTTGTGTTTGCGTACCTGCTACACCACAGGTTTTGCCCAGATTTCCTTGCGGGTGTTGACTTATTGGTTTGGAGTGTTCTGCACATGTGGCCATGTCTCATGTCCAGATTCACTTTATTCCAGTAATCTGGTTCTGTGGCTTCTCCAGACTTGCCTTTTTTGCATGACTGCTTCTGCTGCTTGTTATCCAAACCTCATTCTTAGTTGTGACACCATCAGCAAAGTCCTTCATAATGCACCTTGGAACTTTCATGCTTTGCCTTTGCAACAAGTCTCTTAACCTTGTCTTTGTGTTCCCTGTTTGGATCCAATTCCTGCTTGGTTTTATTCCTGTCTAGTTTTGTTCCTTTGAATCTTACTGAATCTACTGTTTGAGTCTGTGAGAGCTTGGTCTTCCCTTGTCTGTGCTTTCTAGCACAACTGTGAGCTGTCTCTCTGTGTAGTTTGTCTTTAACCCTTTACTTACTGAATCTACTGTTTGAATCTGTGAGAGGTTGCTCTTCCGTTTGTGCTTTCTAGCACAGCTGTGAGCAGTCTGTGGTTTGCCTTTAACCCTTTACTTACTGAATCTGTTGTTTGAGTCTGTGTGAGCTGCTCTTCCGCTTTCTAGCACAGCTGTGAGCTGTGTGGTTTGCCTTTATCCCTTTACTTGCTGTATCTGCTGTTTGAGTCTGCGTGAGCTGCTCTGTTTGACTGTGCTTTCAGGCAGTGTGACCTGTCTCTTTGTGTAGGTTTGCCTTTTATCCCTTTACTTGTTGAATCTGCTGTTTGACTGTGCTTTCGGGCACAGTGTGAGCTGTCTCTTTGTGTAGGTTGCCTTTATCCCTTTACTTATTGAATCTGCTGTTTGAGTCTGTGTGAGCTGCTCTTTTGTTTGACTGTGTTTTCAGGCACAGTGTGAGCTCTCTCTTTGTGTGGGTTTGCCTTTAACCCTTCAGTTACTGTTTGTGCCTGCGTGTACTGGTCTGTCGCCCTTTCATTTGTGGCTGTGTTCTGCATAGCACTGCCTGATTAATATTTTCTTAGGGGATCTCATTCTGTTCCTTTCCCCTTCCTTCCTTCCTTCCTTCCTTTCTGTTTGTTTGAGTTCCAGTTTGACGTTGGGGCCTGTGCGCTTGGACTCTGTTATGTGTGGTTTACAGTTCAGCCTTGCAGCCAGTATGTGTTCTACCTTTTGTTCCTGGTTCCTGCTACAGCCAAGCTCCGTTTCTGCTTTGTGTTTAGACTGCACTGCTTTGTTTGCTGTGTTTTGTGCCTTGTCTTGTTTTTCTCTTTTTCATGTCTGAATCCAGTTTTTGTCCTGCCTTGTCTTGCTGTTTCTGAACCAGTTTTAGTCTTGTCCTGTGGTTTGCAGTGTTCCTGTCTGGGTTGTTTTAGCCCTTTGTTTTGCTTCCTCATCTTGTCTGGATCCAGCTTCTGTCTTGTCTCCGTTTTGTCCAGTTGTGCCCTGTGCCATCCCAGAGGACTTGTCTGCTGCAGCCCTGGCTGCAGACCAAGGGCTCAGCATCCCTGAATCCGTGACATATATTTTCCTGCTGGGGATGAAGTTCTTCCTTCTGCCCCCCCCCCCCCCCCAGCTATTGCTATTGTGATGGCAGGGGGTTTTCTGAGTGTTTGGGTGGGGGGCTGGGGTGGGTTTGGGAGGGGAAGTGGGGGGAAATTGTTTTTAAGGCAAATTTTTCCTTTTGTGTTTGGGTGGGGTTTCTTGCCCTAAGAGTTTATTTTCCCTTGCTTTTTGACACATGTGAACTTAGTGACTTTAAATGTGCATGGACTGAATTCTCCATATAAGAGACAGTGCTTGATTAAGGAGGTTAAAAGGCTCTCGGTCTCTATATTTTTTGTCTAAGAGACCCATTTCATGAGACGCTTTGAGGGTCGTTAAGGCACCATTATTTTTTCAGTGTCTTCTGACTTCCCACCCGACCAAGGTTAATGGGAGTGGCAATGTTACTGCATAAAACTCTCCAAGTTGATATTTTTTGATATACTACATGACCCTTCTGAGCGTTTTATAGGGGTGCATGTGGAGATACAAGGTGCCTGATTTAATCTTGTGTCAGTTTGTGCATCTAATCAGCACCAAAGAGTTTTATGATTTGTTGCTCACTATTGAAGCTTATTTTTATTTTTGTTACATTTGTACCCCGCGCTTTCCCACTCATGGCAGGCTCAATGCGGCTTACATATTGTATACAGGTACTTATTTGTACCTGGGGCAATGGAGGGTTAAGTGACTTGCCCAGAGTCACAAGGAGCTGCCTGTGCCTGAAGTGGGAATCGAACTCAGTTCCCCAGGACCAAAGCCACCACCCTAACCACTAGGCCACTCAGACGTCTTCTGCTCTTGACAGCTGCTCTAGATCAACTACTAATTCAGCTGATTGTGCTGCTCTGCAAGGGCTGCTTAGAAGCTTGGATTTAGTTGTGGAGGGTACACTACCCTGGAGTGTCTCAATACACTTTTTTCCCCACTCCCATCGATCCTACACTAGGATAGATTATTTTGTGATAGATCCTTCTTGAGTTAAGCAGTCAAATATTGAGGTCATCGTATAGTCAGACCATGCACCAGTGTGGATGTCCTGATTGCCTGGGACCCCACCCAGAACAGAGGCCAAATGGAAGAAATCCACATGCACACCACTAATAATTAAAAAATATAGATCTAAGGCCTTTGGAAGAGAGTGCTGAGAGTCACACGTAGTAACAGTAGCTCACCCAGAACTGTCTCAACTTCTTCCAGCTCTCTTCTCCTTTTTATTAACAAAAAGAATGCATGAAGTCATGAGGTCAGAGTCACCAGGTATACAATATACATGACTGGATACACGGTATAGATGGTACAAGACATAAATGCTCATGGGTTGACGATTATATTCAACTTCTATCAGCATTCTAGAGAGTAACGGTCAGACAGCTGCTAGCTGTTTTGGTAAAGATCATTATCATTCCAGTAAACACCATTAACATTTATAGGAATATGGAACTAACATACATTATTCCATATTACATCTGCATGCTCAGACATCTGCATATTTCACTTTCCTATTCCCTTCTAAACATGCATGTTCTTAGTGACACTTCCTAGCATCGGAACAAAACATTCATTATTTAAGTTTGCTGAAACTGTTAATTCAGCAAGTGTCAGCAAACTAACTAGGTTAAATGCATCTGTCCTGCTCTGCCTTAAGCACTAAAAATGTGAAATTGAGATAATTTTAACTCTTGATATTCCCTTCTGAGCTAGGGGTCCTATCATTTTCATAATACATCCCTAATATCATCCAGCCCTGTACAGTGGGCCTTTATTGATCAAAAACTGCAATTTTGGAGACTCAATGAAAATACTTTATCAGAGGATGAGGTAGTGGGTGATTTCACAAACTTGATACCTAAACATTTTTTGCTTAAATCTACCCGATATAATGTGGGATGGCTTTAAAGCTTTTGTTCATGGTCATCTCATTATATGGTTTAGCAGGCTAAAAAATGATGAGGGCTGCCCAAGATTCTGAATGGAGACAATCTATTTGGGATCTAGAGGTGATTCCGCCTCATACTAGGTCTCCTAGGCAGATTTCTCAATTGCAAGACCTTCGGAATCATCTGGGGACCCTGGGGGTGAATAGCCTCCAATTTGAGACGCAGTTGGCAAGGCAGGTTATACTTTGAGGAGGGTAAGCGGGCAAGTAAGCTCTTGGCACAACAATTAAAGGCTAGGACTCGGTAATCCTTCATTATTGCTTTAAAAAAATGACCAGGGTGTTTTGGTGAAGGATCCAGTTACTATAAGAGACTGCTTTGTCCAGTTTTATCGGTGTCTTTATACGTCTGAAGTCTCGCTGACTGCTGTCGAGATGGATGCTTATCTGACTAGACTGGATTTAGCAAAGCTAGATATGCGGGCTGTGGCCTCTCTTGATGGCGCTACTACCTTTGAAGAGGACGATTAAATCTTTGTCCTTGGGGAAAATCCTCAGATTCAGACAGGCTGTATTCAAAAACGTATACGTTTTTTTTCCCCATGTATTTGGCCCCTATTTTAGTGCAGGTGTTCAATTCAGGTTTGCAGGGCTCATCTCTTCCCCCTTCCATGCTGGTAACCAGGGAGGCTGTGCTTCCTAAGCTGGGTAAGGCCCTACAGCTTCTGGATCCTACAGGCCAATCTCCCTGCTTAACCGGGATGTAAAGCTTTTAGCTAAAGTCCTAGCTAGTTGAATGAATAGGGTGATGTCCACTTTGGTCAAGGAGGATCAATCTGGTTTTATACCTGGGCGCACCACTGGCGATGTCAGATGCACTTTAAATATGAACTGGTATGCTTAGCGACACTCCTGATCATCAATGCTGAAAAAGCTTTTGACAGGGTGGACTGGGTGTTCATGCACTGAGTCTTACTTCACATGGGGCAAATAAGCTCTTGGCACAACAATTAAAGGCAAGGACTCGGCAATCCTTCATTACTGCTTTAAAAAATGAACCAAAATATAGTCAGCTTTACCTGAAATTAATAATTATACACAATTACAATTGTGGTAGTTATAAATATTGAAGAATAACACCGAGAATTTAATTGTGGCTATTTTTATTTTTGTCATAAGTATTTGCCGTGTTTAACTTTTTACCATATAGAAGCTGAGTTAGCTTCTGTTCACTCAGGGGGTTCACTGAAACATACAATTTGACCAGGAGTGCATAAATCTTTGCACATAATTATGACTATACATGAACATGACTTCCAATATAGATAAATAATTTAGGCAGAATCTTGGGTTTTATTCCTGTAGAGAAAAAAATGTAGAGCTGTAACAATTATAAAGACATTATGGGCCCTGTTTACTAAGCCGTGCTGCAGGTGCGCTAATAGAGACCCATAGGAAGATATGGATGTCTCTAGCATTAGCACGCAGTAAAAACGCTAGTACGCCTTAGTAAACAGGGCCCTAAATCTGAATCCATTTTCAATTTAAAAACACACTCACCCAAAGGAGCTAATTAGATTGGTTTTGATGCTGTCAGTCCTTTAAAGAATGACCTTTCCACTGCTGTAAAAATTAGCTTAAGCCTTCACAGAAAGGCAACTCTGCGTTGGGACTGTTGTTGTTTTCATTGTTGTAGCACAAACTTTCAGTGTTAAAAGAAAATAAAAATATGAACTCCTCATCAAGACGACAGCTCTAGTAGTCTAGAAACTAAATATATATGTTTTCCAATATTTTTCCTGCAGGTAGGACAAGTTGAATGACAATATGACACACCTGATTGAGCTAGTTGATAGATGCTGTAAACAGCATGAATATCTAAGTTTTCGACTGTTTTGACTGACATGTGCTTCACCATGCCACAAGAACAGTACACCTTAAACAAGAATTAAGACTGGCCTTTAAAAAATGTGAAACCTCACAAACCAAGAGTCCAGTATGTTTTTTTTATTCATATAGTTGCTCAAGCAATGTTAAAAATACTCTAGAAAATGCCAAAGTATATTCCAAATTTTGGAGCTACAGTAATCCTGAGGAGAACCAGTTCAAAAAACAGTGAGGAATCATTTCCTCTGAATGGTGGTGAAAGCAGGCATCTGAATAGGCTGCACAGGGTGAACAGGCTGAAATACTGGTTTCTTTCGAATATCAGACAGAGACTTTACAGAAGGGAGAAGCTGATTTCTTTTGATGATCTGTAGAGCCAATTGAGTATTACCTATAAAACAAAACCACAGTCAAGTCCTTTGTTTTCTGTGGAAGTCTTACGATAAGAGCAAAAAAACTCTTTGGCAGTTTTTCAAATTCTGTGGTATAAGTCCATACAGCTGAACACTACTTAATATGCATAAAAATTGTTTATTGAAATTTTGTGTTTAAAATGTCCTTCCTTCCTTTAGCCACTCCTGTCTTATCTCACTGTCACCTCCATCTTCCCCATGTCAATCATTTCTGTATTTCTTAAATAATTATAGAAAATTAAAAATTGTGAGCTTTTCTGGAATGAATTTGCATATACAACACTGTCTAATATGGAATGGAGAAATAGGCTAAGGTTATTGCAGCTGGCAGATAAAAGGGGAATCCAATAAAAGAAGACGCACAGAAAAACCACTGCAAAATTCCAAATGTCAGAAAAGCAGCAGTCATAAGAACCAACCAGTGGCTGTGAAATAAGAGGTTTATAAAAAAAAAAAAAAAAAAGAGCAACCTTTGATGATGTAATGTGCTTGCATTGTTCTACCATAGCCCAACATGTTTTGGCAGCGGACTGCATGCATCAGGAGCACATTTGGTCCTCTTAATAGGGACATGTAACACACCTTAAAACAAGAAACTCAATATATAAAGGTTGCCTACACTGGGCTCCTCAAGGCCAGTGTGAGCTTAAAAAAACTGATAAACACACTTTATTGAACATATGACGCCTAGAGCAGGAGTGAAGGCTGCCTGCTCGGCTTCTCTGTCTCCCCACAAAATTTACCACATATTCTGCATATTTGGCTTACAAGAAATGAATAATAAAGTTTCCTTCCCTTTTGCTGTACTTGTTAGCTCAGAGTGATGAAGGTTTTGAGCATTTTGCTTTTTACAATGGCATTGAGATTGACCTGTAGGATTCCGGAGAATTCATGAGGAGCCAAAGCTAAGATGATGGCTCGATCGGCCCCGCTGAGTCCTTTGATATGTTCTGAATGGTCAAGGAAGATTGTGTCAGAAGTGCGGGCGACAGTGGAAGCTGCGTTGGATGTTTAAACTACAGCAAAGGCATGATCGAATCAAGGCTGCTCATGGATGTTTGGATAATATGGATTTGGAGTTTGATGCACAGCATCATCAAGTGGAAGCACTGGAAGCTGGGGCTCAGAGTGCATTGCGTGATATGGATCAACTTTGCCTCAGCATTTAGCAGAAACAATGCAAGTTGAAGGATATGGAGAAAAGCCCAACACAATCTGCAACTAGTGGGCCTTTCTGAATCCTTGAAGGATAAAGATTTGGTGAAAACCCTAGAGACTTGGCTACATCAATCTTTACACTTGGCATCTCTTGAGGATCTTTTTAAAATTGAATGGGACCATTGGCTAGGCTCTGGGACAGGTGGTCATGCTCGTCCTAGGGTGTTTGTTTTTTGTTTTTTGCAAATGGCGCACGTGAGCTATCTTGCAAGCATTGTGATAATCTGAAAGTCTTATGTTTTCAGGATTATATTGCTAAAGTGCACACTCAGTGAAAAGCTTTTGCTCCCCTACGTACTAAACTTTATGTTTGGAAGATTTAGTATGCCTTATTTTACCCAGTGCGACTTTGGATTATGTATGATTGTCAAACCCATTTTGCACCTCTGTGGAGGCACAGAAAACTTTTATTCAAACTCTCCCAGACGGTGTGGGAACTTAGGTAGCTGCTTCTGCGGGTTTTGGATCTGCAAGTAGTATTCATCAGTTTGGACCATTTGTTCTTTATTTGGTATTTTGCCTAAGCACATTAGGACTTTTATATTGGATTTTACTCATGTTTTTTTGTATAAGCTTGTTTTAGTTTGATCAGGATATGTGGTTTAATATTTCTTTTTTTATGGGTTACCTGGGATTTGTCCTGGTAAGGTGGTGGTGGGGGGGTGTCCACATGTCAGATCCCATGGAATAAGGGACACTATTTTGGGGGGCTTGGGTAGGGGGGCAAGGGCATGGGTATGGAAATCTGGGATGACTGGAAAATATTTTGTGTATGGTTCCACTGATTTTGGTTGCATATATTTGATTGTTTTCTTGCTTGCTGAATTTGTCATCAATAAAACAGATTTAAAATAAACACAAACATACTTTATCATCAAAGGTTGCTCTTTTAATAAACCTATTTTATTTAACAGCCACTGGTTCGTTCTTTTGGCACCTTTTCTGACATGATGCTGGACCTCAGGTACAAACAAGGCTAGATTTATTAAAAGGTGCTATTACTTTACTACATGCTAACACATACTGTATCAATGGATATTGTTTACCATAGACTCCATTGCATAAAATGAGATCCATTTACTACTATTATGTGCTAACTCATGGATTGTAAAGCGCCCTGGGGACAGAAAAATACCCAATATACATGTGTGCAACTCTCCTTGAACTACCAGTGATAAATCTGTGTCTATTATGCATCTCTTGCAAACAAAAATACTCTTGTTACATTTGACAAAAGTTATTCAAATAGTATGCTTTTTCTTTCTTACTGCAAATCAGCTGCCTCTATCTGTCACTGGAAGAGAGAAAACTGTAGTATATAGCTGCCATGTGAACAAAATGGACATGTAAAAAGAAGTAAACACATTTGTAAAGACAATGAATTTACCATTTTGCAGTTCAAGATAGACAGCGAGTAGAATTGCTTCAGGTGGAATTTCCTTGGGGTAAATCATTGAAGCAGCCTTATGAAAATGAAAATAAACACTATTAGTTGCAGAATAGTCAAAGAAGGTAATTCACTTACACACCTAGCATGACAAATTCAGAAAGATAAAAACAAGCTACACAAGATGTGACATATATAGATAGATATACACATCTATAATGATGTCACATCTTGAAAAAATGTTTGCAAGAGTATGGTCATAAATCCTGGTCTAGTGTAGTTAGAGGTCTAATGCAGTGTTTCCCAAGTCTGGTCCTGGAGTACCCCTTGCCAGTCAGGTTATCAGGATATCCACAATGAAAATGAATGAAAGATGTGTATATAATGGAGGCAGTGTATGCAAATCAAGTTCATGCATATTCATTGTGGATATCCTGAAAACCTGACTGGCAAGGGGTACTCCAGGACTGGACTTGGGAAACATTGTTGATTATCCAATATCCTTAGTTTAAAAATTGTTCTTAGGAGTTGCTTCTATTATTTTCTTCAATAAATCTCTCTTCCCCCCTCCCCCTTGATGTGGGCTACTTTCAAGTTAGTTATATTTTCCATGTTATTTTCCTTTTATCTCCTTTCTGGTGAATGTGATATTTCTGTGTTAACTTTGTTGTTAAATATGTAATATTAAAAAAAAAACACCAGAAAACCAAACAAATCATGCAGATTGTAGTTTGGGTTGAAAGAGCATCAGAGTTTCAGTAGGTCTAACCTTCTCCTTTGATTTTTAGGATATTGAGGGGGTATTTGACTAGCCAGATGGAGAGAATTTACCTATAGAAATCTGTGTTCTAGTCAAAGAATCTGAAAATGCCAAACAAAACTGTGAGAGTGTAAACTACAATGAGTTCATTTATGTGTGTGGTACACTATGTTGGAATTCTATGCAACTGAAATCAAAGGCATTGAAAATTATATTTCTTTCTGAAAACGTTTAGAAACCTAGCTGTTTGGCATGAAGTCAGGATGATAGGTTAGTTATAAGCTGGAGAAGAGGGAAGTCACAGGGGTAGAAGATTTTGTCCGACATATGGACGATACTGCCGATTCGTTATGGAATGAACATTTTATGTTGTCTGTATATAAAGAATGTTTGTATATGAAGAATGATATAACAATCTGTTTTGTTGTTTGAGTTTGTTTTGAAAAATGCACAATATGTAAGAAATCAGAGGAAGGTATATACATTTAATAGGTGTTTTCAGGAGAGATCAGTTTATCAGTCACAACAGCAACTATGTGTGATGCCAAAGGATAATGAAATCACAGAGCTTTCTCCAAAAGACTGAAGTCTTTTCTGCTCATGAAAGGGACTGCTTATGCTATGGCAGCCACACTGCTTCTACAAGTTCCTATTCATCCAAGATATACAAAGAAAGTAACTCTTCCCAAACGCAGGAAGATGGATGTATTTAAATAATAAAGTGCTATCTTGAAAGTCTTGCAAGGCCGCCACTTGAAGTCTCAGCAGCCATTTTGATGAAATGGAAGTGGGCAGGAAAGAGTGGGGATCTTTCCTGCCCCCAAGAGGTCACTAGACCACCAGGGTGTATTGAGGTATGTTCAAGGATGGTGCCCTGCACTTCTGCAGAAATCCTGGCGGACCCGAGTCCATCCCCACGGACCTGGAGGGGATCCCGCTAACTCCATTCCCATGCAGCTCTCTATTTCAGCCAAAGGCGTTCAGCAGATCGGGCACAGGAATAAAAGTAGCAGATTCTGGAAGTTAGCCAAGGCTGGGGTTTGGTACGTCTTACAGAACAGGGAACGGGAGGAGCGAGAGTATCCAGAACAGGACAGAATAGTATTATAGAAAGAGATGACCTCATTGACCGACTTGGTTAACATAGCAGTTGAGAAGAGGGATGAAACACTTGTGGAGAATGTGCAAGAATCAATAGCCTGAAGATTCCTAAATATATTGGTCGGGACTGGGGAGGGGGGAAGATGCTTGTGAAAGTTATCAGATGATGGCCAAAGATGGGAAGAACTGAGGTGCAGAAACTGGAGAGTGAGCAGTTGGAAAAGAAGACAAGATCAAGACAGTGGCCATTCTGTTGACTAGGGGTAGTGGAGCACAGCTGAAGATTGAAAGAGGATATTAAAGCGAGAAACTGAGAGGCATAAAAGTCAGAGGGATCATTAGCATGAATGTTAAAATCCCCAAGAATGAGAGGAGATGAAGGTTTAAGAAAGAAGCAACGGCAGGAGTCAAAGTCAGTGAGAAAGGAAGAAAGAGATTTATCAGGGGGTCGATAAATGACTGCTACTCGGAGAGGTAGAGGAAAGAATGGACAGATGGAGTAGACTTCAAAGAAAGAAAAGCAGTGAGACAGATGCAAGAAGAGATTTAAATCTACAAGAGGGTGAGAGTAGTAGCCCGACACCACCTCCGCGGCCAACTGGGTGAGGTGTATGGGAGAAAAGGTAACCTCCATGACACAGGGCAAGCAAAGTTTCAGTTAGTGCAAGCAGATGGACAGTATTTTATTTTTATTATTTATTTTATTTATTACATTTGTACCCCGCGCTCTCTCACACAATGCAGGCTCAATGTGGCTTACATAGTAATTTGAAATACAAAGTCATATAATAGAAATTTCAAAACATTATAAGTTGATCTTGATAATGTATGATTAGTGTAAGAGAGGGTAGACAGGATAGGATAGTATAATTTGGGAGTAAAGGGGTAAGGAGGGATAAAATAAAGGGGAGAAGAGAAGGATGGGATGAGTAGAGGGGGAATGGGGAGGTGGGGTAAGTATGAGAGAGAAAGAGGTTGTGGATGTAGGAAAGCTTGTTGGAGACAGAGCATGCATTCCACAGAGAAGAAGGGGAAAGGAGAAAAACAGAAATTAGATTGGAGACATTGTGGTGTGACCTACCCGAGTACGGTGAGAGCTGATTTGAAGAATCAGGATTGGAATCGATATCCGCAGCAGAGAGAAGAAAGAGAAGGAGCAAGACAGTACGGAGAAGAGTAGGAGAGGCATGACGACAGTGACAAAGATGAGATGCACACACACACAGAATGGAGATGGTTGAATGAAAGGAAGAAAATGTTAGCTTGAGAGATGAGAAGAAGGGAGAGGACAAAAGGGATGGTGAGGTGATGAAAGAAGAAGGTAGGCAATGTGGTCCTGAGGTATGCAGTGGTTTCAGATGGAAAAAGAGATGGGGAAGGGACAGTATCAAGAAGGGAAACTGTACCAAACTCACTGGTAATAGGAGAAGGAAAATAAAAACTTATGGAGATAAAATGTTTTGTGCACAGCACCTGGAATGGAGGACCTGGGAGTCACACTGGAGAATGCAGGGAGGAGTATGCAGATGAACTACAAGTCCTCCACAGCACCTGGTAGGCTGGGCACCTGAAGCGGAGAACCTGGATGGATCAAGGTGGACCTCAAAATCACCATGGGGAGTGT
This sequence comes from Microcaecilia unicolor, assembly GCF_901765095.1. Taxonomy (NCBI): domain Eukaryota; kingdom Metazoa; phylum Chordata; class Amphibia; order Gymnophiona; family Siphonopidae; genus Microcaecilia; species Microcaecilia unicolor. The sequence goes on along the minus strand of NC_044031.1, from coordinate 263,091,959 downwards.
TGGGAGGAATATGCAAGTCCTCCACATCATCGGGTTTCTCTTCTTCTCCAAAGTCAACACCTTCCAATGTTTTCTCTCCCTACCTCCCCTAGATTTCTTTCACTCTTTCTGCTTCCCTGTTCTCCCTCCCAGGAAGAACCCTAGTTCTCTTTCCCTCCTCTACAAGGGCATCCCCCTCGCCCCACCCACTACCATTTTTCTCTCTGCACCATCTCCTCTTCTAGTACCCAACAGACTGCTCATTTGAACTATGCGGGACACCTTTTTTGAACTGGGTCTTATTTTTATTTCTAAGGTTTAAAGCTTAATAAAGATGTTTCTCTATATGATTTTTTTCTACCAGCTAGTTGTGATTATTGCTGCTCTTGTTCTTCTACACACTTCTTTTACTTGGTTTTGTGTACTGTAGGATTTTTTTACTCTCTCCTTTGGTTTGCTCCCTGAAAAAGGGATATATCAGACATTCTGCAACACTGAAATAGGAACAATGTAATTTATTTCCCTGAACTAGGGATGCAAGTTAGTTGTTATTCCCAACTATGGAAATATGGGAGAAGAGAGCTGAATTAGAGTATGGGAGAAGTAATTTTGTTCAACCAGTAGATGGAGGCGTTCTGTACTGTAAAAGGAATTGAGGAATGGTTAAAAAGATTCTTTTCTGACCAAGAAATGGCAGAAGTGTCTTTGTCCATTCCTAAGGATGAGAGAAGAATGGAAGGGAAGAATAAGGCTTATAAATGATATCTTCAAGGGGATATTGAATTCAAAGAAAACAAATTCATCTGTTGTCTTGCTTCTCTAGACATATCAAAAAAGTCAAGTGATAAGATTAAGAAGAATGGGGCAAAATGCTAGAAGTGGTAAAAGAAAAAAAAGGTACCCTGTCAAAATAGCCCTGACAAAAAAAAGCTCCAAACAAAAAAAGTTCCAGACGTAATAGCCACTGTCAAAATGGCCTGCCCACAATATAGCCCTTGACAAACTAGCCCCCTGACAAAACCCAGAATATGGCACTGCATTTTTTTCTAGGGGGCTAGTTTGTTAAGGGGGCAGTTTTGTCTAGAGTCTATTTTGTCAAGGGTTATTTTGTGGGAGGGGCCATTTTGTGAAGGGCTATTTTGTTAGAGGTGATTTGTCAAGGGCTATTTTGTTACCAGGCTGTTGTGTCAGGGCTTTTTTGTCTGGGCTATTTTGTCAGGGCTTTTATGTCGGGGTGCCAAGAAAAAACAATGCTAGATCTCCTTTGGCAGTTACAAGTACATAAGTTTCTGGATCCCTATATGAAACAGACCTTGGGCAGGGTGCTCAATCACCCATGTGAGGTGAAGGAAGCTATTACACCTAAAAGAAAATCTTTCAGAAAAAGGAAGAAGGATCAGACTGAAATAATAAGAAATAGCATAAGGACTGGCAAGTCAAATGCAAAGTGCTGATAAGGAAGGCAAAGAGGGGATTTTGAAAAAAAGACTGCGTTGGAAGCAAAAACATATAGTAAAAAAATTTTTTTGTATATTTCTTGACAAAGTTTATATTTGGGAATGTAAATTGAAAATTGTATAAATAAAGAATTAAAAAAAAAAATGCTTAGATTTAGAAAAGGAAATCAAAGCATCTGAAATATCGGTTTAGGTTTGAAATTTAATTACGAATATCTTCTAGGATTCAATGTTTTTATTGATGATATAAGAAATGCCAAACAATGGAAGCACACAAAAACAAGATAACAATGAGAATCCAAAGAAAAATAAATGAAATTCTATCATCAAGTAGTTTACAAAATAATCCGCACCCAAGGGATAATACAGAAAACAAAAACAAGGACAATGTGGTAGCCACCATAAAACAAACCGTGAGCAGTGAAAAAGAAGCTATGTGAGAAAGGGGTGGCACTAAACTGAGCCCCCCCCCCAAAAAAAAAAACCCCGTACCTGACCCACTCAAGCCCCACCACCCAAAAATTCACCCCATCCACCCTAGGGATGACTGAGGGACAACTTACAACTGATTAATGATCTCCAAGAATAACTTATGTTTAAGAGCGTCTAGCGTCCAGCACCTCCAGGATCATAAGAATAGAGTGCATATCTCTATTGCTAAAATGACAGCAGTGTGGGAGCGGTCCAGCATTGCAAAATACATTTCCGTCCAAGAAGAGCTGACTTAGCTAAAAACAAACGGTCTCTTGGCCAACTGGCCACTAACAAGAAAATGGCGATAAAGGACCCCAGCAGGGGTGAGGCAAATACAGCGCCCCAGTAAGGCACCCAGATATCTCACTATGTGGGACCAAAAACCTTGAATAGCTGGACAGCTCCAAAATACATATGCCAACCTCATACTGGCATTTTGGACAATTGCATATGCAGTCCATGGAGAAATATGCTCTAGTAAGCAATCTAAAATGGCATTCCCTCGGGGCAGCACTGTAAGTAAGAGAGTGCTCAACATAGCAAAGTCACAAATTCCTGGTTTGTGAGATGGAGATCCAATTCCCGAAATCATTTTTGGATCACCACAGAGTAGTCAACTAAGGGAAGCAGCTCTTGGAGGGCCCGAAAGAGCTCAGCCAGGGACAGGGGGTCTGGAGAGTCAGATTTAAAGAAGTCATGCAATTTAGTAGCCCTGCCACTAACAAAACCCAAACAATGTAGAGAGGTAACATAATGGATCGGCAGTATGCAAAAACAGTTAGCCCATAGGTCCTCACAGTCTCCCAGAGTTGTTTCAAGGACTTTAGAAACCAAGCCTCCCTCAAAGCATAATAAAGGAGATGGTAACCCCTTAAAACCCACACACGGAAGGACCCAGAAATGTGTCTGAATTAAAGCAGTTCTGCAAACTGAGCTGAGCTAAGGTTCCACAACAGCAATGTGAAAGACAGATATCAAATTATAGGAAGTGTTTGGTTACAATTATTGCTGCTAAAGGTAGTGCAACCAGTCATTAAGAGCAGGGTGAAGTTACTTTTTCACATGGGTGATATAAGAGATGGATAACATTGTTCGTTAAATAACTTAATAATGCAAAAAATGTGTTTACTCGGGTTCCCTTTGTCTAATATTATATTTTGTTTACAGATCAGAAACCATTTGGTGTGACATACATGCAATAATAGGGAAATCAGGAGAGGGTAAATACTTCTTCACATCACTGGAAGTGGGTGCAGTTTGCGGGGTGGTGGTAGATGTGGGGATGGGGCAATTTGCAGTGTGGTGGCACAGTTGAGTTTTTTTTTCTGGAGTAGGGCAGTTTTCAAGAAGTAGTTTTAGGGGTGGGTCAGTTTAGAAGTGTTGTGGCAATTGCAGTGAATATATTTTACGTGTGGAGGCACTATGTGGGGTTGTATGGCAGTTGCAGGGGTAGTAAGTTTTGGGGAGACGAGGTAGTTTGGGGGTTTGGAAGAGTAGACAATTTCACCTTTTAAACTACCTTGTCTTATTTTACTCTTAAGTTTCTGGAGTGGAGGAGTAGCCTGGGAAGTTTGATCCCAGGGAAGTGGGTTCGATTCCCACTGCAGCTCTTTGTGAGTGTGGGCAACTCACTTAACCCTCTATTGCCCCAGGTACAAAATAAGTACCTGTATATATATAAACCGCTTTGAATGTAGTTGCAAAATACCACAGAAAGGCGGTATATCAAGTCCCATTCCCCCCCCCCCCCCCCCTTCCCCTATGCTACAGAAGCTGGAACTCCTTTTCCCATAGAAATGCATTGGGACATATTTTAGTGAGGCTGGTTTCTCTGGAACCCCTGCTATGATTTAGCCCATTTTCAAATGTTTAACCTTTTTTCCCCACCCCCACATGCCAAGTTTCATTCCAGTCCATTAATTCTTTTATGTTACCGAACCTAGAACTCCTCCCACAGAAATGCACTGGTTCTTTTTTTTTTTTTTTGATCTCTGGAACCCCTAAATCTGATTTGGCTCATTTTTTAACTTATTGTGTACTCTTAACAGTTTTTCCCTCATGCGAAGTTTCATCCCATTATATCTGCCCCCAGACAGATGGACAGATATACATTCCCGACCCCTTTGGTATAATTCTTTCCAACTTTTGTTGCATCTTTACTGTAGTTACCTGTTGCAGACACTTGCGTGCTTTGTCATATTCACTTCGAAGACAGTACGCACTGCCGAGATTAAACAGCATCATTGTTCGTGCAGACGTAACTGAATTTGGGTAACACTGTGGTGTTTGTTTTCCCACTTAAAATAATGACAACATTAATGTCACTTTTGTATTTCAACATTCTCATATGCTACAATCATCATCAAAATACCAAGGTAATCTAAAACATGGATCAGAACGAGATCTTTAAAGATAATCTAATAAATGTTTGTTATTGGATGAATACAGAAAAAAAGTGTCACAGTATATGCATGCTTCAAAATTATAGAATTTGATTTTTTTTCTTTTTTTTTATAGACATAAACAACATTAATGACTGGCTTACTGACCATAAGTTTCATATCACTGTTTTAAAATTATGGTTACAGGTACTAGTTGATTTCACAAGGCCGGCTTTTTTTTTTTTTTACCTTTCTGGCCAGCCTTAGGTCATAAAAGTCATGCTTATTTGCCACAAAGCGACTTGGCTATTGCTTATGTGGTTCTTTTACTGATATCATTGAACATCTTGTGTCAACTTTAAATGATTCAGGTGTACAGCTAACCAAAGAACTGAGTGTGAATAATCATTTGCACTTCAGGAATATCCTGTCTCTGCTTTACCACTTTGACAGCTAGCAGGATCTCCCGCCCCCTTCTCACAGTAAGGCACCAATCAAGAGAACAAAAGACTGGCAACCCTCAGATGTTCACAACTGCTCCAGTGTTTAAAAATACTGTACTTAAATGGCTACCAGAACATGCTTGAGTTCTGGCTTCTTGTTCATGAAGCGGGGCCAGAAACACAAATATTTAAAGACTTGCTGAGCAAGAGGAAAAACTAAGAAAGCAAAACTCCCCGTAAGTGCTATTCTGCAAATACCTGTTTATCTTACATACAGTTGCAGGTATTTCCAAGGGGGATGTATAAATGGACGGAGCATGGGCAGGGCTCACAATTACACAAATAAATTATAGAATGCTATTATTTTTGCATGTATTACCAGCTGTAAGGCATAAGTGCATATATACCAGGTTAGATTAGTATTATATAAAGAAAAGTAGGCACCAATATTCACTTATAGAACAGCCTCCTTACCAGGTGCCCTCCAGACACTTAATTATAGACAATCTGTTAACTAATTGCTCTCTAGATGTTAAATCGCTTACTGGTCACTTAAAAAATACAAATCTAGATAGTTATATACCCAAGTCTGTGAACAAGATCAAAACGCTACGTGAAGATCGAAGGAACTCTGTGCCATAGTGCTATTTTATACTCTCACATTCTTGTTAACATAGAAGTGAGTAGGCATGAAGCAGATTCTGACTGATCTAGAATCCCAAGGGAAACAACATGGAAATCCACTTACATGATTCCATTGGCTCATTTTCCCCTTTGTCGGACCCTGCGGAAGTAAATATATATCAAAACATTAAAAATACTTCTGTGAACTTCTTTTCAATTGAGAGTAAATTTTATCTAGGCTATATATTTTCTTATACTTTCAGTTTATTAACAAACATTTCACAATGAACGAGTACATAACATTCAAGGTATTTCCTTACTGTTCATATCATTTAGGAAATCTGAACTTTGTCTTAAGTTATTCTAAACTACTTCAAATACAGTCCGTTCTCGGTATTTGCAATGGTATGGTTCCCCACAAACATCACGAACCACAAAACTGCGAATACCGGAAACATGCACCTATAGGAAAGAGGGGTTAGGTTCCAGCTATACCAATTTTTCCTCAAAATTGCAAAAAGTGAATACATATTCCTATTGGAGATATAGGGTTTGGTTCCTGCATTGGACAACACAACAAAAACCAAAGAAACATAGGCATATTTTCAAAGCACTTAGCCTTCCATAGAAACCTATGGAACTTTGGAAGGCTAAGTGCTTTGAAAATGAGCCCCTATATAGTGTTTTGCAAAAAATATATATATTTTTATTTGCTGAACCCTTACAGTACTGTAGAAACACCCTCAAATTAAAGAAAATAAATACTGTATAGTATACTGCAGGGGTAGGCAACTCCGGTCCTCGACAGCCGCAGGCAGGTCAGGTTTTCAGGATATCCACAATGAATATGCAGGAGATAGATTTGCAAGCACTTCCTCCATGGTATGCAAATCCATCTCCTGCATATTCATTGTGGATATCTTGAAAACCTGACCTGCCTGCGGCTCTCGAGGACCGGAGTTGCCTACCCCTGGTATACTGCACAACAGTAAGCTATTACTTTATTATGATTTTGCAGCCATATTTGTTTACTTGCTGAACCACTCATAGTACATACTGTAGTAACATTTTTAAACTAAAGAAATTGCACAGAACAGTGCTGGAATATACTGTACCATGTTTTTTGCCATCATATTTTACAGGCCTTGCAGTTGGTAAAACTAAGGAGAAAGTGCTTCATAAACATTGTAGCACACCGTAACCAGAAGGCTACAGAAATGGTACATTGCTTGAAAAACCAAACCAACAGCTTTACACAACAGTAATAAAGTGCTGTACTGTACTGGTTTTGTCAACATTAAACAACCCACATTATGAAAACTGTGTTTGAAAACTACAGATCTCGGGAGGGGGACAGGGACAGAGAGATTTGCTCCTCCTGCACAGATTGAGAGGATGAGGGTGTCAAATCAGGCAGGTCAACCTCTGGAGATTGACAGCCTTGCAGAATGATAGTAGATGAAGACAGCAATGCTGGGGGTTAACTTCTGCATGATCTACCTCAGGTGTCTAGGTCTCGCACCTCATTGACTGAAAAAAAAACTGTCAGCCTGTCTGCTTGGCTTTCCTTCTCAAGTCCTTAAGTGTTTCATTTTAAGGGGCAAATGCAGAGCTTGTGAGATGCTTAAATTTTAGACTGTGCTCTAGTGTAGGATCACATTCCTTCATGTCACTGAACATTTCTTCCAGTGTTGACGCCCACTCTGCTATTTCAGCACACGTGAGAGGCACGATTTTTGGAGTCTCAGCCATCTCTTCTTTGTTATTACTGCCCCTGAGGCTTTGTTGACCCCTGTCATCCAGGTTTTCATTGCTGGGCTCTATTTCAGTCTCTGCCAAAATTTCCTCGACATCTTCTTGTGTCATGTCCTCAAAGCCTTCTCTAGGGATTTGTCATGCAAAGTGCATGATGTCTTCCATATTTCTACTCATGTGCAGCTACACCTTCAAATCCCTCGCAGTCCAGCCAAGTTTTTTTTCCAACAATTGTTTATAGTAGCCTGTGCGACACCATCCCAGGCTATCCTGACATAGTTGATTATATTACGTATTGTCATTGTCTTCCAGTAGTCAAGAATGATGGTTGTCTTGTCGACAGCTAGAGCTTCACAGGCCTTCCTGTAAAGCTCTTGCATGTAGTGGCACTTGAAAGCCTTTATTATTTCCTGGTCGAGAGGCTGAATGATGGACGTTGTGTTCAAGGGAATAAAGAGAACCTCAACATTGGGATGTGCATTTTCAAGGTCTGCATGAAAGTGTACTGGTGCATTATCCAAACTCAGTAGTACCTTAAAGGCAAAGTTCTCAAGGTGGAGAAACCGTTAAGCTTCTGGAACAAAACAGCTGTTGAACCAATCCCAGAATAATTTGGATGTCATCCAAGCTTTGCGGTTCCATCTCCAATGGACTGGCATGCAGTTTAGGTTCTTTCCTTTAACATTATGAGGATTTTGGGCTTTGTACACCATAAGAGGCTTGCATTTGAAATTGTCCTCGATATTGGTACTCTAAAACAGGGTGAGGGTGATGTGATCTTTAAATGCCTTACAAACCAGGGGCTTTGGCTGCTATTTTTGTTATATATGTCCATTTGCCAGCCTGTTTGTAAAACAGTCTCATTGACATTAAAGACCTGCTCTGGCACATAACCCTTTTCTTCTATCACACTTAGCAGGGATGTTTTAAATTCTTCTGCAGCTTCATGTCAGCTGAACCTGCCTCGCAACAAAGACTTACATTTTTAAGCGCATATTTTTTTTAAAACATGCAAGCCAGACAGAACTAGCAGAAAAGGGTTTCACGGTTTCCTGGCCCTGGGTGACATGTTTATAAATCTGTTTGGCTTTCATCCTCATAGCAATACTGTTCACAGTGCTTTTTTTTTTTTTCTTCATCCACTATTTGCATTATCCACAAATTTAACTGCTTTTCCATTGATTCATCATGGACCACAGATGTTGTTTTGGAACTTTCTGGTGCTGCTTCATGAACAGACCGCTGGATCTCTTCCTCTTTTTGCCAGATGGATCGGATTGTTGATTCATTAACCTTACATTTACGGCCAACAGCAGAAACAGAAATGCCAGAAGGAAGCTTAACACACCTATTTTGTTACTAAGACACTTCACTTAGTACATAAGAACCGCCATACTGGGAAAAGACCAAGGGTACATCAAGCCCAGCATCCTGCCTCCGACAGTGGCCAATTCAGGCTCCAATAACCCAGCAAACCCCCCCCCCCCCTCTCAAAAAACAAACAACTTAATTCTTAATAATGTTCAATGGACTTTTCCCTCAGGAATCTGTCCAAACCCCTTTTAAATTCCGTAAGGCCAGCTGTCACTACATTTTCCGGCAATGAGTTCCAGAGTCTAACTACACGCTGAGTAAATAAAAACTTTCTCCTATTTGTTTTAAATCTATAATATTCTAGCTTCATCTTGTGTACCCTGGTTTTGTTGTTGTTTGAAAGTGTAAACAAACGCTTCACATCTGTCCACTCTACTCCGCTCATTATCTTGTAGACTTCTTTCATATCACCCCTCAGCCGCCTTTTCTCCAAGCTGAAGAGCCCTAACCTTCTCAGCCTTTCCTCACAGGGAAGTCGTTCCATTCCCTTTATCATTTTCGTCACCCTTCTCTGCAATTTCTCTAATTGTTTTATATCTTTTTTGAGATGCGGCGACCAGAATTGGACACACTATTCTAGGTGCGTTCGCACCATGGTGCAACGGCATCATAACGTCCTTGTGTTTGTTTTCCATCCCTTTCCTAATAATACTCAACATTCTGTGCGCCTTTTAAGTCTAAGAGTAGTAAATACAACCACTAGCACTTGGGTTGCTACAAAATTCATACATTCTGTGCTGTCTCTCCTTTTCTCTCTACATCAACACAGGGCACACTATAGCACATCTCATGTCTACATAATCAGACAATAAATGAAAAAGTGCAATGATAGATAAGTTAGTAGGATCAAGGGTATACATCACAGGTAATGATGTCACTGGATGATACCAATTTATAGCAGAATTCTACAAACATTGAGAAATACAGTAAAAAAAAACAAACCCCAAACCAGTAACAAAATCACTATTTACATCATGGCTGCACAAATGACTGAAGCCTATTCCTAATGGAATAACAGAGTTTGAAAGTGATTAGGTTACAGCTGAGAGCATTACTGGTAGTAATCAGGGTGGTTCATTAACCTTGATCTTGGTCGTTGGAAGAGATCCCTAGGGAGACATCTGTGATGTTCTCAGGGTTCAGGTGGGTAATGGCATCAGAGATTCTGTCCAGAGATATGAGTGCCTCTGCTGCATACAAATGACCCAAAAATCTGCAAAATCCAACACACAACTGCAAATTTAGACTTGAAGCAATATAATAATTCTTGATACCATACAGGAGAAAATATATTCCTAACTTTATGGCAGGAATGCAGTGAATTTATAATCCTTAAACATACATCTACGAATTGTGGATTTACTTATGTGCTTTCATCAAAATATGCTTTTAGCATTAACTTGTTTAAATTTATTTTCAATAAACCAAGGAATTTTCATTCAGAGTGCATTATGTTTTTGTTCTTCCCAAATTTTCATTCCAAGTGAGTTAAATCAAAGACAGCTCACAAATATTACCAAAGGACATGCGAAAAACAATACTGAGGGTTTTTTTTCCCCTCAAACTTTTCATGATAGAGCTCAACTAGTGATTCCTTTGCAAAACAGAAATATGTTGCCAGAGTTCTAAATTCACTTGTTGCTATTGTCAAATAAAAAGCTGAGGAACAATCAGCCAAAAATCATAAAACATTTCTATATGGAGAAAATCGCCTTTGTCTTTTTGTCTCTTATAAACACAAATTATAGAAACAATTCTGAATAAACACCTATTAGGGATGTGCATTTGGTTCATTAGTGTGCCTGAAAAAATGTAGAGGCCATTATAGTAACATGTAGTAAAATCTGAGCTTAGCGTGTCCCAACACTGGACTTTCCCCACATACTAAGTTCAGCTTTTACACGGTATTTTTAAACGCTCTTTTCTTTATTTTTGCATATCATGCACTATGTTGCCATTAGTGTGCAGTACCTACAAAATCCAGGAGTACTTACTGCCTCCTATTTAGGGAGTGCTAAGCGCTCCCATGTTAACCCAGCATTAACCAGTTATAGCATGCGTAATCCTAACACTCCAGTTGGTTAATGCTTCCATGTCCATTTTCTGCCCATGACACGCCTCCTGGAAACAAATATTTTGAAAAAATAAGTAACGTGTGGGTTAGCATGCGCAAACAGGCAAAGTACCACTCAACGCTTTTAGCACACTTTGCTGCAGTCTGTTTTCACACAACACACTGTGTGTGTTAGGGTTTAACATCCTCTAATAAAAGGGCCCCTTAGTGTGCGCCGAAGTGATTAGAAGCACAATAGACTGAAGGAAGTGACTTCGTCAGCTTAGATGACTGCACAACCCAAGTGCTCCAGACTCATCTGTAATTTTCTTCATCAACCAACATTCAGAATTAATTCTTCCTTAACCTTCCTCCTGCACATCACAGTGAGTGCACTGATGGCCTCAAAATCAAAACTGGCCAAAGTGAGGAAGCACGCGAAACCGCTCCACGGTCTGCTAGCAAGGCCCTGTACCACATGGAATTCCCAGTGCGAGTGGTGCCACAGGACTCAGGCCGAGTCCTCAATGGAAGAAGAGGAAGACTGGAGCTTGGACAGTGATCTGGCACAAGACTTGAAGCGCTGCCTGGGTAGCCTTTGTCAGGAGTTGATATTTATTTATTGCGAACATTTCGATCTCACATATTCCCACCAAGGCAGGCTCTATGTGGCGTACAATGTTAGGAGAAAAGTACAACATAATAGCAGTAGTGCAACGCAGAGGATAAAGGAGATAAGGGGAAGGGAGGGAAAACTGCAGGAGAAAGGAAGGCGGAGATGCAGAAGATCAGGCAGCTGAGGAGAATGATCGATCACATAGGTAGGTCTTCAAGGATTTCTTGAATAGACTGTGATCAGTTGTCTCTTTTAACGCTGATGGCAGAGCATTCCAATAACGGGGACACTGGAAGCAAAATGAAGAGGCAAAGAGAGCTTGTATCTTAAGTTCCTGCAGTTAGGATAGTGGAGATTGAGGTAGGTGCGGGATGACTGCACAGAATTTCTGGGTGGGAGGTCGACCAGGCTGAACATGTAGGCTGGAGCGTCCCCATGTATAATCTTGTGGGTAAGAGCACAGACTTTGAATTCAATCCGCTCTTTGATCGGGAGTCAGTGGAGCTTCTCACGAAGGGGCGTAGCTGCCTCAAATTGAGATTTGCCAAATAGCAGCCTCGCCGCCGTGTTCTGCGCAGTTTGGAGTTTAAGGGCATGCTCCTTACAACCAGTGTAAATTCCATTGCAGTAGTCGAAATGGCTCAAGATGAGGGAATGGATTAGTGTCCTGAACTGGGCAAATGGTAGGTACTGCTTGATACGCCTGAGGGACCTCATGGACAGGAACATTCGCTTCGTAATTGACGAGACTTGAAGTTCAAGAGTCAAGTGGTGATCCAGAATGACCCCAAGGAGTTTCAAACTTGCTGCGACAGGAATGGAGAAGTTCTGCGCAGTAACCGTGCCCGGTATAGACTTGTTGAACTGGGAGGAGAGGATGAGGCACTGCGTTTTTTCCCGATTAAGCTTGAACTTGAATGTGTTAGCCCAATTGACCATGATGGCGAGACTGTCCTGAATTTCCGCTGAGATTTCAGCTATGGAAGACCGAAAGGGGATGTAGATAGTCACATTGTCAGCAAAGATGTAGGGAATCAGGCCATGGTTGTGAAGGGCCGTTGCTAGAGGTATCAGCATGATGTCGAACAGGGTACGCGAAAGGGTGAGCCTTGAGGAACCCCACAACGAGATTTCCAGGAAGGTGAAATAGAGGATTGGACTTTGACCCGATAGGATCGGCAGGACAGAAATTCCCGAAACCAATCCAAGACAGTACCTCCAACACCATTTTCAGCTAGTAACATGAAGAGGAGATTGTGGTCAACCATGTCGAACGCGCTCGACATATCAAACTGAAGAAGTAAGATGTTTTTACCAAAAGACAGCTCTTTTCTAAAGTTTGACAGGAGAGTAACTAGTATTGTCTCGGTACTGTGGTGAGGCTGAAATACAAGGTGGAGGAACATACAGAAGTCTTGACTGAGGCACATGCTCAAATAGTTGTGCTCCTTTTGAAAACAGAGGAGCTGCAATTTAAGATTGATATTTGGAAAGCAGAGGGAGAAGTATAAACCTCCTGTCACGTATACACAACAGGAACCTAGGTTTGTGAGCCCTTGGGCCACTGCCGAGGAGCGGCAGCGGCAGGAGAATCACCCCAACACAAGACAAGGCAGACCGGAACTGGAACACAGTGGACCGGAGCAAGGCTTCACCTGCACCTGGCCGCTTTTCACCAGAAGTTGAGCTTCTGGCTTCAGGTGGCCGGCAGGACTTACAGGACAGGACAGGGAGGCAGGACTGCAGGACACAGCAGCAAGCTGACAAATAGCAGGTAACACTAGAAACACGCTGGGTTCCAGGAAAACAGCAGGCAAACGAACAATCCAGAAACAAGCCGGGTCAGGGCAGGCTGTAGGCAGAAGAATAGTCCAATAACAATCTGGGTCTGGGCAGGCAGAAGAATAGTCCAATAAACAATCCGGGTCTGGGCAGGCGGCAGGCAGAAGAATAGTCCAAAAAACAAGCAGAGCAAAAGTCACCAAAACGAAAAGCACAAAGGCACTGCAACAACTCACACCAAAGGAACCCTCTGAAGAACACTGTTGCAAGGCAACTAGGAACCTTACCAGGTGGTTAATAAAGGCAGGTCACAAGGGAGTTCACCAGGTATGGGTGCTGCTTGGTTCCAAAAAACTCCCAAAACAATCTGGAGAGCTGGAAGATCCGGACCGGACCAGCATATCCTCTGGAACATGGGAAACGGTAAACCATCACTTCGCAGCATTCCCCCAGGTCTAAACCCCGGGGACCGAGGTGACTGCGAGCCAGGGACCTGGGCACAACTGTGACACCTTCAGTTTTGGGTTGTCTTGGAGACTGATGATACAGAAGATAGCCCCATTATAGTGCAAACACTATGTGGGCAATTGCTGGAGGGGTGCACTAATCAAGGCCCTGTGTAGTTAGATAGAGTGCACTGGACTTTGGGCCCTTTTGTGCAAAATAAGCCATGGGACATTATACTGCACTTTGTAAAATGCTCAGTTAAGGTGCTGTTCCTGTAGAAAGAATGGAAGAAGGTTCCCCTCCAATTTTAGGATGCAACTATTCCAGTTTACCAGGATGCTTCATTCTTCAACCTGGCAAACAGAGGAAAAATGTGGCCTGTTTTGGACTGCCTCAATAAGGAAAAAAAATGTAATACAGATGGGTATTCCCCTTCAGTCTTTGTTTTGGCACCAGTGAGAAACTACACACAGTGAAGTCAGAGGAGGAAGTCTGGAAAATCTTCAAGGAGATTGGTCTAACAACAATGCCTATGCTGTCCTCCTCAACCATTTCAGCAGTGACTCCATCCTCATGCTTGAAGGTATTCCAATGGCAGAAAGTGTCAGATAAGAGTAGAAGGGGCCGAAAGCCCATTGGGTTGTGAGGAGTTATGCCCGGACATTTGCCTTACTCATCCGCATCAGCTAAGAGGCATGGCACTATTTTAGCTATGCTTTTGACTACTTCACTGACTACTGTGACTTGTTAAAGGGGACTGTGTGAATGTAAGAGTGTATGTGTTCTTTATGTTGGGTGGCTAATGGATGTTTGGCTTGCATGGGCTTTACATCTGCCATTTGGATGCCTAGTCTTCCAATTTCCTAAGGTCTTCCTGCAATATTTCACAGACCACACCTGTTTTAACAACCTTGAATAGTTTTGTGTCATCTGTAAATTTAATCACCTCACTCGTTGTTCCGATTTCCATATCATTTATAAATATGTTAAATAGCACCAGTACTGTTTTCTGTCCAATAACCAGTTCCTAATCCACACCAGAACATTGCCTCCTATCCCATGACTCTTTAATTTTCTCAGGAGTCTCTCATGAGAAACTATCAAAAGCTTTCTGAAAATCTAGATAAACTACATCACCTTTTTCCACATGTTTATTCATGCCTTGAAACAAATGAAACAAACTGACGAGGCAGATTTCCCTTGACTGAACCCATGCTGACTCTGTCCCATTAAACCCTGTTTGTCTATGTGTTCTGTAATTTTATTCTTTATAATAGTTTCTACTATTTTTCCCAGCACCGACGTCAGGCTTACCAGCCTAATTTCCCAGATCATTCCTGGAATATTTTTAAAAATCGGCGTCACATTGGACACCCTCCAATCTTCAATTAACAACAGGTTACATATTACTAACAGGAGATCAGCAATTTCATGCTTGAATTCTTTGAGAACCCGTGGATGTATGCCATCCGATCCAAGTGATTTACTACTCTTTAATTTGTCAATTTGGCTCAGTACATCTTCCAGGTTCACAGAGATTTTTTTTTTGAGTTCCTCCGCATCACCATCCTTGAAAACCATTTCCGGTACAGGCAGATCTCTTACATCTTCTTCCGTAAAGACAGAAGCAAAGAACTCATTCATTTTCTCTGCTGTGGCCTTGTCCTCCCTGAGTGCCCCTTTTGCTCCTTTGTGATCTAACGGTCCCACAGATTCCCTTGCAGGTTTTCTGCTTTTGATGTACCTGAAAAAGTTATTATTATTTTTTTTTTATTACATTTGTACCCCGCGCTTTCCCACTCATGGCAGGCTCAATGCGGCTTACATATTATATACAGGTACTTATTTGTACCTGGGGCAATGGAGGGTTAAGTGACTTGCCCAGAGTCACAAGGAGCTGCCTGTGCCTGAAGTGGGAATCGAAATCAGTTCCCCAGGACCAAAGTCCACCACCCTAACCACTAGGCCACTCCTCCACTTGTGAGTTTTAGTCTGTACAGCAAGTTTCTCTTTATATTCTCTTTTAGTCTTCTTTATTAATGCTTTGCATCTGACTTGCCAGTGCTTATGTTGCTTCTTATTTTCTTCACCTGGATCCTTTTTCCATTCTTTGAAGGACATTATTTTGGCTGCAATAGCCTCTTTCACTTCACCTTTTAACCGTGCTGGCTGTCATTTTCTCTTCTTTCCATCCTTCCATCTTTGCAAATGCATGGAATGTATCTGGTCTGAGCTTCCAAGATGGTATTTTTGAATAATGTCCACGCCCAATTTAGTATCCTAACCTTTGCAGCTGATCCTTTTAGCTTCTTTTTAACCATTTTCCTCATTTTATTATTCCCGTCCTTTTGAAAATTAAATGCAGCTACAGTAGATTTCCTTTGTGGGTTCTTCAGATAGTACCTCAAACTTGATCATGTTATGATCATTGTTTCTCAGTGGACCCAACACCGCCATCTCTCGTACTATGCCCTTCATACCACCAAGGACCAGATGCAAAATGGCTCTCCCTCTTTTCGGTTCCTGGACCAGTTGCTCCAAGAAGCAGTCATTTATTACAACTAGAAATGTTCTCTCCCTGGCACTCCCTGATGTAACATTTATCCAGTCAATATAGTGTTGCCCAATTTGCCAGCTTTCCTAATTTCTGTAAACATTTTTTAATCTGTCTGTTCGTTCAGCCCTACAAGAATATTCCTTCCCTTCATACATGGAATTTCTATCCATAATGATTCCATGCTGCTGTTTCATATGGAATGTTTATTTTATTTGATTCAGCTCCCTCTTTAACATATAGTTCAACCCCCCCCCCCCCCCCCAACTTGATCCTTTCGATCTTTACGATACGATTTGTACCCTCCTTTCACCAAGTCTCTGAGATGCCTATTATATGTACCTCATCATTTAGTGCTAGATACTCTAACTCTCCCATCTTATTTTTTAGGTTTCTACTGTAGTATTTGTATTCAGGCACTTCAGATTGTGTTTTTAACTTGGATCTATAAGCTGCTTAGAAGTTGACGGGGATAATGTGCATCCTTTATCCTGCTCTCTCATTAAGCGAACCTGGCTTACTTTCAGCAGTTGAAACCTCTCTACTGGATTTCCCTAAATATCCTATTTCAACAGTATCCTTCTGGTTCTATCCCGGTTAAGGTGGAGCCCATCCTTTCGGAACAGTCTCCTCATTTCCCAGAATGTTGCCCTGTTCAGAACAGATCTAAATCCTTCATTCTTGCACCATCGTCTCAACCACACATTGAGACTTCGGAGCTCTGCCTGCCTTTTGGGTCTTGCGCGTGGAATGGGGAACGTTTCTGAAAATGCTACCCTGGAGGATCTGGACTTCAGCTTTCTACCTAAGAGCCTAAATTTGGCTTCTAGATTTTCCCTCCCACATTTTCCTGTCATTGGTACCCACATGTACCAACACAGCTGGATCCTCCCCAGCAGTATCTAAGATCCTTTCTAGGTGACGCCTGAGGTCTACCACCTTCGCACCAGGCAGGCAAGTGACCAGAAGATCCTCACATCCACCAGCCACCCAGCTAGCTACATGCCTAATGTAGTAAATTGAGGGGTCCAGAGCCCCCCAAGAAGCCTGGAGTGACCTTAAATCTGACTCCATCTCTAAATAGCACTAGTACTGGGGTAATCAAGGAGTTGTGAAGTTCTAAAAGGAATTGCCACTAAGAGAGATGTTAGGTTTAAGGAAAAGATACCAGCCTTATGACAAACTGGATTTATGTCACAGGTTAAACAATGCAGCGAAAGATAGCCTGATACAGCAAAAGCATGTATACTTACAGCCTTTCATCATTAAGTGAAGTCCACAAATCATCATTTGGAATGAGGAGTTTATTTGCCAAGGTACAAGTCAAATCAGTGATTAACAACAGGCACGTACAATCAATTAATTATAGGAATATAATAATCCAGCTGCAAACAGGTGTTAGTTCCTAATCTTTTATAATTTCTCTTACCAATTAAAGGTTTTACAAGGGAAAGCAATTAGGTAATTTGTCAATTCTGCTGGACACATTGGTTTCCCTTGGAGAGAGAGAGTGGCAACCCCTTTCTCTCTAACTTAAACCAGGAAATACCCTGATTTTTATAGGTGCCCTCAGGATATGGATAATATGACAGTAGATATACCTGATTGGATCTATGCTAATGTCATGGTTGTCACTGATTGGCTCATGCTAATGAGTAGCTTCTATCTTGCTAACATGGTTTTGTCTTTAGCTCGCTTGACCACAAATCTTAAGCAAGACCCTGCATCCAGCTACACCTTTCCTTTCTCACACCATGGCTGACCACAATCCTGCTCACAGGAAAGTCTCATTTCTCAACTTGTTTTTCTAACTTACATTAGAGAAAATTCCACTTTGTAACAGATACGGCTTCCATTTTGTGCTGAAATCCTCCATTTTGTTTCCATATCTATTGACCTAACTTTTCCTAATTTAGCTTATTTAGGCCTCAATCCGGGCTACAAACTAGGCCATACTTTTCCAGTAAGCTCCCAGTTATGTCAGCCATCAGATTTCTGACTCAGCCAAGGTCTGTAATGGCCTGAGCTCTATGACTGGGCCCGCCACCATTCCAGTGGGGGGGTCTCTGGTTGTACCATAATTATACATTCCCCACTTGTCACCCCCTCTGGGGAGGGGTGACACAAAGCTCATCAAGCTTGTCATCATCCATTCCAGAAGGTGGCAAGCTATCAAACGAGAGGGCGAGTTTTGGTCTTACAAATTGCTAGAAGGTATGGTGCAAGACAGGAAACTTCATTCTCAGGTGATATATTATTTGGGGCGTATGGAATTCCCTTTATATTACCCAACCCCTTGGGCCTCAATCATGATGTCACCCCTCTTGAGACTTGCTCAAACCTGTAGTGAGAAAGGTTTTATGAATGGGACAAATCCATGAGTTCATCTACAAAATCCCATGAAGTATAGGTATGTGGGTAATAGCAATTTCAGGTGGATCATACTAATAAACACTTTCAGGTCTTTCTATGGCTTCTATTGTATCTGTAGCATAGTGCATGGGGAGATAATCTAATGTATCTGTCTCAGTGGTCCTGGGAAGGAATAATGGTTTTGATTAAGCATTGTTATGGGCTCAACAAATATATGGTTAGAACTCTGATTGCAGGCTGTTTTATGTTGTAGGTATTCAGAATCCTTAAACAGGTCGGAATTCCTGGACCTTACTATTACTCATCATTGGCATCCAATCATGAGCACTAAAAAGTGGATAGCAAGTATGAGGTTGCCTCATACAGCAAAAATGGTCAATCCTAGGAAAATTTATATTAACAAAGGTCATGCATGGATCTTGACATATGCATAATGACCTGGCAGTATGGGAAGCATTTTATATATCCGTTACCCCACTTGGAGCTTAGTCAAACCTACAGAAAGACATGCAGCTTAAGTAAGCCTACACCAAAGTTAAACAAATGCATAACTGGTTGATACTAACAGGGTTTACACCTACATTATGATATCTTAGCCAGTATTAGGGTTTGATGTTACCCTTGTATCTGAGCAATATCAACTTCAATTTAAATTACATAAACAGAAATGGCAGAAGAGAGTTTCAAAACCAATACAACAAGAGAAAATAAAGACAATTATAGTCCAATTCTGACTGTCCATTCATAATAGAGAGTGTGTCATTAGCTAGAAAGGGAATAACAAAAAACAAAATAAAATTGAACTTTTCAATCAGGATTATTGCTAAACTGGAAATAAAACAAAATATGAGTCTATAATGTCCATAAACAGCAACAGTAAATCTCAAATTAAGTATCAGTTGGTTCTGAATTCTCTTTCATCTATCATGGTTGAGGCGGTGGAAGGATTTACATGTTTGTAATTCTAGCATATCAGAGCCCACTTGCCAAAAGTATGTGGAAAGAACATGCCTTCCAAAGCTCATGGTAGTACAAGCTATAATGTTGGAGGTTCCAGTTTCTCTGAAGAAGGTGGCAGTGGCAATTAAATCTCTGCCCACAAATAAAGCTTCTGTTTTAGATGGTTTTCCCAATAAGTTTATCAAATATTTGCCCCAGAACTAGTTCCCCTATTAAGGGACCTCTTCAATGATGGAGTACAAAAGATGAAGAGCTCCAACTTATGATTTAATGAACCCTTAAAATTATTACAGCAACAGTGTAGGAAACTGGAGAAAATATGGTTGCAGAGGAGATTAGAACAAGATAGATTAAACTGGAAGAAACAGGTTAGTACCTGTAAGTCATCATTAAAATCCTCTAGGAAACGCTATTCCCAAATAATTGGAATTGTGGCTTTAGATTCTAAAGCCCTTTTTAGAGTAGCCAAATCATTAACCAGCATTTCACACATCTTATTAGACAAGGTAACATTAATATCCCTTCTGCTCAAGAGCTGGACAACTTTTTTCAAGACAATATTAATAAGATTAGGGCTACTCTCCCACCATTGGATTTTTCTTCCTTGAGTGAATACTCCAATCCTACTATTTTGGGTACTGGTAGATCAGGTCTGGAATTCATTCCTACCAGTAGATATTGATGGTGTTAAGTGTTTTTTTGAAAAAAGTATACATCATCTCAGTGCCAACTGGCTAACTGCCCTGTATATCTTGTTAAGACTTCCTCATCTATATTACTAGAGTGGCTAAACTTAGGTCTTCAGCAAGGAACGTTTCCCAAGTAGAGACATATTCTCGGTGCGAGAGGATAGTGTGTCCCCCATATTGTTCTAAAACCCGTACCAAAAGATCCATCAGGGAACCTATTTGCTGTATCTAATTATCGTCCTGTTGCCCCTATCTTTTTACTTGTTAAGATAATGGCGACAACAGTGACTGTTCAAATGGTTACTTATTTAAAAGATCTATAACAACCTAAATTGGACCATGCGATTTCAAAATACACTCATATTTGAATGAGGGGGAAGTCTCATTAAACACCAGGTCCTGGGGTTTTTTTTGCTTCAAAGACCTCTTTGGTGCTGAGTTTAATCATCGACAAAAATCCCCTTCTTTCCATTGGTGGCACAAAATTTTTTTTTAAAGTAATATGTAGATACAAAACCATGAAAAATTAACCAATGATAAACTGTTGTATCTTCAACAGGGTGGCACATTTGAAACATTAATCAGTGAATAAACTATTGTATCTTCAGCAGAGCAGCACTTGTCTTAGACTCTGTATGTCCCGACGGACATCTGTTTCGCCGCTGTTGGTTTTTTCAAGGGAATGAGTCAAAGTGTAGCAGAGCCAGTTAAAATTTAGCCATAGGGAGGCAGTGAAATTGCTACAATATGACTGGCTCCGCTACACTTTGACTCGCTCCCTTGAAAAAACAGAGCCGGAAGGGGCCCATACACGGAGGCAGTGGAATTGTTAAATTTTAACTGGCACCGCAACAATGACTCGTTTCCTGAAAAAGCCGACGGCGGTGAATCAGATGTCTGTCAGGACACACAGAGTCTATGATAAGTGTTAAGTGCTACTCTGCTGAAGATACAACAATTTAGAGTCTAAGACAAGTGCTACTCTGCTGAAGATACAGTTTATTCACCGGTTAATTTTTCACGGTTTTGTATCTACATATTACTTAAAAAAAATTTTTGTGGCACCAATGGATGGAGGGTTTTTTTTGTTGATGATTAAACTCAGCACCAAAGAGGTCTTTGAAGGAAAAAAAACAGAACCTGTTTAATGAGACTTTTCCCCCACATTCAAGTATGAGTGTATTTTGAGATTGCATGGTCCAATTTAGGTTTTATACATTTTTGTGGCATAGTTGGGACCATGATATTGAGCCTTCCATTGAATAGTAATTAAGCGTACTTATTTAAGAGATCTTCGCCTACATTCCTCCCAATCTGGATTTAGAAGTAACTATAGTACAGAAACTGTCCTTTCTTCTCTAGTAGGTATAGCTAAGACATGGCTGAGTAAAAGGTGTAAAGCTTTACTAATTCAATTTGATCTGGCAGCTGCATTTCATGTTGTGGACCATCAGGTCTTACTATATTTACTTGAGACTGGCATCGGAGATGCAGTTCTGAATTGGTTTGAAGGTTTTTTAGTTTCAAGTAGATATACTGTAAAGATGAATAAATTCCCTTTCAGTGTCTTGATTAAATGGTTGTGGAGTTCCCCCGGGATCCCTTTTATCATCTATTCTGTTTAATGTAATTCTACTTTCCATTGGGAGGACGCTAGAAAAGAATGGGATAGAACATTTTATTTATTCTGACAATGTGATTATTACTTTCTATTCCTAGTCCTACGTTTGATATTAGAATACAAGTAGAATGTTGTGTCAACATTGTAGAGAAATGGGTGTCAAGTCACAGGTTAAAACTGTCGAGAAAACCAAATTTTTTATTGTCTTTTCCTCATTTCAATCTCCATGGCATCAGAATCAGAATATTCATAGGACTGATTTTCTTTTGGTTTTGGGAATGAATGTCCTGGGAATTATATTGGATAGTACTTTTTCATTTGACAAATTGCTCATCTTGCGAAAAAAAATAACATTTTTTACAACATTTACATCGAATCCGTAATCGTTTTGAATCTTTCCAATTCAAACTCTTGACACAAGCATTAATTTTAAGTCAATTAGATTATTTTTAACTTTTTGTATGTAGGTTGCAATTCTTTTTTGTTGAGAAAATTGCAGACGTTGCAGAATACAGCCACCAGACTGGTTTACGCTGTGGGAAAATATGAGCAAGTAACCCCTCTTTTGTTTAAAGCTCATTGGTTGAATGTTTATGGCAGGATTATGTTTAAACGCTACACAATGTTATTTAAGATACTTCATGGCTTAGCACCATATTACATGTGTTCCCTTATTAACCATCCTACTATGGAAATACTTTCAAAATTATGAGATCCCCTTGTATTGCATTTTCTTTCTTTTAAAGGAGTTTGTTATCTGCAGTGTGTTTCTTCTAGCAAAAAAGGTGCCGGTACTCAAATGCCAGGCCGCCCTTCAGGGGTGGGGTGATCACCGAGGGGCTCACCCCACAATAGCCAGGACCCCTGCAATCAGTCACAGAATCTATGACAAGGCAGAATTGGTGTGTAGAGCTGGAGCTCTTTCATTAAAACTTGGGAACCATGAGTCAAGTTTAGCACACAATGGAAAAGGTGCCGGTACTCAGTACCCCCAAGTACCCCCTCAAAAAAGCCCTGGTTATCTGACAATTTTTAAATCATCTTTTCTGTATCTGTCTGCCAGTTTTTGGAATGGTCTTCTGAGAAATGTTAGATACCTGTTGAGCAATTTGAATTTTAGGAAGCATTTGAAAATTGCTTTTTTGAAAATACTTGAATTAGTTTTTTAACATTGTAATTTTTAGTGTTATTTTTAATACATAAAATTTCACTGGGTTATTCCCAGTTTTGGTTTGTAATCTACGGTGAGCTGTCCAGGTTTTCACAGAAAATAAGCATTTATATTGTGTCATTCCTAAGGAAAAGAATGATGAAAGAGTGCTCCTCCTATCAACCTATTTCAGTTTTAAATTCTGATGTTAAGATAGTGGCTAATGTTTTAGCGACTCATCTGAGCTCTGTTTTGCTACATCTTGTGCATCCTGACCAGGTGGGCTTTATTCAGCATTGGCAGGCTGCAGACAATATCAGATATGTTGAACCTTGTGTTTATAGTTCAGTATGAGAAAAATCCAGCTTACCTATTAAATATTGATGATGAGAAAGTCTTAGTTCGGCTCCAGTGGAGATTCTTGGCTTGACTGTTCGATAAAAATTTTCAGGCCTGAGTGAAGGCGTTATACTTTGATCCAAAGGCTTGTGTGCCAGGGCTTGTTTCTCTTTGTGGACGACTGGACATCGTAAATATTTAGGAGTGAATTTGACAACTACATATGGAGATCTTTTTCATGCTAATTACACCCATCTCCTTTGGGAATTTCAGGTGGATTTGATTCAATAGGCCTTGCTGCCTTTCTCATGGTTTACTAGGATAGCCTCTTATGCCTCCAAAACAATTTTTTGATGCTCTTCATAACAAGATCTTTCATTTTATCTGGCAAAATAAGTGACCGTGTATCGCCAGGATGATGATACATAGGGCCCGCACGGTTGGTAGATTGTGCTAAAGAAAAAAAATTGTGCAGTGCTGGAATGGTTTCAAAACTGAGATTCCAAGTTGTGGATTTGGCTGGAACACTGGCTGATGGGCCCTGTACCACTCTCTTATGTGATCTCATTGTTTCCCCATTGTCAGTGCCTACAAGATTAATGCTCCTCAGCATCAACTGCAGGCACAGAATCATATGTGCACTGGTCCTCATTTTTATATCTCCAAGCATACCTCATATTATGTTTAACCCCCAGTTTTTACTGGGGTTGCTTCCTGGTTCTTACCAAACCTGGAGGTCGCAGGGTCTAGAGTGCTTGCGGCAGTTCGCAGTTATTTTGAGAATTTTGACTTCCTGTTACATACTTACTCTCTACCTCCACACCATCATTATGTCTATTTGCAGCTGGTGCATTTCCTAACTAGAAAGCATGTTGGACTTCCAGGACCCAGCCTATTTGCAAGAGCTGTGTGAAGACGATTTGTTTACTAAGGGCTTGATCTCTGCTTTTCACAGATGTGCGTCAGCAGAAATCAGCTCCTGTTGCTCATTAGCATAAGTGGGAGTTGGAATTGGGGGTGAACTATACTGCTGCTGACTGGAAAAAGATGGAGGCTGAAGTATATTGTACTTCCAAAGACGTGAACTTGCAGGAAAATTTGGTTAAAGTGATGAATCATTGGTACCTTACACTGGTGTACCTACATCACTGTTATTGTTGGAGATTATGTGGCGAATCGGGATCTACTGTTTGAGGCTTACTGGTGAGCAATACAATGCCATGTCCAAATCTTATTGGGATATAAAATTCTGTGGGACCCTTGCATTTTTTTAATAGATCTATCTTGGGTCTTACTATAGACAAACCTTTTCAAGTTTAACAGTGCCTGATTGCTGCCAGGATAATACTGGCTTGGAAAAGCCCGGAGCCCCCTTCTATTCGGGCCTGGAAGCCTGTTTGCAATTTATTTGTATCATGGGCAAGCTTAGAGCTATGTACTTGAAGGCTCTGGGGAAATGGGAAAAGTTGTGGGGCCCTCTTGTTAATTCGTGCATATGAGAGGAAAGTTATCTTTTTCTAATTCCTTGCTTTTTATGAGGCTGGGGAGTAAGGTCTTTTGAGTACAGGAGTTTGGCTGTGCTGGTAGTTGGGGGTGGGGGATTTTAAAAAAATGTATATAAAGTGAGGTTATACTGAGTTTCTACTCTTGCATTGTTTTACTGTTTGTTTTTCTCAAGAGTGAAATGTGTTTCTTGGATTTGCATGGCTCTAGTGATTTACATGGGTGTTTGCTTTTATGTTCATAATGTTACACAGTGTTTTGTGTTGCACTTACTTCAATAAAAGACCTTGTTAAACTAAAAAAAAAAAAAGCAAAGCACGCTAACCTCTACCACTTCCCCTTGGAAGTAAAACCATGCACCTACTGTCCTCTTTATTAAGAAATATTTTCTAATGTTATTCATAAGCCTATCATTTGGAGCTTCATACCATGATATCTTGTTCTACAGTTTTCTTTCTACTGAAATATGTCTGCTTTCTGTGGATTATTTAAATTTATGACATATCTGAATGACTTTACACCCTCTCTCATCTCTCCTTTCGGATGTACACATTTTAAGCCCAGAATTACAGGGAAGGCAGTCAAGCAATATTTGTGTGAAGCCAGAGAAAAAAAAAAAAACACATAAGATTTATTCTCACATCAATGGCAAATTCTTTCACTTGAAACTATATAATCTTTTGATAGATTATTTCCCAGAAGCCAAGGGCACTTGCTCAAATAATCCGAAATCATGTATTATTTCTCTTAACATCTAGGCTGTGAGGATATGAAGCCTTGGTTCTGAGTTACTAGTCCTGAGAAGTATTATAGAGTCATTGGTTTCTCAACAAACATGTGCAGTCAGACTTAAGACTTTGTAGTTTGAAAAGCTAAGGGAGTGTCCCAGGTGGGCTCCCACTAGATTGTGTCACCTCATCTATTAAGATGTTTCATCCTGCTTGTCCTTGGAGAAATAAATATATTTTACCTTGCCACTTTATTTGAAGTTCCATTATTACATATTTTGCTTTTGAAAATACAATACTTGCCTGCAGATTTATTTTGTTGTTTCCTTCTCAATTTAATTTCTTATATTTGCTTTTAATGCATTTTCTTCTGTCTATATAATCTTTGCTGTCCTATCCTCATCCCCTTTACAAAGTTGTCACATCTTTGATTTTCTCTGGCGGGGCTAGTGCTGGGCAGACTTATACGGTCTATGCCGGGGCTGGTAGTTGGGAGGCGGGACTAGTGCTGGGCAGACTTATACGGTTTGTGCTGGGGCTGGTGGTTGGGCGGCGGGGATACTGCTGGACAGACTTATACGGTCTGTGCCATGGCTGGTGGTGGGAGGCGGGACTGGTAGTTGGGAGGTGAGGATAGTGCTGGGCAGACTTATACAGTCTGTGCCAGAGCTGATGGTGGGAGGCGGGGTTGGGGCTGGCCAGACTTATACGGTCTGTGCCCTGAAGAGGACAGTACAAATAAAATAGTAGCCGATATGAATTTTTATCTTCTTGGGCAGACTGGATGGACCGTGCAGGTCTTTTTCTGCCGTCATCTACTATGTTACTATGTTAAATGTCTCATCATTTAATTTCATTATATTTGTATCCTGCCTATCAAAGTCTCAGCAGGTGACAAACAATGACTTAGACAAATATATCATAAAATATACAAGCAATAAAAACCAAGAATGTCTACTCAATTTTTTTTGCTTCTTCCATCCAGTTTCTCCTCCCATTAGCCCCTATTCTTTTCTATTTTTATCTTGTTTTCCCCTTTAACAAGTTTTTGTAACCTCCTCAGCAGATTATTCAGAAAATTATTTTCCTCATTTTGAAGAGCAGATTAAACTGAAATGTCAATGGAGTATATAATTTCTAACTGCTTCAATGGACTGAGATCAGCTTAGTATGAATAGAAATCAGTATTCTTAATTAAAAAATTTAGAATATGTGATTAATAGTATTTAACATCAATTCTGAATCAATACTAGAGCCATGCTATTTTGGGTTTAAAAAAAAGATGAAAAAATTACAGCAGCAAAGCTCAAACTTACTTAAGAGATCCTGACAATTTTGGCTGCTGAAGAAGTTTCTCTGCATGATTCAAAGCCATAAGGTTGTCACCCAAAGCCAAAGAGACATAAGCACTACAAGCAAGTATTGAGCACCTGCAGAAGAAAAAGAAAAACATTTTTTAAATGAAATATTTTAAATGGTTTACAAAAACAGAACCTATATGTAATACAAAGACATTTCTCCTCTACTTAAATTTGCTTTTCACATTTTGTGGTTTCACTAGAAAATATTTAAGTTCAGAAAAGAAAAGTTATGGCACTGGTTAAGATGACATTTGAACACAAACATGTCTCAAACCTCAAACTGCTGTTATCCACCTTTATCTGAAAAGTTGCACTCCACAGATAATAGAAAAACAGTTACTTATCTAGAGGTGGTGTTCAGAGGACTGCAGGACTTGAATCCTAACTCACTGATGATGTCACTGACAGAGTTCAGTGCAAAAATCGTCTCCCAGAAACTTTCTCTAGAAGCGTTTAGGCCATCTCACCAAGCATGTAAGCTCATACCCATACAACCTCCTCCGTCTTTTATTAACTAAAGGAATAAAACTCTTTTCCTGGAGGTGAGAGGATTCTGAAGATTCAAGTCCCGCTGTCCTCGAAGAACACCTGTTACTGGCAATTTTGTTTTCTTTGAGGACAAGCAGAACTGTGAATCCTCACTCATGGGATTCCCCAGCTATAGTACAGGAGGCCTTCAACAGAAAAATGGGAGAATATAACATGTGTTGCTGCAACAGGCAGGCCATTTTTATCCTAGGAGAGTTGGATTTTATACCCAAAATAGATTCTGCAGGACTGCCTGGCTAAATCTACTGTTGAATTGGGAGTCCTGTTCTAGATGGTAGTGGACATGAATGTATGGACAACTGTCAATGTTGCAGCACTGCAAATCTCCTCGATGGAGGCTGATCTCAAGTGGTCTACAGACGCAGCTATAGCTGACACTATAAGTTGTGAGATGACTTTCTAAGAGCCAGCCTAGCCTGGACATAATGTGGTCTACTAGCCCATTAGAAAATGTGCAATTGATGCTGGCAACTCCCTCTATTTGGGTCAAATTAAATACAAAGCTAGTTGGAATTTCTATGGGCTTTAGTCCACTCCAGATAGAAAGCAAAGGCTCTTTTGCAGTCCAAAGTGTGCAGTGCACTTTCACCTTTATGGGCACGCAGTTTAGGATAAGAAATTGGAAGGACTATTGTAGGCTTAAGGTGCAACTCTGACAACTTTAGGATGGGTGGGTAAAAGCACTCTTTAAAACTTAGTATAAGGTAGATTGGTTACTAAGGCCTGGAGCTTACTGACTCTGCACGCTGAAGTAACCACCACCAAGAATAAGACTTTCAAAGTCAGGTATTTCAAGTGGCAGTTATCTAGCAGCTAAAAAGGAGCTTTCATCAATTGGGTCATTGAGATCCCAAGACACTTGAATTGAAGGCTTCACAAGTGGCAAGGCCTGCAAAAAACAAACTAAAGGCTGTACAGAGATGGGTTTACCTTCTATGTGATGATAAGCTCCATCATCACATAGAAGGTTCGTCTGCACTAAGGTTCGTCTTTTAGAATTATGAAAAATGTAGAAGGTATTCAAGACATTTTTGTGTAGGGCAAGTGAAGAGGCCTAGGACTTTTGCCCTCACATCAGATAGCAAACCTCTTCCTTTTAAAACTGTATGCCCTCTTGATGGATTCTTTTCTGGCAACTAGGAAGACCTGTGAGACATTGTCATGCATGTTCAGGGAAGACCCTGTCAACTTCTCAATAACCAAGCTATGACTATGACAAGGACTATGTTAAGATGCAACAATGTGCACTCTTGTATGATGTGCTGGAAAACACTCCATGGGACTTGATCATATACATAGCCATACTGGGTCAGACCAATGGTCCATCTAATCTAGTATCTTGCTTGTAGCAGTGGCCAATCCAGGTCACAAGTACCTAGCAGAAACCCAATTAGTAGCAACATTCCATGCTACCAATCCCGGGGCAAGCAATGGCTTCTCCTATGTCTATCTCAATAGCAGACTATGGATTGTGGCCGAGTATCGGGCACTGCAAGACCCATGAGTATCTATAATGGAGAAGCAAATGAGAATCATATTTTGGGACATTTCATTCAGAAAAACAGCTGCTCAAATTCGATGGTGACAAAAATATTCTGGCCGGGAGCTCAAGGCCAAAAAATGGCCTATGTAAGCTGATGTAAAAAAAAAACTTAAAAACCAGCAAACAAATCTGATTAAAGAACTATTGGAAAAATGCAGAATATCATAGTGACAGGTTTTACAGATTTTAGCAAAAATAAGCCTGAGGTGCCGAGACAACCGCTAAGAAAAAAACAGGTCTGAGCAACTCCATGGAAAAAACTAAGCTGAGGAGGTCCCATGTGACAGTGGCAGGTGGGAATGGACATTCATGCTCAGTAAGACAACCCAAATGCTTCTAGAAAATATTGCTGTGCCGAGCTCTATCAGTGATGTCACCTATAAGTGAGGATTCACAGTCCTGCTTGTCCTCAGAGAAATCCATTCTTCTTTTTTTGTACACTGAAAACTGTATACTAAATAGCTAGTTATTGGCACTTAAATGTGAAGTGGCTTTGCTGTGAGCAGCAGAATCTGTTCTTTTAATTTTCTTCTAATTCTGTACACATACAAAGCAACAGGGTGCCCATAAAATTTCTCAAAAATACAGTGTGCAAAACCTGTGCAGTTACTACTGAGTGTGCGCCCAGCATTTGCCCTGCAGTTACCACACAGGGCACATAGTTAAGGAGCAATTCTATAACTGGGATCCCCAGTTAAGGGAACAGGGGAGCACCTGTTCTATAATGGCATCTGGATGCCCAGATTTCATCACAGAATGCTTGCACAAACCTGCATTGCAGGGGTACCATTTATGCCAATTCTACGGCAAGTGTAAATGGGCACCGTAAGTGCAGCAAGCAAATGCATACAAGTATTCTGAAGTTGTACATGTAAGTGGCAGTCCCGCCTATGTGTATTTCCCCTTGTAGTTACACACAACAGCATTTATGCGTGCCCCTATAGCATACAAGACAGAGGTGTAGCCTGACCTGCTATTTTCAGAGGGCCCTTCCAATTCCTCCTCCCACCAGCTTAGAAATTCTCCTGCCCTTCCCAAGCTCTCCATCCCCCTGTAGATATATAAAGTACATGTTTGTTTGTATCTTTAACCTTTTTCTCCACCCCCACATCCAACATCTCTCCTCTCTTCCCACCCATCATTTCTGCATCTTTCCCATCCCCTTCCTGCCTGTGGATCGGCAACTCCTCCTTTCTCCAGATCTACCCCATCCCTCCCAGATAAAAGGGGAGTGAGACACCTCTTCTGGGCCCCCTTTACCATGCCACTGGTATAAAATATGCGTAAGTGCACACACTTGTTTTAGAGCTGCCTTTCTATTGCATGGAAAATGCATTGGCAGATAGTACAGTTAAGTGCATCTGTGCTGTCTTGATGCAGTTCCCACCAACTGCTGCAATAAGGACAATCCTTCATGATCAGGACACCAACCCCCTTTCACCCCACCCAATCCCCACAGCATTTACAGAGAAGTGGGGTAGTCTGAAACCTGATTTTTTTTTTTTTTGGGGGGGGGGGGGATTTTTAAATTGCAACAGGCCTGATAACTATATGCCAAAAGCACATAGGAAAGTATAGTGTGCTAACTCAATGTGCAATCCATGTTCATTCTCCACGCATAACCCATCCAGTCCCACCCCGTAACACGGTATGTAGTTTGTGCAAAAAAGTTAGCACATACTGTCATGACAGAACAGAAACCATTACCGGGCTTATGTGCTACTAGTGTATGCAAATTTTCACAAACCAGCTCATTCTATAACAGGTTTCCTAAATTTGAGAACCACTTAAACTTATAGAATACATGCATAAGCGTACATTTTATGTGTGAAAAAGGCAGTAGTGAAATTATCCGCTAGTTTGTATTTATGTGCTGGAATGGCTTAGCACAATCGCGGAGGGGCATTCGTGTGTCATAGATAGCTTACAGAATACTAAAAGTCATGCATGTAAATGCCACATTTAGGCATGCCCATTTATGCCAGCTACAAGTGTGACCTTATGCGCTTTTTTAAAGAAGCTTACAGCCTATGAAAATTTGGTGCCTAAATTTTGACCTGTTATAGAATTTGCCTCCTAACTGCTGGTGCAACTGCACCTCGGGTATTGTGTGCAATTCTGGTCACTGCATCTGAAAAAAAAGATATGGTGGAATTAGAAAAGGTACAGAGAAGGGAGACGAAAATGATAAAGGGGATGGGACGCCTTCCCTATGAGGAAAGGCTAAAGCAGCTAGGGCTCTTTAGCATGGAGAAGACAAGGCTTAGGGGAGATATGATAGAGGTCTATAAAATAATGAGTGGAGTGGAACGGGTAGACGTGAATCATTTGTTTACTCTTTCCAAAAAGACTAGGACTAGGGGGCATGTGATGAAGCTACAAAGTAGTAAATTTAAAACGAATATGTATGTAAAATCCACTGCTTGTTTTAGGATGAGCAGCATATCTTAGAAATAAGCAGTGAATTTTCCCACTGACGGAGATGAGGGAAAGGGAAAAGAGGAGAAAAACTGCATATGGATGGAGAAAATTGGCAAAAACTGGATCCACTCTATACCTCCACCAGTCAAGTGTGCGGAGGATTCAGCTTTTACCTATGGATGTAGAGCAAGAAAGGAGGAAAGTAAAGAAATAAATGGAAAGGAATCCCTGGAAACGGAGTTAAGGGAACAGATAGAGAGCAGAAGAATCAGAGACTGGGCCCGACATGATCAGAAAAACAGTCACCAGACAACAAAGGTAAAAAAAAAATCATTTTATTTTAATTTTAGTGTTTGGAGTATGTCCAATTTGAGAATTTATGTCTGCTATCTTATTTTGCACTGGGTATACTGGAGCTGTAACATCTTACAGAAATTATTTATAGTGAAAAAATTAATTTTTTTTCTCCTATACTGGTATAATATTTTCAACAAAGCCTTTGACACGGTTCTGCACAGGTGACTGATAAATAAATTGAGTGCCCTCAGTATGGGACCTAGAGTAACTGATTGGGTTAAAAATTGGTTGAATGGACCGGAAGTGACGTCACCGCTGCTGATGGCAGCTTAGCTCGATAGCTCCCGATCCACGAGGCCATAATAAGCAATAAAAAGCGGCCATCGGGTGTTTTGAACGGCGAATAGCACGTTCCCACGGACTCTGACAACCACCCGACATGAGCAAAACACAGTCGTCGCGAATTAAAGAACCGGAGAAGCCTGCAGGCGGCGGTTCCAGTCGGGCCTCAAAGCGCCACGAGGTAATGGCGCCGGGCTCACCATCAGACTCAGATTCGGCGCTTTCGTTGGCAGAATCACGCAAGCCACCGGCAAAAAAGGGAGTCTCGGCTGAACTTCGGCAGATTCTAACCGGCATTCAAGAAAACATTCAAAAATCAAAAGATGAAATATTGGAACGAATGGATGTGCTGAGCTCTGATTTAAAAGAACTGGGTGGCAGAGTGGAGGATGTGGAAGTAAGACTGGAAGAGCATGCGGAATCCCTGGTTTCACACGAGGCAAAAATACAAGAAATTGACCGTAAAACCCAGGAACTAACCTACAAAATTGACGATCTTGAAAACAGGGGCAGGAGAAATAATCTCCGCTTTCGAGGAGTCCCTGAGGGAGGAGATACGGAGGATGTTTCTCGAATTGTGCATACCTTATGTGCCTCATTGCTGGGTGACGAGGAGGCCGATGCAGCTTCCATTGAGTTGGACAGAGCGCACAGAGCCCTGGGCCCGCGACAAGATAATAAAGTGCGAGACATCATTGTTCGGTTCCATAAGTTTGAAGTTAAGGAGCAGATACTAAGTTGTGCTCGGAAAACACAGAACTTGGAATTTGGCGGAGCAAAGGTCTCTGTTTATCAAGATTTGTCCCAGTTCACTTTGCAACAGAGAAGGTTGTTGAAGCCCGCACTGGACGTTCTCATAAAGGAACGTATTGCATATAGATGGGGCTTCCCCTTTTCGGTGATCTTTACAATCAAAGGGGCTAAGCATAGAGCCTGCTCACTGCCAGACGCCTGGGCGTCCCTGCATGCGGCGGGGCTGGTGAATTCAGGCACACCTCCGGGAGCGGTGGCACCCGCCACTAAAGCGAGACTGCAAAAGTGGCAACGGATCCCTGAACCCAACAAAAAGAGCAACTCTAAGCGGCAGGCTGCAGCAGAAGGAACCTGAACTTTGGTGAAGTAACTCATTTGGGACTTGTAGAGCTTGACTTTGCAAATAAGAGGGTGAGACGGACAAGAGGTGAAATGGTGTGGTATAAATGACTGTTGCTATTAAGCCTAGAGGTTTCTCTCTCTCTCCTCTCTCCTTTGCCTCTAAAAGTTTAGAGGAGGTCCTAACTTGGGATCCGAATGTACATTTGTTTAGCTGAGGGGGAGAACTTAAACTAGAGGGGACCTTAAGATGTGAGGGAGATTAATGTGTTGTGGCGGGTGGGTAATGTGTAAAGTGGCATGAAGAAACGGGAAACAAATGGGGTTTGTATGAAAGCTGTTCAAAATGGAAATGTTTAAATGGTATGGGGACCTGATGGTAATTGGGAGGTGGCTGATGGGATGGGGGGGGGGGGGGGGGGGGAGGTGGGGTGCCTGGCATGTTGTGGGTTATTTTCTCTTCCTTTTTTTTCCCATTTAGGGGACTTGTTTCCCTGACTGGTGTACGGATGTGGGGGGGGAGGGGGGGAGGTCCGGACTTGCATAAAGTGAGAGTTGAAGAACGTAGAAGCATTCAGCGGGCCATGTTGGAAGGTCCGTCTGGTCTTAGATGTCAGCCATGAGTGCAGATATAAAGGTTTTATCATATAATGTAAAAGGCTTGAACATACCTCAAAAACGGCAAAAACTATTTAAAGAGCTCCAGCATTTGAAGCCCCATATAGTACTGTTGCAGGAGACGCACCTCCGCCAGCGGGATGAGAGACTCCTATACCAACCACAATACTCTAAGGTTTTTTTTGCCTCATCTGTGGATGGTTCTAGGAAAAGGGGGGTGGCGGTGTTGATTCACAAACAGGTACCTGCCCAAATAGTTAAAATTAAACGGGACCCTGGGGGGCGTTTTTTGTTTCTGCACATAAACATAGATCAGGTGGATATAACTTTAGCTTCAATATACGCACCTAATGAACACCAAGGGGCATTTTACACTAAGGTGAAGAATCTTCTAGCCACATTCGCCCGGGGCTCTCTGATTCTGGGGGGTGACTTTAATGGGGTCATGGATCCGGTATTAGATCGGTCTGGAGCTGCCCAGTCTGCGGGGAATAGGGACTCTTTGGCCCTA
Source organism: Microcaecilia unicolor (assembly GCF_901765095.1). Taxonomy (NCBI): domain Eukaryota; kingdom Metazoa; phylum Chordata; class Amphibia; order Gymnophiona; family Siphonopidae; genus Microcaecilia; species Microcaecilia unicolor. The sequence goes on along the minus strand of NC_044031.1, from coordinate 263,057,923 downwards.
GGATCGCTGGCCCTTTCTTTGGGAACCCTGGATATATGGAGGCTTAGTTATCCACATGTGAGGGACTACACTTACTTCTCTTCAGTACATACGTCTTACTCCCGTATTGACTATATCTTCCTTGACGTAGCGCTCACAGAGAGGGGTCCGAGGGCAGGCATTGGGAATGTGACGATTTCTGATCATGCGCCTATCTGGGTGACGTTACCTTCTATTAAGGTGGAGGTTAAAGATCAGAGATGGGCACTGAATGCTAGTGTGTTGCAAGAGGGGGAGGTAGTGGAGGGCTATAGGAGGGTGTTGAAAGAATACTTGGAATTGAACAAAGAGTCGGGACCCTCCCTTAGTATTGTGTGGGATACAATGAAGGCGGTGTCCAGGGGCTACTTTTTAAAGATAGTCAGCCAACGTGCAAGGATACGCAGGAAACAACTGGCACAATGTTTGGAAAAGATTAGGGCGCTAGAGGCGAGACATAAGGCAAGTGGGTCCCAGGCCACTCTGGAGGAACTGCGTAATCAGCGACTTCAGTTAGACTCTATTTACTCAGACCACTTATGCCAGCTTCAATCCAAAATGACGGCCCGGGCGTATGAATTTACTAACAAAGCAGGCAGAATCTTGGCCATACGTTTGCGCAAGCAAAGCGAATGCTACATACCTGTAGAAGGTATTCTCCGAGGACAGCAGGCTGATTGTTCTCACTGATGGGTGACGTCCTCGGCAGCCCCCTCCATCGGAAAGTTTACTAGCAAAGGCCTTTGCTAGTCCTCGCGCGCCCATGCGCACCGCGCATGCGCGGCCGTCTTCCCGCCCGAAACCGGCTCGAGCCGGCCAGTCCAGTATGTAGCAAGACAATACACTTCAAGGGAAGACTCAACTCCAAAGGGGAGGCGGGCGGGTTTGTGAGAACAATCAGCCTGCTGTCCTCGGAGAATACCTTCTACAGGTATGTGGCATTCGCTTTCTCCGAGGACAAGCAGGCTGCTTGTTCTCACTGATGGGGTATCCCTAGCCCCCAGGCTCACTCAAAACAACAACCATGGTCAATTGGGCCTCGCAACGGCGAGGACATAACTGAGATTGACCTAAAAAATTTACCAACTAACTGAGAGTGTAGCCTGGAACAGAACAAACAGGGCCCTTGGGGGGTGGAGTTGGATCCTAAAGCCCAAACAGGTTCTGAAGAACTGACTGCCCGAACCGACTGTCGCGTCGGGTATCCTGCTGCAGGCAGTAATGAGATGTGAATGTGTGGACAGATGACCACGTCGCAGCTTTGCAAATTTCTTCAATGGAGGCTGACTTCAAGTGGGCTACCGACGCAGCCATGGCTCTAACATTATGAGCCGTGACATGACCCTCAAGAGCCAGCCCCGCCTGGGCGTAAGTGAAGGAAATGCAATCTGCTAGCCAATTGGATATGGTGCGTTTCCCTACAGCCACTCCCCTCCTATTGGGATCAAAAGAAACAAACAATTGGGCGGACTGTCTGTGGGGCTGTGTCCGCTCCAGGTAGAAGGCCAATGCTCTCTTGCAGTCCAATGTGTGCAGCTGACGTTCAGCAGGGCAGGAATGAGGACGGGGAAAGAATGTTGGCAAGACAATTGACTGGTTCAGATGGAACTCCGACACAACCTTTGGCAAGAACTTAGGGTGAGTGCGGAGGACTACTCTGTTATGATGAAATTTGGTGTAAGGGGCCTGGGCTACCAGGGCCTGAAGCTCACTGACTCTACGAGCTGAAGTAACTGCCACCAAGAAAATGACCTTCCAGGTCAAGTACTTCAGATGGCAGGAGTTCAGTGGCTCAAAAGGAGGTTTCATCAGCTGGGTGAGAACGACATTGAGATCCCATGACACTGTAGGAGGCTTGACAGGGGGCTTTGACAAAAGCAAGCCTCTCATGAAGCGAACAACTAAAGGCTGTCCTGAGATCGGCTTACCTTCCACATGGTAATGGTAAGCACTGATTGCACTAAGGTGAACCCTTACAGAGTTGGTCTTGAGACCAGACTCAGACAAGTGCAGAAGGTATTCAAGCAGGGTCTGTGTAGGACAAGAGCGAGGATCTAGGGCCTTGCTGTCACACCAGACGGCAAACCTCCTCCAATGGAAGAAGTAACTTCTCTTAGTGGAATCTTTCCTGGAAGCAAGCAAGATGCGGGAGACACCCTCGGACAGACCCAAAGAGGCAAAGTCTACGCCCTCAACATCCAGGCCGTAAGAGCCAGCGACTGGAGGCTGGGATGCAGAAGTGCCCCTTCGTCCTGTGTGATGAGGGTCGGAAAACACTCCAATCTCCACGGTTCTTCGGAGGACAACTCCAGAAGAAGAGGGAACCAGATCTGACGCGGCCAAAAAGGAGCAATCAGAATCATGGTGCCTCGGTCTTGCTTGAGTTTCAACAAAGTCTTCCCCACCAGAGGTATGGGAGGATAAGCATACAGCAGGCCCTCCCCCCAGTCCAGGAGGAAGGCATCCGATGCCAGTCTGCCGTGGGCCTGAAGCCTGGAACAGAACTGAGGGACTTTGTGGTTCACTCGAGATGCGAAGAGATCTACCAAGGGGGTGCCCCACACCTGGAAGATCTGTCGTACCACACGGGAATTGAGCGACCACTCGTGAGGTTGCATAATCCTGCTCAACCTGTCGGCCAGACTGTTGTTTACGCCTGCCAGATATGTGGCTTGGAGCCCCATGCCGTGACGGCGAGCCCAGAGCCACATGCTGACGGCTTCCTGACACAGGGGGCGAGATCCGGTGCCCCCCTGCTTGTTGACATAGTACATGGCAACCTGGTTGTCTGTCTGAATTTGGATAATTTGGTGGGACAGCCGATCTCTGAAAGCCTTCAGAGCGTTCCAGATCGCTCGTAACTCCAGGAGATTGATCTGCAGATCGCGTTCCTGGAGGGACCAGCTTCCTTGGGTGTGAAGCCCATCGACATGAGCTCCCCATCCCAGGAGGGACGCATCCGTGGTCAGCACCTTTTGTGGCTGAGGAATTTGGAAGGGACGTCCCAGAGTCAAATTGGAGCAAATCGTCCACCAATATAGGGATTTGAGAAAACTCGTGGACAGGTGGATCACGTCCTCTAGACCCCCAGCGGCCTGATACCACTGGGAGGCTAGGGTCCATTGAGCAGATCTCATGTGAAGACGGGCCATGGGCGTCACATGAACTGTGGAGGCCATGTGGCCCAGCAATCTCAACATCTGCCGAGCTGTGATCTGCTGGGACGCTCGCACCCGCGAGACGAGGGACAACAAGTTGGTGGCTCTCGTCTCTGGGAGATAGGCGCGAGCCGTCCGAGAATCCAGCAGAGCTCCTATGAATTCGAGTCTCTGCACTGGGAGAAGATGGGACTTTGGATAATTTATCACAAACCCCAGTAGCTCCAGGAGGCGAATAGTCATCTGCATGGACTGCAGGGCTCCTGCCTCGGATGTGTTCTTCACCAGCCAATCGTCGAGATATGGGAACACGTGCACCCCCAGCCTGCGAAGTGCCGCTGCTACTACAGCCAAGCACTTTGTGAACACCCTGGGCGCAGAGGCGAGCCCAAAGGGTAGCACACAGTACTGGAAGTGGCGTGTGCCCAGCTGAAATCGCAGATACTGTCTGTGAGCTGGCAGTATCGGGATGTGAGTGTAGGCATCCTTCAAGTCCAGAGAGCATAGCCAATCGTTTTGCTGAATCATGGGGAGGAGGGTGCCCAGGGAAAGCATCCTGAACTTTTCTTTTACGAGATATTTGTTCAGGGCCCTTAGGTCTAGGATGGGACGCATCCCCCGTTTTCTTTTCCACAAGGAAGTACCTGGAATAGAATCCCAGCCCTTCCTGCCCGGATGGCACAGGCTCGACCGCATTGGCGCTGAGAAGGGCGGAGAGTTCCTCTGCAAGTACCTGCTTGTGCTGGAAGCTGTAAGACTGAGCTCCCGGGGGACAATTTGGAGGTTTGGAGGCCAAATTGAGGGTGTATCCTTGCCGGACTATTTGGAGAACCCACTGATCGGAGGTTATGAGAGGCCACCTTTGGTGAAAAGCTTTCAACCTCCCTCCGACTGGCAGGTCGCCCGGCACTGACACTTGGATGTCGGCTATGCTCTGCTGGAGCCAGTCAAAAGCTCGCCCCTTGCTTTTGCTGGGGAGCCGCGGGGCCTTGCTGAGTCGCACGCTGCTGACGAGAGCGAGCGCGCTGGGGCTTAGCCTGGGCCGCAGGCTGTCGGGAAGGAGGATTGTACCTACGCTTACCAGAAGCATAGGGACCAGTCTTCCTTCCCCCGAAAAATCTTCTACCTGTAGAGGTAGATGCTGAAGGCTGCCGGCGGGAGAACTTGTCGAATGCGGTGTCCCGCTGGTGGAGAGACTCTACCACCTGCTCGACTTTTTCCCCAAAAATGTTGTCCGCACGGCAAGGCGAGTCCGCAATCCGCTGCTGGATTCTATTCTCCAGGTCGGCGGCACGCAGCCATGAGAGCCTGCGCATCACCACACCTTGAGCAGCGGCCCTGGACGCAACATCAAAAGTGTCATAAACTCCTCTGGCCAGGAATTTTCTGCACGCCTTCAGCTGCCTGACCACCTCCTGAAAAGGCTTGGCTTGCTCAGGGGGAAGAGCATCAACCAAGCCCGCCAACTGCCGCACATTGTTCCGCATGTGTATGCTCGTGTAGAGCTGGTAGGACTGGATCTTGGCCACGAGCATAGAAGAATGGTAGGCCTTCCTCCCAAAGGAGTCTAAGGTTCTAGGGTCTTTGCCCGGGGGCGCCGAAGCATGCTCCCTAGAACTCTTAGCCTTCTTTAGGGCCAAATCCACAACTCCAGAGTCATGAGGCAACTGAGTGCGCATCAGCTCTGGGTCCCCATGGATCCGGTACTGGGACTCGATCTTCTTGGGAATGTGGGGATTACTTAATGGCTTGGTCCAGTTCGCAAGCAATGTCTTTTTCAGGACATGGTGCAAGGGAACAGTGGACGCTTCCTTAGGTGGAGAAGGATAGTCCAGGAGCTCAAACATTTCAGCCCTGGGCTCGTCCTCCACAACCACCGGGAAGGGGATGGCCGTAGACATCTCCCGGACAAAGGAAGCGAAAGACAGACTCTCAGGAGGAGAAAGCTGCCTTTCAGGAGAGGGAGTGGGATCAGAAGGAAGACCCCCAGACTCCTCGTCAGAGAAATATCTGGGGTCTTCTTCGTCCTCCCACGAGGCCTCACCCTCGGTGTCAGACACAAGTTCACGGACCTGTGTCTGCAACCTCGCCCGGCTCGACTCCGTGGAGCCACGTCCACGATGGGGGCGTCGAGAGGTAGACTCCCTCGCCCGCATCGGCGAAGCTCCCTCCGCCGACGTAGTCGGGGAGCCTTCCTGGGAGGTGGCCGCGGTCGGCACCGCACGCGGTACCGACGTCGGGGACCTCAACCTGGGCGATGGACCAGCCGGCGCCACGCTCGACGGTATCGGAGGCGCAAGCACCGCCGGTACCGGAGGGGTAGGGCGCAACAGCTCTCCCAGAATCTCTGGGAGAACGGCCCGGAGGCTCTCGTTCAGAGTGGCTGCAGAAAAAGGCTGAGAGGTCGATGCAGGCGTCGACGTCAGAACCTGTTCCGGGCGAGGAGGCTGTTCCGGGCTGTCCAGAGTGGAGCGCATCGACACCTCCTGAACAGAGGGTGAGCGGTCCTCTCTGTGCCGATGCCTGCTGGGTGCCGACTCCCTCGGCGACCCAGAGCTCTCGGTGCCGACACGGGGAGGAGACCGGTGTCGATGCTTCTTCGACTTCTTCCGAAGCATGTCACCGGAGCTCCCCAGCACCGACGAGGAGGACGTAGAATCCATCCGTCGCTTCCTCGGGGCCGAGACCGAAGAGGGTCGATCCCGGGGGGGCTGTACCGCAGGAGCCCTCAGGGTAGGAGGAGACCCACCCGAAGGCTCACCGCCACCAGCAGGGGAATGGACAGCCCTCACCTGCACTCCTGACGATGCACCTCCGTCCGACGACATCAGCAGACGAAGTCTCGGTACCACCGACGTCGATGCAGTCGCCCGATGCCTCGGCGCCGATGCAGAGGTCCTATGCCTCGATGCAGTCGATGGAGCAGCAGCCAAGGAAGATGGTCCGGACGCTGACGACGTCGATGCACTCGATGCCTCCGGTGCCGATGCCGACGAAGAGCCCGAGAACAAAACGTTCCACTGGGCTAATCTCGCTACCTGAGTCCGCCTTTGTAACAGGGAACACAGACTGCAGTTCTGAGGGCGGTGCTGGGCCCCTAGACACTGAAGACACGCAGAGTGCCTATCAGTGAGCGAGATTACCCGGGCGCACTGGGTGCACTTCTTGAAGCCGCTGGAAGGCTTCGATGTCATGGGCGGAAAAATCACGCCGGCGAAATCAAAGGCCGAAATGGCGAAAATTGAAGCACCAAAATTTAAAGGGAGAAAAATCTCGACCGAGGCCAAACTAGGCCTACCCTGACAACGAAAGAAAACTTACGGGGCAAAAGCTGTGAAAATTACGGGAAGGGCAGAAAACCCGAAAGGGTCTTCCGGAACACTTCCGGAGCGCTTCCCGAACTTTTTCAACGAAAAACAAGGAAAAAACACGTCGAAAAGGACGCACGAGGTCGACTCTCTGGGGCACGAACGGCGTAACACGACCGTACCGAGCGCGGACGAAAGAAGACTGGCCGGCTCGAGCCGGTTTCGGGCGGGAAGACGGCCGCGCATGCGCGGTGCGCATGGGCGCGCGAGGACTAGCAAAGGCCTTTGCTAGTAAACTTTCCGATGGAGGGGGCTGCCGAGGACGTCACCCATCAGTGAGAACAAGCAGCCTGCTTGTCCTCGGAGAAAAGGTGTTACGGGCGGTCACACATATCCGGGGGAAGCGGGGGGATATTCTGAACACAGCGGAGGCCGTACGGCGGCGTTTTGCTGAATTTTAACCCTTCTGTGGAAGCCATTACAGAATATTTAGCTGAGAGTGATCTTGCCTCTTTGACATTTCAACAGAGAGCAACTTTGGAGGAACCTGTTTCCTCGGTTGAAATTCAGCGAGCAATCCAGCATTTGCCATCCTGTAAATCCCCGGGGCTGGACGGCCTCCCGAACGAATTTTATAAGAAATTTGCCCCCGAATTAGCACCACTACTAGCCGAGTTGTTTAACCAAATTGGAAAGGGGGAGACGCTTCCCCCCTCTATGCTGGAGGCATGGATAGCTGTGCTACCTAAGCCCAATAAAGATCATGTGGAATGTGGATCATATCGCCCTATCTCGGTCTTGAATGCTGATGCCAAAATATTAGCTAAGGTCTTGGCTAATAGGTTGGGCCCGCTACTCCCTGCAATAATACATCCTGATCAGGTGGGCTTTGTTTCACACCGAAAGGCAACAGACAATACGCGGAGAGTACTCGATATCATGTATTTAGCTAAAAAACTAGGTAGGCCTCTGTGTCTCCTGAGTCTGGACGCTGAAAAAGCCTTCGATAGGGTGCACTGGCCCTACATGTATAAAGTTTTGGAGACATTTGGGATAGGGCCACAGTTTCGAGGGTGGATACAAGCGTTTTATAGCTCACCCAAAGCGTGTATTAGAGTGAATGGAGGTAACTCTGATATGTTTGCTCTACATAGGGGTACCAGGCAGGGGTGCCCTCTCTCTCCGCTACTGTTCGCCATGGTTATGGAACCGTTTGCATCAAGGGTCCGATCTAACCCAGGGTACACTGGCATAACCATAGGGGGGAGAGAACATAAGTTGTCCTTATTCGCAGATGATGTGCTGTTGTTTGTCCCTAGGCCACTAACTGCCTTCCCTGAGCTCTTGAGGGACATTGAAGAGTATTCTGCAGTTTCAGGGTTTAAAGTAAACATGTCGAAAACTGAAGCCTTAAATGTGACTCTCCCAGTAGGAATTGTGGATGAAGTCAAATCGCTATATGCTTTTAGGTGGGCCCCACAGAGTCTTCGTTACTTGGGAGTGAATATCACTGCTCAACTTTCGGAACTCTTTACTGCAAACTATAAGGGATTGTCCCGGGTGCTTGCTGAGGATATGGAGAGCTGGGGAGATATTGGACTTTCATGGTTTGGCCGTATAGCCGCCATTAAGATGAATATCCTGCCGCGCCTGCTGTACCTGTTCCAGGCCCTCCCAATAGAGATGCCCCGAAAATTTTTAGCGGCACTGCAAGACCGTATTGTGCGGTTCATCTGGGCAGGTAAACGCCCTAGGCTAGCAAGAGCTTTTCTGTATCAGGAGAAAAACAGGGGAGGACTTGGGGTCCCCAACTTGGCTCGGTACCATCGGGCAGTGCAGGCACATGCGGCGGTGGAATGGTATCAGGATTACCCAGATAGGCAGTGGGTGCATATAGAACAGTCTACAGTGGGTGCACGGCCCTTGAAAGCGCTTATGTGGATGCCGAGTACTCTTAGGTCTTTGGGGGAGGGATTGTGTCCTTCTGTATATGTCACCTTTACCAACTGGGATAGTCTTTTTCCAAAGCGTCAATGTACACTGTCTCGTCTGTCCTCGATAGCACATAATCCTTTGTTTTACCCGGGAACTGAAGTAGGACCATTTGCAAGGTGGTATGAGGGGGGTTTGCAGACATGGGGTCAATTATTTGAAGGGGAGTCCCTTATGTCATACCAGATGGCCCGTGAGCGGTTCCCGGTAGTGGGGACTGACGAATACGCATATCTTCAATTGACACATTTCCTTAAGACTCGGGCAGTCCAGGAGGTGATACAGAGGGAACACTCTCCTTTAGAAAAACTTTGTGAGGGACAGACCATGACAGGTGGGTTAATATCCCGATTGCACCACATTCTTAATCAGTATATACCTCGTCATACCATACATAGGAAGAGCTGGCAGAGAGAGCTGGGTATAGAAATAGAGGAGGCGGCATGGGAGAGAATGGAGCAGGCTGCGGCGGGGGTGTCGTCTCATGTACCTTTCAAAGAAAATGCTATCAAAGTACTGTTTCGGTGGTATATGTCACCGGAGCGCCTTCAGCGCATTTACCCGGCCTTGTCAGGCTTGTGCTGGAGGGGTTGTGGTCTCAGGGGATCCATGGGTCATATCTGGTGGCATTGCAGGAAGATTAGAGCCTTTTGGAAAATGGTCCGAAGTAGACTGCAGATGTGGCTGGGTCGGACGATTCCCTGGCATCCAACCATTTTCCTTTTCTCGGCAAAAGTGGCGGGATTTTCTCCCACTCAACAGGCTCTCTTGCGCTATGCCACGTGTGCAGCTAGAATTGTAATAGCAGCCTCTTGGAAACTACCAGTGGTCCCACCGCTGGATATATGGCTCCGAAAGATGGGGTATGTTTGCGAGATGGAGCGGCTCATGGCTGAAAGACGAAACCTAACGCCTAAGTGGCGCTCAACATGGGATGCTTATCTCCGCTATACTCGCAAATGAAGTAGGCATAAGAATTAACGATGCAGGTCCGGATTGGGAGGGTGGGGGGATTGAGGGGGGTAGGGGTTAGGGTCTTGTTATCCTTTGATAAAAGTTCTATAAACCTTGAAGTTTTTATGGCCTCGCTGATCAGGTCTCTTAGTTCTTTCAGTAGCCGGGATAGGGAGTATGGACATAGCAATGCGTTGTTAACTGCATGATGTATTTTCCACTATGTTCTCTCTGATTTCTGTTCAGTTTTATGTACCAGGACTTAAGGCTTATCTTGTCATACTTTACTGGATTGCTATATTGTCTATTAATAAAGACTTCATACAAATTAAAAAAAAAAAAATTGGTTGAATGGTGGAAGACAAGAGGGTAGTGGTAAATGGAGCTTGCTCTGAAGAAAAGGATGTCGTCAGTGGAGTATCGCAGGGATCGGTCCTAAGGCCGGCTCTTTTTAACGTCTTCATGAGCGATATTGCGGAAGGGCTTTCTGGTAAGGTTTGTCTCTTTGCGGATGATACTAAACTCTGCAACAGGGTGGACCTCCTGGAGGGTGAATGACATGAGGAAGGACCTAGCGAAGCTGGAGGAATGGACCGATATTTGGCAACTAAGGTTTAATCCCAAAAAATTCAGGGTCATGCACTTGGGTTGCAAAAGTCCGAGGGAACGATACAGTATAGGGGGTGAAGTGCTTCAGTGTACGAAGGAAGAGCGGGATTTGGGGGTGACTGTGTCTGATGACCTTAAAGCTTCTCAACCATATGTTAAGCTCTGGAACTTTCCCCACAGACCATGTAACATTCTCCTCACTCCCATTCCAAAGAAACTTAAGATTAAATCTGATGTTATCTCAAATTACCGCCCAGTGGCTTCTATACCGCTGATTATCAAGTTAATGGAGAGCATGGTTAACGTTCAGCTCAATAATTTCCTGACTCACTTTGATATCCTTCACCTCTCGCAGTCAGGTTTCCGTGCTCAGTATAGCACAGAGACAGTACTAGTCACCCTCTTATCAAATTTCAAACAAGAGCTATCTATTGGACGGAAGGTATTACTGCTTCGATTCGACATGTCAAGTGCCTTCGATATGGTGGACCATGACCTGCTACTTCATCTACTAGACTCATTCGGCATAGGAGGGTCTGTTTTACACTGGTTCAAGGGCTTCCTGACATCCAGATCTTACCAGGTCACAGTGAATTCTGCCACTTCTGCTCCATGGACTGCCACTTGCGGGGTACCCCAAGGTTCACCCCTTTCACCAACATTATTTAATGTCATGTTGATGCCCTTAGCCTCAGCTCTAGCAAAACTGGGCCTAAATCCGTATCTATGCCAATGATATTACCATCTACATCCCCTTTCATTCCACCTTATCCAAAATCGCTAATCTTATTGAAGCTAGCTTCTCCACTATTGAACACTGGGCACAGGTGTTTCAGTTTAAACTAAACAAGGATAAGACAACGTCTCATACTCTTGTCCCCCCATAACAAGATTACCGATGCAACACTTCCCGTTAAGGATTATGTTCTTCCAATCTCCAGCAATCTGCGACTTTTGGGAGTGCACCTGGACATGCACCTACAGTTAGACAACCATGTACATTTGGTCTCTAGAAGAATGTTTAATGCTATGTGGCGGCTCCGGCGCATAAGGTATTTCCTTACCAGAGAGCTGTTCCATACATAGCCTTGTGCATTGGTTAGTCCTATCCCACCTAGATTATTGCAGTGGGATTTATGCAGGCTGCAAGGTCTCTTTATTGAGGAAATTCCAAACTGTCCAGAACACGGCCGCGAGACATTCTGGGAAAACACCGATTTGCACATGCACAGCCTCTGCGCTACAACTTACATTGGCCACCTGTACAGGAACGTATTATTTTTAAAATCTGCTCTTTAACCCATAAAATCATCTATGACCATGCTCTGGAATATATGCTCAGCTTGACTGATCGCCCACCAAGGAATGCCACGCCTGCAGCTCGGACATATCTCCAACTGCACTTCCTGGACTGCAAGGGTGTCAAATATAAGTTGATTTTTACCTCTTCTTTTCGCTACTGGAGTCCCAAATACTGGAATGGTCTTAAGCAGCACCTCAAAATGCAAATGGACCACTCCCTCTTCAAACAAATGCTAAAGACTTATTTCTTTGTTAAAACGTACTCCCCTAATTACTGTGCTGATTAATATACCCTTTATCCTCCCCCACCCTGCTTAGTTCCCCACCGTTAGCTTCTGCTTCCCTGGTCTTTCCATTGTCAACTTTATCTGCATTTTCTTAATTTGTAATTTTCCTAATTTTCTGTAAGCCACATTGTGCCTGCATGTGTGGGAAAATGTGGGATACAAATGAACCTTAAATAAATAAAAGAAACAGGTAGAAATAGTGACGGTCAAAGCCAGGAGGATGCCTGGGTGCATAAAGAGAGGCATGATCAGCAGGAAAAAGGAGGTGATAATGCCATTGCATAAGTCTCTAGTGAGGCCCCATTTGGAGTACTGCGTGCAGTTCTGGAGACCGCACCTACGGAAAGATATAAACAGGGTGGAGGCGGTCCAGAGGGTGGCTACGAAATTAGTAAGCGGTCTTGAATGCAAAAATTATAGGGACAGGCTTGTGAACCTCAACATGCATACGCTGGAAGAGAGGAGGGAGAGAGGAGACATGATAGAAACGTTTAAATATCTCAAGGGCATTTATGTTTAGGAAGAGAGCCTTTTTCAAATGAAGGAGAGCTCTGGAATGAGGGAGCATATGACAAAGTTAAGAGCAAATAGGCTTAGGAGTAACCTAAGGAAGTACTATTTCACAGAAAGGGTGGTGGAAGCGTGGAATAGCCTCCCGGTGGAGGTGGTGGAGTTGAGGACTGTTCCAGAATTTAAAAAGGCATGGGATAAGCATGTGGGATCGCTTAGGTACAGGAAGAATTAGGGGTTACAGAGGATGGGCAGACTGGATGGGTCATATGGCCTTTATCTGACGTCATGTTTCTATTTAAACAGAGTCCTTAATACCAATACTCTCAAGTTGCACTCAATACTGCAAGAAATGTTAAAAGAAATTCTCTGCTCTGTTTCTTTAGGTATAGCATTTGGTAAGCATGCAAACAAATGGAAGGTTTCCCATTATATCTGTGATCTATCACCATTATATAGTTATGAAAATAACATCAGACTTTGGACTTACATAGATAAGCTATTGAATGATACTGTAAGGAAAACAGATTTTTCCTGTAGTCTCAGTCTCAGGTACTCGAACGCTCCTGTTTAATCATTACCTTTCACAAAACAGAAATGAGCTGCAACTGTACAGAAATCCAAACCACATGTTCCTAACTCTTCAAACAATAGCCACATACCAAGATGTAAGCATTAGAAAAGCTATTACAGTCCTACATTTTTCTTCTAAATCGTACAGAATGTGTCAGGATTTTTCTACTTCACAGCACTGCCAGGAAAGCTGCTACTCAGCACATGGAGCCCTTGTGTTATTGTTACTTGGGTTCATCCTTGAGACATTCTATTATGTAGAATGAATACTTTATACCCTAGAAAGGGGGTTCAATAAGAAGTAGACATATTGAGTTTCAATTACACTGACTTTTCTGCACGTGGGTGGGCTATTAGTGCAGCGACCTTCTGGCAGCTGTCAAGCTCGCTCTTGGTCCAGCAGTAACTCATGTAAATTCATGACAGTTCCTGGGGTTCCTTTAGAATTGTCTTTCCAGGAGCTAAACATTTTAATTTTCCCTAGGCTGCTCAAGAAACTTTCTATCATCACAGCCATTCCTTTCCTTCATCGCATCCATATGGCACATCAACTCTGAATACGTGCATGGTGCTTCTCTCCTGAGAAAGTTAATTCCTGTATCTAGTCCAAAAGACAACAAATAAAGCTAGTATGAAAATAAAGCTATCAAAAATTATTTCATAAAACTGGGCAATACAAAACTACTTGTAATTGAGTGTTCTCAATGTCAGATTTTAGCAATGATATTAGGCTGTAGATCACAGGAGCATATCCATTGGCTAAGACACAAGTTACTAAGGGTTCCTTTTACTAAGCTGCATTAAGTGATAGCGTGCGCTTACCACAGCTTAAAAGGGTTTACCACGGGACACACTCAGGCATTCTGCAGTAAGTTTTCAATCAATGTGCACCTAAAAAATATTCTTGATTTCTTTAAGTGGGTGACTTAAAGTATTGGATTGAGGTCATGTGCTAGATGCAATCTACCTGGATTTCTTCATAGGAGATTATTAATAAACTTACCATACTTAAAGCAGGACCCAAAGCGGTGAACTGGATTAGAAACTGGCTGACCGAGACTAACAGACGACAACGGTAAATGGAATTTGCTTAGAGGAAAGAAAGGCGTATAGTGGTGTTCCTCAAGGAATATATTTGTCAATGTCATTGCTGAAGGGTTTGAAGGAAAAACATGTCTTTTTTGCAGATGACACAAGGATTTATTTGGATTTTCCCACACCTTTTTCAGTAGTAGCTCAAGGTGCATTACATTCTGGTGCACTGGGTACTGGCCTGTCCCAGGAGGGCTCACAATCTAAGTTTGTACCTGAGGCAAAGGAGGGTTAAGTGACTTGCCCAAGATCACAAGGAGCAGCAGTGAGATTTGAACCTGCCACCTCTGGATGTCAAGACCGATGCACTAACCACTAAGCCACTCTTCCACGCCACATTTGCAACAATAAGAAGTAGACATATGAGTTTCAATTACACTGACTTTTCTGCACGTGGGTGAGCTATTAGTGCAGTGACCCCCCACCAAAAAAACCCAGTTTCCACTAGTTGCTAACTAAAAATGGTGTTTATTACAAAAAAACAAAGATGAGAGCAAAAGTTAATCTTCCTTTTTGACAACAGGATGAAGAAGACAAACATAATGCTGAAGTAGAAAATTAGAATAGACTTTTATAGATTTGAGGCACAGAAAAGGAAGAAAGGCCCAATCAGTATGAAAATCCTCTTATTTTATTCAACCAATTAAAAAATAAGTAAACGTGAAAACACACCTTCTACTTTGTACACTATGTAAGAAACAAGTTGTAAAGAATGATTACTGGAAACACCACCTCTTTTTATCCCATTGGATTCATTATACAAGAATCCTGTGGGATAAAAAGCTGATCCCCTGTCTAATCATAAGGAAGTATTTCATATAAGAACAGTCATACTGACTCAGATCAATGGTCCTTCTAGTCCAGTACCTTGCTTCCAACAGTGGCCAATCCAGGTCACAAGTACCTAATAGAAACCAAATTAGTAGCAAACATTCCATGCTACCAATCCTTGGGCAAGCAGTGGCTTCCTCATGCTTATCTCAATAGCAGACTATGGACATTTCCTCCAGGAACTTGTACAAACTTTTTTTTTTAAACCAGATATGCTAACCGCTGCTACTCCATCCTCCAACGAGTTCCAGAGCTTAACTATTTGTTGAGTGAAAAAATATTTCCTCTTATTTGTTTTAAAAGCATTTCCATGTCATTTCATTGAGTGTTCCCTCATTTTGTACTTCTTGAAAGAGTAAAAAATAAAATAAAGTCAAATCACTTTAACCTGTTCTGCACCACTCAGGATTTTGTAGGCCTCAAACATATCTCCCCTCAGCTATCCGTATTCCAAGCTGAAGAGTCCTAACCCATATATTTTCAACCTCTTTATGTATTTATTGCATTTGTATCCCACATTTTCCCACCTATTTGCAGGCTCAATGGGACTTACAGTATTCCGCTCTGGTTATCGCCACAGCGGAGTAAAGATACAATTAATAATTACATAAGAACGTAAGTAACATAATTTCATCTCATGGTACACTTACACGGTGTTAAAATTATCAAGGCACACCCCAACACATGGTCCAGCATTTTACCTTCTTATCCCAACACCCCCCCCCCCCCCCCCCACATGGTCCAGCTTTTTACCTTCTACCCTCCCATAATTCCACCCCACACATGATCCAGAATTTTGCCTTCTAGTCCACCCCACCACCACACATGGTCCATCATTTTACCTTCTATCCCACCCCCCCACCCAACATGGTCCAGCTTTTTACCTTCTACCCTCCCATAATTCCATCCCACACAGTCCAGAATTTTGCCTTTTTCCCCTCCCACCCCTACCTGCACCCCCACAAATAGGCCAGCCTTTTACCTTCTCTCCTCCCCAAATAATCCAGCATTTACCTTCTATTCCCCCACCCTCATAGTCTATCACCCCCCCCCCCACTGTCACGAATAGTCCAGCATTTACCTTCTTTCCCCCCACCACAATCACAAATAGTCCAGGATTTACCTTCTCTTTCCCCCACTCCCCTAAAAATAGTAAAGCATCTCTCCCTCCTGTCCCCTCTCCAGCTAGCAACCAGGCATCACTAATTGTCTCTCTTGATCCCCTCCCCCCATGTACCTTGTAAAACTTTTCTTGTCTCTAGTGGTCAGCAGTAGTGAGCAGCAATTCATACAGCCTGCTTATGTCAACCCCAGAGCCTTCTCTCTGACGCTTCCCACCTATGTGGAAGCAGGAAATTACATCAGAGAAGGCTCTGGAGTTGGTACAAGCAGGCTGTATGAATCGGTGTTGCCTGCCACTGATTGCTAGAGACAAGAAAACTCCATTCTGGCACAAATTAAGTTGACCCAACTCCCACGGCACACCTGGGGAGCAGCTGTGGCACACTGGTTGAAAAGCACATGCTCTAACCACTTTAGCTTTTCCTCATATGAGAGGAGTTCCATCTCCTTTATCATTTTGGTCACTCTTCTTTGAACCTTTTCAAATTCCGGTATATCTTTAATGATATACAGAGACCAGATCTGAACGCAATACACATGGTGAGGTTGCACCATGGAGCGATACAGACGCATTATAGTATTCTTGGTCTTATTTACCATCCATTCCTAAATTTCTAGCATCCTGTTTGCTTTTTAGGCCACGCTGGGCTAAAGACAACACCTAGATTTTTTTTCTTGGGTGCTGACCTCCAAGGTGGACCCTAGCATCAGGCAACTATGATTTGGATTATTCTTCCCAATGTGCATCACTTTACATTTGTCCACATTAAATTTCATCTGTCATTTGGATGCCCAGTCTTCCAATTTCCTAAGGTCTTCCTGCAATTTTTCAGTTCACATGTGTTTTAATAACCTTGAATAACTTTGTATCATCAGTAAAGGTAATCACCTCACTCATCTTTCCGATTTCCAGATCATTTATAAACAAGTTAAATAGCACCAGTCCCAGTACAGATCCCTGTGGCACTCCACTATTCACACTCCTCCATTAAGAGAAATAGCCTTTTAACCATAACCTCTATTTTCTGTGCAATAACCAATTCTAAATTGTGAAGCGCTGCATACGACTGGTAGCGCTATAGAAATGATTTGTAGTAGTAGTAATTCCTAATCCGCACCAAAACATTGACTCCTATCCAATTCTCTCAGACAAACTGTGTCAAAAGCTTAGATATACTGTATCAACTGGCTCACCTTTATCCACATGTTTCTTCATGCCTTCAAAGAAATAAAGTAAATTGGTGATGAAACTTCCCTTGGCTGAAGCCATGCTGACTCGGTTTCATTTGTTAAATAAGTAGAGTACCTTAAAAATAAAGACACTGAGAAGCCCAGCTTGCCCTCTCTTTTCTTCAGGTACCAATCTCCTTATTGTGCCCTTTCTCCCATCCATTCACTTAACCATCTTCTGTGAATCCTCCTTCAGCTTCTCAAGCCCCCTCCCTTTGGATCTCTCTTCCTACGGCTCTATGAGACACTTCTTACCCCAAATTCAAGAATCTTCTTAAGACTCATCTCTTTACTGAGGCCTCTGGCTGACCTGCAGTGTGTGACATCATTGTGTCTTTCCCTGGAATTTGAATTTTATTGTAAACCGTGCAGTAGCCACATATGGACCTTGTGGGATAGATCAAGTGCTAGGAAATAAATAGATCTACCTTTCCCAAGTTTAAAGCAATTTCCCAGCAAATAACTTACCAATGATGATTTGTCCTGCCCTGGATGTCCTCACAGCACCTCTTCTGGAAGTGCTGTGAGGACCTTTTCATTAATATGTAGGTGGTATATGAAAACGTGAATAAATAAAATAATTAAATTCATACTGAAACGTTTTCACAAATGGTTTGGTATCTTGTTAATGAAGTATTTCTTCTCAATTATCAATTTAAGGGGACCTTCTACTATAGCTTAGTGGCCGATAACAAGTAGTGCAAGCTCAATGTCAAGACACCCATAGGTATAAAATGGGCTCCTTAGCATTTAGTGTGCACTAAGCTTCAGTAAAAGGGCCCATAATGATTTTGCCCCTGAAAGGATAAATGCTTTACTAAATGCTTTTGGCAAAGCAGCTATGAACTGAAATCAGCAGTGCCAGGTTAAATTTAAAAAATATGGACAGCTGTCACTTTAGTTGTGATGAACAGTTCCACAATCGAGGAGGCTTTGCCCATCAATATTCTTTCTTGAGAAACATCTTCTATTTTGAAGCAAAGTAACTTTGAGATAAAAGGCCTGGCTTGAATGAATAACCACATATTCAAAGAGGTAAGAGAAAATACAAAGCAATTTAAAAATTGTATTCTTGCTCTATATAAATAGTTCTCAAACCTACCTCAAATTTTCCAGCTCCTGCTTTCTCAAAGGAGAAGAAGGTGGAGCGGAGCTGAATTTATCTCCTTCATGACTTTTACTGCTGGAACAGAGACAAAATATTAGACAGAGGCAGAAACATGATGACTCTCAACACAAAAAATACAACTTAGTAAACACCAATGACAATAATATACTCAAGTAAAAGCAACATGCAGAACAAAATAACAGTTCTAGATTTTCTTCATTTTTAAAAACAACTTCATCTTTAACTTTTCTTAAAAGCTCTTTTACAAGACAGTAAATTCAACAGTGCTGATTCTGAAATAAGATCAAAATGCAGCCAAAGATCTAGATGCAATCAAAAACTAATATGTATTTACTAAACATTAAACCCTCAAGAAAACTTCTTCTCTATATACATAACTATGAAAATGGCTTTGGTATATTATTTTGGAAGCTCCATTCTTGTTTTAGACGTTCATAAACTGGATTTCAGATGTCCATATTGCATGGACATCTTAATCCTGATTCTACAAACCCAAGACTGGAAAATCTAATACTGAAGAACGTAAGGGGGTGTGTTTAGGTGGGATGTGGACAGGCTTAAAAATAGGTGGGTCCCAAAAACAGGTAGGCAAGCAGTCTGCTAAGTCCCAAAGTAAGGAAATTGTGGAAGCAGGCACTTTGGAAGAAGAATGTCATTTAAAAAAAAATTATTGGTTGATAAAATTAAAACACCACCCAACACTGCTGTGTTTCACCCTGCTTATGGGGCACAAACTTAACTTTACGGTGTAAGGGATTCACATCACCATGAGGCATTACAGGACCTCCAAATTCAAGTGGGGTCCTTGAATGGGCAGCATACTCCCCAAGTCCACAAAATCAGATTTCAGGAATTAGACCAGTTACCTAGGATGTCCATGGAGCACTAACTGTTTACACTTACCCTGTGTCTTAGTTGCAAACACAGAGTAAGTTCAAAAGCTTGTGCAGAATATTTAGGGAGTGTGCCCAGCATCTGCTCACCGTGTACTGTACTGGGCATTTACCATACCCATTCCATCCAGAATTCCAACAAACCCAAAAGCCATGGTGGTACACCACCCCAAACTAATACCCCCCCCCCCCCAAGACAGGTCCAAATCCCCCTCCAACGCACCCACAAAGAGAGTTTCTGAGATACTACTGACCCCCCCCCCCCCCCCCGTCCACATCCCCATCCACTCCTGTTGTAAATTTAGGGGTCCAGAGCCGCCCCCCCCCCCCCCCCCCCCCCCCCAAGAAGGCTGGAGTGACCTTAAATCTGACTCCATCTCTAAATAGCACTAGTACTGGGGTAATCAAGGAGTTGTGAAGTTCTAAAAGGAATTGCCACTAAGGGAGACGTTAGGTCTAAGGAAAAGATACCAGCCTTATGACAAACTGGATTTATGTCACAGGTTATACAATGCAGTGAAAGACAGCCTGATACAGCAAAAGCATTTATACTTACAGCCTCTGATCATAAAGTGAAGTCCACAAATCATCATTTGGAATGAGGAGTTTATTTGCCAAGGTACAAGTCAAATCAGTGATTGACAACAGGCACGTACAATCAATTAGTTATAGGAATATAATAATCCAGCTGCAAACAGGTGTTAATTAGTTCCTAATCTTTTATAATTTCTCTTACCAATTAGAGGTTTTACAAGGGAAAGCAATTAGGTAATTTGTCAATTCTGCTGGACACATTGGTTTCCCTTGGAGAGAGAGAGTGGCAACCCTTTTCTCTCTAACTTAAACCAGGAAATACTCTGATTTTTATAGGTGCCCTCAGGATATGGATAATATGACAGCAGATATACCTGATTGGATCTATGCCAATGTCATGGTTGTCACTGATTGGCTCATGCTAATGAGTAGCTTCTATCTTGCTAACATGGTTTTGTCTTTAGCTCGCTTGACCACAAATCTTAAGCAAGACCCTGCATCCAGCTACACCTTTCCTTTCTCACACCATGGCTGACCACAATCCTGCTCACAGGAAAGTCTCATTTCTCAACTTGTTTTTCTAACTTACATTACAGAAAATTCCACTTTGTAACAGATACGGCTTCCATTTTGTGCTGAAATCCTCCATTTTGTTTCCATATCTATTGACCTAACTTTTCCTAATTTAGCTTATTTAGGCCTCAATCCGGGCTACAAACTAGGCCATACTTTTCCAGTAAGCTCCCAGTTATGTCAGCCATCAGATTTCTGACTCGGCCAAGGTCTGTAATAGCCTGAGCTCTATGACTGGGCCCTCCACCATTCCAGTGGGGGGGTCTCTGGCTGTACCATAATTATACACTCCCCACCAACAGTTCCAGAAACTCCATTCCGTTCCCTCATGAGTGCCAATCCTCCTCCCAACACCCCCCCCCCATTGAATCCCAATCCCAAAACAAAACCCCCTCCCCAGATACAACAGCCACAGCCTGCCAGAACCCTACCTTCTCCCAATTCCACTCCCAAACCTCCTGCCCACACCTCCTAAGAACCTACCTGGAGTACAGATGGCTCGTTGCAGTGTTCCTGGGTGGCAGCAGTCCCCCACCGCTGCTATCTTGGCATTCCTGCCAGTTGCCATCGAGTCCAAGACTGCAATTCCCCAGTGCTGAATGATACAATTGAAAGCTGCATTCACTAACTGCCATTCTCTTGGCTCTAGCATGTTTGTGCTCAGGAAGTCTTCTTGCACATTTTCCACTCTGGCCACATGTGCTGCAGATAACGAATGATGAGCTTCTCCTTTCAGCGCAAAAGCAGACTCACTGACTCCATCATACTTCAACTCCTAGTGCCATCCTGACAACTGAAATATGCAACTGCTGTCATATTGTTTGACAAAATCTGAACCATCTTGTTCTGTACCAATGGAAGAAATGCCCAGAGTGCCAAGCAAAGGGCTCTTTGCTTCCTTTGAAAACCATCAACGTTGAATTCAAGTATGCACATGTTGTCACCAAGTCCATTCTAGTGACTCCAGATTCACTCCATTTAACAGGTTCTCTTCTTTCAACCAGTAAGTTAGACTGGACCTCACTCCCTCCCCCCCCCCCCCCCCCCCGAGAGGAAAATTTATCCAAACATCCAGGGATTGAATGGACCACTGGGATAAGACATCTCTGCAATAAGCACGTAAGGGCCCTGGCTCAAGGCACCAGATTCAAGACTGTTATCATCAAGCCCAGAATCTGGAGAATATCCCAAGAACTGGGACCATTCACCTTCAGCAGGTTTCAGATCTGCAACTTTAATTACTAATTTTCTTGGTCAGAAATACCTTCTTCCATCTGAATATTGAACGAAGCATCAAAATACTCTAGAGAATGAGATGGAATTAGAGGATTTTTGGAAGCCCTTCAAGACCAATGCAACTAATATGGACTTAGTGGGTTTTGGAAATAAGCTCTTCAATTAGTTTGCTCTCTGCAAAATTAATGGCCCATCTCATCTCCTGTAGGAAACGAGTCACCTGAGCTGTCACTACCTTGCTCTACTTGTGGGACTTATGGCTGAATCAGCCAATCATCTAATAGGGGTGAACTAAAACCCCCTTCTTCCAGAATGCAGCAGAAACCACTACTATCAAGTTGGACAACATCTTCATTGCCATGGCCAGCCCAGATGGTAGTGCCTGAAACAAAGTGTTCTCCCAGAAATGTACTTCTGGTGGCCCACCTAAATGCAGATATGCAAGTAAGCCTCTGTGAGATTTAAAGGAGGTCAGAAATTCTCCCTGTAGCTTGGCCATTGTCACAGACCTCAAGGTTTTCATCCAGAACCTCAGAAACCACAAGGCCTCGTTGACCTGTTTCAAATCCAGGTTGGGTGAAACATGACTCCTTTTTGTCAACCACAAAACAAATGGAGTAAATGCCTTATCCCCACTCCTTTGGTGGGAATGAAACCACTGCCTCCAGAAGAAAGAGTGTTTGCAGAGTCAATCTGACCACCTGTACCTTTTCAGAAGATCAGCAGGTGGACTCCAAAAGAACAATAGAAAGGGCCAAAACTGAGAAGGTACTTCTTGTGGATAACCTCGAGCACCCACTAGTATTAAGTACATATGTGTTGCCATACTGGGACAGACTGAAGGTCCATCAAGCCCAGAATCCTGTTTCCAACAGTGGCCAATCCAGGTCACAAGTACCTGGCAAGATCCCAAAACAGTACAATACATTTTATGCTGCTTATCCTAGAAATAAGCAGTGGATTTTCCCAAGTCTATTTTAATAATGGCTTATGGACTTTTCTTTTAGGAAGCTATACAAACCTTTTTAAGCCCCGCTAAGTTAACTGCTTTTATAAATTTACTACCTTATAATTTCATTGCATGCCCCCTAGTCCTAATATTTTTGGAAACGGAAAACAAGTGATTCACATCTATTCTTTCCACTCCACTCAATATTTTATATACCTCTATCATATCTCCCATCATCCGTCTTTTCTCCAAGCTGAAGAGCCCAAGCCATTTCAGCCTTTCCCCACAGGGAAGTTGTCCCATCCCCTTTATCATTTTTGTCACCCTTCTCTGTACTTTTTCTAATTCCACTATATCTTTTTTGAGATACGGTGACCAGAATAGCACACAGTATTCAAGGTGCGGTTGCACTATGGTGCGATACAAAAGCATTATAACATCCTCGTTTTTATTTTCCATTTCTTTCCTAATAATACCTAACATTCTATTTACTTTCTTTGCTGCTGAAGCACACTAAGCAGAGAGTTTCAAAGTACCCTCGACGATGACTCCTAGATCCTTTTCCTGGTCGGTGACTCCTAACGTGGAACCTTGCATCATGTAGCTATAGTTCGGGTTTCTCTTTCCCACATGCATCACTTTGCACTTGCTCACATTAAACATCATCTGCTATTTGGATGCCCAGTCTCCCAGTCTCAAAGTCATCGTGCAATTTTTCACAATCCTCTTGCAATTTAACAACTTTGAATAACATCGTGTCTTCAGCAAATTTAATTACCTCACTAGTTATCCCCACATCTAGATCATTTATAAATATGTTAAAAAGCAGCGGTCTGAACATAGACCCCTGGGGAACCCCACTATCTACCCTTCTCCATTGAGAATACGAACCATTTAACCTTACTCTCTGTTTTCTATCCTTTAACCAGTTTTTAATCCACAATAGAACACTACCTCCTATCCCATGACTTTCTAATTTCCTCTGGAGTTTTTCATGTGGTACTTTGTCAAATGCCTTTTGAAAATCCAGATGCACAATATCAATCAGCTCACCTCTATCCACGTTTGTTCACCCCTTCAAAGAAATGTAGTAGACTGGTGAGGCAAGATTTCCCGTCACTAAATCCATGTTGGCTTTGTCTCAATAATCCATGCTTTTGAATATGCTCTGTTTTTTTGTTCTTTATGAAAGTCTTTACCATTTTGCCCAGCACCGACATCAGGCTCAGTGGTCTGTAAGGTAATGTGGACCCATCTCTACATCTTGGGCATTTGTCAACCAGTAACACTGCAGCATGAGCTACCAAAACCTTACTGGAATCTTCTGGCACCTCCTGTGTGCTCCTTACTCCCTTCTTGACGTCCCTCTGGTAAACTGAAAGGACTACTACCTGGACAGGTACCTACTTTGGTGGGGAGCCACCAACTTCCATGGATGATTCCTCTCAGCATCTCAAAATGTCCCATCGTTTATCTTCTGGGAGCCAAGAAAATCCCATCCAAAAAGCAGCTTTCCTTAAATTCCAATTCCTTAGCCAAAAGAGATGATGCACCATCTCAACTCTTGCCATATACTTCAACAATGCCTGTATTAAATCATACAAGGCATCAGCCAAACATATGGACCCATTTCCAAGCATGCCACCTCCAAAACTCCTTTCAAGGACCCCATCAGAGACTACCTGCTGGGTAGCCAGACTCGAGCTACATAATCTCTACAAATAGCCACTTGCAAGGCCAATACTGACATGTTAAATGACATTTTCAACAGCATTTCCATCCACTGGTCCTGTGGATATTGAAGGGCTGCACCACCTCCACCAAAATGATCATCTTCTTGGTCATGACCAAAACTAGTGCATCACCTGCAGCAGGCACAATTTCGTTCTCCTCAGCGGGTTCCTAACATAGTCTGGCCATGAATCTACCCACCTTAGACTAGTGTATCCCACTCTTTTGTGATTATGCTTTCATTTTTTTAACTTAAAGTTTTATTATTTTTATACAATAATATAGCAGCCAATAAAACCGCTCTATAACAAGAAAAAATAGCAGGAACACATGGTTTCTTCTATGCATCCTGTAATGTAATATAATGTAATAACAAGTCTCTTAATTTCCCCAATTACACTAATAATACCAACCTCCTTATTCCACTCCCCTCCCTTAACCTAATAGGTACTTAACGGTTATTCCTTCGCCAGCACTGAAATTTCTTCCACTTCCAAAAAGTCCTATCCAATGATATTGAAGTGTTATCATTTTATATAGATCATAAAACATCTAGCTTAATCACCACCATTCTCCAGTTTGGGGAATCTGCTGCTTCCAACTGGAGATCAATACCAAATGTCCAGTTCAGGTCCTGGCATGTTAAGGAGGGCCACTTCCACTGGCTGGGTCACCATTTGGATACAGAAAGTGAAGGTGCCTTGGTGCTTTATAACTTTTGCTACGTGAGACGTGGGGTAAGGAATATTGTAGATGAAAATATTCGAGTTATTCCCCAAGTTTTCCACGTCATCACTGTGACCCCTGACGCAGGTGCTAGTCACCGAAACACGGCCCGTGTCGGGTCAAGGCTCATTCATTAAAGAACTTTGTTCCATTTTAAAGGCCCGTGGTGCTGTTTTTTTGTTTGATCATTTTATATAGATCATAAAACATCTAGCTTAACCACCACCATTCTCCAGTTTGGGGAATCTGCTGCTTCCAACTGGAGATCAATACCAAATGTCCAGTTCAGGTCCTGGCATGTTAAGGAGGGCCACTTCCACTGGCTGGGTCACCAATTTAAGCACAAGTTGAGACAATAATGAAAACACCTTACACCAGTACATTTGTTATCACCCCACAGCTCCACCATGTATACACGTATGTCCCTCGCTGCCCAAACACCTTCCAACACTTCTCCATCCCACTCCCCCGCATTTTAAAGAGCTGCACCAGGGTATACCACCACTGCATTGACACTTTATATTATTTTTCCACAACACTCCCAAGGATCTTGCCCACTGCCATATATCACCTCCCAATCCCTATCAGGTATCATCCTCTATAGGTCTTTTTCCCAATCCTTCAATATACTATAATTTTGTTCCCCTCCTACAATTTAAGCACTTAAAATTTGGGAGATTACTCCCTTCTGCAATTTGGCCCCAATAGTTGTTCTAAAACAGTTTTTCCCCACACTACCTTTCCAAATGCCCCTGAGCTCTGTACACAATGTCCCACACATACAAGCCTCCTTCCTCCCACCCCCCCTAAACACCTCTTTGTCCCATCCCTGGATCGAATTCTGGATTAAAACACAGTGGTGTATACCACGAATATTTCCTCCCCGCCATCAATCACCCTCTAGTCTGACCCCAAATCTTCATGGTCAATTGATGGTGGGACTCTCCTAATTCCACCCTCCTCCACACCCCCTACCCTCCAGGCAGCCAGGGTAAATGCATCAAGGGGATATCTATCTGCCCCTCTTCCTGTTCAAAATCCACCCATTGCTTATATTCCCATGCTTGCCATTCCAACAATGCTTGGAGTTCAGCCACTTTGGTAATACTTTTTGTTAAGACCGGGAACTGCTAGCCCCCTCTTCCATCTTACCCAAACACATAACTGTCTGAGCCACTCTAGGCTGACACCTGGCCCATATAAATTTAAAGATCAGTTGTTGCAACTTACTAAGGATTCTATTATCCACCCTGATGGGAAAGGTTTGGAACAAAAATAAGAAGTGTGGCAGTATCATCATCTTTACTACCTCAACATGGACCACCCAAGACAGATACAATTTATCCCACCTTTACAATTCTCATTTCACTTTGCAAATTACTAGTCTATAATTAAGGTCATAAAGGTTTGAATCTGGCCCTCCCAAATTTATGCATGAACAACAGTGGTTTTCACCTATCTAAAAGAGTACAGGGCACAAATGCTCTCCATATGTTCGGGTGGCAAATTAACATTCAGAAACTCTGATTCATGCATATTCACCTGAAACCCCAAAACCTGTCTGTAATCCTATAACTCATGTAATTACTACGAAGAATAACTCCTAGGTTAAGTCAAGGTAAAGAGTAAAACATCTGCTAATAAGCTTACTTTGTGGTCCTGCCCAGAAATTTGACACTGCTCCTGTACCCATTGGGCCAAGAATTCAATCACTAGGGCAAACAAAACAGGTGATGAGTGCACTCAGTTTAGTCCCCTGATGAAGCTGACAAGTTTCTGAATAACTACCATTGATCTTAATACAAGCCAGCGGAAAATGGTATACTACCCAAATCTAGCCCTGCAAGGTCCCAACCCTATTCTACCCAAGATCTTAAGCCTGAAACGCCAAAGACCCTATCAAAGGCCCTTTCCACATCAACCAAGAGAAGTACCATCTCCTTCCCCCATTTGGCCCTCTCCATCATACTATGCATACTAGTAAAAGTTTGTGTGTCGATCTCCAGGAGGAAGATTGGTCAGCACGAGCCAAAGAGGCGGTTCTTTTCCCTCCTTTGGGAGTACTGTGGCCCCACTAGCCTCAGAAAATAAGGGAGCTTATTACCTCCTTCCAGGGAATTAAAGAGGTGCAGAATGGGTGGCATAAGTAGCTCTTGAAACTGCTTACAAAATTTTATGCTGAACACATCTAGGCCTAGTGATTTACTGGCCTCGTAGTATAGAGAGTTTGCCAAACCTCCACCCCAGAGATTTGCCTTTCTAGGCAGGCAACATCAGAAGCCACCAACTTGCTTAAGCTTGAATTAGTCAAGCAGTTTTAAAGTACTTTACACTAAAACTGTACACTTATATTTTAATATTTGGTTTCTCATTTACAGTTTACTGCTTTTGAAAGAAACCAATGGAACGATGCATTTTAGCCTAAATCTGCAGCAGATGGCAGGAAAAAAAAAAAAGGGTACGCTTTGCAGGTCTTTTTCTGCCATCATCTACTATGTTATGTTACTATGTTATTGTGACAAGAGTTGTCATTTTACCTGCATCCTTCATTGATGTCACTATTGTTCTCAGCACCTCCCAGCTGGCTACTGGTTTTTGAACCATTATCCTGCTTTGGTTGTTGTTGGTCCTCAGGCAACAGCAGCAGGGCATTTCGTAGACAAATAGCTGCAAACTCCATGCTAGCTACAGGGATGGCTGAAGACTGACCATCACTAAAGACAAAATAAAAAAGTAAATCAGTAATACTCCTAACCACCTTAGACATTTACAGGAGGGCGCCTATGGGTAGTATTTTTCAACCAGTGAACTATGTAGTTGCATGTTGCAGCAACCAGAGCACAGCAGAAGAGTGCAATGAAGAATTCAGTGAGGGTACTAAGGACAGCGCTGCTATTTCATTTTTAATCAATCAGAATTATTTCAATACCTATTCCACTTGTATGATTTATTACATCTTCTTTTGTACCTCTCAAGCAGAAAAGGCTGATGGACACTTTCTTAGAGGAGCTCCATGCATAAAAGAAATCATTTCCAGTTAAACCTATAAATGAACTCCAGAACACAGGGTCTTTATATAACCCATACTCTTTTTGTGGAAAGCCAATTCTTTATAAAAAAGAAATGTATAAATTAAGCTTTTCATACTTAGCTAGCACTATTTTATGTTCTAATTAAGGTCTCTCACTTAAAACCTTTCCCATCTGTCGTTTCTTTATCTACAGTATTAGCAAAATCCGCCCCTTCCTTTCTGATTACGCTACCAGAACGCTTATCACCTCTCGCTTGGACTATTGCAATTTACTTCGCACTAATCTTCCGCTCAGCCATCTCTCTCCTCTCCAATCTGTCCAAAATTCTGCGGCACGACTTATTTTCCGCCAGAATCGTTATACCCACACTAGCCCACTCCTCAAGTCACTTCACTGGCTCCCTGTCCGCTTCCGCCTACAGTTTAAACTTCTCTTACTGACCTTTAAATGCATCCACTCTGCAGCCCCCCATTACCTCTCCACTCTCCCTACATTCCTCCCTGTGAACTCCGCACTCTGGACAAATCTCTCTTGTCGTCCCCCTTCTGCTCCACTGCTAACTCCAGGCTTCTTTCCTTTTTTCTCGGGCACCTTATGCCTGGAATCGTCTTCCTGGACCTATACGTCTAGCTCCATCTCTACCTGTTTTCAAATCTATGCTGAAAACCCACCTTTTCACTGCTGTTTTTGGCTCCTATCCTCTACTCATTTGCCCTCCCCTTGCTCTTTTCTTCCTTCTCACCCAGTACTTCCCTCACCTGTAACTGCCTTGTCTGTCTGTATTATTTAGATTGTAAGCTCTTCTGAGCAGGGACTGTCTCTTTGTATCAGGTGTTCAGCGCTGCGTGCGTCTGGTAGCGCTATACAAATGCTAATAATAATAATAATTAAAAAACGGTGTACCTTAGAAATCAGAAATTATTCACTAATTAGTATACACAAAACTGGTACACAGTGTATGTACATATAAATATAAATATATATAACGGCTTACCTGTAATTGCTGTTCTTTGATGACAGTACTACAATAAACCCAGATTGAGAGCACATGTGATCTACACTGCGCATAAAGAGAACTCATCTAAAAGCTTTACAGGAAAGCTTTTGACCATGTGTGTAGTTTTTAGAGCACCACTGGACTGGGGCCTCATCTACTTGTATAAATTGGCTAAACTACAATTTGTACAACTGACATAACTCTCACAGGAGGCGGCAGGTGGGTTGTGTATTGCAGTCTGCATGAAATAATCATTAAATAGGTGAGCAATTACCCTTTCATAAGCATTTACAAACAACCACACTGTTGGGACTACCTGACCCAAGGATCACCTTCAAATACAAAGAGAAAGAGAAGACAAACATATCTCCCCTCCCACAACCACCAATCATAGTAAACCAACAAGACGACGTTTTGAAAACCAATAAAACAGCAGCTGAATAATGAGTAAAGAATTGAGAGTTGGGCTCTGCCCTGTAGAACACACCTTGTAGGAGAACCTAGAACATATCTTTTACTTTGCCACAGCCAGTTTAAGGGCAAGCTGGTGAGGCACTGATGCCCAGCTCACTGGCTCATCCTTTCATCATGGAATAGCAGCAGGACTTAATTCCTTTGTTCCTGCCATTGGGCTAATCTACAGTTGACACTGCTGCCAGCACCCCAGAACAGTTTAAACCAGAAGAATAGGCATTTCATATATTCTTGAGAGAAAGAGGAAGTGCCTGTTCTCATATTTCAAATCCTCCTGTGGTGTAGGTACAGAGCTGGCTGAATGATGGCACAGCAGAAAAGGAGCAAGATCTTGCCACTGTACCAAATATTCAGATGCTAAGGCAGGTAGGATAAGGGGGATAAACTTTTGGAGCGCTGGCTTAAGACTGAATTTGCACTAACAGTGTGGGCCCACTGTGTTTGGAGCGGGCTCACAGAGTAGGCTGCTATCAGGATGGGGGAGACTGTCCACATACAGTAATAATCAAGATCCATAATTATGTACATAAGCTGGAAATCTTAAGAGGCTTCCGCCAAAAGAGGGGAACACTGAAAAATGATGATCATCTGGTAATGATTTTCCAGGATTATTCTGTTGCTCTACAGGAGCACAGATGCAAATTTACACCTATTTGTTCAGCACTCCACGAGATGCAAATGCCCTTCATGTTGGTGTATCCCGCGACATTAAAAATTTACCACCAGGGAGAATGGCACAATTACGAGTCTCCACAGAAAACTCAGGATTACCTGGAAACACTACAAAACGTGCTACAGCTTACAACTTGAGTAAGCAATACACTGGTGTCAATTGTGACCTAGGTACTTATTTATTTTATTTGTTGCATTTGTATCCCACATTTTCCCACCTATTTGCAGGCTCAATGTGGCTTACATAGTACCGTAAAAGCGTTCGCCAATTCCGGTATAAAACAAATACACAGTGATGTTGAGGCAGGATGGAGTTCATGTGGAACAGACTTACAGGGAATCTTAGCGAGGAAGGGTATACTTGATCAAAATGTATACCGAGAAGCTCTAGTAGACCTTTGTATATAGTACTACAATTGTATTGATTATTGAATGTGATGGGAATTATAATGAGAGCTAATGTGCCGACATGAAGCACAGGGAATTAAGTGGACCTTTGATGGGGTGCGGGACTTCAATCATACTTAATGGTTCTTGTTTTGCCACATTTCTTGTGGGGAGGCGACATGGGGAATGTTGGAAAGGATGGGAGGGAAAGGGGAAGGGAGGAGTGAGATGAGTGGAGCACGTGAGGAGGGACGGTATTGTGGAGAACATTTTGGAAAAGGTACAGGAAGGGGGACTGGATGTCTGTGCAAGGCGTGGCTGATGCGAATGCTTTGAATAGGCACACAAGCTGCAGGTGGCTGGTGGGTACGTGGAGTCCTTTTGGATGGACACAATGTTCTGATCATGGGACCTGGATGAGGCTGGGCATCCAGGTCCAATAATTTAGATAGTAGCGACATGGAAAAGATATTATTACTGCTCTACCTGAATAAGGTTGTCTCTAGATTTGTTACCTGGAATGTAGGTGACAAGATTGTCATCTATAAAGCATAGTAAGATTCTTTCAGCATTCAAGCACCATGTTTGCAACAGATACACCTGACAAACGTAGAACATCAAAAGCTGCACTGGACTTTACTATGGAGGTAGGAGAATGAACCTGACTTTTTCTTCCTTCAATGGCTTATTGACCCAGTGGGACTAGGCCAGCCCAATTTTAGCAGGTGGCAGTGTAGGTAGAGAAACACTGACGCTTAAGAGAATGTTGATAGGCAAAGCCAACACTGGTAATCAAAGAAGGACCCACAGGAGGACCCTGGAGAGACATGGTGGTAGGCTCAGGACTCTGGGCTTAATCCAAGTCAGATGTTGATGCTGAATGGGACTGAGGCAGGAAAGATGTGTGGCAGCTGTGGTGGTCAGCTCAAAGCTCCCACCTTGGCTCCTTAAATCAGTGGCACAGCACCAGAAACACTATAGTAGCATGAGGACAGCAGACATCAGAAAGGTGTGAAACACCTCTCCTTGGCTTGCACATGATGATATGGTGTCATAGGCAGCATAGAAGCTGTAGCTGAGAATCACTTACAGGCCAGAGGGAGCTGTTTCACACATCTTTCTTTCCTGCCCTCCTGAAACATAAGGTGTTCTGGGCTGCATCTACAAACATTACAAAAAGAGAGTTGGCGTCACAGCATATTTGAGGATTTACAGAATCCCTTGAATACCCTGAACATACGCCATACTCCAACCAAGAATTAACAGTAACATGAAGAATTGTCTGTTATTCTGATATGTCCAAAAAAAAAATGACCTGTATGGACCTGAATTGATGAAGAGCATTGAGACAGTATTTAACTACTGAAGAGAGATGTCATCCAAATCAAAGCTGCTGTTCCAAAGTGACTAAGATATCAAAAGATGTCTACCAAGTGGATTGGAGTCTCAACTAAAACCAGGGAAGTTTTTCTTGAAGGCAGGTAGAAATCCGAGTTAAGCAATTTTCAAGTTGAAATACATTTGAATGAGGAGAGTCAGTATAATGTACTAATAATTAATAAAATGTCATCCACATATGCACCAAATTCAGAGTCTTAAATAACTTCGCTAAAGGCATCAAGAAGAACGATTCTGAAGGAAAGAAGAGCACCAATATAAGACTGTACCAGACAAATCAACAGAAGCTAGCCCAATCAGCAGATGGTTATAATATATCACATTGCAAGCAGCTATAAGATCAAGTGAGACCACTAGAGCTCTCTCACCAGCATGTGAAGCTCACCTCCATGACCAACCTGCAAAATATATGCAGAGAAACCACATGCTCAAGTATAATTGGCTTTACTGAAATTCACAAATAGTCATGTAGGTAATGCTATGAGTGACATAAAATCTGGCAGCACTCTGGACACAATCTGAAGTCACCGGCTTCTTCCTCTGCTGTTGTTCTAGTAATATGCAGAGTAAAATTTTCCAAGCAAAGTCATGACACAGACAAAGAAAAACAAGAATAATAAAGCCTAGGTTATCTAGGATAGTCCTATTTAGGGACTCCAAAATTGTGTGTGTGTGTGGGGGGGGGGGGGGGGGGGGCTGGGTTTTCCCAAATTATGGAATTAGTGTGCAAGCAAGAACAGCCATTGAATGGTTTCAAAACCACAATTATAAATTATGGGTGCATATAGAACAGACTCAGGTAGATCGGGACCCTCTGAGTTTTTCTGATTTGGCTCCCTCGGAGGCATCAGATCTTACCAGAAGAGATGTCTCTGTTTTACACATTTAGAGCAATTAATGACCATTTACCTTTTAGGAAAATGTTGAAAACCCATCTCTTTAAGCTAGCTTATCCAAATGACCCGACATAAACCTACACATTTCTCTTATTATAACGATGCCTATATATTAACCACGTCCCCCTAGCTACTCCATACTATCCTAGTCTTCCCTTCCCCATCCTTTCTTCATCATAACCATCCCCATTTCCTTATCTATCTTCATTACTCCTTCCCATGTTAATTAACATATACTTAAAGCATTCTATTATTATGTTACATTGTAGTTCTTAATATTCTTAATGAATCTAAATTGTAAATCTGTTAACTATGTAAGCCGCATTGTACCTGGTTCTGTGGGAAAGTGTGGGGTACAAATGTAATAATAATAATAATAGTACGAGTTCTATAAGGGATTTTCAACTCTCACACTATACACCTGTGACGAAACACCTAGCCACCTGACTGGGATTACCCCGTGGCCACTTAGAGGGTCTATCCCTAGCACAGCTCAGGTCTGCCTGCACCTGATGCTAGTGCTCTACAACGGTACTCTCCTTCCACCAACTGGGTCACAACAGCCTCTGGGCGAGTCTCCCACTCTCAAATTATCCCCAGTAATTTCTAGGTTACTGGGGCTACACTCCATGGTCTCACAGTTCCCAGAAAGCACTCACAGACCCAACACACAAACCACCAGGATTCCTTATCAGTCCAGACAAGCAGGGCAAACAAACAAATACGTTCATTCTCAGAACAGTGGACAGAAAATGTGCAATCAGCAAACAGTAACAAGTAACTGAAAAATGGATCAATTAGAAAACTAAATAAACATTTGTTTACTGTCTAAACAGTACCTGGGATGATCAGGACATATAGCTGCTCACAAGTTATCAAATGTAACTGTTTTACAGGGCCTTGGCAAAGAGATCCTACTCTCTTTTCTTCCTGGCTAAGACTGGAGCAAAAGCCAGTACACTTCAAATAAAAATGAGCTCCTGGGCCAATCAGAGTCCAGTCAAGAAGTTTTTAAAAGTATACTGCTCACAGTACACACTGTTTCTTCACAACACCTATTTGTTATTAATCTGGAATTCCCACCAAGGATGGTTCCTTCCGTTTATAGGGCCTGGAGGCAAAATGGGTTGCTTAGATTGGGTCAACTCTATGATGAGGACAAGTTGATTACTTTTCAATCTACTGCAATGGACTATAATCTCCCACCAACACACCAGTATGCATATTTGCAGCTCACACATCTACTGTCCTCAAATTGATTCAAGCCTCACTTGACAAGACCATGTATATCTTTTTAGAAGATGTTTGTGATGACTTGATTTGCCAAACATTTGGTGGGTACACTTTATGGTTACCTTAGAGATCTTAGTGTACCTGATTTGAACCATAGTCTGCTATTGAGATGGACATGGGGGAAGCCACGGCTTGCCCCAGGATTGGTAGCATGGAATGCTGCTACTAATTGGGTTTCTGCTAGGTAATTGTGACCTGGATTGGCCACTGTTGGAAGCAGGATACTGGGCTAGATGGATCACTGGTCTGACCCAGTATGGCTATTCGTATGTTCAAAAATGAGAGGAAGAGCTAGAGATAACCTATTCTTCTGCAGAGTGAGATTCTATGGATTAATCCTTGGCAAAAATAGCGATTGCTTCTAATGTTAAAGAAAATAATGTTAAGCTTCTTTATCTTTGGTATTTAGCTCCTGAACATCTCAGTGGTATTTCACGAGTTTCCCTTGTGCTGGAAGAATCATGGATCCAGAGGCACTATGGGACATATCTGACCTGCCTGAAAGCTATGACTTTTTAGAAAAATATCCGATTTCAGATTCTGTGGATTACAGGACTACAAATACGTTGGGACCCTGGTATCACTCTTCTAAATAGGGACATACTTGGACTTCAGAAACATCAGACTTATTTGGTTCATCATCTGCTGCACGCTGCTAAACTTACTTTGGCATGAACATGGAAGGACCCAGGCATTCCTATATTGCTAAAATGGAAACTAAGATTACATTGCATGTATAAAATGGGGAGGGGGGAACTTACTGCCATCAGGTGTAACGCTATCTGGCTGGCAGAAGATCTAGGGTTCTGTTTGCAATTTGAGCCAAATGGGTGAATGAGAAAACACTGCTCATTCACCAATTTAGTAGTAAATGATTGTCACTTTCTTGTGTTTCCCCTTCTCCCTTTTTCAATGTTTGATTTGTTTTATAATGAAAGGTAATTGTTTGCTACATACTGTGCTTGTTCTAAAGAGGATTGCTGTGTTTTCCAAGTCCAGTCCAGGAGTACCCCTTGACAGTCAGGTTTTCAGGATATCCACAATAAATATGCATGAAAGAGATTTGCATATAATGGAGGCAATGTATGCAAATCAAGTTCATGCATATTCATTGTGGATATCCTGAAACCCTGACTGGCAAGGGGTACACCAGGACTGGACTTGGAAAACACTAATCTAGTGGAAAAAACATTAAATAATAAACCTATTATTAACCAAAGCTAGTGACTGCATTGAAAAAAGTTTCCAAATGAGATGTAGGATGTCTTGTATACAGTGCCACGCACAAGATGCACACACAATCATGACACATGTTGGAGGAACCACAGATTTCAAAAAGTCTCAAGAGAGAAAAGGCTATGTTGATAAGAAATAACACTTACTTATAGACAACATTCTGAATGGACTGGGACGCCAGGACTATTTTACGATGGTAACCCTGGCCTACAATGGACTGAACAATTCCCTTTTTGCTTGGAAGTCCTTTAGTTTCTTGTTCTGACGTCTAAAGAAGTAAACAGAACATATGATCAGAGGCACGCTTTCTCTACAGGGCACTCTAAAACAGCTCTACTTTTTTCCTAAAAATTACATCTTATTTATCAGTGAATAGAAATGTTTGATATGAATCCCAAGGTCTGGTAACAATAACAGAATATAAAAAAATAAATTATAATTATTCAGGAGGAAGAAAAACATTTAATAACTACCAGCATCTGACTTGTCAGAAATACAGGAGTATTTACCATTTTTTTAAATCCTTGTTCTATAGGCAATATTGAATATAAGTGCAAGGGCTAAATAACGTTTAATAAGTTCAATTTTGTACAGGGGGATAGGTCAGAAAAAGGACATCAATAGTTGGGACAATCAGAATGGATAGCATACTTTACAAAAGGCTCTGTGCATAAAGCCACTGGATACATAAATGCATTTGGCAGCATGAACAGTGGGAAACTCATAGGATTAGTATTCTCATAACTAGGGCTAATTAATGGTAGAAACTCAGAATCTACACCCTCGGAAAAAAGTTTTAAAAGAAGTATTACACTCTTGATCCTAGCACATGTTATGCTAATGTCTCACTTACCCCCTTGTTGGCAGCAATGCAACACTCTGCCAGTCTCAACCAAAGGCGTGGGTTTGAGTGATAAACCTGGACTGCTTCTATCAAACATTCAAAAGCTGCTAAAGGTCTCCCGACGTGAAGAAGCTGAATCCCACAATTGTGAAGCAGCTCATATCGTTTATTAGTCAGCAGTGTGCACATAGGTCTGCCTGAAAATTTCTTACCTAATGAGAAAGGCACAACATATCAAATAAATAACTTTTTCATTTAAACAGCAAAGCAATAAATGTACTAAGGTTCAACACCATATTCTGTGAGCTCTTTGAGGCAGTGAATAACCATCTGCGTGATTGGTTTTGCACTAATTATACTATCAACAACGGAACAATAATGCAACAGAAAAGGTTTAGACAACCATGCCACTTACCTGTAAATTCTATCAGGTGTTTGTGACCTGAATTGGCCACTGCAGGAAGCAGGATACTAGGCTAGATGAACCACTGGTCTAACTCAGTATGGCTATTAGTAAGTTCTTATATTCTTAGTGTTCTCTGAAACCAGTCATACAAGTGGCCCTATGCTTTCCTTCAGTTCTAGTAATACAGCTTTGATTGTGGAATTATAGATGTGGAGAAGGTCTAGCTGACTGATGAACTGTCATCTTCAAATACAATTTGCTATAGGCAGTGTGGATTTTTTTCTAGAAAGAAAAGCTGGTACTCAGGATTGTCCTTGGAAGGGTTTCAGGAAGTCCAGGACCTTTCACTTCCACCTCCATCCCCTGCAAGTCATTATAGCGCTCAGCATAGCAAAATCTTTCCCCTTTCCCATTGTGGTCTACTGGGCATTATTGTAGTAGATTTTTTTTTATAGGTGCCTATGTACCTGTAAAAAAAAAAAAACCCCACATCTTTTTTTAGGCACCCTGTTATGAAGTTACTCTCAAAGAATAATTTCATAACCAGATGACTAAGTTGTCAAAGCAAACAGGCACATATGTTGCACCTATTTTATAAAAGCAACATATGAGACTAAGGGGCTCATTTTCTAAAGAGAAAAAACGTCCAAAAAGTGTCAAAGCACCATTTGGATGGATTTCTTCTCAAAACGTACAAATTGGTATTTTCAAAACCTGTTTTGCAGATGTGTATCTATGCATTTCGTCTGCAGTGCATACAAATCACAAGGGGGCGTGTCGGGTGAGTTTCGAAGGCGTGATTAGAGCTTAGGGCGTGCCTAACACGTCGACATTTAACAGCCATAATGCAACAAAACCAAGGGCAAAAACTGCAACATTTTGGTGTAGATCTGTTTTTCTAACCATTAAGATACAAAAAGGTACCTTAAATGACCAGAAGACCACTGGAGGGATTCAGGGATGACCCCCCCCCCCCCATATTCCTCCAGTGGTCACTGACCCCCTCCCACCTGCAAAAATTGTGAATAAAAATAGTGCTTATAGCCAGGTCCAGCACAGCAGCATGCAGGTCCCTGGAATAGTCTAGTAGTGGAGTGGGTGCAGTGCACTGTAGACAGGTGGACCTTTCCCTACCTGTTACACTTGTGGTGGAAACTGTGAATCCTCCTAAACTCACCAGAAAACACACTGTACCCACATATAGGTGCTCCCTTCACCCATAAGGGCTACTGTAGTGGGTTTTGGAGGACTCAGCAGACAAGATAAGGGAGCAACAGTGAGATGTGTACCTGGAAGCATTTATATGAAATCTGCAGCAGTGCACCCTAGAATGCCCATTGCTCTTGTGGGATGTCTGGGGGACCAGTCTGCTAAAAATGCTCACCCCTCCTACATCCCAACAGCTTGATTTTCTACATTTTTTACTTGTGCATTTTTTTTTTTAATGGCCTGAAAAAGATAAACACACAGAGCACAAAATCTTGTTACAAATGATATTTTCGAAAAACGGTGTTTTGCTTTTTCAAAAATGGAGACATTTACTATTCAGATTTGGGACATTTAACACAAAACGTCCCAAGACTGACTTTGATGTCATATCAAAAATGCCCCTCCATGTGCCTTTCTAAAAATTGCCTCAGGCAAAGTAGCAGGGCTGTGGAGTTGCTACACTAAACCTTTGACTCCAACTCCTTTATTTTTCTACTGTCCAACTTTAACTCCTAATGATATTAGGCTTTAAATGTTTTGTCCTGGATCTAAAGTACTGGTAAATACAACATATTTACTAGTACTTTAAATCTAGGACAAATATATGTATGTATGTATGTATGTATAAAATGATAGATTTATTATATTATTAAATATTATTAACATAAGTTTTTATTTCAAAGCTGGAATCAGTACATTTTTACTGACTCCACCCAAAATTGCTTCATACTCCAACGCCACAGTCCTGCAAAGAGGCCACGTATATTTACCCCAGCTCTGAGGCAGATATAACTATGAAACAATAAGTGGCAAAAAGGAAAAACATTAACTGCTTATCCTGCCTATTCTCCACTCCTAAAAATGCATACATGTATATCTTGTAAAAGAGGGCATTAGGTTTGTAAGTGCCTAATATATATTTGTGTAGACCTATGGATAATTTTATAAGAACTCATTGGAGCACATAAAATGCTGTTATGTTCATCATAATATTGTCCTCAAAGCGGATGAAGGAAATAAAATTACATAATAGTGCTAATAAGAGCAATTCAAATTCAAAGTAGAGCACAGAATGGTTAATAGTATAGATAATTAACAGACTCTAATGATGTTCTGTACTACAGCATAGAGGGCTGGTGTCCTCACTTTGGGGTCGATGCAGAAAGCCATGTGACGGAGCTATGAGCAGATAGCTGAGTGAACGGCCTCTACCATGAGATTAAAACCGTGCGATACAGTAAGCAGAGATGTTAAGTTTAAGCCCTCAGAACTTGTTGTGCTACTCAGGGAGGCACCTGCCAAAACACATGCACACAAAGATTATGCATAGGGCTGCATTTTAATTAAAATTTGTAAGGCCCAACCAGGGGCGTAGCCAGATCTCGGTGAGAGGGGGTTCCAGAGCCCAAGGTGGGGGGGGGGCACAGTTTAGCCCACCTCCCCCGTCGCCAGGTACCTTTGCTGGCAGGGGTCCCCAACCCCCACCAGCCCAAAGTCTTCTTCAGCGCCGGTCGACTCCAGCGCCTTCGCTGATGATCTGTTTCGGACTCCTGATGTCCTGTGTGCACATCCTGTATGTAGCCCCTTAAAGGACGTGCAAGCAGGACGTCAGGAGTCAGAAACAGATAATCAGCGAAGGCGCTGGAATCGACTTCGGCTGGCGGGGGATGGGGACCCCCGCCAGCAAAGGTACCTGGCGGCGGTGACAGGGGAGGGTCGACAGCAGCGGTTGGGGGGGGGGGGCAAAAGTGGGGGGCAGGGCTTAATCTGTGGGTCCCTGTCCCCACCTAGCTATGCCTCTGGGCCCAACATTGCATGACTCATGTTCTGCTGATTCCTTTTTATTTCTTCCACTGCAGGCATTAAAGTGATGATTTTCCACTAATAAGAAAAGCTTTTGTCAGAGTCTTACCTAGATGAGATAATGGGCTCAAATAGGATTTTGAGTAATTTATTATCAGTCCCAATAATTCCAATACCAGTATAGTTTTACTCCTTCATTCTTTTGACACCTGAGATTTTCCTTTGCTCAGGCAAACTTAGCAGGAAAGTGGCCTCTCTGTGAAGATTTTAGAGGAATACACAGCTGCTCTCAGCACTGCACACTGATGGGGACTGAAAGTCTATGTTTGTTGCCATTCCTTCAAAGTTTTCCACTTGTATCTCCCATTCTCAATACTAATGAAGCAGAATCTGTACCTTTTATTGGGTAAGCACAAGAAAATAAGACTCCACTCCCTTGGGGAAAAAAATGTATACTCCAGAAGCCCTGATGCTCTCTCATATTGGCAGTGGAGAAATCAGTTCCATATTCTTATGCTTGGGAAACTAGAAAAGCACATGCCCTTCCCTCTTAATCTGGTCTCCCTATATTCACTGTTCCCTACCAAAATCCGTAGTTTGCTTTTAAATAAGTTTACTTTGTCAGAGCCTAGGTGCTATGGACATTTTTTGACTGCTATCTGATTATTTTTGACTATAGGGTTTAGTGTTTACTGGTAATGGGGGGGGGGGAGATGGGGGGTAACAGACTAGGAGTTAAGTAGTCACTTGAGCTGAGTGATATGCACAGAGGATATGTTCTTGTTTTGACTTCTTATATGGTTTTCTTGGATTGTTTTTCTACTGCAAAAATTGTGATCTTGACATTTCCTTTGTTTCTTTTGTTGTCAATAAAAAAAATATATTACATAAAACCCTTCTATAAAGTCAACCATCAAAAAGTTCACAGAAAAGGATACTTCCTTACTATTTATTGTTCTTAAATGGCTCAGTGCAGTTAAAAAAAACCCAAACAAACCCTTATTTTGACCCAGCAGTTCCTCTCTTTTTCAAATGTTTGTTTATTTGGCAGCAGTGCTCAGATTCTAGTTCCATAAACCCAGGGATTTTCCCCCTATTTTCATATAAACACCTACCACTTTTCTTAGTCTGGTCACTGCAGCAATGCTCCTGAGGTTGGCAGCCAAGCACCAGGACTCCGTAAGGAACCCTTTATTATGGGAACTAACTCACAGAACAGGTGCCTTAAACTATGAGTCCTCTCCACCCCCTCCCACTCAAGAGGCTGTGAACGCTGCCTCATAGCATCCATTCCCAACCAAGCTAGGGTGTGGAAGGCTTGATGCAACATCACACCAGAGACCCTCCACATTGCTGCGCACAAGACTGCTACTCAACTGCTGGGCTAGTCCTGCTTTTTCTTTTCAGTTAGTGTGCTGCAACCAGATCTACACGCACTGTAAAAATGTAGTACTGTCTCTGTTTAACACTGACAAATAGCATTCTAATACAACTTGTTTGGCTATTTAGATTTAGCCTGTCCAAAACCGTAAAGCATACCTGGGTCTGTTGTAGAAACAGCTAGCTGTGCACATGCATTATCATTTTCTTGGAGAGCTTTTTTGAAGTAGAAAATTCCTAAGTTATGCTTTCCCATGGCAAAATGGATACATCCAAGATTGTTCCAAAACATACACCTTATGCATTCACCTGAAAAAAACATCACAAGAGAATAAATATTAAAGCAAATGCCTCAAAGCATGCCTGTAGACTTTTGTATCTAACAGTGGAATGCTGTTCTACTTGGGCTCAAGAAAACCACATTCAGATGCAGGTAGCTAGTGTGTGTAGTCAGCTTTTACATTAAAGCAGGTAATCATTCTATTCTACATGACATCAAGCTCATAGCAGATGCTCAGTACCATCACAAACATCTCTGAGTCTTCACAACATCAGTGTTCATGTTTTGGCAATTTGGTCTGCGAGAACTTACTGGATAAGCCTGACAATGATTTTACCGGTTGAAAGAATCGCTGAGGTCCTTAGCAGTTAAGCTGAAACAAGAACTGGGCGGCTGTAGATACTAAATTTCACTGAAAATGCTTGCTATAAAATGTGTCTAATGAAACAATTACACCCGCTTCTGGATGAGGTGGTTCTTAGTACAGTCACAACAATTAAGTATGATCAGTGGGGAGGAGCCAAGATAGAGTCATGAGCAGACACTTGTTCAGGCCTCTGGTTTGCTGCTCTTTATGTGTAGTGGGTAACAGGAAAGGCCAAGTTAGATCACTCAACTTACCTACCCCCATAGGGTCCCCAGTTTGTGGGACAAAACATCCAGCAGCATACCATTGATAGTCCTGCTCCTGGGACAGCAAAGAAACCTGGTGTGACTGAGTGTTGTGTAGGCATATCTACTCTTAGTGAGAATGATATCTCATTTAGCCCTGATGATCAAATTCTGTCCCTTCCACCATGATCTTGATTAGAAATGCTGGGACCTGGAAGCATAGAATTGGTACAGTAGACTAACTCTGTTTGCTGCAGGGGAAGGAGATGGTATTTCCGTCTCAGCTTACCCCCAACTGGAATGATTCAATCAAACCTTCAAGTGGAGGCAGCTGGTGGAGGTTTGGAGCCTCTGTGAACAGATGTGCTGGGAGAGGCTACTAAAGTGCCAAAATTGTTTGGTAAGCCAGTAGCTCAGAATACCGTTTAAGGTAAACCTAGCATTATTACACTGGACAGTATATGATCAGCTACTTGGAGTATGGAGTCTGTTATAGCCCAGAGGACTGACAGCGTTACGGGATTTGTCAGCCACGTTGAAGTGGTGAAGGGACTGGAACATTTGTGTAAGGAAATGGGAATGAAAACTGTTGAACGGGCATGCAAATTGAAAAACTGAAGTGCGATCATGCTATTATTAAGGATGTGAGTTCGCCACATCAAAAACTTGGAACCTTTGATAATTATACTTTGGGATGGTTGGCCTGGATAACAATAATTCATGACTATGGCTTGAGAAAACTGAGTATGTAGTTCTTTTGTGTGTGGTCTTCATTGTTCTATATATTATCAAGCTCCTTTTCTGATTGACCTGATTATATTGTAAACTGCTCTGACCTTCAAAAGAGGTATATCAAGTTTTATTACACTGCAAGTTATAAACTATAAAAGACTGAAGTTGAGGTTTTTGAATTGCCACTAAAAAAAAAAAAATCAGAACATTTGCGCCAATATATATATATTTTTTAATTGATCGATTAATCAACATATACACATAGCTCTGGCAACAGTAAAACAAACATCCTTAGAAGCACACCTACAATACTAGAGAACTTATCCCACACCATCCCTTGGATACAATCCTAAGGGAGTAAGTGACCTGACCCCCCTAAGGGTCTGTGAAGAAGTTCTTCACTCTGCCACAGAAAAGATTGTTCTTTTTAGGGAAACCCGGGCACTTATAATCACAAATACTGGATTAATCTGATTAAGAAGTTCACATTTAGGATTATAAGGATTTGTGAACTTTGTCACAAGTGAGGCAATAGTAGCCATTTTACATTCCATATCTGCCCTTTAGACACACCGGTGAGTGCACAATGAGTTGTGACACACTGAGTGATCCTATATCCATTAAAAAATTTATTGACATTTTTTGATCTGTTGGTGCCGGTTAAACCCTTTGGGGCATTATTTAGGCTGTGATTTGTTTTTGTTTTTTTACGGAGAGTCTTTGAGATTATAGTATTAGTACTCTCTCTGTACAGAGAATTTTCTTACCAATTTTATTAAAATCTAAGCACAACATCTAGTGTTCTTCTTCAATCAAACTCTCTGGCCATCCAGTCAAACAAATTGATCAGATCTGTCTGACAAGACCTACACCTCTAGCAAAACCATGCCACCTTGAGTTCTGTATCCATAGGATTCCAGAAAACTCACTATCCTCTATTTCAGAAGCATTTTCATTAGTTTACTAACCACAGAGGTC
Organism: Microcaecilia unicolor; assembly: GCF_901765095.1. Lineage (NCBI taxonomy): Eukaryota > Metazoa > Chordata > Amphibia > Gymnophiona > Siphonopidae > Microcaecilia > Microcaecilia unicolor. Next base: position 263,014,537 of record NC_044031.1, on the reverse strand, counting down.
AGATTAACTGTTCTCAGCTCCCATAGGCAGTCGGTGGTCCAACTGTTTGGGGAGGCTAAAGAGGGCAGGGTTAAGGGTGGGGCTTACATTCATAATTAGTTACGTAATAGAAAGAAATTTCTATTCAAGGAAAAAAAATAGAAAAAATATTAAGAGAGCATAAACATAGCTCGGTAAGGAAGCAGATAAAGTTAGAAAAAGGAACTTCACGGGCAGCCATTAATACACATGCAGTCATATCAACATCCTAAGTTTTGGGGGCGTTGGAGACAAACATAACCTGTAAACAAATCTGATGGTCACTGGCTTGACTGTATCTTTATTTGTTCAATAAAAATTGTTTAACACCAACACATCCTAAGTTTTTCTGAATTGTGAGAGAGCTATCCATGTTGGTATCATTGGAAGTTACTCATTTGTGTGACTGATTAATCCTGCTAGTAGCAAACAATTTAGTCAAGCTATGGGTTCATATTTTGTAAGACAATGATTGTATAATGTTCCTTTACCTGTTTTCAAGAATCCTGGATGTTCAGCTACGTTTGAACTGTTTAAAAGTTTTACTGCTTTTCGGTAATTGCCTCTTAAATATTCAAAATTACTCTTCAGAAAGAGAGAAGAAGCAGACTGTGGGAAGAAGGCAATTATTTAGACAGAAAAATTATTTTAAAGTCTCCAGACTCAAAGATTTTACCACAGATTCTTAGTTACTTCTAAAAATAAATATTTAGCTCAATATTTAACCTACTAGCTCACAAAACCCAAGTCTAGCAGATTACAACCAATATACAGTGTAGCAGGTATGTATTTTGAGGGTAATTTTATTAAAGCAAAGATACTTATCTGTAGCATCTGGGTGACATCATCTGACAGAGTCAGGTGCGGACTCTTGTCACCCAAATTAAAAATGCTCAAGACTAGTGGTCTCTACATCCTGTAGTCACCACACAAACGAAAGCCCATCTGATTTAAACAAAGTGTCTAGCAGTGGAAGGAGTGTACATACTGTTCCTGAGGTGATGGTCACAATCTGAATATTTTTAATTACAGTTAAGACGAAAGGCTGCCTGCTACAGCCAGTCACAAGATCTCTGCTGGATCCTACCACCTGATGTAACTTCCTGTTTCCTCATAGATGGGATGCAGCAGAGGCAGTTTGTGTTAATCATTGCTGGCCACAGCCACCGCACCTGAGCAAAAACATCAGGCTGCTACCTGGATGACAATGACTGGCACCTATTTTAGAAAAATCTGCTCTCCCTGACGTCAAAACCTGGCTACACCTCTGCATACACCCCCAGTTTGCGTAGATACACTGCGACTACTGCCAGACACTTGGTGAAAACTATGGGTGCAGATGCCAGGCCAGAAGGCAGAACGCAATACTGGAAGTGGCCTTTCTCCACTCAAAATCTAACATACCTCCTGTGACTTGGAAGTATCGAAATGTGGGTATAGGCAACCTTTAAATTCAGAGCATAGTCAGTCATTTTCCTGAATGAAAAGAAGACTGCTCAGGGAAAGCATCCTAACTTTTCCTTGAGTAGGAATCTGTTCAAATCCCTTAGGTCTAGGATGGGCTGGTATTCCCGTTTTGTTTTGTTTTTTTTGTCATAAGTACTTGAAATAGAATCCCTTCTCTTCTTCCCCTGGTGGTAGGGGTTTGACCGCTCGGGCCTGTAGAAGGGCAGAGAGTTACTCTGCAAGTACCTGCTTGTGTTGAGAGCATATGAACGACACTCTCAGTGGGCAATTTGAAGGTGTCTAACACCAATGTAGCTCATACCCAAGACGGACTATTTGAAGAACCCACTGGTTGGAGGTTACAAGGTGCCATCCATCTTGGTAAAAAATGAGCCTCCCTCCAACTGGAAGGTTGTCTCAGATGGATACTTTCTGAGTGGCTATGCTCTTCTGGAGCCAGTCAAAAGCCCGTGCCTCAAGTTTCAGCAGTCTATGTCAATCTCTCACGAATCCAAAATCTGCATATAAATTGTATAAATCATGCGATCGTCAAAACCTAACACATGTCCTGACCTTACTTCTGCATGGGAAAATGAGTTAAATGTCTCGCTGTCCAGGGAGGAGTGGGATCTTTTTTGGACAAAAACTATGCGTTCCTCCTTTTCAGCTGCCCTTCTACAGTCTACCTATTACATTGTTCATAAATCCTACTGGATGCCTGTAAAGCTTGCTAAAGTAAACTAAGTGCATCAAATCTATGCTGGTCATGTCAGTCTGAAGTGGGTTCACTAGATCATTTGCTTGTTTTCCTGTTGTAACCTCCAGTCATACTGGCATTCGGTTTGGGGCACCACTCAGAAAATATTTACAATTCACGATACTCTGTCCTTTAAAATACTAATCCTTAAGGCTTCAACGCCTGGCCTGTTAATTCCTCAAAAATATGTTAAATTGTTTAATTTAATGATTTCTCTTGCTCTCCATCTGATTGCATTGCATTGGAAAAATAATCATCTTGTTTCTTTTCATGAATGGTGGAACTTGCTCTGTTCGTATAGGCGATATGAGGAAATAGCTGACATAAGATTTGGTCACATTTCGTCTTTTTATAAAACATGGTCGCTGCTAGACAGCGATGTAACCTTGTAAAAGGAATTCAACTCCCTAAATGTATGTTGCATGTACTGTTCTGTTTTACTTTTACCAGCCCACTGTCACATTTTTGTAAATTTTATTTTATTTTTTTTCTTTCCTTTGTTCCAATAATATACGCTATTGTATGTTTCTATAAGCATTGTATTGTTTTAAAATTAAGTAAAAAAAAAAAAGCCCGTGCCTTGCTTTGAATGGGGAGGAATGGGGAGCTGGCTGGGACCTCTGAGGACGGGGCTGGTGAGGCCTGGGGGCTGAGCCTGAGTGGATTGAGTAGAAGGTGGGTGTCTATGCCTTTGAGAGTAGTAGGTATGCTGCCTAGACCTGGTCAAAAATGTTCTTGCTGAAGAAGATGCAGATGGAGTATGCCAAGGGTGTAGATAGTATCTGTGTGCTTTTTTTAATGAGGTTAGCAACCGCCTCACTTTCTCTGCAAACAAAGTTGTCCCCTCGGCACAGCACTTCCAGCAACCTCTCTTGAACCGATGGTTTTAGGTCAGAGACACACAGCCATGAGAGTCTGTGCATCCCCACACCCATTCCAGAGAGTCTGGATGCAACATAAAAAGTATCATAAGCGCCCCTGGCCAGATAATGTCTACACTCCATCTGCTTGCTTGTTGGCCAGCTGGTGAAACTCTGCGTGGCCAGATAATGTCTACACTCCACCTGCTTGCTTGTTGGCCAGCTGGTGAAACTCTGCGGCCTGCTCAAAGGGAGAGAGTCTGCCAGAGTCAGTGTACCGTATACCAGAGACTCCAAGCAAAAGCTCTTGTAGAGCTGGTAGGACTGGATGCGGGCAATGAACATATGCCTGAAAAGTCTTTCTCCCAAAGTCCAAAGTTCTAGCCTCCCACCCCTGGGGCACCGAGGCACAAGACTGAGAACTCTTGGCCCATTTGAGAGTGGATTCGAACACCATGGAGTTGTGGGGCAACTGTGTCTTCTTGAATCCAGGAACCTTCTGGATACGATACCGAGTATCCACCTTCTTAGGCACGACCTGCACCTGGGGAGACTCTCAGTTCTTCAACAGTGTATCCTTACGGATAGTGTGCAATAGTACAGTGACCCCTTCCTTAGAAGGAGACTTATAGCCCAGAACAGCCATCTCTGCTCTAGGCGTTTCCTCCATCTCCTACTTAAATGGGACAGCCGCTGCCATCTTCCTCACAAAACTGGTGGAAGAAAGCACCTCTGGTGGAGATTTCCATCTCTCTTGAGGAGGAGAGGAATCAGATGGAATGCCACATGACTCCTCCTCTGAGAAGTAATGTGGCTCCTCATCTGACTCCCATGAGCGGTCCCAATCAGACTCTTCGCCATACTCAGGAGCAGGTGAATGAGTCTGTGCTGACCTCGCTCTGGTGGAAAGACGTCCACGCTCCGAGGAGCTTCAAGGAGCAGCCTTACTCTCAGACTTCAAGGAAGCTTCCTCCCCTAATGTTGAAGGTGGTACTGCCTGCCTGGACTCTGGCATCGATGGAGCCTCAAAGAGGACCTGGGGCTGTTCCAGCAGTGGCCCAAGTACCCTTGATGCCAAAGCGTGAGCCCCCTGCAGCAACTGCATTAGCATGCACTTATCAAAAGTGAGCACTGCTCAAAGCCCACCTTTTCAATGTCGCCTTTGGCACCTAACCACTACACCTCTACTCAGGAAATCTAGACTACCCCAACTTGACATTTCGTCCTTTACATTGTAAGCTCCTTTGAGCAGGGACCATCCTTCTTTGTTAATTTGTACAGCACTGCATAACCCTAGTAGCGCTCTAGAAATGTTAAGTAGTAGTAGCATTGGCAAAGGCAATCTGAGAAAACGTCAGTGCTGAACTGCTGGTGGGGACGGCTTGCTACTAACGCCCGGTGTTGATGCAGGTGAAGACCCGCTCGATGCTGGTGCACTCCCAGCGCATGCCAAAGTCAGAGCAGCCATGGAGGTTGATGCTGCCGGTGCCGAAGTCAATTGTCCAGCCTTCGAAGAGCCAAAGGTTTGCTCCATTTGAGCCGATCGCACCCACTGAGTCTTCACCTGCATGTACAAACAGAGGGGTCATGAACTGGCCCAAGGCACCCAATGCACCAACTGTGCAGGTCTATGGCAGAAATTACGCACCTACACTTGGTCCACTGCTTGAAGCCACTGAGGGGGGTCTTCTAAGACATCGAAAAAAAAAAAAGTCTCTCTGCTAAATTAAAATCCTCAATCATGAACTAAGAAAAAAAAGGGGGGGGGGGCAGTGTTCAAATTGAGGACAGTGCTGTTGCCCAATCGTGCAGCCACTCACAAAAATATCTAAAAAAGAAACTAGAGGAATAAAAACCAGAAGCTGAAAACAAAATGAGGAAAAACTAAGGGAAAAAAAAAAACAGAGTGCGAAGAACATATCGCTAGAAGACTGACCCTTTCACAGGTCTATTACTAGAAGCCCGAGGCTTGGCTACCTCATTTTGGAATCTTTATGCTGTATGATCCCTGATGCAGGCATTGAGTGCCAAAACACAGCCTGTGTCCAGTTCATGATATACAGCATCTATTCATATGACTGTTCAGGATTTGAAAGTTCTTGGTGCTTTTTCTTCTTGAACTGAACACAATACGCCAAACAACACAAAAACAAAAAAAAAAATCAGCACTAAGCACTATTCTATAAAGGGCACTCTGGGATGTGCGCCCTTTATAGAATAGTGTTGACAGCAAATTGCCAGCATTTACGCTTGCTATAACCTGGTATAATGCTGGCATCTAATTTTTGGGAATTGACCATGCAATTCACAGTGTTCTAGAACAATGTGCCTAACTTCTAGGAATGCCCCCGATCTGTCCATACACCTCCCATGGCCATGCCCCTTTTGAGTTGCAAGCTGGAAAAGTTATGCACGGATTTCTAGAATAGCATCTAGGCCAGATGCATGCACAAATCCAAACTGGTGCCAATTAAGTCCAATTGCTGTTAATTCCTTAACTGATTGCACAAGCCATCTGGCCAGCGCATGCCTGTTTTGGTGACCTATATAGAATCCAGGGGATAGAGTACAAGCACATATTTACATTTTCTTCAAAGGAGGTATAAATTTGCACTTGAGAATTTGCAAGCTATTGGGGAACGTTCTAGAGCAGGGGTGTCCACCTCAGCCCTTACCAGGTCAGGTTTTCAGGATTTCCGCAATGAACATGCACAAGATCTATTTGCATACAATGGAGGCAATGCATGTAAACAGATCTCATACATATTCATTGGGGAAATCCTGAAAACCTGACTGGGTTGTGGCCCCTGAAGACCGAAGTTGGACAACCCTGTTCTAGAGAGTGTTTATAAAAGGCACGTGGACACTTATACTGCCGTAATAAAATGAGCATAAAGTAGGCACATTCTTTTAAAATTATTCTCTTAACAAATATAGGAGGTAATATTCAACTCACAGTGGTAAGTGGCTTACAAGCCTTTTCCAGCTGCGAGCTGACTTAATCCTGGATATCCAATACTAAGGTCTGTACCTAGCTATTTTTATTAAATGGTTTTGATTCTTTTTACCTGGTATCTGTGCACAATCATCTTTTTTGAATTTCCATGTACAAACCAAACTCATCTGGAAGCCCTGACTTCAAAAGAATACCACCACCATCTCTCATCCACACTGAAACAGGGTCACACAGACAGGTGGACATGGTCTACCTACTAGGTTTTCTTTTTTACTTTGTAAGCAGCATTGTGCTAGAACTCCTAAAATGATAGCATTTTATTATACAGGAGGAAATTCTATAAAGGTCACCCTGAGCACAAATTCTATAAAAGGCATCTGGGCACCCAGATTCTATTACAGACTAGAGCGTTAAGACAGAATTTGAAGGCTAACATCTGGATGCTATCATTTACACCATGTAAAAGGCAGATGTAAATGTGAGTGTATTAAGTGCTGCACTTCAGAATGTTAACTTAGAATATTCTATAAGTTACATTGCAACTATGGGACCCGCCCATGCTATATGACCTATGTGCTCACATACTAGAATATCGCCGAGTGCACACATTGCACGTGAATGTCAGATTCATGCAGGTGCTACTATTCTATGGTTCGATGCTCAGAACCCAACGCTGGCACTACATTAGAGGCGATTAGCGCCAGAATAGCACAGGCATTAGGGTGCACAGAATGCTCTAATGGTTTTAGCGCTGACTACGTTTTCATGCACATAAATGCAGTGATTTAGTACCCTGCAATTCTAAATTTTTTTTTTTTAAAAAGCAGCTCTCAGGCATGTTTAGCACCAGAAAAAACATCAGGTCTGGGGCAGCATTGAGGGTTAGTTGACAGAAGAGGTATCTAGCAGCACCCCTTCTCTCCCACCAACCCATCTTGCCCTGGACGGGCTTCCCAAAGGCTCACCCAAGCCTCCCCCCTAAAAAAAAAACCTCAGTGGTCTGGTGGACCCCACTCTGCAACCTAAAAACAAAACAGTGGACCTCTCCCCGTCCCGGCGGATCCTTGGCTAGACCAGGCCAAGCCCAGCCATGCCCAACCCCTAGTTACTGCTGGCCCTGGTGGACTAGTGGAATCCGACTCCCCAGATCCCTCCATATACCCTGCCTGCCTTAGGAGGCAGAAGGCATGTCTATTCCCTCCTGCCTCTGGACCCGCCATCTTCAAAATGGCAGCACCCCAACACTGCCTTCCTTATTTATTTGCTACATTTGTATCTCACATTTTCCCACCTATTTGTAGGCTCAATGTGGCTTACATATGGTACTCAGGCCGGCCGAGTGTATCCCAGGATGCAACGGGCTAAAGCAGGATGCCACCATTTTGAAGAGGGCAGACCCAGAGGCAGGAGGGAGTAGGCATCCCTTTTGCCTCCGATGGCAAGGTATGTAGAGGGATTTGGAGGGGGGGCAGTGGTAACTAGGGAGGTTGGGCTCAGCCCGGCAAGAAATGGTCCCTGGCATGGGGGAGGGGGGGCAGAGGACCACTGGAGACTTTTTGTTTCAAAGGGGGTGGGGGAGAAGGTTAGGAGGAAGGGGCAGCAGCATGCTATACAGTATGCTTCATTTTGTTGTTTTTTTTACTTTCCTTTCAATGCCTGAGCCAATCAGCATTCAGGCACTGACAGAAAAGTTAGCCCTGAGTAATGCGCATGCTGCGCTATTTTTCCTGTGCTGGATTTGCGGTACAGGGATCTCTTGAGCATCCCCCATTAATATGCAAATAGTGCTTTATATTTAGGAACTCTGAGCTCGATATTCAAAAGCGATTTAACTAGCCAGAAATGATTAGAATGCCTGTTCGGGGCTAACCGATTATTTTGGGGGGAACTTAATCGGTTACTGCTGCTGAAAATAACTCATTGTCGCTAAACTCAAAACCAGCTATTTTGGGGGTGTTGTGGGGTCAGATTCAGCACTTCACCAGTTAAAAGCCAATATCTGGAACTTAATCAGCCAAGGTAACCACATAAATAGTACATAAGTACATAAGTAATGCCACACTGGGAAAAGACCAAGGGTCCATTGAGCCCAGCATCCTATCCACGACAGCGGCCAATCCAGGCCAAGGGCACCTGGCAAGCTTCCCAAACGTACAAACATTCTATACATGTTATTCCCGGATTTGTGGATTTTTCCCAAGTCCATTTAGTAGCGGTTTACGGACTTGTCCTTTAAGAAACAGTCTAACCCCTTTTTAAACTCTGCTAAGCTAATCGCCTTCACCACGTTCTCCGGCAACGAATTCCAGAGTTTAATTACACGTTGGGTGAAGAAACATTTTCTTTGATTTGTTTTAAATTTACTACACTGTAGTTTCATCGCATGCGTCCTAGTATTTTTGGAAAGCGTGAACAGACGCTTCACATCCACCTGTTCCACTCCACTCATTATTTTATATACCTCTATCATGTCTCCCCTCAGCCGTCTCTTCTCCAAGCTGAAAAGCCCTAGCTTCCTTAGTCTTTCTTCATAGGGAAATCGTCCCATCCCCGCTATCATTTTAGTCGCCCTTCACTGCACCTATTCCAGTTCCACTATATCTTTCTTGAGATGCGGCGACCAGAATTGAACACAATACTCAAGGTGCGGTTGCACCATGGAGCGATATAACAGCATTATAACAACCTCACACCTGTTTTCCATACCTTTCCTAATAATACACAACATTCTATTCGCTTTCCAAGCCGCAGCAGCACACTGAGCAGAAGGTTTCAGTGTATTATCGACGACGACACCCAGATCCCTTTTTTGGTTCGTAACTCCTAACGTGGAACCTTGCATGACGTAGCTATAATTCGGGTTCTTTTTTCCCCACATGCATCACCTTGCATCACCTTGCACTTGCTCTCATCTGCCATTTAGCCGCCCAGTCTCCCAGTCTCGTAAGGTCCTTCTGTAATTTTTCACAATCCTGTTGCGAGTTAACGACTTTGAATAACTTTGTGTCATCAGCAAATTTAATTACCTCGCTAGTTACTCCCATCTCTAAATCATTTATAAATATATTAAAAAGCAGCGGTCCTAGCACAGACCCCTGAGGAACCCCACTAACTACCCTTCTCCATTGTGAATACTGCCCATTTAACCCCACTCTGTTTCCTATCCTTCAACCAGTTTTTAATCCACAATAGGATATTTCCTCCTATCCCATGACCCTCCAATTTCCTCTGTAGCCTTTCATGAGGTACCTTGTCAAACGCTTTTTGAAAATCCAGATACACAATATCAACCGGCTCCCCTTTGTCCACATGTTTATTTACTCCTTCAAAGAATTGAAGTAAATTGGTCAGGCAAGATTTCCCCACACAAAAGCCGTGCTGACTCAGTCTCAGTAATCCATGTCCTTGGATGTGCTCTGTAATTTTGGTTTTAATAATAGCCTCTACCATTTTCCCCGACACCGACGTCAGACTCGCCGGTCTATAATTTCCCGGATCTCCCCTGGAACCTTTTTTAAAAATGGGCGTTACATTGGCCACCCTCCAATCTTCCGGTACCACACTCGATTTTAAGGATAAATTGCATACCACTAGCAGTAGCTCCGCAAGCTCATTTTTCAGTTCTATCAGTACTCTAGGATGAATACCATCCGGTCCAGGAGATTTGCTACTCTTCAATAGGACCGCATATAAGTCAGTTCCATCTTTAAGCAGGTATCTGCAGCCAGTTAAGTGCTGAATATCGCACTTAACAGCAATAGCATTGCTGGCTCCACAAACACAAAATTTCAATGCCGAAGCCTGGACATGGCTCGGCATTATATTTCCAGGCATAACACCACTGGCAGTCAGCAGCACTGCCAGCTGAATATTGACACCTTGGGTTATAGAATTAGGGGGATAGTGTTCTACTTAACTTTATCAAATACATATACAACTGCTAAGAAAGCAGTCTTGTCTTGTAGGTATTTCAAACTGCCAAATGAATTTAATATAGCAGAAAAAGTACTACAGATTTTAATAAGACTGAACTTGAACAAAATAGTGTTAATTTCTTACATTTCCAGTTGTGTTCATAACTGACTTGATTTCTCTTTTGCAGGCTTTTAGGGACTTCATCTGAATATAGGCTCTCACTTTATACTGAAAAAAAAATAATTAAGGATACACAGTTGGTTAAACATCATCAAAACTAAGAAAAGCTAGTTGTTTTGAACTTCACACAGTTCAGAAATTTAGGAACTTCATTTTGATTAAGTATTTCCCAATTGCTTTTAATAACTTAAAAAAAAACATATATACAGGTAGCAATCCAGTATCAGGAAAGGGTTTTCCCAGATTTTTACACTGAGTGCCACATGTACAATTTACCTCCCTGACAGAGGTCACATGTGTATATAAGGTACAACAAGCTCTGAGGTCTCACACAATAAGTACAGACTATAGGAAACACCTTCAGGGACATATAAGGGTCCCACCTCGACTTTGGAAGCTCCTGCTTTGAAGGAGCAAGGTCACCAGAAGCAGTGTATCACACTGGAGTGATAGGTTATGATCCTGTACCTGGCATTTACAGATAGTGTTATCCTATCGTGTAAAATATGATTGTGCAGGGTTGTTCACCCAGGAGAATAGGAGACAGGACTGACTTCATTACTGGCAATTCAGTTACTACAAATGTATATAGCTAGATAATTCAGGAAACTAGAAATCAGCCTAGTGTTGATACTTGGTAACATGGTGGGAACTAAAATTACTGGGTATATGCAGTAATATGAAAAGTAAGAGAGGGAGACCGTGATAAAATGCAGAATTTACAAGAAAGTGCAATTGTGAGGGTTAAAGTCTGACTGTGAGATGAATTTTGAACAATCTTGGAAGTCTATTCCATAACAAAGGAAGGTCAGCAGTGAATGCGAAGAAACAACAAAATGCATAAACAAAAAATCTTTTTCAAGATCAAGCACAAGAAGCCTGCAAGGGAATCAGCTGGATAATTACATGATTGGAGACTAAAAAAGGGTGCTGATAGAATATAAAACCACAGAAGAAAAACTAAAGTGAATGCTTTGCTTTGGTATGAACTGCAGAGGATGCTAGGGACATACCCATTGTCACGGTAGACCTAGAGAAAGCTACAGTTTATCCTTGGGGTTAGGTAACATGGAATCTTCCTCAAGTACTTGTCATCTGGACTGGCTTCTATTGTAAACAAGATACTAGGCTAGAGGGACCCTTGGTCTGACCCAATATAGAAAACAGAGAAATATAGAAAAATGAAGGCAGAAAGAGACTATATGGCCTATCCAGACTACCTATCCATGCCATCTACTCTCCCTTAGAGATCCTATGTACTTGTCTCAAGCTTTCTTAAATTCAGGTACAGTTTCATCTCCACTACCTCCACTGGGAGGCTATTCCATGAATTCACCACCCTTTCCGTGAAGAAGTATTTCCTCAGGTTACTTCTGAGTCTATCACCTTTCACCTTCATCCTATGCTCCCTCATCCAGAGCTTCCTTTCAACTGAAAGGGACTCACCTCCTGTGCATTTATACCATGTAGGTATTTAAACTTCTCTACTACATCTCCCATCTTTCTTCCAAGTTAATACATTTTAAATCTTTAAATATGGCAATTCTTATGTTCTTATTATTATTATTATTATTTATTGCATTTGTATCCCACATTTCCCACCTATTTTTGCAAGCTCAATGTGGCTTACAGAGTTTGGTTATGACATAGTCATTTCAAGATGTCAGATACAAGTAATAATGTTCAGAGATTAAGTAAGGAATGGAATAAATCACTCTGAACCAGAAAAGAGATACTAGAACAAACTCACAAACTAAGTAGTATCAAATCACCAGGACCTGACTGTATTCACCCAACAATTCTGAAGGAACTCAAATAAGTAAGAAAAATTTTCTTTAATAAAGGGAGAGAGGACAGCAGGTATAGGTATATCTTTCTGGCTCTGTGGAGGTTGTATATGACAATACAAAGCATTACACTCATGCGTGGTACAAACTTTGAAAAGTTTCCTGATTTTTTTTTTAATTCAACCAATAAAAAAACTTGTAAAAACAAAAGCCTTCACAAATAGATACAGCAACAACTTCATCCATTTTGTTGCAGCTGATGCCACATATCTACTCAGTAAATATCTTGCATCCCATTGCATATAGTGAGCTATTTGTTTCCAAACCTCCCCCTCCCCCACCACCTCAGTCTGGCACACATTTTCCAATCCCATAGTTCTCTCTCTCACACACACTCTATCCTACCCACTTGACTCATCTTAGCCTTACACATTCAATATCTCAGGAGATTCTCTCTGCTTATATGATGCCCTACTTCATCAGAATTTGTTAATTGTCTCACCTCTACAAGCTGTAAGCTTTGCCTGGCAATAAACACAAGAGTAAACAATCTTTTTCTTAAAAGGCACCAATGCTTGTTTCCATGCTGTGGCTAATTCCATCCTATAAATTACTTAAATATGAGCAGCTTATGTCTATCCTCAGCACTCTCTGGGGGGTGGGGGGGTGAGATAGCAAATAACTTTGTAGTGTTAATGGGAGACCAACAAAAGTGATCTCTTTAACCAAACTTTGCACGGTCTTCCTTTTTTTTTTTTTTTTTTACTGCTGGACATTCCCACTATATATGATTTTAACTGTGTTGTAAACTACTCTGATTTTATGTTAGAAGGGTGGTATATCAATTCTTTTAAACTATTTTAAAACTAATACAGATGGTTCACATTTTTATTGGTGTCAAATACCAATACCATAAGAATCTTGCAACCACTCTCAATTAAATGAGTGGCATGTTTCCTGCCAATAGGCCTCAGGAATTTCTGCCCCTATATCTTTTTCCCATTCTTCCTAATAATTAAAGGGCCATGGAATTGATATACAGCCTTCCTGTGGAACAACCGAAGCGGTTTGCATTTTTATGATATGCAGGTTTATACTGACTACTCTCTTAAGTAATTCGTAGATCTTTGAGATTGTGCCCTTTTGTGGCCCCATTCTAGTACACATGACCTCAAAGCTATTTTTCTGCTTTCCTAGGATCTTTTTTTAACATGGTGAAACCCTCCCCCCCCCCCAAAATGTCAAAGTTGAGTGCCGCTAGATCCAGTGGCGGCACACACCGGGCAATGTCCCTGTGCCTACCTTGTTTGCTACTGTTACAGCCGCTGACTTACAGACCGGAAGAAGTAGCAGGTCAGCAACCAAGTAAACAGGGGTAAGGGGGGAAGGTAGAGAAAGGGAAACATATAGGGCAATACAGGATGGTGCTGATGGGGACAGGGGAGAGATGGGGTAATGCTGGATGTTTGGGGGGATAGGAGAGACAGACACAGGGGTGATGCAGACCAAACGCTGTTAATTGTGTTAAACTTTTAATGCATTAATCTTGCCATTGTGTTAAATGAGCAGCCCTAATATACTGATGAGGTTCTTTTTCCAGCAAGTTGGTATTCTTCCTTTACTGTTTTAATGCTCTTCTTTATCCACTAGTTGACGTACGGCACAAAGTCCCCATAGATCCCATCAAGATATTCATAGTAGGCGGTTTAGCTCCTTTTATTCATGGTAGATAAAATACTGGCCAATCACTGATACACAAGGCTTCCAATATAACCCAATGTTTGGCAGAAAAAGCAATCCAATTTAGGATTAATTGCAGTTGAGCTGCTATATAGTATCCATAGAGATCAGGAACAGCCATGCCCACCTTTTTTTCATCAAGTCAGTACTTTCCAAGATGTTCTTAGTGCCTTCTGTTCCAGATAAACCACTGCAACCTGTTGTATATCTGAGAAATATTTTGTGGATCATTATGGGGAGAGTCTGAGAAATACATATATTTGGGAAGCACCATCATTTTAACCGTGGCTGTTGGACCCAACCAAGATATATTCAAGCCGGCCCATTTCAGTCCTTGGTGACTGTTATTTTGCTGGGCATTAACACTCAGGTATTTTATATATCTCCTGGCCCATTAAAATCGGAAGCTTGATTGTAATCGGTCCCTTAAGGATCCTGATAAGCTCATATTTAGTGCTTCTGATTTGGTCACAATTACTTTAAAGCCGAAAACTTCCCCAAATGCTGCAATTCAACCATTAGGTCAGGCAGCATTATCAGTACTACAGTTAAAAGTAGATATGAAGTCATCAGCAAAGAGTTTGGTTTTGAATTCATTCCCCACCTTCTGCCCTGCCTTTACATCAAAAGAAGTTCTTACTCAATGGTTCTAATGTAACAGCAAAAAGGAAGCATGACAGCAGGCATGTGGGAAAGGAACAAAGTTCTATTGATTTCCACACAAGCCCTCAGTGAATCACTGAGCACTCACACCCACTTTTAAAGTAACCTCCTAGACCAGGGGACAACCAGTTGTGCCCATACTCTCAAGAGGTGTAGGAACAGGTCAAACATCTTTCTAAATAGACTGAAGGCAGTTATTAGGACTGTTATTGCTAGTATAACTGTGCACCAGAGTAATTTTAGTGACATGTTAGCAATTAGCAGCCAACAACAACATATGTAGCTGTCAGTAGTCACTAGTGGACATGTGATTTAGGAAGCGGGGTACTGGTTAGTTAAAAGCATGCAGGAACCAAAAAGAAGGTTAAGTATCCCTATCCTAGGACCCATCTTCTCCATTACCATAAATAAAAAAAGCCCCAAACATTCTATCAAATGCCTTTTCAGTGGAGTTTAAAAAAGGTTTGGACGGCTTCCTAAAGGAAAAGTCCATAGACTTATTGAATGGACTTGGGAAAAATCCACTATTTCTGGGATAAGCAGTATAAAATGTTTTGTACTTTTTTGGGATCTTGCCAGGTATTTGTGACCTGGATTGGCCACTGTTTGAAACAGGATGCTGAGTTTGATGGACCTTTGGTCTTTCCCAGTATGAGCTTAGTTTAATAACAGCATACATCCAATCAAAGACTCCTGAAGAAGGCCTTTGCGTGCTGAAATACGACTCGTGTCGAGTCCTGGATGTTTAATAAAGTTGTTAGTTTGAACATCGTCTGCTGCCCTTTCTTTTGTCACCCTTGTTGTGACTGACTCATCTGTGTGTCTACAAGGGTTACCGTTCTTCTGTTTTCCTGCCGGGACCTGCTCTAAAGCCAGAGCCTTCTGAAGTGAGAAATATCAGATTCACTGTTGTACTAGTCATTTGATTCCCTAGGAATATTTTTATTTAATACAGCTATACCAGGGCTGAAACAGGTTTACATAAAACTTGTATGCTATTTCTTAAATGCCACAAAGTTGACCCTGGCTGCAAGCTGGAAGAAGGTGGAGACCCTACCTATGCATATCTGGAAGATTAAATACAGTTATGTTTATCATATGGAAAAGTTGATTGCACTACCGGCGCAATGCTTTTGAAAACAAGGAAAACAATTTTAAAAAGTAGTGAAGTATATGTCCATTTGGCAATATTTAGCCATTAGCACAAGTAGGTGGCCACATATCATCAAGTACTTTGACAGTGGGCATGTGAATGGGCAAAGTTTGGGTGGCGTGCACAAGTACAGATGCAGATTATAGAAAAACACTATCATTTATGCAAAATATAAGTACAGACATTTACACTAGCTCTAAAGCTGGTATCAATGTCCACCCCTGCAATGCAGGCATGCATTAGATGAATTACTCTAGCATTGAAAAGTAAGCGCCTACCCATGGTGCCATGTTATAAAATTATCCTCCACATATATACTATAATATAATCAAGGACAAGAAAACCAAGAAAATTTGGGGAATACCTGGGATTTGTTGGAGGAATCGTGCAGTGGTGGGCAGGCACAGCTGCAGACAGAGCTCCTACCTGTGACATCAGATACCCCACGGCAGCTGTGTAAGAACTGCACTTTACCGTGGAATGTGGGCATGTGCCTGAAGGGGCATGACCAAAGGGGCATGCCATGCCCATTTGGAGCCTACTGAGGAGCGAGGAGCAGAAGATTTTGTGGAGCTGTTCCTGTACCCATGGGGAAACATAAGGGCACTAAGATAGTGAAACCAGCACCCATGAGGCCCAATGGATCAACATCTTCAGGTTACAACAGATACTTCTACTACTGGAACAGACAGTATATTATCGTCTTCTTCTGTCTCCTTATCATTGGGTAGTTGAACTCCACCTCCTCAACCTGCAGTTATCCAAGAGTTGCAGCAACCTTCCATGGATGGAAGTGAAATGTATCCAGGGGTGGTGTGATCTCTCTCCCCCTCCACCCCCCCCCCCCCCCCCCCAAAGCAACTTTCAATTCCTACTAATGTCGGATCCAGGGACACATTACCAGTACCTATGAAGTTTCCTCTTATTTTGTATGCTTCTTCTCTATTCGATAATCTAGAGAATGGGTGTCCAACCTCAGTTCTCACTGGTCAAGTTTTCAGAATTTCCTAATGAATATGAATGAGATCTATTTGCATACAATGGAGGCAGGGAAATCCTGAAAACCTGATTGGATTGCAGCCCTCGAGGACGGAGGTTGGACAACCCAGACCTAGAAAACGTTTCCTTAAAAGATATTGGAGCTGTAGTTTATAGGATGGAAAAAGCTTTGCATGAGAACTTAAGTTAACTGAATTTTCAGAAGAAACTTATCAAAAGCTCGCTGAACACAGCAATAAAGTTAAATCAGTGGAATAGCGTTTGTCTAAGACAGACTCTCAGCTGAAATCTGTTCAGCCTGCAATGGTAGCAATTACTAAGGATGATCTTTTAATACATACATACACAGATGGAAGCTATTGAGAATTCTGCCAGGGCATGTAATTTGTGTTTATTGAATTTTCCTGTGACACATTATCTCTCCTCGAGAGAGTTGTTTAAGTCTTATTTAAGAGATACTCTTCAGTTCCCCAATTATGATTCTATAATTGTGACTAATTTATATTATATTCCTAGGGGCACTAAAGAGATTAAAGCAGAGGGAGGTTATATGATTAATTCCCCTGAGAGCTTGGATTTATCCCACTTTTTGGAATCTTCACAAGATGTCATTAATAAGTGAGCTTATTACTTGTTATGTTGCAATCTGAAGCAGTTGCCAATTTAAAAAGCATATTTTCCTGAGAAAAACATTTTGTTTTATGGTCAGGCTGTTCTTTTTCCTGATGTTTCTAGATCAAGACAGTTTCATAGAAAAGCCTTCTTGCAACTTAAGGTTCTGGCTATTTGTGCTACTTTCTTTCGTAAATTTCCTTGTAAATGTTTAGTGGATTTTGAAGGTAATCATTATGTGTTTCTGGGTCCTTTGCAATTAGAAACCTTCCTGGCTGGAAAACTAGGGAAGGGAAGTCTTAGACTGTAATTAATTTTCCTTTTTTGTTTTTCTTTGTTGTATTTGCCTGTATCAGTTATTCTGTGCTTTCGTTTTTGTGTACTTCAATAATATTGCCTTACATAGTAACATAGTAGATGACGGCAGAAAAAGACCTGCATGGTCCATCCAGTCTGCCCAACAAGATAACTCATATTTGCTGCTTTTTGTGTATACCCTACTTTGATTTGTACCTATGCTCTTCAGGGCACAGACCGTATAAGTCTGTCCCGCACTATCCCCGCCTCCCAACCACCAGCCCCACCTCCCAACCACCGGCTCTGGCACAGGCACAGACCGTATAAGTCTGCCCAGCACTATCCTCACCTCCCCAGCCCTGCCTCCCAACCCCGGCTCTGGCACAGACCGTATAAGTCTGTCCAGCACTATCCCCGCCTTCCAACCACCAGTCCCGCTTCCCACCACCGGCTCTGACACAGACCGTATAAGTCTGCCCAGCCCTATCCCCGCCTCCCAACCTCCAGCCCCGCCTCCCGATCTTGACTAAGCTCCTGAGGATCCATTCCTTCGGCACAGGATTCCTTTATGCTTATCCCACGCATGTTTGAATTCCGTTACCGTTTTCATTTCCACCACCTCCCGCGGGAGGGCATTCCAAGCATCCACTACTCTCTCCGTGAAAAAATACTTCCTGACATTTTTCTTGAGTCTGCCCCCCTTCAATCTCATTTCATGTCCTCTTGTTCTACCACCTTCCCATCTCCGGAAAAGATTCGTTTGCGGATTAATACCTTTCAAATATTTGAACGTCTGTATCATATCACCCCTGTTTCTCCTTTCCTCCAGAGTATACATGTTTAGTTCAGCAAGTCTCTCCTCATACGTCTTGTAACGCAAATCCCATACCATTCTCGTAGCTTTTCTTTGCACCGCTTCAATTCTTTTTACATCCTTAACAAGATACGGCCTCCAAAACTGAACACAATACTCCAGGTGGGGTCTCACCAACGACTTATAGAGGGGCATCAACACCCCCTTTCTTCTGCTGGTCACACCTCTCTTTATACAGCCTAACATCCTTCTAGCTACTGCCACCGCCTTATCACACTGTTTTGTCGCCTTCAAATCCTCAGATACTATCACCCCAAGATCCCTCTCTCCGCCCGTACCTATCAGACTCTCCCCACCTAACACATACGTCTCCCGTGGATTTCTACTTCCTAAGTGCATCACTTTGCATTTCTTCGCATTGAATTTTAATTGCCAAACCTTAGACCATTCTTCTAGTTTCCGTATGTCCTTTTTCATGTTTTCCACTCCCTCCGGGGTGTCCACTCTGTTACAGATCTTAGTATCATCCGCAAATAGGCAAACTTTACCTTCTAACCCTTCAGCAATGTCACTCACAAATATATTGAACAGAATCGGCCCCAGCACTGATCCTTGAGGCACTCCACTACTTACCTTTCGCTCCTCCGAGCGAATTCCATTCACCACCACCCTCTGGCGTCTGTCCGTCAACCAGTTCCTAATCCAGTTCACCACTTCGGGTCCTATCTTCAGCCCCTCCAGTTTATTTAAGAGCCTCCTGTGGGGAACCGTGTCAAAAGCTTTGCTGAAATCTAAGTAGATTACGTCCATAGCTCGTCCCTGATTCAGTTCTCCTGTCACCCAATCAAAGAACTCAATGAGATTCGTTTGGCACGATTTCCCTTTGGTAAATCCATGCTGTCTTGGATCTTGCAACTTATTGGCTTCCAGGAAATTCACTATCCTTTCCTTCAGCATCGCTTCCATTACTTTTCCAATAACTGAAGTGAGGCTTACCGGCCTGTAGTTTGCAGCTTCTTCCCTATCACCACTTTTGTGAAGTGGGACCACATCCGCCAATCTCCAATCCCTCAGAACCTCTCCCGTCTCCAAGGATTTATTAAACAAATCTTTAAGAGGACCCGCCAGAACCTCTCTGAGCTCCCTCAATATCCTAGGGTGGATCCCATCCGGCCCCATGGCTTTGTCCACCTTTAGCTTTTCAAGTTGTTCATACACACTCTCTTCCGTGAACGGTGCTCTATCCACTTCAATCTCATTTGTACTTTTTGCAGTCCATCGTGGTCCTTCTCCAGGATTTTCTTCTGTGAAAACAGAACAGAAGTATCTATTTAGCAAATTTGCTTTTTCTTCATCATTATCCACATAGCGGTTCGCAGTATCTTTTAGTCTCACAATTCCCTTTTTAGTCATTTTCCTTTCACTAATATACCTGAAGAAAATTTTGCCACCCCTCCTCACATTTCTAGCCATTTGTTCTTCCGTTTGCGCTTTCGCCAGTCGTATCTCTCTCTTGGCTTCTTTCAGTTTCATCCGGTATTCCTCCTCATGTCCCTTTTCATGAGTTTTTTTGTATTTCTGGAACGCCAACTCTTTAGCCTTTATTTTCTCAGCCACTTGCTTGGAGAACCATATCGGTTTCCTTTTTCTCTTGCTTTTATTTACTTTCCTTACATAAAGGTTCGTGGCCCTACTTATAGCTTCTTTCAGTCTGGACCACTGTCCTTCCACTTCTTGTATTTCCTCCCATCCCATCAGCTCCTTCCTCAGGTATTCCCCCAT
Source organism: Microcaecilia unicolor (assembly GCF_901765095.1). Lineage (NCBI taxonomy): Eukaryota > Metazoa > Chordata > Amphibia > Gymnophiona > Siphonopidae > Microcaecilia > Microcaecilia unicolor. The sequence goes on along the minus strand of NC_044031.1, from coordinate 262,994,558 downwards.
TTTACTAAAGTCAGCATGTTTGAAATCCAGGACTTTGAGTTTTGAGTGGCCACCCTCCTCTTCAGCCATCATATCAAACCAAACCGTTTGATGGTCACTGTTGCCCAGGTGGGCACCCACTCGGACATTTGACACATTATCCCCATTTGTGAGTACCAGATCTAGCGTCGCTCCCTCCCTCATGGGTTCCTTGTATTCCCTTCATGTGGGCTAGATTGATATTATAAGTTTGTTTGTTTTTACTTGCTTTTATTTTTACCTTGTACTTATAATTAAAAGTATAAAGTGAAAAAAAGAAAATTTGGAAGCAGCTCTTCATACAAATATAAAGTGCACAGAAAATTATGGCAGATAAGTACCGTAAAGCCAATCTAGTTTGCCTAATTTCATTCATGGTGCATAGCCATAAACTCTAGTTTATCTCTGCATTAAACATGCTATTTGTCAAAGGAAAAAAAAAATTCCCACCTGATGTATCTTAGATTTTGCAACCTCTACATGAGCTCCACTTTCTGGCTTCTGGCTTAACACATCTTTATTAGTATTATTAGCAGTCTGCATACACAGTGAAGAAAAAAAAAAACACACCTTAAGATGAAATTTATCAATCTTGTGGAAAAAAACATTTCAGAAAACAGAAAGGATTTTGACAAATATATATGACAACATATTTAAAAGTTATGGGTATCCACATCTAAAAAGGTAACATTTTCAAAATCTCTCAGACACAACCAGGGCCTACCCAAAGGTATTGGATACCTAGGCAAACTTTTAGTCATGCCCCTCCTCCCCCCAAGGCAACTAAAGACCCTAGCCCTTCTCCCCAATAGTTCAGCTCTCCCTTTCTCCTCTCTACAATCCCAAAGTTGTCTAGCATCTCCTCTCCTCTCTACCTCCCCCCCCCCCCCCCAGTTGGCCATTATCTCAACTCCCCTTTCCTACCATGAACCCGTGTCCAGCATCTCCTCTTCTCTCTCCGTTCCAGGCAGGTCAAATAGTGCTGAATATCAGGGGGTATAGGCCAATATATAAATTGAGTTTATGCATCTGAAGCAGATGTTTATCCCAACACTTTCAAAGCTATACTAACACTGGTCTATTTATTTTACTAAATGGTCAAATATTATCTGATTAGAGAAAAGAACAGATTAGAGAAAAGAGCAGTAGCAGCACCAAAAACTAAACATTTAGTGGTGATACTCATCTGCTAAATGAATAACAGCAAGCCTAAATTCAGCGGATAGTCACTAAAGTGGCAGTCATCCTTTAGATGTATATTCGGCAGCACTAAGTAAACTTTACTACTACTACTACTTAGCATTTCTATAGCGCTACAAAGCGTACGCAGCGCTGCACAAACATAGAAGAAAGACAGTCCCTGCTCAAAGAGCTTACAATCTAGTAGACAAAAAATAAAGCAAACAAATCAATTAATGTGTAGAGGAAAGAGGAGAGGAGGGTAGGTGGAGGCGAGTGGATACAAGTGGTTACGAGTCAAAAGCAATGTTAAAGAGGTGGGCTTTCAATCTAGATTTAAAGATGGTCAAGGATGGGGCAAGACGTAGGGGCTCAGGAAGTCTATTCCAGGCATAGGGCACAGCAAGACAGAAGGAGCGAAGTCTGGAGTTGGCAGTAGCAGAGAAGGGAACAGATAAGAAGGATTTATCCAGGGAACGGAGTGCACGGGAAGGGGTGTAGGGAAGGACGAGTGTGGAGAGATACTGGGGAGCAGCAGAGTGAGTACATTTATAGGTTAGTAGAAGAAGTTTGAACAGGATGCGAAAACGGATAGGGAGCCAGTGAAGCGACTTGAGGAGAGGGGTAGTATGAGTAAAGCGACCCTGGCGGAAGACGAGACGGACAGCAGAGTTTTGAACCGACTGGAGAGGGGAGAGGTGACTAAGTGGGAGGCCAGCAAGAAGCAGATTGCAGTAGTCCAAACGAGAGGTGACAAGGGTGTGGATGAGGGTTTTGGTAAAGTGCTCGGAAAGAAAGGGGCGGATTTTACGGATGTTGTAAAGAAAGAAACGACAGGTCTTGGTGATCTGCTGGATATGAGCAGAGAAGGCGAGAGAAGAGTCAAAGATGACTCCAAGGTTTCGAGCTGAGGAGACAGGGAGAATGAGAGAGCCATCAACAGAAATAGAAAACTTTAATATATTCAACGGCACTATCCATTAAATGCCGTGGCCAGTGCTTAACCCTAGCTGACTATCAGGCTCATTATTTATCACCAAAGAAATCCATCCATAAGTGGACCTGAGGACACCTAACAAAGTTATTGCACTGGCTGTACTTTTGTAAAAACAATTGCTATTTATTTATAGTCCATCTTTCAAATTTGGTTTAGACTGTAAGTACACGAATTGCGACTTGTGTTGAGTTTGAATTTAGAATGACAAGTGAATAAAAATCTGCCAAAGCCATGTTGCACAATATTGTAATATATACAAATGTATCCAGTATTTGCTCTGAAACACCTACCTCATTTTTCCCATTTTTGTTACTGTTGCCTTGCAAAATCATTTTCTCTAGGACAGCAAGCAGATGCAAAGCTTTCTCAGTTTGGTAAGTTAGAAGATAAACGTCTACAAGTAGGAAACATACCGCCTGGGCAAACCTCTCTTCTGAGCAGTTCCCAGGAAAAAAAAAAAAAAAAAAGCAACACAAGACATTAGTCAGCATTATTCTGTAATACTAACAAGAGACATGCTTGGGTTAATTTTTTCCCTTTATTTTGCCTCTCCCCAAAGAGAACTATTCAAGAAACATGGATTTATTCACTGGTCATGAACTAGGCTGCCTGCCCTAAACAGTCTTTGGCCAAAAGGGTGCCAATACAGTGTTGGCTGCAAACGCCCCCTATTAGGATTAGCCTGATGGTTAGAGCAGTGGTCTGAGGACCAGGGAAGCCAGAATTGAAATCCTACTGAGGCTCCTGGTGACCCTGGACAAAATCACTTAACCTCCCCCCATTGCCTCATGCACAAACTTATATTGTAAGCCATTTAGTAACTTGAACTACTGATAAAGGCATGAGCTAATCTAAATCCCTTTACAACATGCCCAGTAACTGCCATCCCTTAACAAATGATAGGTCCTTTCTGCCACAGCACAGTAGTTGCCAAACAGGGCTCCAAAAGGTGAAACTTATTCTATTAACTTCCTTTCGTTGAGTCCTGCTAGACAAGTCCAAACCAATATGCTGAGACCCTCCGCCACTAGTTGAACGTTGAGAAACTGAATTATTCCAGTGATATCACCAGTCTAATGTCTGAAGTCTAGAATTGTCCAGTATGCCACTGCCAAAGCAGAAGCAGGTCCACCTTGTCAAAACCAACTTAAATCCCATTGAAACCAAGCAGCATATATCATGAATCACAAATCCACATGAACTATATACCATCATAGGGAGAGAGCAGGCCCAGCCCAAAGGAGATATCATATGCCAGTCTTCCAGGGTGTACTTTGGACTGGTCTAGCAGAACTTCATCTTATCATCCTGCTAAACCAGTCCAAACCAAGGGGATGTATAAAAAGACAAAACTCCCTGAATCACCGCTTCGCCAAAGGCTGTATCACCCCAGGCTACAATGTCAATCTTATAATGCGTCACAAAGAATGTACAGCAACCACATTGCCACCTTGCAAACATCCTCAGAAGCAACTGTTAAAGCCTCTGACCAGGATACTGTCTGGACCTGAGTGGGATGAGCCAACAGAACCACCTCCTACAATGGCAGCCTTGATCCAATGCACTATAGAAGACATAGGAGGCCTCTTGCTCCATACATGGCCCTGAAAAAGCACAAAAAGTTTGTTTGACAAACAGAAGGAATTGGTCACCTCCAAATACTAACACAAGACCTTGCAAACATCCAGCTTATGGAGTTTCCGAGAGACCTCAGAATGTTTCCGCTTAGAAAAGGCTAGAACTACTACTACCTGGTTCACATGAAATAGGAAAACCACATTTGGACAGAAGGAATTGTTAGGAGAGAGACCGTCTCATCCAAAAAAGAAAAGTAGAGATCCCTGCAAGACAGAGCTTGCAACTCAAAGACCCTGCTGGTCAGGGAGATGGCCACCAAGAACAACATTCTGAGGGTGAGGTCTTTCACTTAGACCCCTCTCAACAGCACACATACACACATCTCCGCAAAGGCAGGGGACTCAGAGACCGAGGCTAGGAGCCACCACAAGCTACAGTCCCTGGTCTAATGCTTGGGGCTGCATCTCTAAACTCTACTGGAGTAAGAACTGTGGAACAAACCCTAAGAGCGACAGACTCAAGGATTCAGCCACAAGGGATGCAGGCTGTGGACTGTGGCACAGGGAATCGGGCCTAGGACCTGCTGCACCAACCAAAACCAACCTACACCATCTGCTTGAGGCAGAGAAATAGTGGAGAATTGCAGGAGTTGATGCCAGCTGAAATAGTTCAGTAATTTGTTGGTAGGGAGACTCAATGCATGGGTTTGGACTAGGCTAGCAGTGTGATAAGGAATTAAAGTTTAATTGATTAAACATTAACTGGGCAGTTGCTTGGGAAGTGAAGAGGGAGTGGTGGGGAGGTTATTTAGTTTTAATAATGCACAGCAGAGCATTCACCCCTACAGAACAGCTAAAAGCATTCCTGTTCAAAATAAGCTTGGATGATCAAAGATGAGTGCCAGCATCCCATGCATGAATGCTGGCTGCATCTCCGACATCATAATTTGAAGTATTTCAACAAATGAGATGGTGTTGAAGAGTACATATCCAATTTCCTCATCTAGGCACTATTTTGGCAAGACAGATTTGCAGAGACAGCAAGTTGAAGAGACATAGGACTGTTTTCCATTTGTTCTAGGTATCAGACTTCACAGGTATCCTTGGCATGCCAAGGTCATGTTATAAGTACAAAAATTGGAATTTCCTAAAACAATAAGGCTATTTGCAGTTAACTTCTTTGACTACAAAAACAGTACTCATAGCCCCCATGGGTGGCACTAACAGCAAAACTGGCTAGCCATGAGGGAGTCCTGAATAAATTATGGGTCTGAAAGAGGAAGGCTTGTAAAGTGAGATTAGGCTCTGTAGCACTAGACATGATGAAATTGTTCCCCTTTCTCTGTAGTTACTGAATAGCTCCAGCTGGAAATGCAAGATAACCAGTAACCTCCTATCAATTCTCAGCCCAAGCAGAACATAATATTTTTACAGCCTGGTGTATGCGTTTTTAATCTGGTTTTAGAATACTGTTTTTACTCCAATATTTAACAAAAGGATTTAACAATAAAAACTGGCCAATAAAAAATCCACTTTTAGTACACTTTCCATGCAAATACATGGAGAAGACCCACAGACATAATTACTTCCTAGATGGGAAAATTTACAAAAAACCTAAAGCACTTTTTTTATTTCACCTCTTAGCGCTGATTTTTTAACACCAGCCCTAGAGGCGAAGTACTGTTTGTAACTTTCATCCACTTCAATAGAAACAAATAGACATTTAAAGAAAACACTCTGAGACCTTCAGTTCCCCAAAGTAGAGCTATTTGGTCAGGGAGTTGCAAAGAGCCTCTGCCCCAGGATTCTCCACACACTCTACAGGCTACCTCAATGGTGACCCCATAGGTATCGATTTGAATGTTGCCTCCTCTTCTTCTCTTTAATGGTACTGGCTGTATTTTCAAAACAGCAGCGGTTCAACTGAGGTTACTAACTTCATTGTTTAAATGGCGGCCAGCATTTAATAAAGAGAAGAGGAGGATGAGGGGACATTCAAATGGATGTGCAGGGTAACCATCACAGGGAAAGGAGAGGATAATGGGAGCAGCCTGAAGGGTGGGTGAGAGGGTAAGTAGAGAAGGTGACTCTATGGTCCTGAGCATACATTCTTACTTATTTTAGCAGAGCTTTTTTACTTTATTTTAAAATTTTTTACAAGTGCTCTTTTTTTTGATATCCAGTGCATTAGCATATCATTAGCTTACTTCATCAGGGATTAGTAACCCCTTTTTCTTTCCAAAAAATTAGCATACTTTTACTTGCACTTTATTACATACATTGTGACCTTAATATGGTCGTGTGTGGTGTGAGGATCTGGGGATCAAACATTCCAATGTAAGTCTACAGCTACGAATAGAGGTGAAAAAGAAACATTTTTTTTTTTTTTAAACAAAGAACATACCAAAAGGTTCTATGAACTGATACAGTTTCTCTCCAATTGATATGACTTCCGTGTACTGCCGCAAATGATACAAGATAACAGCTTGATTATAATATAACATGCTGTTTTCAACGTCATCTAAACTATCCATTTCTTCAACAGCAGCATGAATCTACAACACAAGATAAAAACAGTGAGCTCAGAATGCAAGTCAGACCAAAGAGCACAGTTCTAATCGATGCATTGCTCCTGCACTCTTTGTAACTTGTGAGGGCATATTAGAATAAATAAATCTAGATCCCCACAATAAAAATTTTTAATGTGCACATTTTTGTACCCACTTTTGGCAAGCATACTTATTAGACTAATTCAGAGAATGTAACATGAGCCTTCTGAAAAGATACAGATTTGTTGTGTGTGTGAACCTGTACTGCTGTGCTGACAAGTCAGTTGGTTTCCTCTAATTTTATACCTTTCCAATCCCTCCTGTATACAGGCTGAGCAAGAGCACAATCCTAACCTCCTGACTTGGCTAGCAGTGTTGCCTCCATCATTTGAATGCATGTCAACCTGCTGATCTTTAATTTGGGTTTACCTGATTCTTCAGCTGGTTGAGCGTTTGCCTTAGGCTGTCTGTTATGCTCTGGTCACTTTTGTAAAACTCAGCCACGGCTGTGTTCAAAGCAATTTTGTAGTCCTCTTTGTTTATTTCCTGCAGACCTCCGAGATGCTGCAGACAAGCTTCATAGTTGCCAACCTGGTGGGAAATTTAAAAATTGGACATATGTACTCCAAGAAGCATACAATTTCCAAAGGCATTAGCTACAATGAATGTGTTTGTAATGTGTGAGATAAAGAGGTGAGGAAGCTATGGGGTCCTTTAACTAAGGTGTGCTGAAAAATGGCTTGTGGTAGTGTAAGCTCGGGTTTTGGGCGCATGCTGATACATTTTTCAGCATGTCTGAAAAAAGGCCTTTTTAAAAATTTTTGCTGAAAATGGACGTGCAGCAAAATCAAAATTGCCGTGCATCCATTTTGGGTCTGAGATCTTACCGCCAGCCATTGACCTAGCGGTAAAGTCACATGGTAACCGGGAAGTAATGACCTGCGCCCGTCCAAAAATAAACATTATTTTTCAGCTGCGCATATCGGACACTCACCAAAAATGAAATTACCGCAAGAGCCACGCGGTAACTGGGCGGTAACTCCACTTTGGCACATGTTGGGCACGACTAGACGCTTACGTGACTTAGTAAAAGGGCCCATATGTTTGTGTATATATGGGAGAGAAAGAGGTTGGTGTGCATGCAATAAAGGTAAAATTTGTAGGGAGTTCTTTGTATGTTTATAAGAAAAGGTGGCCATGTATTGAGATTGAATGTTTACATGCGCACGTGTATTGGCAACAAATTCACTCTGTGTAGATATGTTTGTGTGCAATAGAAGATGTCTGAGTAGAGGTGTCAGAAATGGAGAGTTTGTGTCAAAGAATCAGCGTATATGTCTGTGCCCTTGCCTGTTTGTATGTAGGTTGAAAAAGAACACAAATTCTGCAACATAGTAAGCAAGCTTACGTATATTAGAATGTAAAAATGGAAACTATCTTGATGCACCTGATATAGCACAAATAGAACCTTATTTTGCCAGAAATCTTACATGTGCAATTCTTTCTAGCACCATAAGTTACACACTCAAGCTGAACTTGGACAGACAGAAGGAAGGTATTCTCAGCACCTAAAATCAGCATACAGTACTTTAGCTAAAAAAAAAAAAGCTCTTGTTAATTGTAATAATAATAGAGTGGAGGAGTGGCCTAGTGGTTAGGGTGGTGGACTTTGGTCCTGGGGAACTAAGGAACTGAGTTCGATTCCCACTTCAGGCACAGGCAGCTCCTTGTGACTCTGGGCAAGTCACTTAACTCTCCATTGCCCCATGTAAGCCGCATTGAGCCTGCCATGAGTGGGAAAACGCGGGGTACAAATGTAACAAAAAATATAATATAACCAAGTTCAAATGACTGAAAAACTAAGAACATAATTGCTCTGCTAGGTCAGGCCAAGGAGGGTCCATCTAGCACAGTACCCCGATTCCAACAACGGCCATGTAAGGTCACAAGTACCTGGCAGAGACACAAAAGTTACACGATTCCATGTTACTGACTACAGTTTATGGACTTTTCCTCCATGAAATTGTTCAAACCTTTTTAAACCTAGCTACATCAACTGTTTTTACCAGCAATGAGTTCCAGAGGGACTTCCAATGTGGTGGCCATGGCGTATAGACTTGCTTAAGTGCGCTCTCATCTCCCCCCTGCTGAAATCTCTCTGCTAAACCCGCTTAAAGGCTCAAAGTTGTTCACAGTGAATACTGAGGCACTCTTTGCTGTTGAGCTATGGTGCTGGGAGGCATCATGCCATTTGTACTAAAAACCAAGAATCTCCCCACCATTAAGGAGATACATACTGGGAAGGCCACAAAGCCGCAGCCTGGAGGTGAGCGAGATGGGATCAGAATTGCTTCTACATAGGGCACTGCTGCAGCGAGTGTGTCACCAAACATGCAAAAGGATAAAGTACTGGCCCTTGAACTGCAGGAGTTTTGGGCAGCAAAGACGGAAACTGCAAACAGTTGGGAATCATTTGGAAGAATAGCTGCTTTGCAAGAATGGCTAGAGGACGTGGAAGGTAGGCTCTACATAGTGGAAGCAGAGTAAAAAAAAAAAAAAGGGGAGAGACTGTGATGCATCCCTGCAAAAGGCAGGTGGAGTCCTTATCAAATAAGCTAGAAGCCCAAGAAAACCGTAATTGGAAGTCTAATCTCCGAGTTCTGGGTATCCCAGAGAGGGCAGAGGGCTCAAATATGACTCAATTTGTACATAAACTGCTGTTGAAATGCTTTCCAGACTTTCAGACCTTCCAACCCAATCTCTACATGAAGTGGAACAAGGCACACAGGGGCCTGCATCCAAGACCAGACGTACATTTATTCCCATGAGCACTGATCATAAAAATGATGGTTACCTGATGTAGAGCATAGTGTGAGGATGGCTCAACAAAAAATGGTTGGTCTTGATAATTACTCAATCAAGGTATTTCCAGACCTCACTGCAGAGACTCTGGGGCTCATTTTCAAAGCACTTAGACTTACAAAGTTCCATAGGTTACTCTGTAACTTGGTAAGTAAGTGCTTTGAAAATACGCCTCTAAGAGGCATAGAAAGGACCTACGGAAATATAAAGCAGGCCTTGGGGGAGACTGCCATCCAGGCAGAGATCTGGACCCTGCCAAACTGGTGATTACTAAAGAGGGTAAATGTTGATTCTTGCACACAGAGATTTAAGCTTTGCTTAAAAGTTTGGATTACACTCAAAAGCAGTGTAACAAGCAGATTTGGGCTTCACATAGTGGGAGTACCTGATGTGCTAAATCTGCTTGTTTCAGTTGACAAAATGCATCCTACACAAAACTTAAAAGACAGCATCCCTTGGGAACAATCTCCTGCTCCAAGTCTTCAATCTCCCCCCTTGATGGATCATCCTTTCCTAACAGCAGACATATTGGCACTGCATTCTGTGACTTCCCCTCCTCAGAAGAGGTTTTATATTTGGGGGGGGGGGGGGGGAGGGTCGCACAGCCTGTCAGAGGGGACAGGTGTTGCCTCTGGAATTGGCAAGTGAAGAACCACCAGAACAGCATGAGGATGGCTTAGAAGATAATTTTTCTAAACAGGCTTAAAGCTACAGTATAATTGAACATATCCTATATAATAAAAAAAACTCACCCTCAACGTTCTGAAGACACTGACGTCAGTGTCACTGAACATATCCTATATAATAAAAAAAACTCACCCTCAACGTTCTGAAGACACTGACGTCAGTGTCACTTCCTGCGGGCACTTCCTTCGGGTTCGAAGGGTTCGTGGTGGTGACACCACCGAAATCACTGTGTCTGGGCCCCACCCTTGTGTCAAACGTGATGACGTCGAGGGCGGAGCAATGGCGTCAGTGGATGAAGGTGGCGTGTGTTGATGAGGTGCGGAGCAATGGCGATGAGTGGCTTCACAACACCGAAGGGGTGGGGGGGGGGGGGGTTTGGCAGGAAAACCTTGCTAGCGCCCGTTTCATTTGCTCCAGAAACGGGCATGTTTTACTAGTGGGTAATAATAGGGGCCCAACAGTGATATGAGTACTGTAGATATTGGGCAGTACAGTCTGTTCTCCTCTTGGTTTCAGATCTAAAAAGTGGCAGGTTGGGGGGGGGGGGGCAGGTCACTGGGGAAGTATGTTGGGTAAATGCGTGTTTTGGAATATAGGTGGGAGAGAGAGGTGGCAGGTAGAATTAATTAGTTATATTCCATAGTCCAAGCACTGTTATATGACATTATGCATCCAGACTATAAAGGGTCACCCATAGGTTTTCACTCAATACTATCACACGTTGAACGAGATTAAAGTTGCCATTTGGAAAGTAGGGGGCCTTAATGGTCCAATCAAATGAAAAAAAAAAAAAGAAGAGTACTAAAGCATTTGAAATCTCTAAACACAGATCTAGCTCTCCTCCAGAAGGCTTTGGGGTGGGAATTGTATTGTATTACACTCCTCTGCCAACTAAAAAAAAAAAAAAAAAAGAAATGGTGATACTTATTAGAAGGCATTTGCCCTTTGTAGTGTATGCCCAGGAAGGGGATACCTATTAATTGGGTGACAGGTAAGCTTGACATGTGGGAAGTGCTCAAAGTCAACCTAAATGCCCTAAAGGCCTCTTTTTACACAAAAACTTTATGAAGATTATGAACCCATATAACAGGAGACATTCTAGCAGGAGGTCTAAACTGTGCTATAGATAAAGGTGATAGCTCAAGAAAGGTGAGTAAGGAAGAGAGGGCCCTATGGGACTGCCTCCAGAATTTCCACCTAGAAGACCTATGGAGAATGCATAACCTGAGTAGCTATGGAGTTCACATATTACTCTCAACTAGATTATTTTCAAAGGGCATAATTTGGGGAACTGGTCTCGAGTAGAAATATTACCCATAAGGATTTCAGATGACACTATTGTTACTGGGCTAATTCATATTAAAAAAAAATCTTCACTCTAAAATCCAATTGGTGGGCCACAGTAGACATTTTGAAAAAAAAAATTGAAGTACAAAACTCTCTGACTCTGCAGTGGTCAGAATATATTTGCGTGAATAACACAGGGGAGGTGTGTATTGAAATGGTACAAGATGCAGGCAAAGCTTTTATGAGGGGTGTCCTAATAAAAATATCATTGCAGTACAAGTGGGAGCATGCTAGGCACTGCCAAACTATTTTGGAGCAAATAGCAAAAGTGCAAGTTAAAGGAAAAGGCTCCCCTAATCCCTATAATGGCAACTGCTGCACTTGAAACAGCAGCTACATCTAACAAACACCCATAAAGTTGAATACATGCTTAGATGCACTGAAAACAGGATTATGTAGAATCTGGGAACAGAATATGTAAACTATTGGCATGGCAACTGCGTTTCCAACAAAGTGCCAGATGGGTCAGTAAACTAGTCGATGCTCAAGGTTGCAATAAGCTTATGAGAGAAGTTGGAGGTGGAGGAGGGAACATACCTAGAGAAATGTGGGTTTGGGGTGTAGGGATTGGTATGTCAGGAGACTTGCTGGATTTTGGATATGTACTGTTCATTTCTGCAGGATACTTGAACCCAGGGCTTTTCTTGAGGGGGTACTGAGTACGGCACCTTTTCCACTGTCCTCTAAAACTGACCCATGATCCCCAAGTTTTAATGAAAGAGCTCAGGCTCTACACACCAATTCTGCCTGGTCATAAATTCTGTGACTGGTTGCAGGAAACCTGGCTATTGTGGGATGGGTCTCTCAGTGATCAATCCACCCCTGAAGGATGGCCTGGCATTTGAGTACCAGCACTTTTTTCGCTAAAAAAAAAAATGCACTGTTTGAACCTATGGTCACATGGTGGTACTGAACACATGTGAACTGTAATGTCTGTTAACATTTTTTTGTATTTTTTTTTTTTTTTTTTTTTTACAGAGTTTTAGAAGTTTCCTATCTTTACTATTATAATTCACCCAGAAGTTAGATAAGATGCATTAACTAGGACCTCACTGCATTTAAAGCTGAGAAAAAAATTTCCGACAGCATTGTGACAGCACTTCCAGCACAGCAGCTGCCATCTAACAGAAAGGCATGCCCCACACAAAAGCAGAAAGGAACGCACATCAAGTGACAACGATACCGTCCTAGAAATAGGTATATACCAGAAAATTAGACAACTGATCCATGCTCAAATATACTGCACAAAAAAGAGGGGGGACATGCAACTATAGTCAGAATCTAAAGTATAATTCTAACCACCCTTTTCTCTAGCTTTGATTTATTCTGTCAATGTACTTCATTTGTCCTCCAGTCTTATTTTCCTCACTACCTTTACTTTACCTTCATGCACCCCCATTATCTGTTTTAAATCAATCGCTCTCAAGTTGTTTCCTTCCTTTCCATTGTGCTCCCTCCTTAATGTACATTCTTTCTTTCCTTACCACCTTTCTTCCCTCAATTTCTTCTCTTTTTTCCTTCTTTAACAGGTACTTTTGCTCTCCTTCCTAGGGAACTAGGGTGCATCACTGCACTCTTTTTTTCAGATAGAGGGGTTGATCTTCATAAGGTAGGATGTTTTGCATTTGCGGGGCTGGAAGGGATGGGTCAGTTATCTGCTAACTAGACAAGCCTTTATCTGCCGGCATATTCTATGTTTTTATTTATTTAGATTTGCTCACACCTTTTTCAGTAGTAGCTCAAGGTGAGTTACATGCAGGTACACTGGAAATTTCTCTGTCCCAGGAGGGCTCACAATCTAAGTCTGTACCTGAGGCAATGGAGGGTTAAGTGACTTGCCCAAGATCGGTGTTCTAACCACTAGGCCACTCCTCTACACTATTATAGTCTGAATTACACTGGTTACCTTCAAACAGCACATTCCTTTTAAAATTCTTTACTTTAGGCCTCTTACTAAACCGTGCTAGTGATTTCCACATGGCAGATGTGATGCAGCCCATTCAAACTGAGTCAGAGTTTAACCTTGCACGGTTTGGGTTTTTGTCCTCATCAATTACTTAATTAGAATGCCTTCCTTCTAAAGCACTTATACTGCCCTCTCTCCCACTCCTGATGCTGCCTCTCTATCCAATCTCTAATGATGCCTCACACACCGACTCCCTCACCTGCCCACCACTGCACTGTTCTGTGTAGTCTGTGCCCTACAGTACCAGCAACATAACCAGCAGCTCTGCACGGCAACTGTAGAAACATGCAGAAACTTAAAGGTACTCTTGAGAGTGTGACAAAGGCCAGAAAAGAGAAAAGAAAAAGCACAGCAGACAAACAAGGATATGAGCACAAAAGAATGTGGTGATTCAAGAGGAAAAATAACAACTGGCAGAGGAGGGAAGGAGTAAGAAGACCAGGTCCTAACACAGATGCCAATACATGGTTACTGTTTTCCCTCAATCACACAAGGCAAAGAAAGTCTGTGGTGGCTGCCAGAGTACTGTGGGAAACCAGGGACCATGAGAATGCCATATTAAAGCATAATTTTAAGTCACTCAAATATCAACTTGCCTGGAGCCTGTCTGGTGGCTCAGTGGCCATGCTATCTGCTATTGTGCAGAACACCCAAGTTCAAAACTGCTTCTGGGGACATTCACAACCAGACTCCGAGACCAAAATTACATGCTCAGGATCATCATAATGGTGGATGTCACCATTGATTCCTATTAGGCTTCATTCCCAGGTCACCTTCCAATACATCTTCATATTTCTAAAGTATTCTGAAATATAAAAAGGTATGCGCCTTTTATCATGTTCACACTCCATATTTTGAATCACCCCTCTCCCCAAATTCACATTTTAGTTGTCGGGGATATTTTCCATACTTCTTAACTATCCATATAGGGGGGGGCTATTATATTTGTTTAAACAGGCCACCTATGTGAGAAGTCCAAAAAGGCACTATTTTATAAAGGTTATCTGGATGCTTCTGTGCCTTTCTAAAACAGGGTCTCAAACAACTTTATACCTATTTTGAAGGTGTAAATGTGCATGTGCACATTCATATTTTTTCAAACACATGCACACATAACTTCACCCTGGCTTTGCCTAAACTATGTCCCTGGAGCACTTCAAGTTTCCAAGTGTATTTAGAATTTTCTATCCCACTCATCTGGGCGGTTTACAGATCGAGAAAGTAAAGCAATATACTGGACAGACAAGACTGCAAAGTAGGGAAAGAAGAACTACAAGGGGGGGGGGGGGAATACAAGGTTAAAAACTAAAGGCTTTGTGGTCCAATCTTTTACATGCTGATCACATAAGAAACAGACGCTTAGCTTGCAGGGTGCAGTTTTATAAGAGTCGTTTTCTGCACATACAACATGACTTACATGAGGAAAAACCTTTATAAAATTATTTCCATAACGTGCATAGAGGATTCTGATGAGGATCAACATGTCTATATCCCGATTTGCTTAGATTCATAATAGGGGCGCGAGACATTATGAAAAACTTTCAACACCAACTTCTTCTCTGAAGAAAACAGAAGTAGTACAAAACAAGGAATGCCCAGTATCCAAGGGCCTGTGTAAAGATGGGAAGAAGAAGTAGGGCCTGGCTGACCCTATACTGCCACTCTTACTACTGGACAAGCAGTCAGAGGGAAGACAACATCCATAGAAGAAACCCAGTTTATGTCTTTGGTATGCACATTGAAAGCCACTGCAGTGTGCAGCCACAGGAGTGCACCAGAAGGGTGTCACCAAAGCACTGCACCCCTCTGGAACCACTTGAAGCCTTAGAAATGGCTGAGGTATTATGGAACATTGGGAAATGGAGAAGCGAAAGGCCAAGGTGAAGTGGGTCTTCTAATCTCCTCAGGATTAAAGGGATGATCATTAGGATTTGGCTCACACCTTTTCAGTAGAGCTCAAGAGGAGTTACATTCAGGTACAGCAGGTGCTTCCCTGAAGACTTTATAATCTAACGTTACTGTACACTGCCTTGAATTAATTCCTTCAAAAAGGCAGTAAATAAATCCTAATAAATAAAATTTGTATCTGAGGCAGGAGGGTTAAGTGACCTGCTCAAGATCACAAAGTATCAGTGGGATCTGAACCTTGACTTACCTGGTTCTTAGTGCACTGCTCTAACCACAAGGCTATTCCTCCATTCAGGATTCATGGACCCCTCTGACTCATCAGGAGTCTCCTTACATTAAGAAGTGGGTCTCAATTTAGAAAGAGACATCTTTTAGTCCTATACTAACTCCCCACCCTTTCCGTCCAGGTGTATCATAGAACTGTCTCCTCTTCACGCTTCTAATTGTGATCAGAAATCAGAAGTATAGATGGATGGGATAGTACAGAAGAGACAGATGGCTATACCTCAGAGGGGCAGGCAATGTTACCCTTATCTCCCTTAGCTACTCTGAAGGTTAAAGTTATCAAAGTTTCTGATGTACGGTCCAGTACAGCTTTCCCTTCATGTCCTCTCTCTGAAGCTCTCCTGATGTAGTGATTAGGCCATTTGATTTCCACAGAAGTCTAAGAAAAAGGGGAGGGGGGAAGTCACTCTTAGCCCTGCCAAGGGAAATAGTTAATTTTTAAATTTTGAGCTTTGGAAGTTGTTTTCTCATGTGGCTTGAACTTTTACCAGTTGTCTTATCACAACCATGTAATTTTTCAGGTGAGTGAGAAGTTCACTGATCTAAATGTGATAAGAACATAATGCCTCTGCATCGCTCCAAAGTGTAATCACACCTTGAGTATTGTGCGCAATTCTGGTTGCCGTATCTTAACAAATATATATCAGAATTAGAAAAGGTTCAAAAAAGGGCAACCAAAATTATTTAAGGGGATGGAACACCTCCCATATGAGGAAAGGCATAAGAGGTACAAAATGCCGAATGGTGTAGTACAGGTAAATCAATTGTTTTTTTGCTCTTTCAAAAAGTACAAAGACCAAGTGACTCTCAATGAAGTTACATGGAAATACTTTTAAAACAAATAGGAGGAAATATTTTTTCACTCAATTAATATTTAAGTTCTGGAACTTGCTGCCAGAGGATGTGGTATCAGTGGTTAGTGTACCTGGGTTTAGAAAAGGTTTGGACAAGTTCCTGGTGGAAAAGCCTATTGAGATAGACATGGGGAAAGCCACTGCTTGTCCCTCGGATCAGTAGCATGAATCTTGCTACTATCTGGGATTTTTTTCAGGTACTTGTGACCTGAATTAGCCACTATTGGAAGTAGGATACTGGGCTAGATGGGCCATTGGTCTGACCCAGTATGGGGAAAAAAAAAAGTCTGAAGTGTTAGAAGCTGCAGCTTGCCCTGGTTAAAGGGAATTTGCTGATGCAGAATACAAAAAAAAAAAAAAAATACAAGGGAGGAAGTGACGTCATGGTGTAGAATGGACGCCTGAGATTATAGCTCCCTCGCAATCCTACCTCGCCAGGCGTAATCCTCCGCCATCCAGCCTCTAAAGGGTCACACTTCGGTTTGCCCGTTCGAGGGCTGACTCTCCAAAATGAGCAAGTCTCAGCTGTCTCAGCGCAAGGAGGGTGAACGCCAATCAAGTCGCCAGTCTGGTAAGGTCCCATCATGCTGAGTGTCTCTGACTCCCCCTTGTCGATCGGATTCCGACTCAGCATCGTCTCATACCGAGCAACCTCGGATTTCAGCTAAAAAAGGTCCTGTAAAAGACCTGGCTAAGTTGTCTGGAGGAAATTTGGGCCAAGATAAAAGCCTCTAAAAGGAGGAAATTTTGGAGCGCATGGATGTTATCAGTGTAGACCTGCGGGAACTCGGGGGCCAGGTCAAAGAACTGGAAGACCGCATGGAGGAACAGGCTGAGCATGCGGCTGCTGTGGAATCTCACGTATCCCAGCTGCTTGCCCAAAACGAATAACTACAATTCAAAAGTGGACGATCTTGAAAATCAGGGGCGTCGGAACAACCTCTGTTTTCAGGGTGTCCCTGAGAACGGAGATGCTGAGGAAGTCCCAGCCATTGTGCACCTGATTTGTGCAAAACTTCTGGAGGTCGATTCGGAAATAGAGCATGGTGAAATCAAAAGAGCCCACAGAGCCTTGGGGAAACCTATAGAGAATCGACCCAGAGACATAATAGTAAGATTTGCATCATTCGCATTTAGAGACCGTCTACTGCAGCGGCCACGCCAATTGTCATCGGTGGACTATAACAGGGCAAGAGTTCCAGTTTATCAAGATCTCTCTCTCTTTGCTCTGTCTCAGCGACGAGCTATGAAACCTGCCCTGGAGCTGCTGGCCAAGGACAAGATTGCTTATCGCTGGGCGTTTCCCTTTGCCCTATGCTTTACTGTGGCTGGGAAATTACATAGAGTCTGCCAGATAACTGAGGACTGGAAGATATTGCACTTAGCTGGACTATCGTCAACTGTAGCACCTCCGGTGGAAATTGCACCTTCAACCGAGAGGCTTCAAAAGTGGAAAAGGGTCACTCACAAGGCCAAGAAACATTCATCACCTGCTTGAATATGATATCTGACTTGAATGTAGCTTAATGCTTGTTTACTGGTTGTCTAGATTTTTGATCTACAGTCTGCTGGGTGTTCTGTGGGTGTATGTATGTTGTTTTGGCTGGGTGGCATGGTGAGATGTGTATGGGTTAACTTGGGAAGGGTAGGATTGGTTTGAGGGGGGGATACAGTAGCAGGGGTGTGCTGGCCACTGTGGGTTACTTCTTCAAATTTCCCATTCAGTTCATCTGGGGTTGTCTGTTTGGTGTTTGATGGTTCGACTGATGAGAAGTTGCTCAAGAGTGTGGGGTGGGTTCTGGGTAGATGGGGGTGTTTCTATGGATTGTTTTGGTTTTTTTTGTCTTGGGGGGGGGGGGAGGCGAGGATTCTTATTGCCCTGTTTTTTTTTAACATGGGTTTCCATATGCCTAGCTGGTTATTGTTTTAGTATATAATTCTTTTCTGTGAAGAGTACTGATTTACAGTTTTTGACCTACAATGTTAAAGGCCTAAATTTGCCTCAGAAACGCCATAAACTATTTAAGGAACTAATGCATTATAAACCACATGTGATTTTCCTTCAGGAGACATCGTAAAAGGGAGCATGAAAATTTTTTGTCTCACCCTCAATACCCACATGTTTTTTGTGCCTCTGCTATAGACGCTTCTAAGAAAAGAGGGGTTGCAATTTTGCTTCACTCTTCATTGCAGATAAAGGTGGAGAAGGTTAAATATGATCAGGAAGGAAGATTTTTACTCTTAAGTATGGTGCTAGATAATTGTAATTTTACATTAGCATTGATATATGCCCCCAATGAAGCCCAAGAGGGTTTTGTTTTTTTTTAACAGGCTTGGTAGACACTTTTCTTCCTTTCCCACAGGTAAAACAATAGTTGGCGGAGATTTCAATGCTACTTTTCACCCTACATTGGATAGGTCCAGCTTGGCAACAAATGCAGACTCTCGGATATCCAATGCACTGGTCAGGCTCGCCAGGGACTTGGGCGTTTGTGACTTGAGGCAGGCAAGTCATCCGTCCGCTCAGGACTATTCCTTTTACTCTCATTCTCATGATACTTACTCTCGAATCGACTACTTATTAGCTGATGTAGCTTTATCACATGCAGGGGGTGACTCGGGTATTGGATTTATTACTATTTCTGACCATGCACCTGTTTGGGTCAAACTCCCTTCTCTTCACGAGGAGGATAGAGACAGGAGAAGGTCATTGAACAGCAGCTTGTTGAGAGAGGAGGAGATACAGGCGGGTTATAGATCTCTTTTGCAGGAATACTTAAAATTTAATTTGCACTCTGGACCTTCATTGGGGGTGGTTTGGGATGCCTTTAAGACCGTGTCCAGGGGTTTCTTTTTGAAAAACGCTAGTGCAAGGGCTCAGCTTCAGAGAGCTGAGGTGGCTAAATGTCTCACTCAACTCAGTCACTTGGAAGAAAGCCACAAGCCTTCTCGTCAAACCTCTATCATGCATGAAATCCAAGCGCTTCATCTGCGGTTAGATCAGGTCTACTCGGATCAGCTAAAGTTTCGTGAGGGTCAACAACAACAAAAGAATTACATAAATAGTAATAAGCCTAGTCGCTCTCTGGCGCTTAAATTACGGCATCAGTGGACGGATCGCACGATACTTCGGTTGGGAGATGGTAGGGGAAACCTCACCAAATCCACTCACATTCGACAGCGTTTTAAAGATTTCTATCAATTATTATATAGCTTTGACTCTTCCATTCGGCAGGAGGATATTACGGAATTTTTGTCCTCCCACTTGCTTCTTTGTCGGCGGACCAACAAACCGCTTTAGAGAGTCCTGTTTCTATTGAGGAAGTACGGAAGGTTATTAAGGAGCTTCCTGTCGGCAAATCTCCGGGTTTAGACAGGCTACCCAATTAATTTTATAAGACATTTCAAGGTGAATTGGTGCCTATTTTGACTAAACTTCTCAATGAAGTTGGAGGGGGAGCTATCTCTGATTCTTTTTTGAGTCATTGCTCTAGGTGACTAGGGGTGGATATGTCCTTCACTTCCTTCCTACCCCTCATCTTTCTCTCTCTCTCTCCTTCCCTTTTCCTCCCTTTTTTTTTTTGGGGGGGGGGTGGTATTTCTTTCTTGGGAAAAATTTGTAAAAAATGGAAGAGTTCCACTTTGGTGTTTTTCATTGAGAGCTCTGTTTGACTTTGTGCTCATAACTTGATGTCTTGAGAGGTTACTTGCCTGTTATTAGTACTGTAACATGCCTTTTTTTTTTGTTATATTTGTACCCCTTGCTTTCCCACTCATGGCAGGATCAATGCGGGTTACATGGGGCAATGGAGGGTTAAGTGACTTGCCCAGAGTCACAAGGAGCTGCCTGTGCCTGAAGTGGGAATTGAACTCAGTTCCTCAGTTCCCCAGGACCAAAGTCCACCACCCTAACCACTAGGCCACTCCTCCACATCTTGTTTAATGTTTGCTCTCATCATTCAATAAAGTCTTCTAAAATGCAAAATAATAAAACATGGAAAATATTTTCTCTAAAAATGTGCAGGTATTTTATTCCTATAAATAAGATATTTTGTAATTAATGTTTTAGGATTCAGGTTTCTCAGTTGCTGCAGAACTCTCCCTTACATACCCTATACCAGTGTGGTGAAGAAAGCTGGGTGAGATGAAAGTGGTATGGATTATTTTAACAGGATTATTAAAGTACTCTATGGAAAAGAGGACTAACAGGGTCACGACTTGTCTAAGTCCCTCTGGCCGCTAATAGGTACAGGGCTCCAAGATTGTGAAACAAAACCAATCTGAACTTAAAACAAAGTTAACACATTTCCTCACTTTTCTCCTCTGAACCAAGAGCTCAAAGAGTTTCTTTAACTAACGATTAGAGGTTTACCTCTGGGCATGAGTTTATTGCTGGAAAAGAAAACAAAAGAAAAGAAAAGAAAAGAAAACAAAGGCATGCATCATCAAATATCAGGCTAGGTTATATGTATTTGTATAGCCATCTCAGTAGTGATATATATATATTTTTTTTAATCGAGATCCATCCCTACCCCCTACTTTGCTGGAAGGAGCTTTGTTGTCTTGCCTTGGGAAGTGTTTGGAGGACAATGTATTTGCCTTAATAGTTATTTCCTTTGTGTTTTTTATTTTTATTCCACTTCTGTCCCTTCTCTCAGTCTGTGTATTGTTTTGATTTCCTTGTTTATAAGCAATAAACTTCTATGTTTAAACAATTTTATTGAACATTCCAATAAAGACACAATCACCCTTCAAGGTGTTTAGTGTTTTACCTCTTCTTTGTTATTTATCTTCCCTCCCCCCCTATTTCTACAGCATGATTGTCTTATCCATATATTGAACTAATCAAAAGAAAAGAGACCCTCAAATAGACCTCTTGAATGTGCATATGTACAACAAACCTCCCAACCCTTACTCCTTCTTTCCTTAATCATCAAACAATAAAATTCTAAATAAATAAAGAACAAAAGGCCCCTTTTGCAGCAATGGTGCTCGGGAAATCGGTTCTACCGCCAGGCTACCACAGGAGCAAGGCGGTAGTTCTGGTGAGTGCTGAATGCCATTTCCAGCACTCAAAAAAACATTTTTTGCACCAGGGACTTACCCAGCGGTAACTGGGCAGGTAAGCATGGGAGCCCTTACAGCCTCCTAAATAGGAGACAGTAAGGGCTCCCCCCAGGAAATGGCCACACAGCAAGCGCTTACCACATGGCCATTTCTTTAAAAAAAAAAAAACTCCTTTTACCCATAGCAGTAAAAAAAAAAAAAAAGGGGGGGAGGGGGGACCTCAGCACTGGCAAATCCACACACCAACGACACCACAGGGCCCCTTTTACCGCAGCTTGGTAAAAGGGCCCTGAAGAGAGGAGTAGCCTAGTGGTTAATGCAGTGGACTTTGATCCTGGGGAACTGAGTTCAATTCCCACTGCAGCTCCTTGTGACTATGGGCAAGTCACTTAACCCTCCATTGCTCCTGGTACAAAATAAGTACCTGAATATATGTAAACCGCTTTAAATGTCATTGCAAAAACCTCAGAAAGGCGGTATATCAAGTCCCATTTCCCTAATTGCTTTGATTTTTTTTTTTTGCTAGTAATATAAAGGTTTTAAACATTCTCCTTGTAGCATTTAAAACATAACCATATATGCAACTGTTACTAAAAATAATAATAAAAATAAAGGGTTTTTATTTTTTTAGTAATATTATCGGTCTATAACAAGTGATTCTAACACCAAAAACAAGGTTACTCAGATACTGTCATCTGGTGCAATAATTATGTCAAATATTAAAAATAAATTGTATTTTTGTAATGTAGGGTTTTTCGTTTAAATATACTGTGATGTTTTAACTCTAGCAAAAATCATCTCTCCCAAAAAGCAGGCATCCTATATCAATCAAGAAATAACTCTTACCGTGAAAGCTTGCAGTGCACTGCTGGATAACTCTTTTTCCTGATCACTAATTCCAGAGCCAGTAGTAGATCCTTCATGTTTTTCAGATCCTTGATCTGAAAAGAGAATAACACTTTACTACTGGTACTCAGATTTTTTTTCCCCCTCTATTTTCATTTCCTTCCCAGCTGAACTCAAAATATGGCACTGAATACACTACACAGAGCTGGGCCTTTCCTGTGAGGCTGTCAGTGATGGTTCACCTGCAAAGCATAGTCATCAGAAAACTCTGAACATTTTGTTTTCTTGCTCTCATCCCCTGTGCTTTAACTTGATAACTTCAAGTTTATTTGTTTTGATTTTCTAAATCAAAATATATCACTGTTTGTTTTTTCAGACTCCACTTTTCATACAGTTCCTTAAGCAAATTACTAGCCATGGTACAGGTTTCAGCAGTGTATTTTTCCCACCAACTCTCCTCATCCTTCTATCTGCACCCGTCTAAGCAATGTCCTAGCCTTAAAATGTTAGGATTTTTATATGATCCCATTCTTTAACTATAATGTTTTGATGTAAACTAGGGTGGGCATAACACACTGACCTTTAGTATACGTTTGAAAAGACTCATTATAAAATCTCATCTAGTGATTTTCTTCTTTTATGAAAACACTCCACGATTAAGGCTATTGCCAGAGGATTTCCTCATGCACTTTGGGGTTCAACCAGTAAATGGTTCAACCCCACCTTATGCCTAGAATAGACTTCCTGAGTCGGTACGTCAAGCTCCATCTCTGGCCGTCTTCAAATCTAAGCTACAAGTCCAACTTTTTGATGCTGCTTTTAACTCCTAACCCTTATCCACTTGTTCAGAACCCTTATTTTATTATCCTCACTTTAATATTCCCTTATCTCGTTTGTCCTGTCTGTCCGTCCTAATTAGATTGTAAGCTCTGTAGAGCAGGGACTGTCTCTTCATGTTCAAGTGTACAGCACTGCGCATGTCTAGTAGCACTATAGAAATGATAAGTAGTAGTAAATGGTGCCCAAAGTTAGGTGCTTGGAACTGTTTTTGTACAATATTAGCCTAAGTCATTTTCACACCTAGCGTTGGGCTTCTTACTAAACCACACTAGGGATTCCCGGTGCAGCAAATAAGAGGAAGCCTACAGGAATTGAACGGGCTTCCTCTCATCTGCTGTGCGGTTTAATAAACAGGCCCTTTAGGTACAAGCCTTTATGCCTGCCAAAGGCATGTGAAAGATTACTCAAAAATGGCTCTGGGAATTTTTTTTATGAGCAATGAAAGGAACGTTAAGCCTAATCTGCTGTGACATTTCAATGTTAATCTCTGCAAAGGCTTCTGAGGTCTTTTTCTCCCATTCAGCTACATGTTGACTATAATGCAACTGCAATTTCAGATTGAAAAATATAGTCAGACCTCAAAAACCAATCTGACTGCCTTCTGGTTTTCAATAGCTGTTGACTCAAATCCAATTCCCCAGGTTCTCAGCCCCATTTCACTAATCATTAGGCTACTCCTCCACTCTCACTAATTCACACACTAACTGCTTACTGCCTGTTAATAATAAAATTAGGAATCCTTTTGCTATTTTGACAGACTTGGCATTTTCCTTCATTAATTTATTCAACCTAAGTTTATTGACATTCTGTGAGTGACAATGGCAATAGCTTCTAGGCCATAATGTCCTAATTTTTTACAGGTATCAAAAGAGGATTAGAGGACAAACCACTCTTTAAAACTGAATAAACCTCCAAGAAGTAAATAAAAAAGGAGCACTTAAGGTTCTGTCTTCTCCAATGTCAAGCCTGGTGCTCTAACCAATAAACTATTCCTCTAGAAGGGAGTTATTCAAAACAGTTAAGTTCCTTGTGTTAAATATAGCACTATACAATCCATTGAAAAAAATGTATAACTGAAATTAGCTAGAGAGATGTTATGGAGGTTTAAAAAACAAAATAAACAAGAGGTTCAAATGCTGCAGTCCAATGGTATCAAAAACGCAGCGCAGCAAGTACTGAGCTAGTAGCTGTGTTTTTTAAATAATTAAAAATAGCCTTATTAAAAGTGGAAATATTAAATCCAAAACACTTTATATAATAGTCCATATGACCAATATGTTTCATAACACAGGCGGAGATTCTATATATGGTGCCTTAAAAATACACGCAGAATACGGCTTTGACTAAGCACATTCTATAAAATGTATGCAAGGTATACAGAATATGCTTAGTCGGCGTAGGTGTGCCTAAATCTATGCACACCCATTTACACCAATGAAAATCTGGTGTAAATCCCAGCACGTAGATTTACACACACTGGCCTACATTCTATGACTATTAGCGTAAATTCTGGAATGCCCATAAACAAGCCTACGAACACGCCCCTTTTGAACTGCGCACTTCACCATTTACGTGCAGTTCATTATGAAATGCACTTAATGGTTTGCGTGCATAAATTGCAATTATTGCCAATTAGTGCTCATTATTGCTTGTTAAGTGCTGATAAAAAAACACTGATTAGCTTGTTAAGCTAGTTAAGTTGTGTACTTGTAGAACGTGCCTGGATTTCTGCATGAAAATCTAGGCGCGCAATATAGAAACCGGGAGATAGTGCCTGCTTTAGTGTGGACAATCCACCTAAGCAGTCACCCAAAGAACTTATAAGGTTGCACCTATAGGGATATCCAGCTTTCTCAACTCCCAGGGACTTGTTTTAAATTTTACATCAGGGGTTAGATACTCTTATAGGCACAGACTTATAAGTGCTTTGGGTGACTGAGTAGGTGGATTGTCTGTCCTGTTCACACTTTTAAAACTTGCCCCTAAAGCAGGCACCATGTGCTGAAATATTTTTGGCATAGGGACTGTTATATAAAGTGTTTTGAACTTAATATTGCCAATTTTAATAAGGTTGTTTTTAAATTAAAGAACTTAAAAAAATAGCTGTTGGCTCAATGGAGGATTTTTTTTATGCCAATGATTGAACAAGTGTGCAACAAAAAGTTTAAAGTGGTGCTCATGTAACCGAGGCCTTTTCCCTCCATATTTAGAACATCTTTCTTTGTAATACTTTGGAAAAGACATAACCTTAAAGTACTCCTTTCTTTATTGGAGGTTTATTCAATTTTTGAAGACTAATTTTTGACCTAGCAAAAGCCTTAGTTTTCACTTCCAACCAGAGACTATTGCAAATCTAAAAATTGCATCCTTTGGATTCACTGGTGCATGGACACAATTTAAAATGGAATACGCAGGATCCGGGGGAATCGGACTTTTATCCGGTCCTCAACATTGAGTTTAGCTACCTATCACTTCCTTTGGCGTTTCCCAACCCTCTTCTGAAAGCACACCAACCCACCCAGGTTTTCAAGATTACCAAAATGAACATGCATAAAATAGGCTTGCCTACGCTGAGTCTTCAAACGTATGAAGACCAATATCCTGAAAACCAGACCTGTTTATATGTGCCTTCAGGAGGACAAAGTTAGGAACAGTGATATTATCACACAGCACTCTTAACAGGTACATTTTAGCTGTTTATAATTCATCCTGCTATTGCTTAGACCAAAATTACGATGACCAATCCAGTCTATCGTTTACAACTATATCGGACAACATCCTGTTTCATTAGAAAGCAGAGAAAAAAAATTAAAGGGATAAACAGCAAAACCAAGGTACTACCTGCAGCCATAGTGTGATCGTATGTCAGCAAACAGATGTGTTATGTACATAGAAACAACGTGTTTGGCTTGTGGGTGCTGCTGTCGTTCACCCCTCGCAGTGAATGAAACTGCAAAGATACCAAATCAGAGGCATTAGGCGGGTGATCCACGCACGCATTCGACTGTAGTGTATTCACACTCTCACACGCATTCGGGAATCGGCCTCCCCTCCGTATGATCTGCTATCTCGCCGTCTTCCACTCTCCTCCTTGTCCGCGATTCGGCAGCTCTCCCCCAATCAAAACTCATACCTGAGGTCGCCCGCTAACAGTACCACAGCTTTCCCTCTCCGATGCCCCGTCCCCTATGATACACTACTACACACACATCACACAAACTTCTCTCTCCCTCTACATCCAAACAGCTAACCTCCTTACTACATCCCGCCTTGCCGGAAATAGGAAGTTGCGTCACACAAGCGGAGAGCGCAGCATTTCCAAGTACCGGCCGGGGTTAACTAATACAGCGTCAAGGAGGTTTAATAAAACCTTTTGTATAAGCGAATAGGTGGAAGAAAACAGGAGACGGGGTGTGCCTATCTAGTCAATTATACGGGCTGTAGGCGCAGCTTTAGTTCACTCAAAACAGCAAAGGCTAGCTAGTTTCCAATTTGAAATTGTTTGTAGTAGTGTTTTACTCAGTGCTTTTTTGTAGGAAAAAAAGGTACTCATTATGGGTGGGGTCACCATCTATGGTTCTGCCCTCTATGGTAGCCACATTGAAAATATTATACTAGTATAGGAGAAAAAAATAATGTGATTTTTTTTTTCATTATAAATAATTTCTGTAAGCTGTTATAGCTCCAGTATACCCAGTGCAAAATAAGACAAATTCCAAACACTAAAATTATTTTTTTCTACCTTTGTTGTCTGGTGACTTTGTTTTTCTATCCATATTGGTCCCAGTCTCTGATTCTGCTGCTCTCTATCTGTTCTCTTAACTCCATTTCCAGGGCTTCCTTTCCATTTATTTCTTTACTTTCCTCCATAGACGGTCGGTAGCCCAACTGTTTGGGGAGGCTAAAGGGGGCGGACCTTACCTCCATACGCTCCGTGGCAGCGACATCAATGAAGAAAAAGACTACAGGCTTGCCGCCAGCTTCTCCCTTCTCTCTGCACACAGTGTCCCGCCTTCTGCGGTGATGCATTTCCTGTTTCCGCGAGAGCGGGACACTGTGTGCAGAGAGAAGGGAGAAGCTGGCGGCGAGCCTGTAGTCTTTTTCCTCATTGACGTTGCTGCCACGGAAATAAAAGATGAAAATGCGCGGGGCGGGCTGCACCACAAGCGGAAGTCGACGATTGGGCTGAGCCTCCCCAAGCCTCTTATACGGGGCGCCAATGCTTTCCTCCTTTCTTCTTCTTTTGTTGCCCTGCATCCATAAGTAAAAGCTGGGTCCTCCTTCATGGAATTGACTGGAGGACGTACAGTATAACATGGATCCAGCTTTTGCCTATTTTCTCCATCCATGTGCAGTTTTTCTCCACTTCCATTTCCCTCATCTCCATCCATGTGCATCTTCTTTTTTCTTTCCTCCCCTCCATCCATGTCCAGCATTTCTCATCTCTCTTCCCTCCTCTGTATCCATATAAAGCAATAATTCTCTCTCCCCTCTCCTCCATCCAAGTCAGCATTTCTCCTCTCTCCTAGCCAACTCCTCCATCCATCCATGTCCAGCAATTCTCCTCTATCTCCTGCTCTCCTCTCCATCCATTTCTAGCATTTCTCCTCTCTCCCCTCTCATCCATGTCCAGCAATTCTCTCTTCCCTGTCCTCCCCTCCCTGTCCAGCGATTCTCCTCTCTCCCCTCCATGTCCAGTAACTCGCTCCTCCCCTCCCCTCCAGCTGCGTTAATAATTTTACCTTTGCTGGCAGGGATGCCCGATCCCCGCCAGACAGAGATCTATACCCAGAATTGCCCCAGTGCTGCCTCAGCAGTGAAGAAATCGGCGGCCTCCTTTCCAGCTGCTGAAGAGGGCGCTCCTTGTGCATGCTCAGCTCATGCACAAAATTAGCATGCAAAAGGGGTACCAGTGTTGGTGGATGGAAAGGAGGCCACAATTACTTCTTTGCTGCTAAGGAAACACTGGGGACAGTTCGGGGCAGTGGATTTCATCAGTTGGTGGGGATTGGGCATCCTCACCAGCCATTTAAGACTAGATACTTTGATTGTGGAGGGGGCCTGAGCTCAAACTGGGAGGGCCCAGGCTCCCTGTGGCTACTTGGTCAGCAAAGTCCAAACTCCCAGATTCAGTACTAGTTGACATCCTCTATCTGCTAAGAAAATATGTGCTTGTAGCTTCATATACTGACTGGTGCAGCAGTAATTTAAAAAGTAATTATGGTACAAGAGAGCATAAGCCCCAAACTGCCATCTTGACCTGTGCTCAAATGGAACCCCTTGCAAGTCATCAACTTTTCAAATTATTTGCATCTGTTAAAATCTAACAGAAATTACCCTTCCTTGGACACAGTCTAAGAGATTTCACAATATTGGGAGTGTTCAAGCATCCATAGAGCAGGCACCTTGCCTTCGTGTAACATCCCATGAACTCCAAAATACTGTCCAGCCCAATGTAAGAACTAGCAGAGTTGGACTTGGGAGCAGATGACGTGACATGCTTCGCCCTTCCTCCTTCTGCGTCATCTACTCCCCACTCATTCACCTCAAGGGTTGAAGAAAACAGAAGATGGGGTGTTCCTATCTTGTCCATTATACAGGCTGAAGCCATAGGTGGAGCCTGACGCCATTGTAGTTAATCCAAAACAATAGCAAACGTTATTGAAAACAATTGCAAAAGATTATTAGAAATAAGGGACTGCCTATGCATGGTCCATCTGTAAAAAGTGTAAATCTGTTCCAGTTGGATAGGTAGTGCCTTAAAAGGTGGAGGACAAAAGATTTTTAATTTATTTGAAAGCTTCCCATATCTAGATATAAATAAAAATGTAGTATCACTAAAACAGCTTCAAAAATTATTGTAGCTGGTAGAAACAGCACTTATAAAGTCTGTATAGACTGAAATAAAATGGAAGTAAACGTGGAATCACGTCTTGACTTCATGTAATACTTGATAGCAATAATGAAACAGTGATGGAATATTCACCTAGCAGGCGGCCAACAGATCTATTTTCCACTGAAAATAATTAACTTGGCAGCTAATACTGTGCCGCTTGCTATTTTGTATTTTTTGCAGTGTATTGTTTGCCTGCATAATAAAATCAGACTTGCAAATATTTTTCTGCCACAGCTTTAATTAACAAAAGCATATAATTTCCTACAGGATCATATTCATACATGTGACCTGATAAAAAAAATGGGAAGATAGTTCTGTTTGAGAAGCTTGTTCACACAGAATGCACTATTTCAAAACAAGAAACTTGAGAAATGGAAACAGCTGGGCTAGCTGGATTGGAGACATAGCATCTGAAATTTTTTTTACACTGCATACATAATTCAATAACATCTGTTGAGGGATAAATAAGACCACCTTTACTATTCTGTGTTATCAGTGAACACAGTTTGCTGCCACTATCATCACTCAAAGCGTTTATGCAGAGCTCACAGTGTAGAAATGTTTGCAACTTAAAAACAACAAATACAGCAATATATACAACAATGGATCCTCAGGAGCTTAGTCAAGATCGGGAGGCGGGGCTGGTGGTTGGGAGGCGGGGATAGGGCTGGGCAGACTTATACGGTCTGTGCCAGAGCCGGTGGTGGGAAGCGGGACTGGTGGTTGGGAGGCGGGGATAGTGCTGGACAGACTTGTACGGTCTGCGCCAGAGCCGGGGTTGGGAGGCAGGGCTGGGGAGGTGAGGATAGTGCTGGGCAGACTTATACGGTCTGTGCCTGTGCCAGAGCCGGTGGTTGGGAGGTGGGGCTGGTGGTTGGGAGGCGGGGCTAGTGCGGGGCAGACTTATACGGTCTGTGCCCTGAAGAGCATAGGTACAAATCAAAGTAGGGTATACACAAAAAGCAGCAAATATGAGTTATCTTGTTGGGCAGACTGGATGGACCGTGCAGGTCTTTTTCTGCCGTCATCTACTATGTTACTATGTTCTGAATACGTGGCTAGAAGGTCAGGTCTTGGGATATAGGTGTAATCATGGTCTGGTATTACACTTTCAACAGGATCAATGAGACTGTGTCTACTGATAGAATTGTTAAGGACTGATACTGAGGGTGTTACTTTGGCTTGATACAGTTACAATGGGAACAGTTTCCACAGGCAGGCAATTACCTCAGAGAGTATCTTGCAGATCAGTATGCACAAACATTTTTCTATAAGCAGCAATGAACTGCCTAGTTGATGGGTTGTTGTTACTGCCCCCAAGACAGTGAATAACTCCAAATGATCTTGGCTTACTTTAAAGGCACACAGGAATTTTATTTGCTATTCAGGTTTACCAATCAGTAAGTCATAGAGCATCAGCAAACTGTCAGTGCAAACTATAAACCCCTTATGAACTGAATCTAACATAGACTTGCGTGTCTGGACTCCTTCAAAGACATATAAGACTATGCAGTGTGTAAAATGGACTTCCTATTAGCTATATTTGCTGACTGTAATGGAGCCTTGGAACCTCGACATTTCAAATTTCTTGATGTCAGCACATCAAAAAGGCAATTAAACATGCAAATAAATTTAATAGTCGCTTCACAGCCAACAAACTCCAATAGCTTCTCATTATTGCAGAACTTAAGAGAAGAAGTAACAGATTAACTGAGAAGTGCTGTTAACCTGACATTGATTGTATTTTTTTTTTACCACAACACATGCCAAGCTCTCAATTTATTAGCTAAATATAACCCCTCATGTTCTTCCAGTCTGTGAAGCTTTTCAATGTATTCCCCACTGTACTAATCCCCCCTCCCCATCAACCAATTACTTATTTTCTCCTAGTGTATTCCTAACAAGCTTGAGCATATGACAGGGATCTAAAAATATAAAAACATTCTCATGTGTTACAGGGTGCTTAAAATATGGCTTATAATCAGAACTTTCTACATTTATATTTAAATCATTTTTATTGATGGTAGTAAACAATACAATCTGTATACTGTAACCGCTTCCATCATTATAAACTTCCCTACCCTATCCTTCCTACTCTACCCCTCCCTTCCCTTTCTTCCCGTCCCTCTAGCCCTTCTACCTCCCCCCCCCCTCCACCCCGATCTAACAGTAACTTGCATAACAACTATCGACAAAGCACCAAATTATACATTCAATAAGTGGCTTCTTGTTCTAGAAGGCAGAGTATCTAGAAATGGGCTCCATCTTGCTATATATAGATCTAGCTCTTTGCTAGGTTTTTCTTTGCATATTAGTCTCTCCATTCTCAATAGAGATATCATCTGTATTCTCCATGTTTGAAGTGATGGTCCCCTTGTCTCCAGCCAGTCTATTAGAATTGTTTTCTTCGCCAGCATGATAGCTCTGTTCACAAAAGCCGTGTAGCCTTTGGGTCTCGGTTTGCTGAGTTCCGGCCTGCCGAATAAAAGCAAAGGTGAGTATGTCCATCTTGCCTTCCACAATCTTTCTACTTGCCCAATTAGGCTAGTCCAGAAATTTACAACTCTTGGGCATCTCCAGAACATGTGTCCTAGAGTTGCTCCCTCCCCTCCACATTTAGGGCAGGCCCCATCAGGAGACAGACCCATATGGAATGCCCTCCGTGGTGGAACATACAGCCTCACGGCAAACCGATACTGGGTTTCCCAATGTGCAGCCCAGTTATTTACCTGTCTCAGCGACACTATATATTCCTTAAAAGTACTCGGGGGTATGTGCGCTGCTAAATCCTTGCTCCAGTCTCTAGCATATTTCGTATAGTCCAATTCTAATTTAGTGTCTTTTATATGTCTGTGGTGGTATAGTAATGGTACTTTTTGTTGTGCATTCAGAGATAGGGCTGTTGGTAATTCTTCCTGTATGTCCTCTGCGAGTGCCTCCCAAGGTAGGCTGCTCACGTAATGCTTTATTTGCCAATAATGGAACTGATCCTTGGGTCTTAAAAGTTTCATTCCTTGTAGTTGCATTTGTGGCTGTAATCTCCCATCTTCAGTAAGTATTGGTAGTAGGTACGTCACTCCTTGGTTTTTCCATCGGGTGAATATGTTATAGAGAAGACCTGGTGGGAAGTCCGGGTTGCCTCCCAATGGAAGAAGTGGAGTCGCCCTAAAGGAGCAGTGATGTAATTTGCAAATCCACTTCCATGCTTTTTGAGCCGTGGGTAAAATGTGGGATATTTCCAGCGTTGGTGATATTTGACATTGTAATCCATGAAGCAAGCTACTAAAATGGTATGGTTTAAATAGTTCAAGTTCGATCTTTGTTGCTGAGAAATCTGCGGTGTTTCTGAACCAGTCATTTAAGTGCCTCATGGCACAAGCTATAGTCATTGATCTTATATTCAGCAATCCTAGGCCTCCATATTCTCTAGGAGTACCCACCAAGTTCATTGGTAGTCGAGATTTCCTTCCTCTCCACAAGAATTTAGTCAAAGCTGAGGTCAATTTTTTCTCATCTGTGCTTTTTAAATACATTGGTAGCATTTGGAATACATATAACCAGCACGGCACCACCATCATATTATACATAGCAATTCGTCCTAGCAATGATATTGGGAGTCCCCGCCACTTCTCCAATTTTGTTACAGTTTCTAACAGTAGCCTGTGGACATTCAGCTCATATAATTTAGACAAGTCTTGTGGGATATATACCCCCAAGTATTTAATTATTGTCTTCATTTGTAGCTTAATGTCCCCTGCCCCCCGCAGCTTCGCCCCCTGTGGGAACATCTGCATAATGCTTGATTTCTGTAAATTAATCTTGAATCCCGACAGGCCTCCAAATACACTCATATGATGAGTCAACCTGGCGAGTGATGTTTCGGGGTGAGCTGTCACTATTAATAGATCATCAGCGAAAGCCATCACCATGACATTGTCTCCCCCTACTTCCACTCCTGGTATGCCCTTCTCCCTAATCAGTGTCCGTAATAGCGGTTCAATCGCTAGTAAAAATAATATGGGGGATAACGGGCATCCTTGTCTAGTTCCCCGGGCTATGGGAAATTGGGAGGTGCGGATTCCGTTCACTAGTATTGCAGCTGTGGGATAAGAGTATAGTGTTTGGATCGCCTGATATATCCACCCCCGGAACCCCAAATGTCGAAGCACTTCAAACATATATTCCCAGTTTATAGAATCAAATGCTTTTTCAGCATCTAGGCTGATTATCACTGCTTCTGTTTTGGCTTGTTGGCAATGCCCCATAGCTAACAAGAGCCGTCTTACATTTACTACTGATTGTCGATTGCGTACGAATCCTACCTGATTGGGACTTATTAATCTGGGCAGACACTGGTGGATTCTGTTGGAAAGTAGTTTGGCCAAGATTTTTACATCTACGTTTATTAAGGAGATAGGTCTATAAGAATCTGCCTGAATATCTGGTCTCCCCGGTTTTAAGAGTAAAGTTATCAATGCTTCATTCGCATGCGGTGGGAAAGATTGTTGTTGTATTACCTCTTCAAAGTAATCCTTGAGGACCCCTATCACTGCGGGTCCCAAGATCTTATAAAATTCACTAGCGTATCCATCAGGACCTGGGGCTGAGCATGTAGGCAATGATTTAATAATTTCCTGTAACTCTTTCCCTGTTATGGGCGCTTCCAGGGCCTGCGCCTCATCACCCGTCAATTGATCCATGCCTGCCTTTTGGAAATAGCTTTGTATAGTCCCTTTGTCTGGTGTCTGACCTTGTTTATACATAGAGCTGAAAAATTCTTGGAAAACCTGTGCTATTGTGTCTTTTTTGTGTTGGGGCACTCCCTCTCTGTTCTTCACCACTGTAATCACACGGGGCCCTCCTTTTTGTTTGACCAAGCTAGCCAGTAGCGTCCCTGCTCTATTGCCAAATCTCTGTAGTTTGTACTTCCTAAAGATTAACTCTTTATTAGCTCTCTCATGGAGCAAAGTGTTCAGCGCTATTTGTGCCGCCTGCATTTGTTCTTTATGATAACCACTCGGTATCTGGATGTATCTCCGCTTCGCTTTTTGGAAATTTTTCTCTAGATTGATAATGGCCCCTGTCATTCTGCGCTCTCGCCTAGCTATGTATGCGATAATAGCTCCCCTTATAACTGCTTTTGCTGCTGGCCAGAATATGGTGGGGCGATTTTTATATTCTGCATTGAATTCTATGTATTCTGCCCATTTGTTTTGGACGTAGCTCTGGAAATCTTTGTTTGTAGCTAGGTATGTTGGGAATCGCCACCCCGCAGCGCCTTGTCTGTTGTCTGGGTCTTTCAGAGCCACCCACACCATAGCGTGATCTGATATCTCTACTGGCCCGATTTCTACTTCTTCTATGTGAGAGAATAGTCTTCTGTCTACCAATACATAGTCTATTCTTGAAAAGGTACCATGTGCTCTGGATAAGTGAGTATATTCCCGTCTTTCTGGGTATAGGTTCCGCCAGGCATCTACTACTCCAAGGTCCTGCATAAAGTGATGTAGCGCTCTAGCACTGGGTCCCCCCCGCATTGCCCGTCTTGGAGTTGAACAATCTAGCATTGGGTCTGCTACTAAATTAAAGTCACCTAACATTAACAATGGGAGTGATTTGTATGGTAAACATATTTGTGCTATTTGTTCATAAAATGCTTTATCATATAAATTCGGTCCATATATTGCTGCTACCAGGTATTCTTTATACTGCAGCCATAAACGGATGATCACATACCTTCCCTGGGGGTCACTAGCTATTAACTGGGACTTAGCTGCAAGACCTTTGCGTATTAGAATCGCTACTCCTCTCTTCCTTCCCTCTGTTGATGTGGCCTGTACTTCTCCCACCCAGCCCCTTTTCAGTTTTTGATGTTCTTCTGGGGTTAAGCGAGTTTCTTGCAGACATGCCACATCTGCTTTATGGCGTTTTAACGCCGCCAAGATTTTAGCTCTCTTTACAGGGGTCGAAACACCCCCCACGTTCCACGTGAGGAACCTAGTTGATGTGGCCTTAGGCATAGGGTAATTCTAAAAGGCTAACTAGCTGTGTGTTTTTGTCCAGCGTTGCCTCCGGTGCCCAGCTCACCGAGGCCTTCCTCCCCTCCTCCTGATTGGTCCCTACTATTTCTTGTTGTCCCCAAGTACCCTCTAATCTAGATTGATGATGCCTTCTTAACCCTTCATCAATGTGGTCTCTACATTCCTTCAGTTGTATTATTTGCGCTTTGCCTTTCCTCCGTCTCTTCCCTTCCCTCCCTCCCTCCTGCCTGCCCTCCCTCCCCACCTTTCCTTCCCTCCCATAGTTACCCAACCCTCTATACTTCCCTCCCATTATCCCCTCACTCTTCCCCCTACGTACCAGTTGAAAGAGTGTGGATCTAATGATGGTGGGCTGCCCCCCCCCCTCCTGTTTCACAACGTATTTGAATGGGCTGAACCCTTATTAATACAACTTATCTATACAATTCTCAACTGAACACATTTTCATAATGTTAACATATGGTAACCAAAGCTTCTATGAACTTAACTGAGTGCCCTGCCGACATTTGCTGACCGTTTCGTTAGGTCTGCCTGATTTCAGTTTGGCCTCTACTGTTCTTCCTTCTCCTTGTGTGTTGATTTCAGCCTTGTTCAGCATTTTCCTCTGTTTCTATTTTTAGCCCCTGTTGCGCTTCTTGTGGTGTGGGAAAGGTTCTCCACGTGCCTTCGATTTGTACTTTTAGTTGTGCTGGGTATAACAGCATGAATCGCTGTTTCCTCTCTGCCAGGCGTCTGCATATAGGCCCAAAAGCCCTCCGCTTCTCTTGTACCGCTATTGAGTAGTCCTGAAACACTTTTACGGGTGCTCCGTCGAAAGCCAGTGTGTCCCATTTTAGACGGGCCCCTCGTAAGATTTCCTCTTTGTGGAGAAAGTTATGTACCTTAACGATTACTGCTCTGGGTCTAGTTCCTGTGTTACTCCGTTTCCCCAGGCGGTGTGCCCTCTCCAGACACAGAGGCCCCGTATTATCAGAGAGCGCGAACTCCGCTTTAAGCCAGCGTTCAAGCTGTACAGCAAGAGATCGGTCCGGGACAGACTCTGGTATTCCGATCAGGCGGAGGTTCGACCTTCTAGATCTATTTTCCAGGTCATCTAAGTGTTGGGTAAGAAATCCAAGTTCGCGCCGTATTTCTTTAAGGTCTGATGCTCTGGTTGATTCTGTGTCTTCAATATCAGACACGCGTACCTCCAATTCCCCGGTTCTACGTGTTGTTTCTTCCAAGCGGGTTTCCATACCCGCGATTTGGTCAGAAAGCTTAGAGAATTGGGGTGCCAATGCGGATTTCACCGCCTCTGTAAGCTGGGAGATTTGTGCTGTGGTAAAAGTTGTTGTATTCTCCGCTTTCGGGCTTGCCGCCATTTTGTGCTCTCCCTGCCCTCGGAGTTTTTCAATCTCTTTCTTTGCCGTCCTGGTCGACATCACCCTCTGTTCTCGAACTACAAAGGAGTCCATGCACTCTCCTTGCTTATAGCGTTCAGGATTTAGGGTTCAATCCCAGATTTTATCGTTTTATGAAGTTAAGAAGGGGGGGGGCTCGCCCGGGAGAAAGCCAAGACACGTCTGCTCTCTCTCAATCCATCACGTGATCTCCACTTTCTACATTTAAACAAGCTCCTAGGCATTTCACCATAGGAAACTTTAAAGCAGTACCATCAAAGATTAAAGACACAGCAGATAAACCTGTGGTATGCACTTTCTACAAACATTCGTTCATTAAATTTGCCAGCTCTATTCCACCAAGGCTGGCTTTTAGGAAGGATAACGTCTGCTGAATATCAACCAGCTAATAATTTTAAGGTTGCATTTTGTTTGTTGAACTCATGCTGACTCATTTCCACTCCACCAGATTTTTCCTGTCATTAAATTCCAACTCTTTTACTGATGATTTCCCTTAGCTGTCATTATTCCCAGGATGCATTTATATACATTATGTAATATCTCTCTTATAAATAGTAGTAGTAAACAATATTAAGTGCATTTTAATAATATACCACTGCATTCCACAAAACAAAAGGAATACATTGCCACCACAAACCATATTTCTCTTTCGATCTAGGCTAATGGTTCCTAAACATGATCCTGGAGGCACTCCAGCCGGTTGGGTTTTCAGGATATCCACAATGAATATCCATGAGACAGATTTGTATGCAGTGGAGACAGTGCATGCAAATATCTCTCATGAATATTCATTGTGGATATTCTGAAAACCGGACTGGTTAGGGTGCCTCCAGAACCAGGTTTGGGAACCACTGATCTAGGCACAGGAAAAAAAAAGATTTGAAATGCTCCCAGGTTTCAACCTAATTCATGTTTAATGTGGGATATAAACAGTGGTGTGCTGGAGCCGGCTCGCACTGGCTCGCAAGAGCTGGTTGTTAAATTTATTGGCATCTTACGAGCCGGTTGTTTACCGAGTGCGAACCAGCTTGCCTCTCCTCCCCCCACCCCGCGAGCTGCAGGCTCCCCTGCTCCCCAGGTCGTCTATCATTTCCTGTCTGCCCTCAGCTCCCCGATAGCCCTCATTTGCTTCCTGCCGCTGCCCTGCCTTTAAATATTGTATTTTTCCTGGAGTTGCGGCGCCGGCATTGAAAGCAGCAGGCTCAGCTCGGCTCCAGCCTTCCCTCGCATGGTTCCGCCCTCGCGGAAACAGGAAATACATCAGAAGAGGGGATTAAAAGTTATTCCGTCATCATACTTCCTCAGTGTACATCCGTATGCTGCACAAGCCGGCATGTTTGAAAATATAAGTGAGATTAACCCTTTAGTGTTTAATGTTCCCATCAATCTGTTCCCATATGGCTTATTACAGGAACATTGGACACTAAAAATAAAAAAAAAGCTACCAACAATAAAGAACGACAACGAGGATGCAGCAGGTCATAGGTTTGCTTGCTTTGTTTTGAGTGTACTAGATGACGGCTGCGCCGTGGAAAGGAAAATATAGACAAACCAAATTGGCTTCAACTTTATGTCGTCATCCTGACTCCTGTTTTCTTCAACCTCCTTGACTCACCTAAGCGGCACGCTTGCTAATGCTGCCGTCTTCAGAGCTGATATAAAAGCTCCTCCCCTTTTGCTGTCCACTTAAGAGCGGGCAGGCGCCGGCGCGAGGAGGAATGGCGTTAAGGGTAGGCAGAGGGGCTGGTTCCTTACCGGCCTTGGCTGCTAGACCGCAATATTCAGCCAATCCCACCGCTCGCAACGAGGTGGACGAGGATGGTCAAAACCTATGGTAGATATCGTCGAGAAGATTTCCTCTTCCATCCTTTATTCATTCTCCTTCCTCCTTGCCTCCCTCTCCCCCCCCCACTCCCGATACCGGTCCCGGTGAGCGCGAGCGAGCTCCGTTGGCAGCGAGTTGAATGACAATAAAATAATCTGAAGGGAACGTGCACGTCATTTCAGATACTTGACCTTCCCTGGCCAGCACAGCTCCAATGCCTGTCTCGTATCCTCTCTTTCAGGTCCTCCATCCTGAGTGAGGTGTCCACACGCTCGCGCTCTAAGCTCCCACCGGGGAAGAGCGTGCTGCTGCTGGGTGAGTTCGAGAGGGACCCGGGCGCCTAGTTTTGCTAAATATTTTGCTTGTGAAGATGGGGTATAAGGAAAACATACACTAGAAGCTAGGAATAATGTGTGCATACTGGATGCACACTTTGCATTGTGCACGTGTGCATGATGTGTCAGTGTGAATGTTTGTTTGTTTTTCTTATTAGCATAGGAGATGACGGCAGATAAAGACTGAAATGCTCTGTCTTGTCTGCATAGTAGGCTGTTGAGTCTTTTTTTTCTGGTTTTATTCTCTATTTTTCTGGGTGTTTTCGGCTGCTTCTGTGGCATGTTCATGTCTGAGTAGTTATTTAGAGATGCAAACTACTTGGTTCAAGGCTGGAGATTTTAGAACTGTCCTGGATTTCTGACCATCCCATCCTGATGTATTAGGGATTTAAATGGGCAGGATCAGGCAGTACTAATTCCACACTGCTTTGAGATGCAAGTTCAACACCAGGACTGTCCCAAAATCTCCAGCCTGGAACTAGATAACTTGGCGTCTCTGAATCATTTGTATCAGTACTGGCCTTTTTTGTTAATTTCACCACTGCATTCTTGCAGTTAAATTATACTGTCTGAAAACTTGATACAGGTCTAATTAGTGAGAATCGTGGTTTGAAAGCATAAGAAATACCCACAAGGCATGTCTGACCTCAGCCTGATCTTTAAAAAGTTTATTCAACTATTAATCATTTCAATAGTGCTACAAGATGTATGCAGCGCTGTACATATTATATGCAGGTACTTTTTCTGTCCCTAAATGGCTCACGGTCTAAGTTTTTGTACCTGGAGCTATGAAGGGTTAAGGTTTATTCAAATTATTTAGATAGCATTTTTATTTTAATAAGAAAATTTGTTTCTATTTAGACTTTTTGTGTGTTCTATTATATATTTGCCTGTTTTTTTCCTTATCCTGAACAGTCATCTTATATGAAGAAATAATTAGTGTTACACTAGCATGTCAAATCTTTTTTTTTTTTTTTTTTTTTTTGCAGTTTCCATTTTTTTGCAGTACAATACCCCATATGTACTGTTTGGGTCTTTATGTAGGAGTGTGATGCCCTGTTTATTCATCAGTTGGAGAGATGTCGGGTTTTGGTACTGTTATATTTTGTTTTTTTTTTCATAGGGGGCTTTCAACATTTGTTCGTGAAGATCAAGTTTATTACAAGTTTGATAGTCCACTTAGTTATACACAAAGCGGTTTATAATATACAAGTTAAATACAAGGACAGGAGAGAAGATAAGTTGGAGATAGAGGGATGCAGCAGAGAGGACAACATAATGAGGTCACAGTCAGATCAGAAAATAGGCTATTTAAAATAGATTGTCGCTGGTTATGCATTTCGTTGACTGGAAGGGGGAGCATAGCTCTGAAGTTAGTGCAACAAAATGTATTTGTAACTAACTTAAATATTATGCGACCCACTGAGCGAAAAGGTACCAAAAGTGGTGTTATAATATGAGTTACAAAGTGGTGTTACGAATAACAGAAGTTATAAAAGTTTGGAGGGATAAATTTGGGCAACTTAATTTCCCTTTTTTGAAGTTTTGTGTACTATAGGGTCAGTAGAAAGGGACTATGCAAAATTGTTCAGTGATTAGGGATATAGATGTTTTAAGCTTGCTATTTTTCAAATGTTTTTCCGAAAAATGTCCTTTTCAAAAGGCCACCCTGCAGCCTGATCTAGTTAACAAGGATTGAAAATGGCACACAAAATAATTAGGGAGGGATGAAATAAAATCTTACAGGTAACCCTTGATTCATTATTCATAGGGGTGCTCTGAACGTATAAACATTAAGGTTCCTGAGCCCCCCCCTCCAAGTTCCCTACACGAACCTGTCAGGCACTCTGACCTGGATTAGCCACTTTTGGAAACAGAATGCTGGGCTAGATATGTCTGGTCTGAGCCATTATGGCATTTATGTTCTCCTTTTCTCCCACATTCTCTAACCCCCAACTCTTCCTTGTCTCCTGTTTAGGTCCACTGCCCCATTCTCTTTCTACAAACTTTTATCCCACTTTCTCCTTCTCTCTACCCCTTTAGTTTTCTCTTAAGATACTTCCCTCTTTTATTAACTACTCACATGGCACTCGTTCTTTTTCCCTTTATGTCGGTGGTCATTCCCTCTAAATATCATGTATTCCCCCCCCCCTTTCATGATCTCATTACGGAAGATATTATTCACTCATAAATTCTGTTTTCCTCCTGTTCTCCAGAGTTGAGTTGAATGAGTACAGGCCTGGTACCAGTCTTATGGGCCCTCCTGCAGCTGGAGACGAAGGTGGCAGATAACATGTTTATCTCCCATGCTTAGGGAATATGGGGAGACATGGTGAGAAGGATCAGAAAACAGTAGAGTACCCTATCCTATCAAATTGGGCAGGTGTTTGGGCTACCTCAGAACCAATTTGATGAACTGGAATGGCACTTGCCACCTGCCGAATGTTAGAAATAAAGTATACATAAGGGGTTGAGATTGTCTGCATGGGGGCAGAATAACTCTTCTAAAGTATAAAGGTGCAAGACCAAAATTGGCATGGG
The DNA here is from genome assembly GCF_901765095.1 of Microcaecilia unicolor. NCBI lineage: Eukaryota > Metazoa > Chordata > Amphibia > Gymnophiona > Siphonopidae > Microcaecilia > Microcaecilia unicolor. Next base: position 262,953,538 of record NC_044031.1, on the reverse strand, counting down.
GGAAAACCAGGAGAAAGGGCTAGATTGGACCCTGGCATTCAGATAGTCTTCTCCAAGAATGATAGTTTTAGGAACAGCGGCATTCAGAGTTCTCCTGTAGGTCAGAGGCACATGTACACGTGTATAAAGGTTGGAAAATTCTGAGTTGCATTCTGCTTCCTTTCCCCATCTCAACTTGCATTTGGATCCTTGTAAATGCAAAGTGAACTAAAGCGCCTTATATTTGTAAATAGAGGTATATGCATGTACACTAATTTTGCTGTTCCCACTTTCTATTTGTAGGGGAAGATGGATCAGGTAAAACTAGCTTAATACTCAAACTTCAAGGAATAGAAGATTATAAAAAAGGAAGAGGAATGGAGTATTTGTATATAAATGTGCATGATGAAGACAGAGATGGTAAGTGGTTTGGCTTTTTTTTTTTTGTGGGGGGGGGGGGGGGTTAAGAAGCAATTAGATTTTCAGAAGTTACTTGTCCACTGAGGAAACCAAATAACTTACTTGTAGCAGTTGTTCTCCATGGACAGCAGAAAAACCCTCACTGGGTAACATCACCAACAAAACCCAGTGTGGAAAAGCTGCTCTAGCTTAGATACATCGAGAAGCTTTTGAGAAGTCTTTCATATATGTCCTTGCCTGCCAGCCATTAGCATGTGGGTCTGACTTTCATATTTCAAGCTCAGAACACAATTCCTGGCGCAGGAGGGGTAGGTATGTGTGAACTTTATCCTGCTTTCTGTGGAGAACATCTACTACAGTTAAGCTACTTGGTTTTCTTAGAGGACAAACAGTATAGCAAGCACTCATTGGTCACCCTAGCTACAGCCTGCCCTCGGCAGAAAAAGGGAAATAATTACAAAAGACACTGCAACAGGCAGATGTGAAGACATTTTTGATGGCAATTATCCATCTTTATGTATAATCCTTTTTTGGAGAGCAGCCCGGAAATGCAGTGAAACCGGGGCTATGAGGGATGAAGTTGGGTTCTAGTCCTTAAACAGGTTCTGGAAGACAGTCTGCCGAGACCTACTGTCACAATGGGAGTTTCAGGGCTGACATTAAAAACATGCCGGGGCCCCAAACCCATTTGCAGGTTTTAACTTTTCATCTTCAAGTGAACTTGAGCGCCCCCCCCCCCCCCTGTATCGGGGGGGGGGGGGGGGGTCCAGGGCAGTTGTCCTGTTTGTAGCCCTGGGAGTCTTTCTGAGTTTAAACATTTTTTTATTGAACACACAGGATACATTAAAGTAAACACTGGAGGAATTCAGTGTTTTTATATCTATCCCAGCCCAAACTCCCCTCCCTCATCATTTTTTTTTTTTTTGTATAAAACTGTTTTAGAACCAAAATAAATGAACATACTGAGTAATTGAGCTAACCATACAAGAGTAACTCTTGAACATAGACATAAGTAAATCAGCAAAAGTGATAGACTTTCTGTTCACTGATTTTTTGCGCTCCCCCCCCCCCCCCCCCCCCAGCAACTACCCTTCCAACCCTACATCTTCACAAAAGATGTACCAATAGATGATGTTTCTTAAACAAAACTCAAGAACTTCTTCAGGAAAAAAGAGAGAAATGGGATATCCCCAAATGAAGAAGATATGGAGAGGATTGGGTTCTTATATTCCTTTCCCCTAAAAAGTAATCAAACATAACTGTGTCCTCTCTCTCCCCCCACTCTTATCCAAAACAAATAACTGCAGCTTTACTAGGCATCTCAGAAAGTTACTCATCTAGATAAATGTTAGAGAAGTTAAAATTGAAACTGTGGGCCCTGGAAGGTAATGATTGAATATATCCATCCCAGGTACACAAATGTTTTCTTCTTCAGGGATAATTTGGCTTGTTTCTGCTGCAGTACTACAAAACAGTGTAGCCTGTTCCGCCAGCTCAAAAATTTGGATGGGTCCTTTAAAGTCCAGATACTCAAATTCTTCCTGCTTGAAGTGTAGGCATCTGTGCCACACTACACCATGATTTTTGGGTGTGCCCCAGGGTTTGGAACTTCTGGGAACAGATTAGGAGATTTTTGTCAAGATTGAGTCCAGGGATCAGTAGAACAATTTTTGCTAGTTGTCCCTGGAGCTTTTTGACCCTTACCCGGTGCCACGACTCTATTGAGCCGCAAGTTGTTTGGTGGCACGGAAAGTTTTCCTACAATACTGGCTTTCTCCAGACCCTCCGACCTTTTGGCACTGGAGGAACCAGGTACATCTTTTGGTCTCTTGGGAGGCGAAGGGTATGCTTAAATGTTGAAGACATTCTTGCTTATATGGAATCCTTATTTGGACAACTTAAATCCTCATGGGCGCAGCCTCAATGACCTGTAATCACTTTTTTCTTCCCAGGGAATTGTTAATGCGCAGATAGGGAGTGGGGGTCTAGGATTGTGTTGGGGCTCATGCAACTTATGGGGTTTGTATTTAATAGCTGTAGGGGGTTTTTTGTTGTATTGTTGAACAGCTATAATAGGGGGAGGTAGGGATATTGTGATTTAAGGGTAGTGGGTAGCAAAGTGGGGGTTTGAATTGGAATCAGATGTTTAATAAACTTATAGGATGGGGGAGGATAAACAATTTAATAATTTGATGACAAATGGTACTCTTGCCTACTATTATGTGTATTCTGCTTTCACACGTGAGTGTGTTTTCTGGTGTTCTATTTGTGAAGTGTTAATATTGGATTGTCAAAAATGTTGAAACAAAAGTCCAGGCACTCAGTATTGTATTTTTTGCCAGTAGCCCAGCCTTTCGGCAGAACAAGCAATTGCCACTGCCCTGCACTCCTAAGTAAACTTACCTATATGCCATCCTGCCAGCAACAGTGAGGCTTTTCCCCAACAGGCTTTCCTAATGTAATGCCTTACTCCAGTGGTTCCTAAACTTGGCCTTGGAGGCACCCCAGCCAGTCAGGCTTTCAGGATATCCACAATGAATATTCATGAGAGATTTTCATGCACTGCCTCCCCTGCATACAAATCTCTTGTGACTGTTCCATTATGAATATCCTGACTGGTTGGAGTGCCTTATTACAAAATTGTTGAACCCCTGTGCAAGACCAAAGAGCATGATAAAAAGAACCAATCGCCTTGCCACACTTTAAATCAATAATTTTTTATTGATGACAACAATAGTAACAAGTATGAGCAGATATAAACAAGGCAACAATCAAAAATTACATAATAAAGAAGTTGACTATACCAGCCGTCAGTCAATTTTTTTTAACCTTGTCTCCCCCCCCCCCCCCCCCCAACAATGTCATCTAATCCTTCAGTTGCAACAAAGTTTTTAATTTGTACCCCTCCCTCTCCCAGGTACAATCTTCCAAAGCTGGACCTATTAGAACCAATGAGTCAAAACACAGACTACCCCAAATAAAGTTACAAGGTTAAATTATTAAGCAGAAGACTCTGTGCCTTAGGAGAAAGACACTGTACAAAAGGCTCCCAATCCTAGCTTTCTGCTTTGCCGTTAAATAAGCCTGTTCCTGTGTGAAATAAGCGTAACAGAGTTTTTGGAATTGACATTCTGTTAAATATGTACACACTGACTGTCAGAATCCTGTTCAGTTGGTAAAAATCAAATGCTTCATGAGGTAGCCCTAGTTCTGAACACCAGCAAGTCTGTAAATTATCAATCTTTAAGTGGATACTTGTAAACTATGGCAAAGTTCAGAGACTGATGCCTTTTTTTCTTGTATTAAATAAAAAATTTATGCATCTGAGCACCAAAATGGGTGTTCAGGGCAGTGAGATTAATGTAATGTCTGAATTGACCATAGGCGTAAAAATCACTTCCAACAGGATTGCACTTGATTTTTTTTACATCTGCTAGATTTAACATGGTTTCTCTGTTAACACATGTTCCATTAAAGCTACCCTGCGATCCCACCAGTTAGCAAAAACCTTATCATGCAAACCATGGGGAAACAATGCATTATCCTTATAGGCAATTGATTGGTTACCTGTGGATCCAAGCCTCAGCACCTTGCTAACTTAATCCAAGCATTCTGCAAAGATGTAATAACACTCTTTTGAAGGTATGTTGGTAAAGATCCAAGTGGGCCTGTAACAAAAAATTATTTATGCCGCCTCCTTTCTGGCTACTACAAAGATATTGAAATTGCAGTTTTGACTTCTTGCCATTCCAACAAAAGGATTAAATTTTAAGTTGTCTAATATTTGTTTTTAAGAGACATAGCTGCAACACATGTAACATATAGAGCCACCTCAAGAACAGTCACTTGAACTAGGCTGGTCTTTCTAGACCATGAAAGTGGAAGACTCGAACCATTCCACCAAACACCTGGCTGTGTCTTCCAAATTTCTTGATCCTATAAATCAACCAGGCAGAAGTATTCTAAATCAGTTGAACCTTTATTAAGCAACTTTGAAGACACACAAGTAAAGTGGCCTAGTGGTTAGGGTGGTGGACTTTGGTCCTGAGGAACTGAGTTTGATTCCCACTTCAGGCACAGGCAGCTCCTTGTGACTCTGGGCAAGTCACTTAACCCTTCATTGCCCCATGTATGCCGCATTGAGCCTGCCATTAGTGGGAAAGCGCGGGGTACAAATGTAACAAAAATATATATATTTACATTTAACCTAAGTGAGAGAGAATCAACATCTGAACCAATAAGGCAAAAGATGACTGATCAAAATAAGATATTACCAAACATAATTGTCTCAATTTATAAAAGGTTTTGTCACAAATGGTTAATTTTGAGACTCAAAATTCAAAGATAAAAAAAATGCCCAAAACTCTGGACCCATCCTTGACAGAAATAGACTTGCCCGGAGGCAACAGAATGGTGTTAAGCACATTAATCCTGTCAATACAGGATGATGATCTACTAATAGTGTCACCAAAATCATTAAATACTGTCATTTAACATCAGGATATCATCGGCATACAAGTGGAAGCTCATCCGAATTTAACTGAATAGAGCCCAAAGTTGACATAAATGGAAGTAAAGGGGATGGTGGAGAACCCTGCACTACTCCACAGCCAGGAGACCAAAACTGTGAGAAGAAAATTGAAACGCCATAGCTTCGATTAACTGGAAAATCTTGAAACCAATTGAAAATTAAATCTGTTAGGTTGATCTCACATAGAGGCTAATTTTCAAAGCACATAGACTTACAAAGATGCATATGTTACTATGCAACTTTGTGAGTCTATGTGCTTTGAAAAGGTGCATCTTAATCTCTCTAGCAGCAGATCATGATCCACAGCATCAAATGCTGCAGGATATGTTAAAAGCAGCTGGGTTTAAAAAACATTTACACATATTCCTGGAAAAGATTATTATTAAGATAAGCAGTGGTTTTCCTCATACCTATTCCTGGGGAGTAGATATAGGGAAAGCTACTGAATGAAAACAGGTGGATAGTGACAAATTTAAACCTGTTGCTTTTAGGTATAGGGGTCAGAAATATTTGACCCATCTCAGCAGGCAGCCCAACTGCAACAAATCATTCACAGCTAAAATTATCCAATTAAAGTTAATGATATAAAAATAAATGAGCAGGACAGTTATTCAATATACAATGAAAATGTCTGACCAAAGAATTAACTTATTTTTCAGAAATAGAGGAAAAGGTATCCCACAATTGAGCCATAGTAACATCATTTTTAAAGACAGAATAAGTTGTATTCAAAGACTTAGTACAGGATAAAGATTTATCCTTATCCAAATCAGCATGAATAACCTTAGTAGAGAAAAAAATCAGCAAGTTTTGCGGTAGGTTGTAACAGGGGCGTATCTGCGTGGGGCCTCAGGGGCCTGGGCCCCCGCAGATTTCGCCCTGGACCCCCCTACCGCTGCCAACCCTCCCCCTCCGTTGCTCGCCTACCTTCGCTGGCGGGGGACCCCAACCCCCGCCAGCCGAGGTCCGCGTCCTCCTGCCGCTGCCGGCTGCCTTTGGTCCTTTAATTCTTCCATTGAAGCTGGCGCCGACGAAAGTTTCTTTTGAGTCTGACGTCGCTGCACGTTGTACGTGCAGGACGTCAGACTCAGAAATTGTTTCTGAGTCTGACGTCCTGCACGTACAACGTGCAACGTGCAGCGACGTCAGATTCAAAAGAAACTTTTTCGTCGGCGCCAGCTTCAATGGAAGAATGAAAGGACCAAAGGCAGCCGGCAGCGGCAGGAGGACGCGGACCTCGGCTGGCGGGGGTTGGGGTCCCCCGCCAGCGAAGGTAGGCGAGCAACGGAGGGGGAGGGTTAGCAATGGCAGCGGCTGGGGGGAGGGGGATCGGCAATGGCGGCGGCGGGGGGGGGGGGGCTATAATGTGCCCCCCCTCTCTGGCCCTGGCCCCCCCTACCGCCGCAGTTCAGATACGCCCCTGGGTTGTAAAAGTTGACAAGAACTATCAAGGAGGAGAAACCAATTCCTTCACTAAACTAAACAGTTTCCTTGTGTTTACTGACCTAGAACCAAGCATAGTAGGCCTGTCTCACCCCAGCAGTTTTCAGCTTATAAAGTTTGTTATACATTCCATTGTAATTTATCTGGATTTCTGCTCTTGTGCCATACCCTCTCTACACATCGGCTACTGTATTTTGTCACTAATCTTATCTAAAACTAACATGGGCACTGAATCCTAGTAAGATTTCATAGTAATAGGATCAATCAACTCCAAAGGCACCAACTGAGTCATTTCTGACCAAAAAGTTATCACTTATCTCTAGAATAAATCCATTTAGACTTTTTTTTTTTGTTTTATTTATTTTTATCTTATTTGTACCCCAACAGTGTCAGGCTCAATGTGGCTTACAGCGCACCACAGAGGCAAGCGCCAATGCAGTAAAATGAAGCTAATACAGCAGGAAAATCTACAAGAGATAATGGGGAAGAGTAGGAATTGACGGAAGGAGTAGGGAAACCAGGAGGGAAGGGGAGTGTGTCCAAAATGTCTCTAGATCGATGCGCATCCAACAGTGGAGACACATGCTGAGGCCGTGGGGTAAGCATTTCCGAATAACATGGTCTTTAGTGATTTCCTGAAAGTTAGATGGTTGGTGATGGTTTTTATGGTTTTCGGCAAAGAGTTCCAAAGCTGAGTACTGATGAAACAAAGAAATCTAGACAGATAAACGTGTAATATGGCATTCAATGGAAAATGATCAGACCAAGGGATCGCATTCCAATTAATAGAGGTAATCAATAGAAATAGAATAAAATAAAACAGAGAAAAGAAAATAAGACCTTTTTTTATTGGACTAACTTAATACATTTTTTGATTAACTTTTGAAGGTAGCCCTTCTTCGTCAGATCAGAAATAAGCAAATTTTGATAAATAACAGCATATTTCAGTGACAGGAGGGGTGTTACTGGCATTTTTCAAGTAATGTCTGTGTAAATTAAATCTCTTCCAAAGAAGTGAATGGTACACATCCTTGCAATGTATCCAGCTACAAACTATGCCAAAACATTTCACAAGACCCCACAATCGTTCATAAAATATTCAACATAAAGGAATCCTTCACATGCTCATCTTCCAGTGTAGTATGTCATCCAATGTAAAAAAAAAAAAAAAAAAAAAAAAAAGTGACGAAGGGTGCTAGATTGGAGAAACAAGCCCGATGCTGAAGAAGAGATTTAATTTACATAGACAATCACATGAAAAATGCCAGTGCCAACCAGGATGTTACCTCTGGCTTTGTAAAGTGCTGTCCCACCGAGCACTGTACCAATGATTTTATGGTAAGAATACTGAAACTTAAAATAATCATTTTGACTTCAAAGATCTTACGTTCCTGTATTGTTTTAAACACCCACCAGACAGGACTTAAAGATCTGGGTTTTCTAGCCCATTATAAACCATGAAATTTCACTGCTTTGTCACCCTCTGATCCCCATGCATATCTCCCTGTCCCTCATCCTTTCAGCCCTCTCTGTTTCTCACCTAGCCCACCCCACCCTCATCCCTTCAGACTGTCACTGAAATACTTTGCTGTTTCACTTATATATGCTGTTACTTATCAAAATTTGCTTATTTCTGATCTGGTGAAGAAGGGCTACCTTTGAAAGCTAATAAAAAAAAATGTATTTAGTTAGTCCAATAAAGGTATCATCTTATTTTCTTTTCTATGTTTTATTTTATTCTATTTCTATTGATTTTAAAAGTGGACTAACATCTCTACCACATCTCTCTCTTCAATTATATTTCAATGTCTTTATTGAAGATTCAACATATCAAACACAACAATATTAAATTGCTGACTGTACACAATGGAAAAATGGAAAGCAGCCCAACCTTCATCAATGTTTTTCCTATTTTTTGATTCCCTCCCCTCACCCAATCTACCCCCTTCCTCCTACTGACAGCGTTCAGAAAACAAGTATCTTACCCACACAAATACATTCAACATTGGCCCAGCCATCAACTCAGATCCCCACCCCTTCAGAAGCTATCAAGATTCAGCTCTCGACATTCCTGGAGCAAGAATGACATACCACAAACACCTATCTCATATTAAGCAGAAGACTTCAGCCCCGGGGACTCAAAATCTGGCGGTAAGTGTTCCAAATCGCCAAAAAGGACTTGCACCTCTTGCATCTCTCGCTTCCCAGGATGCCATTAAATGAATGTTTCCTCCAATGCCAATTAACTGGCATGTCTGATACTGTCCAATATTGTAACATGACTTTTGTTGCTACAAGGGCCAACTTACGACACAGGAGAACAGCAAATCTATTCATATTAATAAAGGCCTTTGGAACGTTTAGAAGAATCTTTCACTGATCCACCTATGTCTTGAGCTAAAAGCCGCCTCATCTTTTAATTTGCTCCCACAAGAGTGTAACTTTCGGGCATACCCAAAAAGCATGTGCAATAGTATGAATGGACTGTGTACATTTGGAAAATTTATATTCTCACCTTACCCCCCCCCCCCCCCCCATCTTCACCAGTTGTGCCCCAGCCATGTATGCCATAAGCACTACCCTATACCGACATTCCCTTAGTCTTGCATCTTTAGTCAACGCAGGAATAATTCTGATTGTGGCAGCAACATCCCAGGTCCCTACAGCCACCCCTAGCTCCTCCGCCCATTTGGCTTTCAAATAAGAAAAGTCCCTCTCTGGGTCTCCCTTTAAAAGGTCCTTCCATATCATCAAGCTGATCAATCCATAGACTGGTGGGTTGTGTCCATCTACCAGCAGGTGGAGATAGAGAGCAAACTTTTGCCTCCCTATATGTGGTCATGTGCTGCCGGAAACTCCCCAGTATGTTCTCTATCTCAGCAGGTGGTGGTCACACACAGCAGCAGCTCTGGCTAGGCCTCCAAGCCTAATTTTTAGGTTTTGTTGAGTGCCTGGGGTTGAGGGCTCTTCTTGAGCAAGTGCAAACCTGGTGGCGCCAGGTCCCTCCTTTTCTCCCCCCTCCCGCTGGCTCCGTTTAAAAAAAAAAAAAAAAAATTTTGAACGTCCTTAAAGGCGTTTATTTCGACGTTTATTTAAACGTTTATTGCAGCTACTCACTGGGACACCAGGTAATTTTTACCTTTTATAGCGGGCAGGGGGTTCCCCGATTGGTCTCCACGTGGCCCATGGCGTCGGAGGGCGAGGGCGCAAAGAGTCGCTCCCCGGATCGCGTGTGCGCTTCCAGAGGGGATGCGGGGTGCTTAAAGTCTGATTCGCCCTTGTTGGGTGACAGTTTCGTGACCGATGAGTGTCCCGGTCCTTCCTCCGGTGTGGCGGTTTTTCCCGCCATAAACGCCCATCCCCCGCGGCTCGCCTCCGCCATATTGGTCGGCCACGCGGCTCGGACGGCTTCTTCTTGGGCCGCCCTTGAGGTGGGAGACATTGATGCCATGAACGCCCTTAATTTGGGCGACGGCACAGAAGCGGCTAAAGTTAAGTGCTGTTCTTCCCGCGCGGCTCCTTCACGGAGTGTCGCGCCGGACGCCATCTTGGATGCGCAGCATGTCTCTCCCCCGCTCTTGCGAGCGCCAGTTGAGGGTGCGTCTAGGGCTGTAGCCCAGGCTGCGGAAGTGCACAGTCTGGGGGGTTTCTCCCCCGAGTTTGTTTTGCTGCTGCATCAGGCCTTCCTTATGCAAAACGCTGCCCCTGCTCCCTCGTCTGGTAAAGAGGTTGAGGCCCCCGGAGGTAAACGCCCTCGGGTTGATTCCCAGGCCTTGGAGGACTTTGTCTCCTCCGATGTAGATGAGGGCAGCATATCTGAGTTCTCCCAACGGTCCTTTGCGGATTCCTTGGAGGAGACGGATCCCCGCTCGGATGGAGCGGATGACCCCTCTGCAGCGCGGCTCTTTAGCTCAGAGGATTTGCCCAACCTGTTAGTGCAGGCCATGGGCATTTTGAAGATTTCCTCTCCGGAGGACGTCTCTCCCTCAGCCCCTGTTGGCTCTGCCATTATGCTGGGGACGAAGCGCCCGCCTAGAACCTTCCACGTGCATGATGCCATGCACACCTTAATTTCGGCTCAATGGGATGTCCCGGAAGCGAGCCTTAAAGTGGCTAGGGCTATGTCCCGCCTCTATCCTTTGCCTGAAAGTGAACGTGAGGCCTTTCTGTGGCCTACCGTGGATTCTTTAATCACTGCGGTGACTAAGAAAACGGCGTTGCCGGTGGAAGGTGGCACAGCCCTAAAGGACGCCCAAGACAGAAGATTGGAGGCGTCCTTTGAGGCGGCTGCTTTAAGTTTGCAGGCCTCAGTTTGCGGCTCCTATGTGGCCAGGGCGTGCCTGACTTTGGTGCAGCGGGCTTCCCCCTCGGATCATTCCTTGAGGGCTGATTGGCCGGCCCTGGAATCGGGCTTGGCCTATTTGGCAGACTTGCTGTATGATGTCTTGAGGGCCTCAGCTAAAGGCATGGCTCAGACAATCTCTGCGCGGCGGTGGCTTTGGCTGAAGCATTGGTCTGCTGACCACGCCTCTAAATCCCGCCTAGCGAAATTGCCTTTTAAAGGCAAGCTGCTCTTTGGGGTCGAGCTGGACAAAATCGTGACCGATCTCGGCACGTCTAAGGGCAAGAAGTTACCAGAGGTCAGGGCTCGGGCTAGTACTCGTCCCGGTACCTCCAGAGGACGGTTTCAGGAAGCCCGTCGGTACCGCCCGGGCAGGTCGGGCTCTTCTGCCTCCTCTTCCTTCAGGAGGAACTTCTCCCCCAAGCAGCATTCCTTTCGCAGAGACCGCCGTCCCGGAGGTGCTCCCTCCGGTCCTCCCTCCGGTCCTCCCCCAGGGTCTCGTACCCAATGACGGGGCCTTGGTCCACACCCCAGTGCAGATTGGAGGATGGCTGTCCTCGTTTCTGGGCGAGTGGACCACAATAACTTCAGACGCTTGGGTGCTGGAAGTCATCAAAGACGGCTACAAGCTAGAGTTCTGCCGACCCTTAAGAGACGGGTTTGTACTCTCTCCCTGCAAGTCTCCGGTCAAAGCTGTGGCAGTGCAGCAGACCTTGGACAATCTGATCCGCCTGGGTGCGGTCGTTCCGGTGCCAGAAAATCAGCTTGGCAAGGGACGTTACTCCATTTACTTTGTGGTACCAAAGAAAGGAGGTTCTGTACGGCCTATCCTCGACCTCAAAGGGGTCAATCGGGCCTTGAAAGTTCGGCACTTTCGCATGGAGACTCTCCGCTCTGTTATAGCGGCAGTGAAGGCAGGGGAGTACCTGGCATCCTTGGACATCAAGGAAGCGTACTTGCATATTCCCATCTGGCCTCCTCATCAACGCTTCCTGCGTTTTGCAGTCCTGGGCCGACACTTCCAGTTCAGAGCCCTCCCGTTCGGGTTGGCTACTGCTCTGCGGACCTTCTCCAAAGTAATGGTGGTCATCGCGGCCTTCCTGAGGAAGGAAGGAGTGCAAGTCCATCCTTATCTGGACGACTGGTTGATCCGAGCCCCCTCTTATGCAGAGTGCGGCAAAGCTGTGAACCGGGTGGTTGCTCTTTTGAGCTCCCTGGGGTGGATCATCAACTGGGAGAAAAGCCAGCTGCGCCCGACTCAGTCCCTGGAGTATCTGGGAGTTCGATTCGACACCCAAGTGGGCAGAGTGTTCCTGCCAGACAATCGGATTGTCAAACTTCAGGCTCAGGTGGACCAGTTCCTAGTAGCCTCTCCTCTTCGGGCTTGGGACTATGTGCAGCTGTTGGGCTCTATGACGGCCACGATGGAAGTAGTGCCCTGGGCCAGGGCTCATATGAGACCACTACAACACTCTCTGTTGCAGCGCTGGACTCCGATGTCGGAGGATTATGCTGTGCGCCTTCCCTTGGACCCAGCAGTGCGCAAGGCGCTGAGCTGGTGGATGCAGACAGACAAGTTGTCTGCGGGAATGCCTCTGGTGACCCCGGAGTGGATTATTGTCACGACGGACGCCTCTTTGTCGGGCTGGGGAGCCCACTGCTTGGGAAGGACAGCGCAGGGGCTCTGGTCTCCTGCAGAGGCAAAGTGGTCTATCAACCTCCTGGAACTCAGAGCCATTCGGTTGGCGCTTTTGGAGTTCATCCCGGTACTGGCGTTGAAGCCAGTACGGGTCCTGTCGGACAATGCCACGGCTGTGGCCTATGTCAACCGCCAGGGAGGTACCAAGAGCACCCCTCTAGCCAAGGAGGCTATGAGTCTATGCCAGTGGGCGGAAGCGAACCTGGAACAGCTGTCAGCGGCCCACATTGCCGGAGTCATGAATGTCAAGGCGGACTTTCTCAGTCGCCATACCTTGGAGCCCGGAGAGTGGCAGCTATCTGCTCAGGCGTTCTTGGACATCACGAAGTGCTGGGGCCAGCCGAGCCTAGATCTGATGGCGTCATCGGCCAATTGCCAAGTGCCGCGCTTTTTCAGCAGAGGACGGGACCCTCGATCCCTGGGAGTAGATGCTCTTCTCCAACAGTGGCCGACACAAGAGCTTCTCTATGTGTTCCCACCCTGGCCCATGCTGGGCAGGGTGCTAGACCGGGTGGCAAAGCATCCAGGCCGGATAATCCTGGTGGGTCCGGATTGGCCCAGACGTCCCTGGTATGCGGACTTGATCAGGCTCTCAGTCGACGATCCTCTGCGGCTGCCAGTGGAGCAGGGCCTCTTGCATCAGGGTCCCGTGGTGATGGAGGATCCCTCCCCCTTTGGTCTTACGGCCTGGCTATTGAGCGGCAGCGTCTGAGGAAGAAGGGCTTCTCAGACAAGGTCATCGCCACTATGCTGAGAGCGAGGAAGCGCTCTACTTCTACTGCTTACGCCAGAGTTTGGCGTACCTTTGCAGCGTGGTGTGAAGCAGGCTCACTTTCTCCCTTCACTGCTCCAATTTCTTCAGTGTTAGCGTTCCTGCAAGAAGGTCTGGAGAAAGGCCTGTCGCTCAGTTCCCTTAAAGTCCAGGTAGCGGCCCTGGCTTGCTTCAGGGGCCGCCTGAAGGGTGCTTCCCTGGCTTCGCAGCCAGATGTGGTGCGTTTTCTCAAGGGAGTTAATCACCTGCGCCCTCCTCTGCACTCGGTGGTGACTGCGTGGAATCTCAATCTGGTGCTAAGAGCCTTACAAAGCCGCCTTTTGAATCCTTGTCGAGGGCATCTCTGAAAGACCTGACGTTGAAAGCAGTCTTTTTGGTGGCTATCACTTCAGCCAGAAGAGTTTCCGAGCTCCAGGCGCTCTCATGTCGAGAGCCTTTTCTGCAGTTCACTGAGGCAGGAGTGACTATTCGCACAGTGCCTTCCTTCCTGCCCAAGATTGTTTCTCGCTTCCATGTGAATCAGCAGCTCTGTCTCCCTTCCTTTCATAGGGAGGATTACCCAGAGGAATACTCTGCTCTTAAATATCTGGATGTGAGACGAGTCATCATCAGATACTTGGAAGTGACCAATGATTTCCGGAAATCGGATCATCTGTTTGTCCTGTTTGCAGGTCCTCGTAAGGGTCTGCAGGCTGCTAAGCCTACAGTGGCAAGATGGGTCAAGGAAGCCATTGCAGCGGCTTATGTGGCCGCAGGGAAGGTGCCGCCTATCCAGCTGAAGGCTCACTCCACTAGAGCTCAGGCGGCCTCGATGGCAGAGGCCGGGTCCGTCTCCTTGGAAGAGATATGCAAGGCGGCAACTTGGGCATCGGCCCATACATTTTCCAAGCATTACCGCTTGACTGTAGCGGCACGGGCGGAGGCCCGGTTTGGAGCTTCAGTGTTGAGGTCAGGGATTTCAATGTCCCGCCCTGGGTGAGTACTGCTTCGGTACATCCCACCAGTCTATGGATTGATCAGCTTGATGATATGGAAGGTAAAATTATGTATCATACCTGATAATTTTCTTTCCATTAATCATAGCTGATCAATCCATAGCCCCTCCCAGATATCTGTACTGTTTATATTCTGGTTGAATTTTAGGTTCAAGTTTAGTCTTCAGTTACTTCAGGAGGACTTCGTGTTCAAGTTTTTTCACTTGGATTCTTCAAGAGTTGAGACGAGTTTGTGTTACAGTGAGCTGCTGCATTCCTCTCCCCTCCGTTTTTCGGGGCTGGATTGAGACTTAAATTCTGCCGGCACTCCCTCCCGCTTCGTGCGGCTGTAGGGCAGCTTTGTACCCCTCCCGCTTCGGCGGTGTTAGGGTCAGTCAGCTCCTCCCGCGGTTGCAGGATAAGCCAGATCCCCCCCCGCATCGGCGGGTGTGGTGTCCCTCCCCCGCTCCGCGGGGATGAGCTGGACGGATTCCCCTCCCCCACTTGTGTGGGGATGAGCTGGGTTAATTCCCCTCCCCCGTTTCGGCGGTGGTGAGCTGGGCAGAGTGTCCCTTTGTGGGTGTAATTCTCTAAGTGCTGAGTCCTGCGGATGGAGCTTTGATATCGACATACTGAGGAGTTTCTGGCAGCACATGACCACATATAGGGAGGCAAAAGTTTGCTCTCTATCTCCACCTGCTGGTAGATGGACACAACCCACCAGTCTATGGATTGATCAGCTATGATTAATGGAAAGAAAATTATCAGGTATGATACATAATTTTACCTGAGGTATCTTGAAATAAATCCCGAACTCGCAGACCAGATCTAGGGCAGATATATAATGTCTAATCTGTGCAAACGCAAAACGATTACCCCATGAAACCCCCACCCTTTCCTGGAGTTGTACAAAGTTTATCACTCTCCCTCTTTCGACAATAAATGTTCCAGCCTAACTATGCCCCGTTCCCATAATTGAAAAGTAGGATTATTTATCCCCGGTTGAAAAGCTATATTGCCCCTCAAGGACAGCTGGTCCGATACACATGCGTTGCCCCCCCAATTTATTCACTATTACCCTCCAGACATCCTGCATTGATTTCAGCAATACATTCTTCAAAGGATCCGGTATTTGGGCTCTCCCAAGATGCAGCAACGAATAAAAATCGTAAGGAGCATAAAATGCCCTTTCCAATTACATCAGTCCAGACCAATCTCCCAAATGCCTCAATAAACATGCCCAGTTATAATGTCTTAGATCTGGAAGGCCCCTCCCTGGCCGCAAGACCCCCGCAGCATATCCATTCTAAGTTTCGGCTTTTTGCCTGCTCAGCGGAATTTACTAAATACTCTGTACGCCTTTCTCCAATCTTTCTGCAATAATCTCAATGGCAGGCTCTGAAGTACATATAACCATTTGCACTAACCCCACTCTTCCCATTAAGGACACTGGAAGGTCTCTCCAACTATTTAATTGCTTCCTAGTGGCCTCCATTAGGGCTGCTATATTTAATCTATACAAGGCTCTTACCTCCATTGACAAATAAATCTCTAGGTACTTAAGAGCCAGAGGCCCACCGCAACGGAAACTCTGAACCCCACAAGGCTTTTACTTGCGACGATGACGGTAAGGCCTCTGATTTGTCCAAGTTAAGATGAAATCCCACAAAATCCCCAAACTCCTTGAAAGAGTCCAGCAGGGCTTGTAAAGAGGTCTTCGGATTTCTTAAGTGGACCAGCAAATCGTTGGCAAAAGCTGCCACCTTAAAACAATGAGGGCCAATCTGAACACCCTGACTATCGGGATTCTCAATTATATCTCTTATCAAAGGATCCAATGATAACTCAAAGAGAAGCGGAGAGAGGGGTACCCTGCTGCGTTCTATGAAGCACTCTGAAAGGCTCAGATTCCTGTCCATTAACCGAGACCCTCGCCCAAGGATTGGCATATAATGTGTTAATAACTGAGACAAAGCAGCCTGAAAAACCCATAAGCCTTCAAAGAGGCAAAAAGAAACTCCCAGTGTACCCAGTCAAAGGCTTTCTCAGTGTTGAAGCTGATAAGAATTGACTGGAAGTCCCTCCGGCCCCTATACTCCAAAGTTGACAAAATGGTATGCAAGTTCTTAGCTACCATTCGACCTCCCACAAAACCCACTTGCGCCTCATGCACCAGATTAGGCAAAACCTTAGCCAGGCGACTCGCCATTAGTTTAGCAAAAAGCTTAACCTGATAGTTCAAAAGTGATATAAGTCGATAAGATTCCAGCCTTATGGGGTCTCTGTCTGGCTTAGGTAATACTGTAAGCTGAAGATTCCAACAGGAGGAGATCACCCTCTTCCTTATACACCAAAATAGTAACAAAAAATCTTAAGGGGATCTATGAAAGGCATGATAGTGTCTATATTAAAGAGAGGAAAATGCCTTGAGAAGCCCCCAGCAGATATTTAAGTTGTTAGGGGCTGGACTTCATCATCGGCATAGAAAAACCTCTCTAATACCAGTGTTGTTCCTTTGTATTTTAAAGATTTTTTTTTCTATATTTTACATTTAAACTTTATCTCAATCAAAACCGAGTTGCACTTAACTTTAAGCCAACATCACATCGTGCGGATCCTTGCTAACACGTCGGCCACGACCAACGATGGCCGCCGTTTCGTGGACCTGCTTCAAGAAGTAGTATCGGAGCGGAGGCAACACGTGGACCATTGACCCTGAAGTCCAGCCCCTAACAGCTTAAAAATCCGCTGGGGGCTTCTTGAGGCATTTTCCTCTCTTTAATATAGACACTATCATGCCTTTCATAGATCCCCTTAAGATTTTTTGTTACTTTTTTAATACTATAAGCTGAGCCATTGCTAGAGAGGGAGGCAATGATACCTCGTCCACACATTTATTGAAAAAATTAGTAAGAGGGGGAATAATCTCCAAGCCCATCAATTCATAGAATTCTGCCCTAAAACCGTCCACTCCAGATGCTTTCAGTAATGGGCTGTGATTTATCATCACTGCCACTTCATCCACTGAAATTGGAGCATTCAAACCCTCCCTCTCCTTCTAAGTGAAGGCAAACTGATGTTATTTAAGTACAAGTTTCCTGTAAGACCCTCCTCTGTGGGTTCCCTATAAAGCTTACCATAGTAATTATAAAAGGCCTCACAAATACCCTCATCTGTATGAACAACTTGCTCTTTACTATTTTGAATTGAGATAATGTTCTGTACCTCTACTCGCGAGCCTACCAGCTGTGCCAGCAGTCGTCCTGCCTTATTGCCATGTCTATAAAGCTGATACCAATAATATGTTTGTGATTTAACTGCTCGCTGATGCAGAAGCGTATTCAGTGCTGCTTGTATTTCTAGCAGTCTTTATCCCGAGATGTTCTCATATAGTGAGAGTAGCTTATAATTTTCCCCCTAAGAACTGCCTTGGCAGCTTCCTAATATAGCACCGGGTCCTGTACATGTTCAACATTTGTTAACTTGTAGCTTTCCCATTTGTTCATTAGTCGCTCTTTAAATGCTGGATCATTATATAACTCTAATGGAAATCTCCATCTACTAGTGTGTGTCTTAGAAGGCCCCAGAGTCCAATCCATCCAGACCCACGCGTGATCTGAGATGGCATAGGGTCCTATTTCTGTTTTTCTCACCCTACCAAATTCCTCTCTGGATACCAGCAGATAATCTATGCATGCCTGCGTTGCATGTGCCCTAGACAGATGAGTATAATCTTTATCTGAGGGATATAACTCCTGCCATACGTCCACTAGATCCAAAAGGTGACTCAAACACAGCAAGCCCGTATTCGCATAATATAAAGACTTCTGCACCGTTACTGAGCGATCTACTGCAGGGTCCCACACCACATTAAAGTCTCCACCCACCACCATAGAGGAATGATCTTGTAAGATTAACAAGTTAATTAGGGTCTGGTAAAATTTCTTGTCATATTGATTGGGAGCATACAGATTACAAATATATACTGTATGGTGATTAATAACAGCTTGAACCAATATATAACTACCCACTGGGTCTGCTTTTATTATCTGGGCTTTTTCCACTAAACCCTTTTTAAACAAAATTGCCACCCCTCCCTTCCTCCCCTGGGATGCCGCTGCCAAACATTCTCCTACCCACCAAGTTTTCAGCTTCACATGTTCTAATGCATTAAGATGTCTGTGTAATTGTTGCAAGATTTTAGATCTTTTAATGGGTGAATTTATCCCACCCACATTCCATGTCACCATTTGCACCATGCCTAACCTACCGACATTGCTAGTGACTTAACGTGGATTACTCTACACAATAGGGGAGGATGTCCCAGCCTCCATCCTCCACCCACGCTTTCACACATACTTCTCTCTCGTGTCTCCGTTTGCAGCACTCTAGCTTCTGAACTCCCTGCCCCCTTCTTCCAGCTCCTCCCAATGGAGCAGTCACATTTAACGCCCCCCCCCCCCCCCGAATTCCCCTTTCCTGTGCAACTGCTTGACAAAATTCACACCCCACTCCCCTCCCCCGACCAACCACATGTCCCCTTTCCCCCTTTCCTCCCTCCCCTCCTTCTTCCCAGTACCATACACCCCAGTCCATAGATCAAGTCCACATCTATCCCAGCACCCAGCCTATCCCTACATTTAATCCATTCAGCTCAAAAGAAGAAAGAGGAGCAAACAAACCAACAGAAGGAGACCAGTGATATCACTCCAGTTGCTGCTACGTTACCACAAGTCCCTGTTGTCTTTTCTCTGGGTGATCACAGGGAATCCATAAGGGAGAGGAGGGGTGGAGAGGTGCTAACGGCTTCACTCTCACCACACTCTCCTGTAAGGCATGAGACCTTCCTCCTTAGTGTAGTCAAAACAGCTTCTGAAGTGTCCCCCGCCTGTTCTAGCGAAGTCTCCAAGCAAACGAACCTTTTCCGGAGAGGGGAAGGCGGCAGAACTAGAGGGCATGAAATGAGATTGAAGGGGCGCAGACTAAAAAAAAATGTCAGGAAGTATTTTTTCACGGAGAGAGTGGTGGATGCTTGGAATGCCCTACCGCGGGAGGTAACGGAATTCAAACATGCGTGGGATAAACATAAAGGAATCCTGTTCAGAAGAAATGGATCCTCAGGAGCTTAGCAGAGGTTGGGAGGCGGGGGATAGTGCTGGGCAGACTTGTACGGTCTGTGCCCTGAAAATGACAGTTACAAATCAAGGTAAGATATACACAAAAACTAGCACATATGAGTTTGTCTTGTTGGGCAGACTGGATGGACCGTGCAGGTCTTTTTCTGCCGTCATCTACTATGTTACTATGTTACACTGCAGGAAAGCACGGGCTCCTTCCACTGCGGTGTATGACTGGACTGTTCCATTATGAGTAATCTCAGGGCTTTTTTTGAGGTGCCCCCTCCCCCAACTCCCCCTTCATGATCTCCTCAGACCCTTGCTGAATTCTTTCACGACAAGGTTCAAAAGATAAACCTTGAATTCCATATCATCAAGCTGATCAATCCATAGACTGGTGGGTTGTGTCCATCTACCAGCAGGTGGAGATAGAGAGCAAACTTTTGCCTCCCTATATGTGGTCATGTGCTGCCGGAAACTCCCCAGTATGTTCTCTATCTCAGCAGGTGGTGGTCACACACAGCAGCAGCTCTGGCTAGGCCTCCAAGCCTAATTTTTAGGTTTTGTTGAGTGCCTGGGGTTGAGGGCTCTTTTGAGCAAGTGCAAACCTGGTGGTGCCAGGTCCCTCCTTTTCTCCCCCCTCCCGCTGGCTCCGTTAAAAAAAAAAAAAAAAAAAAAATTTTGAACGTCCTTAAAGGCGTTTATTTCGACGTTTATTTAAGCGTCTATTGCAGCTACTCACTGGGACACCAGGTCGTTACAACTCGGAGCGGACAGCAGGTAATTTTTACCTTTTTATAGCGGGCAGGGGGTTCCCCGATTCTTCTCCTCGTGGCATATGGCGTCGGAGGGCGAGGGCGCAAAGGGTCGCTCCCCGGGTCGCTTGAGCGCTTCTAGAGGGGATGCGGGGGTCTTAAAGCCTGATTCGCTCTTGTTGGGTGACAGTTTCGTGACCGATGAATGTCCCGGTCCTTCCTCCGGCGTGGCGGTTTTTCCCGCCATAAACGCCCATCCCCCGCTCCTCACCTCCGCCATCTTGGCCGGCCACGCGGCTCGGACGGCTTCTTCTTGGGCCGCCCTTGAGGTTGGAGACATTAATGCCATGAACGCCCTTAATTTGGGCGACGGCACAGAAGCGGCTAAAGTTAAGAGCCATTCTTCCCGCGCGGCTCCTTCGCGGAGTTTCGCGCCGGACGCCATTTTGGATGCGCAGCATGTCTCTCCCCCGCTATTGCTAGCGCCGGTTGAGGGTGCGTCTAGGGCTGTTGCCCAGGCTGCGGAAGTGCACAGTCTGGGGGGTTTCTCCCCCGAGTTTGTTTTGCTGCTGCATCAGGCCTTCCTCATGCACAACGCTGCCCCTGCTCCCTCGTCTGGTAAAGAGGTTGAGGTTCCCAGAGGTAAACGCCCTCGGGTTGATTCCCAGGCCTTGGAGGAATTTGTCTCCTCCGATGTAGATGAGGGCAGCGTGTCTGAGGTCTCCCAACGGTCCTTTGCGGATTCCTTGGAGGAGACGGTTCCCCGCTCGGATGGAGCGGATGACCCCTCTGCAGCGCGGCTTTTTAGCCCAGAGGATTTGCCCAACCTGTTGTTACAGGCCATGGACACTTTGAAGATTTCCTCTCCGGAGGACGTCTCTCCCTCAGCCCCTGTTGGCTCTGCCATTATGCTGGGGACGAAGCGCCCGCCTAGAACCTTCCACGTGCATGATGCCATGCACACCTTAATTTCGGCTCAATGGGATGTCCCAGAAGCGAGCCTTAAAGTGGCTAGGGCTATGTCCCGCCTCTATCCTTTGGCTGTGAGTGAACATGAAGCCTATCTGTGGCCTACCGTGGATTCTTTAATCACTGCGGTGACTAAGAAAACGGCGTTGCCGGTGGAAGGTGGCACGGCCCTAAAGGACGCCCAAGACAGAAGATTGGAGGCGGCCTTAAGGTCGTCCTTTGAGGCGGCTGCTTTAAGTTTGCAGGCCTCAGTTTGCGGCTCCTATGTGGCCAGGGCGTGCCTGACTATGGTGCAGCGGGCTTCCCCCTCGGATCATTCCTTGAGGGCTGATTGGCCGGCCCTGGAATCGGGCCTAGCCTATTTGGCAGACTTGCTGTATGATGTCTTGAGGGCCTCAGCGAAAGGCATGGCTCAGACAATCTCTGCGCGGCGGTGGCTTTGGCTGAAACATTGGTCTGCTGACCACGCCTCTAAATCCCGCCTGGCTAGGTTGCCTTTTAAAGGCAAGCTGCTCTTTGGGGTCGAGCTGGACAAAATCGTGACCGATCTCGGCACGTCTAAGGGCAAGAAATTACCAGAGGTCAGGGCTCGGGCTAGTACTCGTCCCGGTACCTCCAGAGGACGGTTGCAGGAAGCCCGTCGGTACCGCCCGGGCAAGTCGGGTTCCTCTGCCCCCTCTTCCTTCAAGAGGAATTTCTCCCCCAAGCAGCATTCCTTTCGCAGAGACCGCCGTCCCGGAGGTGCTCCCTCCGGTCCTCCCCCAGGGTCTCGTACCCAATGACGGGGTCTTGGTCCACGCCCCAGTGCAGATTGGAGGACGGCTGTCCTCGTTTCTGGGCGAGTGGACCACAATAACTTCAGACGCGTGGGTGCTGGAAGTCATCAGAGACGGCTACAAACTAGAGTTCTGCCGACCCTTAAAAGACGGGTTTGTACTCTCTCCCTGCAAGTCTCCGGTCAAAGCTGTGGCAGTGCAGCAGACCTTGGACAATCTGGTCCGCCTGGGCGCGGTCGTTCCGGTGCCAGAAAGTCAGCTTGGCAAGGGACGTTACTCCATTTACTTTGGGGTACCAAAGAAAGGAGGTTCTGTCCGGCCTATCCTCGACCTCAAAGGGGTCAATCGGGCCTTGAAGGTGCGGCATTTTCGCATGGAGACTCTCCGCTCTGTTATAGCGGCAGTGAAGGCAGGAGAGTTCCTGGCATCCTTGGACATCAAGGAAGCGTACCTGCATATTCCCATCTGGCCTCCTCATCAACGCTTTCTGCGTTTTGCAGTCCTGGGACGACACTTCCAGTTCAGAGCCCTCCCTTTCGGGTTGGCTACTGCTCCGCGGACCTTTTCCAAAGTAATGGTGGTCATCGCGGCCTTCCTACGAAAGGAAGGGGTACAAGTCCATCCTTATCTGGACGACTGGTTGATCCGAGCCCCCTCTTATGCAGAGTGCGGCAAAGCTGTGGACCGGGTAGTTGCTCTTTTGAGCTCCCTGGGATGGATCATCAACTGGGAGAAGAGCCAGCTGCGCCCGACTCAGTCCCTGGAGTACCTGGGAGTTCGATTCGACACCCAAGTGGGCAGAGTGTTCCTGCCAGACAATCGGATTGTCAAACTTCAGGCTCAGGTGGACCAGTTCCTAGTAGCCTCTCCCCTTCGGGCTTGGGACTATGTGCAGCTGTTGGGCTCTATGACGGCCACGATGGAAGTTGTGCCCTGGGCCAGGGCTCATATGAGACCACTTCAACACTGTTTGCTGCAGCTGGACTCCGATGTCGGAGGATTATGCTGTGCGCCTTCCCTTGGACCCAGCAGTGCGCAAGGCGCTGAGCTGGTGGATGCAGACAGACAAGTTGTCTGCGGGAATGCCTCTGGTGACCCCAGAGTGGATTGTCGTCACGACGGACGCCTCGTTGTCGGGCTGGGGAGCCCACTGCTTGGGAAGGACAGCGCAGGGGCTCTGGTCTCCTGCAGAGGCAAAGTGGTCTATCAACCTCCTGGAACTCAGAGCCATTCGGTTGGCGCTTTTGGAGTTCATCCCGGTACTGGTGTTGAAGCCTGTACGGGTACTGTCGGACAATGCCACGGCTGTGGCCTATGTCAACCGCCAGGGAGGTACCAAGAGCGCCCCTCTAGCCAAGGAGGCTATGAATCTTTGCCAGTGGGCGGAAGCGAACCTGGAGCAGCTTTCAGCGGCCCACATTGCCGGAGTCATGAATGTCAAGGCGGACTTTCTCAGTCGCCATACCTTGGAGCCCGGAGAGTGGCAGCTATCTGCTCAGGCGTTCTTGGACATCACGAAGCGCTGGGGCCAGCCGAGCCTAGATCTGATGGCGTCATCGGCCAATTGCCAAGTGCCGCGCTTTTTCAGCAGAGGACGGGACCCTCGATCCCTGGGAGTAGATGCTCTTCTCCAACAGTGGCCGACACAAGAGCTTCTCTATGTGTTCCCGCCCTGGCCCATGTTGGGCAGGGTGCTAGACCGGGTGGCAAAGCATCCCGGCAGGGTAATCCTGGTGGGTCCGGATTGGCCCAGGCGTCCCTGGTATGCGGACTTGATCAGGCTCTCAGTCGACGATCCTCTGCGGCTGCCAGTGGAGCAGGGCCTGTTACATCAGGGTCCCATGGTGATGGAGGATCCCTCCCCCTTTGGTCTTACGGCCTGGCTATTGAGCGGCAGCGTCTGAGGAAGAAGGGCTTCTCAGACAAGGTCATCGCCACTATGCTGAGAGCGAGGAAGTGCTCTACTTCTACTGCTTACGCCAGGGTTTGGCGTATCTTTGCAGTGTGGTGTGAAGCAGGCTCACTTTCTCCCTTCACTGCTCCAATTGCTTCAGTGTTGGCGTTCCTGCAAGAAGGTCTGGAGAAAGGCCTGTCGCTCAGTTCCCTTAAAGTCCAGGTAGCGGCTCTGGCTTGCTTCAGGGGCCGCCTGAAGGGTGCTTCCCTGGCTTCGCAGCCAGATGTGGTGCGCTTTCTCAAGGGAGTTAATCACCTGCGCCCTCCTCTGCACTCAGTGGTGTCTGCGTGGAATCTCAACCTGGTACTAAGAGCATTGCAGAAGCCGCCTTTTGAACCCTTGTCGAGGGCATCTCTGAAAGACCTGACGTTGAAAGCAGTCTTTTTGGTGGCTATCACTTCAGCCAGAAGAGTTTCCGAGCTCCAGGCGCTCTCATGTCGAGAGCCTTTTCTGCAGTTCACTGAGGCAGGAGTGACTATTCGCACAGTGCCTTCCTTCCTGCCCAAGATTGTTTCTCGCTTCCATGTGAATCAGCAGCTCTGTCTCCCTTCCTTTCGTAGGGAGGCCTACCCAGAGGAGTACTCTGCTCTTAAATATCTGGATGTGAGACGAGTCATCATCAGATACTTGGAAGTGACCAATGATTTCCGGAAATCGGATCATCTGTTTGTCCTGTTTGCAGGTCCTCGTAAGGGTCTGCAGGCTGCTAAGCCTACAGTGGCAAGATGGGTCAAGGAAGCCATTGCAGCGGCTTATGTGGCCGCGGGGAAGGTGCCGCCTATCCAGCTGAAGGCTCACTCCACTAGAGCTCAGGCGGCCTCGATGGCAGAGGCCGGGTCCGTCTCCTTGGAAGAGATATGCAAGGCGGCAACTTGGGCTTCGGCTCATACATTCTCCAAGCATTACCGTTTGACTGTGGCTGCACGGGCGGAGGCCCGGTTTGGAGCTTCAGTGTTGAGGTCAGGGATTTCAATGTCCCGCCCTGGGTGAGTACTGCTTCGGTACATCCCACCAGTCTATGGATTGATCAGCTTGATGATATGGAAGGTAAAATTATGTATAATCATACCTGATAATTTTCTTTCCATTAATCATAGCTAATCAATCCATAGCCCCTCCCAGATATCTGTACTGTTTTTATTCTGGTTGCATTTCAGGTTCAAGTTTAGTCTTCAGTTACTTCAGAAAGACTTCGTGTTCAAGTTTTTCACTTGGATTCTTCAAGAGTTAAGACGAGTTTGTGTTACAGTGAGCTGCTGCATTCCTCTCCCCTCCGTTTTACGGGGCTGGATTGAGACTTAAAATTCTGCCGGCACTCCCTCCCGCTTCGTGCGGCTGTAGGGCAGCTTTGTACCCCTCCCGCTTCGGCGGTGTTAGGGTCAGTCAGCTCCTCCCGCGGTTGCGGTTGCAGGATAAGCCAGATCCCCCCGCATCGGCGGGTGTGGTGTCCCTCCCCCGCTCCGCGGGGATGAGCTGGACGGATTCCCCTCCCCCACTTGTGTGGGGATGAGCTGGGTTAATTCCCCTCCCCCGTTTCGGCGGTGGTGAGCTGGGCAGAGTGTCCCTTCGTGGGTGTAATTCTCTAAGTGCTGAGTCCTGCGGATGGAGCTTTGATATCGACATACTGAGGAGTTTCCGGCAGCACATGACCACATATAGGGAGGCAAAAGTTTGCTCTCTATCTCCACCTGCTGGTAGATGGACACAACCCACCAGTCTATGGATTGATCAGCTATGATTAATGGAAAGAAAATTATCAGGTATGATTATACATAATTTTACCTTCTCTACCTCGCCACCTCTCCCTCCACTAGTCCGTTCCCCTCTCTTTCCTTCCCCTCATTCCTTTTCCTCCTTTCCTGAAGTTACTATAGAGGAAACTACACTTCTCCTTTCTTCCTCAAAATGTACCACCTGTTCCTCTGATCCCATTCCCACCCACCTTCTTAATGCCATCTCACCTGCTCTTATTCCTTTTATCTGTCACATTCTCAACCTCTCACTTTCCACTGCAACTGTCCCTACTGCCTTTAAACATGCTGTGGTCACACCTCTCCTTAAGAATCCTTCACTCGACCCTACTTGTCCCTCTAGTTACCGACCCATCTCCCTCCTCCCTTTTCTCTCCAAATTACTTGAGCGTGCTGTTCACCACTGCTGCCTTGATTTTCTCTCCACACATGCTATTCTTGACCCACTACAATTTGGTTTTCGCCCTCTCCACACAACCGAACCTGCGCTTACTAAAGTCTCCAATGACCTATTACTGGCTAAATCCAGAGGTCAATGCCACCTGAAATTAAACATGACCAAAACCGAGCTTCTCATTTTCCCCCCCAAACCCACCTCCCCACTCCCCCCGTTTTCTATTTCTGTTGATGGCTCTCTCATTCTCCCTGTCTCCTCAGCTTGAAACCTTGGGGTCATCTTTGACTCTTCTCTCTCCTTCTCTGCTCATATCCAGCAGACCGCCAAGACCTGTCGTTTCTTTCTTTACAACATCCGTAAAATCCGCCCCTTTCTTTCCGAGCACTCTACCAAAACCCTCATTCACACTCTTGTCACCTCTCGTTTAGATTACTGCAATCTGCTTCTTGCTGGCCTCCCACTTAGTCACCTCTCCTCTCTCCAATCGGTTCAAAACTCTGCTGCCCGTCTCGTCTTCCACCAGGGTCGCTTTACTCATACTACCCCTCTCCTCAAGTCGCTTCACTGGCTCTCTATCCGTTTTCGCATCCTGTTCAAACTTCTTCTACTAACCTATAAATGTACTCACTCTGCTGTTCCCCAGTATCTCTCCACACTCGTCCTTCCCTACACCCCTTCCCGTGCACTCCGCTCCATGGATAAATCCTTCTTATCTGTTCCCTTCTCCACTACTGCCAACTCCAGACTTCGCGCCTTCTGTCTCGCTGCACCCTGCGCCTGGAGTAAACTTCCTGAGCCCATACGTCTTGCCCCATCCTTGGCCACCTTTTAAATCTAGACTGAAAGCCCACCTCTTTAACAAAACCTCTTTAACCTCTTTAACAAAATTACAGAGCACATCCGAGGACATGGATTACTGAGACCGAGTCAGCACGGCTTTTGTGTGGGGAAATCTTGCCTGACCAATTTACTTCAATTCTTTGAAGGAGTAAACAAACATGTGGACAAAGGGGAGCCGGTTGATATTGTGTATCTGGATTTTCAAAAGGCGTTTGACAAGGTATCTCATGAAAGGCTACAGAGGAAATTGGAGGGTCATGGGATAGGAGGAAATGTCCTATTGTGGATTAAAAACTGGTTGAAGGATAGAAAACAGAGAGTGGGGTTAAATGGACAATATTCACAATGGAGAAGGGTAGTTAGTGGGGTTCCTCAGGGGTCTGTGCTAGGACAGCTGCTTTTTAATATATTTATAAATGATTTAGAGATGGGAGTAACTAGCGAGGTAATTAAATTTGCTGATGACAAAGTTATTCAAAGTTGTTAAATCGCGACAGGATTGTGAAAAATTACAAGAGGACCTTACGAGACTGGGAGACTGGGCGGCTAAATGGCAGATGACGTTTAATATGAGCAAGTGCAAGGTGATGCATGTGGGAAAAAAGAACCCGAATTATAGCTACGTCATGCAAGGTTCCACGTTAGGAGTTACGGACCAAGAAAGGGATCTGGGTGTCGTCGTCGATAATACGCTGAAACCTTCTGCTCAGTGTGCTGCTGCGGCTAGGAAAGTGAATAGAATGTTGGGTATTATTAGGAAAGGTATGGAAAACAGGTGTGAGGATGTTATAATGCCGTTGTATCGCTTCCGCGACCGCACCTTGAGTATTGTGTTCAATTCTGGTCGCCACATCTCAAGAAAGATATAGTAGAATTGGAAAAGGTGCAGAGAAGGGCGACTAAAATGATAGTGGGGATGGGACGACTTCCCTATGAAGAAAGATTAAGGAGGCTAGGGCTATTCACCTTGGGGAAGAGACGGCTGAGGGGAGACATGATAGAGGTATATAAAATAATGAGTGGAGTGGAACAGGTGGATGTGAAGCGTCTGTTCACGCTTTCCAAAAATACTAGGACTAGGGGGCATGCGATGAAACTACAGTGTAGTAAATTTAAAACAAATCGGAGAAAACCTTTCTTCACCCAACGTATAATTAAACTCTGGAATTCGTTGCTGGAGAAAGTGGTGAAGGCGGTTAGCTTAGCAGAGTTTAAAAAGGGGTTGGACAGTTTACTAAAGGACAAGTCCATAAACCGCTACTAAATGGACTTGGGAAAAATCCACAATTCCAGGAATAACATGTGTAGAATGTTTGTACGTTTGGGAAGCTTGCCAGGTGCCCTTGGCCTGAATTGGCTGCTGTCGTGGACAGGTTGCTGGGCTCGATGGACCCTTGGTCTTTTCCCAGTATGGCATTACTTATGTACTTATATATGTACTTATTGCTTTTGACTCGTAACCACTCGCCTCCACCTACCCTCCTCTCCTCCTTCCTGTACACATTAATTGATTTGATTTGCTTACTTTATTTTTTGTCTATTAGATTGTAAGCTGTTTGAGCAGGGACTGTCTTTCTTCTATGTTTGTGCAGTGCTGTGTACGCCTTGTAGCGCTATAGAAATGCTAAATAGTAGTAGTAGTAGGGGTACTGAGTACCGACACCTTTTCCATTGTCTGCTAAAATTGACCCATGGTCCCCAAGTTTTAATGAAAGAGCTCAGGCTCTACACACCAATTCTGCCTTGTCATAGATTTTGTGACTGGTTGCAGGGGGCCTGGCTATTGTGGGGTGGGTCCCTCAGTGATTACCTCACCCCTGAAGTGTGGCCTGGTTTTTGAGTACCGGCACCTTTTTCGCTAGAAAAACTGCACTGAGTAATCTTGAAGGTCGCCGGATACAATAGAGGAAACTTTTATTTTAAGAGCGAATAGTTAGAGCAAATGGGTGAAAATGCTCTACGTTGAGCCGCCACTCCCGCTGAATAATCTTGAAAGAAAGCACATAATCTTCTGGTTATCATACTGCAGTATTTTTCCTCTTTGTAATGCTTGTACTATGGTTTGTTTATGAACATAGTTCAAAATCCGCAAAATGATCACTCGGTTTAGACTGTGTTGTTTGCCGCTGCCCCAGTCTGTGTGCCCACTCCACCCTCAGTGGGCCACCGCCCGCCGGCAACTGCACCTCCTTGGCTAGCCACCGTTCCAGAAAGCTTACCAAGCTTTTATCAGGTAAGGACTCTGGAAGGCCACCAGACACAGATTATTCTTGCGGGATCTATTTTCAAGATCCTCCAACATAGCTAGCTTTTTTTTTTTTTTTTTTTTTGCAGCATGCTTTTTCTTCCACAATCGTGACTGTCTTCCACCTCGGCCGTTCTCAACTGAAACCCCCCCGTATTCCTTGGATAGTTCTTCCAGCTGAGCCTGCATACGTCCCAATTTTGAATCAATTGGGGACAAGCGTCTTTCTAATAGATCTTCCAATACCACCATCATTTCGGAGGTAATCTCGATGGTCTGGCTGGGCTCGAGGGCGCCGCCATTTTATCTTCCACGGTCTTCCCTCGCGTCTTCTCTTTGTGAGCCGCTCTCATTGTCATAATTGAAAAGGTTCGCCACTCAAACCACAGCGGGTATGTTCCGACACCCAGTGGAGCTCTAATAGGTAGTCCAAATGATGTTTGCCATTTTTATAACCATGGAGAATAGCCAGGGGGCTCAGAGGAACTCAGCTCAGCGTTGTCCGTGGAACATTGCATCACGTGACCCTCCTCTCTACTCAATTAATAGAGCAAACTAAATGAGAGGGAAACATAGCCAGAAAATCCAATGTATGACCCCTCTCATTAGGTACCTAGGTATCAATCTCACACCTAAATTGGCAAACCTTTTATGAGGCAAACTTCCCATCTAAGACCCGAGAATTATTCCAAGTGTTAGAGCGATGGGAGGTGCTAGAGCTCTCATGGGTAGGTAGAGTATCTGCTATAAAAATGATGATTCTCCCAAAACTCCTATACTTGTTCATGGCAATGCCCATACCAATCCCCAAACAATTGTTTCGCCAGTTACACTGGAAAATGTTTGCATATATATGGCACTATAAGCCGCCAAGAGTAAGGGCTGATATTCTGTTTCAGCCCAAAAAAAATTGGAGGGATGGGAGTCCCAAATTTTGTCCTCTATCATAAGGCGGCACAACTGCGAGTGCTGGCAGAATGGCGCATGGGAAACACGAAACCCTGGCTTCAAATAGAAAGATATTGGTTGAAATTAGGAAATTTAGATGCTATACTTTGGGCGCCCCGAATCCAACTCCTGACATGCATATGGATGGCACCTCTGGCACTGCGCTTCCCCCTACAGACATGGTATACTATACGACAGAAGCTTCTGCCCAATAGGAGATATTTTACTCCTATGAAAATACAGACTATGATGGGATCTCCGGGGGGGGGGGGGTAAATGTATTTATTTATTTATTTATTTACAGCATTTATATCCCACAATTTCCCACCCATGGGTAGGCCCAACGTGGCTTACAACAATCTACATAAACACACAAGTCAGGGGTCAAACCAATTAATGTCCTAGAAGTATAATGGGGGAAAGGGCAAAAGCGAGGTAGAGAGAAAGAGCAGCGGTGATTAATATGACACCGGGTAAAGACAGTTCAGAAGTTAGAGATGCCAGGCAGGAGTGGTGCATATGCTTTACCAAATAGAAAGGTCTTGAGGCGCTTTTTGAAGGTAGGGTGATCAGCAGTAGTAAGTTTCACCAGTTTAGGCAGATCATTCCAGAGATGAGCACTACTGTATAGAATTTGGAAGCAACAAGGCCTTACAATTATAAACCAAATATGGAAGGATGGAAGAGGGGTACCCTTTACAGAATTGCAGGAGGAATATGGCTTGCCAATCAGCCACCTATATCATTATAATAGGGTGCGGGACCACATAAACAGGTGAGCCAGAGGGGAGCTGGCATTAAAAGAATCAGATATACAGAGGGCACTTGAGGGGGTTGTCATAGAGGATGTGTCTCTCGGTTATACAGTGCATTACTACTAGATCCCACACCAATCACACGATGTATTAAAAGGTGGGGAAAAGACTTAGCACATAAGCACCGCCACGCTGGGAAAAGACCAAAGGTCCATCAAGCCCAGCACTCCGTTTCCGACAGCGGCCAATCCAGGCCCCAAGAACCTGGCAAAAACCCAAAATTTATAACGATCAATGGACTTTTCCTTCAGGAATCTATCCAGACCCCCTTTTAACTCAGCAAGGCCAGCTGCCGTCACTACCTTCTCCGGCAAGAGTTCCAGAGTCGAACTACGCGCTGAGTAAAGAAAATCTTTCTCCGATTCTTTTAAACCTACCACATTCTAATTTCATGTTGTGTCCCCTGGTTCTATTATTGTTAGAAAGTGTAAACAAACACTTCACATCTGTCCACTCTACCCACTCATTATCTTGTAAACCTCTATCATATCAACCCTCAGCAGCCCCTTTTCTCCTGGCTAAGGAGTCCTAGCCGTCTTAACCTCTCCCTCATAGGGTAGTCGTCCCATCCTTTTTATCATTTGTCGCCCTTCTCTGCACCTTCTCCAATTCCTTTATATCTTTGTTTGAGATGAGGCGACCAGAACTGAACACAATACTCCAGGTGCGGTCGCACCATGGAGTGATATAACGACATTATAACACCTCATGTTTGTTTTCCATCCCTTTTTAATAATACTCAAACATTCTGTTCGCCTTCTAGCCGCCACAGCACATTGAGCTGAAGATTTTCAACGTCCTATCCACAATGACTCCCAGATCCCTTTCTTGGCCTGTAACTCCTAAAGCCGGAACCTTGCCATAACATAGCTGTAATTTGGTTCCTCCTTCCCACATGCATCACTTTGCACTTGTCAACGTTGACTTCCATCAGCCATGGGGTACGCCCAATCCCCCAGTCTCATGAGGTCTTGTAATCTTTCACACTCCTCCTGCGACGAGATGACCCTGAATAACTGTGTCATCTGCGAATTTAATTACCTCACTAGTTACCATCTCAAGGTCATTTATTATATGTTAAAAAGTAGCGGTCCCAGCACAGAACCCTGAGGGACCCCACTAACTACCCTTCTCCATCGAGAATAATGATCAACCCTACTTTCAGTTCCTATCTTTTAAACAGCTCTTAATCCAAACAAACTCTTATGAGCTTGGGAAAAGGTAATGAGCAGTATGTTGAGAGTATCGATTTCCAGCTTACTGGTGGGAGATAGCTATAAAATATTATATAGATGGTATTGACACCTAATAGATAGCGAGGATGTTTGGTCAGGGTGGGGGGGGTCACTGTTGGAGCGGATGTACTATGATAGGTGACATGATACCTATTTGGTGGTTGTGCCCTAAGGCCCAGGCTTACTGGACGGAACTGTTACGCATTTTGGGACAAATTATTGGACAGCATTATGCCCTGAAGGTGGAGACATGTCTTCTGCATTTTCATTCAGCAGGAGTTAACCAGGCAGAACATCGCCTGGCGTCAGTGTGGCTGGTGGCAGGAAAAATTGTGCTAGCATCGGCCTGGAAGATGCCACAGATACCACCAGTGGCAAAGGTTAGTCATAAAATGGACTATATATATCAGATGTCTAAGTTAACGGAAATAAAGAATGGGCGGAACATATCATTCCGTAAGCAGTGGGACCAATATGCCACATGGAGATTGAAACGAGGATGGACCTCGATACGCCTAGAATAGTGGTGACTTTACACAACTGAAAGAGTAAAGATGTGGCAATGAACGCGAGTAGATCTGGACACTGGCACTATATCATATAGGGGATGAGGGGAGGGGAGGGAATGTAAGGTTCAATAGATGTTTATTGAGTGATATGCATGTTGTACAATAATCTTTGATATACTGAAAAGTAGTAAAAATAATATAAAAAAAATAATGAAATAGACAAAAGGGAGCTATGAGAAATATGACCTCCTTTTGGTTTTTGCCTGAGTTTTCTGCAAAGTTTATGCTATTAGGAGTATGGAGGAAACACATACAGACCAATTTTTCTCCCCTCCATCTCCACCCCCTCAAAAAAAAAAAAAATCCAGGAGGCAGGGCCGGTCTTAGGCAGAGGTGACCAAGGCGGCCGCATAGGGCCCCGCACCTAAGGGGGCCTCACGTGGTGCGCCTCAACTCTGCCTCGCTCGTGCCTCCTCTCTGACCTCTGCCGCTGCTCGCCTTAGTCGCCTGAGATGATCCCCATTCCCGGCAGCTCAGCCATCCGCTCCCGCCACCACCGGCGCGGCGCCCACCCTGGTCTTGGCCCGCTGAGCCGCCGTCAGCTCCCGAGTCCCCGGACCCCAGCGACTAACTGAGCGATGCCAGGCGAGCCAGCCCAGGCAGCGATGGCCCACGCCCCCGACGACAGACAGTTGCAGCGCGACGGCTCACCTCCAGGCTCCAGCTTCCCGCTCAATGTCCCGCCTTCTGATGTATTTCCTGTTTCCGGACGCGAGGGCGGGAGTCACTGAGCGGGAAAAGCTGGAGCCTGGTCGGAGGGTGGTGAGGACGTGAGGTGAGCCATCATTGCTGACGCCAACAGTTGTGCACTTATGCCAAATCGAAATTGGATTCCATGCAGGCAGGAGATCAGGAGAAGTGTCTCTCTCATCTAACGACGCTTGCGGACGGTGCAAGGGTTGGAAATGTCTGCCTCCCTGAGAGGAATTTGGCCCAACAACATTAGTTGCTGGAGAAGCTGAGCAAGTAAGATCTTCTGGCTTGGAAGAGGCTGTTTCTAACATATCTGGGTTATTTTCACATAGATCTGCAGATATTTCTCCTGATAAAAATTGGATGGAAATAGCAGATTTAGCTAAACACTGCTTCCAGTAATTAATGATATGACACCTCGAATTAATCATTTGGGAAGCTAGACTGCAGTCACAGGAAGAAAAGATTACTAAGCTAAAATCTGAGAATGGAAATCATGAAGTAGCAAAATCTGATATAAAGTAGGTACAATCAGTTCAAACTATTTTAGTAACTGATGTGGCTACTTGCCTCTCTGGTTTGATGGGTTACAGAGTAATAGGGGAATTTGAAGTACTGGATCTTTTCTTAATATTTTTCCTTTATTCTCCTTGTTATGAGAATTGGAACTACTAATTGTAGTGGACTTGAACTGAATAATTTCTGGGGAGGGGAGGTTTTAATGATAGCATTGTGCTTATTTCAATCAGTTTTTTTTTGTACAAGTTTAGCTTCATTTGTCTTATTTGAAATTTCATAATAAAAAAAATTCTATAAATGGAATACTTATCAATGGGGCGGGGCTAGGATGGGGCCCCACCAAATTGGTCTGCATAGGGCCCTGCACTTGCTAAGACCGGCCCTGCCAGGAGGAGGGAGTCCAAGACTAGTTTGCAGTGTATTCTTGTTTTGGAATAGAATGGAGGTACCTTCTTGTTCCAAGGAATGCTGAATAGATCTCATCAAGGGTGTTCTCCACTCATGAAAATCTATTTGAGCTACTCCCTGAATCAGGGACCACTTATATGATTGTAGTACACGTCTGTTGGCCAGGATGTTAATTCTTCCCTGCCAGATATGTGGCCCTTAGGTTCATCCTTTGAGACAATCCAGTTCCACATTGAGTTTCAAAATACAGGAGGGTGGGATCCTATTCCTCTTTGTTGATGATGCATCACAACTTGACTGTCAGTCTGCATTAATATAATTTTGTTCGCCAACCAGTTTCTGAAAGCCTTTAGCATGTTATAAACCACTCTAAATTCCATGACATTTATCTGAAGTGTTCTGGGGAGATCGGGCAAGTCAGTTGTGAATAAAAAAAAGCAAAGAAAACTTAAAACTGATAAGCTTACCTTAGGCACCACTAGGACACTGGAAACCATATTACAACAGGACTAAAAAGTTAAAGTTTAAAAAACAGACAAAAATCTGGAAATATCTCTACAGCCATATTAGTCTAAGATAAGTGGATGTGCTAAGAAAAGAACTTTGCGATGCATTGAGGAATATGATAATGATGTAATCTATGGAATGGGTTATAAGATATGAGTAAAGCACAATATAACTATTGTAATGCGGTAGTGAGTACTCAGGTGGCAGTATGAGAGGTAGAAGTGAGTAAATGATGAGATTGGTATGATTGGGAAGTATTGTAGACATTTTTATACAAGGGTATTAAAGATTATTTAATAAAGAGAAGAAATAATTAAAAGGAGTAAGGTAGTTACTGAATTAATTTTTAATGAATATTCAAGAGATATTTGTATGCATTGCCTCCATTGTATGCAGATATATTCATTCATATTCATTAAGAGTATCTTAAAAACTGGTTCGAATGCAGTTTGACACCCCTGTTGTAAGACCTTGTGTTTTTCTGGTGTTCCAAATGCCCATTGACAAGGGTGCTGATGAAGATAAAAACCTCCTATTGTAAAATTTCAGAGGAGAAGTCCAGCCTATTTTAACATCACCTGTGATAGACAAGTGTGCTGAGTGTGAAAGGTATAATTTATATCTCAACTTCTAATTGCTTTGCTTATCTCCCAAACCTGAGATTGGCTGAGATAGAGCAGCATATCCTGAATGAGCCCTTGTGGCTAATTTCACTCATCCAAAAAATCCCCTTGAGCACTCTGGTGTTTTGCATTACTAGAGCTCTTTTGTTGAAGTGCCAAAATGACAGTCATTTGGATTTATTACTTTTAGCCAGCCTTCTTGTCTAAAATACTCTTTGAAACATTTCCTGGAGCTCTGGCTTTTCTTTAGCTGCTGTGCATGGGGTTTGACTCTCCTGTTCTCAGACATCCTGCTTAGGTTAGCTGGAGCAAAAATTAATCTTATCCAACCCTGAAGCATTAAGCTCCCCCCCCCCCCCCCCCCCACAAAAAAAAAAAAAAAGCTGGTGATATCTTATTTCTACATGTTTACTTACGTTTCTGTAAAGCGTTGAGTTCTTGGCTTAGAACTTCTCTGTTTCTCCTGGTTTTTTTTTTTTTTGGTCTACTGAAATTTTGGTCATCTTTATTCCTCATGTTGAGTTACCCAGCATTGCAAAGGAGACCCACCTTAACCCATTGTTGTTTTGGGGGTTTGCAGCTCTTCCTGTACTGCTAGTTTTTGGAGAAGGCTAACATTAGATCTTCAGGAACTACTCTTCATAGCCTCTCATGTCTCCACACTAGATCTGAAATTGATGGGCTCAATCCTGGCATCTGCCACGACTTTCTCTTGCCCCTGCCTAGCCAAAAACACATCCAAGCATGAGGAACCCTGGATTTTCTCTGAAAAGCAAACCACCCTCATTGTCTCTGGTACAAAATTAGATTGTAAACTCTGACGGGGAAATATCTATAGTACCTGAATGTAATGTGCCTTCAGCTACTACTGAACAAATATGAACTAAATCCAAAAAACGTTGCTTAGTTTCCCTATTATTTAAGCAAAATTCTTCCATGCAGCTCCATAGGGTTTTACCCTCCAGTTGACAGCACCTTCCAGCGCTTTTGAGCTATACCTAGGTTCCAAGGTATAATCGATATTCCCCCTCCCCCCAAGAATATCTGAAAACCCCAGACTTTCATCTTAAACTCTGGTAAAACATGTCTTGTAAGAATTACCCTTCATGTCTTTGGGCATATACTAATCTATCCTCTCTGATCCAAACAATTTTCTGTGCTTAGCTTTCTCATCTGACCTCTGTGGTGAGTAAGCTAATGAAAACACTTCTAAAGAGGAGGATTGTGAGATTTCTTGAACTACATGGAATGCGGGACCCGAGACAGCATGGCTTCACTAGTGGCAGGTTGTGTCAGACAAATCTGACTGTCTTCTTTGATTGGGTGACCAAACAGTTGGATGTGGGAGGGGAGCTTGATGTGGTATACTTGGATTTCAGCAAATGAAGCCTTTGACACGGTTTCACATAGGCGACTGATAGTGCCCTCAGTATGGGACCTACAGTAACTGATTGGGTTAAAAATTGGTTGAATGGTAGGAGACAGAGGATAGTGGTAAATGGAGCTTGCTCTGAAGAAAAGGATGTCATCGGTGGAGTACCGCAGGGATCGGTCCTAGGGCCGGCTCTTTTTAATGTCTTCGTGAGCGATATTGGGGAAGGGCTGTCTGGTAAGGTTTGTCTCTTTGCAGATGATACTAAACTCTGCAACAGGGTGGATACCCTGGAGGGTGTGAATAACATGAGGAAGGACTTAGCGAAGCTAGAGGAATGGATCGATATTTGTCAACTAAGGTTTAATTCCAAAAAATGCAGGGTCATGCATTTGGTCACAAAATCTGAGGGAACGATACATTATAGGGGGTGAAGTGCTTCAGTGTGCGAAGGAAGAGCGGGAGATGGCCCCTGCCTTTGTGCTCCCCGCCCGGGATCCAGCCTGTCCTTTTCTTCATGTTCAATTGTAAAGCGCTGCATACGACTGGTAGCACTATAGAAATGATTTATAGTAGTATTAGACTTGGGGGTGATTGTGTCTGATGACCTTAAAGCTTTCAAACAGGTAGAAAAAGCGACGGCCAAAGCCAGAAGGATGCTTGGGTGCATAATGGCATGACCAGCAGGAAAAGGAGGTGATAGTGCCGTTGTATAAGGTCTATGGTGAGGCCCCATTTGGAGTACTGCATGCAGTTCTGGAGACCACACTAGAGAAAGATATAAACAGGATTGGAGTCTGTCCAGAGAGCGGCTATGAAATTAGTGAGCGGTCTTGAATGCAAAATTATAGGGACAGGCTTATGAATTCGACATGTATACGCTGGAAGAGAGGAGGGAAGAGAGGAGACATGTTAGAAACGTTTAACTATCTCAAGGGCATTATGTACAGGAAGAGAGCCTCTTCCAAATGGAGAGCTCTGGAACGAGGGGGCATATGACAAAGTTAAGAGGGCATAGGAGTAACCTAAGGAAGTACTATTTCACAGAAAGGGTGGTGGAGGTGGTGGAGTCGAGGACTTTTCCAGAATTTAAAAAGGCATGGGATAAGTATGTGGGATCACTTAGGAACAGGTAGAATTGAGGGTTACAGACAGTGGTGTGCTGGAGCAGGCTCTCACAGGCTCAAAAGAGCCGGTTGTTAAGTTTTTTTAAAGAATTTTGGGAGCCAGTTGTTAAAGTAGGGCCCTCCATGGCTACTTTAACAACTGGCTCCCAAAATGTGGTCTTGGGCCCCCTGCTGAATTCTCTTTTACTTTGCTGGTGGAGATGCTGAGCCCTGCCAGCCAAGTATATAGACTGCTGCTGCTCCCCGCTCCTTGTTTCCAGCTCTGAGCAGCAAGCTGGGATTTCTCGAGCATGTGTGAGAAGTTCTAGCATGCTGCTCAGAGGAAGACCTTGGGAGTGGTGGCAGTCCATTTATTGGCTGCCAGCAAAGGTATGTCTAGTGTGCCTGCACAAAGGTAGGGAGGAGAGAGAGACAACTGTTGCTCCCCCTCCCCCCGGCCACCCCTGGCCCTTCCAACTGCAGAGCTGGAGATGTCTGGAGAAAGAGCCTTTTAAAAATTTACCAGCACACCCCCTGGTTACAGAGGATGGGCAGACTGGGTCATGTTTCTATCGTATAGCACAACGATTACCTTTTTTGTTGATTGATATTGCCACCCACACTTTATCTGTACAGGCAGAAAAGATTTATCCTCACCACTTTTTGCAAGTTTTCCATCTTGGTAAGTATCAGATATGTCTCCTGGAAAAGAACAATGCACACTTGGATGTGTTATATGTGAGAGATAATGTGTTTGACCTCCATAAAAACTTTTCACATTCTAT
Organism: Microcaecilia unicolor; assembly: GCF_901765095.1. Classification (NCBI taxonomy): domain Eukaryota; kingdom Metazoa; phylum Chordata; class Amphibia; order Gymnophiona; family Siphonopidae; genus Microcaecilia; species Microcaecilia unicolor. The sequence continues at coordinate 262,914,994 of NC_044031.1, read as the reverse complement.
GAAGAACTTTGTTAAAAATCAAGTTAAGCTGTTAGTGCTCATTTTTCATCTCTTCCAAATACTTGCATAAACTCACATGTATTTCAAGGTAAGTTGGATGTTTGTTTTCCTGTCCCCAGTATGAGTTACCCAGCCACTTTTTCCAATTTTTTTTCTTTTCAGTAACTACTGAAAAATGTGAGATAGTAAGTTGTTTGTAAATTATATTTTTAACATTGTAAATTATACTTTTAACATTCTGATTTTTGTACAGATCAAACCAGAGCAATGTGTGGATCCTGGATGGAGATCTGAATTACAAAGGTCTTCTTAAATTTGCTTTGGATACCAGTACTGTAAAGGACACATTATTATGCTAGTTGTAGACATGTCTCGACCTGGACAGCGCTGGATTCTTTACAGAATGGGCAAGTGTTGTTAGAGAGCATATAGACAAACTAAAAATTTCTCCAGAAGAAGTTAAAGAAATGGAACGGCAAAGTGAGTACATATTAAACTGAATTTTCAATTTTAGTTTAGTTTCTTGTATGCATATCTTTTTACTTTTTGATTAGCATGGTAAAATACTTCTCTGCAGACAAGCAGGGGAGATACAGGCATACAGAGTGGTGGTGACCTCCTTTGGTGTCTGATGCACACTTTTCCTCTAGCTCAGGTTATCAATAGAAATAAAACATGGAAAAGAAAATATGATACTTTTTTATTGGACATAACTTAATACTTCTTGATTAGCTTTCGAAGGTTGCCCTTCTTCGTCAGATCGGAAATGCTCAGGAAAGCCTTTCTCCCCTTCTGTTCTCCTGAGTACATGTGGGTATACCTGCGCACAGCAGGATTCCTTCTTACTCTTATCTGTTTTTCCATGGCATGAAAGATCTCCTCTTAGTTTTACTTTTTCTTTTCTGTATGTTAATTCTTTATTCTCAACAATGACCAAGGCATGCAAAGAACATTCTTCTCTTATATGAGAAACAAGTTTGACATCTCAGTAGTTCCTCTGAGTTACTCAGTTCAACTACTGAACAAATTGTAGATAAGTCCTTCATCCTCCTGGTCAGACACTAGTTCTGTCTTAGGGGAGTGTCTGCCAATAAGCCTGAGAGCCCCATGCACAAAGCTTACCAAGCTTTCAAAGTTTGCTTTAGACTGGTTGCAGCCAGTTTAAAGCAAATGTTTAGTGAGTGATGCACAAAGGGGTTTTCCATGGCTGTAACATGTGCTGTTGCTGAGAACCTTATGCAAACGTATTACAGTGAGCTCATTAGTATTATGAGCATTCCATGCGATGCACAGCTACAGAGCGCTTAGCTTTAATGAGCTAGATTTTACAGCAGCTCTGTCTGGAGCTGTTGGATGGTAGGGGAAAAAACAGGCAACGCAAAGGCTTCCTGCTTGTGGTCTCCGCCCCCCCCCTTTCCATACCTTAAAATGGCAGGAGCAATACCTCCTCCTCCTATTTAAGGGGTGCCTTGTGTATCAGCTCCTAAGTGTTTTACTATTTTCACCTCCAGAAAGCGGGGAAAGCATTAAAGCAGCATTTTCCAGACTTCTGGTGCTGTAACAAAAGCTATAGGCAGTATTTTAATTGTTAAACAGCTGTCCCTGACACCTTGATTGTTCAAAACAAAGAAAAAATTCAGAGCTCCATTTCCCCTCAGGTTATCCAGCTGCTTGCAGACCTCTCTCCATGGAGTAACGCCTATAGTTAAGTCTAATAAATCTACAAGATCTTGCCACCTGTAATAAACTCTATAATGAGTCTCCTTTCACCACTCAGCTTAAACGTAGTATTCATTACCAGAGGGAAGACTCTACTCTTAATACAAATTGCCCTTTTAATGCAGTTGATCAGAAAATAAGGGAAAACGCACAATTAACATTGATATGCGCTGGCATAAGAGTTCTGTCAATACAGATTTGCGTCTTTCTGTGACCAGCCCTTCCGACAACACACAGGGAGGGGGCTGGGTGAGGACAGCTTCACGTTGCTGGTAATGTGTAAATACTTAAAGGTAAAAAAAATCACCAAGAATTTCTAAGGCTTGGGAAGTTAGGCAGTAGGATTACTGCCTCAGCATGAACATGCTGCACCCTAACAGCTACCTTCCTTCTCTTTATGAGAGCTATACAGGTGTTTGGTGGTGGTGGTGGGGGGGTGGTAGCCGTGTTAGTCCACTGTTAAAGGTTATCAATAGAAATCAAACAAAATAAAACATGGAAAATAAGATGATACCTTTTTTTATTGGACATAATACATTTCTTGATTAGCTTTCGAAGGTTGCCCTTCTTTGTCAGATCGGAAATAAGCAAATGTGTTAACAGTGTATATATAAGAGAAACATCAAAGCATTACGTTGACAGTCTGACAGAGTGGGAGGGTGGGGGTATGCATGGGGACATCAAAGCATTTCATTGATATTCTAACAGGATGGGTGTTGTTTGGTGAGAGGAGGGTAATAGAGAAATACAGCTTTATGGTTTATAATGGGTTAGAAAACCCAGATCCTTATTAAGTCCTGTTTGTTGGGTGTCAAAATATTCAATCATTCTTATTTCAAGGTCTTAACGTTCCTGTATTGTTTTAAAATTACCTTTCAGTATTCTTACTGTGAAATCACTGGTGCAGTGTTCTGGTCTTGTAAGTGTTGGCCCAAGGGGTGGGGGGCTTGACTGGCACCGGCTATTTTCATGTGATGTCTGTGCAGATTGAATCTTGTCTTAAGCATCTGGCCTGTTTTGTGGTGGTGGGTGGTGGTGGGGAATCTGCTCCTCCCATCAGGTATAAGGTAGCCAAGCAAACCAGAAAGGCTCCATAAGACACTGGGATCAGAGTACAGGTACTCAGGGGTAGATGCATCAAGCAAACGTAAAAAAATCAAAATCGTTAAAGGCCCTAACGATTTTAAAAAACGAAGAATGCACCAAAAAAAAAAAGTCACACATGCTCAGATCGGTATAGAAACGTACAATGTATCAAAGAATCACAATACACATCATTAATTCGGCCCCCAAATCATGCGCAGAGACAGCCAAGCGTTATGTTAGCTGCTCTGCGCATACCACAAACAGTCAAAACACAGTCAAATCACAAGCACATGGCTCCCAAATCAAAACAAAAGAAAAAAAAAAAAAGGGTCGGGAGGGGGCAAGGGCGCTCATCAGGAGCGTCCTGTACAGACGGCCTTGCCCCCCCCCCCCCCCCCCCCCCGCTGCTCCCCACTTTCCGCCGCTCCCCCCACCCCGAAAAAGCAAAATACAAGCAGCCCTGCTCCCCACTTTCCGCCGCTCCTCCCACCCCGAAAAAGCAAAATTCGAGCAGCCCCTGCCCCCCTCCCTTCCTCACTACTCTCTCACTTCAGCTCTGCCTCCCGACATCCTCCGTCCTGTGCCCCCGCCCCCTTTTGGGGTCGTCGCCGCCATTCCCCTCCTCCATCGGGCCCCCCTCCCTCTTACCGGGCCCGTGCAGCGCCTCTCTCCTCTGTCCGAAGGCGCTGCACGGGCAAGAAGAAAGCCTGATGCCTGCCTTCGCCCAGCTTCGATGGCGCGTCTTTCTCCTGCTGGGCCCGCCCCTGTCTGACGTCAGTAACCTACGTAGGTAACCGCGTCAGACAGGTGCGGGCCCAGCAGGAGAAAGACGCGCCATCGAAGCTGGGCGAAGGCAGGCATCAGCTGTCTTCTTGCCCGTGCAGCGCCTTCGGACAGAGGAGATGAGGCGCTGCACGGCCCGGTAAGAGGGAGGGGGGCCCGATGGAGGAGGGGAATGGCGGCGACGACCCCAAAGGGGGCGGGGCACAGGACGGAGGATGTCGGGAGGCGGAGCTGGGGGGGGAGGCAGAGTAGTGAGGAAGGGAGGGGGGCAGGGGCTGCTCGAATTTTGCTTTTTCGGGGTGGGGGGGAGCGGCGGAGAAAGTGGGGAGCAGCGGGGGGGGGGTGCAAGGCCGTCCGTACAGGACGCTCCTGATGAGCGCCCTTGCCCCCTCCCGACCCTTTTTTTTTATTTTATTATTTATGTTTTTCTGACGTCCTTTGGACCAATCACAGCGCTTTTAGCTCTGCTAATGCGCTGGGATTGGCTCAAAGTTTGTTTATTTTTTCTCTTAATGATTTTTTCCTGGCACAGAGCTGTCCTAACGAGTGGTCCAGACCTGTCGTTAGTTTTCCTGCCTTTTTCCTGCGTAAAAGGCAATCGGAAAAGGTTAGTGCATGTCGTTTCAATGGGGTTTTCACACTAATTGCTCATCTCCATTCCGTTTCGTTAGCTGCTGGCTTCCTCGGTAAAAGCCCTTTGATGCATGCAACGGATCAAATTTTCCTCGTTGGAGAGTCATTAAAGGCTCATTTAGCTTTAGTGCATCTGCCCCTCAGAGAGGGCCCATCACCTAAGGACTACAGTTGCCAGGTGGTTCATTATACACAGCTTAATACTCACTTATACATATAGACAATGTAATGTGTTAGACACAAACAGCAAAGTCTGCTCCCAAGGAATGAGGACAGACCACCACTCAAAGGCTGCCCAGCCTGTCAGACAGGGAATGTGCAATGCATAAACAGAAAGGAGAACACACAGATTCAGAACACTTAACTGAGAGAATCTTCCTTGGTTAAACATTTAAAGCTTCAGTTACCCTTAACACTGACCCACCTGTGCCCATCTACTGTCTCTCAGGAGGATCAGTGTGATGGTATACTGTAGTTACTTCAAACTTTTGTGCAAGATATCTCTACTCTTCAGCATTCAAAACTGAATTTTCAGGCTACTAATAGCATTCAGAATCCTTCATGTCTTTATCTGTTTCCTCTCACTCTTCTTGAGACTCTCCTCAAGGGGACCAGAATTTTATTGTCCTTCACAGTTTTTATTCCTGTGCTTATAAGTTAGACCATGATTTTTCCTCATATTAGGGAGATATGATGTCTTGCACTGTCTACCTCCTGAAGAGCATTTAAAGGATTTTTCAAATCCAAAATTCCTCCTCGGTCTCTAAAGCTTTAGACATGTGTTTTTCTTCAGTTTATTGACTTCATGGTAAACCTGGAGGGCGTAATGGGGCAGTTCAGCAAACTGAAGAGTAGCGAATCTCCTGGACCGGATGGTATTCATCCTAGAGTACTGATAGAACTGAAAAGCTTGTGGAGCTACTGTTAGTGATATGCAATGTATCCTTAAAATCGAGCGTGGTACCAGAAGATTGGGAGAGTGGCCAATGTAACGCCGGTTTTTAAAAAAGGTTCCAGGGGAGATCTGGGAAATTATAGACTGGTGAGTCTGACGTCGGTGCCGGGGAAAATGGTAGAGGCTATTATCAAAAACAAAATTACAGAGCACATCCGAGGACATGGATTACTGAGACCAAGTCAGCACGGCTTTTGTGTGGGGAAATCTTGCCTGACCAATTTACTTCAGTTCTTTGAAGGAGTAAACAAACATGTGGACAAAGGGGAGCCGGTTGATATTGTGTATCTGGATTTTCAAAAGGCGTTTGACAAGGTATCTCATGAAAGGCTACAGAGGAAATTGGAGGGTCATGGGATAGGAGGAAATGTCCTATTGTGGATTAAAAACTGGTTGAAGGATAGGAAACAGAGAGTGGGGTTAAATGGGCAGTATTCACAGTGGAGAAGGGTAGTTAGTGGGGTTCCTCAAGGGTCTGTGCTAGGACCGCTGCTTTTTAATATATTTATAAATGATTTAGACATGGGAGTAACTAACGAGGTAATTAAATTTGCTGATGACACAAAGTTATTCAAAGTTGTTAACTCGCAACAGGATTGTGAAAAATTACAGGAGGGCCTTACGAGACTGGGAGACTGGGCGGCTAAATGGCAGATGATGTTTAATGTGAGCAAGTGCAAGGTGATGCATGTGGGGAAAAAAGAACCCGAATTATAGCTACGTCATGCAAGGTTCTATGTTAGGAGTTACGGACCAAGAAAGGGATCTGGGTGTCGTTGTCGATAATACACTGAAACCTTCTGCTGAGTGTGCTGCTGCGGCTAGGAAAGCGAATAGAATGTTGGGTATTATTTGGAAAGGTATGGAAAACAGGTGTAAGGATGTTATAATGCCGTTGTATCGCTCCATGGTGCGACCGCACCTTGAATATTGTGTTCGATTCTGGTTGCCACAACTCAAGAAAGATATAGTAGAATTGGAAAAAGGGCAGCGAAGGGCGACTAAAATGATAGCGGGGATGGGACGACTTCCCTATGAAGAAAGATTAAGGAGGCTAGGGCTATTCAGCTTGGAGAAGAGACGGCTGAGGTATATAAAATAATGAGTGGAGTGGAACAGGTGGATGTGAAGCATCTGTTCATGCTTTCCAAAATACTAGGACTAGGGGGCATGCGATGAAACTACAGTGTAGTAAATTTAAAACGAATCAGAGAAAATTTTTCTTCACCCAACGCGTAATTAAACTCTGGAATTCATTGCCGGAGAACGTGGTGAAGGCGGTTAGCTTAGCAGAGTTTAAAAAGGGGTTAGACGGTTTCCTAAAGAACAAGTCCATAAACCACTACTAAATGGACTTGGGAAAAATCCACAATTCCAGGAATACATGTATAGAATATTTGTATGTTTGGGAAGCTCGCCAGGTGCCTTTGGCCTGGATTGGCCGCTGTCGTGGACAAGATGCTGTGCTCGATGGACCCTTGGTCTTTTCCCAGTGTGGCATTACTTATATGTACTTAAAGGAGACTTCCAATCTATTTTGCAGTCTTTTACTCTTTGAAACAGAGATCATAGTTTTCTCGGTGCATGAAATTCTTCAACTCTCCATTTGGTTAACTGGAAATCACCTGCTTCAGTGCAAATGAGCTCTATTTGACTTGAGATACAATACAAGATCTTTACCTCATCAATCTATAGTTCATGAGGTAGCATTTAGCACACATAAAACTTCAAGATTATATGCTGTCTCCCACTAGGAAAGATCAAAAACTTATCAACTTGGTTGACAGGTTTATCAAAGATGCACACACACGATAAAGGTGACACAAAATGTAAAAAGAAAGCAAACTAGATGTCGCTGGAGTAAAGACTTTATTCATACACATCTAAGACTCGACACGAGTCATGTTTTGGCCAATACGGCCTGCATCAGGAGTCTTCTGTAGGATGTTTGGCAACTGCAAGCTTCCAGCTATTGCTAAGCAAATCTTAAAACTCAACGTGGTAAATGAGAATAATGAGAAGCTCAAGACACTATCACACAGCTCAGGTGCTCAAAATCAGAGTATTCCATGATGCATTCTCCATCCTTTGGACCAAGGTGCTTCTCTATGCGTTCCTAGCCTTCCTAATGATCTTCAGAGTGCATCAAAAGGTATCCTGGGACAAAGCTCACTTTTTTTTATAATAGTTCTTGCTGGCTGAGACAAATCTGGTATACTCATCTCCTTGCCATATCATAGAAACAGAGAAAATGGTGGCAGATAATCCAATCTTTCTATCCATGCCATCTACTGTCTCTTCCTCCCCCTAAGAGATACATGCCTGTCCCATGTTTTCATGAATTCAGATAGTCTTAATCTCTATCATCTCTAATGGTTGGAGAATTGATGCTGGGGTGAAGTAGATGACTGGCATGTTCTTCTAACTAATACAGCCTGGAGATTGAAAGCTCATTAATTGGGTACATGCCATTATCTCAGGAAGTTCTATACGGTCTTAGTTTCATAAAAACCTTCCATCAGAAAATCTTATTAGTTCAGGTTTGTACAATGGACTTCTAATGACTCCTGTCACTTTTCCTAATGACTCCTGTCACTTTTCCTGTTTCTCAAGTAATGGATTGTCTGCTTCATATCCTCTATTTGGACCTGAAAACGAATTGTCATTATCTATGGATTCACTATATCAGCCTGCTGTGTTCAAAAGGATAGTGAACAGATTTCTTCCCATCCATTTCAGTATTTAAATTTGAGAGGACTAATGCATACTAGGCTACCCATAAAACCCCCTTCAGTACAATGGAATTTGAATGTCTTAGCATGCTTCATGGAATCTCCATTTGAACCATTAATAGAAGCCTCTTAAGTACCTCATTTGGAAAATGATTGTCCTTATTACTTTCATCTCTGCAAGAAGATTTAGTGAAATGAAGGTGTTGGCCTTACCTATAGGGGGTTTTTTTTCCTCCAGACAAAGTGGTTTTTCATACCCATCCCAAATTTCTCCTAAAAGTGTGTTCAGATTTTCATATTAAACAATTGTAATTCCTACTTATTTTTCTGGGCCTCATTCCAATTCAGCAGAGGAGAAACTCCACTCTTTGGACTGCGAGAGCCGTAAACTTCTCAACTTTTTAGCTTGAAACAATTTTTCTCCGAGGACAAGCAGGCTGCTTGTTCTCGCATGTGGGTCGATGCCCACATTGGCCCAGGAATCAGCAATTTTGCAAGCAAAAAATTAGTTTGCCAGAACCTTCTAGCATGCATGCGCAGACAACTTCCCCTCCGTCACGCGAGCGTTCCCGCTCAGTTATCTTTTCTCCGCGGTGAGATGAGGTCAAGTTTTTTCCCCGCTCCTCTCAGGCACAGGAAGAGATCCTTCGTTTTTGAGGCTTTTTATTTCTTTTTTGTTGTTGAAATTTATAGTTTAAAAAAAAAAACTTTACCTGTAGTTTCTTATTTTTTTTGCCCTTTTAAAGTTTCCTTTCTTTTTCAACGCAGTCGGGTTGTTCCCTTTTTCGTGCCCCTCTTTTCTTTTAACAGGCATGATCGCATCTTTTGATTTTTGCCGAAGCGTTTTTTTCTTCCATGTCATCAAAAAGACACCCAGCGGCTTCAAGCGTTGTACTCGGTGCAACCGGACCATCTTGGGTACCAGTACCCATGTCTGGTGTATCCAGTGCCTTGGGCCCGACCATAGCCCAGCCGCTTGTAGTCTGTCTTCGCATGAAGAAACGGACTCAAGTGTCTCGAGAGGCCCAATGAGAGAAGCTTTCTGGGGCGCAGTCCAGTACTTCGACATCTGTACCGAGGTCGGCGGTGTCGACATCGAGGGATGCATCAACGTCGAGAGCGAAGGTAATGGCTGCGGAACTACCAACTCATGCTGGAAGCAGTGAGGCATTGAGTGGGTCTCCACCTGTCTCGAGGCCTCCTGTTATGCAGGCCCCCCCCCCCCCCCCCCCGGGACCGACCTTCATCAGACCCGGCCCCGAGGAGACGCGAGGATTCCACAAGCCTTTTCGCCAGGTGGTCAGGCAGCGGAAGGCGTGTCAAATTCCTGGCCAGGGTTACATTCGACACTTTTGATGTAACATTCAGGATCGCTGCCCAAGGTATAGTGATGCACAGACTCTCATGGCTGCGTGTCTCTGTCCTGATCATTCGGTTCCAGCAGCGGATGGCGGATGTTCCTTTCCGGGGGCATAACCTTTTTGGTGAGAAAGTAGAGGATCTGGCTGACCAGCTCAAAAAGCACAGTGATGCTATGGATTCTCTCTCCTGCCGGGCATCTTCTGCTACTACCTTTTATCTAGGAGGTTTTTTGGAGGGAAGAGGAGTGCTCCCTATTCCTATGCTAGGGTAGGTATACTCCTGCTTCTCGGCAGCCTGTCGAGGCTCAGCCCCAGCGCGCTCGTTCTCGTCAACAAGCCTTAAAGCCTCTGCGGCTCCTCAGCAAAAGCAAGGGACGGGTTTTTGACTGGCTCCAGCATAGCCTCAGAAAAAGTGTCCGTGCAGCGGACTTTGATCCTGAGGAACTGGGTTCGATTCCCACTGCAGCTCCTTGTGACTGGGGGTAAGTCACTTAACCCTCCATTGCCCCAGGTACAAAAAAATAAATACCTGTATATATGTAAACTGCTTTGAATGTAGTTGCAAAATACCACAGAAATCGGTATATCAAGTCTCGTTTCCCTTTCCCTTCTTCAAATAGTCCGGTCAGGATACACCCTCAATCTGTAATCCAAACCTCCAAATTGTCCACCGGGAGCTCATTCTTACAGTTCCCAGCGCAAACAGGTACTTGCAGAGGAACTCTCAGCCCTTCTATAGGCCCAAGTGGTCAATCCCGTTCCACCAGGGGAAGAAGGGCTGTGATTCTATTCCAGGTACTTCCTTGTTCAAAAGAAAACAGGGGGGATGCGTCCCATACTAGACCTAAGAGCCCTGAACAAATTTTTAGTTCGAGAAAAGTTTAGGATGGTTTTTCTCAGCACCCTTCCCATGATTCGGGAAAACGATTGGCTATGCTCTCTGGACTTATGCTTGCACCCACATCTCAATACCAGCTCACAGGAAGTAATTTCGGTTTCAGCTGGGAACACAGCACTTTCAGTACCGTTTACTGCCTTTTGGCCTTAATGATACTAAGATGAAAGAGTAAGTGAACTCCAGTCATTTGTTTTGTATTTTTATGGCCTCTTCTATAATAGGGTAATTCTTAACTCACCCAGAGTTTTTACCAAACGTAGTGGTAGTAGTTCACATCAATCCATAGTGCTTGACTTCCAAGGTCTCATGCACATATTGGCTAAATAGACCCTATGCATACTAGACTGTTAAGAGTACTAGTTTATTCTATGATGAGTGGTTACATTGCCCATTGATACAATATCTATTTAGATCAAGGCTTGACAAATCCCAGGCGACGTGTCACCATGTTGCCTAAAGATTGCACCCTGGTGCCTGAGATCACTTGCCCTCAAATTGGCTATTGAAAAACCATGTATAGCTGCAACTTGGTCATCCATTCACAACTTTATATATCACTGTCTGACAACGTTTTTAGAAGAGGTTGTGTTTGAGTGAGTATGGTTTTTTCAGTTGCCTTCTCCTTCCCCTTTGATACATACCACAATATAATCAATGAGATTTGCCCTGAGAGTCCAAAGATAAATAAGAAAAGGACAGTTCTCAAGTATTGGAATTCCAGTTGACTCATTTTCCTGCTTATAAAATGAGAGAGCAAATTTGCTTACCTGTAACAGGATTCTCTGTATCTAGCAGGGTATGTCGGATAGCTTCCTGGCAAGGTGTGTGCATAGAAACACTTAAGATCTGCATTAAACTGTTAAATTATGTTGAATAATCTACTGGTGATTTTGTAATTCGTGGGACTATGAGCTTGCATGTCTTTCATTGGCAATTGTCACCTTTTGTGATCCACTTTGAGCCATGTCCAGGTTAGGCAAAATGTAAATACCTATATTAGACTAGACTGGTAAAGTAGCAGAAGTGTTGGAAGTTTGCACAAGCTCAGAAAAACCACTTTGTTTTTCTGTGCTCTGAAAGCAATGTATGCTGGTGCTGTTGCATTACTTTTTGTGAGCTGATTTATCCTGCTATCTAGGGAGAACTTTTGGTTTTCCACAAAGTTTGTGGCTATTCCCTAAAAAGAAACTAGGAAAAAATTTCTGGAAGTTTTATTGACTTCTAAGGAGTGGTAGCAGTGTCCAGGATCTTGACAGTTCTACTTTTAACCTGTGCTCTTTTTGTATCACTATTTATTTTCCCATAGAGCTTTTGTTATCCCTATCTCTACAGTAACTGATGCTTCTGCTTTTCTCTCTGCTTCTTAATGGTTTCTATTTGTCCACTACATTTTTCTTGTAAACTGCTTTGGCATATACAGTAAAAGGCAGTTGACAGTCACTGAACATTCCTAGTTAAGTCCTCTTGTGCTGTGAGTCATCTGGGATACTTCTTATTCAGACTGACTTCAAGTAGGATTTCTCTCAGTCCAGAACCTGAAGAGCACTGGATTCCTATGTACGGTTCTGGAGAACTGAATTTTGACGACTTAGATTTTTCCTTGGACCCACTCCTACCTTCAGGCAAGGAATAGGTCATCCCCAGAGGACCTATCTTTTCTTATTTTTGTTCAGGTAATAAGAGGCCATTCCTTTTTATTTGGAGGTAGTGGGTGAGCATTGATTTTACACAGAATACCATGGTAGTTCCCTTTATAGACTCAGATCTTAATGATTGAGCACTTGCATACCAAGCACTTAGGAAAGGGCATGAAAATTCTTTGTTCATCCAGTGATGCAAGAGACTTTTGTTTAGCTGAACACTTATGAAGAGTGGAAAGTATCTTGTCTGTTCAGGAGCTTCTGCCAAAGTCATTGGATCCTATGGTTATGGGTCATAAGTAGATATGTAGAAGTCTCACAGTATGTCCTGCAGTGGAGAAAATATTCTTCAAAATCAAGGAATGCTTTTTCCTACTTTCTGTAGCCTCAGGGTGAATGTTAAGAGGAAAATGTTGTTTGGATTCTTCTTTTAAATGTTCTGGATTCCTTTGGTTTGTATGAAAGGATTAAAATTGAGCTGGCATCTACTGACTAATACCATGAGCCTTCATTCACAGTCTCCAACATTCCTGTTCCAGTCATATTTTCTGTTGAGATCAGGTTCATTAAATGTGTATAACTGTAGTGTGAATAAACAATCCGTGCATAGTTTACAACTTACACCATTTTTTTCTAAAGTTCAAAAGTATTATATTGTGTAACTTCCAGTAGCAATGAGAATATTTCCATGATGAAGCATTCATAAAAAAAATCTTGATATTTTTATTCACAGTAATTAGAGATTTCCAACAATATGAAGAACCAAGAGAGGATTTTCCAGCTTCTCCACAGAGAAGAAATACTTTATTGCAAAAAGACAAAGATGACAGTTTGATTTTACCTCTGGGTGAAGATACACTTATACATAACCTGGGCATGCCGGTAGTGGTGGTTTGTACAAAGGTTTGTTTCAGATTTGTCATAGCTCTCTTGCATTTTACTAGTTTGTTATATTTGTTGTTCTAGGTATTGTTTCTCTGAGGAGACGCAGGATATCCCCATACTGATGGGTGACATCGAAAGGAGCCCTGCCCAGGAACTGCTCTCAAGCAACTTCTCAAAGCCTTTGATGGTGGCTCACTGCACATGCTTGCACCTCCCTCCTGCCACCATCGTGTGGTACCAAGCCAGTCTCTTCTGGGGAGCAGATGGCCACATTTGTCAGCATCTACCTGAGCTTGCATGTCTTTCATTGGCAATTGTTGCCTTTATTTCTGTTTTACTTAATTTATATCACGCTAAGTGTTCATTGTGGGGCACTGCTGTCTTTTCCCTTTAGTTTCCATCATTTTCTATAATTTACTTGCTGTTGTCACTAGGCCTCCTTAAGCCTCAAGTATCCCGGTCGAGGTAGTTTCTGTTAAAATCAAGTCATTTTATTTGAATCTATTTTTTCCCCCAGCATTCGGGTCTAACCAGAATCCTTGTAGCTGTACCTACAGATCTCAAGGAGAGGTATTGAAGGTTGTGAAAAGCAACAAACATATTTTTTGGTGCAGAGAAGTCCGGTCTATTAACAGAGGCATTCAGAGCCTCCTCCATCAGTATTGGGGTATGTAGACTCACCTAACTGCATGCCTCAGACCTAGAGCCACCAGTTTAGGAGAAGCTGGCAGATGTTCTTTGCCAGGTGATCTTTTTGGTGACTAGTGAAGAGGTTACTGACCTCATTAGGAAGCATACTGATACCTTCAGATCACTTTCCCAGCCCACTCTAGTGGAGGGCAACGGAGGACCTACTACCCTCAAAGGTGTAGGTTCCCTCCACCTTGTCCACCTCAGAATACCCAGAGCTCTTGCTCCCACCCATGGCAGCAGAGGACTCTGAAATCCCTGCTGGTTCCCCAGTCAAAGTAGGGGATGAACTTTTGACTGGCTCGGTCCAGTTCTTCCAAGGTCGGCATCAGTGTCTAGTAAAGCATCAGGAGTCAAGGTAGGAATGGCTGTTGCGAGACCCAGAGACACTGGAGCAGTGAGGCATCAAGTGGGTCTCCACCTGCCTCGAGGCTTCCTGTTATGCAGGCCCCCCGGGACAGTCCATCGTTAGAGACGACGGAAGGATTTGACGTCGTCCTGTCTGGCACAGAGGAACTTGGGTGACTTGCATCAAGTGAAGGCCAAGAAGTACCATCACAGATCCCCTTCGACACATGGTGCCGGGAGCTCTGGGACGCTGAGGGGACTCTGCACCCTAGAAGTGTTGATGCCAGGAGGATCGCTCCCCTTCCATTCAAGAGGTTTTGAAGCATACATCTCCCAGCAGCCGGGGTCCTGCTCCCACACCCCAAGTGATTCGGCATCCTGAGCTCCATCCAGCCCCTCAGCCTTTACCAATGGCCACTCTCTGAGTGTATCCGGGCCTTGTTCCCTGAACTTTGAAGGGATTGATGCAGCGATGTGCAATTGGCATTGGGGGTGCCTGCACCTGCCATGCCTTCTGCCCCAGCTCCACCTGGCCCTCAGCCCACAGTTTGGCCTCTGACACAGGCTCCGCTTGCAGCCCCAGTGTCAATTGACACCCAGGCTGGTACCCCTTTGACTCAGTGGAGGAAGCTTTGCTGGAGTCGAGGTGGGATCAGACTCCACGATGCCGTTCTCGAGGACATGGATCCTCTACTTCGAGGCGGGGCCCGGTCTCTGACATCCCTAAGGGAAGTGCTGTCCAATATTGAAGAGGAAACGCTCATGGAATCAGAGGAGGATCCCAGGTACTTCTCAGATGAGCCCTATGGGATCCCTTCTGAGCCTTCCCCTTCACCTCCACCTGAGAGGAGACTGTCCTCCACCAGAGAGCCTCTCCACCTCTTTGTATGGAAAATGGCTGAGGCCATTTCATTCCCCATAGAAGTGGAGGATGAGCCCAGGGCCAAGATGCTCGAGGTCCTGGACTACACCTCTCCACCTAAGGAGGCAGTGATGGCTCCTCTCCACGAGGTACTCTAGGCAGTCCACGTCAGGTCCTGGGCGACCCTTTGTCCCTGTGGTCCCCAAGATTGACACCCAATATCGGATCCACGGAAAACCGGATTGGTGAGGTCTGTTACCCCATGACTCCATGGTGGTGGATGCTGCTCTCAAAAATGCCAGGAGTACTAGGGACTATGCCCTTGGCTGTCCCAGGCAGAGGAGCTAGAACCCTGGACTCTTTTGGGAGAAAGATGTATCAGGCCACTATGCTTATCGCCTGTATTCAGTCTTACCAGCTCTTCACGGGTGTTTACTTGGCGGAACTCAGTGAGGCAGCTGTCAAGACTTGGTTGATGCGCTTCCCTCCGGAGCAGGCCGAGCCATTTTGCCAGTGGTCAAACCTCAGAAGGCATTTTGCAAGTTCTTGGCCAGGGGCACTTACAACACTTTTTTGATGTGGCATCCAGTATCTCTGCCCAAGGCATAGCAATGTGCAGACTTCCATGGCTGTGTTTCTGACCTGGAACATTGTCCAGTGGAGGATGGTAGATGCCCCTTGGGATAATCTTTTCGGCGAGAAAAGTCGACGTAGTTGCTGACCGGATCAAGAAGCATACTGATGTCTTCTCTCTCCTGCCAGGCGTCTTCTGCTACTGCCATCCTCATGTAGAAGGTATTTTGGTAGGTTGCGGAGTGCCCCCTATGCCTATTCTAGGCATAAGTACACTCCTGCAGCTTGCTAGCCTGCTCAGCCCCAGTGCACATCGTTCTCCTCAATATCGTGCGCCCAATGTCCCTGCTGCTCCCAGCAAAAGCAAGGGACAAAGCTTTTGACTGGCTCCAGCAGAGCATAGCCGCAATCAGTGTCCATTCCGGATGACTTGCCGGTTGGGGGGTGTGTTTTTGTTTTGTTTTGTTTTTCACGAAAGGTGACCTGTTCAAACAGTCCATCTCGGATACACCCTCAATTTGCTTTCCACACCTCCAATTGACAACCGAGAACTCATTCTTTCAGCTCTCAGCACAGGCAGTTACTTGCAGAGGAACTCTCTGCCCTTCTAAAGGCCCATGCGGTCAAACTGTTCCACCAGGGAGGAAGGGCAGGGATTCTATTCCAAGTACTCCTTGTGCAGAAAGACGGGGGGGGGGTGGGGGGGGGGGGGGATTTGTCCCATCCTAGACCTAAGGGCCCTGAACAAATTTCTAGTCAGAAAAGTTCAGGATGGTTTCCCTGGGCACCCCTTCTTCCCATGATTCAGAGAACGGTTGGCCACACTCTCTAGACTTTGAAGGATGCACATAGGAAGTATCTGGTTTCGGCTAGGAACACATCACTTTCGGTACTGCATGTTGCCTTTTGGCCTCGCGTCAGCCCCAGGGATTTTCTGGGCATACCTTCCAGCGATGCGTGTGTACAACCTTTACAATCTTTTCTCACTTGACGCCCAGGTTCAGATGTTGCAGCAGGTCACAGCTCATCAGATGTTGAGATTACTGGGCCACATGGCTTCCTGGCACATCTCTACATGAGGTCTGCATAATGGTCCACAGGCAGCCTAGAGGATGTCATCCAAGGTTTCCTTGGAGCTGGTGTGCTCTTCAGTGGTGGACAATTTGACTCAACTTGACCCTGGGACTCCATTCCAAATTCCTTAGTCGAAGAAGGTGCTGACGGATGCATTTCTTCTAGGTTGGGGAGCTCATGTAGATGGGCTTCACACCTCCAGGAAACTAGTCTTCAGATCCAATCTCCGGGAGCTCCAAGCAATCTGGACGCTCTAAAGTCTTTCGGAGACTGGCTGTCTAACCATTTATTTCTAATTCAAACAGACAATCAGGTTGCAATATATTACATCAACAAGCAGGGGGACACCGATCTCGCCCTCTGTGTTAGGAAGCGTCCAGATGTGGCTTTAAGCGTGCCGTCACAAACATGTTTCTCCAAGCCACCTATCTGGCGAGCGGTAAACAACGGCCTGGCCAACAGGCTGAGCAGGATAATGCAACCACATGAGTGGTTCTCTCAATTTGGGCATAGCTGGAAGATTTTCTGAGCATGGGGCACCCCCTTGGATCTCTTTGCCACTAAGTTCAACCACAAGGTCCCTCAGTTCTGTTCCAGGCTTCAGGCCCATGACAGACTAGCATCAGATGCCTTCCTTCATTGGGGAGCAGGCCTTCTCTGTGCATATCCTCCAATACCTCTAGTGGGAAAGACTTTGTTGAAACTCGAGCAAGACTGCGGAACCATGATTCTAATTGTGCCCTATTGGCCGTGACAGTTTTGGTTCCCTCTTGTTCTGGAATTGTCCTCTGAAGAACTGTGGAGATTGGAGTGTTTCTGACCCTCATCACGCAGAACAAGGGGTCGCTTCTACATCCAACCTCCAGTCCTCCTGGCTCTCATGGCCTGGATGTTGAGAGCCTAGAATTTGCTTCCAGGAAAGATTCCACTAAGAGGTGTTATTCTTTTAAATGGAGGTTTGCCATCTGGTATGACAGCAGGGCCATAGATCCCCTTTCTTGTCCTACTCAGACCCTGCTTGAATACCTTCTACACTTATGAAAATCTGGTCTCAAGACCAACTCTATAAGGGTTCACCTTAGTGCTGAGTGTATAGAAGGTAAGCCTATCTCTGGACAGCCTATAGTTGTTCTCTTCATGAGAGATTTGCTTTTGTCAAAGCCCCCTGTCAAGCCTCCATCAGTGGGATTCAATGTCGTTTCACCCAACTGATGAAAGTTTTTTTTTCAGCCACTGAATTCCTGCTATCTTAAGTATTTGACCTGAAAGGTTGTTTTCTTGGTGGCTGTTACTTCAGCTCATAGGGTCAGTGAGCTTCAGGCCTTAGTAGTAGATGCACCTTATACTAAGTTCGCACCATAAGTTCCTGCCGGAGGTGGTGGTGGAGTTTCATCTGAACCAGTCAATTGTCTTTGTCAATATTCTTCACCATCCTCATGCACATCCTGGCAAAAGCAGCTTGCACACCTTGGACTGCAAAGAGAGCACGGCCTTTTACATGGAGTGGACGAAGCCCTTCAGACCACTCAGTTGTTTCTTTTGATCCCAACCGGAGGGGAGTCGCCATCGGTAAACACACCATTTTGAATTTGCTAGTGATTGCATTTCCTTCGCTTATGCCCGAGCTGGGCTGACTTTGGAGGTCTGTCACGGCGCATAATGTTAGAGCCAGGCTGTGTCGGTAGCTCACTTGAAGTCTGCCTCCATTGAAGAGATTGCAAAGCTCCGACATGGTCTTCAGTCCACACATTTACATCTATTACTGCCCTTGAGCAGGATACCTGATGCGACAGTTGGTTTGTACCGTCAGTGTTGCAGAATCTGGGGTCTAGAGTGCAACTCCATCCTCCTAGGCCTGTTTTGTTCTGTTCCAGGCTGCACCCTCATCTAGTTGTATATTATTTCAGGTTAATCTGTGTTGTCCTCGCCGTTGCGAGGCCCAATTGACCACTGTTTGTTGTTTTGGGTGAGCCTGGATGCTACGGATTCCCCAGTTTTGAGAATGTAAGCCTGCTTGTCCTCGGAAAAAGCGAAGATACTTACCTGTAGCAAGTATTCTCCGAGGATAGCAGGCTTCATGTTCTCTCAATCCTGCCCATTCCCTTTGGAGTTTTTTTTTTTTTTTCACTTTTTTAATTTCATTTCTTGCTTGTATATTGAGACATACCACCTTATAATTGAAAGAGAAAAACGCCTAGATTTCGACCCAAATCGGGAGATAGACATTTATCTCACAAAAACGAATAAATCGGTATAATGGAAAGGCGATTTTGGACGTTTTCAACTGCACTCCATCGCGGAAGTGTACAAAGTTGACGGGGGCGTGTCGGAGGCGTGGTGAAGGCGGGACTGGGGCGTGGTTATCACCTGAACAGAGATGGGCGCCTTTCGCTGATAATGGAAAAAAAGTATGCGTTTGTAGCTAGAATTTAGGGCACTTTTCCCGGACCCTGTTTTTTCACGAATAAGGCCCCAAAAAGTGCCCTAAATGACCAGATTACCCCCAGAGGGAATCGGGGATGACCTCCTTTGACTCCCCCAGTGGTCACTAACCCCCTCCCACCACAAAAAATGATGTTTCACAACTTTTTATTTTCACCCTCAAATGTCATACCCACCTCCCTGGCAGCAGTATGCAGGTCCCTGGAGCAGTTGTTAGGGGGTGCAGTGGACTTCAGGCAGGTGGACCCAGGCCCATCCCCCCCCTACCTGTTACAATTGTGCTGCTTAATGCTTATTAGTCGTCCAGCCCCCCAAACCCACTGTACCCACATGTAGGTGCCCTCCTTCATCCCTTAGGGCTATAATAATGGTGTAGACTTGTGGGCAGTGGGTTTTGAGGGGGATTTGGGGGGCTCAACACACAAGGGAAGGGTGCTATGCACCTGGGAGCTCTTTTACCTTTTTTTTTTTTTTGTTTTGTTGTAAAAGTGCCCCCTAGGGTGCCCGGTTAGTGTCCTGGCATGTGAGGGGGACCAGTGCACTACGAATCCTGGCCCCTCCCACAAACAAATGCCTTGGATTTATTAGTTTTTGAGCTGGGCGCTTTCATTTTCCATTATCACTGAAAAACAAAAACGCCCAGCTTACAAATTGTCGAATAAAACATGGACGTCTATTTTTTTCGAAAATACGGTTCGGCCCTTCCGCAATATCGCGCACAAAGATGTTAAACAGCTGGCCCTAGGACTGATCCCTGTGGTACTCTACTGATAACATCCTTATCTTCAGAGCAAGCTCTATTTACCACTACCCTCTGTCTCCTTCCATTTAACCAATTTTTAATCCAGTCCCATACCTAGAGTAATTGACTGTTAAAAGTTTGAGTCTCCTGTGTGGAAACATGTCAAAGGCTTTGCTGAAATCTAAATGCACCACATCTAGCGCCTCTCCCACATCCAACTGTTTGGTCACCCAGTAGAAGAAATCAATCAGATTTGTCTGATACGACCTGCCTCTAGTGTAGCCATTCTGCCTTGGGTCCTGCATTCCATTCAGTTTGAGAAACCTCACAATCCTCCGCTTTAAAAGCATTTCCATTAGTTTACTCACCTCCGAGGTCAGACTGACAGGTCTGTAATTCCAAACCTCCTCCTTACTTCCACTCTTGTGCAAAGGGACCACATGTACCCATATGCAGTCCTCCAGATCCACTCCAGACTCAAAGGAAGCATAGAGGTCAGTCAGCAGAGCCGCCAGAACTTCTGAGTTCCTAGAGCACCCTCAGAGATATCCCATGAGGTCCCATTGCTTTGTCTACTTTTAGTTTAGCTAGCACCTCACGAACACAGTCTTCTTAGAACGGGTCTTGGTCTACCATACATCCCTCTCCATTAGCATTTGTTTTCTGTGGTCCTACCCCTGATCCTTATCAGCTTCCACATATTCCTCCCCCTCAGCTTTGAGCTTCACAATGCTATTAAGACACTTTCTCCTGTCATTTTCATATCTAAAAAAACGTCTTATCCCCCAATTTTACTGTATTAGCTGTCTTTTGTTCATTTTGCCTCTTTTCTTTCCTGACAGCTTTTCCAGCTTCTCTTAGCTTATCCAGGTATTCTTGCATGTCTTCTTCTTTCTGGGTCGTCTTATAACATATGAAGGCTTTCCCTTACCTTTTTGGCTACTATGTTTGAGAACCAGAGCGACCTTCTTTTCCTCTTTCCTTTATGTAATTTATTAACATAAAGGTTAGTTGCCTTTAAAATAGCTCCTTTCAGTCTTGTCCACTGGTGTTTTACTTCCTTCAGCTGTTCCCATTGTACTAACTCTTTGTTAAGAAAATCCCCCATCTCGGCAAAATTAGTTCCTTTGAAATCCGGGACCTTCAATTTTGAATAAGCCCTCTCCTCTGTCTTAATATTGAACAACACCACTCGGTGATCACTAGATGCCAAATGGTCTCCCACTGTGACTTCAGAAACATGTTTTCCATTTGTAAGCACCAGGTCCAGAATAGCTCCATTTCGCATCAGTTCCATTACCCACTGCTCAAACAATTCTTCTGTAGAGAATCCAAGATCCCTTTGTTTCTAGATGACCCTACAGCAGGGACGCCCCAATCAATATCTGGCATATTAAAATCCCCTGTCAGTAGTACTTTCCCTTTCTAGATGACCCCACAGTGGGGACGCCCCAGTTGACATCTAGCATTTTTAAATCCCCTATCAGCAGTACTTCCCCTTTCCAAGCTATCTTGTAGATGAGTTCAGTTAAATATCTGTCCATTTCTTCTGATCGTGAAGGTGACCTATATATTACTCTGATGTAAATGTTTTCCTTTCCCTCTTTTTCCAGTTTAACTCACAGTGCTTCTTCCATACCCCATGTGTCCTACAGTTCTGTTACTTTAATATTATTCTTAGCATATAATGCCACTCCTCCACCCTTTTTTTCCTACCCTGTCCTTCCTGAATAGATTATAGCCAGATATAGTTATATCCTAGTCGTGGTTCTCCATGAACCACGTCTCTGTGACTGTCACTAAATCCAAGTCTGCTTCTAGATCTAGAAGTTTGCTTCCCATATTGCAGATATTGGTATATAAGGCTCTACAGATTTTACTCCTTTTTTTTTTTTCCCTTCCTCTATAGGGGTATTCAGTAAGGGATAAAAGAATGTGATATAGGTGAGAGGTAGAAATAAGGGAGGTAAGAAGGGGAATGGGAACCTGAATAAGGGGATAAGACATACAAAAGGGCCTGGAGGTGGTGAGGAGATGAATAACAAGAAAGAGACTGATGAGGCCTGGGAGGTGGAAATGGGGGTCTTGGAAGTGAGTGAAATTCAGGGAAAGAAGGCTGGGGAAGGAATGAGAGAGGGGTGGGGATGGGAAGAGAAGGAAGGAAAGTGTAGGAAGTAGAAAGCTGATAAGTAGATGAAAGAGAAGACTGATGGAGAAGGAGGGATGAAATCTAGTTACTAGTTCATAAAAAGGCAAATGAGAGACAACAATGAAAGAAAAGAGCAATGTCAGTGAGGCATTAGGAAGAAGACAGGACAGTGAAGAAACGGAAAATGGGAATGAGATCCTAGAAAGGGACTTGGAGAAAAGCAACAAAAGGAAGTATAAAGAAGGACCAACGCCAACCTAACTGGAAAACTAAAATGGTCAAAAAATGATACAAATGTTTTTGGATATTTAGAGAAAAATGTCAGCTTTGAATGTGTCTTGCATTTTTGTTCTGTATTAAAGGAAATGCATATCTGTTTTTCTAGGATTTCACAGCTCAGAAGTCTGATTTCTTTTGTTTTCACTTTAATTTGTTTTGTGTATATCAGTGGTTCCCAAACCTGGTCCTGGAGGCACCCTAGCCAGTCAGGTTTTCAGGATAAACACAATGAATATTCATGAGAGATTTGAATGCACATCTCATGAATATTCATTGTGGCTATCCTGAAAACCTGACTGCCTAGGGTGCCTCCAGGACCAGGTTTGGGAACCACTGGTCTATATTATATTTCTAGTTTTCTAATATTTTGCTAAATGATGGGCCTGTGTTTTCCTTGTGTAACAGGGGTGGAGGGATTCAATTGATATGTAAGCTATGTATAGGAATCTGTAGCAGTCCATCTTTGTTCCAGCTGGAATAGAGCTCTTCACCCCCTATGCTTAATAAAAGACCCACACCCCTGATCCCTAGAGGTGTGCTGGTGCTCTAGCATATTTGCAATTCTAACTTTTTTTTGTAGGTAGGGTTGGTATAATTTGAGTTCTTGACTTGTGCTGGTATGGTAAACTTTTGAAGGTTTTGTCTTATCACACAGTTACCTGGGAACTCAGACAATTTTAATAATTTGATCTTTAACGATGCAAAAACAGATTTAGACTTCTTTATGTGGTAAGCGATCTGTATGAAGTTTGAGGAGTCATAATGCAACTATGAAGGGTTGTGTTAGAAATACTAGGAATTTAATAACTGTTCAGCCAGTAATGACCAATACTTGTTTTTTTTTTGTTTTTGTTTTTTTTACACCAGTTCCTTGTCTTCATGTAAATGCTAGGTTGGCAGTTGGTAAAATAGATATTATTCAAGGTTTGATTGAAGATTCTGTGATTGGCTTAGTTTTCCTTAGAGACATGGTTTTCTACCTTAGATGGCCCAAGTTTAAAATCTGTGTGTCCCAATATTATAAGATATTATGTTCCTAGACTGGGAAAGAGGCAGAGGCCTTGTAATTTTTTTATTGATCTTTTTACAGTTAGATTAGTAGAAAAACTTTCCATAACTTCATTGGAAGCGATATGCTGTGCAGGGTTCTGCATTTTTAGACACATTCTGTTACGTAGTTGTCTATAACCCTCCAGGAAAATGGGCAAGTTGTAAGGATACCTTATACAATCTTATAGCTAAACATGTGTTGCAATATTCGGCCACATTGTTGGTGATGTTAACTTACATCTTGATACATCAGATACTCAAACTTGGGAGTTTCTAGACATTAAATACATTAGGGTTTGGTAGGCCAAATATACCTAGCTCCAATGATAAAGGCCACATCTTAGACATCCTTGCAGTGTCTTATGATAATCCACAGGATTTTGAATGAACTTTTAATAGTTGTACATCATTACCTTGGACCGATCATTAAAAAAAATTTTTTTTACTATTCTTTGGCAAGATTCATGTACTAGGAAAAGTAAACCTAAAGTTCTAAGGAAAGTTAGAGGCCAGATAGAAGCAAATCTATTTTGGAACAAATTACAAAGTCTGAGTGAGACTATTTCTCCAAATGACTTATTTCATAATTGGTATGAATATATTTCACATATACTTGATGATATAGCACCATATAAAACTAAGATTAAGATTTTGAGTGTCACAGAAATGGTTTGATGAACATTTGTCTTTAAAACAAGATTGTAGGAAGTATTGAGTTTGGAGAAAATCTTTGTCTCCTGAACATAAAAAGGTCTGGCGGTCAAAGATATCCCTATACAAACAAAAAGAAAAGTGAATTTATTCAAATCAAATAGGGAATGATCACTTAAATGTTCATAAATTTCATCTTGAACATAATCTTTTTTTAATATTACTAATTTGACATCTGTTAATGGTACTATCTCTTCTGCTGCCATTCTTGTTTCCTTTTTTGAGGAAAAGGTAGAAACTATTCATAGACAATTGAATGTTCATAATTTCAAAAGTGCCCATGTTAATGGATTCAATAAATGGTGTTCCTGTGGATAGGATAGGAAGCAATTTTACATTTGATTCCTATAGAAGTTAAATTGTTACTAAAAAGATTTAGTAAATCTATTTATTTATTCGATACATTTATATCTCATATTTTCCCACTAATTGCAGGCTCAATGTGGCTTACACTAATCTGTAGGAAGATTAGTCTGATCTTGTTTCTTCATTCTCTGAGGACAAGCAGGCTGCTTGTTCTCACATGTGGGTCGTGGTCGTCGTCCACGGCGGCCCCAGGACAGAGATTTTCTAGTAAAATCTAAAAGAGCTTTGCGACAGCCAGCAAAGCACGGGACGGACGCACTGCGCATGCGCGGCCATCTTCCCGTTCAGGTGCGTCCGTTCCCACCTCAGGACTTTAGACTCTTTTGGGAGGAAGGCCTACCAGTCCTCTGTGCTGGTGTCCAAAATTCAGTCCTACCAGCTCTACACGAGCATTCACATGCGGAACAGTGTTAAGCAACTGGCGGACTTGGTGGATAAGCTCCCTCCGGAGCACGCCAGGCCTTTTCAGGAGGTGGTCAGGCAGCCGAAGGTGTGTTGTAAATTCCTGTCCAGGGGTGCTTATGACACTTTTGATGTTGCATCCAGATTCGCTGCTGAAGGTATAGTGATGCGCAGACTCTCATGGCTGCATGCCTCTGACCTGGACAATCGGACCCAGCAGCAGCTTGCGGATGTTCCTTGCCGGGGGGATAATATTTTTGGTGAGAAGGTCGAGCAGGTGGTAGAGCAGCTCCACCAGCGGGAAACTGCCCTCGACAAACTCTCCCACCGGGTGCCTTCAGCATCTACTTCAACAGGTAGACTATTTTTCAGGGGCAGGAGGAATGCTCCCTATGCTTACAATAAACGTAGGTACAATCAGCCTTCTCAGGCTCAGCCCCAGCGTGCTCATTCACGTCAACAGCGTGCACCCAGACAGGCCCCTGCAGCTCCCCAGCAAAAGCAAGGGATGGGCATTTGACTGGCTCCAGCTGAGCATAGCCGCCATAAACGTACCTGTGCTGGACGATCTACCGGTCGGAGGGAGGTTAAAATGTTTTTCACCAAAGGTGGCCTCTCATAACCTCCGACCGGTGCGTTCTTCAAATAGTTCGGTTGGGGTACTCCCTCAAGCTGATAAAACCTCCTTTTGAGCCACTGGATTCCTGCCATCTGAAGTACTTGACCTGGAAGGTCATTTTCTTGGTGGCGGTTACTTCAGCTCGTAGAGTCAGTGAGCTTCAAGCCTTGGTAGCCCATGCTCCTTATACTAAATTTCATCATAACAGAGTAGTCCTCCGCACGCACCCTAAGTTCTTGCCGAAGGTGGTGTCAGAGTTCCATTTGAACCAGTCAATTGTCTTGCCAACATTTTTTCCCCATCCTCATACCTGCCCTGCTTGAACGTCAGTTGCATACATTGGACTGCAAGAGAGCATTGGCCTTCTATGTGGAGCGGACAAGCCCCTTCAGACAGTCTGCCCAAATGTTTTTCTTTTGATCCCAACAGGAAGGGAGTGGCTGTGGGGAAACGCACCATTTCAAATTGGCTAGCAGATTGCATATCCTTCACTTATGCCCAAGCTGGGCTGACTCTTAAGGGTCATATCACGGCTCATAGTGTTCGAGCCATGGTAGCGTCAGTGGCTCACTTGAAGTCGGCCACTATTGAAGAGATTCGCAAGGCTGCGACATGGTCATCTGTCCACACATTCACATCTCATTACTGCCTTCATCAGGACTCCCGACGCGACAGTCTGTTCGGGCAGTCGGTGTTGCAGAATCTGTTTGGGGTTTGAATCCAACTGCTCCCCCCCCCCCCCCAGGCCCATTTCTGTTCTGTTCCAGGCTGCACTCTCAGCTGTTCTTCGTAGGTCAATCTTTATGTCCTCGCCATTGCAAGGCCCAATTGACCTTTCTTTGTTGTTTTGAGTGAGCCTGGGGGCTAGGAATACCCCACATGTGAGAACAAGTAGCTTGCTTGTCCTCGGAGAAAGCGAAGTTACTTACCTGTAGCAGGTATTCTCCGAGGACAGCAGGCTGATTGTTCTCAGCAACCCACCCACCTCCCCTTTGGAGTTGTTTTTATTCTTTGTTTGCTTTTGATATAACTGAGGAGGGAACGGACACGTGCAGGCAGGAAGATGGCCACGCATGCGCAGTGCATCTGTCCCGTGCTTTGCTGGCTGTCGCAAAGCTCTTTTAGATTTTACTAGAAAATCTCTGTCCTGGTGCCGCCGTGGATGACGACCCACATGTGAGAACAATCAGCCTGCTGTCCTCGGAGAATACCTGCTATAGGTAAGTATCTTCGCTTTACTCAAGAAATTACATTGATTGCCTGTGGAAGCTAGAATACAATTTAACTTCTGCACCTTAGTTTTTCGGATTTTGTATGGCAATGCTCCATTATATCTGATTGGATAATTCTTCTTTTTAATGGTATTAGTAGTAAGACTCGTAACCAAATGTTTGTTTTCCATCACCTGAACAGGTTAAATTTAAAATGTTTGATTCTTCATTGTACTGTCAGGTTGCTTTTGAGTGGAACTTGCTACCAAAGTCAATTTGTATTCTATCAGCCTATTTGATTTTTCATATGAATCTCAAGCCTCATTGATTTGGAGAGTATTTCTGATATTGGTCTTACAATAAAAATTTATATTTCCCTGATTATTGGTCTAGTTAGCTTGATTATGTGATCTGCATAGAACTATTTTTGGTTATTGCGGAATAGAAAAGTCGTAATAACATAAGTGTTTGGTAGTAAAGGGAATTTGTTGCTATCACTGATTCAACACCAGAGTTTATAAGTTGAGTTGTGAAGTGAAACATTCTACTGTACCTCTTGGGAGAATTTTATTGGTTGATCTGGGAATACCCATATGAATGAATGAATAATACCCATGTGAATGAAAATTAAATACAATTGACTTCTCTGCGAGCACTTGTATTCCTCGCCCCAGGCCTCGGACATGTGCAGCTAGGTTCTGGCGGCCACCAGCACTAGAGTGTTCATCTCTGGTAGAATGAACTGTAAACTTTTTTTTTTTTTTTTTAATTTTGTGTGTGACTTGTCTCCTTTGGGTTGTTTGACTTTGGTTTTATGTGTATATAATATGTTTATTGGGATTTATTAACCACATTTATTTAGAGATTCATCCAAGGCAGTGTATATAATATGTAAATATATGTGGTTTATGTGTTTTCATGATTTTGTAATAAACTTAATTGCTTGCCTCCAGACAGTTAGTTCTCTTCTCTTACTCCCAACTACTTTACTCTCTGATTGTACTCTGAGGAGGGGGTGTGTGAATCCGGTGGGCTGGGGGGGTGCATCTCATCCTTGGCTTCAGGCAGCAGATGGGCTTGAGCCTCCCCTGCTTGGAGTGAAGAACAAGGTAAGAAAGAATGCAGTGTCACTGTAAAGAGAACAATGGTGAGGGATAAAAGAGAGGGACTGGGCAAAGGCTCTACCATTCATTGTCCTGGGTCGGGGAACTGTTCATTCTGAACTAGGGAAAGTCTGGGAAATGAGAAGCTTTTAGGAGATGTTTGAATTAAATGAAGATTTAGTTCTGAGATAAATGGGTAGGTTGTTCAGAGGTGTCAGTGCAACTACTCCAAAATGTAAATGTCTGACATTAAAGAAGACAGTGGTGTGAAGGGATAACTAGAGGCTGATGAGAGGATTGAATCATTCTTTGCAGTTTATGTAGTGTAAGCAGAGAGGAGAGGCATGATGGCAAGCCATACTCTTAAGACCTGGTGTGCAATGATGATGACCTTAAATGGAATTCTGTATTCTACTAGGGGCCAGTGCTTGGAAAATATTGTAGTAAAAAATAAAACTTACATTAATGTGCAAAGTATGTACATTTTTACAACTTTGCCACAATTTATTCCTAACTCGCCACAAGAAACTGGGGGCTGTAAGTTGAATCCCATCTTCTAAAGCTCTTCCAACCTATAAAGCTGTTTGTAAAATCAAACTGCATTAAGCCAAATATATATTTACTAGTAATCATAATCTCTTACTGTAGTTTTAACAGTGGGCACATGGCTTGATAAAACTCTATAAAACCCTGGCATTGACCAAGAGCTTGGCTATAAAGATTTATGATCTGGTAGTTAAAGATGCAAATTATGAATCTGTTAAACTCTGATTTATTTGTCCTGCTGGTTGTGTTCTTGTGCTTATTTGCCAGTCTGTAATGGAGAACTACCAGTACAGTGACCTTTCACATCCTTTATGAATTGATAATGTAGTTTTGAGTTATGGCCAATCTTTCCCACTAGCTCTGTTTTAAAAGTATATAACTGAATAGCTCAGGATCTTGTTGGGAGGAAAAGAGCAATGGTAAGTGTAGATCACTGTTTACCTATTCCCCCCCCCCCCCCCCCCCCCCCCCTGGAATTCTGTGCCACAGATTTCAAAATTATGTACAAATGTATTCAGAACTATGCAAAACTTTTATTTCTTTTGTACAAATAAGCTAAGTAATGTAAAATGTAGATACTTTAAGTTGGAGGTAGGGGGATACGTTTAAGGGATGGCTTTAGTATGTTGGGATCTGAAATGTGCAAAGTATGTGTGTGAATCAGTGGGTGTTGGACACACTCCTTAACCTTCACTTCCCCAACTGTAAAGGTCTAAAATACAAACTAACGCATGTGTCAACCTTTTCATACCTGAGCACACAATTCTGGAACGTGCTGCCGCGCAACTTAAGAATGATTCTTGAATTAACTAACTTCCGCAAACTACTGAAGACCCATCTCTTTAACAAGGTATACCAAAAAGATCAACAAATGTGAACTCCTCCGCATACATCCAGAATTGCCTATAATACCTGCTTGTCATACTACTGTCATGTTTTATCATTATAATGTGTACCAAAATCCTTCTGTAAAACTAAATGTCTATTTTCTTATATATTTCCACCATTCGTGATGTATTGTAAGCCACATTGAGCCTGCAGAGAGGTGGGAAAATGTGGGATACAAATGCAATAAATAAAAAAAATAAATAACTCTTACGTGTGAAGTGATTTGAGGGCAACAGGGTTAATAGGGAAGCTGTGGTGTTTGAGTGTGTGACCATTTGGATACTGAATGAATGATTGCAGTATGTTTGAGTGAGGTAAATGGGCAGCTAATAGGTGGAATGTTTGTGACGGTGAACAACTGGGTTCAGTATGTTTGAGTAGGTGTGCAGGGGAGGTTGTCTTAATGTTTGTAGGGGGAGGCTTGTTCTTGTCCATGGCTGAGAAGGAGTGAGTGGAATGCATGATTGTAGAGTAGGTTGTAGATAAAGATTTTCTCTGAGGACAAGCTGGAAGGAAGGTAACCACAGATGGGTGACATCAGACGAAGCCCCTGGACGGATACTGTCTAGCATTCAGAACATTCCTGAAGTATTTGACAGGCCCGACTGCACATATATGTGGTGGACTTTGGTCCTGGGGAACTGAGGAACTGAGTTCGATTCCCACTTCAGGCACAGGCAGCTCCTTGTGACTCTGGGCACGTCACTTAACCCTCCATTGCCCCAGGTACAAATAAGTACCTGTATACAATATGTAATATGTAAGCCGCATTGAGCCTGCCATGAGTGGGAAAGCGCGGGGTACAAATGTAATAAAAATGAAAATACATGTGGGTTCCTTCCCACTCGCTGTACTCACATGGGACCCTTGGTTTGAACTTTCCGCAGAGCTGATCAAAATGCATTTTTCTCTTGTCTGATGTGCGGTTATTACTTCATTTGTTTTCTGCTTTTCTGTGCTTCCCTGTGCTTCCTTTTGTTCTAGTTTTCTTGTTGCCTTTTTTTTGTGTGTGTTTGCAGTCTTTTAAGTTTTCTCTCCTTTTTGTGGCTTCTGCCCCGCTTAAACCTGAACCTCTAGCTGCACTTACAAAAAAAATAAGGGATGGGGGGGGGGGGGGAGGGAGGTTATTTTTTGCAGTTTTCCTGATGTCCCAGAAACCTTCCAGTGGTTTCAAAATATATGTTCGAGGTGTGGAAGGTGTGACTGATGCTCACAGCTGGTGCCTTGCATGCCTCTGTCCTGATCATTTACCCTCTTACCATTCTGTGGTGATCAAATCTGTTCTCAAGAGCCAGATGTTTGGGGGCCCATGCCTCACCTCCTTCAGACAGGGATGCTCACAGTCTCCATTGAGGAGATATACAGAGCCATGATGTGATCATCAGTCCACACAAGACGTTCACATCTTGCTATGGTGTGGAACAAAATACCATGTCAGACAGTCCTGCAGAATTTGTTTGGAGTCTGGAATCCAACTCCATCCTCCTAGGCCCATTCATTTCTCTTCCAGGCTGCATCTTCAGAACAGGAAGATTTTGGTTCATTAGTTATTGGCTTCTTCGTTGTCCTTGCCATTACAAGTTCCTATTGACCCTATTGCTCGTTTTCAGTGAGCCTGGTAACTAGGGATTCCCATCTGTGGTAATTTTTCTTCCTGCTTGGTCCTTGGAGAAAGTGGTTACTTAATTTGGTAGGTGTTCTCTGAGGACAGCAGGACATTGCCACATCCCTCCCACCTTCCCTAGGAGTTGTATTTTTTTTTTTTTTAATCCAACTGAGGGTCCTGTGTGAGTACAGTGGGTGGGAAGGCACCCATGCATGAGCTGTTAGGCCTGCCAAAATCTTCAGGAATGTTCTGAATGCTGGACAGCGTCTGTCCCAGGACTCAGTTGGTGACATCACCCATTTGTGCTGCCCTCTGAGAACACCTGCTACAAGTGAGTAACTTTGCTTTCTTGGATGGGGGTGACTTTATAGCCTGGGTGTGCGTAGGTACAAGGATTCAGTTGGCAGTGTGTGATGTGGTTTTTCTCCATTTCCTACTATGCTTCTCTCCCCCCCCCCCCCAACTCACCTGACTCTTCCTCCTTCCACTTTTTCACCCTAAAATACCTTGATCTGCTGCTGCCCTTTAAGGCCATTCTCCCGCACATCCCTTCATCAGCCATTCCTCCCACTCCCTCCTCATTTTTCTTATTGAATGACCTTTCTCTTCATGACTCTTTAAACCCTTTCCTTCCCCCCCCCCCCCTTTTTTTAAAGTTTTGTATTAAGATAGGGGCTTGGAAGTTGTGAACTAATCAGGCGCACCGTTTTCCCATGAGGAATCTCTCCTCTCCTTCCTCATCAATGATCTCCACTTTATTCTTTTCCATCAGACTTTCCTCTCCTCCCTTTCAGGCACCCTCAGGGTTTCCATCCCCCCCCTCTCCAAATTGGGATCCTAACCTTTTTATCCTCCAGCAAAGATCCTCTCAACTCAATCATTACTAGGCTTATATGCCCCCCTCCCCATGAATAGGTCCCCTTATCCATCCCATCAAGCATTCTAGCAAGGTCAGCCCAGCTGCTTTGCCTTATAGATCTCTATAAGGTCAGGTAGGTGTAGCAACCCTGCCACACAATTCTCCCTCCAAGTTGACATTCAGCAGGAGCACAGACAGGCCCGGTACTGCTTCCTCTGTTATATTGTTCCAGGTCTCTGACTACTTTGCTGTGTAGCACCGTGATTTTGCTACCTGACCCCTCTGCTACCAAACTGTGGAAACCTGTTGCATATGGACTTTGGATGATTGCCAGTCATGGCTGCATCTTCCCAACATGGCTGCCAGCTTAGTTCATCTGGCATCGGCCCATCAGATTACCTTTTTCTGTTTGATCTCTGCTTCAAATTATGAAGAATTATGTGATCACAATGTTTTTACAGGATAAAAAAGCAGTTTTGAGTCTTTATTATAGATTATTGGACACCACCTTTTTAGGTGCAAAATATTTCCAGATGTTTCTAGATGGATGCAGCTTAGTAGGAAGAAGTTTCTATCTATGCCTCAGGCTGTTTTGTCTATAGGGGCAATTTTCCAGTTGAGAATCAATGTAAAAATTTTGTTTCAAAGTATTGGTTTTGTACTTTTTGAACCATCTCGGTTGCAAATTTTTTTTGAAGGAAAAAGTTTCATCCAGATGAACTCCCAGTGCTACTTAGCCACTTAAATTGGCCTGTATAGACTAGAAGAGGGTACATTGTTTTCATTTTATCATGTTCCTATGGAATTTCTTTCTTGGTCTCTTTTAATTGTGGACTATAAGAATTACATTTGTGTTTTTATCAATTGAGATGGTTTCTCTCTTCTGAATTTCTTGTTCACAGTGAATTTTTTAGATTATAAATGTTAAATGCATATTAATATGTGGATACATCATTGTGTAGTTGCCTACGGTGTATAGCTATAACAAGTGTATAATTGTATACATGTACATAAAACATTTGCAGAGGGTTATGCGACTGCATACATCATACATGCAGGATTGTTTATGCTCTCTCTTTATCCAACAGTGTGATGCCATTAGTATTCTGGAAAAAGAACATGACTACAGAGATGAACATTTGACTTCATTCAGTCCACATATCAGAAGATTTTGTTTACAGTGTATCCTTATTAAATGTGATATCAACTGTAAATTGTAATGTCATTTTGAACCAGCTTTAAACCTTTTGACTGAGAATGCATTTTCCAATTTTTGGTCTTTTATTTACTGAACAAGCCTAATTTGGACAATTTTATGATTCTTATTCAATTTGGAAGATTGTGTGTATTTGAAAGCAATAAGTAGGAATGGATAAAACTAAGGGGTTCATTTTCAAAGCATTTAGACGTAAAGTTCCATAAGTTACTATAGAACGTAGTAAGTTTAAGTGCTTTGAAAATACTCCTCCTTTCTTGAAAGGTAGACACTTACACTTGATCATGTGTCTTTATTAACCTATTTTCCCAAGGTGTGACCCATCCTTAGAAGCAATTTTTATTCCTTTCAGCTTCCAGTTGCTTTTTCCTATATATTCTCAGCAGTTTCCTCATTTGCAATTTATTCTAATATTGTTTGGGTAATAGCTATTTTACACTTCTGTTCCAGTTGAGATTTTCTTAAATTCTTCAAAGGAAGTGCGTTCGGGTCCAGAAACGATTATTTTACTGATAGAACTTACTGTATCACTTTAGAATCTCAGCTTTTGGTTGAGGGGTTGCCGGTTTTATCTTTTTTTTTTTTTTTTTTCTGCAGAATCCCTTGCTTTAGTCATAGCATTTCATGGTGTATTTTAACTTTCAAAAATCTTACCTTGTTAACCTATTTTACATAGTTAGTGTCTGCAGTATGGTTTAGTGCAGTGGGCTCAATCCATGGCCCACGGGCCTTATGTGGCCCCTGAAGTCCTCCTTTGTGACCTTCAAACAGTTGACTGAAATG
The DNA here is from genome assembly GCF_901765095.1 of Microcaecilia unicolor. Classification (NCBI taxonomy): domain Eukaryota; kingdom Metazoa; phylum Chordata; class Amphibia; order Gymnophiona; family Siphonopidae; genus Microcaecilia; species Microcaecilia unicolor. The sequence continues at coordinate 262,881,783 of NC_044031.1, read as the reverse complement.
TCCTTCAATGTCCCGCAAATTCCTTAAGTTCAGTCTTGTGTACTCAGATAGTGTTACATGTGTGAAAAAAGGATTGCCATAGGCTGGATGTGGCTGTAGGTTGGCATAGGACCTATTGTACCAATGCCATATGTGTGTATGTACCGCTGTATGATGAAGGCAGAGAAACTATGAAGCACTTGCATTCAGACAATTGTGGAAAGCACGCCATCGTTTCACTAAAAACCAGCATAGTGCATGACGACAAAATTTTCAACAATGACTAGACAAGCCATAGTTAAGTGAGTTTAAATATATCCTATATGTGTTGTAGAATGATTATTTCATGTTTAATAATCACTTGATATAGTAACTGCAAACAGTGTTAAGTGTGTTACTCAGGTTTTTCCGAGGATAAGCAGGACTAATAGTCTCACATATCGGTGATGTGATCCACAGAGCCCGGTATGAATACAGCCAAGTACACTGTCACTTTAAATCTTTGATACAGTGCCCCCATTGTGCATGTGCTGGTTGCCTTTCTGCCTGTTGTGTGAGTGCGGGACCAGCAGTGTTTTGTTTTCTGTGGAGCAGAGAGGTTGTGTTTTTAGTCTCCTGTCTGTGCGAAATCCTTTGCCGCCTTTGATACCTTCCCTTTTGTGGGGTATATTTTCTTTATATTATCTTTGTCATATAATTTGCTTAATCATTTTTTAATACTTTTTTTTTCCATTTTTGGACCGATGGACCTCTTGAGCCTTTTTTCCCCACCTGGGAAGCATCAGCTTTTTTTTTTTTGTGTACAGAATCACTCAAGCTCCCCGGGCTATAGAGCCTTTAGACCTCCATGTCATTGAGAATGCCGAGTGACTGACTTTAAAAGTGTATTTGATGCAATAGGACTGTTTCAGGCAAAGACCCCCATAATTGGTGTAACATTCACTGTAACTTCTGCCAGCATATGCAGGCAAAGTCCCTTAAAGTCCACAGACTCCAGTATGAAAAACCTTTTCTGCATCCACATAGCAGAAGAGATTGTACTCGACACAGAACTTACATCAACATCGGATGCACCCATACAATATTGAGAGGTTACTACAACTGACTCAATGCCATGGTCACGTTGGGTCTCTACTAGAGAATGACACTGGAGCGGGTAGACGCATTAATCTGCGGTAAAACCGCTGGAATGGGAAAATTAGTTCTACTGCGGGTGCTCCCATGATATAACTGAATCCTATTATTCTGTCTCACTAAGGCACATTGAACCGCCTGAGTTTGCTTGGGATAATGTGGGATATAATGTTTAAAAAAAAATTCTTTACCTCCAGTCCTCCTCCTTTTAAGACACTGCCTATCCAGTGCCTAAATGCCTATCCATCTGGTGATGGCACAAGAAAATAGGAAAGCATTGGTAACATAGTAAATGACGACAGCTAAAGACCTGTATGGTCCATCCAGTCTGCCCAACAAGATAAACTCATTTTACATGGTATAGTAACATAGTAAATGACGGCAGATAAAAACCTGTACGGTCCAGTCCAGCAGTGATGACTCAAAATAACCTGTTCCTTAGCTGGGTTCGCTGCTCTACCATGGCATATACCAGTGTAGTCTAGTAGTTTTTATACTGCAAAAAGGTGGTTGTTGTGGGTTTTTTTTTTTTAATCTGCTCAACACTGTGCTTTTATTTTTTTAGATTATCTATGTAGTCAAGGATAAAACAATGGTACAAGCTCTAATTGGTAAAAAAAAAAAAAGGTGAGTGTGTTTTATTGAGAATGATGATGGAGCTAGTGCAGTGTGGAAGTCCTTCCTTGTTATCCATGTGGATGGTCAAAACAGTGGTTTCGCCATGTGAAAGACTTGCAAGATAGCGTTGAAGTGGAAGTCACAAGATGGGACCAGTGGTCTTAAAGCGCATGCAGCAAGTTGTGGGCAAAAGCATATGCGCACAAGAAACATCTGGGACTTCTTACAAAAAGTGAGTCATGAACCCACAATGACCGTGCCAACAACAGTGAAAGCAGAAGTTACTGACGCGGTTGCTTCAATGTATGCCATGGACATCAGGCCTTTCTCTGTGGTTGAAGGTATTGGCTTCATTCATCTTGCTGAGAAGCTGGTTTCAATTGGCGCAAAATATGGCCAGCTTTCTACAGATCAGATACTCCCCTCTGCCAGAACAGTGTCTAGCCATATTTCTGCTATTGCTGAAAAGGAAAAAGCAGCACTGTCTGATCTGTTGCAAAAGCAAATTAAATTTGGTGTGACTGATCTGTGGACTCAAGATGGTACTAGGATGCCATACATAAGTTACTGTACAATATATAGATTCAAATTATCAACTTAACTCAAGAATCCTTGCCACCAGAACTCTGCTAGAAACACATTGTGACAAATATCAGATCTACTGTAAAGGACATTTTAGAAGTGTGGGGCTTACTGGCAGGACAATAATATATGTGACTGATAATGGAGATAATGTGAAGACTGCATTCAAGGATTAGCAGTTGGTATCGTGTGCTGGCTATAACTTGAACCTTATATTAGTTCATGGACTGAAGGACGATGGCTCTGCCTCTGGTTCTGCAGCAGCATCAGAAGTAAGTGGTCTGATAAAGGTTTCAAAAGACATTGTCACACATGTCAAGCATTCAAGAATGCATCGGATGCTTGAGACTAGCCTTAAACAGGTTGTTCCAACTAGATGGAACAGCATCTATACAATGTTAGACTCAATAAGTAAAAACTTAACACATCTTAAACAACTGGCAACTGAATTCAATGATGATAAACTGCAGAAGCTGTTTTTGGATTTGAATAAAGCCATGTTAAATGGCATCATTTGGCCTTCCTCCAGCAGAATGCAATAGAACTAGTTCCTGCGCCGGAAAGGGGTCAAGGGTTCTACTCCAGATATTTTTTCATTCCGAAAAAAGAGAGATGCATCCAATTCTCGATCTAAGAGACCTGAACAAGTTTTTCAAGTGTTTTGCATGATATCCCTGGGGTCACCACTTCCTATCATACAACTCAATAACTGGCATTGTTCTAGACCTCAGAGGCATATACCCACATATCTATTCCTGCACACAGAAAATTCCTTCACATCAAATGTGGAGCTCTACACTATCAGTACAAAGTCTTACCTTTTGGCTGTGCCTCAGTCTTCACAAAGTGTCTAGTTATTGTAGCTGCAACACTTCACAGGTTGGGGCGTGCACATATTCCCCTTCTTAGATGATTGGTTAATCAAAGCAGCCTCTCGGAAGTCTGCCAGCGCTTCCATGCAGACAGTGATGCAACTCCTAGAACTCCTCAGATTTGTCATCAACTACCCCAGATCACATATTCAGCAGGTACAGACTTTAGTGTTCATAAGGTTGAGCATTCCTTCCTCAGCAGAGGATGAACAATATTACATCTGGCCATTCAGGTATCCTAATCGACTCGTATATCTGCTTGTCGTGCTCTGCCTCCTCGGCCACATGGCTTTAACAGGCCATGTAACACCATTGGTTAGTTTTCACTTTTGAATTCCGCAATGGATACTCTCCTCTCAATGGTCTCAAGCCACCTGATTGCTATCTGCTCAGATCTAAATAACTCCACAGCTCCGCCACTCTATACAATGGTGCATGGCGTCGCACAGTCTCACCTGAGATCTTTCGTTCAACCCCTTCCACATCACATGATTCTCACTACGGATGGTTCCATGATGGGTTGGGGCGCTCACCTTGATGGCCTCCATACACAGGGTTCTTGGTTCCTATGAGAGGAACGATGACGCATCCATCTGGAATTACGAGCTGTTTGGAATGCTCTCAGAACCTTTCATGATCATATTCTTAATCAGGTTATACTTGTTTGCACAATCAAGTAGCAATATATTACCTAAACAAACAGGACAGAACTAGATCATACCTCCTCTGTCGCCAAGTAATCCAAATATGAGTGTGGGCAGATTCTCAAAACATCTTCATAACTATTTGGTAGGAAAGCAAAATGCTGTAACAGACAAATGAAAGCAGAATGCTTCAACCTCACGAATGGTCTTTCAGCACCTCAGTCGTTCGTCAGGTATTCCAGCAGTGGGGAACCCCGGCGATAGACCTGTTCACTTCTCAGAGTAAGAAACTTTCCCAATTCTGTTCCAGATTCTGTGTTCCTAACTGTATAGCCCCAGATTCCTTCCTTCTCAAGAGAGGGACCTTGAGGTGATGTCCGAGGATCTGAAGGTGATGAAACAATGCGACAAGGTGGTGGCTGTGGCCAGAAGGATGCTAGACTGCATAGAGAGGAGTATAACTAGCAAAAGAAGGGAGGTATTGAAGCCCCTCTACTAGTCATTGGTGAGGCCCCATTTGGAGAGTATTGTGTTCAGTTTTGGAGGTCGTATCTTACTAAGGATGTAAAAAGACTTGAAACGGTTAAAAAAAAAAAAGCTATGGAAATGGTATGGAATTTGCGTTGCAAGACATATGAGGAGAAACTTACTGACCTGAACATGTATACCCTGGAGAAAAGGAGAAACAGGAGTGATATGATACAGACATTCAAATATTTGAAAGGTATTAATCTGCAAACCTTTTCCAGAGAAGGTGTGAATGATAAATACTTGGAATACCCTTCCGGTGGAGGTGAAAATGGTAATGGAATTCAAAAATGTGTGAGATAAATGCAAAGGAATCCTGTTTAGAAGGAATGGATCCAAAGAAGTTTAGCAGAGATTAGGAAGCAACACAAGTAATTTGGGAAGCAAAGCCAGTACTTGTCAAACTTCTATGTGATCTTTGCTCTGATCATGTCTAGACAGCTTCAGAAGTTAGAGAACAAGGCCAGTACTGGGCAGACGTCTACGGTCTGTGCCCTGATCGTGGCTGAATAGATTTGGACAGGCTAGAGTGGAGCTCTTCAGGGGTTTAAACATTAACGTCAGAAATTTTAAAACAAGGACAGTTCTGGGCAGATTTCTATGGTCTATGCCCTGAAAATAGCAAGGACAGATCAACACCAGGTATACATATGAGGTTTCACATACCATATGTAATGAGTTGAGCTTGTTGGGCAGACTGGATGGACCGTACAGATCTTTATCTGCCATTATCTACTATGTTACTTTTGACTTGTAACCACTCACTTCCACCTACCCTCCTCTCCTCCTTCCTGTACACATTAATTGATTTGATTTGCTTACTTTATTTTTTGTCTATTAGATTGTAAGCTCTTTGAGCAGGGACTGTCTTTCTTCTATGTTTGTGCAACGCTGCGTACGCCTTGTAGCGCTATAAAAATGCTAAATAGTAGTAGTTACTGGGGGAAGGATCTTTTATACACTTTTCCCCCACTGCCTGTTATAGGGAAAACTCTTCTCAAACTGTTGAGACCAAGGAACCATGATTCTAATTGCTCCCTACTGGCCTCATCAAATCTTGTTCCCTCTACTCCTTGAGTAGTTGTCCAAGGAGCCATTACGGTTTGATTCTTTCCCAACTGTAATAACTCAGAACGAGGGATGCCTCCTTCATCCCAACCCTCTCTCTCTGGCCCTGACAACTTGGTACCTGATGACATAGAATTGCGTTCTCATATATTTCTTGCTTCTAGAAAACCTTCCACAAGAAAATATTACTGTTTAAAGTGGAAACGGTTCTCTGTAGTGTTGAGTTAGGTTGCTCAACCATACTTCATGCTTCCTACCTATCCTTATGAAATACTCCCCCATCTTTCAGATTCTGTACTGAAAACTCAGAGTACATTTGAGTGCCATCACTGCTTTCATGCTAAAATAGATACTAAGCTAATTTCAGTTAATCCCATGATGGTTGGTTTCATAAAACGTTTATTTAATACCAAACCTCCTATCAAACCACCTCTGGTGGTGCGGGATCTAAATGTTGTCCTTGCTGCTCTTATGAAACCTCCATTTGAACCACTTTATTCCTGATCTCTGAAGTTCCTCACATTTAAAGTAGTGTTCTTAATAGCTCTTACTTCTGCCAGAAGAGTCGGTGAACTTCAAGCCCTTGTAGCAGATCCACCGTATACCAAGTTCTACCACAACAGGGTTGTACTCCAAACCCACCCCAAATTCCTCCTAAAGGTGGTTTTGGAGTTCCCATGTCAACCAGTCCATTGTACTACCTGTCTTGGTTCCTAAGCCACATTCTCATCCTGGAGAATCAGCACTACATACCTTTACACTGTAAGCGTGCTCTAGCATACTATCTGAACTGAACAAAACCTCATCAAAAATCCTTCCAGCTTTTTGGATGCTTTGATCCTAATAGGTTGTGAATTCCCATCAAGCATACAACTTCTACTTGGTTGGCTGAATGTATCTTTTATACGTTTACTCGGGCTGGGCTTCATGGCCGGTTCACTGCTCATAATGTGAGAGCCATGGCAGCCTCGGCCAATTTCTGCTCTGCTTTAATTCAAGATATTTGCAGTGCACCTATATGGTCTTTTTTTTTTTTTTTTATCCACACTTTCACTGCTCACTACTGTCTGGAGCAGTATTCCAGGTGGGATAGCTGGTTTGGATGAGCAGTCTTGCAAAATCATTTTACAATTTAAAATCCAGCTCCACCCTCTACTACTACTACTTAACACTTTTAAAGCGCTACAAGGGTTACGCAGCGCTGAACAGTTTAACAAAGGACGACAGTCCCTGCTCAAAGGAGCTTACAATCTAATGGACAAAAATGTGCAGTCAAACAAATTGGGGCAGTCTAGATTTCCTGAATAGAGGTATAATGGTTAGGTGCTGAAGGCGACATTGAAGAGGTGGGCTTTGAGCACGGATTTGAAGATGGGCAGGGAGGGGGCTTGGCATATGGGCTCAGGAAGTTTATTCTAAGCATAGGGAGAGGTGAGGCAGAAAGGGCGGAGCCTGGAATTGGCAGTGGTGGAGAAGGGTACAGAGAGGAGGGATTTGTCCTGTGAGCGGAGGTTTCGGGTAGGAGTGTAAGAGGAGATAAGGGTTGAGAGGTAATTAGGGGCTGCAGATTGAGTGCATTTGTAGGTTAGTAGGAGAATCTTGAACTGTATGCGGTACCTGATCGGAAGCCAGTGAAGTGACTTGAGGAGAGGGGTGATATGAGCATATCGGTCCAGGCGGAAGATAAGACGTGCAGCAGAGTTCTGAACGGATTGAAGGGGGGATAGATGGCTAAGTGGGAGACCAGCGAGGAGTAGGTTACAGTAATCAAGGCGAGAGGTAATGAGAGAGTGGACGAGAGTTCGGGTGGTGTGCTCAGAGAGGAAAGGGCGAATTTTGCTGATGTTATAGAGAAAGCCAAGACCTGTCGCTTCTATCTGCTGGATATGCGCAGAGAAGGAGAGGGAGGAGTCGAAGATGACTCCGAGGTTGCAGGCAGATGAGGCTGGGAGCTCCGCCAGAGACAGAGTTCTAGACAGAACTACAACTACCCCGTCAGAACCGCGTTCTGAGTCCCCCATTGCCTTCGGAGAGGCGGAATACCCCTCCAGACAAGCTCAACATCCCAAGAAACGGTACACGGAGCTAACCGACGGAGCCCGAGAGACCAAAATTTCAGAGACCAGGAACCACGTGGAATTCCTGGCAGGACTGCTTCGTCGAGACCACGATCTAATCCCCAACGGAGAGGCGGAATACCTCCTCCAGGCAGGATTAATATTTCCAAAAATAGTGACCGGGACTTACAGGAATCCCGGGAGCCTAGGAACCGCGCGAAAACTGACCTCCTTTGCTGGGGCCATACCTGGGAGACCCGAACATGAGCCGGAGCAACTCCTAGCGCCGCGTTGCCCTTAAAGCGAGGGCTGACCGAACACTACCTCGCCTGACCCAGACAGCCCGCCGTTGCCCAGAGTGCCAGGGAAGAGCTGATGTGGTATTGGTGACGATGTACAGGACGACGATCACACACACCATCCAAGAGGCGAACGAAGTCGGACTGTAGAAAACACCACGAGGCCGAATGAACGCTGCCCACGAACGACCCCATCGGTCAGCGGACACCGACCCGCCACCGGGACCTTAAAGGGAATTGCTGCTGTTGAGGACAGAACGACCATCTCTAATGCTGGCCAGGCCTCGCGCCGAGTGACGTTCCATCTATCACTACACCACCCCAGGCTCAGCCCAGGCCTGGTGCTGCCTGATCATCTGAGCCGTGTTGAGAACAAAAAAAATCCAGCTCAATAACAGGATAACTGTTCCTGCCAAATTAAATACATCTGGCCCGTTATTTCCACCAGGCTCACGTCTTTTCTGTGAGCCTGGTAGCTAGTGAGTCCCATATGTGAGAATATTATACCTGCTTGCTGTCCTCAGAGAGCAAAGTTACATACTTGTAGCAGGTGTTCTCTGAGGACAGCAGGCATATATGGAGTGGAGGGGTGGCCTAGTGGTTAGAGCACCAGTCTTGCAATCCAGAGGTGGCCGGTTCAAACCCCACTGCTGCTTCTTGTGATCTTGGGCAAATCACTTAACCCTCCATTGCCTCAGGTACAAACTTAGATTGTGAGCCCTCCTGGGACAGAGAAATATCCAGTGTACCTGAATGTAAGCTCTGAAAACACATCTCTTCAACAGAGCCTACAAAAGTCACCCTCAATGAAACATATCATTCCGTAAACTACATAAGGCACCTACAACACCTCTCACACGACCTTACCTAACACCTTTTCCATCTGAATTCCTCTTTCACCTCAGCTTATGATTGACTGTTTTTGTTCTTTCAAATCATGTAACGACGTTTTCATTTCCATACTCTGTAAGCCACATTGAGCCTGCAAAAAGGTGGGAAAATGTGGGGTACAAATACAATAAATAAATAAATAACTCACCTTGAGCTACTACTGAAAAAGGTGTGAGCAAAATCTAAAAATAATAATAATAAAAAAAATATTCTTGCATCCCTCCCACCTCCCCTTGGAGTTGTCTTCTTAGCTTTAACAATATACTGCTGGTTCCATGCTCATGTGTTAGGCAGGAAGGCACCCACGCATTCATGGTGGGGCACTGCCTGAAAGATTTAAAGTGACACTGCGCTCTGTGGATAACATCACCCATATGTGAGAATATATGCCTGCTGTCCTCGGACAGCACCTGTACAGGTATGTTAGCTGTGAGTTTTTAAAATATATTTTTGACGTGTTGTAGAATCAAATTAGTCTGAACAAGGTGGCTTACGAAATTATTAGTATTTAAGTAGTATAGGCTTAAATGTGTAAGGTCAGTATTTTGGTGGCCCTGGAACTTTCCCATATTCACACTGTGCCCTTTACATGAAAAAGGTTGGAGACCACTGGTCTAGTGGCTATTGCATCAAAAATCCATTAGTACTGCTGCTGCCAGCTTCAAATTTCAGAAAAGGCTATTCTTATCTACAGCATAGTTTTCAATGTGCTCATTCTCTGAATAATACGACGTTATCATTCACCACTGATTTGATAAATCTAAATGGACCTCAGCAGTGTTGCAATTTGGCTATAAATTTTGCTGCTTCAGTTTTAGAGCCGAAGGTCCGGTAACTTGACCCCTCCCTCCTTCCTATCCCTTGTCAACTTATGATAACCAATACGCGCCCGCCGATGACCCCATATAAAGGAAGAAATTACTCCCTGGAATGCACTTTCATCCCTACTCTTGATCCATAAAGGCATCATCTGAAGCGGGTACAAAACCTTGGGAAAGAGTACCATTTTCACCAATGCCACTCTGCCTAGGAAAGATATAGGATAATCCCTCCACCTGCCACACAGTTTTCGAATAGCCTCCAGCCTATCACTGACGTGTTTTCTATACATTAAATTGAAATCCAGGTTTAAATATACTCCCAGGTACTTTAAGGTTCCTGTAGACCACGCCAGGGGAAAGTTCGAAAGCTGCCTGCATACACAATCTGAGGATAACGCCATCGCCTCTGATTTTTCAAAGTTGATCTGGAGTCCCGGTAAAGACTCGCATTGCTTTATTAAATCAATAAGTAGAGGAAGGCCCAAAAAGATGAGCATATCATCTGCAAAGAGGTTGACCTTATAATCTTGCTTCCCCACTCGGATCCCCTTTAGTGCTGTTAACTGCCGGATTTTGCAGGCGAGTGGCTCTAAAGCTAGAACAAAGAGCATGGGTGAGAGAGGGCAACCCTGTCTGGTCCCCTTTCCAGGGCAAATGATTGAGACAATATTCCATTAATCAAAATCTGGGCTGTTGGTCTGCTATAGAGAGTACGCACTCCGGATAGGAATTCCCCAAAGATGCCAAACTGCGGTAGGATCCAAAACAAGTGGTCCCACAGTATTTTATCAAACGCTTTCTCCGCGTCTAAGCTTGCAATAATAGCATCTCCAGGTTTCCTCCCCGTATTCTTTATGGCACTCAGTGTCCTCAGAATGTTTGTGGATGTATATCTACCGGGAACAAAACCAGTTTGATCACTATGAATCAATGAGGGAAGAACTCTTCCCAGCCTAGTAGCCAGGATACTAGCAAACATCTTGATGTCTTGATTTAATAGAGAAAAGCACCACAATTATCATTGGTCCCAGTAAATACAGATTTCTGTATTAAAAACATTTTTTTCTTTAACTTTTCAAATACCCTTTTTCAAGTGCATGTGCATAAATTGGTTAGGGGATCACTTTCCAACAAGACTGTTTTAGCTATCGCTGTATCAAGGAATTCTCCTAAAAAAAGGAACATTACAATATTCTCAAATCTATAATATAAAGCTAGTACTACTACCTTAGTCAACCATACCCATCATCTTGCCATTATGTCTTAGCAAACATGGTGTTATCTTAGCAATTGATATCATAATACTCAATCACCTTATAACTCGCAGCCAAACACAGAGCTTCCTGGAATTCAAATCTGTGTCATCCATCCCAGCTCTACGTTTAGCCCAAGTGGAGAGACTGAATTCAATTGAAATATCTATACTGTGAGTATAGATTACATTTTAAAGAACAGAGGGGCTGCTGCATAAATGTTGCTGTTAAATATGGCAGCCATGGGTGAACTTACCGAGTTATAGTGACTGATGCACAAAGGGGATGGCATGCAAATGAGATGCACAAAAATTTAAAGTTGACCTTTGTGCTTCGGCCCCTGGGGATGGGGGAGAGTTCCTGTATTCACAAAAACAAAACTTCAGAGCTCCTGTGGTGGTGGGGAGACCTGCATTGCCAGTTTGGATGGTGGCAGGGTCTGGGTATGTGAAGCTGACCAAAAGTTAGCAGAGCGCTGGAAGGATGACTCCCTGCACCAGGCCAGATGGTGATCGGGAGGCAGAGGCTGAAGGGAGAACAGAACTAGACGGGGGGTCAGTCCCGGAGTTGCCAGTGTGGATGAGGAGGGCTCCTCTCGGATAGCTCCTGACCTGCCATAAAATCTAGTATGTTAAAATTAGGCACTCCTTTTTTTGTAGCAAATCGCTTGGACCAGATTGTATACATCTCAGAGTACTGATAGAATTGAAAAATGAACTTACAGAGCTGTTAGAAATATGTAACTTATTTTTAAAGTTGCATGTGGTGCCTGAAGATTGGAGGGTGGCTGATGGTTCCAGGGGTGATCTGAAGACCAGTGAGCTTGACGTCGGTGCCTGGCAAAATGGTAGAGACTAATATAAAGAATAAAATTACAGAGCATTTATATAAGCATGGATTAATGAGACAAAGCCAACATGGATTTAGTCAAGGGAAATCTTGCCTCACCAATCTGCTGCATTTCTTTTAACGGGTGAATAAGCATGTGGATAAAGGTGAGCCGGTCGATATTGTGTGTGGATTTTCAAAAGGCATTTGACAAGTACCTCATGAGACTCCTGAGGAAATTTAAGTCATAGGATAGGAGACAGTGTCCTATTGATGCACCTTCAGACTGTCCCAGTATGGCAATGCTTATGTTCTTATGAAATGCTCATTGTAATACATTTTGCATGGGATTCTTGGTAGTTGCTAAAGCACACAGTTAAAGGCACAAAAAACCTCTTTGGAGCTGGTCAAAAGCAAATTTTATGTAGCATCTAATGCACAAAACGGTCTAAAGCAAATGCAAGCACGGTAATCTTTGAATTCAGTTGAAATAGCCATCTCTGGGGCCGATGCACAGTCTCTGCACCCGGGCTAAATGTAGAGCTGGAATGGATGATACTAATTCCAAGAAGCTCTGTGGTTGGCTGAGAGTTATCAGGTAATTGAGTAATATGATATAAATTAAGACACCATGTTTGCTAAGAAGTGATGGCAAGATGATGAGGATGGCTGATTAAGGTGGTAGTTCTAGCTTTATATTATAGATTTTAGTGTATTGTTGAAATACAGCCTTTTAATATAATGTTCTTTTTTAGGGGAATTCTTTTGTATTTGAATACCACTGTCTTGCACAGGAAAATAGTTTGTTCTTTTAACAGCTTGGACTCTGTCAGTTTTCTTAGTTAAATGTGTTCAAACTTGTTGCCTACTTACTGGATTATCTGTCATTTAGGTTTATATGTTACTGTGGAAGCTACTTAATACATCAAGAATTTTATTACACTTTTTTGCTTTGCAGGCTCCTCTAAAGCTTTAAGTCCACATATTTATTTTTAGTTTGTATATTCTTTTCAGTATCTGGTTTTACAAAAAGCCTTTCAACTCCATTTCATTTCTGGGATCATTTATACTACTCAAGTTTATTTTGAGACCTTTCAGATTATTTTCACAGATATTTTGAATTTATATTCATCCATGTGAATTCACTATAATTCTCAGTTGGGGGGGGCATGTCTTTTATTTTTGTTTTTTTGTTTTAAAGAGCCACATAAAAGGCTGATCCGGTGGCTTATTGGTAAGCACTGCACATTGTTGTGTGGAGCAGCTGAGTTTGATAGCCAGGTTTGTTCCTCCAGACCAATTGGAGATGTATTGTCTACACTCCCTAAATGGAGACATTTTGGCTATCATGGAATGAAAATGGCAAGTGGCCAGACCCTAGGGTCTTGTCTTGGTTCCACAAGGAACTGTGGTTTGTGACCACTTGTGAACTTAAGTTGCAGTGGCTGGCTAGGTTAGGGAAGGGATGTAAAAATAGGATGAAAAAAATCCAGATGTAAATCAATTCATGAGGCTGTAGCACAGTTAAAGCCATTTCTAACTGAGGTGGAAACCCAGGGGATCAGCCAGGTCAAAGACGGACACAAATGGTATATAATCTTATATGCCTCAGCATCTCTTATTATTGGTCTTTTTTGTAGGTTGTGATACCTTTTAAACATAATTTTTTCTTCATGACCAGTATGGCAACTAAAACTACATTACAATATCAGTTCTATACATGCTTAATTTTGAAGAAAGGATAACTGCTTAATTGTTTTCTGAAGGTGATATTTTCATGGATTTATTGATTTTGCATCTGCCTTTTGGTTGCTGGGCAGTTGGTTCTCTCTAGTTTTAACCTTTTGTAGATCAGAAAGCAAATGGAAGTTGTTTTACAAGGCAGCATTCTAAGTTTGAGCCCAGTGTTTGGGAAGAAGCATGTTAGGTGAATACTATATATAAAGGTTTTATACATTTATATTAATCCTCCTAAAAATGAGCGAGTTCTAACATTAATACAAGACTTGTATATGGTTTCAAATATGATCATATGGGTTTTTTCTTTTTAGTTTATTCCCTGTTTTTTCCCTTTGTTTATTTTCCAAGATGTTTTGAATGATGCATATCACCGCAGAGGTGGAGAGCTGTATCTCTTGAGACATAACTTCATTGACATTTACCAGCAGGGTTCCCCTCAGCAGAAGTAGAAGTCTTCCTGCCCTGCCTGGAATAATTGACATGATTGGATAGGATAAACCATGGACTTGGCTATATAGTGTATGTTTTGAATACGTTTTGTAATGGAGTGATGTTGCACAAAACCTAAGTTCAAATACTCTCAACTCAACCAGCCTTCGTTCTTAAGCTGTTTAAATAACATGCTTATTCACTGATTGCTGAGTGTCTAAGCATTTCCTATTCCATTTCACATACTCTTAAGTTGCTCAGTTTAAAGTCTCCTAGCTTACCCAGTGACATGAGCTGCTGCTACTGGGCAATTTTAAAAAATATTTTTAGCGCTTCCAATTGGATAGAGATAGATTTAGCACTCTCTCTCATTTTTGAATTATGAAACTATTTCCTCGATCATCACTGTTACCAAGTTAGATCAGAAACTATATGGGGAAACTTTTATAAAATTATATAGTGTATTCAGTAGGAGAGTTGGCCTAATAATATACTGCCATAAGGGAGCCTGGTTTTAACCCTGGACTAGGCTTCAGTTTTTGGGCTGGCAGTTTCTGTGGAGGCAGTATTCCATGTTGGTAAGGAACGGAATCCCAGTCAGTGTACAACAGTTGTACTTGTGAGTAACAGTGAATAGATTCCAAGGTTTTGAACAGAGTTACTTTGTTTGGCCCATACTTGATGGCAGGATTATAGAAGGAAGGAGGTTACAGCAATAAAGATCTTGGGGGGAAAAATTTTTCTGGGAATAAGTTCATGGTGTTATAATCTTGTAGTTGAGGGATAAGGAAGGACAAACAGTTTGAACTGGAAGCCCAAAGGCACAACAGAAGTTGGTGGGCTGTGAAAATGTTCACTGGAATATATATTTTAATAATGCAATTTTCATGCACTTGAATCTTATCTGAGCAGCTTTCCAAATGAAATAAATCAGTATTGTGGAATTTAGAATAAAATAACATAAAATTGAGGGGTTTTAAACGTCATTGCATGCCTGAACTGTGACATACGTTCTATAATTTAACATTTTCTTTAACATTTCAAAGATGGTGCTTCACTTATTTATACATCAATAAAGGAAAATAAAAACATTGATATAGTATACAAATATATTGTCCAGAAATTGTATGGATTTCCTTTCAACATACCTGCTGTAGTGGTGGAAAAAGATGCAGTATTCATGTGAGTAATATCAACAAAGAGTATATGTGTTTTGTAGGTGATGAAATGTGAGAGGATTGTGATTAAGAGTTTATATGGGTGTGTTGGAGAGATTTATTTAGAAGATGTAATATGGAAAAGAAAATCTGAGGGGTGTGCCTCTACGTTCGGTATGAATAATTCATCTTCGGAGATGAAATAAAACAGTTCAAGGGTGGGGGTTTTATAGGTAGAAAATAAAAGCCAGAAGAAGGTACAAATAAAGGATTTGGTGTATACTATAAATATCACTCCACTGAGAAGGAGCATAAACTAAAACTGACAAGATTTTCACCATTCTTAGGGAAGTAATAGTAATGGAGGAGACATATGAACATAAGAGTAGCCATATTGGGTTAGACCAGTGGTCCATCTAGCTCACTATCCTGTTTTCCAAACACTTGGCCACTAAATACTTGGGAGAAACTCAAATCCTAGCAACACTCCATACTACAAATCCCAGGGTATGTTTATCCAGAAATAAGCTTGGATAATGGGTAGAGTTTCTAGACTATGGTTAGTTGCCTCAAACGTACAAATGTGCACTAAAATAAGGATAGTTTTGTATCTGTAAGAGAGCTGAAATTATAGACCAAATCAGAAGATATATGTATATGAGGATTTTATGGTTTAACTTGGGTGTGTAAATAAAAAGTGGTATATGAAGGTGGTATACAATATGAACAGTCAGACAATACAAAAGCCTTAATAGCAAGTCTACACAGAAACAATTATAATCATTTTAAGAGCCAGGGGAAATAGCTGCATAAATAACACAAAATATAAAATAACAAACAACTAAATGCCAGAACAAATACACATTTAGGAAAAGCATATATACAATCATTGAGTGAAAAACTTGAGGAGGGGGGTCCTTTACTAAAGTTTAGCTCGCGTTATCTGCAGCAGGGTCCATAGGAATAAAATAGGCCCTGCTGCAGATAACTCGAGCTAAGGTTTATAAAAGACCACCTGAGTGAGTAACAGGATTTAATTTGTGCACTAAAAACATAAGTTACGCTTGTACTTTAATTATACCATAATATCAGCACCTGAAAACTAAAAGCAATTTTGCATGGCTTCTAGAGGAGTCCTCACTGGAACGTGAATCATTAACATGTTCAAATTTAGCCAAGCCCAGTACTCAAACTAGTTTGTAAATCTAATGAGCGACCAATGATCTTTCAACAAATGTGATCAAATCTTTTAGCTTGACAAACCATCTGAATCAATGCTGTCTGAGCTTCCTGTCTACTTAAATGTTTACTGTTGGTGCAATTTGCCATAGTCCAAGCAAGGAATGACCAATCTGTAAAAATTAGATCCCTTTTTCTCCAGATATGGATGAAGAGACCTAATCATAAGCAGAAGAAATCAAAATTTAGTAGCTCATAAAATATGGGGACTAAAAAGATAAATAAGGATCAAATGTCTAAGACCCATTAGGGGCCGAGCATGAAAAATAAAAGGAAACTTGTGAACAGATGAAAACCTGAGTTGCTTCTGGGAATTGGCACTGTGTGACTGTGGCAAGACAAGAAACAAAACTTACATAAAAATAAACTTCCATAAGGTGAAGAGAAAAACCACCTTGATTCAAGGTCAGATGGCATGTGACCAGTGGTGTGCTGGAGCCGGTTGTTACATTTTTAAAGCTCTTGCGAGCCGGTTGTTCCTGCAGGCGAGCCGGCTCCCAGGGGCGGCGCAACATGGCGGTAATGGTTACTCTCCCTAGTACTGTGTTGTCAGCGGGGAGATCTGTCTGCCGGATGCACCCTCCCGCTCCCACGCACTTCCTGCTGCCAAGAAGGGGGCGGTTCTTCTAACTTGAGTCGTCGACGTCGCACGTTCCGTTTCTCCTCCCCCCTTGCTCTAAGTGTGTGATGCGAGCAGCCTGGCAGATCCGAAGGGCTGTTCTTCTCCGATCCGTAAGTCCGGACTGGGGGGGGGGGGGGGGCTTTTGATGTTGTTGCCTGCTGTCAGAAGTGATCTTTGCGCCTCCGTGTGTCCTGCTGCTGCCCTTGTACAGGAGGTGACGGCTCGGAAAAGGGAAGGGTTGGCTTTCCTTTCACATGCCTTGTGTTTGGTGGAAAAAAAAAAAAAAAGGAAAGCGCAGCTGCATGCTGGTGCCTAACTTTTTGGGGGACTGCTGAAAGGCACTAGCAGATTAAGGGAAGTGCCGGGGTTAGACCTGCTGGGGCCCACAGCTGAAATCTGACCCTCCCCATCCCTTTACAGCCCACTGGAAAGCTGTGTTTTCTTAAGCTTTAGGCAGGTTTGGGGGTCCCAGAGCAGTTGCCCGGTTTGTACCCCACTAGCACCGATCCTGCCTTTACGTTTACCTCCTTGGTAAGTTTTTGAAATTTTGGCATCTGAAGGGCAGATCGCCCGGGGTGGGCTGCAACATGTGCTGTGCCAGTCCCCCGGCACAGTATTTGCAAAACTAACTGGTGATGCGCACAGGTATTGTCAAGGGATGCTGCTCTATTTTTTTCACCATCAAAATCTGCAATCGGATGTTCCCGCTGGGTAGAAAGTTGAATTGAACTGTGATTTTTGTCAGATAACCTAAGGGGACACTTTTTTTTTTGTTATTATTTTATGTTGAAATTGTGTGTTTGAATGGAGACTCCGGAGGAAGCATTTCATTTGCATACATATGGCTGACATGATACTGTACAGGCTGTGCCGTGGACTTGGTGTTTTGTTTAGGTTTGATGTGGTACAGCACATTTCAAGGTGTTAATTTCTGCTTTTATCCTTTACTCTGCCTTGGACTTTTGCTTGTCTCTAGCACAAACGGGATAGCGGGTGGAAGGAAACATTGGAGAAATGCTGGAGAGGAGGCGGGTAGACGCTAGAGAGAGGTGGATGGAAGGAGAGATTGGCAGAAGATGCTGGAGAGGAGGCCATTGGCCATGTGAAAAGAGACATCAAGAGAAGATGCTGGAGAGGAGGCCAAGTGGAAGGGGAGATCAGGGGGGGACACTGGATATGCTGGAAAAGTAGATGGAGGATATACTGGCCACAGAAGAAGGTGGAAGGGGAGATCCTGGAAAAGTAAAGTAAAGAAATAAATGGAAAGGAAGCCCTGGAAACGGAGTTAAGAGGACAGATAGCAGCAGAATCGGATACTGGGCCATCATGATCAGAAAAACAAAGTCACCAAACAAAGGTAGAAAAAATCATTTTATTTTCATTATAGTGTTTGGAATATGTCCACTTTGAGAATCAGGTGCTCAACATTAAAAGTTTATATTTATTTACTTATTTATTGCATTTTATCCCACATTAAACATGAATTATTGGAACCTGGGATCATTTAATTTTTTTTTCCTGGAATAATGCACTGTTCCCCCCCCCCCAGGCTTTCTACCCGGCTATAGCCAGCTCTGCAATTTGGGGGGGGGGGGGGGGGCGCAGAGGTGGACCGGGGAGAGAGCCTGTTGTTAAACATTTACCAGCACACCACTGCATGTGACCAACCAGCTCCATGGAAAAAGGCTGAGGAGGTTCTGTGTGATGGTGGGAGGCGGGCCATGATGTGCATGTGTGGTGAGGCAGTTTTAAAAGCTTTTAGTATTAAATGTGAGATCTTTTTTGTATGAGTTCTGTTGATATCACCAATGCTGTGAGGACTTGCTATTTTACTTGTCCTTGGAGAATGTATGCTGCTAAAGCCAATTTGAGAAACCACCTTGAAAGAAAATATTACATTTATAACAAATCAACATTTTTGTTTTCAGAGATCTGATGTGGATTTTATCATAACTGTAATTTTTTTCTTTTAAGGTGGTTTGCCCACCTGCCACCATCACACAAACCCTCCTCAGCCTTTTCCCATGGAGCTGATTTGATCACATTCCATCTTACCTTGAATCAAGATGTTCTTTAGCATCAGCAGCAGATGAATCCAGAGACATGTGGGTTGTCCGCAGATGAATGCAGAGACATGTGGGTTGTCCATCAGCCAGCATGTGGAGCTAGAGATTACCGAACAGAAGTGGTACGTATTATGTCATTCTCCTGCCCAGTCAGTATTCTCTATCTCCAGCAGGTGGATGGATGTTTTCCTTCATGATCCTGGATTCATGGCTGCTGGCTCCTGTGCTGTCCCAAGCTCAGTGTAGCCCGGGGTGTATGGCTTTTCAGTGCCGACTTTAGGGGGTATACCTGGTCACCCCAGTTCCCTTCCCTACCCTCTTACCTACTCTTGCCTTGTTCTTTCTCTTCCTTCATGTTAAATAAAATCAGGACCTTGTGAGACAGGTTCTAGGCAGAGTTTGTGGAGGTGAGCAGCGCTAGACCTACAACTCTTGACCAAAGGATTGGGTGAGTGTGCCTTCTTTTTTTGATTAAAGGAAAAAAAAATCTGCTTTCCCGTAGATCTCATCAAACGCTGCTCCCGTCGCAGTAAGTGGAGAACAGCTTTGGGGCAGTGTCTAGCATGTGGCACCAGGAACCTGATAGGGGAAGAGACCGGTGGGGTAGAAATTTCAGCTGTTTCCCACATGGGGAAGGCACATGGTCTGTAGAATTAGCTGACCCAGCGGCCATTTTGCAGTACAAATTTGGTAACATGCTCCCAGCTGTTTCTGCTTCGGAGATTTCTCTGCGAGCATGCAGCCCCCCAGCAGACCCGTTTGGATGCACTGTGGGGGAAGGGGGAGGGCCAGCTGATGCATTTTCACCCGATTTTTATTTTGCTTTTACGCAAAGCTTACCTGTTAAGACATCGGGTCAGGGGGCCAATGTAACTCAATCCTATAGTTCCTCAGCTCAGCCTTCCAGGGATCTGGCTCCTATGTGTTGTCGGTGTACATCCATTTCTGACGGGGAGTCTCTGGCTCCTCAGTCTTCTCCGTTGTCAGAGGGAGGGATCTCTGGGGCAACCATTTCTCAAGCGCAGCTGGATTTGGAGGAGGTGGATATCTGAACAGAGGAGATGGATGATCCCACTGCGGTCCGTGTTTTTAATAGGGAGGAACTTTTAATAGGGAGGTCTACAAAATCTTGAATGGTGTAGAATGAGTAGAATTGAATTTTTTTTTGTTTACTCTTTCAAAATGTACAAAGACTAGAGGACATTCAATGAAGTTACATGGAAATACTTTAAAACAAATAGGAGGAAATATTTTTTCACTCAATAAATAGTTAAGCACTGGAATTTGTTGCCGGAAGATGTGGTAACAGATGTTAGCATATCTGGGTTTAAAAAAATGTTTGCATGAATTCCTGGAGGAAAAGTCTATAGTCTGCTATTGAGATAGTCATGGGGAAGCCATTGCTTGCTTCCCCTGGGAGTGGTAGCATGGAATGTTGCTACTGTTTGGGTTTCTGCCAGGTACTTGTGACCTTGGTTGGCCAATGTTGGAAACAAGATCCTGGGCAAAATGGACCATTGGTCTGACCCAGTATGGCTGTTATGTTCATCTAGGTTGTCTGTCTGTACTAGTGAAGCAAGTAATATTGAGTGCTTTAGATCAGTAGTTCTCAACCCAGTTCTCAGGTCATACTCAGCCAGGTTTTCAGAATAGCCACTGAGCAGAGATGAAAAAACGGACATAGTACATACAAATATCTCATTACCACTTGTGAATGCATCAAAGTAGTTTACAACATTAGTAAACTAAGCGTAAGGAAAGGAACACCAGACATACTGACAGGACAGGGGAAACCAGAGAAAAATCAGAGAAGGGTTGAGGAGGAGTGCAGAGTGGAACTCAAAACAGCAGGTATAGATTCCAAAGAACCAGTCATTGTGCTAGAGGCCTGCACAAACAGATGTGTTTTCAAAACTGGCTAGGAATTTAAGATAGGAGGAGCCCAGCACAGAGTGATTGAAGGAGCTGATTCCACAAGGTCGCTCAGCTGACCCTGCCACAGTGCAGCTTACTATTTCCTGGTTGTTCAAGGTCTCTTCCTGGCTCAAAGCAAATTACCTTTTCCTTAACCCTTTGAAAAGCGAAGCTATTTTCTTTTCTCTCTCCATCTTCTCTGACACCGCCTCCAATTCTTGACAGCCACCCACTCCCATATCACAACACTATCAAGTTTTAGTGTTAAATTTTTGACTCTCATCTCTCCTTCAAACCTCAAATTGACTCTGTTGTCCATTCCTTTCTTTGCTTTTTAACATATTCCCCCTCTTTGCCCTTTTCTTGACTCATCTCTTCTGAGTACACTACTATATTTGTTGTTTTCCACATAGAATATTGTAACTCTCTCTTTGCAGGCCTCCCCATCTATTCCTGAAGTGTCTCCAACTTGTTTAGTTGACCGCTGTCAAAGTTCTTCACTCAGTACATTGCTTTGACCACGTTACTCCCTGACTTCACACTGAACACTGGCTTCCTGTCTCTTCTTGTATAAAGCTGAAGCAACTTTATCTTGTTTTCAAGTCCCGTCTTCCTTCTGTCACTCAATCTTTCTTTTCCTACTCATACGCCTTCCCACTCTCTCTCTCTCTCCTTCATCTGGTAACCTTATCTATTCCTGCTGTTCCCTCTTTTCACTTCTCCATTTCAAGCAATGCTAGTTTCAGTTTCCTAGGGCCATCTCTCTGGAATTCTCTTCCTCCTCATATCTGCTTAGAACCCTCTTATCTTAAGTTCAAGTCTTAAAACTTTTCTATTTTCTGAAGCATTTGCTACTACAGCTTACTCGTCCTTTCCCTCCCTTTTGTGTCTGTTAACCCACTATAGTTGTTTTAGAGTTGTAAACCGCATAAGTGCTTTTATAGACAAATTCGGTATAGCAAGTACCAAGAATAAATAAGGTGGAGCCAACAAAGAAAAATGCAAATTGCTTGGTGGACTGAGCACATCACGTGTGAATGGTAAGGTCAGATGTTAGGCCTGAGAGGATGAAGAGGTTGAGCATCGACATAATGGGGAGATAAGAGAATGCAAGTAAGCAATAGCATTTTGTGAGCCATGATTAGCGCTTTGAAACAAATTCTATAAACAACTGGAAGCCTGTGGTGAACTAAAAGTAGTGTTACATGATCATATTTTCTTTCATGAGAGAGGAGGCAAACTGCAGGATTCTGGATAGACTGCAGGTGTTTTAGAAGGGTTCTGCTATGACTAGTATAGACTATGTTGTAATAGTCTAAACAAGATATAACAGTGCATATAGGAGTGAGCTGCAGTCAAAATCATCAAAATAACTACGTGTTGCTTTGCACTGCTTGAGTGCCAAGAATTGGATCTCACAACAGAGGATTCCTGAAGGTCGAAGGACAATTGATGTGTGCACCCCTCCACCAAAGTTATTGGCTGACCCAAAAGAATGAAAGTAATGGTAGAATCTGGAAGATGGTTTGAGATCCAGGATGTTGCAGTCTTTGAAGGGTTTAAAACTAGGTGGTGATGGATTTAGTGAAGGGAAATCTTGCATCACCAATCTATTACATTTCTTTGAAGGGGTGAATAAATGTGTGGATAAAGGTCAGCTGGTCGATATTGTGTATCTGGATTTTCAAAAGGCATTTCACAGAGTACCTCATGAAAGACTCCAGAAGAAATGGGAGAGTCGTGGGATAGGAGGTAGTGTCCTATTGTGGATTAAAAACTGGTTAAAGAATAGAAAACAGAGTAGGGTTAAATAAATGATCAGTATTCTCAATGGAGAAGGGTAGATAGTGGGGTTCCCCAGGGGTTTGTGCTAGGACCACTGCTTTTTAACATATTTAGCAATGATCTAGAGATGGGAGTAACTAGTGAGGTAATTAAATTTGCTGACAACACTAAATTATTCAAGGTTGTTAAATCGCAAGAGGATTGTGAAAAATTACAAGAGGACCTTACAAGACTGGGAGATTGGGCATCTAAATGGCAGATGATGCTTAATGTGAGCAAGTGCAAAGTGATGCATGTGGGAAAGAGGAACCCGAACTATAGCTATGTAATGCAAGGTTCCACGTTAGGAGTCACCGACCAAGAAAGGGATCTCGGCGTTGTTGATACATTGAAACCCTCTGCTCAGTGTGCTGCGACGGATAAGAAAGCAAATAGAATGTTAGGTATTATTAAGAAAGGAATGGAAAACAAAAATGAGGATGTTATAATGCCTTTGTATCCATCCATGGTGTGACTGCACTTCAAATATTGTGTTCAATTCTGGTCGCCGCATCTCAAAGATATAGTGGAATTAGAAAAGGTACAGAGAAGCGCGATGAAAACGATAAAGGGGCTGGGATGACTTCCCTATGAGGAAAGGCTGAAGCATCTAGGGCTCTTCAGCTTGGAGAAAAGGCTGAGGAGAGATCTGACAAAAGGTCTATAAAATGAGTGGAGTGGAATGGGTAGATTTGAATTGTTTACTCTTTCCAAAAACACTAGGACTAGGGGGCATGCAATGAAGCTACAAAGTAGTACATTTAATACGAATCGGAGAAAAAGTTCCTTCACTAAATGTGTAATTAAACTTTGGAATTCGTTTCCAGAGAATGTAGTAAAGGCGGTTAGTGGGGTTTAAAAAAGGTCTGGACGGCTTCCTAAAGGAAAAGTCCATAGACCATTATTAATTTGACGGTGAAAATCCACTGCTTATTTCTGGGATAAGCAGCATAAAATGTATTGAACTTTTTTGGGATCTTGCCAGGTATTTGTGACCTGGATTGGCCACTGTTGGAAACAGGATGCTGGGCTTGATGGACCTTTGGTCTTTCCCAGTGTGGCAATACTTATATACTTAAGACTCTGCACAGAGTGCAAATTAGGAGCAAATGGATCACAGTATGAAGAAGATAATTAGCATAGCAATAAATGCCAACATCAAAATTTACAATGAATGCTAATAAAGGGCTCAAAATTATTAATGGGAGAGACTTAGGGGAGGAGTGAGTAGAAACAATAAATGAGTGATGAGAAAGGAAGGAAGCAAACCACTTGTGCATAGTTCCCATTAGACCAGTAGCCAGTCTAGCCAAGAGAAGTTTGTGATCCACCAGGTCAAATGAGATCCAGAGAAATGGCTAATAACACACTTCTCTTACTAAGACTGTGATGCAGCTCAGTGAGCAACACTGTTAAATCTGTGTGCTAGGACCCAGCAGGAAGCCTGACTGACACAGGTGTAATACATGGTTGTAGTCAGCATATTGCACCATATTCATGGTGTCTATCCTGAAAACCTGATTGGCTTAGTGTGTCCCAAAAGCTGAGTTGAGAGCATCTACATGAGAGCATGTAGCAGAGATAGTGATGAAGATATATCGTAGTGTATTTTTAAAATAAAAAATTGTGGTTTTCTGTACGTTTTGCAGTCCAGCAGGATGGGATAACGAAAAGAAGATAGGAATTTTACATGAAAACTTTCAGACTTTAAAAGCAGATGACAGTTTTGAAGAAATCATAAGAAAACCACCTGTTAGAAAGGTAACTTGATTTTTCTATTAATGCTTCAGAAGAAATGTATGTAATTTTGTTAATTTACTGAAGGCAAATTATGTAGCATGTTAATCCAGTGATAATCTAAGCGTTTATGTTATTTTGATTTGCAGCGCATGATAAATTTGTGACTTGGAATTGATTTTCTTATTGACCTGGATTGATTTTTATATAACATAAATGCTTTACTGAGTGAGACACAAGGTTCATCAGGCCCAGCATCCTGTCTGACAGAAGCCACTCCAGATCCCAAACCATGCTCATATCAGGGATAAGCAGTGGTTTTCTCAAATGTACATGACTCTTAATAGTTTTTGGACTTTCCACTCAGTACAAAATGAAATCTATCAAAAATATATATTTAAAACCAGTCATCAAAAGGCAGAGAATATAAATTGGCTGTTGTGTGTTGAGGACTTTTATTAAATTATCAATTAATCATGAGATGTATTAAAAAGAAATTGTATGATCAAAGCCCAGTTCACCTAGAGTTAATGGAATATGTTTGACTTCCAAATAAATCGTTGCTTACCAAATCTTCCATTTTCTTTTTAGTTTTCTTTTGATCTTGTATTTTGTTGCTAAAAGAAACTGTCCATCTTTTTATGATAATCCTTAAGATATTTGTATTGGCTAAAAGAATGTTTGCTCAACTATTTAACTTTCTAATCCAAAAGGTTAACAACTTCCTCACAAGGTTTGTTATTAAGGCAGTTAGAACATTGTGGTTCCCTGTCTAAAGGACAGCATTTTTTTTTTGTTTTTTTGTTTTTTTAATCAAGGCCAGCATAGTGGGAACTAAATCTATTTTACAGAATTGGTGTTCACCTCACCTGCCTACATTTTGGTATTGGTGCAATACTTTCCATGTTTTGATTGAGTGGGAGGCCAGAGATGCTTGTGTTATCGTGAAACATAAAAAGTAGTTCTGCATGATTTGGGAAACATACAGAGTCTTTCTCCACGGGTCCACAGTATAATTATCAACAAATTGCAACTTTGATTCTGGCTGAATTGTGTGGTATTTTCTTTTAAGCACTATTGATCGGGGAGGAGGAATAGGGGTTAGAATGGGGGGAGGGCATGGGATTGCTATGCACTGTTTGTTAATATTGCTTGGGATGTTTGGTGGAAGGGAGACAGAAGAACATAAGAATAGCCATACTGGGTCATGGACTGCTGAAATCACCACAGAGGTGAAGGTAGCGTTGGATGCAGCTTTAGATGCTCAGCTTTGGCAACTGTTTGACTGTGTGGAGGAGTCCCATGAATGTCTAGCCTTAGTCTGGAATTAGATGGGGGCCTACAATTCATGTCTGCTTTGGAGGACCATACATGCTTCCTTGCTAAGGAGCATGAACACTTAAAGGAGATGGTATAAGACTTGGAAAATAAACTGGATGATATGGAGAGCAGCTCAAAATGCAATACTTTGCATCTAGTTGGACTGCCAGAGACGTTGATAAAGTGGGAGTTGCCCAGTTTCCTGGAGTCCTGGCTTCTTGCTACTCTGAACCTGGGATCGCAACGTCAGCATTTCTGCATGGAACGTGCACGTTGTCTGGGCCCTGTGTGCACCACACCAGCGAAACCTCGGGCTTTCATCTTGAAAGTGCTCAACTATGCTGATAAGCAGCTAATACTACAAATCTTGTGGAGAGGACAGAGACTAATTTAAATCATGAAGTGCTCTGCTTTCCGGATTATTCGCTGGTGGTACAGCACCGGCGAAAGGGTTTTGCTCCATTCTGTACCCAGCTTCATCAGGCACAGGTGTGTTTCGCCTTTCTCTTCTCAGCACAGCTAAAAATCATTCATGACAGCCAGACTCACTTTTTTGAAATGCTGGATGCCGCCCATAAGTTCATGGATACTCTACCGCAATCTTCAACTCAGCCGACTTCATCTCAGTTGCGACCGAAGCATGAGTGATGGGGTCTGTGGGCAATGCCTGATTTGGGAGTTCTACTGGAAGATTCAAAGACTGTGAAGTAGCTGTTGGAGTGTTCCCTGCACATATATAGATATGCTGCTTAGGTTGAGTTATGTTAAATTGAGATTTTGCTTTTGGACAACTGAGAACCTGTTTTGGGCTGGGACCTTTCTCATGTTGAGTGAGGAGTGTAACAGAATATACGAGTAGAGCACGGAGAGGAAATATAGAGGACAATACAGTTTTATTGTTCCTCTGCTTATTGCTTCATCAGACGTTACCATGTGGCACATTGTTCCATGTGTATTCATTTTTACCTGGTTTAATTTGTATAGACTATATAATAATGTTGATAACGCCCAATGAATTAACACAAGCGGGTGAAAAAAAATCTGTTTTATAAGTGTCAACTTTAAAAATATGGAAATAAGAGGGGGGTAAGCTCCTAGCTAGGTTAATTGCTCATAAGGTCAGGCCAAAGAGTTCTGCTTCAAACAGAATGGGTTAAGCCTTTTCACTGAGAACGTAGCAATTTTGTAAATTATTTCAAGAATATTATAAATAGCTTTATTCAGCCCAGCATCCTGTTTCCAACAGTGGCTAATCCAGGTCATAAATACCTGGCAAGATCCCAAAAAAGTACAAAACATTTTATACTGCTTATCCCAGAAACAGTGGATTTTCTCCAAGTTCATTTAATAACGGTCTGTGGATTTTTCCTTTAGGAAGCCATCTACCTTTTTTAAACTCCGCTAAGCTAACCGCTTTACCACATTCTCTGACAACGTATTCCAGAGTTTAATTACACATTGAGTGAAGAAACATTTTCTCTGATTTTTTTTAAATTTTACTACATTGTAGCTTCATCGCATGCCCACTAGTCCTAGTATTTTTGGAAAGTGTAAACAGACGCTTCATATCTACCCGTTCAACTCCACTCATTATTTTATAGACCTCTATCATATCTCCCCTCAGCTGCCTTTTCTGCAAGCTGAAGTGCCCTAGCCGCTTTAGCCTTTCCTCATAGGGAAGTCGTCCCATCCCCTTTATCATTTTAATCGCCCTTCTCTGCACCTTTTCTAATTCCAATATATCTTTTTTGAGATACGGCGACCAGAATTGAACACAGTATTCGAGGTATGGTCGCACCATGGAACGATTCAAAGGCATTATAACATCCTCATTTTTGTTTTCCATTCCTTTCAACGTATTAACGACGACGACACCTAGATCCCTTTCTTGGTCCGTGACTCCTAACGTGGAACCTTGCATGACATAGCTATAATTCGGGTTGCTCTTTTCCACATGCATCATGTTGCATTTGCTCACATTAAACGTCATCTGCCATTTAGACGCCCAGTCTCCCAGTCTCGTAAGGTCCGCTTGTAATTTTTCACAATCCTCCCGCAAACCTGTTATTCTCAAAGGCATAGGCTTCCACCATCTTCCTGCCACTGGGATCTTCAGTGGCAGTCTGGCAAGACTGCTGCTGAAGGTCTTTATGGTCATCTTGGGACTGGAGCCAGTATAAGCAGGAGCAATTTAAAGTTGTTACTGCCTATACCGGCCTCAATTTCAAGATGGCCATCGTGACCTTCAGCAGCAGTTTAATGAGACTGTCACTTATGGTCTTGACAGCTATTTGGGTGGTGGACATGGCTGGGGAGAGAGTGACTGTGAATCGCTCTTGCCCGTTTAGGCCACTAGACCACCAGGGCACCTAAGGTAGACCCAGGGGAGGGGGGAGGGAGCTGGCTGACTGGGTGGCTCCAGGAGAGGAAATGTGGGGCCTTGCCGGTTTCATTTTCAGCTTCTGTTTATCCTGAAACTGAGTGGCCAATTTCGGTCCTGGATTCTGTTTCAGCAGAAACTCAGTTGGGCTTTGACATCAACATTGTGGTTCAAAAAGAGCCTTCATTATCTGGGCTAGAACAATGCTCCTGTGATCTGAAGGAGGCTTTTTTTTCTTCCGTTTTTGAGTATCATTTTTTTCTTGTTGCACACATTTTGTAAGTATAGTGGCCTGCTTTTAGTTTT
Organism: Microcaecilia unicolor; assembly: GCF_901765095.1. Classification (NCBI taxonomy): domain Eukaryota; kingdom Metazoa; phylum Chordata; class Amphibia; order Gymnophiona; family Siphonopidae; genus Microcaecilia; species Microcaecilia unicolor. The sequence goes on along the minus strand of NC_044031.1, from coordinate 262,853,475 downwards.
TAAATAGAGAATGTCACTAGTAACATCGTATCGACCTATATCGCTTATTAACCATGAAGCAAAACTATTCGCAAAAAGTTTAGCAAATAGACTAGGCCGTGTTCTACCAAAAATAATCCATGAAGCTCAAGTTGGCTTCGTGCAGGGCAGGTCGGTTGCCAAGAACCTCAGACGAATTTTGACATCATTGGAATATTTAGAGCACACTAATGAACAAGCTTTAATGATTAGTTTCGACGCTGAAAAGGCGTTCGATAGAGTGGAATGGTCTTTCTTATATGAGGTGATGGAGGGGTATGGTATAAAAGGAGAGTTTGTACAGGCAATTAAAGCTTTATACGCAGCCCCTCTAGCGCAGGCAATGGTCAATGGGAATGTATCTGAGGCAATTCATATAGGCAGGGGAACGAGACAAGGTTGCCCGTTATCGCCCTTACTTTTTGCATTATATTTGGACCCTCTAATTAGGGATATTCAAGACTGCCCAGCAGTGCCTGGAGTGGACATACAACATCAGAGGTTCAAATTGGCTGCATTTGCAGATGATTTGCTAATTATTTTAAAGAACCCAAGAGAAGCGCTGGGTAATGTATTAGAAATTTTTAGGGAGTTCGGAGATTACTCGGGATTCACGCTAAACCTTGACAAATCAGAGGCCTTAGCTATAAATGCAGACGCCCATAGTTTGTGGCCCATAGATTTCCCGTTAAAGTGGGCAACTAAATCTTTTAAATATTTAGGCATCCTATTACCGGTAAATACAAAAGACCTATATGATTTAAATGTTAGCAAACTCAAAGAGCAGACCATGCACCAGTTAAATTCTTGGCAGAACCTTACGATATCTTTGACAGGGAGGATATGTTTAACAAGGATGGTGATAATGCCGAGGTGGCTGTATGTTTTACAGGTTCTACCACTAAAACTCAAGCAAACTGACATAAAATACTTTTATAAAATTCTGAGAAAGTTCTGTTGGGCTGGGAAAAGGGCCAAACTTCAACAGAAATTCCTACTAGGAGGGTGGAGACCAGGGGGAATGGGGATTCCAAATATTAAATACTACAATATGTCTTGCTTGCTACGACAGGTTAGAGATTGGCTAATGAATACATCGGCTCATACACCACTTGAGTATGAGACGGTGTACTTTGCCCCATATAATTACATAACGTTATTACACACTCAGAATAAAATACTCCCCCATAGATTTAAACATAGTGTTTTGCTCCAGCCTATCAGGGAAGCGTGGAGATATATAGGGAAACTCCTGGGGGGAGACCCCTCTAACACCGAGTTACTAACTATTAGGGGCAACCCGATGTTTGTACCGGGGATAGAGAATCAAACCTTTGTCACATGGGAAAGAAATGGCATAGTAACCATGCAAGATATACTGGGGGCTGATGGGCATATCAAAGCAGTAACACAAATGCAAACTAATGCACAATGGAGGGATCACTTTGCGCATCGCCAACTCACACACTATGTGCGCACACTAAATACAGACGAGATTAAGAAGCAATTAGGTGAGAAAGTTAGAAAATTCTTCGAAGAAATAGCCGAAGAGGTTCCGTCGATCTCCAGCATACATTTGAAATTGTGGGGACTGATGCCTGGGAGAGAGTTTAGCCAACTTCGTCAGAAATGGGAAACAGATATAGGCAGAGCATTGACAGGATGGAATATTGTAAAACAAATACAGGATATACCCAGAATAGTAGGAGGGGCAAGCCTTCGGGAATGTGCGTTTCGTATACTGCATAGGGCTTATTTTACCAAAACACAACTATACAAATCGGGGGGCATCCATACCGCTACCTGCCTGAAATGTCAGAGGGCAGATAATACGCTATATCATGCGATATGGGTGTGCCCTTTAATAAAAAGATACTGGAGACACATAGCTGTATTTCTGTCTACAATTGTCAATTGTGATATAGCATTGAACCCCCTATGTTTAGTGTTAGATAAACATGACACCTTTCCCAGATTAAACAAAGACAAAATAATGCTGTGCCGCAAAGTATGTCTCATTGCCAAAAAATGCATAATGCAGCACTGGACCTCTGCACACCCTCCGACCTTCTGGCATTGGCGGAACCAGGTACACCAATTGCTTACTTGGGAAGCGAGAGAGGCAAAAGGGACATACAAGCGAAAAGAGCGCTTTCTAAAAATCTGGGGGTGTTATTTGGATGGGATGACTCACAGAGGGAGAAGTCGAATTCTTAACACTCTGTAATACTCTTGGGTATCAATTGTGATAACAGAAGACTCATTTATAGGTTAATAGGGGGGGAGGAGGATCTTTTGATCAAGATGTGATATTGGTTATATTATATAGCTGAGACCAAAGGATAACAAATGAAAACACATAAGACAATGGAGGTTGATATTATTATACTTTATTATGTAAATGATGTTATTCTTTTTCTTATGTCAATAATTTCACAATAATATATCAGCTTATTGGAGGGGAGGAATGGGGAGGGGGGGAAATTATTACAAAAATATTGTTGATGTTATACTTTGTGATGTATATGTACTAATTTTGGTGTTTGTATAACGGTCTGCTATTACGATAATACAATAAAAAAGTTGAAACATAAATAGAGAATGTCATGAGGACAAAGTTTATCCCCACCCCCATCCCCGCAACAATATGAAATCTCATTTGTACAAAAAACAAGTGATTCTTTTATTATTTGTTACATTTGCATCCCACATTTTCCCACCTATTTGTAGGCTCAAAGTGGCTTACATAATACTGGAGAGGTGTTTGCAGACTCCGGAGTAAACAAATACAAAGTGATGTAGTAGTAGGATAAGGTTCATATGGTAGGACCACATAAAGGAATCGTACAACGGAAGAGTTGTGTAATATCCATTACAAACTTTAGTGATGTTGTGTAGTGGAGGTCAGGTATTTATGTTGGATCGGTAGGGTAAGCCTTTTTAAACAGGTGAGTTTTTTTTTGTTTTTTTTTTTTAATCAAAAATGATGAAAATACTGCAGTGTGGAAGGCATGTGTTATCTGTGTGGATGATGAAAGATGCAGTTTCGTCATGTGCAAGAGGGGATGGGGATGGGGGTCAAAGCTGGTGGGGATGGGGACAAACTGTGTCCACGTGTCATTCTCTAGTTTTAACCCTCATTTCCACTAAAGTTTCCTACGTTGACTTTACCACTTGTTGATATGTGTATAGAAATCAACATTAGGTGGGATCAGCACTCCCATATCTCTCACACACTTTTGTGTGGTTGATAATGTAATCCCCCATCCAAACACAAATCCAGATTCAAAGAAGGATCACCATCCCTGTTCTCAAAGTTTCCATCTTTTCCATATTTACAATCAGTCCATTGATCCTAAACCAAATTATAATCCTTTCAAACTTCAAGTTATAGTAAGAGCACAAATCTCTCTTGGGTATAATCAATTACATTATTGGCATAGCTATAACATTCATATCCAAACGTCTTAATGACTTCCCCTAAAGACTATAAAAATATTAAATAATGGTGAGAGTGCTGATCCTTGAGGGACCCCCTATTTTACAATTGTTCTAATTACAAAAATCCCCCTATATGTCTACCCTAATCTTTCTGTCTCTCAAATTATGAAATCCACTTCAGTACTGTCCCACCTAACCCAATCGGAGCACACCACAGGATGAATCTATCATGCTGAAATAAATCAAATGCTGCTGAAAGACCCAATAAAACCAGTAGCACTTTATCACCCTTTATCAAATATTGTAAAATAGAATCTTTTACAACTACCCAAGCTGACTCTACTGCAGTGGTCTTCCCTAATTTTTAAGTGGGGACCACTTAGAATACAAATGAAGGAGAGCAATCAGATATCGTCCTGTGTAAGGCCCTGACTTCTGATTGATTGATTATTTATTTATTTATTTTAGAAACCTTATGTACCACCTAAAAACCTAGATGGTTTCCAGAATAACTTAATGTACCTAATACAATATCTAAAATAAGATAAATTGTACAAAAACACGAGACTTCACCCAAACCTTCAAGCAGAGAGATGAAATGAAGCAACAAAAGTTCATATTAAGTCTCAAGTATATGCAGCCACAAATAACTGCGTCTTCAGTAGCGTCTTAAATCGAGATATATTGCCACATAAACACAAATGTACCGCAGATACATTCCACAATTGTGTTCCAGCCACAGTAAAGGCAAACATTCTAGTTCTTGCATATCGTGTCTGCACTATTGGATCCAAAGGCAGTCACATGGCAGTACCAGAGCTGAGGGACCTCTTTGGGTGATATACTTTTAAGACTTGTCAAAGATAAAAAAGAGCATCTGAGTAAATAGTTTGATGAATAATAGTTTATACTTTATATTTGATTTGTTGAATCATCGGTAATCAGTGTAATTGTTTGAGAACTGGTGGTGCATGAGAGAATTTCATTACCTCTGTAATCAGTTGGGCTGCAATTTGCAGTGCCCTGAGCCTCTTGAGACGCTACATTGAGATACACAGGGCATTGCAGTAGTCCAACCTTGATAAAACTAAGCTTTGAACAACAAGGCTGAAGTCATTTATTTATTTACTTATATCCCACATTATCCCAAACACGTTTGAGCTCAGTGTGGCGTACAATAAACAGTATAGGATACATAACAAAGAATAATGCATAAGAAAGTAATTTGTTGTAAGAATCCAATTTTACAACACAATATCATAAACATACTGGGATAGCTATGGATGTTTAACATTTAGAAAATCTATTATGTATGAGAAATTGTACATGAAGCAAAGAGAAAGTTAATGGTAAATAGAGTAATAAATTCAGATAATAATTAATTGTTTGAGATATGGTTGTTAGGGTTTATTTGAATAGGAACAATTTGAGGATTTTGCAGAATCTAGTATATTCCTGTATATTTCTTAGTTTGGGTGGTAAGGAGTTCCACCACTTGTTTCCTAGGTAAGTGTAAGTCTGCAGAGTGGACAGTTTTGTAGATCACTTTTTTTAAGTTGACAATTCAGGCTGTAACTTATGCAAAAGATGTAATTGAAAAAAAAAACAGCCTGAACCACCTTACAAACTTGCATACTCATATTAAGCTTACTATCAAGTGTTACTCCCAATAATCTCATCTCTTTTTGCACAGGAATAACATATCCTTTCAGGTAGTAGTATATGTCAGACATCCATCTCACCAGCCTGTCTTCAGACTTATCATTGGGTATATCCTCAAGGAGGCTGGCATTTCCAAATATATTTTCAGTCTATTAAGAAGTGCATTGCTGAAGTGGCTCTTCCTCCCATCCACTTTCCCCTTTCTGCTGCAAGCTCGGGTACAGAGGCAGAGCATAGCAGAATGATGATGAGGGCCATCCCGGAGAATTAGAATTTTTTATTTCTAAACTGCCTTTATCCAAGACGGGAATACAAACAATGACATTCAAAACAGTAAGGATCTTGGCAACACAGATCAAATAACAGCATGCAAAAGGTCCATGAGTTCAAAAGGGACTGGCCCTCAGGCCTTGTGTTTAAGGATTCTGCTGTACTGTGCCCCCTTCTAAAACCTAATTCGGTAAAATCTAATTTATAATAGTCTAAAAAATCTTAACACAAACTACTTTATCCATTAATTTTGGCAGTCAAGATTGGTTAACCACTGGTCTGTAGTTTGTACAGTAACAGTAAATGACAGCAGATAAAGACCTGCACGGTCCATCCAGTCTATGCAGGCCCCAGTCACCCATGCTTAATGCTGGTTGTTAGGTCTCCACCATACCAACCATATATCTCCACCATGCCAACCATATAGGCAGTCAAACATGATGGAGTTTTGGTTATAGCTGACAGAAACAGAAGAACAAAAATCCTCGCACAGGTCAGACAAACAAGCAGTCACATTGAAGGTGGCACAAAAGATGATGGACTCTAGTAGTTCAAAACGAAAGTTTTATTCAAGGAACATCCAATGGACGTGACAGTAATCGTGTTTCGGCCACAAAGGTGGCCTGCCTCAGGAGTCCCTTTGATGTAGAAATACCCAACTCTTTAGAGCATCTAAGGACAACCAACCTTATGCAAACGCTTAAATTGATGAAGCTCTCATAGCCAAAGAACGATGAACAAGCACTGAGGCAGGCCTTTGTGGCCACAACAAGATTCGTGTCAAGTCCATTGGATATTCCTTGAATAAAACTTTTTGTTTTGAACTACTAGAGTCCATCATCTTTGTGTCCCCTTCAGAGTCTTGGTTATAACCATATATCATCCCCAAGTTCTGACAGTATTCAACTTACCTGTCAAGATGTCTTTCCCTCCCTGCTGAGCTACACAGCAGCCTCTTTCACAGCACATGACAATAAAGTGATCTACAACACTGGAGTTGCCAAAGATTCACCTGTCTTTTGCCATTTGCAGGACAGACCGTAGAGGTCTGTTCACCATCAGCCTCAGTTCCCCCAATGCTGGAGTTGCCGAATCTTAGTCTTTTACCATTTGTAGATCGTAGAAGTCTTTCTGGCATCGGCCCTAGTTCCCCCATGCTGGATTTGGCTAATCTTCTGTCTTTTGCCATTTGCAGGGCACAGACCATAGAAGTCTGTCTGGCACTGGCCTCTGTTCCCACTACTCTTTCCCAAGATAACACCTTAACAGCCATGTTGTTTGCACAGGTGTTAGGGTCTTTCTTTACCTTTCTGAATAGGTTTAATAACTAAGTTTTCCAGCCTTGTGGAACCTCACCCTCTCCCAGGGCATAATTTACCAAAGCGGTTAAAATCACTCATCCAGAAGGGTGGGGGAGAGAACTAGGATAACTAAAAAAGGGGGGGGGGGAAACAAAGTTGGAAGTACAAAAAGTTACTGTTATGGCATTGTTTTTTTTTTTTTTTTTTGCTTGGAGCGTGCTTCTGGTATGCACTCACTTCATGATACAGTATATGTGTGGAATGTTGTCTTGTATTGTATTGAGTTGCACAAGTCATGTTTTGATTATCAATGCCTAATAAAGACTTCTACAAATTAAAAAAAAATCACTCATCCAAAAAACAACTGATAAGGGAAAATTATCTGATTCAGAGAGCTGTAATTGCAGGCAAAAGCGCAGCACCTAAAGATTGAGTACAGTATATCTTGCTCCCTTGCTGACTAGGTCTCTGCACTAGTTGCCACATAACATTAAGTGTGGTAGGCAAAGCAAGCACTGGGGGACATCTAGGTAAACTGAGTACTGGCCAAAAGGAAATAAAAGGAGAGAACTTGTTGGGCTGAACTTATCCTCATAAAATTTCATATTAAGTCAATTTGTATCCCGAGTGTATGTATAAGTGTTAACTTCAAATGTATAGTAGGTAGTATTCATTCTTAAATATCTTTTCCCACATGTCTCAAATGTGTTCTTATTTTGTTGCAGTTTGTGCATGAAAAAGAAATTGTAGCAGAAGATGACCAAGTATTTCTTATGAAACTACAGGTAAGTGGACTTACTGAATTGATATGTTGACAGTCTTAATGTACTTATTTTGAGGATACTGTACATAAAATGTTTCTCTCCAGAAATGAGCCCTCTGTTAAAAGGTAGTGGGAACCCAGAGAAAAATCTGTGCTAGAAAGGCCATAAGGCATTAAACAGTTGGCTTCTGGCATGCTAGGATAGTTTTCCCAAGGGCTATTATGAAACTTAACCAGAATGCTGAAAAATTGATTTTCATGTACCACCCCTCTTTGTAAGCACTGCTAATTGGACTACTACTACATTTAATACATATTTTGAGGTTCTTCCTTGGTTGCATGAGATGCTTTTGATATCTAAAGTGCTTAAAAATTAAACCACAAAAATGTAACCCAGTAGGGTCCAAAGGGAACTCCGGGCGGCAGGTTTTCCTGTTTCATTTGTGTCAGAAACGGGCCTTTTTTTACTAGTAGTGTATAAAAAGTAGATTAAATCTCCCCGAACAAATCATCATATGGAGTCTACTGTTTATAATGTAAAAGGAAACTAATGTTCATTACATCTAAGAACTTTATTATCACCCACACCAATACAGCATAAAATTCAACAATATCCAGGAACCTTCCAATTTCCATACGCAGTGAGACGGATGCCAGCTGGAAGCGGAGAGCAGAACACCACACACGTACTGCCGCGGAAGTGAGTGGCTGAGAATAGCGGGAGAGAGGGCAGATACCGGCACCGATCATCAGAGCGCGAGGTGGAAGTCGCAAGGCCCAGAAAAACGCATGGCTGGCCAACATTGCCCATGTCACCCACGCCAGCCGCCGAACGAGAGTAGCCTACAACCCAAACCGACGAACGACTTCTGCACTGGCTTTGGGTGAGCACTTCTGAGACCCAAGACCTAACCCATAGGGACCCACGTGGAGGCTACTGTGAGCAACTTCACACCATTCCCCCGTCAGAAGTAACGCTACAACTCCAGCGAACAACCGTCGCCTACCGAGAGAGAACTTCCTAGGACTCCTGCTTTGCAGATCAAAGCAGTTTACAATCTAAAATCGGCAAAGAGGGGAAAGGAGCTAGATGCCGGATGGTTCATGGTTGTAGCTGGAGTTAATCATCTTCGAATCCAGTTCGGTTTTAGTTGCACTGCAGTGAAACCATGTGGAGTCTCGACCATTGGAGCCATGGTCTGTTCATAACATGGTAACCACGTGAAAGCTTAATTTGTTATTACTAGAGACTGAATCACAACACTCCTTCATTTTGCCTCTATTAGATTAGCCTGCATTATTCTGAAATGTCCTGGAGATGGTAAATTAATGGCTCCCTCTTCATAGCAGTAGCCTCTAATTACCTTTAATCTGTTTTATCGAGTTAACTATTAAGGTTTCCTCTTCAAGGCATTGTCCTCTAACTGCCTTTATCCTATGTTACTGCATGATACTGAACTGCATTAATGATTTGAAACTGCCATTAATGAGTAATATTCCATTAGCTACTATTGATTCTACTTCACGTTACTGTCCTATAACAGCTTTTACTGTATTTTAGTACATTATGTAGAATTGCATAAATATCTTAGTTCCTATAAGTTGTGATAGTCACATCCAGGATAGTTGGGTTAAGGCAGTTTCAGTCTGAAATACAAGTCCCAGAAGGCATTGCAGGCAAGGAGCCAGGGGGTGAGATGAGGAACCCGGACTGGACTCCTAGCTGCAATAGGGGAAGACATGGGTGTAAGCTGGCAGGATGTGTAGATTGGCTGTCACTAGGGGGAAAGAGAGTTAGGAAACCCTGTGTGCAGGAGCTCATTAGTCTAATGCTTAACTCAGCTGGTATGGGTATGGGGGAAGTACTAAAGTCATGCAGACTGCCTAAAAACAACACACCTCATCAAAAGAACAATAATCAACCAAAAGGAAGATCTACCATACATGAATACAACCAGTATAAATGTAAGAAAGGACAAAACAATTCCAAATCTCAAGAGGGAAGACAAGTAATAAAAATTAACACATCCCCTACTCTTAATGTCCCCTACCAATCAATCCAACTGGGATACATAAATGCAAGATCGGTAGTTAACAAAACAATAACCATAACGGACTGGATCACTACAGACAATCTAGATCTACTGTTTATTACTGAAACCTGGATTCACGATCTCAAAGACCCCATCATCCTAAATTTATGCCCTCCAGGCTACAAAATTACCCATTGGACAAGAAATGGAAAAAGAGGAGGAGGCATAGCGGTAATTTATAGCTCTCATTTCACTGTTACATCTATTGCAGAATCTATACTTCCCCATCTTGAGATTGCCTTAGTTAGAATTAACCATATAAATCTTCATGACCACCTTAATGCTGTTCTCTATTATAGACCACCAGGAAATTAGCATTACTGCCAGACACACTTCATGGACTTCATATCAAATGCATGTGTCTCTAATTCCAACCTGCTTATATTAGGGGACAAGGATAAAAATGGTATCATAGGCTGCATAGAATGTGCCTCTCCTCTGCTAAATGTGAGCTGGCGGCCCATTGGAAGCAAGCTGCAAGACCAACTTTAGAAGATTGGATTTCACACTTAGACTGGCAAAAACGTTGTTATCCTAAAGACAAGGAATGGACTCATTTGAATACTGTGTTTCATGGGGATGAGAGGGGAGGAGACTTAGGAGTGTTAATTAGTGGGATTTAGCACAGCCTGAAGGAATCATTGGATGTATTTCTGTATCTGGTACCCGCTTATATTTTGTTGGGGGGGGGGGGTGAAAATAGGGATGGGATTGTTTTCGTTAGGTGGTTTTGTCAGTGGTTTTCTTTTCACGGTTTAAAGTACTAATATCCTGTTTCATGATGTAATGGTTTTCTTTTTTATGGTGGATGGGTTCTATGTACTGTAGTTTTAAAATTCATTTTAAAAACTTACAACAAAAAAGCCTTCTGAGAGTGTTAAGTATTTGCTGCTTGGTCTAAATAGCAATTTGCCTACAGGTGGCTGTCCTCAGTTGAAAAAAAAAGTGATACAGCGCCACAGTTTATGGCTGCTCTATATAATATGCTGTTTGTTTTTGTTTTTCAGTCCCTGTTAGCAAAGCAGCCTCCTTCTACAGCAGGGCGGCCACTGGTTAGTATTCTTTATACAGTGTATGTGTGTGTGTATATATGTATGTAAACGTATCAAGTACATAATGTTAGAAAATACCATGGTAAATTAGGTGTGTGATTTAGATGTGCATTTGTTTTGTGAGTTTATATCCAAAATATAATTACACAGATGGTATATTTACCTGTATATAACTGATGACTCATGTCTATCATTAATCACCTTTTTCAACAGGCAGCTTTAGGAAATTAGGTAGGCTTTCAACTTACTGCTGATTAGCAAAATAATTTGCTTATAAACACAAGACAGTAACCCTTGCCAGAAATGGACAGACAAACCACCATCAAAGCGAAACACATGAGTTGTTTCATATATTTTATTTATATATATATATATATAGATAGATACTGCTGTTCTTGAAGATATTTAGGGCTACCAAGTGTGTGGTTTTCAGCAGGCCTGGCTGGTTTCTCAGTGTGTCTAGGCCTTTCTGCTGGTAGACCATTTTTTTTGTGTGTGTTACTAATGGGTCCAGCGCCTCTCTCTCTCTCTCCTCCCCCCCCCCCCCCCCCCAAAAAGCCTTGATATCTAGCAGGAGCTGTGACTAAAGCAGGTGGCCTCTGGTGAGCTCCAGGGCCTTTCCTCATGAAAACAGGGAGTTATATCATAGAAGGCTGGATGCAGTTGAAGGAAGACCCTGGAACTGGGCAGAAGCAGCCTACTTTAATTGCTGCCTCTTCCCTTGCTGGATAATCAAGCAAGGTATGAGGATCGGGTTGGAGGGAAGAACTGGGGGGGAGGAGAGAGTGATGCAGGGGCACAGTTACCATTGAATGAGCCATGCAAACTGTCCAGGGCTGCCCAATGGTAGGGGGCCACCTGCAGTAGAACCCTTCTCCGGTCCTCACTGTAGTTTTGGCATTCACCCTTCCACTGCCCCCCTAGAGGACCAGCATCTCCCTAGCTACACCTCTCCCTTCACAGTATTCCAAATGTGTGGCAGGTCACTGGCAGGCAGCGATGAAAAAAGCTTGCCTCTGGTCAGCTGCACTAGAGCCTTTCCTCTGCAGCAACCCATCTCTCTGATGCAACTTCCTGTGGGTACAAAAGGTCCTGGTGTGACTGGCCAGAGACAGCCTATTTTCATTTCTACCTTGTCTGGCAACCTGCCGTACTTTTGGAGGACTGGCAGAGGGGGTGGGGGAATACAGAGATATCAGACCTGCATTAGGAGGGGGGAGGGTTGTGATGGATAGTTGTCAGACCACCTTGGGGAGGTAGGGAGGAAATGGGGAAAGGTATTGGACCTGGGGGGGAATCAGAAGGAGAGAGACCTGGAGCAAAAGAGAGAGATGCTGTTTCTGAGAGGGAAGAAGCAGGGGAAAGAGGGGAATAATGCTGGACCAACAGAGGGAAGGAGAGAGATGCTTGGCCACCTGGGGGGGGGGGGGGAGGGTCTGGAGTGGAGCTGCAGGAGGAAGGGAAGAGAGGGGAGAAGCTGAACATGGAGAGGGAGAGGGACACAAAACCTGAAGAGAACATAGGGATAGGGATACAGAGGGGTACACAAGGGGGGAGGGATAGAGGCACGGGGGGTATTGAATATAGAGGGATGATAGGGACACAGAGGGTGAATACAGAGCATGGTGAGAGGATAGGGACAAGAGCACAGAGTGGAGAGATGCTGGATAGATAGGGATGCAAAGGAAAGATGGATGTTGGACAAAGAAGAAATGTCGACAGGAGAACCTTGGACGACAGTTAAGAAAAAATAGAGAAGCAGTAGAGAGACACTGGGGACCAAAGCAATGCTTACACAACAAAGGTAAAAAAAAAAAAAAGTTGTTTCATCAACGTATACGATTAAAGACTTTATTTCCCTTTTTTGAAGGCCCTTGGTGCTTTTTGTTTTGTTTCTGGTTTTTTGTGCTTTGCTCCCTCTCTCTGTTATACTACAATATATATTATACAATAATCCGGAAACTAATTACCATCTTAGAACATCCCACTAACCAGTCATCTACCTTCCTGTTTCACTCACATCTGACTTTTATCCTATCAATTTTCAGTTTCATACCCTAATTTATAGAATAGCAGTTACACCACCCCACCTGACTCTGAGCCACAAAGTCATGCTATCTTCATCCATCTACTGGAAACTTCTTTCCCACCATACCTTCTGTCACAAATTCCATGCACCCCTCTTCATGCTATTTTAGCAGTATTTTGTATCGTAAATCCAAACTATAACCATTGGGGGTGCTGAATGAACGCAACACAATATTCTCCCGCCAGCTGCCACCAACAAAAAATAAATAGTCTTAGACTACATTCACCTTTCTTTTTTGTTTTGTTTTTTAAAAATATATTTTATTGCAACAGTCAGATAAAACAATAATAGAGCAATACCAAATCGAAAATGAATGGTGTGCAAAATGAATCTATTGTCTAAGTAGTTGCAGGTTACAAGTGTAAAAACTTGCAACACAGCATTAGCTGTGGGAGACAGTGGGACTGCTGTGCTGTTAGGTCCTAAGTTCAAAACAGGCCATTTCCCTCATATTGACAAAACCATAGCTGCAGATAGTGGTGGTGAATTTTCTGTCACCCCATAGGACAGAATCAATTTCTTGATGAGCAAAAGAGCATTATAAAGGAAGTGGCACTGCAAGGCCAAGATGCCTTGCTCCACCAAGTGTTCCTGAATACCCAAAAGTAAAAAATCGTAGACCCACTCGGGGAAGCACTGGACAACTCATGCCAATACCAACAGTCTTGCCAAACCTGAAACAATATGTTGTCAAAATCTCAGAACCTAACAAACAGATACCTATTCAGACACTTGGCCTTGCAGTCACACATGCAGAACAGAGATAGCCCCTCTTCAAATTCTTCAAAAATTAACCTGAAATCCTAAGAAGCTAGACTCTGCATACAGCACAATACCAGAGAAACAGAAAGAAACACATTGCTATGCATTGCAAAATAAGACACCACTTCCCTAATTGCAAGGGCTTGAAATACAAGACGCTACACGCGTCAACCTTTTCTCACAAGAGCACGCAGTTTTGGAACACACTGCCGCGCAACTTAAGAACGATTGACGAACAAGCTTCCTTCCACAAATTATTGAAGACCCATCTTTTTGAAAAAATTTATGGAAAGAACCAACACACATAGAGTCCACACTAACTGTTCATCAATGCATCATACATCCACTCTGATCTCTCATCCCCCGTAATCTCACATCACTCATACATCTACTAACAGACATATGTACACCATATGTCTTTGTGTCTTAATACTGCCCTTTAAGCTTCCCATTGTCCCCTTCCAATGTTTCAATGTTTATGTCCCATTGTTATATTCCTAACGATACTTCGATTGTCTCGCATAACTCTATACAATGTAACCCATAACCAAGTTGTAACAAATTGTATTTCCATTATTCATATCATATTGTAAGCCACACTGAGCCCGCAAAAAGGTGGGAAAATGTGGGATACAAATGCAATAAATAAATAATATTCCAAACTCTCTAAAATGAAAATAAAATGTTTTTCTACCTTTGTTGTCTGGTGACTTTGTTTTTCTGATCATGCTGGTCCCGGTCTCCGATTCTGCTGCTCTCACTCTGTTCTCTTAACTCCGTTTCCAGGGCTTCCTTTCCATTTATTTCTTTACTTTCCTCCTTTCTACATTTCTTGCCCTACATCCATAGGTAAAAGCTGGGTCCTCTGCGGACTTGACTGGAGAAGGTATACAGTGGATCCAGCTTTTGCCTATTTTCTCCATCCATGTATAGTTTGTCTCATCTTTTCCCTTTCCCTCATCTCTGTCAGTATGCATCTCTTTCCTCTTTCTTCCCTCTCCATCCATGTCCAGCATTTCTCCTCCTACCCTCTATTCATGTTCATCACTTCCTCTCTATCAAGTGGCAGATGAAGTTCAATGTTGACAAGTGCAAAGTGATGCATGTGGGTAAGAGGAACCCGAATTATAGCTACGTCTTGCAAGGTTCCGCGTTAGGAGTTACGGATCAAGAAAGGGATCTGGGTGTCGTCGTCGATGATACGCTGAAACCTTCTGCTCAGTGTGCTGCTGCGGCTAGGAAAGCGAATAGAATGTTGGGTGTTATTAGGAAGGGTATGGAGTCCAGGTGTGCGGATGTTATAATGCCGTTGTATCGCTCCATGGTGCGACCGCACCTGGAGTATTGTGTTCAGTACTGGTCTCCGTATCTCAAAAAAGATATAGTAGAATTGGAAAAGGTACAGCGAAGGGCGACGAAAATGATAGTGGGGATGGGACGACTTTCCTATGAAGAGAGGCTGAGAAGGCTAGGGCTTTTTAGCTTGGAGAAGAGACGGCTGAGGGGAGATATGATAGAAGTGTATAAAATAATGAGTGGAATGGATCGGGTGGATGTGAAGCGACTGTTCACGCTATCCAAAAATACTAGGACTAGAGGGCATGAGTTGAAGCTACAGTGTGGTAAATTTAAAACGAATCGGAGAAAATGTTTCTTCACCCAACGTGTAATTAGACTCTGGAATTCGTTGCCGGAGAACGTGGTACGGGCGGTTAGCTTGACGGAGTTTAAAAAGGGGTTAGATAGATTCCTAAAGGACAAGTCCATAGACCGCTATTAAATGGACTTGGAAAAATTCCGCATTTTTAGGTATAACTTGTCTGGAATGTTTTTACGTTTGGGGAGCGTGCCAGGTGCCCTTGACCTGGATTGGCCACTGTCGGTGACAGGATGCTGGGCTAGATGGACCTTTGGTCTTTCCCAGTATGGCACTACTTATGTACTTATCTATCCCCTCCCCTCCATTCATGAGCAGCATTTCTCCTCTATCCCCTCCCCTCCATCCATGTGCAGCATTTCTCCTCTATCCCCTCCCCTCCATCCATGTGCATCTCCTTCCTCTGTCTTCCCTCCCCTCCATGTCCAGTGACTCACCCCACCTGCCCATCCTCTTCTCCCACAACTGCCCTCCTTTCCTTCCTGCTGCCCTGCGTTTAAAACTTTTATTTTACCTCAAGTCGCGGCGGCGGCAGTGAAAGCAGCAGGCTCGCCTCCAGCCTTCCTTTCTCTCTGTGTCCCGCCCTCCTCTGATATAATTTCCTGTTTTCCATGAGGGGGTCCCGAGTTCCCTTGGGTAGGGCTCAGGACCCCTAATGTTTGTATGTTCAGAGCACCCCACTGGATAATGAAACAAGGGATACCTATAAGATTTATTTCATCCCCCCCCCCACCTAATTATTCTGTATGCTATTTTCAATCCTTGCTAACTACTTCAGACTGCAGGGTGGCCTTTTGAAATTGTGCAAGGATGGCCATGTGACCCCCCCCCCCCCCCCCACACACACACACACTCCTACTAACTAGACTGTACCCAAAAACACATTTATGTATTTAGTGTGATTTGTTGGGCAAGCGATGGAAGAAGGGGAAGTCGGCCTGTTTACTGAGACAGAAGTGTGTGGGTGAGAGACAGTTATACAAGATCTTGGGAGAAGGTGCGTCAAGAGAATGGAACAAAAAGCCTGTATTTTTGTTGACCAATGTTAAGGTCATGTCTAGGGCAAGATACTGTACAAGACAGCTTAAGAATTTGATTGTGAACTTTGTTACAAGCTTTTAGTAGATAATTACATTGGACCGTTCAATATGCATGTACTTAAGGTAAAATTAATGGATATTAAGATTATATTAATCTTTGGGTCACGATTTCCTGTGTTTCATACAGTTTGAAACCACATTATATCTGGATGGTGAAAAGGGAAAGTTTGGAACAGTCTGCTAGCTTAACCACAAGGTCAGCTGGTACATATAGTTTGGATATGTGATATTAAAAAGAAAACTGCTGAAGTAACATGAGGAGGTGGGCTTGGAATTTGTGACAGAAGGTATGGTGGATAAAGATAGCATGATAGGATAAAAGTCAGATATGTTGTATTAGGAAACTGGATGATTGGTGGGATGTGCTAAGAATGTAACTGGTTTCTGGATTATTTTATAACACATACTAAAATTGTATAAAAATAAGAGAAATCTATGTACGGGAGGCTTCTTTGTTCCCAAGGCAGTGCACTGGCTTGGAAACAAGGGGGTCTCTCAAATCATTTCTATAAGCCTCTGCTTCAGCTACTATTTACTTGTTTCCAGAATAAACGTTTCTTTTTATTTCACTTCTAAGTAAGTGTGTTATTAGTGTTAAAAAAAAAAAAAAAGAAACCCAAGAATGTTGGTGTTGTAGCAGTAATCAGTTGGGGTTTGGCTAACTTGGGTGATTATCTAATGTGTGCTAATTGTAAGCAGACAACAGTACTCACTACATGCTTCCATTTCACAAGCAATAGCAAAACGGCCTCTTCATGCAGACACCTCTCACCAGCTGAGGTGAAGGAAGAAATTTCAAAAAAGTGAATGTGTCGTGCATCTGTGCTGCCATCTGTTGATGAATTATGGAGGTGGATTCATTACTTTTCATTTAACCCTCATATTTTCAGTGCTGCCTCTTCACCGATATGGTTGTTGCTCTGAGTCCTGGGAGTTAGTACTGTTATGGTATGGTAAGGTTCTGAGTTTGTTTTTGCATAAGCTTATGCATAGTGTTTTGCAGTGGAGGGATTGTATTGACCTTACTGAGGTGATATCAGAACTTTAATATGATTGTAGTTTGTTATAACGTCAGATAGGGTTTTACAACATTTTGCAGGATCTGGTGTGTGTTGAGGTGGTTGTCTTTATAACAGACTTGTCTGATCAGGTTTAAATTATGACACACTGCCTCTTGAGGGATCTTTACATATAGCTGAATTGTTTCCATAGATGTATATTTGGTTTAGTGTTGGTAAATGCTTGAACTAGTTTAAAATACGTAACATGCCCCCCATGATTTAGAAATCCATTTTTAGGTGCAAGTGAAGGCATTACTTGTCAAGAGAGAAGCCAGCCGCCTTTCCTCAGGGATCAGTCTTTTCACCACTTTGCCAAATTTATACCTCAAATGCACCACAAAAAAAACTTCACTCAACCTTCAGTCTCGCTCTTTGGTATGGGCTACCTGG
Source organism: Microcaecilia unicolor (assembly GCF_901765095.1). NCBI lineage: Eukaryota > Metazoa > Chordata > Amphibia > Gymnophiona > Siphonopidae > Microcaecilia > Microcaecilia unicolor. Next base: position 262,835,816 of record NC_044031.1, on the reverse strand, counting down.
CATAGAAACATGGCAGCAGGTAAGGACCAAAAGGCCCATCCTCAGTAACCACCAACTCTTCCTTTCCTAAGGGAACTCAAATGCCTGTCCCAGTCCCCATCTCCACGGTCTCCACTGGGTGGCTATTCCACGCATCCACCACCCTTTTCGTGAAAGTGTGTTTTCTTAGATTCTTCCTAATCCTGTTTCCTCTTACTTTTTCGAATGCCCCCTCATTCCAGAGTTTTCCTTCATTTGAAAAAGGTTCACTACCGAGGTATTTAAACGTCTCTATCATATCCCTGTCTTCCAGCATATACATGTTGCGGTTCCTAAGCCTATCCCTATATGTTTTGACAGACTGCTTACCAGTTTTGTAGCTGCCCTCTGGACCAACTCCATCCTGTTTATATCCTTACATAGGTGTGGTCTCCAGATTTGCACACATTACTCTAAATGGGGCCTCACCAGAGACTTATACAAGGGCACTATCACCTCTTTTTTCCTACTGGTCATCCTTCTCCTTATGCAGCCAAGCATCCTTCTGGCTTTGACAGTTGCTTTTTCTACCTGTTTGGAGACCTTAAGGTCATCGGACACAATTACCCCCAAGTGTTTAGGGTGGTGGTCTTTGGTCCTGGGGAACTGAGGAACTGAGTTCGATTCCCACTTCAGGCACAGGCAGCTCCTTGTGACTCATGGGCAAGTCACTTAACCCTCCATTGCCCCATGTAAGCTGCATTGAGCCTGCCATGAGTGGGAAAGCGCGGGGTACAAATGTAACAAAAAAAAAAGTCCTGCTCTTCTTTCGTACACAGAAGCACTTCACCCCCTATATTGTAACGTTCCGCTGGTGTCTTGTAACCCAAATAAATGACCCTGTATTTTTTAGCATTAAATCTTAGTTGCCAGTTATTGGACCATTTTTCAAGATTCGCTAGATCCTTCCTCGTGCTATCCAGACCCTCTGGGATATCTGCACTCTGATCCAGCAGCTTCCTTACTCCCCACACTCCCTGCCAGCCCAGTTATGCCTCATGGGTAAAGTGCCACCTATGAGCACATATGTCACAGTGCTTTCTATTTTTTGGCCCCTGCTTCTTGGAATAATCTTTTGTTTGATATTTATAGTGAGATTTCCCTTCCCAAATGTAAAACTGCACTTAAGATTTGGTTGTTTAAGCAGGCTTTTGGACAGTGATAATGGAGTCCTGGTGTCCCCCTCTCCCTTCCCTTTTTTTTCCAACCTCTTCGTCTTTACTCTTGATTATCCTCATGTTTTTGTTCCTTGTTTGGTTTATTTTTTTGATAACTGTTTGTTGTCTATTTCTTTCCTCTTTTTTCTATTTTTATTGGGGTTTTTTCTCATTTTCTTATGTTAAATTTTTTAATTGTAAACCACCTAGTTCTATGCATCAATTTAGGCATTATAGTAAATGGAATAAAGAAAGGATCCATAATGTGCATTTTTTTTCTCAAGAAAAATTATCTGCACAGAAAGCAGGCACAGTTATAGATTTTGTCATTATGCTGCAGATTAAACATAGTAGATGTGGCAAAGTGTGGGGTGGGACAACAGAGCAGCATGGAGCAGGGTAGGTGTCATGTTTGGGGTCAGGTTTTTCTCTGTCAAAAGGTTGGCAACTCTTAACAATATTTATGGAGGTTTACAGATAATCTGATGGTTAATCCCAGTAATACAAAAAAGGTATGGTTGGAACTTATAAACATATAACAAGGACTGGTCAAATGCAGAATGCTGAGGCTAGCCCCAGCTACATACAGCGGTTTAACATAGAAGATATGTTTATGCTATATTTTTGGGTAGCAGGTCATGACAGATCATCCACTTTAAATCCCAGTGAGAAAAAAATTATTAGAGTAACATTGGTTCATATTTCATCCTTTGAAGTTCACTCCATCCGTCTATTCTACCCACTGCCACTCAGATTTGCAGTCATTTACCGCCCCCCTGATAAGTCCCTCCCTACCTTCCTTACCGACTTCGATGCCTGGCTCTCAGTTTTTCTTGAGCCCTCATCCCCATCCCTCATTCTTGGTGACTTCAACATACACACTGATAACCCATCCGACTCATACGCTTCTCAGTTCCTCACTCTAACCTCCTCCTTCAACCTCCAACTGAGCTCCACCACCTCTACTCACCAATCTGGCCACTGTCTTGATCTCGTTCTCTCTTCTACTTGCTCACCCTCCAATTTCCGCGCATCAGCTCTTCCTCTCTGACCATCACCTGATCACATTCACACTTCATCACCCTCCCCCTCAATCTCGCCCAACACTAACTACTACTTCCAGGAATCTCCAGGCTGTTGACCCCCCCATCTTATCCTCTAGTATCTCTCTCCTCCCTTCCATCATGTCCTCAGTCTGTTGACAAAGCTGTCTCCACTTACAATGCCACTCTCTCCTCTGCTCTAGACACCCTTGCACCGTCCATCTCCCGTCCCACAAGGCGTACCAATCCCCAGCCCTGGCTGACCCCTTGCACCCGATACCTGCGCCCGTTCGGCTGAATGCCTCTGGAGGAAATCTCGCAATCATACTGATTTTCATTCACTACAAATTCATGCTATCCTCCTTCCAATCCTCCCTATTCCTCTCCAAACAGGACTATTACACCCAATTGACTAATTCCCTCAGCTCTAACCCTCGTCGTCTCTTCGCCACCCTCAACGCTCTCCTCAAAGTGCCCTCCGCTCCCACCCCCCTCACTCTCTCCCCAATCTCTGGCCGACTACTTCCGTGACAAGGTCCAGAAGATCAACCTCTAATTCACCACCAAACCTTCTCTTTCTCTTCATCCTATAACCCACTCTCTCTCAACCAACCAACCCAGGCCTCCTTCTCCTCTTTTCCTGATATCACCGAAGAGGAAACCGCCCATCTCCTCTCCTCCTCGAAATCCACCACCTGTTCCTCAGACCCCATCCCCACCAACTTACTTAACACCATCTCTCCTACTATCACCCCCCCCCCCCCCATCTGTCATATCCTCAACCTCTCTCCACTGCAACTGTCCCGGACACCTTCAAGCATGCTGTGGTCACACCACTCCTCAAAAAACCATAACTTGACCCTTCCTGTCCCTCCAACTACCGCCCCATTTCCCTCCTACCCTTCCTCTCCAAGATAGTTGAACGCGCCGTTCACAGCCGCTGCCTTGATTTTCTCTCCTCTCATGCCATCCTCGATCCGCTTCAATCCGGCTTTCGCCCCATACACTCGACAGAAATGGCACTATCTAAAGTCTGCAATGACCTGTTCCTCGCCAAATCCAAAGGTCACTACTCCATCCTCATCCTCCTCGACCTATCCGCCGCTTTTGACACTGTCAATCACAACCTACTTCTTGACACACTGTCCTCTTTTGGGTTCCAGGGCTCTGTCCTCCCCTGGTTCTCCTCTTATCTCTCCCATCGTACCTTCAGAGTACACTCTCATGGTTCGTCCTCCACCCCTATCCCGCTTTCTGTTGGAGTTCCTTGGACCCCTTCTTTTTTCAATCTACACCTCTTCCCTGGGCTCCCTGATCTCATCTCATGGTTTCCACTATCATCTTTATGCTGACGACACCCAGCTTTATCTCTCCACACCAGACACCACTGCGGAAACCCAGGCCAAAGTATCGGCCTGCTTATCCGACATTTCTGCCTGGATGTCCAACCGCCACCTGAAACTGAACATGGCCAAGACCAACCTTATTGTCTTCCCACCCAAGCCCACTTCTCCTCTCCCTTCACTCTCTATTTCAGTTGACAACCCCGTCTCATCTGCCCGCAACCTCTGTGTCATCTTCGACTCCTCCCTCTCCTTCTCTGCGCATATCCAGCAGATAGCCAAGACCTGTCGCTGCTTCCTGTATAACATTAGCAAAATTGGCCCTTCCTCTCTGAGCACACCACCCAAACTCTCATCCACTCTCTCATTACCTCTCGCCTTGACTACTGCAACCTACTCCTCACCGGCCTCCCACTTAGCCATCTATCCCCCCTTCAGTCCGTTCAGAACTCTGCTGCACGTCTTATCTTCTGCCTTGACCGATATACTCATATCACCCCTCTCCTCAAGTCACTTCACTGGCTTCCAATCAGATACCGCATACAGTTCAAGCTTCTCCTACTAACCTACAAATACACTCGATCTGCAGCCCCTCCTTACCTCTCTACCCTCATCTCCCCTTACGTTCCTACCCGTAACCTCCGCTCTCAAGACAAATCCCTCCTTTCAGTACCCTTCTCCACCACTGCCAACTCCAGGCTCCGCCCTTTCTGCCTCGCCTCACCCCATGCTTGGAACAAACTCCCTGAGCCCATACGCCAGGCCCCCTCCCTACCCATCTTCAAATCATTGCTGAAAGCCCACCTCTTCAATGTCGCCTTTGGCACCTAACCACTACACCTCTACTCAGGAAATCTAGACTACCCCAACTTGACATTTTGTCCTTTAGATTGTAAGCTCCTTTGAGCAGGGACCGTCCTTCTTTGTTAATTTGTACAGCGCTGCGTAACCGTAGTAGCGCTCTAGAAATGTTAAGCAGTAGTAGTAGTAGTACAATACCTCTTAAAATACTAAATTTTTAGTCCATAGGATGGTTTACTAGGCTTTTGAAATTCATGAATATCCTGGATGCCTTGAAAGAAAGGTACAAATTTTTAGCTGACTGTCGCAATATATATATTCACTCTGCTGTGTGTGATATCTTTATTAGAATGCTTGTTTATGTTGCAGAATTAACATTTTAGCTATTTTGTAAATAAAAAGTTGCTGTAATTTTGTATAGGATTCTACTCCAAGGGTTCCTGGAGGATCCCCCAGGACACCAAGCAGATCAGGGACATCCAATGTTGTTAATGTGACACCTGTGTCTGCTGGATCAAAAAAAATTGACCCCAATATGAAAGGTATTGTTTTTGAAGATGGTCAAATTCTGCTTTATTTAAAAAAATTGTTCTTTATTGGATAAAACATGTATCCCAGAATAACAAATCGGTTGTATCATAGACCCTTGTTCGTGAGGTGAAGACTTTCTTTTGTATTTAGTGTTGAATCGTGCTTTACTATAAACTATGTAATGTAAATACATCTTATATAAATTTACTTTCTTTGTGTAGCTGGAGCTACAAGTGAAGGTGTCCTAGCTAATTTCTTCAACAGTTTGCTGAGTAAAAAAACTGGTGCACCAGGAGGTGGTGGTGGTGGATGTCCTGCTATCAGTGTCACTAACAGCACTGTGATTGAAAGTAGTTTATCAGCCTCTGCAAATCAGTCAGGTGAGTTTTGTCTTACTGTTTTCTCTGAACTGGAAACTAGTGAATGACATATCATATGTGCATTGTCAAGTGATTACCTAATTTAATGGGAAATATAATCTTGCTTTTCAGGAGACCAATGTAATAAGGCATGCTAATCTTGGTGCAAAGTGATTATTCATGATTTAATAAGGTTCTTAACTCACTAAAATGCCTTAAATGTAAATAAAATATATCAGTTTCATGCAAATCCCATGTAAATGAAGGAATTAGTTAGTACACCTCAATGCAGCAATAGATTCGTACATGGAGGCATTGGGACCCGCAAACCCGATGTCTTTGGTGGGAATGGAGGCCATTTTGTCTGCTGTGGGGTTTTCTCCTGCTACAGTGGGTCTCCATTTTCCACTTCATAAGCCACTCTCCCATATGATGCTGGTGGAGTGGGAGACCCCAGATGAGGTTATGCTAGTTATGTCTTATATACTGCTCATTAATCCATCATGGACTTCTCGGTAATTTACATATTTAAGACCAAACTCTTCTCATGAAGAGGAATCTACAAAATTGGTAATCAATTTAAAATTCCCTAAAACCAACTTCAAAAAGTTATTAATACTCATGCAAGTAGGTCTTTAGCCCCCTGAACTGAAAATAAACTTTCATGAATAGGTTTAAAATGTACATTTTTAAATAAGGGAAAACCCAGATGCAACATCCTTGAAACACAAAGTTTATGGCCTTGAGATGATATCGTCAATAAATCCCCAACTCCCTCTGAATTTAAGCCATAATATGACTTATAGATTAAACTAATAATTTTAAACTGGATACGTTTGAGTGGTTGACTAATGAAGATCTCTTAAGGCAGGGGAGACTATCAAATTTATGTAAACCAAAAATCAGTCTCGCTGCCATATTCTGCAAAAACTGCAAACGTCTTTGCAACCCAGCTGAAACATTTTTATAAAGAGTTACAATAGTCCAGTTGTGGAAGTAACACTGCCTGGACTATTATTGTAAAATTACTTTGCGATAGCGAAGACCTGATCGTTCTAAGCATTCAATGCTGTAGAAGGATCTGTTGTCCCCTACTTAGATAATAGTTTACCTCTGAAGAAAGAACAAGTGGTGTTTCTGTGCTATGCCTTGGTCTGAACCCATGCTGTCTCTTGTATAAGCCTGAAAAAATTTTTTCTTAAGTGCACTGATTTGATGTTCATATGATGATTTAGAAACTAATATATTACCTAAAACTTGAGTGATCATTAACTGCTAAACGTTCACCAGAAGCCAAAGTTAAAGCCCTTCCCTTAACGAATCGGTAAGGAACGGGCATGCATCAAGGAAAAGGAATGCAAATGAGCTGCATGTTGTAGCTCACTTGCATTCTCTATTCCATCGGTAAACAGTCAGCCAGTCGAGCATGCACAGAGCAGCCAAGTGTTATGCCGGCTGCCCTGCGCATGCCAAGGACGTCCTTTATGGACGTCCTTCACTCAAAAAACAACAACAAAAAAAAAGGAACTTGTCAGCAGCCTGAACCTCAGAAGAGAAAGAGTGCTGAAAAGAGCCCTAGTTAATTTAAGTGCTACTGCTCTTCGCTTGTGTAACATTTCCATTGTTTACTGCTTTGCATGTTAAAGGCAGGCTTACATCAGGCAATTAGGAAGGACTTCTGTGAAGAAAAAAAAACATCCAAGTGCTTGTCAGGGATGTCTAACAGGAGCTGGATATCTTCCTGCAGCTTTTGTGATGGGCGGTCCTTCTTGGACATGCTTTTCCTACCTGCAATTAGGAAGGACTTCTCTGAAGAAAAAGAAAAAAAAGACGTCCCATGTTTTCCTTATCTGCTTAAACTGACCACAAGCACAGTTCTCTCAACAGTCCCCTCCAAGGTTGTTTTCAGCTTGCACACGCCCCCTCCCCCCCCCCCCCCCCCCAGGATCGGGACGTGCGAAGACGTCCAAATCAAAACTTTTTGGATGTCCCTCCCTCCAGGTCTCTCTCCGCCAATCCCAGCGCATTTAGCTGTTACCAGTATCAGCTAAACGCGCTGTGATTGGCTGAGAGACCTGAAGGGAGGGACATCCAAAAAGTTTTGATTTGGACATCCTCGCACGTCCCGATCCTGTGGGGGGGGGGGGGGGGGGGCGCAAGCTGAAAACAACCTTGGAGGGGACTGTTGAGAGAACTGTGGTTGTGGTTAGTTCAGGCAGGTAAGAAAAACAGGGACGTCCTTCTTTTTTTTTTTTTTTTCAGAGAAGTCCTCCTCCTGATACTTTTTGGACGTCTCTCCCTCCAGGTCTCTCAGCCAATCCCAGCGCATTTACCTGTTACCAGTATCAGCTAAATGCGCTGAGATTGGCTGAGAGAGACCTGGAGGGAGGGACATCCAAAAAGTTTTGATTTGGACGTCCTCGCATGTTCCGATCCTGTGGGGGGGGGGGGGCCCAAGCTGAAAACAACCTTGAAGGAAACTGTTGAGAGAACTGTGCTTGTGGTCAGTTTAAGCAGATAAGAAAAACAGGGACATCCTTTTTTTTTTTTCTTCAGAGAAGTCCTTCCTAATTGCAGGTAGGAAAAGCATGTCCAAGAAGGACCGCCCATCACAAAAGCTGCAGGAAGACATCCAGCTCCTGTTAGACGTGTTAGACCTCTCTGACAAGCACTTGGATGTTTTTTTTCTTCACAGAAGTCCTTCCTAATTGCCTGATGTAAGCCTGCCTTTAACATGCAAAGCAGTAAACAATGGAAATGTTACACAAGCAAAGAGCAGTAGCACTTAAATTAACTGGGGCTCTTTTCAGCAATCTTTCTCTTCTGAGGTTCAGGCTACTGACAAGTTTCCTGCTGGTCAGGGACTTCCGTCCTTTTTTTTTTTTGAGCGAAGGACATCCATAAAGGACGTCTTTGGCATGTGCAGAGCAGCTGGCATAACGCTTGGCTGCTCTGCACATGCTCGACTGTTTACCGATGGAATAGAGAATGCAAGTGAGCTACAACAAGCAGCTCATTTGCATTCCTTTTCTTTGCATGCCCGTTCCTTACCGATTCGCTAAGGGAATCGGTAAGGGAAGGGCTTTAACGATTTTTTTAGCACATCTTCCCCTCAGTATTTGAATTTCTTAATCTTTTTTTTTTTTCTCTCTCAAGGTATAAATGGTAACATCTTGTGTATTTTATGTCAGATGTCTAGATATGATTACCTATTCTTCAAATCTTAGAGCTTATTAATCAATCTATATAAATGAGCTTGGACCGACTCATCCGCAAATGCGCAGTAGAGCCCGAACGTTGAGAGAGCAAATGTCCAAGCCCCGCCTCCACCAGCTGCAGAACCAGAAAGGAGGAGGAGTCACAGGCGGGGCGAGGGGCGGAGAGAACAGAAAACAGCCGGAACGTAATGCAAACATTCTGTCTCTCACACACATGGAACTCGGAAGAGGAAGGAGGGTGGAGTGAAGGACGGGGTGTGGGAATCGGAGGGCAGGAGGGGGAGTGGCAATCAGAGGGGGAGTGAGGAACGATTGAAGGAGGGGGTGTGGGAAAACGGCGTCGCAGTCAAAAGGGAGGCTCTAGGGAGGGAGGGAGGGAGGCCAGTAGCAGGAACACTTGAACTCAACCAATAGGGAGGAACTCTGGCAGAAACATCAGATACAGCACTCGATGCCGCCCCTGCATTGAAACCACCCGCGGCACCCGTTGCAGAAAGCCAGGAAGAAAATGGCGCTGCCTCCACAGCCGCATCAGGCGCAACTAATGAGACGCGCGCAGCACTGTCTGATGAGCGAGAAGACTCCCTGATACAAGCCCCTACTGCGGAACAGCGAGAGCCGCAGTGGGATCATCTTTTTACAACTTCCGCCGCCATAACACAGTCCGCCCCTCCGGAGCCAAACACTAACACTTCGCAACTAAAAAGTACTCACCGGGGCTTAGAGGAGCTCCGACGGCAGTGGCAGCTCTCTGAAGGAGGCTAAAAGGCACTCCTACTCCCTACAGCTCGGCAGACGTTAACCAGATAGAGCACAATTTTAACAGGGCCCCCCTTGGGGGGGGGGGGTTTGTGCCAGCTGTAGGCTGCAGTACTGTGAGAACACACACATATACACACTCTCACTGTCTTTCTCTGACGGGGGTTGGTGGATGGGGGGAGGCCAATGGAAAGAGGAGGGTTGCTGGACATGGGGGGAGAGAGGAGGTTTGCTGGACATGGGGGGAGGGCAGGGGAGAGAGGAGGGTTGCTGGACATGGGGGGAGGGCAGGGGAGAGAGGAGGGTTGCTGGATATGGGGGGAGGCCCGGGGAGAGAGGAGGGTTGGTGGACGGTGGGGAGGCCAGGAGAGAGAGGACGGCTGCTGGACATGGATGGATGGAGGTGAAGCAATCGTTGTCTAGGGAAGGTCCCTAGACAACGATTGCTGACAGAATTATTAAATTTACAACATAAAAAAACTTGCCCCTCAACTTTCATTTCTTCTTTTTGCTCTTTCATTTTTAAAAACAAAAAGCTTTGCACGTTTTAACGGGCTTAACGGCTAGTTTTTTAATAATTGGTAAGAATTTTAGAACATTTTCAGTATTTTTAAATCTGAAATAGGATTAGTTGAGAGTATATAGTAACATAATTAATTTCAGAAAAAAACTGGTTCATTCAGTATGCCTTGTTGTTGTTCTCTGTTTTGAAAAGGATATCCCAAGTGCCAGCTACAGAATTTGATCATTTGTAGGTTAACATGCCTAATGTAAGACCGTTCTTGTTTTTCATTGTACTCTGCTATTCTGCATCCCTACGCATGAGATCACTTTTTTTTTTAGATTATATCTGCACACTTCCTCTCCTGTTTCAAACTGTGAGGTCTTAAAAATAATCCAACCACCACCTGTGTGATCGTTACATAAATATCCGTCTTCTAGGTCCCTGCTTCCACTAAGCCACTGCACTGACCTGGTCAATATATGAGGATTGTGTAGCCTGCCAGATAGATCCAACTAGATGACCATCTGTAATTCCACTAGTGCTTCTAGTTAACTACTGTATTTGCAGTCTGCCAGACACAGTTAATGCTACTTGGTGAAATTATTCTTACTGATATATTTTCTGTTCTGTTTTTAGACCAGAAGCCTGTCTGAACAGATGTTCAAGCAAAACTGGAAAGAAATCTGATTTACATCACCTACATCCCACCACAGATGGTGAAGCATCTTGAATATGCCAAATAAATAAAGCCATTCCGTTTCTTGGGATTATTTGCATTTGCCTGATCTTTTCTCGGTGAATGTGGACCTACAGAACTAACACTTTTGCAGAAAACAATTAGTGTTTCACTTTTCTGTGTTGCCTAGCTTTACAAAAACGCTGTACCTATGGAAAGTTTTCAAACCAAAATATGAAGGACTGATGCTGATTATGTAAACTTTCAGAATGATTTTTCATTTCTGGAATTTAGTACAAAGTCAGTGTAATATGTAAAATTTACAGTTTTCTCCAATTAAGCATCTTGTTCTGAATACTGTTTACAGTTGACAGAAGGGGTTCAACATGGTCACCTGATTTAGTGTTCTCCCAGCTACTTTAGTGAAGTTTGAAAAAAGCGTTATCCTGTGATAATTGTTTCTGAAATAAACAAAAATTTTATTTATATATTTGGAACTCATGGAGGTACATAATCAAACGGTGCCGGCCAAATAGATGGCCGGTCATCTGTTTGGCCGGCGCAGCAAAGAGCAATTCCAAAACCGTATTATCGAAAAAGATGGCCGGCCATCTTTTGTTTCGATAATATGGTTGGGGCCGGCCAAATGTTTGAGATGGCCGGCATCGGTTTTCGCCGATAATGGAAACCCAGGCCGGCCATCTCAAACCCGGCCAAATCCAAGGTATTTGGTCGTGGGAGGGGCCAGCATTTGTAGTGCACTGGTCCCCCTCGCATGCCAGGACATCAACCGGGCACCCTAGGGGGCACTGCAGTGGACTTCAAAAATTTCTCCCAGGTGCATACCTCCCTTTTACCTTGCGTGCTGAGCCCCCCCCAAAACCCACTCCCCACAATTGTACACCATTACCATAGCCCTTATGGGTGAAGGGGGGCACCTACTTGTGGGTATAGTGGGTTTTGGAGGGCTTAACATTTACCACCACAAGTGTAACAGGTAGTGGGGGGGATGGACATGGGTCCACCTGCCTGAAGTGCATTGCACCCACTAAATACTGCTCCAGGGACCTGCATACTGCTGTCAGGGAGCTGGGTATGACATTTTAGGCTGGCATAGAGGCTGGCAAAAATATTTAAAATGGGTTTTTTTTAGGGTGGGAGGGGGTTGGTGACCACTGGGGGAGTAAGGGGAGGTCCTCCCCGATTCCCTCCGGTGGTCATTTGGTCAGTTGGGGCACCTTTTTGAAGCTTGGTGGTGAAAAAACGGGACCAAGTGAAGCCAGCGAAATGCTCGTCAAGGCCAGCTTCCTTTTTTCCCATTATCGGGCGAAGCTGGCCATCTCAAAGCATGCCCCCGTCCCGCCTTCGCTACCCTACTGACACATTCCCTTGAAGTTTGGCCGGCTCCGCGACGGAAAGCAGTCAGCGCCGGCCAAAATCGGCTTTTGATTATACCGATTTGGCCGGCTTTAAGAAATCGCCAGCCATCTCCCAATTTGTGTCGGAAGATAGCCGGCGATCTTCTTTGAAAATAAGCTGGATAGTCTACTAATCTAGACCTATTTTAAGAATTTGGGATGCACTCGCAAATGTGCTAGATCTCATTAGTGACTTATACTACACCAGAACCTGTGCTAACCCTGTGTTGCTGTGTGATCCTTGAAGGTCTTGTCAGATTTATCTCTTGCATTTTTTAAGGCTTTGAGGGCTTCTTTTACAAAGTTGCGCTAGTGATTCTCATACAGCAAACAAGAGGAAGCCCTCATTTGCAGCAGAGGAATCGCTAGCGCAGCTTTGTAAAAGAAGCCTTAAGTAACCCAATGGCTTTTGGCTATAATGAAAATGAGAAAAGGGGCAGAGATAAACTAGGATATGTAATTGGTCTACAGATTTGTCTATGTATGCACACAGAATTTGGCCTTGCATCTCATTTGTTTCTTCTCTAAATTGGTAAATTTAAATATTGGTAATTTAAAAATGTAATCTAATGAATAAAATTGTATTCTGTGCATCAATTGGAAAAATATCTCAGATTTACTTAAAACAGCAGTGATGAGTCAGAGAGGATGGGTTTTTTTTTCTTTTTAATATTCTTTTGAGGTCTGATTTAGCCCAAATTCAGGTAGAAACATAGATGGTGGTGCAGTGATTTCTCAGTAGCAGTCTTGTGCTTATTCATTCAGGTAGTAGTAGTCCTAAAAACTCAACAGGCTCTCTCTAGATGAGGATGAACCAACCATATACACACTTCTGTAGCTAATTTTTCTGATCTATATGGAGAAATACCAGTTAAGATTTGCCATTTAATTGCATTTTTCAAAGAAACATGAAGCAAGTTAGTTATAAATGCAATACATTGTAGACAAAAATAGTAAAATGACTAAACTAAAGCATAAGTTAATTACATACCCAAAAATCCCATTCTCTGTTAAATTCACCCAACTATGCCCCCACTCTCCCCATTTCTGAACCCTCTGTCTCATAAAATATAACAGAGCAAGGGGCCCTTTTACTAAGCTGCAGTCAAACGTTGCCTGCGCTAGTTTTGGTGCATGAAATTGGCACGTGCTGGGCCACTTTTTACCGTGGTAGGAAAAGATTTCTTTTAAATGGGGCAGTAAATGGCCATGCACTAAAATTAAAATTAGCATGTGGCTATTTACTACCTGAGCCCTTACGAACACATATGAGGTAGGCAGTAAGGGTTTATGCGCTACTTGTGTGGTAATCCGGCAGCGTGCAGCAATGTGGCTACACTGCCAATTACTGTCGGTAATGCCCTGTGGTAGAAAATAGAAAATTATTTTCTACCACAGGAAACCACGTGCCAACTTCAGAACTACCAAAAGAATATAATGGGTGTCTTATTTAGCATGTACTAAATCCATTAGCACACCTTAGTAAAAGGACCCCCATGTCTTTGGGGAATAACAGAAATTGACTCCCTTGATATGCATTACCAAAACTGTGTGATGAAAATAGATAAATGTATCCTTACCTCTGTAGAGAGGTTTCACATTAACACTTTTTTTTTACCATATATCATTATTAAAGATTTTCTTATAATATATCAATAGAAATCAAACAAAATTAAAACATGGAAAAGAAAATAAGATGATACCTTTTTTATTGGACATAACTTAATACATTTCTTGATTAGCTTTCAAAGGTTGCCATTCTTCATCACATCAGAAATAAGCAAATGTGTTAGCTGACAGTGTATATAACAGTCCCTCATAGATGGTCTAGCAGGGTGGATAGGAGATGTGCATGGGGACTTCAAAGCATTCCACAGTCTAGCAGGATGTTTGTGTGGAGGGGAGGGTGATAAGCAGTGAAATACAACTTATGGTTTATAGTGGGCTAGAAAACCCAGATCCTTGTTAAGTCCTGTCCGTTGGGTGTCAAAATATTCAATCATTCTGATTTCAAAGGTTTTACGTTCCTATATTGTTTTAAAGTTACCTTTCAGTATTCTCACTGTGAAATCACTGGTATGGTGTCCTGGTTCTGTGAAGTGCTGTCCCACCGGCGTTGGGGCCCTACTGGCAGTATTGTTCATGTGATATCTATGTAAATTGAATCTTGTCTTAAGCATCTGGCAGTTTCTCCAATATAACAACCTTCGTTGCATTTTTTACACTGAATGATATATACCACATTGGAAGATGAGCATATGAAAGATATGTTGAATATCTTTCCTTTGTGCGTGACTGTGGGGTCCTGTGAAATGTTTTGGCATAGTTTGCAGCTAGATATATTACAAGGACGTGTGCCTTTCTGTTCCCTTTCAGTCTGTGTTGGCAGTTTACTTCTGATAAGCTTGTGTTTTAAGTTGGGTGGCTGTCGGAAGGCCAGTACTGGTGGGGTTGGGAATATTTCCTTCAGTAATTCATCCTCCTGGAGCAAAGGTTGCAGATCTCTTATGATTTTCCTCAGTTTTTCCAGCTCTGGCTTGTATGTCACATAGCAAGCCAACCGTCTTTGGGCACATTTTACATGCTACCCAAAATCCACAAACCGGGAAACCCGGGCAGGCCAATCATATCAAGTATTGGCACGCTCACGGAGGAAATATCTGGACTCAGAGGGAATTCTGAAACCTCTCGTGCACAAAACCAACAGCTTCATACAAGACACCACAGACTTTCTGAATAAATTGAAAAATATCAAGCAACTACCACCTTTCTGGTCACGATGGATGTAGAATCACTATACAGCAACATTCCACATGCGGATGGCATAGCTGCATGTGGTAAACTCCTAAAAACATCCACACTGGACCATCAATACTCACCAGAAACGATTACAAAATTAATCAAATTTATTTTAACTCACAACAACTTCCGCTTTAACAATGGAGTGGAGGAGTGGCCTAGTGGTTAGGGTGGTGGACTTTGGTCCTGGGGGAACTGAGTTCAATTCCCACTTCAGGCACAGTCAGCTCCTTGTGACTCTGGGCAAGTCACTTAACCCTCCATTGCCCCATGTAAGCCGCATTGAGCCTGCCATGAGTGGGAAAGCACGGGGTACAAATGTAACAAAAAAAAAATATCTATCTACAAATAAAGGGCACTGCGATGGGCACCAGGACAGCACCCCAATATGCCAACCTTTTTATGGCTGAGCTGGAAGAGACATTTTTGAATACACACCAGACCAAACCCCTAAAATACTACTGGTACATCAATGACATTTTTATGATTTGGACGGAGGGTGAAGAATCTCTGAAACAATTTCACTCTTCCTTCAATACATACCATCCTACAATCAGATTTAAAATTGACTACTCCCCAGAAAAAGTCAATTTTTTTGGACACCACGGTCTCAATCAGTGATGGCTGTATACAAACATCTATATACAAGAAACCCACTGACAGATGCAGCTACTGCCACAACTCCAGCTTCCACCATTCACATACAAAAAGATCCATCATTTACAGCCAAGCCACAAGATACCACCGTATCTGCTCTGACCCAGGGGACAGAGACAGACACCTTAAAAGCCTGACTGCATCCTTCAAACAGAAAGGCTACAACCCCAAAACAATCTCCAAAAATATTGCCTCCTCCCTCAAAACACCCAGGGAAAATCTGCTACAGTACAAAGAGAAAAAAACCACAGACAGGATCCCCCTGGTAGTGACATACACGTACGAGGTAAATTTTTGACCCTCGCAGTCACTCATCTAAGTTTTCTTTTTCACCGTTCTTCTAATTTTATTATAGTCTCCTTTTTTTAAAGTTAAACGCTAACATATTTGATTTCCTAATCATTTATCAATATTTATGTGGTAGAATTGTATAAGAGATACAAAACCTATAAAACAGTCCACTTTTTGTAAATGGAAAACATTGCATTCTTATGTATCCGGTGCTCAAAAATTTAACACTCCTATTTTTTTCCTTTTTAATAATTATGACTCAACTACTAGTTTATGATTATATTCATTGTATTTTTCTTTTCTTGTTTCTCTATCACTGTTTGATATATTATAAGTAAAGAGATGTGTTAGTCCACTCTTAAAGGTAATCAATAGAATTCAAACGAAATTAAAACATGGAAAAGAAAAGATGATACCTTTTTTTATTGGACATAACTTAATACATTTCTTGATTAGCTCTTGAAGGTACAGGAAGAATTAGGGGTTACAGAGGATGGGCAGACTGGATGGGTCATATGGTCTTTATCTGCCGTCATGTTTCTAAGGTAAGGAAGCTCAGGTGTTCAACAAACACAATCTTTCCAGACCGGCTACCATCCATAGATCTATTGCCAGGGGCTAGCGCACATGTGTTTAGCCACTCTTCCCTATTTTCCATGTTACCCACCATTCAAAGGTCATACTTTTGAGGATCCGCCTTAGTGTGCCTTAACACAGGTTCAACAACTGGTGGAGACGTTGGGGATCAAAACGATGTTCCCCCTGCACTTGCTTGAAGTACTACCATTCTGGATTAAAGTGTTTTTCTTCTTGCATCTGTAGGTGAGAGAGAATTAGGACAGACTGAGTAGTAAGTGCGGCCCACTTTGTCATTTGACAGGAAACTGCTGGCACCCACCCACGTGTAAGGAAGGAATGAGGGGTGGGGAGAGCCGAGAGCGACGACGAAAGCGAGGAAGACGTGCCCAGCTTCCTACAGCTCGCTTGTTTTTCGCTTCAAACTCGGAATGATTGCTGCGGGGAAGGGGCCACGATTCTACACTTTCGATTTCTGAAGTGACCCGTCCCAACAACCATAGCCGCCTCGTTTCCCAGCTCTGTTTTGGACGTCACGTGGGTGCCAAGGTGCTCTATTAAACCTCCGCCCTGTCCTTGACCTTGAGTGGAATTCGGAGTCAAAGAAGCACCGCCTCCTCCACCCCCTGCTCCTCCTTCTTTGGCATTTCCTTGGAATCCGGCTCCTCCCAGTCCTAGCTTCGCTTTCACTTTCGTTTTGTTTGGTTCAGGAAGAGAGCGGCGGAGGAGAGAGGAGCCACGGAGCAGTGTACCGATCTCTTGTTTTCCACCCCGCACACTTGGCCATGGCTGACGACTCAGTGAACGGCCCCGTGTACAAGGGCACTACTGTCCCCAACCCCAGCACGGGCGACTGCCGCGGTCTCCAAACCCTGGGCCCTCTGCGCCTTGCGTTCAAAGTGCTGCAGCTGGTGAGGTGGGGGGTTGGGCTTTGGGAAATGTTTGCGCCAAGGAGGTATGATTGCGCCTTGGTTTGCACTAACTAAGGTGTGGGACGGGGAGAGAGAGCCCGGCTTTCTTTTGTCTGTTCGGTAAGATTGGGATTGTGACGTAACCACAGAATGGCTACGGTTTGTGTGGGATGGTTGTGGTTCTCCAAGGAGGTTGGACAAAAACAGGAGACTAAGTGAGCCTATCCAGTCCATTGTATGAGCTGAAGCCAGTAGGCGGAGCTTGCCACGGCCTTAGTACACCCAAAACAATAGCAAAAGATTCTTTTGAAATAGGGGACTGACTATGCTGGACAATCTCATCTGTAACAAGTCTAAAGCAGTTTCAGTTGGATAGGCAGTGCCTTTAAAGGTTAAGGAGAAAAGACTTTTTAAACTTACTGGATAACTTTTTAATTGAAAGCTTCCCATATGTAGATATAACTATGAAATAACAATTGAGTATTACTAAAACAGCTTGAAAAATTATTGTAGCTGTTAGAACCAGCGCTTATAAACTCTGTAATTTGTTCTAATTTTTCTACACTGTTCTATACAATACAGATGGCCAGATTTCAGTGAGGATATTCTGTTTCCTAACAGATTTATCTTACCTGTTGTAATCTGCTGTGGGAAGCCTGGTGTTAAAAAGATGACAGGATATATTGAAATTAAATGGATGTATAATTAAACTCGCCTTTCTTTGGGGCACATGGAATCATATTTTAATCTGTTACGTAGAACTTTACATTTAAGATATGCAAATGGATTATTCTGTTTTGAGCATGTTTCAGGGGCAACTAGATTTATAAGTCAAAATAAATAGTTTCATTCAAATCTCTTCTATTTAAAAATAACTAAATGGGCTACAAGCCCCTAATGCAGTCCATTGGTTTTCTTATATTTTGTTCTTGTGATAACTTATACTGTTCCAAAACTGAAAACTCTTTCGCCTATGTTTACTAAAGTGCGCTATAGGTGCATTAGTGTTTTTAACTCGCGTAAATGGTTTACATGCGTTTAATGCTAATGCACCCATAGAAATGTATAGGCGCATTAGCACTGAACACGCCTTAACTTTAAAGTCCTGTTAGAAACGCTAATGCACCTTAGTAAACATGCCCCTTTATCTCTCTCTGGTCGATAATAAAAGTAGCTGATTGTGAACACTATCCACCCTAAAAGGTTGTTTTGTGGCTGTACTTGAGGAATTGTGATATTGAATAAATAAGTGTGTTTGTGTCCATAGTCATGCATCCAAAGTTTATGTAATCTTTTCAAGAAATCCAGTTAATCGTGGAACATAACCACAGAGTCATGGTATGGTCACGTTTTCAATATGGTAATATTAGGGCCCAGCTAAGGAACAGGTTATTTTGAGTTACTCTTCACTGGACCAAACTTGCTTTCCTTATGCCATCATTATCCAGTGGGTAGGCAGTGTCTTAAAAGGTGGAGGATTAAGGATTTTTTTTTAAAACATTTATATGACACATCCCAAAACAAAGTCAGATTCAATGTGGCTTACATTTGAAAATAGTGAGACAGAATAATAGAATTCAGTTATATCATGGGAGCAAGTACCCAAGGATGTGTCTGAAACATTTAACAAAGTTGAGATTAGTATATATACCCAACTGGTCATTTAAAAGTTTGTCCTTTTAATGATGCCACATGTTCATAAACCATAGTCATTTGATTATGACAGTTATTCAAAGATTATCATATGCACACACCAGAACAGGCATCCATCACATTGCAAAAGTAAACAAAAACTTTGTCAGAGTACTTCCAAAATGTAATTTTTATTTTCTTAGTTCCATCTTCCAAAATTCTAGGCAGTAGATGTACAGATCAGCTGGACCCAAACAGTCCAAAACAAGTAAAGTCAGAAACACAGTTTATACCTAATTGTTCAACCACCCTTGGGCTCCACCTTTGGGTTTAAAAAGCAAAACCGGGTGCCTGTAAGGTCTGGATAAACAAATTAAAACAATCAAAATTTAAAGGAGTGGCCTAGTGGTTAGGGTGGTGGACTTTGGTCCTGGGGAACTGAGGAACTGAGTTCAATTCCCAGTTTAGGCATAGGCAGCTCCTTGTGACTCTGGGCAAGTCACTTAACCCTCCATTGCCCCAGGTACAAATAAGTACCTGTATACAATATGTAAGCCACATTGAGCCTGCCATGAGTGGGAAAGCACGGGGTACAAATGTAACAAAAATAAAATATGTAATACATAGTAACATAGATGGCAGTAGATAAAGACCTGTATGGTCCATCAACTCTGCCCAACAATATAAACTCATTAAATATAGTATGAAATGTTACATCATATGTATACCTGTTCTCGATTTATCCTTGCCATTTTTAGGGCATAGACAAATGGTTCCCAAACTTTCTCGGGTGACAACGCCCCTAAGCTACACATTTCCTCTCAAGTCTGCAACCCCTCCTCCTTGGTCCCAAGGAGGTTGGACTAAGAACAATCCCCTCCCCCTGCTTGGGCTGGATGGGTGGGTCCGACCCCGGCTCCCCACGAGGAGGTTGCATTTTGGTTTTTCCCTTGGTTGGCTGGTTCTGTACTTCCCAGGTTGCCCTGGTCAGCTCAGCTCCACCCTCTCCTCTTTCTCCTTTGTTTTCCCTCTCAGCCCACCTTTCCTTCTTATCCATTTTGCTGCTCCTCACACCCTCCCTTCTCAGGATACCTGTCCTGAGAAGGGAGGGTGTGAGCTTGTCACTGGTCCAGTACAGAGCTTGTCACTGGTGAGAGCAGGGATCTCCTGCTGGCACCTCATACTACTACTACTTAACATTTCTAGAGCGCTACTAGGGTTACACAGCGCTGTACAATACTCAGGGCAGGTCTTTGCTGGACGGGGCTGAAGACTCCTGGCAGGCCCAAATTTAGGAACAGGCTATTGCCTAGGGGACTACATTACATAAGTACATAAGTATTGCCATAGTAGGATAGACCAGCCCAGCATCCTGTTTCCAACAGTGGCCAATCCAGGTCACAAATACCTGGCAAGATCCCCAAAAAAGTACAAAACGTTGTATGCTTCTTATCCCAGAAATAGTGGATTTCCCCCAAGTCCAATTTAATAATGGACTATGGACTTTTCCTTTAGGGAGCCGTCCAAACTTTTTTAAAACTCTACTAAGCTAACCGCCTTTACCACATTTTCTGGCAATAAATTCCAGAGTTTGAGTGAAGACAAAAGTTTCTCCGATTTGTTTTAAATTTACCAGATATAAGACATAAGTATCGCCATGCTGGGACAGACCAAGGGTCCATCGAGCCCAGCACCCTGTCTCCGTCAGCGGCCAAAAGAACAAACAATTTGTCCTGCCCATCCCAGAAATAGTGAATTGTTCCCATGTCCATTCAATAACATTCTATGGCCTTTTCCTCCAGGAAGCCGTCCAACCCCTTTTTAAACTCCGCTAAGTTAACCGCCTTAACCACTTTTTCCGGCAACGAATTCCAGAGTCTAACTACGCATTGAGTGAAGAAACATTTCCTCCGATTCGTCTTAAATTTACTACACTGCAGCTTCATTGCATGCCCCCTTGACACAACAGCCCTCGCTCCAGTTTTTTAATTCCCCAACCCCCTCACCTATATTTTCTGCAGAAGCTTTTTTGGCTTCTGGAACAGCTCTTCCATTTTCTTATGGCACCGCGTGACACTTTAGTTTGAACTGCACAGTGCCCTGATTTGTTCACTGTTTTTTAAGTCTTGTCAGAAAAGTGTGGGAGTTTAGGAAGTACACATTTAAATTTATAGAGAAACTAGTAAAAAAGGCCCGTTTCGTAAACAAATGAAACGGGCGCTAGCAAGGCTATAGAGAGAGTGAGAGTGTGTATATGTATGTGTGTGTGTGTGTGTGTGTGTGTGTGTGTGTGTGTCTCTGTGTGAAAGAGAGTGTGCACAGGTAGGGTGAAAATGAAGAGACAGCAGTGAGATTTTACATAGGACAGCTGAACCATTTGAGGCATGTTTGTGTGTCTGTGTGAGAGAGTGTGTATATGTGTGTGGGTGCATGTGTGTGTGAGATACAGACAGTGTAAGTGTGTGTGTGAAAGGGTAGGGTCAGAATGAAGAGACAGCATTATAATTGTATATAGCACAGCACAAACATTTGAGGCAGTTCTTGCCTTATCTCCCCTGCCGCCCCCTCCATACCCAACGATTCGTTCCTTGTCTTCCATCCCCTCTGTGTCCCATGTGTGTGTGTGTGAGAGAGAGAGAGAGGTGCTAGCAGTCCCTGTGATAGTGGCAGGTCAGTTGCTCATTATAGCCAGTTAAGAGTAAGAGTGTGTGTGTATGTGCTGTTTTTTTTTCCTTCCCTCATATGCCCTCCGTGTCCGTTGTTTGTGTGGAGAGCAGAGATCTATATGGTCCTTTTAGCGTTGCTGTTGACGTCGCGTAGCAACTGTTGCTGCTGGTTTTCATTGTTCCGTGATGTCTTATGTCACGTTCCGTCGCTTAGTAACGGGTTCGCTATGTGATTGGTTGAGTGTCATTTGTCCGCCCTCGACGTCATGACGTTTTCCTTGGGGGGGCGGGGCGGGGCCAATACTCATGGGTGAATTCCTGGTTTCACCACCATGCATTTAGAACGTTGGGACTTGTGGAGGCTTTAGAATGTTGGAGGTGTGTTTTATATAGAGAGATACGTAGCATAGGTAGAAAACAGAACTGTTATCAATCTGTGCCATGTATTTCTCTATAAATGTAATGTAAGTCTTGGGGCAAGTTGGGGGTGGGGTGAGTTAGTGCCATGTACTTCTCTATAAATTTAAGTCTTCGGGCAAGTTTAGGAAGGGGAGGTTGGGTATGGGGGAAGAGTTATAGGGTTATGGTTCATGGAGGCTGCCATTGGCTTTCGGGCCTTGCAGTGAAGAGCACTGGACTAAGGGGATGTGTTTTTGGTGATGGGGAAACCAGGGAGGAAGTTAAAGATAAAAAGCACTGAAACTATTGAAAAGTCCAACCTATGCCGGATATTTACATGCTAAAAACCATGTCTGTTTCAAGGGGGTAAAACAGAGACCAAAAGCTGTCTTTTACGGGATACTGTATGGTCTTCCCATTGACCCTGCGCAATCCTCCCTCTCAAAAAGAAATTGTCAGATCAGCACTAGCTAGATTTCCTCGGTTTCTTCCTCTTGGTCCTTGTTTCTCGTTTTCCTTTTCTCTGTACTCAGTCTGATAAACACATGACCCCTCCCTCAACTTAGAGGTGTAGAACTTTGAACCCTGCTGTACTTCAGATATCACAGCTGAAAGCTTTTTTTTTTTTCCTTTTATGACTCACTGTGGTGCTTTTCTCGTTCATGCTTGAACTTTGTGGGGTTTAAAAAAAAATCATTTTGATTTGCATCAGTGAAGCCATCAGGAGGATCTCTGGCATTCAGGCGTGGTGCCCTGCTGGGCTTTCGTTGTCCAAAAGAGACAGTCTGACGATCATCATCTGTACATCTGGAGCTGATGCTCAGCTGTGTCTTTTCATGTGGCACGTTTGCTTTCTGTGACATTTTCTGTCTTCTCTGCCTCATGGCTCAGAGGGTTCATGCTAGAAAGAATTCTGTTGGAAATGGATCTGATGGCAATGCTAACAAAGCTCTCCATCAAATAATAAGGAAGTCCCTCTTAGATCTGGTATCCATGCTTTGATTCACTGTGTTTCCAGGTAACATTGGTGCTGCAAGACTTCAGTAGTATTTTGGTTTCTGGAGTATATTTTGATAGTTCCACCTCAGGTCTGTTCTCTTGAATTTATGTGATTTGTTATTTCATGCCTGCAGTCTGGGAATTGAGAGCATCTTGATGCACTGTCTCTGAAGCTAGTGTTACAAAGTCTTTCAGGGCCTCTGTCTAGAAGATATCTCCACTTTTGAACTCATTGAGAGCACTTTAGTGTTTCGTACGCGCCTCAGTATACTGTAATTACTGATGGAACAAGAATGAAAATACCTTGGGTTGTCGTTTCATATTGTACTGATGATTCCTGTGTGCTTTTCTACATTCCTCCCATCTCTCAGGCATCTGTGGAGCAGAACTGCATCTATACAAGCCAGCTGATACAATGATAAGGTGATCCATATTTGTGGAAGAACACTGGTGCAAGACTTCACACAGGGCAAAGGCTGCACTTCCCATGCATGCCTGCTAGCCAATCAATGGTGCTAGCCCAAGCAGTCTACTGCAATGGAATCTATTCAGGATGCAAAGACCAAATCATAAGAAAATTACAGCGTCAGCACAGAACACAGCAGCCAGACTTGTATACAGAAAAACTCGCTTTGAAAGCACGAAACCACTCCTCCAAAGTCTCCTCTGGCTACCAATAAATGCGCGCATAACCTTCAAGATATGCTCACTCATATTTAAAATTATCTACGGCCTTGCACCGGACTACATGACCGAACTAATTGATATACCTCTAAGAAACACGATGAAATCAGCGAGATCATACCCGACTCTTCACTATCCCAATTGCAAGGGACTGCAGCTAACTTCTTCTATATGGGCACCCAACTCTGGAACTCACTGCCAAAAAAACCTCAAACTCACCGACGACTACCTCAAATTCCGTAAAAACATACCTTGTCAGGAAACTACTTGCGCCAGCACCTACTCACCCCAAAACAACTTAAACATTGCCAAAATAAGCTCAGAAATGAAACAACGATTCTACCCTCATCCACCTACTCTTTCTCACAGACTACTCAAACATAGTCCACGCTTGTTTTGATCTTATTTACTAAGAACTATACTTCAATGAACCCGATCTCTGTAACTGTCTCTTATATTATGTAAGTGTGTGTGTGTATATATATATATATCACTTAACCTTCTATTGCCTTAGGTACAAAATTAGTTTGTGAGCCCTCCAGGGACATAGAAATACCCATTAATTGAATATAACTCATCTTGAGCTACTACTGAAAAAGGATATATATAGTTCTGGGCATAAGTTGTGGATTGGAATTGTGTTTAAAGTTAAAAATGAAATGTATGGTTCACTTGAATGTTGATTCATTTTCAATAAAAAATAGATTTTATATATATATATATTGCTAATATGTCAACCGTGCGATTGGTTGCACTTGGTCATGTCGTGCATTTTGGGCATATGCTTTTCAAAAATTTTTTTTTTTTTTAATGTTCATCCAAACATCCTTTTGAACAAACGCTCAGCATGGATAATTATCCTTCACAACGTGCTATTCAATTAGGAGTGGGCAAGAATGAAAAATTTTTAATCAAATTTAATCGTGGTATTACAAATTTTTATCACATGATTAGTCACAGCTCTGGACTAATTCCCACTGCATGAAAATTCTTTAAACCTGCTGAAAGAATGAAAAATGTCATACAGACACTTCCTTCCCACAGCACATTGCTCCCCCCTCCCCTACAGGTACCTACCTTTCTCCTCTCCTGCTGTAACCTTCCCCTGTATATATACCCAAGTAGCTCACCTTCTGTTGTTATACCTGTTACCCCTGACACACAAACACGCATTTCTCTCATCTCCAGCTGCTGACCCCCCCCCCCCCCTTAGTACAGAAGTCCAGCATCCCCCTCCCCCACCACACACATTTATCTTAACCTTTATCTGGCTCTTCAAAGGGTTTCCAGCAGCGATTCCCGCATGCTACTTATAACTGACACCGATGCCTTCCCTCTGCTATGTTACGCCAAGATGAAATAGGATAGGCAGGGAAGAGAAAGCAATGCTGGGCAATAGACAGGAGTTGAAAATTTTGATCATGATTAAAAAATTGAATCATAGTTAAAAAAAAAAAAGTATTGCATTAATAGTGCACTAAATGCCCATCCCTAATATTATATTTTAACTCAAATAGGTTATACTCTTAGAAGTCCTAATTAAACAACACTGGTGTAGTAAATTTAAAACAAATCGGAGAAAATTTTTCTTCACCCAACGTGTAATTAAACTCTGGAATTCGTTGCCGGAGAAAGTGGTGAAGGCGGTTAGCTTAGCAGAGTTTAAAAAGGGGTTAGACGGTTTCCTAAAGGACAAGTCCATAAACCGCTACTAAACGGACTTGGAAAACTCCAAAATTCCAGGAATAACATGTATAGAATGTTTGTACGTTTGGGAAGCTTGCCAGGTGCCCTTGGCCTGGATTGGCCGCTGTCGTGGACAGGATGCTGGGCTCGATGGACCCTTGGTCTTTTCCCAGTGTGGCATTACTTATGTACTTCTGGATACATTTTGCTTGACTGCTTGTATAAGCCCCTAGAAGTTATTTGTCTGGGGTTCTAATTTCTGTTGGTCTCATGCTAATGTGGTTTTTTTTTGTTTTGTTTCTGCCTAGCTGCTGTCCTTTGTGGCCTTCATCTGTGAGGAGATTGTGGAGTACTGTACCAGTTGTATTGGGCTGTACTTTTTTGAATTTGTGAGCTGCAGTGCTTTCTTGCTGAGCATCCTGGCACTGGTTGTATATTTTACTCGTCTACATGAAAAGGTTGGATTGCAGATGGTAAAGAAATTGGTAAGAAATGCCTGTCTCGGTAGACTTCTACAGCTTAATGTTGATAGCTAAAATTCATCTTTTTATAATTTGGCCTGCTAGTAACAAGAAAAAGTCATTAAGAAAGTTTCCTCATACAATGTGGATAGAGGCTGTTCCGTAGAACATTCCTTTTATGAATGTAATTTTACCAGCAGATAATATATGGACTAGCTTGGTGTCTTGGAGGCTGTGGCTTTGCCCGTGGTGCAAACCCTGGGCCAGACACCTTTCTGAATAACTCCTTGTAGTTAATCACATAAGGGTGATGGTATTTGGACCCCACTAATTTTGGATAGCTACAGTACTGGTTTCACTCAAGTAGCCCAGGAGTATGTACAGTTTGACTCCACCCCTCTTCAGAGGGTCTCGCTATTTAAGCTTGCACCTTTCACTTACACGTACATTGGTCCTGATCGTGACTTTTGTGCTGGTATCTATGTACACCAAGTATTTAGTTCTGAGAAATTTGTGTGCCGGCCACAGAATCCATGATCCTGTCGAAGGGCACACTTACCTGGCAGTTGCCCTCAACAGTTGGCTGTCGTAATGAGACTGACTGCCCTTTAAAGAGGGAGGCACCTCAAAGGGACTTGGGAAAGGGTTCTTTCCTCGGGTTTTATAGGTGGCCTCAGAGTGTCATTACCAGTTCTTGCTGGCAACTGCATTGTTAATTCTTTTTTCCCTAAACTTATAAGTTAGCTTTACCACACTGTGGTGTCTGTGAAAAAGTCTTTTGGTGTGGAGGAGTGGCCTAATGGTTAGTGCAGTGGACTTTGATCCTGGGGAACTGAGTTCGATTCCCACTGCAGCTCCCTGTGACTCTGGGCAAGTCACTTAACCCTCCATTGCCCCTGGTACAAATAAGTACCTGACTATACTATGTAAACCGCTATGAATGTAGTTGCAAAAACCACAGAAAGGCGGTATATCAAGTCACATTTCCCTTGGTAGTTGTATTTGGGAAACACTGTGGGAGGTTTATAAAAAGAATCTGAACATACTGGTGCCTGTAGCTGACTGACGTCATCTAGTTGCTTTAACCTGTCACCAGATAGAGCAGCTTGACATGAAATAAGAAAAACAATTGCAGTGATAACTCTAGTAGGTGAATCTTGTCATAAAGGTGATTAATAAATCTCAATAAATAAATAAAATATATTTTAAACAACTCAAAACAATTATATGTTATACACCAACATATAAATGTTTGTAATGTGAATGAGAGGTATTGTATGAATCAGTGTCCATCAGATGAGACCCATGCAAAACAAAATTAAAACTGGATTTGAGAATTGCATGGCTAAGAGGGGCAGTGCGATACCTATTTGGTCTGTTTGGCCACTCCAACCAATCTGTGGCCCCCTCCCCCAGGCTCTCTAGCTGGTGATGGTGTGTTAGGCAAAATATTGGAAGGGCCATGGCCCCAGTGGCCCATCCCCGAGTGACAAGCTTGGGTTTTATGTTCATGCAGACTAACTGAAGAGTGAACTTTTCAACTTCGTGCTGCTGGCCATATCATGCAACTTGTTTCATTCACATTAAAATACAAGCTTCTAACTAGATTCAGTTCTTAACACTGCTGTAACATGCAGAAGAACTTGGGTTTGATTCTTGCGTAGGTTTGGAGTGCTGTGGAAGCAGCATTCACACCCTCTGAGTTGAGGTAAACTCATTCATTGTGCAACAACAACTAGTGGCTGGATTTAAAAGCCATGATTGCAAGAATCTGGTGCATGGCCTGTTGAAGACCATCTCTGCAGTGATTGGGTGAGAGGATATCGCATTGAGGAGGATATTTATGGAAGAAAAAGCTTAGGTCCAGGCAGCTTTATTGTTGGGTAATTGTGAATAAAGCCTCATGGCATTGAATCCGAGGCTGGTTCTGCTGCTCCCTTGTCTTCCTCCCTCTTCCCCCTGATGTAAGAAGAAAGTCCTGATTGAACTAGATAAAGATACAAAGACTTAAACTAAAATCTCAGCGACGCATCCTTCTGCTTATGTTGCTGAAATGAAAGATAAGAATAGTCTGTCTGGGGGTGGGCAGGGACCAGCGGAAGACAGGGAAATGTTCCATTGTGTCACAGTAAATATGCATTTTCTAACCATTTTCATTATTTTCCACCAGGATTTCTGGTTCAGTTTGTCTGTTGGAGTGTTGTTTCTGTTGGCCTCAATTGTGTTTGCTGCTACCAGTGATCAGACCCCATTGGAACACACGTCAATCGTAAGTGTCCTGTTGCATGCTGAATCCCTGTCTTTTTGATGTACAGCTAACCTTGTCCCTCACTTGTACAAGGCTGCAGCATTCTGGCATGGGATTTTCTGTTTCGCTTCCATTTTTAGGAACTGAAAATGTGGCTCCTTGTATCTGCCTACCCTCCCCAAAAAAATGGGCTGCATATTCCCTTTCCTCCCCTTTCATTTTGCCCCAGGCCACCAGTGAGAGACCCTGCAAAAGGACGACTAGTGCCAACTGGGGCATGAGGAACAGAAGAAGGGGATATCATAGGCTGTGAGATTTTCTCAATTCTCAAGTAATAACAAGGGTAAAGAAATCTGTCCTCCTTCACCGTGCCATAAAAAAACCTGTTTATGGATTTATTTTCTTCAGCATTTTAACTGTCTTATTGAAAAAATATCCTAGATGGCATAGAGCCAGACATATGTAATTTTTAAAACCATACAACACATAATGAACACAATATTCTTATAACATGTTACAGTAGTATCTGTAGATTCAAAGGAAAAAAAGTTTCCTTTTCCTGTTTTCTTATCTTTAATATGTCCTCATTAACCTTCAGGGAAACAATTCTTTAATGCCTGCCTTAAACAATAAGAAATCATCAGAGCAGCGTACCAGCACAGGCACTCTATTGCACCAGATCTGTACAGTCCTGCAGAAAAGCCTAGTCCCCCTTTGTCCTTACTACAAGGGCGGTCCCCATAGCAAATTAGAAGTTAAAGCAAATCGCTAGTTCATTTCTCTCTTAGATTTATTAACGTTATGCCAGTGGTTCTCAAACTGTGGATTAGGAACCCAAATGAGATCACAAAATAGGGGCTGCTCCCCCTTCCTCTGATCCTATGACCTGTGTCCAGCAGCGACAGCACTTCGGCTGTGAGTAGGTGGAGGTTCACAGGCCTTGCCCCTTTCTCCTGTGTGACATTCCTGTTAGACTGGAAACTCATTCAGATCACTGGGGTCTGTGGGCACACATTGACATACAGGACCCTGTGCTGATGGCTTCTACTGTTGCCTCCAAGCTTTTGATAAAGGGGGGAGGAGGGTCTGGTAATTTTAATTTTCATCCTTATTTGAGGTTGCATTAATTCTTAAATGTTAAAATTGGGTCAGATTGGATAAAAGTTTTGGAAGCTTTGTACTAGGAAAAAAGTCCCACCATTTTAGTTTAGAAACGATCACTGAAGTACATTTATTGCCGAGCCACCTGGTAAGGCAGCACTTTGTAGTGCAGCTGTGCATCAGCAGTGCAACTCGCCTCCAGAAACAAATTGACAGGCATTGAGTTCCAGTGCAGATGAAGTTTGAGTCCAGCTACTGGTCTTTCTCACTTCTAAAATGGTTTTGGTTTTGGGGTAGGAGATAATTTGTTCCCTCCCATGCCTTTGGATTCCAGTTCACTCAAGACCAGGGCTGGGATCTGGTGCTATGAGCTTTCATTTACTTGTCTGTCTTTTCCCCTTCTCAATTTACCTGGCCCAGTCATCTCCGCAAGAGTCCTCAGCTGGGTTCATGCACCAGAACACCTTCAGTAAGTTGGCAATCGTAGGTCTTGAATCAGGCCACAAGGTGTCACTGCTCCAAAAGGAATATGATTCTTGCCCCAGAGTCAGTGAACGTTGTCTCCATAGCAGCCCCAGCCAATCGGAACCTGAAACCAAACCAAACCTGGGGTCCTTCTGCCAGGCCACCCCTCAGCTTTGTTGTTTTTAATTTGTTGCATAACAATAACGTTTACCTAAGAGAAAAATTGTAGTGAAAGAGATGATGAAGCAGTAAAGATTTTTTTTTTCCAATTCTGATCCCATTCTTTCTTCAAACTAAGGAGCCCTTTTACTAAGGCGCAGTGAAATCTAGGCTTAGTGTGTTCTAAAGCGGGACTTTCCTGTATGCTAAGCCTGGATTTAACACAGCATTAAAGTAGGGTTTTTTTTTTTTTTTTGAAAGTCGTGCGCTAATGCAGGAACACCTCCAGTTTAGGAGGCGTAAGTTCTTCTGCGTTAACCCAGCATTATCCACTTAGCACATGCCGATCCTAACGCACTAGCTGGATAATGCAGGAGTGTCAGCTCTCCACTCATGCCTCACCCCTCCCAAAATATTGCTAACAGGCAAAATACCACAAAAGGCTTAAAACATGTTTTATGGTAGGCTGTTCTTGCATGCTAACTTTCTGGAAAGGTCTCTTTTAGTACAGGGCGGCAGGGGCGTAGCCAGACTTCCGTGGGAGGGGGGTCCAAAGCCCGAGGGGAGGGGGCACATTTTAGCCCTCCCTCAGCGCCGCCGCCTACCTTCACTTTTGCTGGCGGGGGACCCCACTCCCCGCCAGCCGACGCCCTCTCCGTCCTGCTCCTGCTCTTGTTGCATGCATTGCTGCCGTCGTGCAGGACGTCAGACTCAAAGAACAGAGTTCTGTTCTCTGAGTCTGACGTCGCATGTACAATGTGCAGGACATCAGAAATGCATGCAACAGCAGGAGCAGGATGGAGAGGACGTCGGCTGGCGGGGAGTGGGGTCCCCCGCCAGCAAAAGTGAAGGTAGGCGGGGGCGGGTTCGCCGGGAGGGGGGTCCAGGCCCCCTCAGGCCTCACGTAACTATCCCACTGCAAGGCGGTAAACCCTTAAGTGTTAAAAAAAAAAACACTTCAACAAAAATAGCTAAATTTTATTTTTATAGACAAGTACATTCATTTGGTTATCTCATTATATACAAAATGCTAGTTCATTTGTTTGGAGGATATTGATGGAATTTGTCTCCTGCATACTGTGTAATAACTGTGCAATGTGCTCTTTGCTACCGAACCAGCCATGTTGGGGATCTGAAGGCCAGCACAGACTATCCTGTGCAGTGTGGCTGGTGGGGAACCTAGGCTTTGCCAACCAAGGATGGAGAGCTGCCAGCATTTTTTTAGTGGCATAGTTGGCAGGGAGCCAAGACTTTGCCACCTAATGATATTGAAGAGCGTCTAAAACCAAGATGAGAGACGGGGACCGATGAAAAAGGAAACCTGGATAGACAGGGGAGGCAAGATGGGAGTGAGTGAGGAGTACACATCCCTCCCAGCCACATACATACATACCACTTACACACAAGCCCCAGGAGAAGATGTTGGAAGAGTTGGGGGTCCACAAGGTGCCCTAAAAACAGATAAAATTTCCCCCTCCCAAATAGCTGCAAATGAAAACTCATTGTGTCAGATCCAAAACCTGGTTCCAGCTGGGGAGTAAAAGGAAATTATCAGATCCAAAAATGGGGGTTGGTGGGAGGGAAGGCTGAAAAATCCCATGTGTCTGACTACAAACAAGTGTAATTTTGAATTTAAACAAGAACACAATCCTTATCCATCTGTGTGTGTATTCAGCCGCTGTCCCAGAGCATAGCACCATTCTGTTATGTGGTGACATCGCAGCACAGCTCTGCAGCCTTCTGTGATGAAATCATGTCAGATGAGAACATTTTTACATACAAAGCAAGCAGACATTTTCATTTTTGAACTAGATAGAAGTATTTAATTTAGATTATTTTTATTTAAAACCCAATGTACATTCCAACATTTTGATCGAACAAGTTGAGCTTCAGCCGAGCTTTGTTGAAGCTGCCGGTGGTGGCGCTGGGCGGGATGGTGTTTCTGGCCAACTCAGGGGCCTTTCTTCTTTTGATAAATTTCCTCATGAGAGACTCCTGAAAAAATGTAACGAGTCATGGAATGGGAGGCAAGGTTCTGGTGTGGATTAGGAATTGATTATTGGACAGAAAACAAAGGGTAGGGTTAAATGGTCATTTCTCTCAATGGAGGAGGGTGAACAGTGGTGTGCCATAGGGATCTGTATCGGGACCGGTGCTATTTAACATGTTTATAAATGATATGGAAATCAGAATGATAAGAGAGGTAATTAAATTTGCAGATGATACAAAACTATTCAAGGTTGTTCGGACTGAGAAATATTGCAGGAAGTCTGGGAATCCAAATGGCAGATGAAATTTAATGTAGACAAATGCAAGGTGATGCACATTGGAGAGAATAATCTGAATCGGTTACCTGATGCTAGCGTCCACCTTGGGTGTCAGCACTCAAAAGATCTAGGTGTTGTTGTAGATAATACACTGAAATATTCTGCTCAGTATGCGGTGGCGGCCAAAAAAGCAAACAGGATGCTAGGAATTATTAGGAAAGGGATGGTAAATAAGGCAAAAAATACTATAATGCCTTTGTATCGCTCCATGGTAATGTCCTCACCTTGAATATTGCGTTCAGTTCTGGTCACCATATCTCAAAAAAAGATATAGCGGAATTAGAAAAGCCTCAAAGAAGTGCGACCAAAATGATAAAGGGGATGGAACTGCTCTTGTATGAGGAAAGGCTAAAGTGGTTAGGGCTTTTCAGCTTGGAAAAGAGACAGATGAGGAGAGATACGATTGAGGTCTAAATCCTGAGTGGTGTAGAACGAGTAGAAGTAAAAAGATTTTTTACTCATTCCAAAAGTAAAAAGACTAGGGGACACTTGAGGAAGTTACATGGAAATACTTTTAAAATGAATAGGAAGAAATATTTTTTTCACTCAACGAATAAGTAAGCTCTGTAACTCTACTGGATGATGTGGTAACAGCGGTTAGCATATCTGGGTTTTAAAAAGGTTTGGACAAATTCCTGGAGGAAATGTCCATAGTCTGCTATTGAGACAGACATGGGATGCTACTGCTTGCCCTGGGATTTGTAGTGTGGAATGTTGTCACGATTTGGGTTTTTGCCAGGTACTTGTGACCTGGCTTGGCCATTGTTTTGGAAAACAGGATACTGGGCTAGATGGATCATTGCTCTGACCCAGTATGGCTACTCTTATGTTTTTATAGGGTTACATATAACCCAATACAAGAGTCCTTAGGATTAAAACTCTCTCAAACTTCATGTATGACGTTATTCCTCTAGTGTTAAACAATTCAGCGCAGTGAGAGAAGGGAAAAACAGCTATGCACTACTACCAAGAGACCTACCTCTCTCTACCCAGTCTAGTAGTGAAATAATGGAAAACATTAGCCCTAATTAATTGTTCAGAGGCAAAGGTCAGTGGTCATAGTTCTCCCCCAAACAAGGGGCAGCATTTTTCCACTGTGGAGTGGATGGAGTATTCTTCGTTTACTGATAATCATGGCACAGCTGTCAAGGTGACAGACCTGACTGGCTGGGGTTGCGAACCACTGTCCTAACCCCATGATTTTATGTGTGTTCATGTTAGCCTACTTTTGTGTTCATTGCTTTTGACCTTGCTATCCTGAAGCTGGATGTGTCCTTCACACTGGTAGAGCAGGGCTTGAAAAACCCAGATGCTAAGTTGCCATGGCGACTAAAAAAAAATGGGACCTGGCACCTAGTTTTTTTTTTTTTTTTTTTTTTTTTGCAGCCTTGAATGTATGAATATGCTGGACAGGGCTGTGTAAAGCAAAGTAAGGAGTAGAAGTGAGTCCTTCCTTCTTTGCCACATCCCACTCCCTCCTAAACAGCACTTCCAACGTAGGCGTGCGCAAACACACATCTCCCCAACCTTCTCCGCAGCCTCGGCTAGGTACAGTGCTGATCAGAAGAAGAAGGAAAGAAGAGCAACTGTGTGTCAAGCCACAGCCACCTCTTCTGCAGCCAGTACTGAATGTAAAACTTGAACCATGTTGGGGGAGGAGGTGTGTGTGTGCTGTGGGGGACAGGAGGGAGCAGGATCTAGGGGTGTATGCTATGGGGGTGCGGGGGGCGCTGGATGTCGGCTGAGAGGGAAGAGCTGAGTGTCTGTGCTGTGGGGGCAGGATAGGGAGAGGGCTGTTGGGTCTGTGTTCAGGGTGGGGGGATGAAACAGGAAAGGAGAGGATTGAGTGCCTGTGTGCTGGGGTGCAGGAGCTGGGGAAGTATGTGCAGTTGGAGGAGAGAGAAAGCTGGATACAGGTATTCAGAAATTTAGTTATGGGGGGTTGTCATTTAGGGGGCAAGTGCATGCTGTAGGAGGGTGTGTGGGGTGGTAGTCATTGGGACAGCTGTGGGGGGGGGGGCAGTTGGAGATTTGACAAAGCTATGGGTATATGTGCGTGTGCGTGCTAGGGAAAGGCAGAGAGCGCTCTCATTCTGCCTTCCCTGAACACGCACACATACCCCAACAGCTTTCTGTCAAATTGCCCCCAACTCTCCCCCCCCCCCCCCCCCCACACACACACAGGATATGACCGCCATTCTATGCACCCTCCTGTGGCATAGAGTCTCCTTCCCTCCTTTAGCAGGGAGAAGGCAGAGAGAGAGAAATTAGAGAGGGGGGTATCCAACTTGAAAAGGCAGCCCATGTGCTAGGAAGCTATTTGGAGTGCTAGCGACTGCAGAAGCAACCCGTAAGGAGCATCATTACTGAGGAGGAGACTCTCTAGCTGCCCTGTTGGTATGGTGAATTTAATATTTTTAAAGTTTGGTTCTGGGTTTTGTTTTGTTTTTTTTGGAAGGGGGGGGGGGAGAGGGATCCAGAGAGGCTGCTTCTGGGGGTGAAGATGTGACAAGGCTGCTGTTTGTGTGGCTGGGTAGGCCATGAGCGAGGCTTTAGGCTGTGGTTGCTGGGAGTGGGTGAACCAGGGTTAAAAACTGCAGCTGCTGTGGGCAGTGGAGAGAGCTAAGACTGCAGCTTCAGGAGGTTGGTGGGTGTGTGCACCACCCCACCTTCCCTCAGTAGCTGCAGCTTTAGC
Source organism: Microcaecilia unicolor (assembly GCF_901765095.1). Lineage (NCBI taxonomy): Eukaryota > Metazoa > Chordata > Amphibia > Gymnophiona > Siphonopidae > Microcaecilia > Microcaecilia unicolor. The sequence goes on along the minus strand of NC_044031.1, from coordinate 262,801,232 downwards.
CTATCTCCTGTTGCCATATATGCTGCAGGTAGGTAGGCGATGATGAGACCAGTAGCCTCTTATCTACGCCTTCCCTGCTACTGTAATAAATAACTTGTGCATCACCTTGAACACAATATGAATGTGTGATTTATAAATGTGCATAAATAAAGAGAAATTCCATTCATTCAAGGTCTGGCTCCTAGGTCTTAAAACTTTGGGGTCCTTTTACTAAGCCATGGTAAAATGTGGCCTGCAGTAGTGTGGGCATGTGTTTTTGGTGTGGCAGGCCATTTTTTACCTCTTGGGGGAAAGGGGGAATTTTTTTTTAATGGGCTGGGAAATGGGTGTGTGTTTGCTAAAATTTATATTTAACTCATTTTTATTGATGGTATACATGACATGTCATTGTACAGATTATGTCGTGTATAATGTATCTTCAGGTACCAACAATCATTTTTCAAAATTTTCTCCCCAACTATCTTCCCCAACCACTACCTCTTTCGCCTAAATTTCAATTAAACAATAATTACCCCACCCTCCTCCCAACCTTCCTTTTATCTACCCCTTATTCCTCCACTTCCCCATGTCCATTGTCCATCCATCTATATTCTCTTAATTGTTACAAATTTAACAAATAACTATGTTCTGCTGGGGTTAGTGTATTCCAAAAGGGAGTCCACTGATTTTGGAACTGCTTCCCCTTTACTGAGTCAGTCTACAATACCCACTCGTTCCATATGTAATAACCATAGCATTTTCATACGCCACTGCTGGATCGTTGGGGTTCTAGGAGTCAGCCATTCCGTCAGTATGACTTGTTTGCTGATTATAATGGCACATTTTACAAATGCTGCAAATCCTCTTGTTTTATTGTATCCCAAATCCAGGCTCTCAAACAGCAATGCTGGATTGTATCTCCATTTTTGGTTCCAAAGTATATTAACGTACTTTATAATGTGTTTCCAAAATTTTTGTATTTTTACACATGTCCAATACATATGGCCCAGGCTTGCACCCTCTGCCCCACATTTGGGGCATTCCCCCCATGGAGATAATCCCATGTAAAATGCCCTCCTGGGAGGAATGTGCAGCCTAAGGGCAAATTTATATTGTAACTCCCAGTGTGCTGCTTGTGTGGTTGTTTTCCTGATCGAGAGGATATGGGCCTGTATCTGTGTAGCTGTTATGTTCACATTGAGGTCTGTTGTCCATTTCCTGGACAGGGCTTGGTAGTCCAGCTCTCTAGCACTGTCTTTTATATGTTGGTGGTGGTAGGAGAGCGGCACCTTTTGTTGTGATTCGATAGAAAATGCGTCAGATAGTTCTTCCTGTACATCCTCTGCAAGTGATTCCCAAGGCAGTGAGTGCACATAATGTTTGAGCTGTGCATAGAAAAAATTATCCTTCTCCAGCACCCCAAATTCAGCCTGTAATTCAGAAAACGGTTTCATGTGTCCGTCTCTTGTTACCACCTGCAACAGATATTTAACACCACATCTCTCCCATCTCCGAAACGTGCCATATAGATTGCCCGGTGCAAAGGCCGGGTTGCCACAGATAGCTAAATAGGGTGTCATTTTTGATGTAAACTGATGCAAGTGACAAATCCGCTTTCGCAAACATCATAATCCTGGTTTTGTGCAACACGTAAGGGGTAGGTACCTCAGATGTATGTAGATATGTACTGAAATGTATTCCTCTCATGGTGGCCATTTCTATGTCTGTGGCTGAGAATTCTTCCGTATTGCGAAACTAGTCATTAATGTTTCTCATGCCACTGGCAATATTTAGATACTTTATATTCAAAAGTCCAAGGCCACCATATTGTACTGGGATGCATAACGTTGCTATAGGTAATCTGGCTTTACACCCCTTCCACAAGAAGCCTTGTATCATAGCCTGCAATTTTCTCTCATCACGTCTTTAGACAAATCGGTAACAATTGCATTATATATAGCCATTTGGGTACAATCATCATGTTAAACAAGGCTATTCTTCCTAGTAACGATATCGGAAGTTTTACCCATGCATTCAAGCTAGCCCTGGTTTCTCGCATCAATCTTTGTACATTAAGATCATATAATGTATCTAGGGCAGCTGGGATCTCAACTCCCAGATATTTCAGTTGGTCGGGCACCCACTTAAATGGAACCCATCGCTCCCAATCTTTTGTCTCACCCACCCCCACCGCCATTGCACATGACTTACTCAAATTTAATTTAAAGCCATAGAGCTGCCCAAACCGTCTTATGTTATCTAGAAGTGCTGGGACCGACCCCTGCGGATGGAGCATTATCAGAAGCAAATCATCTTCATATGCCAGCACTTTGACACCACGGTCTCCAAATCTTACCCCTTCCACCCCCTTGTCCCCCTGCCAGAGTATGTATTAAAGGTTCTAAGGATATCACAAATAGCAGTGGGGATAGGGGGCAGCCCTGTCTCGTGCCTCTCTGAATTTCAAATTCTTGCTCTTTCAGGCTGTTGACCAATACACTGGCTTGTGGTTCTCTGTACAAGAACTTGACGGCATCCAAATACCACCCATCTAACCCTATATGCTCCAGTGTAGTAAATAGATGATCCCAGTGTACTTGGTCAAAGGCCTTTTCGGCATCTAGGCCAACCACCAGCGCAGGGGTCTCTCTTTCATAACAGGCGGCCATAGCTAGCAAGAGTTTACGTACGTTCTGTGTTGGTCTATTTCGCACAAACCCTACCTGTTCTCTCCCTATAAGTTTAGGCAAAAGCTCTGCAAGGCGTTTGGCCAGCATTTTCGCTAACAATTTAATGTCTACATTAAGTAGGGCCTGTATGAGTCTGCTTTTTAAAACCCTCATCCACACCCTTGTCACCTCTCGTTTAGACTACTGCAATCTGCTTCTTGCTGGCCTCCCACTTAGTCACCTCTCCCCTCTCCAGTCGGTTCAAAACTCTGCTGCCCGTCTCATCTTCCACCAGGGTCGCTTTACTCATACTACCCCTCTCCTCAAGACCCTTCACTGGCTCCCTATCCGTTTTCGCATCCTGTTCAAACTTCTTCTACTGACCTATAAATGTATTCACTCTGCTGCTCCCCAGTATCTCTCCACACTCGTCCTTCCCTACACCCCTTCCCGTGCACTCCGCTCCATGGATAAATCCTTCTTATCTGTTCCCTTCTCCACTACTGCCAACTCCAGACTTCGCGCCTTCTGTCTCGCTGCACCCTACGCCTGGAATAAACTTCCTGAGCCCCTACGTCTTGCCCCATCCTTGGCCACCTTTAAATCTAGACTGAAAACCCACCTCTTTAACATTGCTTTTGACTCGTAACCACTCGCCTCCACCTACCCTCCTCTCTTCCTTCCCGTTCACATTAATTGATTTGATTTGCTTACTTTATTTATTTTTTGTCTATTAGATTGTAAGCTCTTTGAGCAGGGACTGTCTTTCTTCTATGTTTGTACAGCGCTGCGTATGCCTTGTAGCGCTATAGAAATGCTAAATAGTAGTAGTAGTAGTAGTAGCTTTTTCTGGGTCTCTTCCTGGTTTTGGGATCAATGTTATCAAAGCCGTATTTGCATACCTCGGAAACCGCCCATTTAGTGATCACTGCTTCAAAGTATTCTAGTAAGGAGGCCAAAGCCTCTGATGGTAACGATCGATGATAATCCCCCGTGAACCCATCTGGGCCTGGTGCTGTCCGAGGATTTTTTGATTTTATAGCTTTTTGTAACTCTTTTATCGTCAAGGGTACATTTAGCTTTTCTACGTCCTCTATTGTTAATTTAGTCATTCCCGATTTTGTTAAGTAGTCCTTTATTTGTCTACAGTTTCCGGTCCTCTGGGCCGAGTACAGACTTGAGAAGTATTCTGTAAATATCTGTCCTATTTGTTCTCGTGAATTTGTTATCTTCCCTTGTTTGGTTTTCAAGGCCATAACCACCCGGGTCCCTCCCCAGTTTTTAATGACTTTAGCCAAGAGTGCCCCTGATTTATTCCCAAAAATCTCTGTTATCTATATTTATAATAGAAAGTGGATCTGGTCTCTCTTTCATGTAGCAACGTGTTCAGCATTGTCTGCAGTGTCTTTATCTCCTCTAGTCCTGCTGTACTAGGTCTACGCATACAAGTGCGTCTAGCCCGCTGTAGTTTTCGTTCTATCTGCAGTATACTAGCCAGCCTACGTTTTCTTCTCCGGCTACAATATGCAATTATGTCTCCCTGTATCACCGTCTTAGAGGCATCCCAGAACAGCTCTGGCTGCGCCTGTGCGTGTTCTGCATTGTGATGTGTATATATTCTTCCCATTTGTTGCATAAGTACTTTTGAAAATGTACATCCCCATGTAAGTAGGCCAGGAACCTCCAAACCCCTCCTTTTAATGTATCAGCTGGGAAATCTAAATCCACCCAAATCAGTGCATGGTCAGATATCTCCTCTGGCCCCACTTCTGCTGTGTAAACCATATGGAACAGGGTCCGATTCGTTAAGATATAGTCTAGTCGTGCCAAGGTACCATGGGCCCGAGACCTGTGAGTATATTCCTTGTCACCAGGATGTAAGACTCTCCAGACATCTATTAAATCTAGCGTTTTCTGGAAATTTAAAAATTCTGTAAGTCTAGGCCCTTGGTAATGGGCAGAAGTTGGGTTTGTAGAGTCCATGTGCGGGTTAGAAACTAGATTGAGATCCCCCACTACCATCAATTGCGCTGTCCTATGTTGCAGACAAGCATTAGCTAATTTACCAAAAAAGCCTGGTTCGTGCCCATGAGGGCCATATATATTTACCAGAAGAAATTCTAGACCCTGCAGCCATATGTGTAAAATGATATATCTACCTTTTTCCCCCCCTCGCCACTACTTTGGCCTTACATGGGAGTCCTTTTCGTATTAGTATTGCCAACCCCCCTTTACGTCCCTGTGAAGCTACGTAATGACATTCTCCCACCCATGCTCTTTGTAATTTCTCATGTTCGGTGGCATCTAATTGCGTTTCTTGGAGGCACACAATATCTACTTTATGGCGTTTCAATGCTTGCAATATTTTGGCTCTTTTTATAGGGGTACTAATGCCCCCCACATTCCATGATAACACGCTGGCATATCTCTGATCTAGAACGTGTTCCTGCCCTCCGCAGGGGCCAGGCCCCTATTTCTCTCCTCCCCCAGTCCCATTGAATAATGTGCTTCTCACAGTGAATTATATCATGTGTAGTTCCCTACACCCACGTACATAGCCTTCTGTTACATTGCAACTTTCCTTCATCTTCCTCTCCTTCCCACCCCTCCGCCCCTACCTCTACCTTCCCCCCTCTATATCTAATTCCTTCCATCCACCAATGGAGTGCCTTGGTGGTGGAATAGGACCCCGTAAGGTGCTTGGGACTCCCGCCTTCTACTGTGTCACAAGTATATTACATTAAGAACATATTATGTATTTTGTACCATACAGACCAGCCTGAGGTTTCTTATCTCTTTTAATCTGTCCATGCCGGCATTCACGCAGTGTCCAGTATGTTATTGTCCAAAAAGTATTGCTTGGCCTCCGCTTCTTTGTTAAAAATGTGCCACTTATCTTGTATTTGCACTCTCAGTCGTGCCGGATATTGAATATTGAAACGGATTTTCTTGTCTACTAGTGTTTTGCAAGTAAGATGTAATTTTCTGTGCTGTTCCTGCACTTCTGCAGAGAAGTCTTGAAATATCAAGATATTTCTCCCATTGTACTTTAGCGTATCTCGTTTGATCTGGAAACCTTGCAGTATTTCCAACTTATGTCTGTAGTTTAAAATTTTTGCCCATCTCCATTTTCCTTCCAACTCGGTGGGCCCTCATGATAATCAGTGGTCCTAGTGAATCCGTTAAGGCCAACTCTTTACTCAGCCATCTTTCCAGCCAGTCTTCCAAATTGCGTTCAGGCAATGACTCTGCCAGACCCACTATTCACACATTATTTCAACGGGGCGCAATTTTTCCAAATTTTCTATTTTGGCATTTTGTTCTTGTAGCTGAGTTCGCATGTCCGCTAAGTCTGGGCCATAGCCACGTGTATCATCTTCTATGGCGGAGATTCTCACTTCCGCATCACTTACATGGGTCTGTAGGCCATCCAACATAGTATGAAAGCCATCCAATTTACAGTCTAATTCTGCCCATTTAGGTGCCCATGCCTTCATTATAGCTGTCGTTAGCTGCTCTAATTGCATCTCAGAAAAGGATTGGCGCTTCAACTGGTCTGTCGGCCATTTTGGATTCGCTACTTCTAATCCAGGTTGGTCAGTTATTTGTTTGTAATTCATCTCTTATATCATGTTTTAGGGCGGGAGGTCCTGGAACTCCTGCACGCTGCAGCTGCTTAGCTCATGGCACCACCGGAAGTCCACCGTGCTTGCTAAAATTTAAACTAGCGCGCGCCTATTTATGGCCTGAACCCTTAAAGCCACCCATTGATCTAGCGATAAAGGCTCACGCACAGTAACCATTCAGCGACCACCAACTGCTGATTACCGCCAGAAATGCTTGAGAGGTAGAAAATAAAATAATTCCTACCACTGGAACGAGAGCTTGCCAAATCTGAAATTACTGCCGGGGGTGGGGGCATGGTAGTCTGGCGGTAGTCTAGTTTTGATGCATGGGCCCTATTGCTGCTTAGTAAAAGGGACCCTTTGTCGAGTCCTGGCTTAGAGATGTTCTTCATATTTCCATATCCCAGGGGCGTAGCTAGGTGGGGGCATGGGCCCCCACAGATTTAGTCCTGGCCCCTTCTACTTTCGACCCGCCACCACAAGGTACCTTTGCTGGTGGGGGTCCCCAACCCCTGCCAGCCTTAGTCTTCAACGCCGGTCTCCGCCGCGTTCGCTGATCTGTGCTGTGAGACCAGCGATGAAGAAGACTAAGGCTGGTGGGGGTTGGAGACCCCCGCCAGCAAAGGAACGTTGCAGGGGGGGGGCTGAAAGTGGCATGGAGGGACGGCAGCTGGGGGAGGTGGGCTAAAATGTGCCCCCTCCCACCTTGGGCTCTGGACCCCCTCACACCGAGGTCTGGCTACGCCCCTGCCACGTCCCCACTTCATTAAAGCATGTGCTGTAAATAGAAAAGAGAAATTACTTTATTGCCAGAGGATCACCTGAAACTGAGCAATGCTGTGTAAGCGTGGAAACTTATATAAGCATCACCCCTCCGAAGGGACACTACCTTGTAAGTGGTGGAGGGGCTTCCGTGTTTCAATGACTCAGAGGGCTATGCTGTAGGGTTACCCATATCAGACAGGCCTCTGAGGAGAAACCAGACAAAGAGTGTCCCAACCTGGAGGATCCAAGATGGCGTTGAGGGAGGACGTATGCTAGTTGAGTTCCCGTTTTACACCAGAATGCCTGAAGAAGAAGGCGCGCTCCCCAGAGAATGGGGAAGAGAAAAGGCAAAGCCATGGTGTTGTCCTCCTCGAACATGGCTGGGGTTCCCACCACTTCTCAGTCTATTTTGGAGAGATTCGGGGTCATAACGTCGGGAATATCGGTTCCTGCTTCGGGGAACAGCAAGGCTTTATTGCCGAATCTCAGTGGAGAGGGAGTGACTTTGAGTCCCCCTGTTGGCACGACACCTCCAAGACCCGGAAACAGTATTGCTTCGCTATGGAGGTCAATAATGGAAACGCCCGAAGTGGGTTAGGATTTTCACGTGACCCGAGGAGGTCCTGGCGCAGCATCGACTCGGATAATAAACCAACTGGGGGATTGGAGAGTGAGCTCTTCCCCCCAAAGATATCTGGAGCGGTTTCTGTGGAGAAATTGGACTTGGTGAAGCCAATAATGTCATAATGGACGTATTATAGGAACTGCAGCAGAATGTGAATAACTCTCTTCTTCAGATGTTTACAATTTTTTACTGTGTGAGTTAAAGAATTTATATTAATACCTATCTAACAAAGTGGAAGTCCAAGTTATAAAAATAGAGACTTTGATTACGGAAATGGCTTCTCTATGAAAATCAGACAATTTGGTAATGAAGAATAGTTATCTTTCTTGTAAAAATTGGAATTTCTGGAGAACCAATTAAGGGAAAAAAACTTGAGAATGATAAATTTACCTATAATATCCTATATGTCAGCTACTGAATTCTTGAAGAAATATTTCTCTGATACTTTGCTAATACCTTCTGATAGCCACCTATTGGTGACTAAAATTATATTTCCTTTATAAATCTTCCTTATCAGAGAAAAGAGATGTAAGTTTAACCGACATTTTGGAAAATTCAGAAGTTATAGATAGTTATATTATTAGTGACTTTCGTCATTGATTTAGATAGGAACAATGTTTTGAAATTGTATTTCCGATACATGGTTGATAGTTTTTTGGGTTCAAAGATGCATATATTTCCTGAACAATCAAGGGAATCGCAGACTGGGAGGTGTGAAGTCTTGGCTTTTAAGCCAGGAATCATTGCCCTAGGTGGGACATTCCTAGCGCGATTTCCTTGTAAGTGTTTTATTTCCTTATTACTTATTTGTTTGAACCTAAGAAATTAAAAGAGTTTGTGGAAACAGATGAAGAATGCTCTGCAGCAACTTCCTTCAGTTACCACTGTACCGGCTGCAATAACCAATTAACCTTCCTCCCTCAGAAAATGTGAAGTGTAAGATTAACCATTTTGAGTTTTTTTTATTTTCTTTAAGATTGTTTTCCTGATCTTGGATCTTCCAATTGTGGACAATTATGTAAATATATATTGTTGAGAGAAAATGTTTTCCTTTTTATATTAATTTCTGTATTTCCTTACATTTATGTGATAAATGTGAATGTAATTAAGTAAAATGATAAATAAAGTTAAAAAAAAAAAACTTATATAAGCATCATCACATGAATCAGACTGAGGCCTGACTAAGTGATGATGTTGGCCTGTCTCTTACGATGTACTTAAGGTCACAGGACTTGTGAATACACAGTAACATAGTTGATGATGGAAGATAGACTTGCTTGGTCCATCCAGTCTCGTGTTGTAGTAGATCTGTTGATGTGTATGAATGGACCAGATTCATTTTGAAGCAAGCTTTTTTTTCATGATGTCTTATGAGATTTTGACTCTCTTTCTTGCTTTTCAGGCCTTTGGATTTCTGGCAAGTTTGGTATTTCTGATTGACCTTTATCTGCTGTATAGAGACGGTGTCTATCCTTGTAAAGCAACCAACCAAAAACCAGATAACCGCAATGTCGTGAAAACACCGGGGCCTGAGAGTTTGCCGTTGAATACGGAGCCACAGTGAAGTGCAGTCAGCGGATGGTGCATAAGAGTGAAGTGATCCAGGTTGCTTTCCCTCTGCTTATTGATTTAGGATCACTGAATCTCCTGTACTTACTCCTCACCAGCTCTTGAGTTAACAAGCTCTGCTGAAAATTTATGACTTTATATTAAGGATTTGGAGATCAAAAGGAACAAATGTAATGTGGGAGGAATCGTGTTGCTAATCTATTGGCAAGTACATAGCAAACCACTCAATATATACATTTGTGATGTGATACAACATGTTTCTTGTATCCCTCCAACTCCCATTACCCAATGATTCAACGCAGTTAATAAAAAATGAAGAAGAAAAGAAAAAGAAACCTAAAACAAAAATGAAAATATTACGATAGATTACATGTAAACAGATACGTTTTTAAATTCTTACGAAATTGAAAATAACTAGAAAAACTGTGCAATTCATATGGGAGTGAAAGCCAGAACTGAGGAGCTTGATAGCAAAATGACAACTCCCAAATCTTTTTATATTTAATACCAGAAGAAGAAGGAAGTAACAAATGAAATGGATCTCTTAATCTCAAAGTATCATGGACGAGAGGAAAAGCGATCAGATTAAAAAAAAATATTCTGGATATGTGCCATCAAGCATCTTAAAAGTCAAGCAGGCCAACTTAAACAAAATTATAAGATGAACAGAGAGCATTGCAGTAGCCTAAATGGCTCAAAATGCAAGATTGTACCAAAACAGAGATATGAGCCCTAGCAAAATAAAACATTGGATATAATAATGAAGTTAATGTAATTACAAAAACAAAAAAACATTTTGAGTTAAATGATGAACTGTATGTACATTAATGAGTGATATCTGAGTACAAGGCTGGGGAGGAGAAGGTTTATTCAGTTTTTATACAGCTGCCCTCTAAAACACGTTTTCAGCCTGTTTTGTTCATTGTCTGCAGGAATCTGGCTGCAGCCTGGTGCTAAGCAACTATGAGCTCTCTAAATTGTCTCCACATAGTGCCTTTTCATTTCAGTCGAAGTATGAGGTAAAATTAAACTGCCCTTTGTTTTTGGTTCCACATAGATGTCTGATCAGGAGCATGAGGGGCATTTTGTAAGATCTCAGTGCTGGTTACTGTCCACTCTGACAAATGTATATATTAGATTTATTTTTTTAAACAACATTTTAGGCATAAAATCTGAAATTGAAGCCCATGAAGCACCTTACACCCTTCAAAAGTGGCTTTTCCTGATAACAGTAGAATGGGTATTTTATTGTCTTCAGTATGTACGGTCAGTAAAACAGCTGCATAGTTGATCTATTACAAGTAGCATTCAAGTAGACCTCCATGGTTAACAGCCTCAAACGAAATAGTCCCATTTTGATACTTCTGACACCTTGGTTTGCTTTGCTCTCCTTTTTGGAAGCAAGAGATACACGTTTAGAAGGAAATCCAGAGGTGTGTGGCTTTGAGGGGCATAATTGAATGGGGATGACCATCTCTATGGACGGCATCGCTAAGGAGCGGGGAAACCCGTATTATCGAAACAAGGTGGGCGTCCATCTTTTGTTTCAATAACACAGTCGGGGACGCCTAAATCTCAACATTTAGGTCGACCTTAGAGGTGGGCGACCTAAATGTTGAGATCGTCGACCATAGAGATGGGCGACCTCGATTTTCGCCAATAATGGAAACCGAGGACACCCATCTCAAAAATGACCAAATCCAAGGCATTTGGTCATGGGAGGAGCTAGCATTCGTACTGCACTGGTCCCCCTGACATGCCAGGAACACCAACCGGGCACCCTAGGGGGCACTGCAGTGGACTTCAGAAATTGCTCCCAAGTCCATAGCTCCCCTCCCTTGTGTACTGAGCCCCCCAAAACCCCACTCCCCACAACTGTACACCACTACCATAGCCCTTATGGGTGAAGGGGGGCACCTACATGTGGGTACAGTGGGGTTTGGAGGGCTCAACATTTACCACTACAAGTGTAAGTTAGGGGGGGGGCCTGGGTTGGCCTGCCTGAAGTGCACTGCACCCACTATAAACTGCTCCAAGGACCTGCATACTGTTGTGATGGAGCTGGGTATGACATTTGAGGCTGGCATAGAGGCTGGAAAAGAATGTTTAAAAAATTATTTTTTTTTGGGTGGGAGGGGGTTGGTGACCACTGAGGGAGTAAGGGGAGGTCATCCCCGATTCCCTCCGGTGGTCATCTGGTCAGTTCGGGCACCTTTTTGATGCTTGGTCGTGAAAAAAAATGGACCAAGTAAAGTCGGCCAAATGCTCGTCAGGGATGCCCTTTTTTCCATTATCGGCCGAGGATGCCCATCTCTTAAGCACGCCTCCGTCCCGTCTTCGGTATGCTGCCGACACGCCCCCGGGAACTTTGGTCGTCCCCGTGACGGAATGCAGTTGAGGACACCCAAAATTGGCTTTCGATTTTACCGATTTGGTCGACCCTGAGAGAAGGACACCCATCTCCCAATTTGTGTCTGAAGATGGGCGCCCTTTTCTTTCGAAAATTCAGCTGTTTGTGTGCCGGCTCCTGCGATCCTGAATAATACTGCCAGGAGGGGTGCATGTCTCAGAAACACAAGACTGCATTTGAAATTCATTTCTAGGCTGGGCATTAGTTTTGTTTTTGGTGAATGGCTTTTTCCTGTGCCTTTATTCTCAGCTCTGTGAGTTTTCCTCCTTTGGTTTCCCCATCTTTGCTGCTTTTAGCCATCAGTGACCATCCTCAGTAGCAGGTCACAGATCCTGGCTCTGTTCAGAGTCCAGTACACAAGCACCCTAAATGTCACCTGTAGGATCACTATTTTAATGGGGTGCTGTACATGAGAAATTCATCGCCTGCAACATTGCAGTTAAACTGATTACTGGTGCCAAAAAATTTGATCATGTTACCGTGCTTTTGCAAACGGAGCACCGTGTTCAATCATGTATATTGTACAAAATGCTAATACTAGCACATAAAATTCATTATTCAGGTTTAGCATTTTTCCTCGCGTTACTAAATCACGATCCCTCCATTCATTGCAACAGAATCATGTCTTTCTGGATGCTTTCAGAGATACCGTATTTAGCATCACTGACCCTAAGTTATGGAAAGGACTTCCTTTATTTTGGAACCTTCATAATAGATGTTCAAAATTTCTCTTATCTTTCAAAAGGTACTTAAGAACATAAGAGTAGCCATACTGGGTTAGACCAGTGGTCCATCTAGCCTAGTATCCTGTTTTACAAACAATGGCCGAGCCAGGTCACAAGTACCTGGCAGAAACCCAATTAGCAGCAATATTCCATGCTACCAATCCCGGGATAGGCAGTTGCTTCCCCATGCCTGTCTCAATAGCAGACTATGGACTTTTCCTCCAGGAATTTGTCCAAACCTTTTTTAAACCCAGATAAGCTAACCGCTATTAGCACATCCTCCGGTTGAGAGTTCCAGAGCTTAACTATTGATTGAGTGAAAAAATATTTCCTCCTATTTGTTTTAAAAGTATTTCCATGTAACTTCATTGAGTGTCTCCTAGTCTTTGTACTTTTGGAATAAGTAAAAAAAAGTGATTTACTTCTACAAATTCTACACCACTCAGAATTTTACCCTCATCTGTCTCTTTTCCAAGCTGCCAAAATTGCAGTTGCAACCTCCCATGGCAGTCTCGACCTCCATTTTCACATTGCAGCCACGGGGGCAGGAGCTGCTCGGGTTGCTTCTGCCACAAAGAGGCCACTAGACCATCAGGGCTTTTAGAAAATAGACCTGGGAAGGATCTACGGGTGTGGAATGCCCGGGGAGGGAACAAGTTCTCTGTTGGGTGGGGGGAGGGGCATTTTTAGCTGAAATTTGAGGGGGAGGATGGGTTTTCTGTTGGGGAATGGCTGGCTTATAGGGGGAATTGCAGTGGGGGTGTGGCCACAGTTTTGGGTTCAGTTCCAGCTGAAACAGAGTAATTTTGGCTGCAGTTTGGGTTTTGACCGGAACCACTGGATTTGGTCAGCCTCAAAATTAGATTGTTTGATTGCTGAGTCAGTCTTTCGCTCCCAGGCTGGCTGAGCATGCTCCAGAGAGTCTTCAGAGCCCCTGGAAAAAGGGGAAGTCCTAATTGTGCTTAACAGTGACCCCTATTGGCCAGATATAAGGGAGGTGGAAAGGGATTAGGGATTTTGGATTTAGCTGACATCTTTTCCAGTAGTAGTTGAAGGTGAGTTACTTTTAGGTACAGCAGGCATCTTCCTGTCCACAGAGGGCTTGCAACGTAAGTTTGTACCTGAGGTAATGGAGAGTTAAGTTATTTGCCCACGGTCACAAGGAGCCATGTTGGAATTTGAACCTGTGATGGCAGACTTTCAGAAACAACCCCCAGCTAAGAACTGCCACTGCAGTAATTGGCTTGGGTGAATCTCTTCATAAAGGAGGTTAATAAATCCTAATAAATTTTGGGAACCAAATCCCTGGGCAGTGTGCCTGTACCTTTTATCCCCTCCTCTTTAATTCCCTTACCCCTTAGTTGTTCTGTCTGTTACTTGTCTTATTCAGATTGTGAGCTCTTTGAGCAGGGACTGTCTTTATGTGTATGGTGTACAGCACTGCGTATGCCGTGTAGTGCTATAGAAGTGTTAAGTAGTAGTAGATCCTAGTCTTCATTGTAGTTGAGCTGTAGTTCCAATGGAAAAGAGGAAAACTACTGCCCCTCACTGTCACCAAACATAGATTAAAGCAGGGTGTTGTATTGCTGCTTTCTTTGGAAATATAGGGATGTGGGGGCTTTAGTACACCTTGCATTAGCCTTTAAAAGCCCATTGGCCTGGATTGTTCAAATCCCTACAGTCCTAATTTCCAGGATCTTCTGAATTAGTCCCTGTGATAGCTGACCTTGTAAATATTCCTTTACCTTACAAAGGTGTTAGCTTTGACCGACTACTTCTAGTTCAGCTGAATAGGATGATTATGAACACTTGCAGGGAACAAATTGTCTGTTATTATACAAAAACTTCCTCTATTAAATTAGGGGAAGGTGAGAATGGCAAGGAGACTTTATAATTACATAATTCTGTTATAAGGTGGTATCACTGTGTCCATTGCTTTGTTCTGATCTCATACTCTCTGAAATAATATTCTCAAAGCTAGTCTACTTATCAAGTCAAAAGTAGCAGAAAAGATTCACTGAAGACAACTAATCAGTGGGCTTGCAGTCCTTTCTTACTGGCTCACATTTCTTACCTACAGTCTCACACCTTTGGTGTGTTTTAAAATTTGAGTAGGAACTTGGTTCCAGCCTCACTAGGAAGGAGATGCAGCAAGCCTTGTGGTTGAGCTGTAGCTCTACTGCTCAAAAAATACTGCGGCATACTACTACTACTACTACTACTACTACTACTACTACTACTACTACTAATCATTTCTGTAGTGGTACTAGACATACATGGCACTGTACACATCATATGCAGGTACTTTCTCTGTCCCCAGATGGCTCACAGTCTAAGTTTTTGTACCTGGGGCAATGGAGGTTTAACTGACTTGCCCAAGTTCACAAGGAACTGCTATAATGCTATAATCAAGAGCATGCAAATTACTGACATGTTAAAATCACAGCTGTAAAGTGCAGCTCATGAATTAATGTCACCTTTCCTGTTGGTGCCTGAGAGGTGATTGACTTAGGCACTGACAGGAAGTGTGACATGTAAAGCAAAACTTACTGGCATCCCCAAACTCAACCCAACCCTGGTTGTCTAATGCCCCCCCCCCCCCCCCCACACAACACACATACTCACACTTTACTTCTCTGGTAGTCTAGTGCCACCCTTCCACCCCAATCTCTCAGCTTTGCATTGTCTTAGATTAACAAGAATGGTGTGGCAGTAGTAGCTCTGAAATCAGTTCCTCTTTGATCACTGATTGTTTGTGGGGAGTTTTTAGCTGATTTAAGTTGTGGGGGAGTTTTTAGCTGATTTAAGTTGTAATTTAAAATGATAAACGTTCTTGTATAAATGGTTGCCTTCAATCTTGTATTATCACAATTACAATCTAGGTCTCAACTCTATAATTAGTTACACATTATATTACAAATTACGCACTAGTAACTGTTTAACATTTTAAAATATATTTCTTTATTAATAGATCAATACAATTTTCCTAAAATAAAATCCATTCCCTTAACCCATAGTTATTAACCAATCCATACACCAATACATTTAAAACCAAACAATTCTCCACAATACTCTTTCAATACGCATTTAAATAGCATATATCTGGCAATCTTTTACATCAATGTGTGATCATAGCTCTTTAGTCATGTATTAATCCATTGCTCCAGAGTCTTCCACAAGATTCAGCCTTGCTTCAGATCAGGCTCATTAAATCACCAACTTGTAAAATAGTTCTGTCCTTTTTTCCAACAAACCATTGTAACGTTAGTGATAAATCTTGAACAACCATTGATGATGTCGGTCAGCAACATCCAAAACTGTCCATTTTCACCATTAGCAGTATCATGTGTTCCAGATATATATATTTTTTTGAAAATGTGGTTACATTTGTATTAGAGTTTCAATCTCTCCTTTTCTTATAGTATTCCACCATATGACCAGAAAAGGAGAGATTGAAACTCTAATACAAATGTAACCACATTTTCAAAAAATATATATATATCTGGAACACATGATACTGCTAATGGTGAAAATGGACAGTTTTGGATGTTGCTGACTGACATCATCAATGGTTGTTCAAGATTTATCACTAACGTTACAATGGTTTGTTGGAAAAAAGGACAGAACTATTTTACAAGTTGGTGATTTAATGAGCCTGATTTGAAGCAAGGCTGAATCTTGTGGAAGACTCTGGAGCAATGGATTAATACATGACTAAAGAGCTATGATCACACATTGATGTAAAAGATTGCCAGATATATGCTATTTGAATGTGTATTGAAAGAGTATTGTGGAGAATTGTTTGGTTTTAAATGTATTGGTGTATGGATTGGTTAATAACTATGGGTTAAGGGAATGGATTTTATTTTAGGAAAATTGTATTGATCTATTAATAAAGAAATATATTTTAAAATGTTAAACAGTTACTAGTGAGCAATCTTGTATTATGATATTCTACTTTCATAAGTATATATTCTACTTTCATAAGTATATTTTCTGTATAAGATGGATAAGTCTTTGTATAAAATATTTCTGTCTGATATTCTGTTTCCCAATGTCAAATTATTCTTTCACTTTTTTTCTGCATCGTTATCCAAAAATTTTCAATAAACAATGTTTTTTTTTTAAACTGTTTTTCCTTTAAGACTCTGTTAATTCTTGAGGAGACTTTAGCATTAACAAACAGATAAATTATTCCAATGTGTCCTCATTGACTGCTTCAGATTGAAAAATTAAATACTTTAAAATAATTTGTATACAAATACCAAAAGTAAAAAAAAAAAAAAAAAAAAAAAGATTGGAGAGTTAGATTATATGGTAATAAATTAGACATTAGCATCTGAGACCTGATGGAAGCAAGAAAAACAGTTGGACACTGTAATACCAGGGTACAAATAATATTGAAATAATGGAGTATATCAATTGGTGGAGCAGCAACATTATATGTAAGCAAAGCACAGAGTCCAATGGGCCAAACTGTTCTGAAATTTGGAGTCCTTATGGATAGAAGAACCATGTGTGATAGAGTATAATAGTGGGTGTATACTACTATCCACCTGAACAGGGATGAAGAGATGGTGAAATGCTAATCAAAATCATGAAGGCTAACATATTTGGGACCCTGTTTACAAAGGCACGCTAGCATTTTTAGCACGCGCTAACCATGTAGACGCCAATAGGAATATGGGCATCTGCATGGTTAGCAAATGCTAATTTTTAGTGTGCGCTAAAAACGCTAGCGTGTCTTTGTAAACGGGCCCTTGGTAACATAATATTAATGAGAGATTTAAACAATAGGTCCAGAGCAGACAAAGTTGGATTATTTTAAAAGACCTTTTTGAAAGCCCAAATGAAAATACATCCTATGTGTTGAAGAAGGCCAAATGATGGCAAGTATGGTGTAATGGTGAAGTGGAAGAGGCAGGGAAAGCCAAAACAAGGTATTGAGTGATTTCTGGAACTAAGGTAATATGATCATGTTAAACCAGTACTTTAGACTTTCCATTGACTACAAATTACCCAATGAATAGAGTTCAATATCATTGTCCATATTTGTATTCATTGGTAGCCTGGTATGTATCCTCATGATCTGTTGGTAAGGCACTGCCTCAGATACTGGGAGGAACTGATCATAGAGCATTTCCCTATAAGGGTCCAGGCTTCTGGACTAAGAGTTTATTTGATGTGAAAATTATGCAATTCATCTGCTTAGTAAATTTTATTTCAAAGCCGGCAGTTTGAGATGCTTTCTCTGTAGTATTTCTCTGAACGTATTATATAATAACAACATGATACATGTATTGAACTATGGCAAACCATTTTGTGGCCCTTGGGGAGAGGTGGTGTAAAAATTATAGATAAATAAATGGAAAGCTGTCTCAAATGAAGAAAATAGGGATGAACCCAAGCATTGGCAAGTTGAATGTAAACCAGCCCGGAATCTGAATTCAGCCATGCTTCGGTTTCAGATGAAAATGCAAGGGCTTCCACTGGCTCCTCTGTAATCAAAATTGCTGCCGTGACTTTCCACAGCAGCCATTTTGAGATTGGAACAGGCATAGGCTGGAGCAATCCCCAGTTGCTCCTGCTCACACCAATTCCAGTTTCAAAATGGCTGTGACCTGCAGCAGTCTCGTAGGCTGCTGTGGGAAGCTGTGGTAGCCATTTTGACTACAGAGCCAGCAGGGACAGGAATGACTCGGGATTGACCCTGCCTTGAATAGACAACTAGACCACCAAGGCTTTTTTGAAGGTAGACCTGGGAAGGGACTATAGGTGCGGTGGGGGTGGGAGATAGCAGAGTTGGCAGTCTACTTGGGATGGGTTTTCTGCCAGGGGAGGAGGCTGGCCTGTGGGGTGGGGGGTAATATGGAATGATGTTGACAGCTTCAGTTCTGGCCAAAACTGAGTGACAAATTTTGGACGCAGATTCGGTTTAGTCAAAACCAAAAACCCTAGTTTGTCACCTTCTAAACCAGTGATAAGGCGCAGGTCAAAAAAGACTTTGAAAAAGGCTTGCTGTGGAGGTGAGAGCTGATACTAAAATATGTCACACAAGAGGCCTGTGAGAGGTCTCAGGGAGAATAAGGTAATAGCCAAAAAACTAAAACATATGTCCATCTTTACTGAGGAAAATGGGATCATACCTACACTGGAAAATTTGATGATGATATGAAGCAGCTAAAGCACATCACTTAAGTTTCCAAGATTGGCAAACTAAAGAGCAATAAATTCACCTGAGAATTCTGAAAGAACTCAAATATGAAATTTCTGGCCTGTTAGGTTATATAATCAATTTTTAGTTAGAAGCATTTTTATTAAGGTTAGCAAAAAGAACAACAAATCAAAGGGGCACAAAGCACAAGAAAGCAACTGCTTTCAAGTTAACCCCCCAATTACCAAACACCAGGCAAAACCTCCCCACCACCGCAAATAACCCTCCCACCCCTACCAACCCAAAACAACCCTCTAAACCCCCCTCCCCTCCACAAAAAAAAAAAAAGACTCCAAAAGGAAAGGACAAAAAACAACTATGAGCTCAATGGGGCAGGGATTGTAAATACGGCTCACAAATGTCTAAAAATCTCTTTTTTTCATTTGTAAGAACCTCTAGCATACCAGGCTTCTAAAATCATATAGGAATGGAGCGCATTTCTCCAATGCCAGAATGTGGGCATGGAAGTGGAAGTCCAGCATTGCAAAATATGTTTTTGGCCAATGAGACCAGCTTTAGCCAGGAAGGGACGATACCTCCTGGCCAAAAGGCCAGGAATAAAAAATCTACCAAATAACATATCCGCTGGAGTAAGACAGAGAGACTGCCCAAATAAAGCACTTGGGTCCAAAAATCTTGTATGGCTGGACAGTTCCAGAAAACATGCGCCAAGATGCCCACCGCAGTCTGACATTTCAGACAATGAGGGGATGACAAAAGGGAAGCATGATGAGCACGATCCAGAGTGAAATACGCTCTAGTAAACATCCTGAAATGACACTCCTGCAAGGCAGTACTACAAGTGATGGAAGGTGCCCGACTCAACAAAGTTACAAAGTCTAAGACAGTGGCATAGCTAAGGATGGGCCCACCTACTTTGGGCTCAGGCCCACCCGGTAGCAGTACACCTATGATGTGGCTAGCAGGGATCCCCAAGCCCCACCAGCCAAAAACTCCCAACAACTGTCCCTCCTGCAGATCTTGTAAATAGCAGATCTTTGCCTGCAGTGAACAGCTACTGATACATACTGCTCGCAGCGGCCCCACAGCCTTCCCTCTGATGTAGTTTGCATCAGAAGGAAGTATGTGGGGCCAACATGAGCAGTGTGTATTAGTTGCTGCTCGCTGCCGGTGAAAATCTGCTATTTAAAAGGTATGCGAGGGAGGGGGGATGTTTGAGAGACCGTATAGCATGCAGGTGAAAGAAGGAGAGACCAAATCACTTGTGGGACAAGGTAGAGTTCTTCTGCCCACCCAAAAATGGGGACCCAACTCACAAAACCAGTTCTGGGTTAGCATCGAGTAGTCCACCAATGAAGAAGATCTTGAAATGCCCTGTGGAGTTCAGCAAGGAATACAGGGTCAGGAAGATCAGCCTTAAAAAAAAAAAAAATCAATTTAATAGCTGCTCCGGGCACAAAACCCTCCCTGTGCAAAGAAGCAACATAATGAGTCAGTTGATAATAGACAAAAACAGTCAGTCCCCGAATCTCCAATCCCCTCAATAGATCAGCCAAAGATTTCAAAGATTCATCTTCCCTCAGGATATGATGAAGCTGGTCATGACCACTGGAAACCCAGGAACGAAAGAGGCCCCCATCCAGCCCAGGGGGGAAAGCATGATTCCCTACAATAGGTAAAAGATCCTTGCACTGAGCCAAGTAACCCAAACAAAGCATCAATATCCACCACACTGCACACAAAGGCTTCACAGGACACTACTCCGCAAGGAGACTGGGATGTTGGCTACAGAGGCATGCAAAAGAAAATTCAGATGTACAGGGAAAACCCACTGCGCTCAATCCCAACAGGAGAGAAACTCTCCACACCCAGCAACCAATCCCAAAGATGATGCAAGAGACAAGCTTGATTGTAAGATGACATATCTGGTAGTCCCAAATCATCCTGTCACCAGGACCAACATAAACCACAACTTAGGTTTCTTGCCGGCCCACACAAGCTTAGAGAGCAAACCCTCTAAGAGACGATTATCCTTACGTTTAAGAAATAAAGGTAGAATCTGAAAAACATAAAGCCACTTGGGAAAAAGACATTTTAAATAAGGAACACAAGGAGGAATACAGGATGAAACTGAAAGAAGCCAAGAGAGAGATACGTCTGGCGAAAGCGCAAGCGGAAGAACAAATGGCTAGAAATGTAAGGAGGGGTGACAAAATTTTCTTCAGGTATATAAGTGAAAGGAGAATGACTAAAAAGGGAATTGTGAGACTAAAAGATACTGCGAACCGCTATGTGGATAATGATGAAGAAAAAGCAAATTTGCTAAATAGATACTTTTGTTCTGTTTTCACAGAAGAAAATCCTGGAGAAGGACCGCGATGGACTGCAAAAAGTACAAATGAGATTGAAGTGGATAGAGCACTGTTCACGGAAGAGAGTGTGTATGAACAGCTTGAAAAGCTAAAGGTGGATAAAGCCATGGGACCGGATGGGATCCACCCCAGGATATTGAGGGAGCTCAGAGAGGTTCTGGTGGGTCCTCTTAAAGATTTGTTTAACATATCCTTGCAGACGGGAGAGGTTCCCCAGGGATTGGAGAACGGCGGAGGTGGTCCCTCTTCACAAGAGTGGTGATAGGGAAGAAGCTGGAAACTACAGGCCGGTAAGCCTCACTTCGGTTATTGGAAAAGTAATGGAAGCGATGCTGAAGGAAAGGATAGTGAATTTCCTGGAAGCCAATAAGTTGCAAGATCCGAGACAACATGGTTTTACCAAAGGGAAATCGTGCCAAATGAATCTCATTCTTTGATTGGGTGACAGAGGAATTGAATCAGGGACGAGCTATGGACGTAATCTACTTAGATTTCAGCAAAGCTTTTGACACGGTTCCCCAGAGGAGGCTCTTAAATAAACTGGATGGGCTGAAGATAGGACCCGAAGTGGTGAACTGGATTAGGAACTGGTTGACGGACAGAAGCCAGAGGGTGGTGGTGAATGGAATTCGCTCGGAGGAGGGAAAGGTGAGTAGTGGTGTGCCTCAGGGATCGGTGCTGGGACCGATTCTGTTCAATATATTTGTGAATGACATTTCCGAAGGGTTAGACGGTAAAGTTTGCCTATTTGCGGATGATACTAAGATCTGTAACAGAGTGGACACCCGGGAGGGAGTGGAAAACATGAAAAAGGATCTGAGGAAGCTAGAAGAATGGTCTAAGGTTTGGCAATTAAAATTCAATGCGAAGAAATGCAAAGTGATGCACTTAGGGAATAGAAATCATCGGGAGATGTGTGTGTTAGGCGGGGAGAATCTGATAGGTACGGACGGGGAGAGGGATCTTGGGGTGATAGTATCTGAGGATCTGAAGGCGACGAAACAGTGTGACAAGGCGGTGGCCATAGCTAGAAGGTTGTTAGGCTGTATAGAGAGAGGTGTGACCAGCAGAAGAAAGGAGGTGTTGATGCCCCTGTATAAGTCGTTGGTGAGGCCCCACCTAGAGTATTGTGTTCAGTTTTGGAGGCCGTACCTTGCGAAGGATGTGAAAAGAATTGAAGCGGTGCAAAGAAAAGCTACGAGAATGGTAAGGGATTTGCGTTACAAGACGTATGAGGAGAGACTTGATGATCTGAACATGTATACTCTGGAAGAAAGGAGAAACAGGGGTGATATGATACAGACGTTCAAATATTTGAAAAGTATTAATCCGCAAACGAACCTTTTCCGGAGGTGCGAAGGCAGTAGAACAAGAGGACATGAAATGAGATTGAAGGGGGGCAGACTCAAGAAAAATGTCAGGAAGTATTTTTTCACGGAGAGAGTAGTGGATGCTTGGAATGCCCTCCCGCGGGAGGTGGTGGAAATGAAAATGGTAACAGAATTCAAACACGCGTGGGATAAACATAAAGGAATCCTGTTCAGAAGGAATGGATCCTAAGGAGCTTAGCCGAGATTGGGTGGCAGAGCCGGTGGCGGGAGGCGGGGATAGTGCTGGGCAGACTTATACGGTCTGTGCCCTGAAGAGGACAGGTACAAATCAAAGTAGGGTATACACAAAAAGTAGCACATATGAGTTTATCTTGTTGGGCAGAATGGATGGACCATGCAGGTCTTTTTCTGCCGTCATTTACTATGTTACTATGACAGTAGTGACAAAGGCAAGAATACCATGCATCCAACCTGTAGGGGGTAACCAGGAAGGTGAATGCCCAGGTGGCGAAAGCTACCTGAAGCTCAATGCAGAGGAAACCCAACCCCCTATATAGCCAATTTTTTAAAAGTCTCCAGGTTTGATATGGGAAACTGCAGACCAATGATTCCAACACTGGTGCCAGACAAAATGGTCGAATATTTTGAAGTTGCTATTTTAATGAATGTATGTTTGTTCTGAAAATCTTGTATGAATGTGCCTGTACTATATTTAATGGCATTCTTTTCTGTTTTTAATATGAATTGTAAACAACCTTGATTTGTTTAGAAAGGTGTATATCAAGTTTTCTTAAACTATTAAGCTATACTAAAAAAACAAAGTTATTGACCGCATAAAGATAAACATTTAAACATGGCTTAATGGCAATGTGTCAGCATTAAGTCAATAAACATAAATCTTAGCAATTTACTTGAAGGTGAGTAACAAACATGGATAAAGATGAGCTGGTTTATACACTGTCTTTAGAATTTCAGAAAGCACTTGAGGAAGTCTGAGACCCTTAGATTGAAAGCTCTGTGGGGACAGGGGAATACCTACTGTTCCCGAATGCAACTCACCTTGAACTACGGCTAGAAAAGGCAGGAGCCACAGACAGTGGAATGGGGTGGGACACTGGGGCCTTGGCCCAACACAGAATAGTAAAAGAACTTGGAGACGGGTCTGGAGGTTAGTTTGTCCCCTTAAATCAAAACGATGTTCCACTAACCCTGAAGTGAGCTCAATCAAAATCCCCTTCTCTTCCTTAAATAAAATTAGTCATGGGCACTGCCGCCTATTCCTTCTGTTGGTTAAAAGACAGGAAACAGAGAGTAGGATTAAATGGACAGTTATCCACTTGGAAACAGGTCTTATAATGGAGTGTCCCAAGGGTCTGTCCTGGGACCTGTGCTGTCTAACCCAACTCCAAAATGATCTAGAGAGAGAGACACGCAGTGATTACATTTACAGAGGATTGTGAGAATAGGAGACTGAGCATCTGAATATGTGCAATTTAATGTGGACATGTGTAAAGTAGTACACCCACCAAAAAAAATAATACCAACTAAAGGTACAAAGTACCGAGTCTAAAGTAGAGAATGACACAGGGACAAACTTTGGCCCCATCCCCACGGGTTCTGACCTCATCTGAACAAGCCTTGAACACTTAAGATTTTATATTTAAATCTTTTTATTAAACTATAAAAAAGCAATATTCTGTGCAATTGTTTATAATTCACAAATAGAAAAGAATAAAAACAATGAGCAACTATAATAACACCACCACCACCACCCTCTACCCTTTCAGTCCCAAGAATAGCTAACTTCTACTACCCCAAGGAATCCTAATCCACCCTGTTAAAATGTCCAGGGGTACAAAATACAACCCGTTCTGTATGCCCTAGCAGAGGAGAAATATGCCCTACAAAGCACTGTTATGATTTATTAATCTGTGGATTAATAATAAGTCATCAACAATCTCAGGATTCAGTCTAGCTCTCCTTTCTTCCATAGTCCTTCCTGCAATAGAAAATGGCTTCTTAGAATGTGTGCTGGTAGCAGGAATGTACAGGATCCCCATGCAAAATTTGTCAGTTGTGGAGAGCACTTTTGCTCGTTTTTCCAAAAAAAATAAAAAAAAATCATCATCTGTATCACTCGAACATAAATAACTGTCCAATTCATTAACAGCCTTCAAAGTAGAGAATGACACAGGGACAAAGTTTGTCTCCGTCCTCGTGGGCTCTGTCCCTGTCCCCGCCCCATCCTTCAGGCTCTGTCCTCATCCCATTCTCTAGTCTAAACATAAGATTCACCATCAAAGAAAAAGATCTTGGAGTTATTGTGGACAATAATTTGAAAATTTCAGCCCAGTGTGCTACAGTTACCAAAAAGCAAAGAGAACATTAGGGATTATTTGAAAAGAATGGAGGACAAGATTGAGAATATCATTATGCATCTCTAGAGTTTCCAGTTTATTTAATACTTGAACTATTGCTCATTGAAAATAACATATGATCAATAATTAACGTTAACAGAAAAGAAAAAATAAAAGTAGAAAAGAGCCAGAAATAAGGAAGTCACATATTTCCATAAGTAGGTAACAAGTATGTAGAACAGTCACTGTGCTATTTGCTTCAGGCCTGTGCCATCTCCACCCCTTCTAACAAACCCCCCCATGACTCTTAAAAGGCCAAGCTCTTTGGGAAAAAAGAGTCTTCAAAGCACTCATATTTTGAAAAAGAAGTTTCCAACCTTAAATGTAGGTGCCACTACATTAACCTGTTTTTGCTCAAATTTCTATTTTCACCCTAGATTTCTAAAACAATTTTGGAACCCTGAGCCAAAACAGGTTAAATATTAGGGATGGGCTATCTCAGATAGCCTGAAAATACTCGGCGTTATAATCAACAGCAACCTTACACTTGAAAGCCAAGTGAACTCCATAACAAAGAAAATGTTCCACTCAATGTGGAAACTTAAATGCGTAAAACCTTTTTTCCCGAGGGAAATATTCCTTAATCTAATACAATCAATGGTACTAAGCCATGCAGACTATTGCAATGGAATCTACGCGGGATGTAAAGAACAACTCACAAAGAAACTCCAGACCGCTCAAAACACAGCGGCCAGGCTGATATTTGGTAAAACACGATTCAAAAGTGCCAAACCCCTTCAAGAAAAACTGCATTGGCTCCCAATCAAAGAACGTATTACCTTCAAAATCTGCACCCTGGTCCACAAAATTATCTACAGCGAAGTCCCAGGCTACATGACAGACCTCATAGATCTACCAACCAGAAACACAACCAGATCATCACGAACATACCTAAACCTCCACTACCCAAACTGCAAAGGACTCAAATACAAAGCAACCTACACATCCAGCTTCTCCTATATAAGCACACAACTATGGAACTCACTTCCAAAAGCTGTGAAAACAACCTACGACCATCTAAACTTCAGGAAATCACTAAAAACCAACCTGTTCATAGAAGTATACCCTACTGACCCAACATAAATGCCTACACTCTGCAACACAGCAAAACCAAAGCTCGTAAAGGACACTATCCTGCTTATAATCGAACGAGAAAAACGCCCAAGTTCCGACCTAAATCGGGAGATGGGCGTTTTTCTCACAAAAACAAATAAAGCGGTATAATCGAAAGCCGAACTTTGGACGCTTTCAACTGCACTCCGTCGCGGATGCGGACAAAGTTGACGGGGGCGTGTCGGAGGCGTGGTGAAGGCGGAACTGGGGCGTGGTTATCACCCGAACAGAGATGGGCGCCTTTCGCCGATAATGGATACGTTTGTAGCTAGAATTTAGGGCACTTTTCCTGGACCCTGTTTTTTCACGAATAAGGCCCCAAAAAGTGCCCTAAATGACCAGATGACCCCCAGAGGGAGTCGGGGATGACCTCCCCTGACTCCCCCAGTGGTCACTAACCCCCTCCCACCACAAAAAAATGATGTTTCACAACTTTTTACTTTCACCCTCAAATGTCATACCCTCCTCCCAAGCAGCAGTATGCAGGTCCCTGGAGCAGTTGTTAGGGGGTGCAGTGGACGTCAGGCAGGTGGACCCAGGCCCATCCCCCCCCTACCTGTTACAATTGTGCTGCTTAATGCTTAGTCGTCCAACCCCCCCAAACTCACTGTACCCACATGTAGGTGCCCCCCTTCACCTCTTAGGGCTATAGTAATGGTGTAGACTTGTGGGCAGTAGGTTTTGAGGGGGATTTGGGGGGCTCAACACCCAAGGGAAGGGTGCTATGCACCTGGGAGCTCTTTTACCTTTTTTTTTGTTTTTGTAAAAGTGCCCCCTAGGGTGCCCGGTTGGTGTCCTGGCATGTGAGGGGGACCAGTGCACTATGAATCCTGGCCCCTCCCACGAACAAATGCCTTGGATTTATTCGTTTTTGAGCTGGGCGATTTCATTTTCCATTATCGCTGAAAAGCAAAAACGCCCAGCTCACACCTTGGCGAATAACACATGGGCGTCTATTTTTTTTTTAAATACGGTTCACTCCGCCCCTTCACGGACCCGTTCTCGGAGATAAACGCCCATGGAGATAGGCGTTTCTGGTCGATTATGCCCCTCCATATAACCTCTCCTCTCTTCGATCCCCATTGTGCCTGAACCTTAATCGACCACAACATCACCATGTATTTGTTTCTCTACCGGACTTGGCGAACGCCTTTACGGTACTATGTAAGCCACATTGAGCCTGGAAATAGGCGGGAAAATGTGGGATACAAATGTAACAAATAAATAAATATAAATAAATAAAAAAAGTTCATTTTGTGTTGTTTTCCATTTGGGAATCTTTGTTTTATTCAGGTATTTTTTTCTGGCCATGTTGTCATTTTGTCAGTTTCCCAATTATAGTATGCACTATGTGGAAAGAGGGTGCACTATTTCAGGAAGAAGACACTCTCTTTTCCTGATAGGGTGTGCATGAGTTTGTGCATAACATGTTAAGGTGTGTATGTGCAATCTTTCATGCATGCTCGGTAGTTCCACTATCTTTCCACATAATGTGCACTAATTTCAAAGAGTCAGCGGTGTGCTGGTAATTTTTTAACAATGGTCTCTCTCTCTCTCTCTGGGCGTAGCCAGCCTCACAATTTGGGGGGGGGGGGGTCAGGGGTAGACTGGGGGAGCAATGCATTCCTTTCTCCCCCCCCTCCTCCATGCAGACGCGCTAGGCATGCTTTGCTGGCAGAAATGCTGAGTCCTGCGGCCACTCCCTGCTCCTTTTTTC
Organism: Microcaecilia unicolor; assembly: GCF_901765095.1. Lineage (NCBI taxonomy): Eukaryota > Metazoa > Chordata > Amphibia > Gymnophiona > Siphonopidae > Microcaecilia > Microcaecilia unicolor. The sequence continues at coordinate 262,773,739 of NC_044031.1, read as the reverse complement.
TGTGCACGAGAAGTCCCAGCATGCTGCTCAGAGCCAGAAACGAGCAGCAGGGAGTGCCAGCAGTCTATTTATTTTGCTGGTGGGGCTCAGCTTCCCACCAGCAAAGCTAAAGGGAATTCAGGAGGGGGGCCCAAGCCCAAATTTTGGGAACCGGTTGTTAAGGTAGCCATGGAAGGGAGGGGGACTACTTTAACAACCGGCTCCCAAAAGTCTTAAAAACTTAACAAATGGCTTTAGTGAGACGGCTCCAGCACACCACTGCAAAGAGTGCACTTATTGGCGAATGACAAAACACAAAATGTGGGTGCTTTCTGCATGTTTTTGTTTGGTAATGACATGCAACAGGATAGGATAGGTCAGTGATTCCCAAACGTGGTCCTGGAGGCACCCCAGCCAGTCAGGTTTTCAGACTATCCACAATGAAAATTCATGAGCTGGGGTGCCTCCAGGACCAGGTTTGGGACCCGCTGGGATATGTCATTGCAAAAGTCAACCCATTCCTACTCAATATAAAGGGGTGTTATACCCTTAAAGCACAGCTAACATGCACAAACAAAAACACGTTAAAGCATTTTACAGTATGTTGCCTCATCACCCCCAGGGTGAACGCTGGGGGTGATGAGACCCTGACAACTCATTGCAAACCTGGTACTAATTGTGACCTGGGGAAGAGATTTGCTCCAGGGCTCTTAAGCACTGTTTCCTCTACGTTATGTGTATTTGGGTGCATACACAGGTTATGAACCCTGCACACACACCAAAACATAATGTACATACGAAAATATAATAGTGAGACATGTTGGTTAGTTAGAAAGCATGAACTATTTGCATCTGCCTCAGTTTAGCAACAGAGTGCAATTTGCTTCGGGTGAATTTCTGCAAAAACGCAGTAAATAAATGCTAATAAATAAATTAGCTTAAATTAGCACTCTGCTAATTTGGCTGTTCTGGTCCCATCCATAGGATGGCGCTAGAATATTAATTATAGATCACTGGCAACACTGTCTTTATTAAAGTTTAATCAATGTTCCTTCTAAACTGTGTGATTCTGTTTTAAAGGGGGGGGGGGGGGGGGGTACGGGGATGGTAATACAACTCTACAGTTCCTTAATATGCCATCACAAGTCTGAAATGCCCTCCTTTTTTGTATTTTTGATACATGTCAGGGAAGACAAATTATATTAATGTATTACTATTAAGGTGATAATAAAAATGCTATATTTTCCTAAATGTTGTGCTTTTTTATCATTTAAACAGACTGCTGATTCTTGCTCCTCAGTAAAATACTAAACACAAACAAGCAAAATAGAATGTGCTAAACGATATACTAATGGAGGAAAAAAGACTTCAGAAATTCTGTAATCACTTATACCCAACTTTGTGATCACAGACTGCCATAGATCTCAAAAGATACTTTTGTTAGAGACTATGATACAGATTCCTCATTAGTCTAAAAAAACCTCCATAGTAACATCTCAGAGCTATTTCTTAGTATTTTCGTACTCTATTGTCACAAAACGTTAACAGGAATACACCTATCTGGGCAATGGCATTATCCAGAGGGAGTACTGGACAGATAGCTTCTGTTTCTTCACATCGCTTCGTCGGGAGCTGAGCCCTCAATCGCCAGTAAAGCCCTGCAACACAGATGTACAAAAAGCACAGCAAGTGGGAACAGACAGACTGCAAACTTCTAGCATAGAACAAAACCAGTAGCAGGCTAGTAAAAACTACCTTCGTGTGGCTGTCAGAATTTTCCCCGACACAGCCACAGTCAGGGAAAATTCTGACAGCCACACGAAGGTAGTTTTTACTAGGTTTTGTTCTATGCTAGAAGTTTGCCGTCTTTCTGTTTCCACTTGCTGTGCTTTTTGTACATCTGTGTTGCAGGGCTTTACTGGCGATTGAGGGCTCAGCTCCCGATGAAGCGATGTGAAGAAACAGAAGCTATCTGTCCAGTACTCCCTCTGGATAACGCCATTGCCCAGATAGGTGTATTCCTGTTAACGTTTTGTGACAATAGAGTACGAAAATACTAAGAAATAGCTCTGAGATGTTACTATGGAGGTTTTTTTTAGACTAATGAGGAATCTGTATCATAGTCTCTAACAAATGTATCTTTTGAGATCTATGGCAGTCTGTGATCACAAAGTTGGGTATAAGTGATTACAGAATTTCTGAAGTCTTTTTTCCTCCATTAGTATATCGTTTAGCACATTCTATCTTACTTGTTTGTGTTTAGCCTTTTTATCATTGCAATTTGTAATCAAAAGCATTAGCTGAACACATTTGCTCAGTGAACATTTTTGAACATGGGTTGAACATTTTCCACACATGCCATCAGTCCTTAGAGGGAACATTGTTCTCAAGGATGCTTCTTCTTAGACTATGGCAAACCAAACAGTATTCTCAAGTGATCAGGCAATACATTTTTCTCTCTTAGCACCTTCTTTAGTGGAAATAAGCTGATCTCCTGAGAAGTTTACTTTATCTTCCCTATTTCTTGCACCAGCCCCACCCTCGGGCTCTCCTTACTCCTTTTGGGCAGCAGCACCTTCCGGAATGGGCTCTGAGGATCCCTGTCCTACTCTGGGCACCCATTAGTGTCTGCCATCCTCATTTCAGTTTAGTTTATCGATAAGAATAAAATGGATCCTGCTGCAGATAACTCGAGCTAAGCTTTAGTAAAAGACCCCCTTAGCCATCCTTTGGCCCAGGTACAATATATAACTTACATTGTGACCCATTAGGGACAGTGCAAAGTACCTGCAATAGAAATTGTAAACTGCATAGTCGCCTCAAGAATCACTTGCAGTATGTCAATTGCTGAAAATAAATACATAAATAAAATAATCGCAGCAACAATCAAAGAAAGTTCAATTTTATTTAATATACCACAAATTACAAGCGGTTTACAGTGGAGTATACAAAAAAAAAAAAAGAAAAGAAAGAGAATAGTGGAACAACACACTAGAAAACTAGGTTACCAATTTAATAGTTATAAGGAGGGGGAACAAGGGATTGGAAATAATTAACCCTAATTAAGACAAAATGAGGGAAAGAAATGGGGAGAAAATGGGCAAACAAACTGACAAAGACAATTTCAGAGGCAGAAATGAAAATCAGTCATCCAAGATGGCCGCCTGACCAGACGTGTGTGCGAGAGCTCCAGAAGTTTTCCGTTGAGGGCTGGCGATACAGAGCGCTCCCCAGGAGTAATGGGGAAGAGAAAAGGCAAAACTGTGGCTCCTACCTCCTCGAGCGCAGTTAAGGTGCCCATCATGTCGCAACCCACGCTGGAGAGCTATGGAATCCGCCCACCGGGAACGCCGGTTCAAGCTTCTAGAAGCTCCACAACGCCATCTTTGGAGCACAGTACAAAGGGAGCTACATTGAGCCCCCTAGCCGATTTGACCCCTCCGCAACCTGGAAGGATTAGTGGAGCTGAGAAAGGGCCGTATGAGGGAGCGTCCGGAGTTGGCGACTTTCCGACCGCTGTGGGAGGACCAGCCCTCGCCTCTACCCCAGGTACTATAACAACAGAAGGGGGTTACTTACCTCTAGGAATAATCCACGGAGAGTTTTCTCCTGGGTTAGGAAGAGGTTCGTTAAAACCGGAAAAAGTCACTATGGACACTCTCTGGGAGGCCATCCAAGGGGTAAACACGTCTCTACAGCAGATATTTAGTTATGCTCAAACTGAAATAAGTCAAATAAAATCTACTAATGCACAGATATCCACTAAGGTTGAAACTCATACTGCCAAACTGGAAACCTTTGATTCTGAGTTAAAATCTTTGCAAACTACAGTGGTGTCTGTAATCAAGGAAAATAAAATCCAGGCACGGAAATTGGAATATACCGAAAAACAGCTTAGAAGGAACAATCTTAGGTTTTTGAACTTTCCATTCTCTTCATTTATTTCGGCCATTGAACTTTTAAAAAAATATTTCCAGGAGATTCTAGATATTCCGTTAGAAAGTCACCCTTCTGTGACTAGAACACAATATCTTAAAAAATTTATGCGATCAACAAATGGAATACCAGAACTCCCGCAAGAATTGAATTTAACTGATTTTCTTGAAAGATCTGAAATTTCAGATCGAGCAACATTGCTTGTTACTTTTACACTGGAGTCGGATAAAAATTTGATATTGCGTACTTATTTCCGAAAAATGAATGCTATCTTTATGGGAGCTAAAATTCAGATCTTCCCAGATCTAGCTAGAGAGACTCAAGCCAGGAGGAAGGAATTGATGGTTTTTAAACCAAAAATTCTTTCACTTGGGGGAACTTTTGTTGTTAAATTTCCTTGTAAGTGTATGATTTCTCTACATGGAGTTCAGTACCTTTTTTCTTGCCCCAAAAGACTACAAGAATTTATTACTACTAGAGAGAATGTGAGGGATACCCCTGAAATGGTATCTCCCCGTTAAAGTACTGTCTAGGCTGCATGATCCTAAAATCCTTCTGGTCAATTTGAATTATTAATATAATTTTTATTTCTGCTATGTACTTGATACTTGGATTTATTTCCTATTCTTGGATCCCTCTATTGTGGACAAAACTATATTTTAATTTTTTTTCCTTCTTTTTTGTTTTACTATGTTATACTGAATGTTGTGAATTTCCAAAGCATTTTGATGTAATATCATCTTTATGTAATTAAGTGAAAATTAATAAAAGATTAATTAAAAAAAAAGAAATCAAAATCAGTGACTGGACTGCAGAGCAAAATCTTCAGATCTAAATTATGTAATACTAAACGTTTTTCTGAAACGGTATGTTTTCAAGGTTGCCCTAAACTCATAAAAAAGAGCTCCAGTAAGAAGATTCAAGGGTATCAGGTTCCATTGGGTATGGGCAAACGCAGAAACACAGGTTGATTGGGCACGGTGTGAATGAATCTGTAGGTGAGAAGGAATGACGAGGAGATGTTGGTTAGAAGACTGCAGAGAGCAAATTGGCAGATAAGGACAAAGTGATCTGAACAGGAACTTGGTATTCCAGAATGGAAAATTTGATGCGTTAGTGCTAGAACCTTAAATATGATATGGAATTGGATGGGGAACCAGTGTTCAGACCTCAGAAGAGGGGTAACACTTGTATTTTCCAGCCCCATGAATGGGCTTAATTGCAGTATTTTGAATTAATTGTAAACGACGAAGCTGATGAAGTGGGAGACCGTGAATGAGGGAACTGCAATAGTCAAGATGGGAAATTATTAAGGCATGCACTAACAGGTGAAGTGACTGTAAATCAAAGAGGGAACGGGCAGCTCTAATCTGCCACAAAGTAAAAATGACCTTTGTACAACAGTAGAGATGTGCCGAGAAAAGGAAAGATGATTATCAACTACTACCCCAAGGATTTTAACAGAATTCTTCAAAGGAATAGACAGGGGTGGCCTGACCATTAGGCCACCTGAGGTGGGGACTTCAGGTGGTACTCTTCCAGGAGCAGCATCTCCCCCTTCCTTCCTCTACTCTATTCCCCGAGTTTACCACCTTTTTACATTTTTTAAAAGGCAGCAGCAGTGATTATATGCTGCCCTGCCACTGGCACTGGCACCTGCCTCTGCTCTTTACTGCAGCCCACCTCTCTGATGTAACTTTCCTGTTTCCTCAGTAGAGAAGAGGCCGGAGCCGGCAGCAGGGCAGTCCTAATCCTTACTCACTTGTTCAGTACCCTTATTTTATTATCCTCACCTTAGTAATTCCATTTTCCTCTTATTTGTCCTGTCTGTCCTAATTAGCAGGGACTATCTCTTCATGTTCAAGTGTACAGTGCTGCGTACATCTAGTAGTGCTATAGAAATGATAAGTAGTAGTAGTAGTGTATGAGAATCGCTGCCACTGCTGGCTTTTGGAAAATAGAGAAAGAAAGTAAACTCGGGGAAGGGGGTGATGCCAGAACTTGGCCGGGGGGGGGGGGGGGCAGCATATCAGCCCTGCCTCAGATGGCATCTTGCCTTGGGCCACTCCTAGGAATACACAAACCACAGAGCGATGGAGAACATGGAAGATCAAATCTAATCAGAGGAAAGAATACTGAAACAGTTTTTGCAATATTAAGTTTTAGCATTCGAGCTAAGTCAATTGGTGACCTTAGAGAATTTCAAGGTAATTGAGTCAATATTGGAGCTAGAATGATTTTTGAGTGGAAAGAGTAACTGAATATCATCTGCATAAATATAGAAAGTAATACTCATCGTTTGCAAAAAGGAGTGCTAGCAGAGAAAGGAATTTAAATCTACTAAAATATAAATATGTATTTCTAGCTGCTGATTTCTGGTGTAAAGTAGTGTGGGAAGAGTGTTATCAATGTTGTTTATTTTTTGTTACATTTGTACCCCGTGCTTTCTCACTCATGGCAGGCTCAATGCGGCTTACATGGGGCAATGGCGGGTTAAGTGACTTGCCCAGAGTCACAAGGAGCTGCCTGTGCCTGAAGTGGGAATCGAACGCAGTTCCTCAGGACCAAAGTCCACCACCCTAACCACTAGGCCACTCTTCCAAAATATCAATATATTGAGAATGAAAATTCAACCTAAATTGAAAATTGCAATTTAATGAATTTAACAATTGCAAACAATCTTGTAAATGTTCCACTGTCATTGCAAAAAAAAAAAAAATCTATCATCTAAAAATCTTTTCCATAAAAAGATTGATTGGAACCAAGAAGATAAATATAGATGTGTTTCGCGCCCAATGTTTTTGATAATTTTTTTTTTTTTTTGGGGGGGGGGGGGGGATTGATGGACTTTTTAGCCTCCTATCAGGGTGGTAATGTTATTTTGGGAGGGGATTTTAATTCAGTTTATCACCCTCATTTAGATAAAACACCATCAGCTCCCCTGAGCCCTGCTAAGTGCTCTAAGGTCTTACCTCTTATTTGTTGTACCTTAAATTTGGTTGACTAATATATCAGTTTTTTATACCAATAAAGAACTTAATATATACTTGTTCAACGACTCAATAATCATATTTTTTCATTGTTGCATATTCATACAAAACATTGCAAATACAATAAATCACAGTTACAAAAAAACACACACACACAAAAAAAAAAAAATATATATATATATATATATTCAAAGCATACAAACATTCAAAGCAGATGATGTCCGACTTTATCTTTTGGCAGTCCCAAGCATAGTAATATAAATTACTACTTCTTATAAGAGCCAATAAATGAATCATTAATTGTTGTAATAGTTCATTCCAAGCTTTATATATGTAGACGAGACTCTTTAATGTGGAAACAAGCTTTCACTAGCGACTGATCAAATTCTCAAACACTCCATTTCTGGAGCTAAAGTGTTCACATCCAGAAATAGCAGGAATTTCAATTGGGCATTCTTCTTTTAAAATATCAGCTTTTGCTGATGATCTTCTAGTACATCCAGCAGATCCCTGTCAGCATTGTTAGAATTGTTTCAAGAGTTTGGTGATTCTTCTGGGTTTAAGTTAAATTATTCCAAACCCTTGGCGCTTGTCTCTTCAGATGCATTGCTGCAGTATTGGTGGGCTGTGGGGTCTTTTACGTATTTGGGGATAAAGTTATCAATGCAGGTATCCACTTTATACCAATTGAATATCGCTCGTTTATTGGACACTGCTACTGCACAGCTGGAGGGTTGGATGCATTTTACTGCTTACTTTGCATGGTAGGATACAGCTGTTTTGCATGATTGGGTTCCTGAAATGACTCTATATTTTACAAATGCTGCCCCTTCATCTTTTAAAGAAAGATTTGAAACTATTGCATAACTTGTTGGATAAATTTTGTTGGTGTGGTCACAAACCTAAACTCCCATTTTTGGGTTCCTGGCATAGGGGAGGCACGGGGTTGCCTGATTTCAAGAAGTATAACCAAGCATGTCTTCTTCGCCATCTGGAGACTGGCTTTTGGATCGACAAGATTACACTTCACGGCAGCTTGAGATTGATTATTTTGCCCCTTATCATCTTTATTTGTTGCTGCAGGCCCCTTTGCATGTTGCGCCCGTTACAGGATATGTGGAGAGATTTGGCTAGATACTGGGGGGTTGACTCAGGAACTTCAGATCTCTTGCCTACTTGGGGTAATTTAATGTTTTCCCAAGGCAATGATAATAGGACATTTCAGGGGTGGGATAGATTGGGTATTACGAGATTGGAACACATATTGAGTAGAAGTGGCACCATGTTAAGTCTGAGTGCTCTAGGAACTGGTATAGAAATTGGTAATATGTTTACTTATAATCATTTGCATCATTATCTTAGCACTTTAAATAGGAACACTATAGGAGCCCACCATAGACATCATGTTCATGAATTATTTGCCAAGCTTAGAGGGGATAGGCTTTTGGCGTCTGGTCTTTGTAAGGTGCTAGTGGTAATCTCCCCTCAGAGAGATGTGAAGATCCTTAGAGCTCGTTGGGCCCAAGATGTGGGCCACCCAAACCTTTCTCTTGATATTATCAAACTGATTTCATGCATACCAACTATTACAGTGAGTGTGGAACTCTGGGAATGCCAGTTCCGGATACTGCATAGAGCATACATGACCAAGGCTCAGGAGTTCAAGATAGGGGGTCAAAGGGGGCCTGGTTCGTTCTTTCACTCTTCTGGGAATGTCCGAATATCCAAGCTTTCTGGACTGCAATTTTACATTATTTGGAAGCCCTACTAGGCTCGGGAATACCATTCTTGCTCCTAGGAATTCTTGTGGATAAATATCAACTTTTAGCATTTCAGGGTGCTGGGGCTAAGTAACTTATTCATAAGGCTTGTCTCTTGGGAAAAAAAGTTATTTAAGTGTTTGGAAGAGCACTGCGTCACCAGCATACTGGCATTGGCACAATAGATTACATGCATCAATACTGCTGGAACGTACTGGGGCACGTACTTCTCCTAAGAGCAAAAAATGTTTTCTTTCTATCTGGGAGCCTTATATTCAATCTTTAACTCTGCTAGCTCATAATCTCATGATTAATTCTCTCTAGGGTTTGGGGCTGGTGGCATCTTTTCTGGGATGGTAGTTCTCAAAAAAAACTTTTTTTTAGTACTTTTGTCTCTAAACATTATACTTTTGAGGCAGAAAGCTATAAGAACACAAGCCTTTTGCCTACTTTTGTCATTTGCCCTTTTTTTTTAATTAGGTAGACTTGTACCTGCTGTTTGCAGTATTTATTTCAGCAGACTGAATATGCCTTTTGATTGCTTTGGGGTCCTTTTACCAAGCTGAAGGAAAAAGGGTCCTGTGCTAGCGTCAGGGGCCGTTTTTCCCACGTGCAAGGTCCTTTTTACTGCAGCAGGTAAAAAAGCCCCCAGACACACATGGCCATGCAGCGGGGAGCCCTTACTGCCACCCATTGAGGTGGTGATAAGGGCTTCTGTGCTAATCCGGCAGTAACTGGGCAGCGTGCAGTGGTGGTCCCAGAAAACAGCAAGGCAAATGATCTGCGAAATCCAACGTGGAAAATGAGCAAGCAGATCAGTATATTATCCAAAATATTTTATTGAAGATACCGTATCTAAGATGTCAGACTCCAAACTGGATTCAATCAACAGCGTTACTTACAGCATGGCCACGGAGGAATCGGACGAAGAAGAAATATGAAGACTTCGGGTCGGCTGGCGGGGGTTGGGGTCCCCCGCCAGCGGAAGAAATATTTTTAAAGGCAGGAGGAAGCGGACCTTGGCTGGCGGGGGTTGGGGCCCCCCGCCAGCAATGGTAAGCAGCGGGGGAGGGTTGACGGCGGGAGGGGGGCCAGGGCGAAATCTGCGGGGGCCTAGGCCCCTGTGGCCCCACACAGATACGCCCCTGGATGCCAGATTACCGCTGGGTTAGCGCCACGTAAGCAATTTCTTGGGGTTTTCTTTTTCCCCCAGAAATGGCACACACTCGGTGTAGGACCACCTGCAGCCACATTGGGCTCGTGGAAGTCCTGGAAGAGCGAGTTTTACTGCTGCTCTGTAAAAGGGCCCCTCTGTTTGTTGGATTTTACCTATTGCTTCTTTCAATATGCATATTTCTGGAGGGTAGGGGAGGTATATAGGTGGGGGGGGGGGGGGGATAAACGTAAAAATACTTGATGATAGCATTTTTCATTACTGTTTTGTGTAGGTTTTGCTGTTTTACTCTTTGTACAGTGATTGTGTTGGATGTGTTGTATTATCTTTTGTCATCAATAAAATATGTCAAACTATATAATATGATGTCTATGTGGGGAAAAAAAACATTTATTGTAAAATGTCCCTAACAGTTGCCTGATGACAGATAGTGGGAGAAGATGTTTTTCACTGATCAAAAATAAACCCCAAAAATGTCAAAAATTAAGACGTACTGCAGAACGACAGACACTTTTAAGTAGTTGGTTTTGCCAATAGAAAATAACCCACTGAAAATGACTAAATGTAGAAGAAGCCCATCAGCAGAAAGACATCTGCCGTGATGGAAGGACATCTTTTTCTACTTGCTGCACGTGGAAGGACGTTCTTCATTGTGGACAGCAATGTCACTGTGCAGAGAGCCAGCTCCTGGTACCTCAGGCACAAGAGGGAGAAATATTCAAGAGGTGAATTGTATGCAGTGCCCCTAGGAGCCCAGCAATCAGCCATGTGTAAGCACCATACTCTGCCAGGATCATATGCAGTGAGTTGGTGGGAAGAGCATCAGGTCCCCTCCCTTTTGCCCATGGGCCACATATGCAGAAAAGGGCAGAACATGTCATCCATGTCCATAGCTCCCCCCCCCCCCCCCCCCGAGCATGTAGGGCTGAAATGAGGGGTTGGATATCTCTGTGATTCAGGCCTGCTTCTCCACACCTATGCAGATATAGGAATGGTGGCGTGGCAGCAGCTCACAAATGCAGAGCTTGAAACTCTGTCCCACCTGCCATGCCTGAGTGGTCATCTCTGCCAAAGTTCAGATGTCACCAAGAAAGTGCCTCTAACCTATCCACAATCTGCATGCCCACCTATTGCCAGGCAGCAACTCTGACTGTGCAGTGATTACATGCCCCCTCGCAAGCCCCCAGCCTGGATGCCCTCAGCTCTCACAGGCCATGTGAGGAGCAGAGCAAAACGTGTCATGTGGGAAACTGGTCTGTCAAGCTAAAAACAGGCAATCACCAGAGCCTTGTCTCGACCAACTTGCGTTTTGCAGACAAATCGGGATCCACAGGGAATTGGAGGTGCTCAGGCACCGGTACAGGTGAATAAGGATGGAGAATCCAGCACTGATCCGGTACATGAATTACTTGAACGCGCTGTCCACAGCCGCTGCCTTGATTTCCTCTCCTCTCAGGCTGTCCTCGATCCGCTTCAATCCGGCTTTCGCCCACTACACTCGACAGAAACAGCACTCTCTAAAGTCTGCAATGACCTGTTCCTTGCCAAATCCAAAGGTCACTATTCCATCCTCATCCTCCTCGACCTATCTGCCGCCTTTGACACCGTCAATCATAATTTACTTCTTGACACACTGTCCTCATTCGGGTTCCAGGGCTCCGTCCTCTCCTGGTTCTCTTTGTATCTTTCCCAACGCAACTTCAGAGTATTTTCTAATGGCTCTTTTTCCACCCCCGTCCCGCTCTCTGTTGGGGTTCCTCAAGGACCTGTCCTTGGACCGCTTCTTTTCTCAATATACACCTCTTCCCTGGGCTCGCTGATCTCATCACATGGTTTCCAGTACCATCTCTATGCTGATGACACCCAGCTTTACCTCTCCACTCCCGACATCACAGTCGAAACCCAGGCCAAAGTTTCGGCCTGCCTTTCAGACATTGCTGCCTGGATGTCCAACCGGCATCTGAAACTGAACATGGCAAAGACTGAGCTCCTTGTCTTTCCACCCAAACCCTCTTCTCCTCTTCCCCCACTTTCCGTCTCTGTTGACAACACCCTCATCCTCCCCGTCTCTTCAGCCCGCAATCTCGGAGTCATTTTCGACTCCTCCCTCTCCTTCTCTGCCCATATCCAGCAGACAGCTAAGACCTGTCGCTTCTTCCTCTATAATATTAGCAAAATTCGCCCATTCCTCTCTGAACAGACCACCCGAACCCTCGTCCACTCGCTCGTTACCTCTCGTCTTGACTATTGCAACCTTCTCCTCACGGGCCTCCCGCTTAGCCACCTATCCCCCCTTCAATCTGTCCAAAATTCCGCCGCACGTCTTATCTACCACGTGAACCGATACTCTCATATCACCCCACTCCTCAAGTCGCTTCACTGGCTCCCGATCCGCTACCGTATACAGTTCAAGCTTCTCCTATTGACCTTCAAGTGCACTCAATCTGCAGCCCCCCATTACCTCTCTACCCTCCTCTCCCCGTATGTTCCCACCCGTAACCTCCGCTCTCAGGACAAATCACTCCTATCTGTACCCTTCTCCACCACCGCTAACTCCAGACTCCGCCCCTTCTGCCTCGCATCACCTTATGCCTGGAACAGACTTCTCGAGCCCATACGCCATGCGCCCTCCCTGCCCATTTTCAAGTCCTTACTCAAAGCCCATCTCTTCTCCCTTGCTTTTGGCGCCTAACCACCTTCCCCATTCATGATACCTACACTGACTACATAGTTTGTTACCTTTAGATTGTAAGCTCTCTTGAGCAGGGACTGTCCTTCCCCATGTTTAAACTTGTACAGCACTGCGTAACCCTGGCAGCGCTATAGAAATGCTAAGTAGTAGTATTAGTAGTAGTACATGAGGGCGCACCTCCGATTGGGGTTGCTTTAAAAGTCTATGACTTTCCCCTGAATAAAGTATTTTTTCTTGGAGGTTTACAACCAGGGACGTAGCCAGACCTTGCGGTGGGAGGGGGCCAGAGCCCAAGGTGGGGGGCCCATTTTGGTCCATCACCGCCACCGCTGCACATACCTTGGCTGGCGGAGGTCCCCAATCCCTGCCAGCTGAAGCCTTTGTCCAGCGCTGGTCTTCAGTGTGGCCACATTGCCTGCCCTGCTCTCTCTTCCCCTGATGTCCAGCAAGCTCATTTTAATGAAAGTCAGCCAGCTAAACCAGGGACCCAGAGCGAATTTGGGAGGCCCAGGCCCCCTTGGCCCCCCCATAACTACACCACTGTTTACAACGGTGTGGTCCTTCTCTTGAGCAAAATTATTTTTAATATATTTTGACGTTACCAATATTTTGCTTTCCAGATCTACATATATACATATTCATAGGATAACCAGATAAAGGAAATATAAATAAGTAACTATATTCATCAGTTCCCACAGAGAAATAGCTCAAAAGATAGGCTGCTGCCCAATAAAGAGATATATTCACTTGTACTATTATTCACATGTCTGTTGTCCAGTACTGTTCATTAGTTTGGTAGGAACAGCAAGTGCTTTTTGTCAGTGTCAAGACTAGATTTTGCTCTGTGTTCTACAGTCCAAGAGACAGAGGAAAGGAATGCCATGTCAAAGGTGGCCCGCACAGAAGGTGGCCACAGTTGCCAAGCTTTGGCTACTGATTAATAATATACGAAACCAATGGCAGGAGAAGCTTGAGCCCATGCCTCAGGGTCTGCAGAACATTGATGAAGAGTTGGTGGCACAGCGCAGAGACTTTGCATGAAGTACACTCTACTCTAGCCTGCATCCTCCACAGCTAACAAGGCATGATGGTTTTGTTATAGCGACAAACAGCAGCTTCCTATCCTAAAACATATGTACATATTTATAGAAGTAAAACAATAGAGAGCTACATTAAAATTCTGGCTGCCCCACAGTCCACTAATTCCCCTTGCCTCCATCCATACCAGTGTCCGGGCTCAATCATGTCTGAAAGCCAGGTCCTGCAAAATTCAATACCTTTAGAGTACACTCTCATGGTTCTTCCTCCACCCCCATCCTGCTCTCTTTTGGAGTTCCTCAGGGATCTGTCCTTGGACTCCTTCTTTTTTCAATCTACACCTCTTCCCTGGGCTCCCTGACCTCATCTCATGGTTTCCAATACCATCTTTATGCTGACGACACCCAGCTTTATCTCTCCACACCAGATATCACTGCCGAAACCCAGGCCAAAGTATCGGCTTGCTTATCCGACATTGCTGCCTGGATGTCCAACCGCCACCTGAAACTGAACATGGCCAAGACTGAGCTTATTGTCTTCCCACCCAAACCCACTTCCCCTCTCCCTCCACTCTCTATCTCAGTTGATAACACCCTCATCATCCCCGTCTCATCTGCCCGCAACCTCGGAGTCATCTTCGACTCCTCCCTCTCCTTCTCTGCGCATATCCAGCAGATAGCCAAGACCTGTCGCTTCTTTCTCTATAACATTAGCAAAATTCGCCCTTTCCTCTCTGAGCACACCACCCGAACTCTCGTCCACTCTCTCATTACCTCTCGCCTTGACTACTGCAACCTACTCTTTACCGGCCTCCCACTTAGCTATCTATCCCCCCTTCAGTCCGTTCAGAACTCGGCTGCACGTCTTATCTTCCGCCTGGACCGATATACTCATATCACCCCTCTCCTTAAGTCACTTCACTGGTTTCTGATCAGGTATCGCATACAGTTCAAGCTTCTCCTACTAACCTACAAATGCACTCGATCTGCAGCCCCTCCTTACCTCTCTACCCTCATCTCCCCTTACGTTCCTACCCGTAACCTCCGCTCTCAAGATAAATCCCTCCTCTCAGTACCCTTCTCCACCACCACCAACTCCAGGCTCTGCCCTTTCTGCCTTGCCTCACCCCATGCTTGGAATAAACTCCCTGAGCCCATAAGCCAGGCCCCCTCACTGCCCATCTTCAAATCCTTGCTCAAAGCCCACCTCTTCAATGTTGCCTTCGGCACCTAACCACTACACCTCTATTCAGGAAATCTTGGCTGCCCCAACTTGACATTTTGTCCTTTAGATTGTAAGCTCCTTCGAGCAGGGACTGTCCTTCTTTGTTAAACTGTACAGTGCTGCGTAACCCTAGTAGCGCTCTAGAAATGTTAAGTAGTAGTAGTAGTATTTATTTGTTCTATAAAGAAGATAAAGCATGGCTCAGCTCAGTTTCATCACAGAGTGGAAGGATGTGGTCTGAGGTCTGATCTTAACTGGAGACACCAGGGCCGTGCCAACACGGTAAGCGAGGTAAGCACGGCAGGAGGGCGCCGTCCTCTAGGGGGCGCCCTGCCACACCATGCTTACCTCGCCCTCCCGCTCCCATGTCCACCCTCTTCTCCCCCCCAACAGGATCCCTTGACTAGGAGTTCAACTTCAGCTGCAGTAAAGTTGCTTTTCCTGCTCAGAATTTCCTTTCTGGCAGCCATGTCAAAGTTTGGGATGTGGAAGTTTGAAAATCCCAACATAGATGTTTTTATAGGCCTTGCTAGAAGTCCCAGGTACTGGGGTGGACATCTGACGCATGTAGGTCGTTACCGTGCAAATTCCTTACCGCTAGGTCTATGGCTGGTAGTAAGGTCAGACACCCAAAATGGACGCGCAGCAATTTTGATTTTGCCACATGTCCATTTTTGGAAAAAATTTAAGTAGAGAGGTGTGGTAGCCGTGTTAGTCCACTCTTAAAGGTAATCAATAGAAATCAAACAAAATAAAACATGGAAAATAAAATAAGATGATACCTTTTTTATTGGACATAATACATTTCTGGAAAAAATTTGAAAGGACATTTTCGGTACGTGCGCTGAAAAATATTTCTGTGCGTGCCCAAAACCTGTGCCTACACTACCGCAAGCCACTTTTTACCGTGGCTTAGTAAAAGGACCCCATGAACCCTAAAAACTCTGACAATAAGTGTCACTGAGGGTGTTTTTCCTCTATTTTTAATAAATAATTTAAACAGTGAAGTTAATTATGTAACCTATCAATCTTGTCTCTTCCTCTGTTTTATGGCACAAGCAAACAAGTTGGGTAAGGAAGTGGAACTTGCCATTAACATCAAAACATGCAACAGGTTTCTCAAAACCTATATTGGAGAACCAAATTTCAGCAACAACAAAATCAATGTGTACCATCTTGCAGCCAAAACCTAGGTATACAGATTTGCCCAATCCATGGGAAAACTTGCCATGGCTTTAGTTTGTCCACAACTTTTTTTTTTTTGTTACATTTGTACCCCATGCTTTCCCACTCATGACAGGCTCAATGCAGCTTACATGGGGCAATGGAGGGTTAAGTGACTTGCCCAGAGCCATAAGGAACTGCCTGTGCCTGAAGTGGGAATTTAACTCAGTTCCTCTGGACCAAAGTCCACCACCCTAACCACTAGGCTACTCCTCCACTCCACTCCTTTCACCAAATAGCCAGGATATCTTCAGAAACTGTTTCCATTTGGCAAGGGGCTGTTTCTAGGACATGCAATGCAGGAAAAACAGCATAAAGAACTGCTTCCTCTCCACCCACCCACTGACTTTGGAGATTTCAGAGGTTGCTATATACTTTGAAGGACTGATCCATGGTGGCACCTTCCATGGGGGTGGGGTTATCAACTGGATCTTAACAATTTCTCTGCATTCACTATCAAATGGGTCCTTGCAGGTACAAAATTAAAACTGGTTCACTCAAAGGCAAGTTACATTAACAAGGGATGTGAGACTTGTCCCCCCCCCTTACCCAACAATAAAAATCCAAACAACCTTTTTCAAAAGTCAAAACATGTATTGGATTAACATGGCCACAGCTTCATTCATTGGTGGTCTAAACCAGTTACCCGAGCTAACATTCACCAAAGAAAGGCCACTGGCTACCTGCCATCTGCAGCAAGGTGACCACAGTGAGCCTTATCAAATACCTTTTCCCCTTGCCCTGCCCTACAGCAAGGGCAAGTTAACCAAACCCCTAAGCCTAGACCTCTAGGCTTATGTTGATAACAAAGGCCTACCATTCACTACCGGGTGAAAGGTAAGGCCTCCTTCAAGGACCTCCTTGAAGGGCCTAAGCTTGGGTACTCCCCCACGCTGAGACAAACTACAGAGAAAAACTTGTGTGTGTGTGTGTATATATATATATTTTTTTTTTAATTTTAAGAGGGAAGGCTGGGTGGGATTTTCTTCCCTCTGCTCAAGCAGGAAGACTTCCTCCACCTCTGCAGCTCCCCGACTCTGCTTCTTCAACTTCTCCCCTCTCCAAGCAGGAGCTGCAGCTGATTGGTCAGCGGCTCATGCATAAACACGTTTAAAAAATGCCAATCAATCAGCACAGCTCCTGGGCGCTCGTCATCACTTCCCCTCCTCTGCCTGCCCAATGCCAATGTCAGCCACTCACAAAATGCCCGCCACTTCAATTGGGCACATTCAAAGGGGGGGGGGCACTCATCCCCTCATTAAAGGCAGGTCTGGAAGGAACTGTTTACCTTATTTACTTATCAGCTTGAAAGTGAAGTATCCTCGGCATCCTGCATTTGAAAGAATTATTTTGCTTTGGGATATTTTTTGCAAATAGTTTTGTGTTCCAAATGTCAAAATGAAAACTACATGT
This sequence comes from Microcaecilia unicolor, assembly GCF_901765095.1. Taxonomy (NCBI): domain Eukaryota; kingdom Metazoa; phylum Chordata; class Amphibia; order Gymnophiona; family Siphonopidae; genus Microcaecilia; species Microcaecilia unicolor. The sequence continues at coordinate 262,756,309 of NC_044031.1, read as the reverse complement.
TAGAAGTGAAATACAGTACTTCTATCCTCTGAGTTTCGGAGGTTTTCAGATATTTATAGATGTAACCTCTCAAGTGAAGGGGTGACAGAAGCTCTTGTAGTTTCACACTCTTTTGCTTGTTGAACAGCTGTGTTTATGTCACAAATGTAGACCAGAACATAGCTCCAACCAGATTTGGTAATCACATCTGTGTGTCTGAGTGTGTGTGTGTGTGTGTTTTTTTTAAAAATTGAAACACATGTAAAAATCATTTCCTTTAGGGCTTTTTCTTCAGTAAAAGAAACCAGGTGCAGAGACCGTGCAATGTAAAAAACTATAAGAAAATTCATTAACTCTTCCCCTTCCCTTTCCTCAGTGCCGTAAATTCAAATTAAGGACCCCAAAGCTGGAGGAGGTGGAATCCACCTCAAAAGATGTGGGAGAACTGAAAGTGTTTTTTCTGTACTTTGTCCCCCTGCACTACAGGGACTAGTTGGGTAAAACGTAGGCCACTGCCTCACCCCAGGGTTTCAAACATTACATTGTTTTTCAACTATATCTTATTTAATTTTATCAAAATACAAGGAAACTGTGAAACATAACAGGGATAGTCTTGCTGGGTATGGTCAGCCATGGTCATATATTTACAACAGCAAAGCAGGGGCATAGCCAGACACACAATTTTGGGTGGGCCTGGGCCCAAGATCAGTGGGCAGAAGAACCCTGCCCCATCCCACAGGTGATTTTCACCTGCACTCTCAAACATCCCCCCTCTCCTGCATACCTTTTAAATAATATTTTTCCACTGGCTGTGAGCAGCAACTAATACGCACGGCTCATGTTGGCCACACAGCCTTCCCACTGATGCAACTTCCTGTTTCCGCATAGGTGGGAACACGTCAGAGGGAAGGCTGTGGGGCCGGTTCGAGCAGTATGTATCAGCTGCTCCTTGCTGCAGGCGAAGATCTGTTGAGTATTATTAGAAAAGGGATGGAAAACAAGCATGAGGATGTTATAATGCCGTTATATTGCTCCATGGTGCGACCACACCTGGAGTATTGTGTTCAGTTCTGGTCGCCTCATCTCAATAAAGATATAAAGGAATTGGAGAAGGTGCAGAGAAGGGTGACGAAAATGATAAAAGGGATGGGACGACTACCTTATGAGGAGAGGTTAAGAAGGCTAGGACTCTTTAGCCTGGAGAAAAGGCGGCTGAGGGGTGATATGATAGAGGTCTACAAAATTTTGAGTGGGGTAGAGCGGACAGATGTGAAGCGTTTGTTTACGCTTTCTAACAATAATAGAACTAGGGCACACAAGATGAAATTAGAATGTGGTAGGTTTAAAACAAATTGGAGAAAGTTTTTCTTTACTCAGCGCGTGGTTAGACTCTGGAACTCATTGCCGGAGAAGGTAGTGATGGCAGCTGGCCTTGCTGAGTTTAAAGGGGGTCTGGACAGATTCCTGAAGGAAAAGTCCATTGATCGTTATTAAATTTTGGGATTTTTCCAGGTTCTTGGGGCCTGGATTGGCCGCTGTCGGAGTGCTGGGCTTGATGGACCTTTGGTCTTTTCCCAGCGTGGCAGTGCTTATGTACTTATGTACAAGGTATGCAGCAGGGACAGTTGTTGGGAGTTTTCAGCTGTTGAGACTTGGGAATCCCTGCCAGCCACATCATAGGTGTACTGCTACTGGGTGGGCCTCAGCCCACCCGGGCCCATCCTTGGCTACGCCTCTGCAGCAAAGGCACATAGAACTGCAAGTATGGAACAGCTGACAGCTCCAGCATTTGGACACTGGATCGGCTAAGCACGCCAGGCTTAAAATTAATCAGCAAATAATCATCAGCAAAAAGATCATCATCAAATTTAATACCTCACTAGTAACTTACATCTCTAGATCATTTATAAATACATTAAAAAGAAGCGGCCCCAGCACAGACCCCTGAGGAATTATACCTTTCTCCATTGAGAATACTGACCATTTAACCCTACTCTCTGTTTTTTATCTTTTAACCAGTTTTTAATCCACAATAGAACACTACCTCCTATCGCATGACTCTCCAATTTCCTCTGGAGTCTTTCATGAGGTACTTTGTCAAACGCCTTTTGAAAATCTAGATACACAATATCAAGTGGCTCACCTTTATCCACATGTTTGTTCACCCCTATGGGTCTCACAGTCTAAGTTTTGTACCTGGGGCATTGGAGGGTTAAGTGACTTGCCCAGGGTCCCAGGGAATTGAACCTGGTTTTCAGCCCACTGCAATAACCTTTAGACTACGTCTGAAATACCCATGCAGAAAACAGCATGAGCCATAGGCACAACTTTTCAAAATGATTGGGGGTGCAAAACCCAATGGAAATTAACCTTCCCTAGACACAGTCAAGGAGTCTGATCAATATTGGGGGTGCTCAATTACCAACAGTGCCAGCTCCAATGGCATGGGCAAATCTTATTGCTTCCTCCCATGTTTGTTGAGTTCAGTTTGTATTATGGAGTTTTCATGTTCACTTTAACCTAAAGTTGTAAAATGCGGATCTGAAAGTGCCCACTGTAATTGTTTGAATTCAGAAAGATAGTGTCTTCCACTGCCAGCACCCGCCTTCTCCAGCTCATCAGCATTTGACTTTCAATGTCTGTTTATCTGCAGAAATTGCAGAAGTCATCACACATAGGAACAACTGTAACAAGAGTTTTCAAATGGATATTAGTGGTGTTCCCTATCCATATTTACCACTTTCATTCATGGTTTTTAAAAAAGTTTCCCTCTCCCAATACTTCTGCTCCCCACGTCCCTCTTTGCTCTCTCCTTCTGTAATGGTATCAGTTTATTACTGAAATATGTAGCATGTTTGCTGGATTATATATACACCAATATATTTGTGTATCTTTTAAAAATATATATTTGACACTGCAGCAGAGAAAATAGGCTCATTCCAAAAGCCCTCTTCCCTCCCCCTTTGGGGCCTCACCTTGTTTTTTCTCATTCCTCAAACAAAAGACTTAAGACTGCTTTAAAGTTTTAAATTGACTCTATTCCTCTGCCCTCCCACCTAACAAAAGATGGACTAAGGTGGACACCTGAATAAAACAAAGAAACTCAGGGGAACCATAAACAGGACATTTGCTTGTCAAAGGTATACCTGCCCCTCCCATCAGCTTCCAGACATGTGCAGAAAGGAAGGACTTGTAATGTGTATCTGCCCCAGAGACTGAACAGGACATCAAAAGACATTTGCCAGCAAAGTCCAGACTGTAAGTCTCGTGATGTCATAACACATGAGACCAACTCAGGGGTCGTGTGCAGACATGAGACTACATTAACCATAATGCCTTGCAAAATATCCAAGACATGCACACACCATGCTTCTCTGCTAACATTATAAAAGGCCTGGAAACAGCCCAGCTCGCTCTCTTGGGACCTGCCTCCTCTTGGGACCTGCCTCCTCTGGAAACCTGCCTCTCTTGGAAACTGCTGCTCTCTTTGGGGTCCGCTGATGCCTTGCTCCTAAAACATGTGCTTACCTAATGCTGTTCATACTGTGTAACAAGGACTTGTAAGTAACATAACTTTTGATCTACCTGCTACTTTGTTCTATTTTTATGCACAGATTACCTGTAAAGATTCCTCTTAAAACCTACCTCTCGTGTGCAATTGTATATTAAATCAATCTTTTTGAAGCTAAAAATATGGTCTCTTTGTGTTCTGAATATATATATACTTAATATATTTAATTTATTGCAATTATCACCTTTGGTGATTGGTGGAGAAATTAATATCCTAAAACTTATAAATACAGCGCTTGCTCTTAAATTATAAACAGTAGCGAGTTGCTCTCGAGCTATTTTCCCCAAAATAACTCATTTCTTCCAACATATTAATTGCTGGAGAAGTGGGTAGAATTTCTTGTAACATATTAATTGGTGGAGAATTGCGCGCAGAAATATTGTGCCAAAATAGCAGTGTTCTTAAATTATATTTTTGTATTTTGCTGCTTTATAGAGAACTGAGTATCAGGTTTCATTAATTAAATTTCCGATTGATAAACTGATAAGGTTTTCAGGTATTCAGAATGCTGTGCTGGATGGATGTTGGGTCTTATTTAGGTACTTGTGCACTCATGTACTTTATGTATTTTATAATCAAATCTCTAGGCATGCTCTGGCATAAAATAACCAGTTTTGCAGTTTCTTTTGAGGAGGACATAGATAACCACACTTTGCCTAAGCAATGTGTAGAATCCTCTGGCCCTAATCCTTGGACCCATAATGTAACTGATGATATTTCCACCCCCTCTGATATTGATTTATATTCAATTAAGGAAGGGAGCAAGAGAGTTTCTGCATGCACTTGGTTAATGTTGACCATGTGTGAGAAAGCCTTAAAAGAGCATGCAGAATTGAATGAGAAGTTACTAGCCAAAGAGAGAGAATGTATGCAGATAGAGAATGAAAAGGAGTTCTTAATCACAATGACTAGTTGCTTAAGTTATCAAGTAGATTCTCTTAAACAGCAAGTCCAACAGCAGGTAGTCCAAGAAACCAGATGCAGACCCAAATTTCAGCCTTAGAAATACAAGCCAGCCAGGTTCCTGGTTTGAAGCATTTAGTCAGAGAGGTTATCACTGCAGACTCCCACTCTAGGTGAAGAGCATGCACATTGTCACAGGGAGATACAAACCTTAAAACAAAAGCTACAGGATCCTCGCTTGCAGGTATCAGCTATTACAGGTCTCCCATGTGCTCCTCCAGACCCAAATACAGCTACAGCCATGCCTGTTTCAGCTATGGTAACAGTATCACAGTCCACACTTGTAGCAGGATGTTCAACTAGAACCATTAGTTCTCAGACCCCCTCACAGCATCCAAAACCTCAGCACATATATGCACAACCTGTTCTGCAGTCTGATTTAAATGCTCATGATTCAGCTCCTCAGCACACAGATGCACCACCTGGGCTGCATTCTGATCTAAGCTCCCATAGAAAGGAACCTCTAATAAAGAAATCAGCTCCTCAGTATGTAGCTACTGAAAACCGCCAGCAAGCATGTGACATTTAAAACTCTCATGTAGCCTTGCAGATATTGCAGATAGCTAACAATAAAAAGAGAAATTTGCCGCCAGATAAACAGAACTTATAACTGCAGGTCCTGCTGACCAGAAACTGACATTCTGTCAGCCCTTCCTGCAATTTAATTTCAACCTAAAAATGAGGAGACGCATCCAGCCTGGACTGGACTTCTCCACAGCATGACCCACTCTGCAGATGGCAGGGAAATCCAGGTTGCTAATTTTTAAAATAGGTTGGACAGGAATATAGAAAAAGTTTTTGCTATAAACCTTTTGAACACTGTTAAGAATTTAAATGTAGCTTTTATTGTTCTTTTGATTTAAAATGTAGCTTCTATTGTTCTTTTAATTAAAAATATAGCTTCTATTGTTCTTTTGAACATTTAAGATTTAGTAATGTCTCGTTGCAATAAGTCAGATTTAAAATGTCTCTCTGTGATAGCTTCTGTTGTAATTTGTTTTTGATATAATATTGTTTAAGGATTTAGAAAATGTCTTTTTTCTGATGAGTGACTCCCACTGGAGTTGAAACTAAAATACTGGGTAAGAAGTTTTAAAAAATGCCTCCTTATAATAGGTAACTCCCGCTGGAAGCTGAAAACTTAATATTGTGCTTAAATGTGAATTAACAAGATATGCTTATTTTATAGAAAAGAAACGAAAGCTTAGAAAGTAAAGCCTGTCTGCACTGGCACGCTGCTCGCATAAAATGGTCTAAGATTATGGGAAGGAACTGTGAACAAGAGAGGGGATCCCCCCCCCCCCCACCAGAACCGGAGAGCCATGTGACCTGCTAAATTAATGTATAATTGGTGTTTTCTGTCTTTTTCAGAGTTCGAGTGTAAATCTAAGATTAAATCTAAGATTTAATGGTGCTAGTAACTAATATATATATGGCTATCTCAGATATATTTCTAAATAAATAGATCCGATCCTGTTCTACTTATATTTTAAAAATAAACGGTCTATGCTGTTCTACTTGAGATAAAAACCATATATAATTTGCTAATTGTTGCTTATTTCTAAATGAATGAGACTGCGGTGGTAATCCAGATGGATTCCGCAGGTGCTGCTCTTGGTGCCTTTGTGCTTTATTAATTTGCTAATGTTGCTCACTTCTAAATGAATGAAAATGCTTTGGCAATTCCAAGATGGATGCCGCGTATGTTGCTTTTGTGTTCTACTTGCAGGTTAAGCTCAATCCTGGATCTGGAATGGACGATCGGAGACCTAAGGGCCTAATAGAGTTCTTTGTTTGTTTGTCATGTGGTCTCCATGTTTATATGTTTGTTTTATGTTATGGGGTACACAGAGAACTATAAACAGACATTCATAGACCCTCCCTACTAACAGTCCCTCCATTAGTTCACATTGTCTAAGAAAAAAAAAAAAAGAGAGAGACCATTTTCACTGGCAGGCAAGCTATAGAAAAGAATCATTCAAGCTATGGCTCACGTATAATAAGTTCTACTAATTGCTATCTAAGGTTATATATTCACATGTATATATTTGAAAATATGAGCGAAGGTTTCTCTTTACATGATCTATTAGGTACAATCAGTACAGGGGAATGTTTCTGACCTTTTTAGTTTATTCTACATATACAGCCAGGACGCACACAATGTCTCTCCCTGGAATGAAATATTGGCTGTGTGCCAAAGCAAAATTAACATATCTTTTCTAAATTCTTTACAACATTAAACACATGAGTGTTTGGCTATTAAAGTGCAACATTAAACACTGCTAAAAGCAGATAAATATGGTAACCTTTTACCACACTCATTACCCCATAAAAGGTTTCTCTCTGAAAAATAACAAGTTTCTCTCTGAAAGGTAGTTCATGGCACTATACCATGACTCTGTTTTTTTTAAGTTGGTCCAATGATTAAGTAAATATTATTGCATAGGAATGATAGGAATCATTGTTTTTGTGTGTAATAGTAACCTAGGAAATTATTATAATTGCATACATATGTCTTTCTTGTTTTCTAATGAAACAGTAGTATAATAGCTCCACATTTACACCCTTGCTTATGTATCACTGCTGTGAATACCTCAGTTAGCCTCTGAATAGAGAATATAGGGAAACATTCACAGTGTTAGGAAACATTCATAGAATATTTTTCCTTGGAATGTCAAACGCTGAAAATATGACTGAATAGATTGTTCCACCCCATTGTGGTGGTATAAATTGGTCAATTGTGCACTCTCTTGCTATTGATCTGGCTAGCATACTGGGTAAGATATCCTGTGGCATAAACTTGGGAGCAGCCTATGCCCCCTGAGCAGGTGGAGACAAAAAGAGGTGGTCTCTGGAAATAGAGCAAAATGATGCTTGTTGTGGCTGAAGTCATATAAGTGTACTTGCAATCCATTTTTAAAACCAGAGCAAAGCCATACTCTGCCACCTGACTGAATGGAAGCCTAATGAAACTGGACCACAGAAAACTTAACCCTAGCTACCTAAAATGTAAGTCATGAGTAAACAAAGTAATAATGATGAGTCTTTTGCTTATAACAGTCCATATTCCAGCTAAGGACATATTCCAAGATTCATAGTGATGTGACATAGTAGATGACGGCAGGAAAATACCTGCACGGTCCAGTCTGTTCAATGTCCATTATTAAAAGATTCACCCTTCCAGTACACATGCCCATGTAAACAGTTCAGTACCTTTGCTATTGTTCTTTTTGATATTATGCTACTGTACAAGGTTAGAGTTGTTTTTTTAAATTTTAGCTTTTATAGTTCATTTTATGCTCCTCATTCCAATATATTAAAAAATTTATTTTCACTCGGAGCCAAGAGAGGAATGTAATGGTATCAGTTATTACTGAAATATGTAGCATGTTTGCTGGATTATATATTACACCAATATATTGTGTATCTTTTAAAAATATATATTTGACACTGCAGCAGAGAAAATAGGCTCATTCCAAAGCCCTCTTCCCTCCCCCTTTGGGGCCTCACCTTGTTTTTTCTCATTCCTCAAACAAAAGACTTAAGACTGCTTTTAAAGTTTTAAATTGACTCTATTCCTCTGCCCTCCCACCTAACAAAAGATGGACTAAGGTGGACACCTGAATAAAACAAAGAAACTCAGGGGAACCATAAACAGGACATTTGCTTGTCAAAGGTATACCTGCCCCTCCCATCAGCTTCCAGACATGTGCAGAAAGGAAGGACTTGTAATGTGTATCTGCCCCAGAGACTGAACAGGACATCAAAAGACATTTGCCAGCAAAGTCCAGACTGTAAGTCTCGTGATGTCATAACACATGAGACCAACTCAGGGGTCGTGTGCAGACATGAGACTACATTAACCATAATGCCTTGCAAAATATCCAAGACATGCACACACCATGCTTCTCTGCTAACATTATAAAAGGCCTGGAAACAGCCCAGCTCGCTCTCTTGGGACCTGCCTCCTCTTGGGACCTGCCTCCTCTGGAAACCTGCCTCTCTTGGAAACTGCTGCTCTCTTTGGGGTCCGCTGATGCCTTGCTCCTAAAACATGTGCTTACCTAATGCTGTTCATACTGTGTAACAAGGACTTGTAAGTAACATAACTTTTGATCTACCTGTACTTTGTTCTATTTTTATGCACAGATTACCTGTAAAGATTCCTCTTAAAACCTACCTCTCGTGTGCAATTGTATATTAAATCAATCTTTTTGAAGCTAAAATATGGTCTCTTTGTGTTCTGAATATATATATACTTAATATATTTAATTTATTGCAATTATCACCTTTGGTGATTGGTTGGAGAATTAATATCCTAAAACTTATAAATACAGCGCTTGCTCTTAAATTATAAACAGTAGCGAGTTGCTCTCGAGCTATTTTCCCCAAAATAACTCATTTCTTCCAACATATTAATTGCTGGAGAAGTGGGTAGAATTTCTTGTAACACTTCTTTGTTACTGTCCAACTTAAGTCCTTCCAGGTTCAAAGTATAACCCATGGTTTAATAGAATCACACTGAATGCTGCAGCATTTCTGCTTTGGTGGATGTGTGGGTGGTTGTGGTTAGGTCTGTGGGTGGTGAAGAGGGTGTCCGTTCATGGTACCTTCTCATCCTTTATGTTCCAAATATAATATACTTCACTTTAAGTTTTCCACTTATATGAGAGTCTGAAGATTTCCTGATGTTTACCCTCAAGAGACCAGAAAGATTTCACATAACTCATTACCAAATTGTGTAGCTGCACTGTCGTTATATGGGGACACCCTGAATCGGCTTCATAGGAAGTATGAGCAACTCAACATATCCAGTAACTGGATAATCTGGATTAAGAAATACCAACGCTTGATGTGTGTTATTGAAATAGTAATTTTACATTTACAGAACAGCAAGACGTTCACATTTTGTAAATGAATGATAGGACAAAGGTTGCAGGAAAATGAGTGAGAATTATGAGCTTTGTCTGTTTGCATTCACTTTGCTTGATTTTTATATTTGCCAGCTGCTTCCAGCAAAATAAAGAGAAAAATTGTTTTAACAAAAACATATATAATATATAAAAAAACATCAAATACAATAAATATGGGTAGAAGACGGCATAATCTGGTCTATATTCAGAATGATTTAATTGGCCAGAAACAGCCTGTTCGGGGTAACCGCTAATTCTCAATGCCACTTAACTGGTTACTGCCGCTGAAAATAACCGGTTAGCCCCTAACACAAAACCAACTATTCTGGGTCCATTCCGTGGGTGGAGTCAGCACTTGGCTGGTTAAAAGTGCCAATATTCAGCACTTAACCAGTCAGGGTAACCGTAAAAATGAGACCGCACAAAAATCAGAATATCTTTATGCGGCAACCCGTAGCTGGTTAAGTTCTGAATATCGTCTTAACCAGCTATGCATTAGCCGGCTCTGCAAAACCCGAAGAACAGACATGGCCCAGCACTGAATTTCCCGGAACAATGCAACCAATGGTCAGCAAAACACTCACCGCTACCGGCTCAATACTGACCCCTATATATAATAGAGAGAGAGGAGAGGAGAGATTGCTGGAATGTTTGCAGACTTGTGAAAAAGCCACACATTCTGCAGCTAAGCCTGCTGGATTTTAGACTGTAACAGAACATGGCCAACTTCTTTGGCAGAACCATATCATATGAATTGTAAGCAAGGACTTCTAGGGCTGGCCTAAAGTTATCAGGTGAACTAGGAAAACCTCCAGCTATACCCCCCCCCCCCCCCGGAGTGGCTCAAACCCATACCTCCAACCCCTGGGGCCAGCATCTCCCCTTCTTGCTACTTCACCCATCACCAGGGCCGCAACTCTCCCTTCCATTTTCCACCCCCACCCAGCCTTGTGGCCAGCATCTCCTCACTATCTCCCCCATCCCCAGGGCCAGCAACCCCCCCTTTCCAGTCCACCCCCCACTGAGCCCTGTGGTCAGCATTTCCTCTTCCACTTTTTACCCCCTCCCCCCCCCCAAGTTGACAGTGCCTCCCCTTCCCTTACTCACCCCTTCCATACTACTGCTGCCCCTGGTATTTCCTCCCACAGTGGCCCCAAGCTTAAGAGAAGATTGAGCATGGCATGGGCCCTGTAAGCACAGGCCTGAACTAAAGTGCTGCTGCCTTCCGCCCCTTTCCAATAAGAAGTCTGCCTAGGAAAGCAACGGGACAAGACAACGTTTTGGCATGGGCCTGTACTCATAAGACCTGCGCCTTGCTCAATCTCCTTTTAAGTTGGCCACTGTAGGAGGATGGGGGACAGCAGCAGCCCAGGGAGAGGAAGGCTCTAGCACACAATGATGCTGCATGCGCCCCCCCTCCAAATTCTGCCACCCTAAGTGGACTGGCCCTGTGGGATCATATGCAAGAGTCTCAAAACCACCATATCCTTCCTAGTACTGGTACTTCACTGTGCAAGCAGAACATCAGGGGGTGTAATTACCTTTCATTCATATTGAAACCAGCCAACTACAATACACATGAGTTCATGTTTTTTCAACTCATCCTACACAAGCACACAGCTGCCTGAGGCAATTAAAAAGTTAAATTTGAACTACTTGCCCCCTGTCAATCTGATCTAGGTAACAGCAAACTATTAAAAAATCATTGGAAGCACTTTCTTACAGTAATGTTTTCAGGATCCCCTGAGTGCACTTGGTTAAAACATGTAGTTAGGTAAAAGATAGCTGGGAGTATAAAAGCGTAACAAAGGTTTTGTTTTTTTAAAAAGCATTGTTTCTAATAGGTTATGTCAGATGACATAACAAGACCATGAAAGAGAAGTTACAAAATCTCTACAAATCTTCCCAAGCACGCGTAGTGCTGGAGAGGAGAATCAGCTTTCAGAAGCTCAAGGCAGTTTTCAATCATCATGGTAACAGTTCCAAAAAAAAAAAAAAAAAGTGTCTCTTCTGCACATCTGTGAACTCTGTAAAAGTCTCGCTTGGTGAGAGATGTCCATCTCGTTGAAGGCTGCTGGAGAACATGACAAATGTCACCTCAGTAAATGTTCAACGCAGCTGGCGCTTGTGCTTGAGAATACTTGCATCTGTTTGAACAGCACGTACAAAATCTGACCTCAACAAACGTCAAAAGTGCAGCAGTTACTCAGGCGTACAGTGAATGTCTCTTTCTGAAATGCATTCTCTTTTCTCTTATAACTTTTCAGACATACTCTTCATGTGGTCATGCGATGGAACCTTTAAAAGGGAAAGTCAGTGTCAGTCTGGGATTCCATGAGCAACATGAACATCATCCATATCAGAAAATGAAGACATATAGTTTTACCTTGTGACTAATTTTTTCCTTAGTTTCAGAAATGGTCAGGTAGGTGGCCCACCATAAGTGATTTTATCTTCCAGACTAGTATTTAAGTCAGTCTTGAAACATTCTCAGGATATGCACAATGAATGGAGACAGTACGGGGGAGAATTCTAGAACAGGGGTTCTCACCCTCAGTCCTTGGGACACATCCAGCCAGTCAGGTTTTCAGGAGACCCACAATGAATATGCATGAGATAAATCTGGATACAATGGAGGTACTGCATGCAAATTTATTTAATGCATATTCATTGTGGATCTCCTGAAAACCTGACTGGCTGGGTGTGTCCCGAAGACTGTTCTAGAACAATGCATCTACATGGCACCTATTCTACAAAGGCAAGTAGACATCTCGCATAACCGGGTAGATATGTACGTATGCTGCGAGGTGCAAGCACTTACACCACCTTCACAGACATTTATTAACCGCCTTTATGAAAAGGTTCATCCAAAGTGGTGTACAGTAGGTATAGTTTTAACATAAAACTTTTAACATAAAACTTACATCCTTGGCCGCCTTCAAATCCGGGCTAAAGGCATACCTGTTTGATGCTGCTTTTAACGCCTAACTTGTCACCTGCTCGTAACCTTTATCTTGTCTTCCTTCCTCTCTTCAATAGTCCCTTTCCCTATGTGTCCTATCTGTCTGTCCTACCCTTATCCCTTATTTGTCCTGTCTGTCTGTCCTGATTTAGATTGTAAGCTCTTTTGAGCAGGGACTGTCTTTTCTTCATGTTAAATTGTGAAGCGCTGCGAACGACTGGTAGCGCTATAGAAATGATTTGTAATAGTAGTAGTAGTAGTAATTCTGTTAAAGTAAAATGACCAAATAAAGCATAAATATAATCAATGAGGTAAACTCAAAAACGGCAAATTGAAACCTAGTAACAGGACTAATATGAAACAGGATCAGAAATATACACATTTAACAACACTGTAGAATGGTCATTTAACATATTAGACATATTAGGGGGGAGGGGGTTGGTGTTACCAATCTGCCCTTTAGTGGGGAAGAGGCCAAGCCTGAGGGATGTTCTGGAGGGAAGAGAGCTTGGGGAATGTGAGCAGTAGGGGAGATCGGTGCCACACCTGGAGCTGCATAAATGTCAGAGATATGTGTGTAAGTTATGTGTATGTGAGTCCTGTACCTATGTGTAAAATGCACACTTTGTATGGTATGTGTGTATTTACAGAACAGCACTTAGGCACATCTTTGGCATTAATGCGTGTATGTGCACATATACATGCTCGTATTCTAAACCTTGTGTCACTGGTGTGTAACTGTTGGCACTAATGGGTGTGAAATATGATCTCAGTCTCTCAAATTTACTACTAACACTCACCGTAGTACTTGCATTGTGCCAAAGACAGCTGCCTTCTGAGTTCATAAGATGTACCATATATAGGCAACCTATCCAAATGTGCTTGGAAATTCTTTTTAATGAACTCTGTGGTACCCATAATGATGGGATGACAATACCTCCTATGTGCACATCCTGGTGATACATAAGAATAGCCATACTGGGTCAGACCAATGGTCCCGTCTAGCCTAGTACCCTGCTTCCAGCAGAGGCCAATCCAGGTCACAAGTACCTGACAGAATCCCAAATAGTAGCAACACTCCACGCTAGCAATACCAGGGACAAGCCGTGGCTTCCTCATGTCTGTCTCAATAGCAGACTATGGACTTTTCCTTCAGGAACTTGTCCAAAGCTTTTTTAAACCCAGATACATTGTGCATATCCTGAAAATCAGATTATATACAGCAGTGGTTCCCAAACTTGATCCTGGAGGCACCCCAGCCAGTCTGGCTTTCAGGATACCCACAATAAATATTCATGAGAGAGATTTGCATGCAGTGGAGGCAGTGTATGTAAATATCTCTCATTATCATTATTATTTATTTCTTTACTTGATATACCGCCTTTACATAGGTGAGGTCAAAGTAATTTATATACAAGAAGGAAAGGAAGTCCATAAATGAAATAAAATAGGACATAAATATTCATTGTGGATATCCTGAAAACCTGACTGGATGGGGTGCCTCCAGGACCAGGGTTGGGAACCAGTGACCTACAGGGTATTCCAGGAAGGTCTTGAGAAACAATGACCAAATCTAAAGGTTTGTTACTCCTGCCCTCAAGGGCTATAAGTAGGTCTGACTTTCTAGGTACTAAATTATGCAGATTGTAAAGATCTTGGACCACATGTATTCACATACATACAGCTACACATTCTTGTGGTCCAAGTACCAAGTTTAATGATCCCACCCTTGAGCAATGCAAATCCAACATCTATTTTCTTTCTTCATTTCCTCCCATCCCCTCCTCTTGGAAGCTTCCAGTATGCCTTTTTTGTCCCTCCACTAATTATCCCCCAGATTTCTCAAGAGGTCTGCGGAAAATTGCAAATATAGGTATGCCCTGCAGGGGGTTCTAATGCATCAGGCCCTGGGGCCTTAAAACTCAAGATTTAGAATACTAATTTTGACCTTTTATTAGTGTTATCTCCTCTCTCTTACTCCCCTACCTGCTTTATGAGAAGCCACAGGGTATTTTAGTATTTACATATACTGGTATACTGGTCAACTGTCACAATTCCTTTATTGTACCAAACACAGACCTGACACAGGGCTGAGTTTCGGTGGTAAGAACCCCCTGCCCCAGGGGTCAAAAATATGGTATCTGTTGTTGAATTAATTAGAAATCAGTGGTGTCCAAAAGGAAATGTGTTGAATACACAGATTCCAAATGTGTGCAAAAAACGCCTCGGTGCCAAAAACACTACTGTAGGAATCACAAAAGATCTTAAAGCCTGACTGGGAAGGTAGGAAATAAGACTTCAAGTCAAGTCAGAGGGAGCCAGTCCCTGTTGACACTTACAGACTAGCATAAGGACTTAGGGAGCTTGATATGATTTGCTCTAGAGAATCAGTGAAGTGCCCACAAGTTTAGAGAAATATTAGCGCACTAGGAAAAAAGGCTCGTTTCTGAAACCAATGAAACGGGCACTAACAAGGTTTTTCCTTGGAGAGTGACTGTATGAGAGAGAGAGAGAGAGAGAGAGAGAGTGAATGTGCAAGTGTGTGTGTGTGACAGAGAGAGAGTGAGACTGGGTGCGAGTGTGACTGTGAGAGAGAGAGTGTGTGTGTGTGTGAGAATGAGTGTGCCAGGGTGCCATAGTAAAAAAGGCCCGTTTCTGTATGAAATGAAACGGGTGCTAGCAAGGTTATCCCCCCCTCGCTCTCTCCCTCTGTCCCCTCCGAGTCCCACGCCCCCCTTTCCTGCCCTCTGATTTCCAGGCCATTCTCCCTCCCCTCTCCCAGTCCCCTGCAACTCACCACTTTGTCCATAAGTTTCCAGGTCTTCTCTACAGCCCTGCAGTCAGCCGCCGCCGCCTGCTTGGGGTGCCCCACCGCCTTCAGGTCGTGTTGGCTGTCATTAGTGAAGTGTTTTTGTGTGTGTGATATTGTGTTTTTGTTTTGAGAATGTTGTTTGAGGGGGGTGGGGGGAAGGGGGGTGGGTGCCCCGGGTTGGCTAGCTGGGAGGTTGTGGCAGGGGGCTTGGAGGGTGCTGCGCTGCAAGGCGGAGGGATCCTTCTGTCTGTGTTGTTGTTGGCTGTTATTAGTGTTGTTTTTTTGTGTGTGTGTGATAGTGATTTTGTGTGTGTGTATTTTTTTTTTTGGGGGTGGGGTGGGGGTTTGCCGGTCTGGTGAAGTGGGAGGGAGTGGCGGGGTGCTTGGAGGGGGGGTCAGCGTTACTGGGGTGATACAGAGAGTGAGAGTGTGTGTGTGTGTGAGATTGAGGGGGGGCATGGGAGTGTGTGTGTGTGTGTCACAGAGAGAGATTTTCATGTGTGTCACAGAGATAGATTGTGTGTGTGTGTGTGTGTGTGAAAGTGAAAGAGGGTGGGGGCGAGTATCTGTGTAACAATCTTAGGGGGGGTGCGTCTGGTGAATGGGGAGGGATTTGCGGGGGGGCTTGGAGTGTGGTTTGCTGGGAGGTGGATGGATCCTTTAGGCTGTTGGTGCTGGCTGACATTATTGTAGCGTTTTGGTGTGTGTGTGTGATAATGTTAATGGGGGGGGGGGGGGGGGCGTGGCTTCCAAACTGGGAGGGTGTGGTGGGGGGAGGGGGGTTTGAAGGGGTTTGCGCTGCTAGGCTCACGTATCCTTCACACCATGTTGTCGCTGTCTGTCATTACTGTAGCGTTGTGTTGTGTGTTTGTGATAGACTTTGTGTGTGTGTCTGTGAGAATGTTATATGGGGGGGGGGGGTGCTGGCGAGGTGGGAGTGTGTGGCATGGTGTTTGGAGAGAGATTGTGTGTGTGTGAATGTTTGATGGTGGGTTGCGCTGCGATGCTCACGTGTCCTTCAGACCGTGTTGTCGCTGTCATTACTGTAGCGTTGTGGTGTGTGTTTGTGATAGACTTTGTGTGTGTGTGTGTGTGTGAGAATGTTATATGGGGGGTGGGGGCGGTGCTGGCGAGGTGGGAGGGTGTGGCGTGGTGCTTGGAGACAGATTGTGTGTTTGTGTGGAGAGTGCGTTGATGGCGAACTGTGAGGGAGTGGCGGTGGGCTTGGAGGGGGGGTCAGCATTGCTGGGGGGATGGGGTGAAAGTGACAGAGGGTGGAACGTCTTGAAAGCACGGGTGTGTGGCAGTTCAGACGCATTGGGGGTCATAGGAGCCGACTTTTCAAAATGATTGGGGGTGCTGTTTTTTTTTTTTTTTACAGGTGGTGCATTCCCCCCTCCTCCCCTCTCCTCTGAGTTCCAAGTCCCCCCTCCCTCCTCCTCTCTCCCTCTCCTCTGAGTTCCAGGCCCCGCCTCCCTTCCTCCCTCCGAGTTCCAGACCCCCCCATCCCTCCCTCCTTCCAAGTTCCAGACTCCCCCTCTCTGTTCCAGACCCCCCTCCCTCCCTCCCTATCTCTGAGTTCCAGACCCCCCTCCCTTCTTCCCTCCTTCCAAGTTCCAGACCCTCCCTCCCTCCGAGTTCCAGACCCCCCTCCCTCTCTCTGAGTTCCAGACCCCCCTCCCTCTCTCTGAGTTACAGACCCCCTCCCTCCGAATTCCAGACCCCGCCTCCTTACGAGTTCCAGACCCCCCTCCTTCCAGACCCCCCTCCCTCCCCCCGACTCGATTCTGTTCCAGGCTGACCTCTTCTCCCACTCCCACAACAGTCCTTTGCCTGCCCCTCGCCTTCCTGCGTGCCGCCCACCCAGAATTTAAAAGTCATCTTACCGGGGTCACGGCAGCAGCAGAGAAAGGCGAGCAGGCTCGGCGAGTCAGCTGCCTTCCCTTCTCTTCGCTTTTAACTCTGCCTCTGGTCCCAACCCTCATTTCCTGTTTCTGCAAGGGCGGGACCAGAGGCAGAGCTGAGAGCGAAGAGAAGGGAAGGCAGCCGACTTGCCGAGCCTGCTCGCCTTTCTCTGCTGCTGCCGTGACCCCGGTAAGATGACTTTTTAATTCTAGGTGGGCGGCACCCAGGAAGGCGAGCGGTGACCTCTGGGGGGGGGGGGGTGAGTGAGTGAGCGGCCACCCTGTGGGGGGGTTGGGTTGGTGCGGTGGTGGAGGTCACACTTGGGTCTGTAGGGGAGAGAGGGTGGAGGGTGGTCCAGTGGCACCCTGGGGGTGGGGCGAGCGGCCACCCTGTTGGGGGGGGGGGGGGGGGCGCGGCGGCCAGACTCGGGGCTCTAGGGGGGAGAGGGTGGAGGGGGGTCCAGCGGTGACTCGGGAGGGGGTCGGTCAGTCTTGCGCTCTCTACATCATAACGTTTCGACGTGAGGATGGGACAGTGAGAGCCAATGAAACGCTGAGTTACAGACTTACGAACCCTACACTGCCACAGTGCCACGGAGTCAGTTTCAGAACGTTGGAGGCGCTTTTTATTATAGTAGATGAATGTGCATTTGAGTGCGTAACTTATAGTATTTTATAAGATATGCGTGTAAATGTAGGACCCGCACATGCTCCACCCCTCTATGTACACCTCCTTGCAGTTGTGTGCTAAGCTCCATGGTGCGACCTTACCTTGAGTATTGTGTTCAATTCTGGTGGCTGTATTTCAAAAAAGATATAGCGGAATTAGAAAAGATTCAAAGAAGAGCGACCAAAATGCTAAAGGGATGGAACTCCTTCCATATGAGGAAAGGCTAAGAGGTTAGGGCTCTTCATCTTGGAAAAGAGATGGATGAGGGGAGATATGATTCAGGTCTACAAAATCTTGAGTGGTGTAGAACGAGTAGAAGTAAATTGATTTTTCACTCTTTCAAAAAGTAAAAGACCAGGGGACACTCAATGAAATTACATGGAAATACTTTTAAAACAAATAGGAGGAAATAGTTTTTCACGCAAAGAATAGTTAAGCTCTGGAACTCGCTGCCAGAGGATGTGGTAATAGTGATCAACATATCTGGGTTTAAAAAAGGTTTGGGCAAGTTCCTGGAGGAAAAATCCATAGTCTGTTATTGAGGTGGACATGGGGGAACTCATTGCTTGCCCTGGGATTGGTAGCATGGAATGTTGCTACTATTTAGGATTCTGTCAGGTACTTGTGACCTGGATTGGCCACTGTTGGAACAGGATATTGGGCTAGATGGACCATTGGTCTGATCCTGGATGGCTATTCTTATGTTCTTAATACCACTTAGCACCCAACACACATGTAAGCGCTAGTATTCTATAATCTTTAGTGTACAACTGGCACTTACATTTAGGGGCTAAGAAGGGTGTTTTTTTTTTGTTCTGTAGCCAAGGATACAGTTCATTAAAGTAGTCTATCCTGGGAGTAACTGTGCTTGTGTTACTGTAAGAAAATCCACTTTAGATAAAAGCTGATGAAGTGTGTGTGTGTGTGTGTGTGGGGGGGGGGGGGGGTGTTTCACTATGGCTGAAATTTGCCTGTCCATTTTCACTGAAAGAGCAGGATGCTGCCTATTTAAATCCACCTTTGATAAAACTAGTAGCTCACGGCATTATTTCCACAGGCTACAGCACTTCAAACCCCCTGATTACTGCAATGGGCAGAAGTTCTGGCACATTATCAAACTTGGATAATCATAAGAGAGACATGCATGCAACACGGGGGCATTTCCAATTTCTGCTTTTTTTTTTTCCGAAGTCTGGACTTTTCAGCTGCCCATTCAGAACCTGTTTAAAAGCCCCCTATCATTTGATATTCCATGAAGTCCAAATTGTGCCTCGTAAGACCGGTGCAGCTAATCTCACCTCTTTATTTAAGCAGGGGGCAAGTTTCCACATCCTCTTCACATTAGTGACTGCCCTCATCAGTAAAGAAATCTGGCCATAGAGGAGTTCCAGTGCTCTTACACATTCTGGTATTTAATACAAAAGTGGAAACCAATGGAGTTGGAGCTCAAAACATTCTGGTAATACTCTCCAAGATCCCTTATTTTAAGAGCCACTCAATATCAGGGAACACAATGGAAATATACAAAAAAATGTTAAACCCGGCTTATATAGATTACTCGCATATGTTTTGGCTTTGTAAATTGCCAGGGACATAATCAGGCTTATTTTCGAAAGAGAAGGGCGCCTATCTTTCGACACAAATCGGGAGATGGGTGTCCTTCTCTCAGGGTTGCCTAAATCGGCATAATGGAAAGCCGATTTTGGGCGTCCTCAACTGCTTCCTGTTGTGGGGACGACCAAAGTTCCCGAGGGCGTGTCGGACGCGTAGCGAAGGCGGGACTGGGGCGTGCCTAACAGATGGGTGTCCTCAAGCGATAATGGAAAAAAGAAGGGCGTCCCTGACGAACACTTGGCCGACTTTACTTGGTCCTTTTTTTTTTTACGACCAAGCCACAAAAATGTGCCCTAAATGACCAGATGACCACCGGAGGGAATCGGGGATGACTTCCCCTGACTCCTCCAGTGGTCACTAACCATCTCCCATCCCAAAATAAACAACTTTAAAAACTTTCCCTGCCTGCAACGTCCTTCCTATGCTTCCATGCCTGCGTCACCCATCAGTCCGAAATGCAAAAGATAAGTGCAAGATAATATAAAGATAGCATAACGTTTGGAGAGGTTTTTTTAAGACTGATGAAAATGCGAGCCAGGAAGTTTACATTAAGAAAATCAAGTGTTCAACGTAAACACTGAGCAGCACGATACTAGCTAAAGTATAGTTAGCCAGGTTAATCAAGCGTCTGAAGTCTTTTTTCCTCCCACAAAACATACTTTTGAGTTAGAATCAGAATAATCAGTGGTATATGAATGAAACTTCTATAGTTGAAGACATAGTGGTGTTTAAATTTTGATATAAAATAAGGCAACTTGATTGACCATCTGAATTAAAACCAAGTGATTCTGGCGATGATGTACACGCACTGAGAGGGAAAATTTTGTTTGAGTCTCCAAATGATTGATATAGAACAGTTGTTTGATTTGTAGCCAAGATCCTTGAGAATACTGACAGACAAGGTTAGCTCCTCAACTGATGCTGAAGTATCCATTGTGATATTGTGGTGGAAAAAAGGACACTTCTGGTCAGGCTGAGTTTCACCATTCACCAAAGGAGCATGGTCAAAAGGGAAACTGATAGAAATTTTGATACAGGTTGGTTGTGTCGATTCCACTGGAACCTGATATCTCATTGTGGCTTTCTCATTTTCAAGTAGACATCAGGGGCGTATCTGGACTCTGGTGGTAGGGGGGGCCAGAGGGAGGGGGCACATTTTAGCCCCCCCCCACGGCGCCACCGATCCCCCCTCCCGCCATTTCCGGACCCCCCCCGCCACTGCCAGACCCCCCCCTCGCCACCAATGACACTCTCCACCCCCTCCCGCCGCCGCCAACCCTCCCCCGCTGCTGTCACTTACCTTTGCTGGCGGGGGACCCCAACCCCCCGCCAGCCGAGGTCTTCTCTTCCATGCAGGCTGCAAGTTGCAATGCTTCCTGTTCTTCTGAGTCTGACGTCCTGCACGTACAACGCGCAGGATGTCAGACTGAGTTCCAAATTCTGAGTCTGACGTCCTGCACGTTGTACGTGCAGGACGTCAGACTCAGAAGAACAGGAAGCGTTGCAACTTGCATCCTGCATGGAAGAGAGGACTTCGGCTGGCGGGGGCTTGGGGTCCCCCGCCAGCAAAGATCGGCGATGGGTTGGTGGCGGGCGGGCGGGAGGGGGAGGTGGAGAGGGTCGATGGTAGGGGGGTCCAGGGCGAAATCTGTGGGGGCCCAGGCCCCTGTGGCCCCATGCAGATACGCCCCTGGTAGGCATACAGCCAAATATGGACTGCAATGGCCATATTACCTAACATCTGCAAGTAGGTCGCGGCTGTGTTAGTCCTGCGGCACTGAATCTTCTGGACATGATGCGTTAGTTTTTATAATTTGTCTTGTGGCAGAAAATCTTTCACTTTAACTGTATCCAGAAAAGCTCCTAGGAATGAAATTTTGTTTGGAGGATGAAGTATTGTACTGTATTTTTCGGACTATAAGACGCACCGGACCATAAGACGAACCTAGGTTTTAGAGGAGGGAAATAGGAAAATTTTTTTTTTCCTTTTTCCCTCCTCTAAAACCTAGGTGCTCCGGTGCGTCTTGTCCGAATCCCTCCCTCCGAGT
Source organism: Microcaecilia unicolor (assembly GCF_901765095.1). Taxonomy (NCBI): domain Eukaryota; kingdom Metazoa; phylum Chordata; class Amphibia; order Gymnophiona; family Siphonopidae; genus Microcaecilia; species Microcaecilia unicolor. Next base: position 262,734,873 of record NC_044031.1, on the reverse strand, counting down.
TCGGGATCGCCCTCCCCCCGGCCCTGTCACCACTTCTCCCTACTCACGCGATCTTCCCAGGTGGTCTAGTGACGTCGGGGCTGGAAAAAGCCCCGTCTTTCCTGCCCAGCGCGCTGCTCTCCATCCTCCTGTATGCATTGCTGCCTGACGGTCTCGGCTAGATTCAAAATGGCCGCAGAGAATTGAAGTCTCGGCGGCCATTTTGAATCTCGCCGAGACCGTCAGGCTGCATACAGGAGGATGGAGAGCAGCGCGCTCCAACGAAAAAGTATGAAACTTGCATGCACTGCCTCCACTGTATGCAATCTCTCTTATGTTGCTCTCGTTCATGCAGTAAACATTTTGGAAGTTTCTGCTTGTTGCACAGAATTCCTTTGGAAACTGTGTGCACCCCACCATACTTTTCTCCAATCTTGCTTTCTTTCTACACAGCATGTTAATATCTGTGGTCGGCTCTGCTACTTACCTGCCGTCTGAGGAACACAGGAGATCTTATAGGAGAACCACATGCTCACAACACAAAGGAAGGTGGCTAGAAAGCCAAAGACCTGCAAAAACAGAGAGGGGATTAATTCAAACAAAAATATTTTCAGCAGTGAAATATGTATCCAAGAATCATTAGCTTTACTCACTGAAAACAAGTTGCTTTCCCATAGTTTTAAAATTTATATTAATGCCTTTTAACATTTCTATTGCAACCAGGACAAAGCAATTTAATTTTTTTTTTTAATTTTAGAGTTCAAATTTCTGAATTGCTAAAGTGATCTATAAAACACATTCAATACTTAACATACAAACAATAAAAAAGTTTACTTATCAAAGTAGACAATGTATTCCGTAAACAACAATGAAACAGGATTTCATAGTATTATAAAAACTGATATATATACATTGATACTGTACTGATGTCATTGAGTGTTCAAAGTCAAATCTGCATCTCAGGCCAGCCTAACATCGCAGCAATAGTGCAGGAGGGAATCACATATTTAAAGGCCTTTATACAAAGCTGTGGTAAAATCTGGGCTAAAGTGGCTATGGCTCTTCAGCTTGGAGAAGAGACAGCTGAGGGGAGATATGATAGGGCATATAAAATACTGAGTGGAGTGGAACAGGTAGATGTGAATCACTTGTTTCCTCTCCAAAAACACTAGGACTACAGGGCACACAAACAAAACTACTAAATAGTAAATTTAAAACAAATCGGAGAAAATATTTCTTCACTCGGCGAGTAATTCAACTCTGGAATTCATTGCCAGAGGATGTGTTAAAAGCAGTTAGCTTAGCAGGGTGGACTTCAGAAAATCTACTGCATATTCTAGGATAAGCAGCATAAAATCTGATTTACTGTTCTGGGATCTTGCCAGGTACTTGTGACCCAGATTGGCCACTGTTGGAAACAGGATACTGGGCTTGGAGAGCAATTACCTCAAAACGCTTTAATGCATTTTGCAGTAAGCCTTTTCTCGCATACTAACAGAGTGTTTAAAAGGGCCCCTTAATTTCCAGATGCAGCTTCTTTAAAGATGGAAGGATGTGGGGATGCTGAAAGTGGCGCACCTGAGAGGTGATACCCACTGGCTGACTCAAGAGTGCATTTGTGCTGTGGTTTTAGCCCTAGCCTCTGCCTATGAGCCAGAAAATAATTACTGCAAAAGTGAGGTTGCACAGGAGGAGAGGAACTGCAAATGGTGAATAAAAGCTCATTGTCCTCCCCCCACCCACCCCTGCAGGCCTTGAGCTGTAAATTTAAAGGATAGAGCAAACTGCAAGACAACTCCTTCCTGAAGCAGATGAGTGTGGGCTTGAGGTATATGGGTGTTCTGTCCTCCGACACCTCGCACTACTTTATAACGTGATCCTAAAATGTGTGTAATGCTTTTACTCGTTATTCTCAGTTCTAAGGACTATCATTGCTGCACTTTCTCACTGCAAAGATACATGAGCAATGCACTGTGGGTAATACAGTTCACAGGCAGTGCAACCACACTTGCTTGGCTGTGTAAGAACTGTTACCACTGGCTGTGAGGCTGCCCAGACCTCCTCCCTCGCTCTGCCAAGCTTGGCTCCTTTGTCTTCCTGCTATCATTTCCTGGTCATTCTCACTATCTCTGTCCTGGGAGGTCAGCCAGGTATGACCTTTCCCCCCAATTGAGAGCCATCCTCTAGGACCACCCCTTGCTACCCGATGGCAGGCTCTGTCCCCATTGGTCTCTATCTGCTCCTCCCTGAGCCTGTGTGAAGCCTCAACACCTCTTTGTCCTTTCAGCCATGAGGCATTCCAACACCATCTAGCCAGAGACACAGAGCACGGATCATCTCATTCCAGACAGCTCTGTCCTGCTGAAACTCCCTGTAACGAACCTGGTTTTTTACCTTGAATATATCTTCCCAGTAAGATATTGCACTCTCCAGTCACCCAGCGCTGAGCTATTTCTACCTGACTTCAATCGCACCTCACCTATGCAATAGAACTGCCAGCTTTCAGCACCACGGAGTCTCTATGACCTGGGGCCATACCTCTGAACATCTGACTGTGAGTAAATTATATGTGATTTATTCAATAAAAGAGACTTCATAAAAATAATAGAGACTTCGGGTGATTGGTGTGCCAAGGTTATACTCCAAGATATTGGGGCCTCTAGTTATCTAGCCTCAAGAGTCTTGATAATGTGATACTTTGGTAAGGTTTAAAATTGTATTGTCCTGGTTGATTTTTGAGATCTAAGAAATCAAAGTAACTTTGTCTACCTTCATCTTCAACATATCATCATGCTGAGAGAAGAAGGCAAGCATTTTCGGTAACTGGTTCCATGCTTTGGGATGGTCTGCCAGACCAGTGTGAAAATATTCAACAGTTCAAGCGATACCTGAAGACCCATTGCTTTTTAAAAGCCTTTCTAGAAGAATGAAGTTTACTGAGGTGACTGATGTTTCACCTCACTGTTTATGAAATGTGTTGGTGTATTATTTGTTACTAGTAAAAATGGCCTGTTTCTGACACAAATGAAACGGGCGCTAGCAAGGTTTTCCTCGTAGTGTATATGTTTGAGAGAGTGTGTGTCAGAGTGAGTGTGTGAGAGAGAGAGAGAGTGAATGTGTGAGTGTGTGTGTGACAGAGAGAGAGTGAGTCTGGGTGCGAGTGTGTGACACAGCATGTGTGTGAGAGAGTGTGTGTGTGTGAGAGAGTGTGTTTCACACAGATACACTGTGTGAGAGAGAGTGTGTGTGTGACACAGAGTGAGAGACTATGTGTGCGATACACAGACTCTCTGTGAGAGCGAGTGTATGAGACCGAGTGTGTGAGACTGAGAGTGTGTGTGACACCGAGAATGTGTGAGACATCGAGAGTGAATGTGATACAGTGTGAGACACAGTGTGACTGTATGAGAGTGAGAGACAGAAACACACTGACTGTGAGAGAATGTGTGTGTGTGACAGAGATAGCTCCCCCTCTCTCTGTGGTCTGTGCACCTCCTCCTCTGGTGTCAGGATTCCCTCCCCCCCTCTCAGGTCTGAGGACCCCCTCCTCCCCTCTGTAGCAGAAGGTGGATTTTGAGCATGGGTTAGTTATTGTTTTGTTGGGGAGTGTGTGAGTTGCATGAGCAATCAGTGCTGCCATTTTGGTGTTGGGGGTTTGCCTGGGGGAGGGTACCGTTGTTCCACATAATTGTATGTGTTTCTGTTGTTTGTGGAGGGGTTGGGGGGCAGAGGGTGTGTGTGGGTGACTGAGCTACATAGGTGTGTGTGAGAGTGAGAGAGATGCTTTTGGGCGGGAGGGAGTCTGGTGGAGCTGGGTAAGTTGTGTGCTTTGACTCTGGGGTCTGCCATTGGAACTCAGCCTGTCCTCTTTTATAGCAAGATTTTTTTTTTTTTTTTTTTAAAGAAGGGGGCGGGTTGGAGGAAGAAGACACTATCATCTCCTATACTTGCTTGACACCGATGTATATATAAATAATTCTGACCTCTAATGTTGTGAAGCTCCGAGTTCACTTGCGCACTGTTGTTAGTGTTGATGACCGGCATCCGTTAACTTCTGTTTCAACACCACCTCCAACCACTCCTGCTTGCTGCGAAGCTCCGCCTGTCCTAGGCATATGATTGTAAGCTCTCTGCCCACCGAAGTTGCTGGTGGGCCTCTGTTTGGGCTGTGGCGAACTCACTTTCGAGATCTGACAAAGAAGGGTGGAGTGTGGAGGCGGTCGGTGGTGGACTGTGACTTGGAATCGGCCCGCGGTGGCGAAATGTTGGGGCTCGTTTGTACAGATTCCTATGTGCTTGGGGGGGGAGGGGCTTGGGTGATGCGCCAAGGAGGGGGGCACTGACAGCTGATTCCTAGGCTCCCCCTGCCTGGCTCGCGGTTTTCTGTGGTTTTGCATTCATCCGACCTTCTTTGCGACTCGTGCCTTGTGCCTTCCCCGCCGTCATTGTGTTTTGACGCGAGGGCAGAGCTACACTGCAGCCCATTCGGTGAGTGTCAGTGCTCCGCCCTCGACTTCATAACGTTGTGACATGAGGGCGGGGCACACACTCATGGGGGAACAGCGATCTACACCACCACGGAAGTTGGAGACTTTGCAGCTTCCGGCTTCATTAGAACGCTGGGGTTGTGAATTATGTCTGGATGGGGCGTGGCTAAGGGCGGGTCTATGAGTGAGAGTGAGTGGTGCTACAGCCTAGCCTACCAACAGTACAGGGCTCAGTGTTTCCATGCCACACAGTGAGCTTCAGAACGTTGGAGGTGAGAATTATTTATATAAGATATGAAGATTGTTGTTTGTTGTATTCTGTTTGTTTTTATTATATTTATTTATGGGTTTTTTTGTTACCCGCTTTAAGTAAAGACAGGATACAAATATAAAAATAAATAAATAAACAAAGTCAGTACCAAACTGAACTACATCTGGAAACTGTTCGTTTACAGTGGTGGTTCACAGCCCAAGGACATACCCAATCAGTCAAGTTTGCAGGATACCCACAATGAATATGCATGAGCTAGATTTGCATATAATGGAGGGAGCACATGCAAATTTATCTTATGCATATTCATTGTGGGTATCCAGAAAAAAAAATCTGAATGGCTGGGTGTGTCCTGAGGACTGGAATGAAAGGGTGTGGCTTCACTTCTGCAAGGCACTTGAGGATAGAATGAGGATATGATAGAGTAGGGGTAGGAAACCTTTGTCCTCGAGGTCTGAAACCCAGTTGGTTTTAAAAATTTCCATAATGAATATATTTGAGATCTATTTGCATGCACTGCCTCCACTGTAAGCAAATAGATCTCATGCATATTCATTGTGCAATATATTCACAACTATGTATTATCAACAAAGTTTTATTCTGCATTGAAAAATATATTAAAATATCTTACTACCTGGAAAATGTTATGATTTTTCAAAACAACATAACACTCACACTGTAACATTTTCCAGGTAGTAAGATATTTTAATATATTTTTCAATACGGAATAAATGTTTGATGATTAACCATAGCTGTGAATATATTGCACATGTTTGTATGTTAACAAATATATTGGAATTAAGGTTTCTCCAGTGTGGATGTATGCACATTCATTGGGGAAAACCTGAAAATCCAACTGGGTTGTGGCCCTTGAGAACTGAAGTCGCCCACCGCTGAGACAGAGGCATAGAGAGACAGCAGAAAAGCAGAAGGAAGATTTCATATACTCTGAACTGCTGCACTTCAATGGGTACTATTTACACTTCAAAATCTGACTATGTGAAAGCATCCACAGAAACCTGCACCTGTTTTATTCTACAGGAACTTTTTCAGACTAAAACAAATGTATGTAGTTTTGAAAATACAAAACTCCGCTGAAGCTCTGTTTCAATTCTTGCCCTAATCCAACTACCAAAACACCTCCACTCAATGAAGGTAAGAGTTCATGCAACTTGGAACACTGTTGGACTCATTTTCGAAAGAGACGGACGTCCATCTTTCGACATAAATCGGAAGATGGACGTCCTTCTCCCAGGGTCGTCCAAATCGGTATAATCGAAAGCTGATTTTGGATGTCCCCAACTGCTTTCCGTCGCAGAGAAGGCCAAAGTTCAAGGGGGCGTATCGGAGGCGTAGCGAAGGCAGGACATGGGCGTGCCTAACACTTGGATGTCCTTGACCCATAATCGAAAGAAACAAGGACGTCCCTGACGAACACTTGGACGACTTTACCTGGTTGTGTTTTTCTTACGACCAAGGCACAAAAAGGTGGCCAAAATGACCAGATGACCACCGGAGAGAATCGGGGATGACCCCCCCCTTACTCCCCCAGTGGTCACTAACCCCCTCCCACCCTCAAAAAATATCTTTCAAAATATTGATTGCCAGCTTCTATGCCAGCTTCAGATGTCATACTCAGCTCCATCACAGAAGTATGCAGGTCTGTGGAGCAGTTTTAGTGGGTGCAGTGCACTTTAGGCAGGCGGACCCAGGCCCCCCCCCCCCACCTGTTACGTTTGTGGAGGAAACAGTGAGCCCTCCAAAACCCACCAGAAACCCACTGTACCCACATCTAGGTGCCCCCCTTCACCTGTAAGGGCTATGGTAGTGGTGTACAGTTATTGGTAGTGCTTACAAGCATAGACAACTACATTTTCTCTCAAGGAGGTGTAAATATCCACACCTAGCTTATTCACATTCACATTAGTATCCTATATAATAAAAAGCACCGCCAACATTCTGAAGCTGACTCCGTGGCACTGTGGCAGTGTAGGGTTCGTAAGTCTGTAGTTCAGCGTTTCATTGGCTCTCACTGTCCCCGCCCTCACGTCGAGGAAACGAAACGCTGCATAGTTGCCAAGCAAACAAACGCAACATCACAGGAACGAAGAACCAATCAGACAGAACGGAACTTGGAGGAGGGAAGTGGAGTGGATTGAATCTCTAACAAACAATCATATACAGGGAGGTACAAACATCAGTGGAGGCAAGTGCACAGAACGGAAGGGAAGACAAACATTTAATCACTCTGTCACTCACATACATCACACACACATACACTCTGTGTATCTCTCTCTTACACTGTCTGTAAAACACACTGTCACTCTCAGTCTCTCACATGGGCAACTGTATGTTGCATTCTCACGAGTAAGGAGCTCTTCTGATGTGATTGTTAAACTGATTGAAGGGCCTGAACAAGGAAACCTTTTACCACATTGTAACACAGTTTACACAAAAAATACTGTATATAAAGAATCTTACACATGTAAACAACAATTATATTCAGAATACAACCGTGGAAACATTAATGGCAGGAACTCATTACATTGCTAGCGCCCGTTTCATTGCGTTAAGAAACGGGCCTTTTTTACTAGTAATTTATAATCTACATGCATACTTGCAAACACTACCCACACTCCGTCCAAACTGTGACCTCGAACATGCCTAATGGCAAAGCATAGAGATCCTATGCATCTGTCCCAAGCTTTATCGAATTCAGTAACTGTTTTTGTCTCCCCCGGGAAGCCATTCCATGAATTCACCACCCTTTTCATGAAGAAGTATTTTCTCATGTTACTCCTGAGCCTGTCTCCTTTCACCTTCATCCTATGCCCTCATTCCAGGGCTTTCTTTCAACTGAAAGAAACTCACTTCCTGTGCATGTAAGCCACAGAAGTACTTAAACCTCTGTCGTTCCGCATATTTATGCTGATCAGTGTTTCTAAGAGGCTATTTATGTGTGTATGTGGCCACGCATGCACAAAAAAACTTTATAAAAATCACCTCCTATCACCTGAGCTCCACAAATGTTTTGAACAGCATGTGCTGTTTTCTGACTTTGAGCATTACATATCTTGTTCATTTTATCTTGCTGCACCATATGCCTGGAACAGACTTCCTGAGCCTTATCATCCTCACTTTAATATTCCCTTATCTCTTGTTTGTCCTGTTTGTCCTAATTAGATTGTAAGCTCTGTCAAGCAGGGACTGTCTCTTCATGTTCAAGTGTTCAGCGCTGCGTATGTCTAGTAGCGCTTTAGAAATGATAAGTAGTAGTAGTATATCTCCTCTTCCCTCCGCCCACAACAGGCATTATATTTTGTGATGCAATAAAAAACACAGGCTCACCATTCCAGCTACGAGTCCTGATAAGCCATAAGTCTGTGATGTCCCCACTATCGATGCAATCAAAAGTAGTAACGTACCGATAGCATAATGGAAAAATTCCTGCCAGAAAGAAAACAAAAATAATTTAAAAGAACCACCTTGGGCTACAGGAGGCTGGGCAGCCTTGATAAAATATCAACATTTGTTAAAATGTAATGCAGTAAGCAGTGAAGATGGGCACATATTTTTCAGGATCAATGAAAAAGCACATCTGGGTCAGACTTCTCCTAGTGAGCCATTGATTTAGTATAATTATTTGAATAAAGCTGTGGATTCGAAATACAAATGTGTATATAAACCATGTAGATATCCATAACCTCTGAACAGTCTGAAAATATGTTGTTTTGTACATGGTTTGGCGGTATGGATACGGTAGCAGTTTCTTCCTGCATTTTGGGCCCTGTTTACTAAGCCGCACTAACTTAGCTAAAACTTAGCATGCGTTAACGCTAGAGACACCCAGAGGAATATGTGGGTGTCTCTAACGTTAGCATGCGCTAATTTTTAGCACACACTAAAAATGCTAGCGTACCTTAGTAAACAGGGCCCTTTATGTGAAACCTTTTATTTATATACTAGTAAAAAGGCCCGTTTCTGACACAAATGAAACGGACGCTAGCAAGGTTTTCCTCGGAGTGTGTATGTTTGAGAGAGTGTATGTGAGAGTGACTGTGTGTGAGAGAGAGAGTGAATGTGCGAGTGTGTGTATGTGTGAGAGAGAGAGTGAGTCTGGGTGCAAGTGTGTCTGTGAGAGAGAGAGTGTGTGTGTGCAAGGGCGTATGTGAGACAGAGTGTGAGAGAGAGAGAGAGTGTGTTTCACACAGATACAGTGTGTGCGAGAGAGAGAGTGTGTGTAAGACACAGACTCTCTGTGAGACTGAGTGTATGAGACCAAGAGAGTGTGAGAGTGACTGTGTGACATATAGAGTATGAATGTGATACAGTGTGAGACATAGAGTGTGTGAGAGACAGTGTGTGAGAGTGAGAGAGAGAAAGACATTGACTGTGAGAGACAGAGAGTGTGTGTGTGACAGAGATACCTCCCCCCCCTCTCTCTCTGGTGTCTGAGCGTTACTGTGCAGGACGCTGAGCTCTGGCTGTGCTTCAAGGAACTGACCAATCCTATTTAATAGAATGCACCTTCAAATTTCTGAAGCCGAGAATCCTCGTGTGGTTGGTCACTTCTGCTTGTGACGAACCCGGAAGTACGTGATGTCAATTCAGGAGATGGAATCAGAGAGCAGGAATGCCTCAGCCATGCAGTCAGCTTCAGAACGTTGGAGGTGCGTTTTATTATATAGGATTGAGCAAAAGAACATGCAAAACATCAGTTCATTCTACAAAACATGTTCATATACAAAAAAACACAACTCATTTTCTTTTTGAAACTCATACAGCCTGACTAAATCCCAAGATGAGAGGTTTTATTTCTTATAGCCTCCCATCCTCTCAAGACTTCTCTCATTCCAAACAGGATCTACACTTAAGCCTTACCCATCCCTAACCTCCCTCTCCCCCCTCCCCATTCCTTTTATGCCTCTTAAACCATCAAATTTCAGAAGGGATGCATGCTTGAACAAAGTGGAGAGCGCAACAGAATGAACTACAATTATTAACTTTTGCATTTGTAACTTATTTAAAATAGGCTCTTAATTCTCAGGGTCAATGACTGAGTAAGTGTCTCATATCAAAAGAAAACCCTTTTCTTCGCTTAAGAGTAAGATTTGCCTCTTTCGCTTCCCACATCATAAGAGTGTGCAGTTGAATCCTCCATTGTCAAAATGATGGAGTATTCATTTGCACCCACTGTTGGAGGATACATTTCTTTCCCACTAGTGTGGTTTTCTGAACAAATAACCTGTGACCTTTACCCTGAACCCCCAGCTCAACCACACTACCTATTGTTTCTAGGGTGGTTTGAATCTGGTCCCCCAACAAATGATGTAGATTTAGCTCATTATGGTGACATTGGACAATTTCTCCCCAGAAGATCTGAATTTTAGTACAGGCCCAAAAAGCATGAAAAAGTATTATCTTGTTCCCTACATTTCCCACACACTGGAGACTCCACTATTTTTGCCTTGTATGCTTCGGATTGGGAAAACTAGACTATATGAAGAATCCTACATTGACTCTACCATAAGTCGGCACTGTGCATTATATTAGTGATCTCTAGTTTTAGAACATTAACCCTCTGATTCTATAAAGCTGCACAAATTCCATGTAAAAATTTGGGCACTCCCAATTTGCATGCAGAATTGAATTAAATAATGAGCCAATTAGTGCCAATAATTGGCTTAACAAGCAATTATTGGCACTAATTAGATTTAATTATTATGTACCTGTGTAAATGTAGGCACAGGATCTGCAGCTCAAAAAAGGGGGTGTGGAAATGGGAGGGTTATGGGTGTTTTAGGGCGAAGTGTAGGTGTGGTTTTGCATTTTGCACGTAATTGGGGCATCACACAAATTTAGGTGTGGTCATTTGTACCATGTTTTCGTTGGCATAAATGGCTGTGCCTAAATTTACATGTGGCCCCAGAACTATTCTCTAAACTGTGCCTAACTTTAAGTGCCATATATAAAATTCCCCCCTAAATGATCTCAAAGGGTACTCCCATTCCTTAGAACACTGTACTTGTCTATAATTTGTGTATCCCCCTAAAGCCTGAAGAGAATTATGCAACCCAGAAATAGATGCCCAATGATCCTGTTCTGAAATAAAGTTTCCTAAGTTTATTTCTAAGATGGGGCTGAAGCCATGAAGACCCAGGAATCTGATGTAATGCGTAAATTGGCAGTAAGTGTAACAGTTGTCCTTGCTACTCAATATTTGTTGTTGAAGGTCTGCAGATGTCTTTAGTGTTCCATCCTCATGTAGGAAATGTCTTACTGGTGTTAGCCCTACTGTCTCCCAGTGCACAAAGGTTTCATCAGCCAAGCCAGGGAAGAAGGTCACATTACCCAAGGTAGGTAGCTGGTTTGTATTTCTGGGTTTCAAATCCACATCCCAACCAACTCCTTCCAAGACTCATGCAGCGGCCACAATAAGCAGCTCTGCTTCAATACAACAGGCAGCTGCTAAGGGTGTACATTCAAAAGGTAATTAAAATGCCAAAGGGCCATGCATTTTTGCTTTACTGACAGGTGTATAGTGACTACATTAACCAATCTTTTAAATCACGGACCAAGCAAGCCTGATTATACTTTTTCATTTCCGGAAAGTCCAATCTCCAATTTTTCCAATTGCCATACAAAAAAGGTAATTTCATATTGGGGTTTTTCCCTCTCCAACATAAAATTTCAACAAGCCCGTTCATCTTCTTTAGATATTTTTTAAAGAAACTAATGGGGAGGACTTGTGAAACAGAGCCACTTGGGGAAAACGGCCATCTGGTACAGACTAATTCTACCACTTAATGATAAGGGCAACAGCCTCCAACTGCCACTGGATAATATCCAATAAATGATTCACTTAAGAGAGTCAAGTTTCCACATATTTGTGGTCAAATAGACCCCTAGATAGTGAAAAAAAGCCATCGACCCACCTCAGTGGGAACAAATCTCCCAAAGACCTCTGTAGTCCCTTCCCAACAGCTAAAGCTTTAGATTTTAATAAGTTGAGCATGATGCCTGAAAAATCCCCATACCTAAAGCTCTCTACATTAGGGCTGACAAAGAATTTCGAGGATCTGTAATGCGTACCAAAAGGTCATCAGCAAATGTCGCTATCTTAAATTCCTGTTGTCTATTGGGGCTCCCTTAATGCCTGGATTCTCCTGTATTTCCCTTAGTAAAGGATCTAGTACATAAGTACATAAGTAATGCCACACTGGGAAAAGACCAAGGGTCCATTGAGCCCAGCATCCTGTCCACGACAGCGACCAATCCAGGCCAAGGGCACCTGGCAAACTTCCCAAACATACAAACATTCTATACATGTTATTCCTGGAATTGTGGATTTTTCCCCAAGTCCATTTAGTAGCGGTTTATGGACTTGTCCTTTAGGAAACCGTTTAACCCCTTTTTAAACTCTGCCAAGCTAACTGCCTTCACCACGTTCTCCGGCAATGAATTCCAGAGTTTAATTACGCGTTGGGTGAAGAAAGATTTTCTCCGATTTGTTTTAAATTTATTACACTGTAGTTTCATCGCAAGTCCTAATGTTAATTCTTCCTACATTTAAAGGCCTTTTTTCACGCAGCCTTTGAGATCTAAGCACTAATTTTCAGTATGAGATAGCTGATTATCTCTGCTGAATATCAGCACTTAGGACTAGATTCTATATACCACGCCTAAATAATCAGCGCCAAAATGAAATACTCCTAAGTGCATTCTATAAAGTACGTCTTAATTTAGGCATACTTTATAAAATAAGCCTAAATGTCCATGCAGTTTATAGAATACGCCAAGTGCCCATCCATGTGACTACATTTAGTTGTGGGCAGTTATGCCAAGTAAAACTTGGTTGAAATCCCAACGCCTAAATTAGGAGTGGACTGGGTGCATTCTATAACAATGCACATAGATTTTAGAAACACCCACGACCCACCCATTCCACACCCCCTTTTCAACTATGCGACTTAGAATTTAGGTGCATCAAGTTATAGACAATTCTGTGTGTAAATTCTAATTAATGCCAATTAGTGTTAATAATTGCTTGTTAATTGGCAATTATCAGTGCAGACTGACTTGTGAACTAATTAAGCTGTACACGCAAATACAGAATACGACTGTATTGGTGCGTGCAACTTAAATCACGCTATACAGAATCAAGGGGCTAGTGGTTAACCAGCTATATCACGCAATATAGCCAGCTATCCACAAATATTCAAGTGCTGGCTGGCTAAGTTTAGCAAGCAAATCAGACTGCCTAAATAGCAGTACTATTTTTGGCCGCTATAAACTTAATAGGCCTATGCTGAATATTCACATAGCTGATTAAGTCTGAGCCCCCCCCCCCCCAAAAAAAAAAGGATATTCAATGTTGGTCACTGGAAATGGCCCAGCATTAAATATTTGGGGTCAGCGCTGATCGCACTTATGTGGGCTGTCTCCCGCAGTTTGAATATCAGGCCTATAAATTGATGAGGGTTAGCAGGAGGTCACTCCATTGCTATAAAAATGTGAAACAATACAATAGTGGGGGAGATCAAGGAAAGATGTATTGGCTCTTTCATTACCTGGGTCAACAAGGATCATGCTATAGCCTTGGAGACTAGGTGCTGAGGTGACAGTGTACTACAGATTCCTGAAGTCAAGAAGGGGAAAAGCTGAGAAAGATAGCAAAAAAGGGAAAAGGAGGAATCACGCTTGGCAACTGGAATGTAAGAATGCCCTACCAAGCTAGAAACTACAATTTATTAAATAACAAACTGGAGTGATTTAGACATCAGTGACGTGAGATGAAAAAGAAGCACTGAAACGGATGGAGGAAAGATAATTGGTGGAGAGAAGCATGAGAATAGAAGACAGAATAGTATTAGGAAAGAGAGCAACAGAGGCACTGATTGGATACAATCCAATAAGGGAAAGAGTGATGCAAGATTCCAAGGTTATCTAAGGAACATGAATGTGACCCATTCCATATGCACCAACCAATGGCAGTGATGAGCAAATGCGACAACATTTTTATGAGCAACTTAAAGAAGCAATGGAAAAATGGAATACAAAGATCGGAAAGTATAACAGCAGATATGAAAGATGCGATGGGAAAATATGGAATTGGTAAGAGGAATAAAAGAGGCGAATGTTCTGTATGTGGTGAACACCAAATTACAAAGTGCAGGAAAATGTTAAGTGACATGCAAATCACCAGATGGCTAGACAAACACGGTGAACTCATTTCTGGTTGACAAGAAGTTCACCAAGACGGTAACACAATTTCTCAGCTCCCGAAGTGCAGAAATTATTTATTTCTATATTTATATTCCGGACTATCTTGCATCACCAATAGCGTTATGCAACATCAAAATGATGCTGAAGAAAAAAAGAAGCAGCAACGTGCAGAAAGCCACGATCTATGACAGGATCAAATTATAAGAGGAAAAGAAGGTGGTGAGGAAGTGTGTTGAAGAGAGCATGAATATGGAAGACAACCTATGACTGGAGAAAAGGGCAAACAAGATAAGAAGTAGCAGCCGGAAAGGAAGAAGCAAAAACGCAGAGAAAGTAGTGGATAAGCAACGAAACAGTGAGGTTGGTGGAAGAAAGGAGAGAAGGAGAAGAATTGGAGCTAAAACAACAAAGGAGGGCTACAAGGAGTTATGCAAAGTTATCAAGAAAAGTGCAAGATCAGATAAGAGGAGATGGACAGAACAGTAATGTGATGCAATAGAAAAGATGACCGGAAGCTGTAAGATAAGGGAAGTGTTCACGAGAATTCAATCCAGTCAGGAGAGCCACCAAAAACAAATCACGAAAAATCCTCACAAACAATGATCAGATCTCTCAAAGATGGGCTGAATACATCAAGGAGCTCTACACAGGTACGAACACTTACACCAGCAGTGTCTTGGAGGAAATAAAGGAAAGAAACGGCAGGCTCTAGAAATGAGAAAGGCAAGATATACTAAAGTCAGAAGTTGAGTGATCAGGAATCAGGAAGTTGAAAAACAACAAAAGCTGTGAAGCTGACAAGATACCTATGGAATTAAGGCAGGAGGATCTTGGGGTATCGAAGTATGGAAGATCTGTGATGAAATTTGGGAAATGGGCAAATGGCCAAAAAATTGGTATAGATCCATCCTGGTGGTGGCTAGTAAGGAAAGGAGATTTGATGAATTGTGCAAAACTGTAGAAGAATAGTATTAAATTCTACACTTATACAAAATAATGTTGAACAGCAGGAGAGATTAGGAAATGCACTCAAAGAAAATCTGAGTGAGGAACAAGATGGCTTTAGAAAAAAATAAAGTACTATTCAGATGACTAATTGCTGTACACACCTATTTATAGAATTGCCTCCTATATGCACGTTTCCTGAACTCTGGGTAAAAAAATTTAAATTCTATACCCAGTATAAAAAAATGTTGCATACTGTACTTATGAAAGACAATATCTCATTGTCCTGAATTAGTAACTAATTTAAACTTCTTTCTGTTTTGAAGTTCTTACTGAAAGATGCAAAGTATTGAGGGGTCCTTTTACCAAGCTGCGGGAAAAAGGGCCCTACGCTAGTGGTGGGGGCTGTTTTTCTCACGCACCAGGGCCCTTTTTACCACAGCAGGTAAAAAGACCTCAGGCAAACATGGCCATATGGTAACAGAACTGCTACCACATGGCCATGCAACAGGGAGCCCTTATCGCTACCCACTGAGGTGGCGATAAGGGTTCCTGCAATAATTGGGTAGCATGCGGCGATGCCCAACTACCGCCGCACAAGCCATTTCCGGGGGGGGGGGGTTCTTTCCCCCCTGGAAATAGTGCGTGTTCGGGGCAGGATTACCGCCGGTGTAGTCCTGGAACAGCGAGAGGGAAACCTGTGTTGGGCTTAACGCTGTTCTGTAAAAGGGCACCTTAGTGCACCATAACCAGGAAGTGCTGACTACTATGGTGCTCACTATACCTCCTGGAAAGACTGTCCCACTGTTTTTCCTCCTTCTACTAGATACCTATTCTGTCAATACCTTCATTTAGTGCCATATATATTAACTCTCCAATCTTTTTTTAAACTTCTGGCAAATCACATACAGGCAATTTAAAATATCCCCCAAATATATATATTTAAAAATATATATATAAATATATCACACCTTAATTTCTGTGAGGTAATCGAAGCATATTCTACAACAATGCGGTAACTTAATTGTTTAATGAGCTAATCAACGCTGTTAATTGGGTGTTAACTAGCAATTATCAGCCTAATTGGCATTAATATTTACACGCACAAATCGCTAAGTGTATTCTGTAACATGATGTGCATAAATTCCAAGTCACATAGCTGAAAAGGAGGCATGGTTAACGGCGGTTTGTGGGCATTTCAAAAATCTATGTGCATTATTATAGAATACACCTGTTCTGTGCCTAACTTAAGCGTTGGGTTTTAGGCCAAGTAAAACATGGCCTAAATGGACGCAACCAAATTTGGCAGCATGGAGAGCCACTTGGCGTATTCTATATATTGCATGAAATTTTAAGCCGATTCTATAAAATGTAGGCGTACTTTAGAGAATACACCTAAGTGTATTTTTTTAACACAAGGATTTTTCAGGTGCTATATACAGAATCTAGCCCTATGTCTATCTGTATCAGGTTCTATACCTGGGCTACTTTGTTTTTTACCACAAGCACTTTATTGGGACTTTCTAACATCGCATTTTCCACTTTGAAGTTACCATATTCCAAACATGTGTTTATGAGCAACTGTCGGCTTTGCCCCGTGATCTAGTTTAAAAGCTACTCTCCTTTTTATAAGGTTAGTGGCCTGGTTCCATCCTACTTGAACTGGAGCCCACTCTTTCAAAAAAGGCTCTTACTTCTCAAAGTATTGCCTAGTTCCTAACAAAGCTAAAGCCTTATTCCCTGCGTACCATCCCATCTACACATTGAGATACTAGAGTTCTGCCTACCTCTGCGATCTTGTTCATGGAGGACTAGATTCAGTAAACGGCACTCAAATTTGGACAGCCGAATTGGATGCCAGTTATAGAATAACGTGTAGCACTGGGATCCGCACCCAACTTTGGGCACGAGGATTTATACCAACTGAAACCTGGGTAAATTCTCGCAAGTAAATTAGGCATTGATCCCCTGACTTCTATAATACTGCTCGCATCTTTAGTGAATGCCCCTGACCCTACTACTACTAATCATTTCTATAGTGATACTGGACGTACACATTATATGCAGGTACTTTGTCCCTAGAGGGCTCACAATCTAAGTTTTTGTACCTTGGGAAATGGAGGGGTAAATGAATTGCCCAAGGTCGCAAGGAGCTGCAGTGAGAATCAAACTGAGGTTGCCAGGATCAAAGCCCGCTGCATTAACCATTAGGCCACTCCTCCCTCCTAGAATTGAACTCATGACCCCTGGTTTACGAGACCACTGCTCTGGCCACTGAGCTTCAGAGCCTGCCTTCCATGGCCATGCCCCCTTTTCAGTTATATGCTATAAGATTCATGCACACATTTTTATAGAATACCATGTAGCAAGAGGTGCATGCAAATCCAAATTATTGCCAATTAACATCCAATAATAGATTATTAGGGCCCAATTATTGGTGCTAATTGGCTCGTTAATTAAATTCACACGTGAATTGAGCGCACACCCAAATTTGCATCTGCAACTGTGGGCACCATATATAGACAAAAAAACCCTCGTGTCTATGATGACTTTTTGTACGTGCAACACAACAGTTCAAAGTTGTTGCCGTAAAGTTGAGACTTTTCCCTTGCAGACACAACTAAACTGTTCAGTGTGGGTATTTTGAGAGTATCAATTTTTGTGAACAGTATCGATCTTTGGTTGGATTGCTGCCACCATATAAAGAATCTGGGGGAGGGAAGGAGTACCATTTCTGAGGCTCTGGATTTCAGCTTTCTTCCAGGGATCATAAATCAGGCCTCCAGAACCTCCCCCTCCTGCACCTTTCTATATCATCAGTAGCCACATGTACCCACAACAGCCAGCTTGTCCTCAGCACCATCTAAAAATCCTACCTAGGTGGTGCGTGAGGTTCACCCCTTTGTACCAGTCAGGCAAGTCACTAAGCAATACTCACCTCCACCAGCCATCCAACTATCTATATTTTTAAATGATGGAATCAACAACTCAACAGCAGCCCTAATCCTTCCTTTTTGGGAGAGGAATATGAAAAGAATCATTTGGTTTCACTGTACAGTACAGTCTTGATTATCAGACATAAATGGGACTGACCCATTAGCAGATTAGTGAAAAGTTGGATAATATGGAAAACAATGGTAATCTCTTAAAAACTGTATGGAAAACATACTTTATGCATATAGAACAGGCACAGGGTATCTGTATTTAAAATATTATTTATTAATACTAATCAGCCACATGCTTCTTAATGGTGATGAGGGGTGCATGAAAGAGTATCAGCTGCAAAGCATGGCCCCATTGCAGAGAAGCATGGTTTCAGCTCAAACATGGCTTCCTTGCAGCGTGTGAAGCCAGACAACAGGAAGAGAAACCGTGCACTTCTTAATGGCAACACAATGACATCATCGGGAGGCCTGTCGGATATGCCGGATGGTCAGATTAGCGAAGGTCGCATAATCGAGACTGTACTGTATTACTGTTCCATGCTGCAGCTGCTAACCTGACTTTCCTACAGAAATACATTTTGTGGGGGACTTCTTTGGAATTCTTAGTCTGACCTGGCCCATTTTCAAACAACTTGATAAGTTTTTTTTTTCCCTCTAGTTTTACCCTCGTGTCAAGTTTGGTCCCTTTCCTTTAAATTTTTCCTGGATTTTAAATTGCAACTGAGCTCACAGGATTTATTGGGGTGCATCTGCTGTGTACCTTACTGGGTGCATAGTGCTGAACTTAGGGAGTGTCAATTCCGTGTTCTTCTTCGGGCCAAGTAGAGTACCCAATATGTTTGAAATTAAGAGCTCTTCCCAACACCACCTATCACGTTCTTTGGTGCTGCGTAGTTATTAGGATTTTCTGGAGATCTTTAATTAGGTATTTGGAACATATCCTGCAACAATCTATTGCATCCATATAGCCTCAGGAGGGCTTACATAGCGTGAATCAATATACGTTTGTACTTATCTCTTTAACAGAGCCTACCAAGAGAACCCTTAACTACTTGAACACAACCTTTACACTCCTTTACTCAGAATGTCTCACTGTACAGCTGCATAACCAGATCCTCTTGTCTTCTTTTATCTCTCTGCTACAACAATTGTATTTCTTCCCTGTTATTGCACTGCCATAACAGACCTTTGTAAGCCACATTAAGCCTGCAAATAGGTGGGAAAATGTGGGATACAAGTGCAATAAATAAATACAATTTTCCCTGGGGGTATACTTTGGGGTCAAATTTCTGCTCTGGGAGCAAGAGGTAAGGGGTCCAAATTTTGGGTAATGAAAGAGTGTGTTTTGGGGAACAAGTGTATACTGCAGTCCTGGAATAAACAGGATGTACCATCATACTGGCACTGGAGGAATAAACTGCATGATTTAATTTTAATGGAGCTTAGAGCTATCCATCTCACCCTTAAATCTCAGTGTTTCTTTTATTCTTTTGGGGGGTGTTATGTTCATTCTCTGGCACCAAGAGCTCGTAGCTATCTCTTAAATCAACTGGGCACTCTTGCTCACCCTATTAGTTGATTCTTCATAGTTGGTCTCCATTTTCCAATAAGGAGGGGGGAGGGAGGAGGAATAGAGGAAAAGGACTTTTCCCCCCCTCTATCCTTCCTCTTTTATTCTCCTTTTCATCTTATTCTTTTTGTTGTGGGGGTGGGGGATTTTGTTTGGCGGAGTTCTGGGCTGGGTACCAGAGTTGTTAGGAATGGGCCCATCTTTCCACTACGACACTGAGGGTGGGGGAGGGGGGCTGTCTTGGGTACTGATATTGGGGTTTGAATGACTCTTTCTATAAACATGGTGAGGGGTTATAAGAAACCAAAACCTCTCACAGATTTTTCATTCAAGCTAATTCTCAGGGGTACTTGGATTTTGGGTGTGGGGGGAGTTGAGATGGGAGGGAAGGGGACGGGGGGGGGGGGGGGGGGGGAGTTATTTTCCTTCCAGGCAGACAGATTCCTCAGCCCTTTCATGCATTTCGTCTTTCCAAACATTTGATTAGGTAAGAAAGAAAAGATTGTAGTCAAACTGACATCCAAACAAGTTAAAAAATTATTCCAAAAACATAAGATGTCTATATAAAACCTCTACTGCAAAATTCTACCTACCGCAAGTGGCCAGGAAATGCACGTGAGTGATCTGTACATTCTGAAAACGCAGATCATGTAAAAGATGAAAATCATGATTAAATCGCAAATGGTAACAACTGTGAAGAAGCAGTATGTGCTGTAATTGGTCCAGAATGAACACTTCACAGAAATGAATGCAATCAACAAACATACCTGCAAAGAAAACGAAACATGATTTAGATACTCACAGAGAATTTTACTGTTAACAATAAAGGCTAACAAGAATAAAAGACCAAATTGCAGCTCATTTACATTTTAACCAGTTCCAGTGATTTTATGGGCCACACAGGGGTCCTTTTCTAAGGTGCGCTAATGATTAGTGTGCACTAACCCACTGATTCTATAAAAGTCGCCAAAAATTGCATGAATAAATTTAGGCACATCCCCGATTTGCATGTGCAATTTAATAAAATAACAAGCCAATTAGTGCCAATAATTGGCTTTTTAAACAAATATTGACACTAGGGACTTAAATTTATGAGCGGCCTGAAAAAAGGAGCAAGAAATGGGAGGGTCATGGGCATTCTGGGGAGTGGTTTTCAGTTACGAGCATAATTATAAGAATATGGGGTCTCCATGCAGGCATTTGCACCACATTTTCATTGGTGCTAATGGCAGTGCCTAAATTTAGGTGCAGCCTCTCCACTTAAGCATTATTCTGTAAACTGCACTAGGTGTGGCTTATAGAATATTGCTTAAGCATTTTTTTTTGTTGAGATTTTTTTAGGTGCCAATTATAGAATTCACCCCTAAATGCCATGCAGTGTGTAGGAATATAATGGGCTGGATGGCATTTAGTGGGTCTTTTACAAAGGCGCATTAGCGTTTTTAGCGTGCGCTAAAAATAAGAATGCACTAAATGCTAGAGACACCCATATATTCTTATGGGCATCTGTAGCATTTAGTGTGCACTAACAATGTTACAGTGCCTTTGTGAAACACCCTTCTAGCACACCTTAGTAAAAGGACCTCTTGGTTTCATAACCAACCCCCACCCCTGTTTACTAAGCCGCACTAGCGGCTGTGGTGCACTAATGCTGACACAGCCCATTCATTTTGAATGGGCTGTGTCGGCATTGTCTAGTAAATGGGAGGGGGAAGTATTTTTTTTCCTTTAAAAATGGTTCTCAGTGTATATTGTCACACCTTCAGCTCCTGCAGACAAAGCTTTAATTGGCAAACATGTTGTGCACATGAGTTCACCGCTTAAATAGAAAAGAAAAAAAACTAACAGGGGCAAACACACTACTGGCATAATCTAGTACTGATGTGTACTCCACAGGAGCCAACTTTTCAAAATAATTGGGGGTGCTAAAACCAACGTAAATTGCCCCTCACTGGGCACAGCCAAAGGGTTTATTCAATATTAGGGGGGGGGGGGTACCCACACTGCTGGCTCCTATGCTCCAGTTTGGGTAACTGCACACTGGTTCAGACCGCCTCACAACACACATACGATTATATAAACCCACCTTGCAATGCAGTTCACCCTCCTTATATTTCACATAGACACAAGCATAACTTCTTTTCTGCATCTGGTGTCCTTCCTTATTGGTTATTCCAGTGGTTCCCAAATCTCTACTGTATGTAAATCTCTCTCATGAATACTCATTGTGGGTATTCTGAAAACCAGACTGGCTGGAGTGCCTCCAGGACCAGGTTTGGGAACCACTGGGTTATTCGATACACTGGCCAATCTGGGCAAACAGGTCAGGGTGGTTTACAATCCAAGATATAGAAAGAGAAAAAAAACTCCTATTTGAACAGGACAGTCACAATCACATAAGATAACCTATAAAAAGTTAACAACCTATAATTCACAGAGTAGGGATCAGACTGCCAAAAACTCTGAGGGCCTTCTAGCCCCCCCTCTGCTGACTCCCAATATTTTTCCTCTCATTGTGCCTGATACTTGTAAGTTAGTTTCACCTCTTCCCTCTTCTTCCTCCTATATATCAAACATAGCTACAGAGCCCTACAAAAGTCTTCAAACCCTTGTAAGCTTTACATATTCATTGCATTTTGAATTTGGACTTCTGGATGGCAGAATTTCACTGATCTAAGGAGCATACTCTCATTTTCAGTGTAAAAGAACAGGTAAAGAAATATTCAGAAAGGTAATTTGCAGCAAGTATTTGTTTAAAAAAAACACAACTGTGGAGTTTAAAAACAGAAAAAAAAAATATGTAAATTCAGTGCAGCTATCTGGCTAAGTGCGGCAGAAGCCACAATACGTACAGCAAAGCTGTTAAGGTAGCAGTTTTTCTAGCCTAACAAAGTGCTATACAGACTGCAGCTAATATCAGCACTATTTGTACAGCTGGGCAAAATGTCCTCGTACACCCTTGTGTGTTTTGAATCGCTGCATGGTAATTATTGAATGAATCACAAATAGAACTGATAAAAGAAATAAAAAGAGGAGATTTTAAGACCGATGATTGACAGTGTGCTGGCAACAAGTTAGCAGGTCTTTGGGCTTAGAGGGGAAAGCCTGTATACATATTAAAATTAGTTTGGCTACACTTGTGCATTTCTTTTATTTTCTACTATATAGATACTGCCAGAGCTGTCAGAGGACATTTTCAGGAGCACTAATCATATAATGTCACTGAAAATTAACACATAGGGGACTTATCCAAGGAGCGGTGGCTGGAAAAAACAGGGACACAGTATCCAAACATCTTTGTTACTAGGTTGGGGGGGGGGGTAGGGCATTTTATATTCTATGATGATTATTGATACTGAATATATTTCTATCAGCGTTATTGTTTTCTTGCTTTGCACCTGTTCCGTTCAGTTCATTCCTATCAAAACCTCATCCCAGATGACCCTCCTTTACACTCTGACCATCTCTTGACTCAGCTATTGTGATATTATATATGCTGGACTTCCTCTTTATTCTATTAAGTGTATTCAGACCATCCAGAATATGGTTCTTAGAATTACACCTCTCCTAACGATATTTATTTATTTATTTAGCTGCATTTATATCCCACATTTTCCCACCTATTTGCAGGCTCAATTTGGCTTACAATATAATACAACTACAATCACATTGATGGAATAGAGAATCAGAATATATATAACAGATAAGGTGCATAGGAATATTATGGTAATCGTATTAACGGAGAAGAATTTCAGAATTATTGCTGTTAAGTACATTGGAAAATTATGTTAAGAAGTGGGTAAATGGATAACACCATAACATAATGATATAAGGACAAGGGATAATTGTCAGTAATTAGGATAAATGGATAACAACATAACATAATGATATCAGGACAGGGTATGATTATCGGTAATTAGGGTGTAAATAAAATAGGCAAAATGAAAGAGTTCCAATATACATTGTGTCTGGTGTAGTTTAGGAGTCAGATCGTTCTGAGGGATCCATTTTGTACGCTTTTTTGAACAAGTAAGTCTTCAATAGTTTCCGGAAGGTCATCAGGTCGCGTGTTTTTCTTATAGTGGTTGGTAATTCATTCCATCGTTGTGTCGTTATGTACAGATGCATGAAAAGCTAGATGAGCACATTACGCCCATACTGAAATCTTTACATTGGCTACCCATTGAGTTTTGTATCAAATTCAAAATTCTTCTTTTAGTGTTTAAGATTTTAACTGGTCAGGTGTCGGAAGCACTATCGGCGAAATTGAGGGCCTCTTTTACAAAGCCACACTACCGATTCCCAGTGCGGCAAATGAGAGGAAGCCCATTCAATTCCTATTTGCCACTCGGGAATCGGTAGTGCAGCTTTATAAAAAAAGCCCTGAGTGTCTATCAGCCCTCAAGGTCTTTGAGATCTGCACAATAATTATACCTTGATGTACCTTCATATCGAGTTATAAAGTTAAATGAGTACAGAACAACTATATTTTATGTAGCAGGTTCTACTTTGTGGAATAATCTACCATTAAGGCTAAAAAAATTGCAAGACGTTAAACAGTTTAAGTGAGAATTGAAGATCTAGCTCTTTGTACAAGCGTATGGAGCTGAGAAAGGATAAAGAGCATATTGGCAAGCAGTTTTAGAATGTTTTTAAAGATTTTAGTATGGTTTTATGCTTGTAAGTTGTATATTATGTATGTGACACTGTAAACCGCCAAGAACTATTGGATTGTGCGGTATAGAAAAGATTGAAATAAATAAATCATTGGTTACCAATACTAACCCATATTCAGTTTTAAATCCTTACTGTAATACATAAGGTTCTCTATTCTGGTATCCCTAGCTATCTCTCTTTGCTTATCGTATTCCACATTCCCGTTAGAACCCTGTGTTTCTATCATGATGGTCATTGTTATGTTCCACCAGTCTCCTGTGTTCGATTTGATTTGACATGTTACAGCGCTTTCTTCTGTGCAAAGTGAGGGAGGGAGCGAATTTGAGAGGAAGAGGCCACTATAGAACGTTAACTTTCCTAAATTTAAAACATTATTTAAAACCCATCTTTTTAAACTACTGTTCGGACCAAGTTCTGAGTGGATCCAATAGCGTCATGTTCTCTTGCTTCCATCTATACTCTATCTTGTGTATTCATCAACCCTACGTTTTCCTCTGGCTCTGTTTTCTCTATCTTAATTTTTAATGGAGTTCTTTTCTTTTATTGTTACTTTTATTACTATTTTATCCCTAATATGTCTGTACACATGAACCTTATTCTACCACAACATTACTGTATTTGTTCATACCGGAATTGGCGAACGCCTTTATGGTACTATGTAAGCCACACTGAGCCTGCAAATAGGTGGGAAAATGTGGGATACAAATGTAACAAATAAATAAAAATATTGTGAATTGCTTTACTGTCATATATGAGAGGCAGTACATCAAATATAATAAACCATAAACCATAGTGGTTTCAATCTATCCAAGTTGGGTTTTTATTGCAAAAGCTTTAGAGCCTATAGGACCCTTTTACTAAGCTCGGTAGCACTAACACATGCTTACCGCATGCTAAATGCACTACTGCAGGGTGCGCTCAGGTGTCCCATGGCAATTTTTGGATCGGTGTATGTTAGGGGGCAGAGAGTAGGCGTGACCAGCACAAATCAGTTGGTGCAACTACATCGCCATGCGCTAACCGATTAGAATATGGTAAGTGCGAGAGCCCTTACCACCCAGAAAACAGATGTCAGTAAAGGCTCCCTTGCTAATAGCCATGTGCTAATTGGGAAATTAGTGCATAGCGAAATTTAGGTCGACCTTAGAGATGGTCGTCCCCGATTTTCAGTGATAATGGAAACCAAGGACGCCCATCTCAGAAACGACCAAATCCAAGCCCTTTGGTCATGGGAGGAGCCAGTATTCGTAGTGCACTGGTCCCCCTGACATGCCAAGACACCAACCGGGCACCCTAGGGGCCACTGCAGTGGACCACAAATTGCTCCTAGGTGCATAGCTCCCTTACCTTGGGTGCTGAGCCCCCCAACCCCTCCCCAAACCCACTCCCCACAACTGTACACCACTATCATAGCCCTTATGAGTGAAGGGGGGCACCTACATGTGGGTACAGTGGGTTTGTGGTGGGTTTTGAAGGGCTCACATTTACCACCACAAGTGTAATAAATCTCTCTTGTCATCCCCCTTCTCCTCCATTGCTAACTCCAGGCTTCGCTCCTTTTCTCTCGCAGCACCTTATGCCTGGAATAGACTTCCTGGACCTATACGTTTAGCTCCATTTCTACAAATCTACGCTGAAAACCCACCTTTTCACTGCTGCTTTTTAGCTCCCATTACTCCCTCACCCGTAACTGTCTTGTCTGTCTGTATTATTTAGATTGTAAGCTCTTTTGAGCAGGGACTGTCTCTTTGTATCAGGTGTTCAGCGCTGCGTACGTCTGGTAGCGCTATACAAATGCTAATAATAATAATAATATTGGGCCTGGGTCCACCTGCCTGAAGTGCACTGCACCCACTAAAATTGCTCCAGGGACCTGCATACTGCTGTCATGGAGCTGGGTATGATATTTGAGGCTGGCATAGAGGCTGGAAAAAATATTATTAATATAATAATTTTTTGAGGGTGGGAGGGGGTTAGTGACCACTGGAGGTGGTCATCCCCGATTCCCTCCGGTGGTCATCTGGTCATTTAGGGCACATTTTTGTGGCTTGGTCATAAGAAAAAAAGGACCAGGTAAAGTCATCCAAGTGTTCGTCAGGGACGCCCTTCTTTTTTCCATTATCGGTTGAGGACGCCCATGTGTTAGGCACGCCCCAGTCCCGCCTTCACTACGCCTCCGACATGCCCCTGTGAACTTTGGTCATCCCAGCGATGGAAAGCAGTTGAGGACGCCCAAAATCGGCTTTCAATAATGCCAATTTGGGCAACCCTATGAGAAGGACGTCCATCTTGCAATTTGTGTTGAAAGATGGGCGCCCTTCTCTTTTGAAAATAAGCCTGTAAATGAATTCTTTCCTTTGGTCTTCACCAAGGAAGATTTGGGAGAGATACCGGTGCCAGAAATGGTATTTGAAGCTGACAAGTCGGAGAAACTGAATGAATTCTCTATAAACCTGGAGGATGTAATGGGGCAGTTCTACAAATTGAAGAGTAGCAAATCTTACCTCGGGGTCCGCCGGCAGCAGTAAAAGGCGAGCAATCATGGCACTTCAGCCTGCCTTCCCTTCTGTCTCAGCTCTGCCTCTGGTCCCGCCCTCATTTCCTGTTTCCAGAAGGGTGGGACCAGAGGCAGAGCTGAGACAGAAGGGAAGGTAGGCTGAAGCGTTGTGCCTGCTCACCTTTCACTGCTGCCGGCGGACCCCGAGGTAAGAACTTTTTAATTCAGGCCAGCACGCAGGAAGGCGAGGGGCAGGCGGAAGTCTGGGAGAAGAGGGCGGGCAACGCAGGTCGGGCTGCGACTCGGAGGGGAGAGAAAGGGAGGGAGGTGTGGGGGTCTGGAACTCAGAGAAGAGATGGGGGCATAGAACTCGGAGAGGAGGGGAGGAGAGGGAGGGGGTGGGCCTGGAACTCGCAGGGAAGGGGGGTCTGGAACTCGGAGGACAGGGGGGGAAAGAGGGGGGCGATTCTCCCACGATTGAATTCTCACCTCCAATGTTCTGTGGCTGGCTGGTGCTGGTTTCCCTTCCCTCTCATTGATCCGCTCTCTGATGTCATCACATTCCAACACGAGGGCGGACCAATGGGAATTGTGTTACGAACCTAGGCATCCAGATGTAAAACGTTGGAGGTGCAAATTATTATAGAGGATGACCTAGAGATGGGAGTAACTAGTGAGGTAATTAAATTTGCTGATGACACAAAGTTATTCAAAGTAATTAAATTGTGGGAGGATTGTGAAAAATTACAAGAGGACCTTACGAGACTGGGCGTCTAAATGGCAGATGACGTTTAATGTGAGCAAGTGCAAAGTGATGCATGTGGGAAACAGAAACCCGAATTATAGCTATGTCATGCAAGGTTCCACGTTAGGAGTCACAGACCAAGAAAGGGATCTAGGTGTCATCGCTGTTGATACGTTGAAACCTGCTCAGTGTGCTGCTGCAGCTAAGAAAGCAAATAGAATGTTAGGTATTATTAGGAAAGGAATGGAAAACAAAAATGAGGATGTTATAATGCCTTTGTATCGCTCCATGGTGCAACCGCACCTCGAATATTGTGTTCAATTCTGGTCGCCGCATCTCAAAAAAGATATAGTGGAACTAGAAAAGGTGCAGAGAAGGGCGACAAAAATGATAAAGGGGATGGAATGACTTCCCTATGAGGAAAGGCTAAAGCGGCTAGGGCTCTTCAGCTTGGAGAAAAGGCCGCTGAGGGGAGATATGATAGAGGTCTATAAAATAATGAGTGGAGTTGAGCGGGTAGATGTGAAGCGTTTGTTTACGCTTTCCAAAAATACTAGGAGGCATGCGATGAAGCTACAATATAGTAAATTTAAAACAAATCTGAAAAAATTTTTCTTCACTCAACATGTAATTAAACTCTGGAATTTGTTGCCAGAGAATGAAGTAAAAGCTTAGTGGAGTTTAAAAAAGGTTTGGACAGCTTCCTAAAGGAAAAGTCCATAGATCATTATTAAATGGACTTGGTGAAAATCCACTATTTCTGGGATAAGCAGTATAAAATGTTTTGTACTTTTTTGGGATCTTGCCAGTTATTTGTGACCTGGATTGGCCACTGTTGGAAACAGGATGCTGGGCTTGATGGACCTTTGGTCTGTCCCCGTATGGCACTACTTATGTACTTACGACCTACAACATTCCTGACCCAGTTAAGCACTGTCTAGATTATATCTAACTGGACCCCCAGTTCCTTCTCCTTACCCCCCTACCTCTAATTTTGACTCCACAGTCAGAAAGTTCATGTTCCTTGAGCACCCTCTCAACATAGTTCTAACCAACCAAACCTAAAATACTAAAAACGCAACATTTTTCTTATTTATTTCCCAGTCCTTAAGATTATGTACATGGAACGGTACAAATTTCCCACTGTTCATATGCCTGTCTCAAATATTGTGTTATATAGTTTTTGTTGTATGTGTTATTTATATAAATAATTTAAAAAAAGATCCTGGGGGCAGGTGAGCAATGGAGAGAGGCTAAGACTGCAGCTTGGGGGATAGGGGGTGGTGAAGCCTTTGCCTCTCCCCTATTGCCAGATACACTGCAGGTGGTTGGGCAATGGGGAAAGCAATAGCTTCTTAATCACTCCTTCCCTGCTACTATAATCAATAGCTTGAGTACATCACATTGAGAATACTATGAATGTGCGATTCATTTTATTTTATTTCTTATATACCACCTGCAAGCCTGAATCTGTATAAGTAAATAATTCCAGTTATTCTGGCTCCTACATCTAAGAAAATTAGATCTAATAGATGAGATGTCAAACTGGGCTAAAGCAGTGGCGTAGCCAAGGGTGGGCTTGGGTGGGCCCAGGCCCACCCACTTTGAGCTCAGGCCCACCAGTAGCAGCACAACTATGATGTGGCTGGCAGAGATTCCCAAGCTGAAAACTCCCGACAACTGTCCCTCCTGCATACCTTGTAAATAGCAGATCTTCGCCTGCAGTGAGCAGTGACTGATACATACTACTCACACTGGCCCCACAGCCTTCCCTCTGATGTATTCCCACTTATGCGGAAACAGGAAGTTGCATCAAAGGGAAGACTGTGGGGCCAACATGAGCAGTGTGTATTAGTTGATGCTTGCTGCCGGTGAAAATCTGCTATTTAAAAGGTGTGCAGGAGAGGGGGGATATTTGAGAGACCATATGGCATGCAGGCAAGAGAAGGAGAGACCAAATCACCTGTGGGATGGGGTGGGGTTCTTCTGCCCACCCATCTTGGGCCCAGGCCCATCCAACATTGGGTGTCTGGGCTAAAGATTTTGACCACTGTATCCCACTCATTCTCCTTTTTCTTTTGTTACATTTGTACCCCGCACTTTCCCACTCATGGCAGGCTCAATGCGGCTCACATATTATATACAGGTACTTATTTGTACCTGGGGCAATGGAGGGTTAAGTGACTTGCCCAGAGTCACAAGGAGCTGCCTGTGCCAGAAGTGGGAATTGAACTCAGTTCCTCAGGACCAGAGTCCACCACCCTAACCACTAGGCCACTCCTCCTAAACCCATCTGCCTGCAGCTTGTTCTCAAGCTATTTTTTCCCCTTGTGGTCTAAGTATATAATTTTCTGTTATTTATTGTCTTTTACTTTATTACTTGAGATATTTTTGATGATCATTGTTTTGCCTTTCAAAAACAGACGTAAGTGCTTGCATCTTGCCTTCCACCCCAAATACCCTAAGCTTCATTTCCAGCACTTCTGTCCTGATAGCCTCCAGCTTACAGATACATTTAAAACTTTATGTTTGATTTTCATGGCTCTCAGGCAAAATGGGTCAAAGTACCTAAAGAATAAGTTAGCCCTCTACATGGTTTTGAGGCTTCTCAGTACCTTTGTCAAAGGAAATCACATGGTGATATCTGGCAAGCAGTTTCCTCAGAAGCGGCCCCCACACTCTGGAACTCACTCTCAAAGGGGCTAAATCAATGCCACCTCTACTTCACGAAGCAGGTGACAGACTGGATCTTCTCCCAAACCTTGAACCCTTTCATGCCCACAATCCCCTGGATTCTATAAAGGCTGCCCAAATTTGGGTGCCCAAAACTGGGCACAGATCCCAGATCAGCACTCAAAATAATTAGTTGATGAGCTTCAATGATATTGGAGCTAACAAGTACTTAATTTGCATTAAATTATGATTTGGGTGCCAATCTGGCAATGAACTATTCTGTAACAATAGGTGCCTAAACTGAACTGCGCACAACTCAAAGGGGAGGGTGCACGGCCATGGGAGCGGCCTAGGTGGGTCAGGGACATTCACAAAAGATGCACACAGTGTTACAGAAAAGCGGGGATCTGTGCCCAATTTGCCCACCAGGATTTACACCAGGTTTCAGTTTGAGTGCTGCTGAATTCAGCACCAAATTCACTGAGCACCGAATTTTCAGTTACCTTTATATAATCTGGCCCACCATCAGGCTTATTTTTGAAAGAGAAGGGCGCCGATCTTTCGACACAAATCGGGAGATGGGCATCCTTCTCCCAGGGTCGCCCATCTTTCGACACAAATCGGGAGATGGGCATCCTTCTCCCAGGGTCACCCATCTTTCGACACAAATCGGAAGATGGGCGTCCTTCTCCCAGGGTCGCCCATATCGTAATAATTGAAAGCCGATCTTGGGCGTCCTCAACTGCTTTCCATCGCGGGGATGATTAAAGTTTCCGGGGGCGTGTCGGAAGCATAGCGAAGGCGGGACTGGGGCGTGATTAACACATGGGCGTCCTCGGCCAATAAAGGAAAAAAGAAGGGCGTCCCTGACGAGCACTTGGCCGACTTTACCTGGTCCAACTTTTCTTGTGACCAAGCCTCAAAAAGGTGCCCAAACTGACCAGATGACCACCGGAGGGAATCAGGGATGACCTTCCCTTATTCCCCTAGTGGTCACTAACCCCCCTCCCACCCTCAAAAAATTTTTTTTAAATATTTTTTGCCAGCCTCTATACCAGCCTCAGATGTCATACCCAGCTCCATGACAGCAGTATGCAGGTCCCTGGAGCAGTTTTAGTGGGTGCACTGCACTTCAGGAAGACGGACCCAGCCCCCCCCCCCACCTGTTACACTTGTGGTGGTAAATGTGAGCCCTTCAAAACCCACCAGAAACCCACTGTACCCACATGTAGGTGCCCCCCTTCACCCATAAGGGCTATGCTAGTGTTGTACATTTGTGGGGAGTGGGTTTTCGGGGGTTTTGGGGGGCTCAGCACCCAAGGTAAGGGAGCTATGCACCTGGGAGCAATTTGTGAAGTCCACTGCAGTGTCCCCTAGGGTGCCCAGTTGGTATCTTGGCATGTCAGGGGGACCAGTGCACTACGAATATTGGCTCCTCCCATGACCCAAGGGCTTAGATTTGGTTGCAGTGGCGTACCAAGGGTGGGGCGGTGGGGGTGGTCAGGGAGACCAGTGCACTACGAATATTGGCTCCTCCCATGACCCAAGGGCTTAGATTTGGTTGCAGTGGCGTACCAAGGGTGGGGCGGTGGGGGTGGTCAGGGAGACCAGTGCACTACGAATGCTGGCTCCTCCCATGACCAAATGGCTTGGATTTGGTTGTTTCTGAGATGGGCGTCCTCGGTTTCCATTATCGCTGAAAACCGGGGACGACCATCTCTAAGGTCGACCTAAATGTTAAGATTTGGGCATCCCCAACCGTATTATCGAAACGAAATATGGACGTCCATCTTGTTTCGATAATACGGGTTTCTTATCTAGATTGTAAGCTCTTTGAGAAGGCACTGTCTTTTTGTGTATGGAACTCCGTTCGCTGGGTAAATGTCTCCTGTCGTCCCCCTTCTCCCCCACTGCTAACTCCCGGCTCCGTTCCTTCTATCTCGCTGCTCCCTATGCCTGGAATAGACTCCCTGAGCCAGTACGTCAGGCTCAGTCTCTGGCTGTCTTCAAGTCTAGGCTTAAAACCCACCTCTTTGCTACTGCTTTCGACTCCTAACCATGACTCTCTTACTCAACACCCTCACATCACCCCTACCACTGCAATTTCCCCACCCCTAGCTGTCTGTTCGTCTGTCCAATTTAGATTGTAAGCTCTGTTGAGCAGGGACTGTCTTTTCATGTTAATTTGTACAGCGCTGCGTAAGTCTAGTAGCGCTATAGAAATGTTTAATAGTAGTAGTAGTGGTGTACAGCGCTGCGTATGCCTTGTAGCGCTATAGAAATGATAAGTAGTAGTAGTAGTAGTTTCCCGCCCCTTCCCGAGGATGTCCTGCGAGGACGCCCTCAGGAAAACGTGGGTGCCCTGTTTTTGATTATGCCTATAGTATTTCAGTAGCCATTTGGCAATAAGAACATGAAAGGCTTTAATACATGTGGCAACTGATTATCTACTCGCTCAGCATCTGGACTAGCTTGCCATACACCTTGTAACTAAGCCCAGTTCCATATACATTATTCAACAGTACATATAAATCTGCCTTTGGCTTAGCTGCCCATCTATTTATTCCAACAACTTTCCTGTCTATGCGTCTATATATGTTTATGTCTCAAATGAACTTGCCCCCCTTGACTGCCTATGAAGATGTTTCATTGTATCATACTAACGTGATCATCATATCTGTTTGAATGCTCTAATGAAGTGCTTCCAAATCATTTTGTGCCTGACCCCCATGGTTGCAACCAAATAAAACTGTGTGAGCACCCTGGAGATACAGAAAAATGATGTATCTATACACAGCCTACCTAGTTCGTGATCCCAAAAGCAAGATTTGTGACCCAATTTGGGGCCCTAAACCACAGTTTGGGAAGCTGTGCTCTAATGTGTGCCTATTAAATATGTTCCATTTGCAATGTGCTGACACTGTATTTCTCATATTTATGCTATATGACTGTTCAAATACATAGGAACATAAGAATAGCCGCACTGGTCAGATCAACAGTCCATCTAGCCCAGTATCCTGCTTCCAGCAGTGGCCAATTTAGGTCACAAGAACCTGACAGAATCCCCCAAAGTAGCAAGATTTATGATACTGATCCCAGGGACAAGAACTGGCTTTTCCCATGTCTCTCTCAACGGCAGACCATGGACTTCTCCTCCAGGAACTTGTCCAAACCATTTTTAACCTAGATACACTAACCACTGATACCACGTCCTCTGGTAACGAGTTCCAGAGTTTAACTATTTGTTGAGTGAAAAAAACATTTTTTTGTGTCCCTCCCTAATCTTTGTACCTTTTGAAAGAGTAAAAAATTGATTTACGTTTACCCGTTTTACACCACTCAGTATTTTGTAGACCTCTATCATATCCCCCCTCAGCCATCTCTTTTCCAAGCTGAAGAGCCCTAACCTCTTAAGCCTTTCCTCATATGGGAGAAGTTCCATCTACTTAATCATTTTCTTCACCCTTCTTTGAACCTTTTCTAATTCTGCTATATCTTTTTTAAGATACCGCAACCAGAATTGCACACAATACTCAAGCTGAGGTCACACCATAGACCAATACAAAAGTATTATAATATTCTTTGTCTTATTTTCTATCCCTTTCCTAATAATTCCTAGAATTTTGTTTGCTTTTTTGGCCACTGTCACACACTGGGCAGAAGATTTCAGCATATTGTCTAAGACGACACCTAGATCTTTTTCTTGGGCGCTGATCCCCAAGGCGGACCCTAGCATCAGATAAATGTGATTCGGATTATTCTTCCCAATGTGCATCACTTTGCATTTGTCCATATTAAATCTCATCTGCAATTTGGACGCCCAGTCTTCCAACTTCCCAAGGTCTTCCTGCAATTTTTCACAATCCATACACGTTTTAACAACTTTAAATAGTTTTGTGTCATCTGCAAATACAATTACCTCACTCATCATTGCCTATTAATCAAGCTGTGTTATTTGAATGTTCCTCCATGCTGCCTATCATGTATCATTTGAACCTTGCAGGCACTTACCATATTTCTTTTATATGGTTATTCTACTTTGTGGTCTTAAAGTGTATATTTGATGCTATATCATGCTATTTCTTTTATTTAAATTCAATTTTCCATTTCCAAGTTTATCTTATTGATTGTATTTATGCTTTCATTTGATCATTTTACTATTGTTATGCTCTTCACTAAATTGCAACACTGCCATACACCCCCTTGGGTGAATCTCTTCATAAAGATGGTTAATAAATCCCAGTAAATAATGAATGAATTAATTAGTGTGTTAGTGTACCCAGTGCATCTTTTCTAGCAAAAAAGGTGCCGGTACTCAAATGCTAGGCTACCCTTCAAGGGTGGGGTGATCATTGAGGGATCCACCCCACAACAGCCAGGCCCCCTGCAACCAATCACAGAACCTATGACAAAGCAGAATTGGTGTGTAGAGCCTGAGCTCTTTCATTAAAACTTGGGGTCCTTGGGTCAATTTTAGCAGACAATGGAAAAGGTGCCGGTACTCAGTACCCCCAAGTACCCCCACAAAAAAAGCCCTGAGTGTATCATAGATTTAATACGTGCTATATTGATTTAGGGACCCCTTTCACTAACCATTTTAAGTAGCTAACAGGGGGTTTTCAGTTCGGTTGAGAGTAGTACCTACTGTATATTGTGCTAAAAAGTGAGCCTTTGCATTAAAAATCTCCTGTTAGCTGTCTAATATGGGAGTGGGCGTGACATGGGCAGATGGAGGTGTGGCTGCTTGTGGCTCAGTATCCTGCACTAGCTGTCACAACTGCTGATAGTGCAGATGAAATTACTACCACCTGAAGAAGCAGGAGTAAGTACAGCTGTGTGACTGGCAGTCCGGTAGCATAGCACATTGTCACTGGTCACACGAGAACACTACCCCAACCCCACCCCCCCCCAAGGCCTTGAACCCACCTGACACAATTCTCACCCTCACCCTCCCCTTCAGGCCCTCTGCATTTACCAGGCAAGCTTTACAATTACCACACGTTACCCCATGTTTACCAGAAAAAGTAAGTGCGAAAATGACTGAGCTTTGGTAAAAGGACCTCTTAATGCACATTAATGAATGCAGATGCCTATCAGGTACAAACTTAGGCCCTCACTTACTAAACTGCATTTCTGTTTTCACACACATTGCACATCGTAAATAGATCCCACTGAGCATTATGGGATTTGTGTGATGTAATATGCATTAAATAGCATTTTTACACATTAGTACCTTGACACAACCTAGTAATTGAGAGCCTCAAATTGAAAGTCCTCTGGGGACAGGGAAATATCTACTGTATCTGAAAAGTACCCTGCTTTTGTCATGTCCCCTACCTCAACACAAGCGGCGTCCTCGGGCTGCGCGGGGTCCCGTCGACACGCACACTTAACTGGCACTGCCTGAGCCATGTGTGTATAGTCCTCTCTGGGTTTGTTCAGAGAGCGGTGGTTGCAGGCTCCTTAATTGCTTTGCTTCCACCCACCTGGTTCTGCTCTTCCTCTGCCTGGCTTCCCTTGATTCTCTCCTACTGGTCTTCCGGTTCCTCCTTCCCCTGCTCTTGTCCTATGGCTGTGCCCCTTCTCCCTGCTGGTCCCTGCTGATGTCAGACACCAGCACTTTATTTTATGTATTTATTTGTTGCATTTGTATCCCACATTTTCCCACCAGTTTGCAGGCTCAATGTGGCTTACATTATACCGTAATGGCGATCACTGAGCTCTCCCTAGTCTCCTTGCTTCGGCTTCTACTTTGGTAGGTGTTTCTTGCTCAGTAGTGAGCTTCTCCTCTACTTTGTTCTTCGTTATTGACTCTGCCTGTACCTGGATTACTCTTGTGTCTGCTGCCTGCCTACTGACTCTGCCTGTACCTGGATTACTCTTGTGTCTGCTGCCTGCCTACTGACCTTGCCTGTATCTAGATTACTCTTGTGTCTGCTGCCTGCCTACTGACTCTGCCTGTACCTGGATTACTCTCTTGACCTGCTGCCTGCCTACTGACTCTGCCTGTACCTGGATCACTCTCTTGCCTGATGCCTGTCATGTTCATCACCCCACTTCCTGTTCCATCTCATAAGCCCTGCAGGCCGCCTGCACCTAGGGGCTCAAACTCTGGGGAACGGCGGTCAGCACAGGTGAAACCCGGGGTTGTCCGGCCGCCAAGCAGAACCTGGTCCGAGTACCGGGCTCGGCAGCGCTCTACTTGGTACAAGAACTCACAGGTCTGACAGCTTTGAGCTACCACTGAAAAGAAGTGAGCAAAATAGTAACACACACAGATTTGACCTTTGTTTCAATTTTCTCTGCAGAGGGATGAACATATATTACACCTATATGAGGAAGATATACGGGTCTGGCAGTAGTACAGGAAATAGCTTACAACTTCCTCAAAATAATACATTTCCGGATCTGCATAAACTCAAGCAGCATAAATCTTAACATGTTCTAGTGCACATGACAGAACTGGAAGTCTGAACTGCATTCAGGCCTGACAATGGCGTACACAACCAAGGGCAAACCCAGTGTAGCAAAACAGTAAAAATTAAAAAGATTATAATCTCCTAACACACACACATGCAAAGTTATTTGTTAGAATTCTTATTGAAAAGCTGTACTTCATAAATGATCTAGGATAAAATGCTTACATTTAAAGAACAAAATAAACCTAATATTTCCTGTGGACTATTTTTGTCTCAGTATCGAAACTCATGTAGTGATCCCAGAAAAATAAATAAATGGGCCCTTTTACTAAAGGGTGTTAAGCTGTGACCAGGTTAAGAGGGTTTTGCAGTAGTTTGCCTATTTCCACACATTAAACTCCACATTACTGTATTTTGAGATTTGTTTTTCCCTCATGAGGTGTGACATAGGCAGAGAGTGGGTGTGGAAGCATTAGACAGTTAGCAAGTTACACTTACCGCACGCTAACTGGCTAACACAGAGTTAACGTGGGACCACGTACCACCTCCTAAAGTGGTCCAGCGTTAACTCTCAGCAAGGTACCATGTGCAAATGGGAACATTAACACGACCTACAATAAAAATAGTGAGAATGCCCCCAGAAGCTGCCGTGTAAAACTTGCAGCTACCGCATGGTAAAATCCTACATTAAGCCACGGAAACTGCAAATTTTAGCGCATTATAGTAAAAAGGCTCCAAAATTCCCGTCAAGCCAACAAAGCCGATAAAACTAGAAAATGTCTGGACAGGAGCATGGAGCATCACTATTAAGCTGAACCTGAAAGAATATATTATAGTCTCTATGTTAGTAAAGCCTGCTCGCCTGCTGTGCTCAGGTACGTCAAATACCTTGTTTACATTCTGGTCACAGAAACCAAAAGAGAAAACTCTCAGACTTATGATCATGGCATATCATGATTCAGATATCTGTGCTCTAATCACTAAGGGGTCCTTTTACTAAGCTGCGTAAGCGTCTACGCATGCCCATACCCGCGCCAAAATGGAGTTACCACTCGACTACTGCTTGGCTCTTGCGGTAATTTCATTTTCGGTGTGCGTCCGATACGCGCGGCTGGAAAATATTTTTTATTTTCGAGCGCACGTAGGTCATTACCGCCCGGTTACCGTGTGAGTCTTTACCACTAGGTCAATGGCTGACGGTAAGGTCTCAGACCCAAAATGGACATGCGGCAATTTTCATTTTGCCACACCACATGTCCATTTTCAGCAGAAATAAAAAAAGGACTTTTTTATAAGTGCGCTAAAAAGTGAATCAACACGCGCCCAAAACTTGCGCCTACACAACTGCATGCCATTTTTCAGTGCGCCTTTGTAAAATGGCCCCTAAACCACTCCAGCCTTTATGCAAAATATTTAAGGGGTTGTTTACTAAAGCTTAGCTCGAGCTATCTGCAGCAGGACCCTTCTAGTGTTCTCTCTCCCCATTCCTCAGCTTTCACTGCCCTCCCTGTGTTCTCCCTCTAACTCCCAGCAAGACCCCTGTTCTGTCCACCCACAAGGTCTCTTCCCCCTCTGCCAGGCAAACACCCACCTGACTTTTCTCCAGCGCTCCCCCAAGACACACATGAACACACTATCCACTTTTCACCATTCCCTGTAATGGTGCCCATCAACCCATCTACCTTATCCCAGCCCATCCCCCTTCCAGTCACACAACACACCAGGCACCTTGTTTCAGTCGTTTCCCCCCCCCCCCCCACCCTCATTTCCTGTTTCTGGAAGGGCGGGATCAGAGGCAGAGCTGAGACAGAAGGGAAGGCAGGCTTAACTATGTGTATTTTGAGTGAGCTGAGTGAAAATTTTTTTTTTTTTTTTTAATTAGAAGGGGTGAATGGTAAGTAAATGTGTTAAGAAAGTTATAAAAAAACATGTATGAAGCTTGTATTGAATAAAGAATATATTATTGAATGATATAGTTACTTGTCATTCATATATTGAAACAGTTGTAACTATATTGAAATTGAGATACCCAAAATAGTACATAGAATTCATTGGAGATATCCTGAAAACTCTGGCTGATAGGGTGTGTCCCAAGGCCTAGGTTTAAAACCCCTGGCTTAAAGGAACCGTCGGGGGGGGGGGGGGGGGGGGGGGATCAAGGCTGCACAGAAGGTGGAAGCAGCTCAATGTGCAAGTATGTAGCTCCTCCTCTTGCTGTGCTGGAGTGGGTATGTGTGCAGAGAGAGAGAGAGGGAGGCAGCCAGAAACTGAGCATCTCTGCTGCACTGCACCGCAACAGGACACTGTACAGAATTAAGCACGGGAAAGGTATAATTCTGTACAGTCTGGGGAATTCTGCTCAAATTCTGCATTGTGTAATAGCACAGAATTCCCACAGGAGTACTATTATCAGCAAGCTGCAACCTATCATTGAGTGAAATGGTGTGGCTGCCATGTTAATCCAAACGTGATAAACAGAAATAAAGCAGAACAAAGAAAAGAAAATAAGATGATACCTTTTCTATTGGACTCACTTAATACATTTTTGTTTTATTAGCTTTTGAAGGCAATACCTTCTTCATCAGATTAGAAATGAGCAAATGATGACAAATCAGAATATATATATATATATATATATATATATATATATATATGGGAAAATTAGGTTCTTACCATGATAATTTTCTTTCCTTTAGTCATAGCAGATGAAGCCATTACGTATGGGTTGTGTCCATCAACCAGCAGGGGGAGATAGAGAGCACTCAACTTTTCACAGTGCCTCATGGCCAGCTAGCTCCACTGCCTCTTCAGTATTTGAAGCTTCCAAAGCAGTATGGCAAACTGCAATGGGAATAACATGAACTTTCCTCACAGCGAACGATGGCCCCTTAACAAGGGCATAAACTCCAAACAAGGAGGGAATAAACTCATCATCCCAAAACATGAACTGGAGGGAATGAACTCATCCTCCTATAACTGTAACAAGAATCCTGAAGACTGTTTTCCGACTCCCCAAGTAAGGAATATAACTTCAGGAAACAAGAACAGCACCTAAAATCAGAATCACTGCAATACAGACAATCATACAGGGAGGGCTCATGGCTTCATCTGCTATGACTAAAGGAAAGAAAATTATCATGGTAAGAACCTAATTTTCCCTTCCTTGTCATCAAGCAGATGAAGCCATTATGTATGGGATGTAACAAAGCAATCCCTAAATAGGGTGGGAACAAGCCACACCACGCGATAGCACCTGTGCTCCAAAACGCGCATCCCTCCTGGCAGCCACATCCAGCCTGTAATGTCGGGCGAAAGAGAGCTTAGAAGCCATGTTGCAGCACTGCAAATCTCATGAAGAGATAGTGCTCCAGTTTCCGCCCAGGAAGAGGAAATCGCTCTTGTGGAATGTGCCTTAAAGGCTTCAGGCGGAGCCCGGCCAGACAGCAGATATGCTGAAAAGATAGCTTCTTTGAGCCAACGGGCAATAGTGGCTTTAGACGCTGAAGACCCTCTGTGAGGACCTGCAAACAGCACAAAAAGATGATCAGAGGTCCTGAAAGAATTTGTAATTCGCAGATACTGCAACAGAGTCCTGCGCACATCCAAAAGATGCAACTGCCCAAATGAATCTGGAAACTCCTCCTCAAAAAAGGAGGGAAGAAAAACAGGCTGGTTTAGGTGAAACGCTGAAACCTCCTTAGGCATGAAGGAAGGCACGGTCCGAACCGTGACCCCTGACTCTGAGAACTGCAGAAAAGGGTCTCTACAGGACAGCGCCTGGAGCTCTGACACCCGTCTCGCCGAGGTAATGGCCACTAAAAAGACTGCCTTCAGTGTCAAATCTTTCTCTGAAGCACGCCGAAGCGGTTCAAAGGGAGCCCCCTGAAGAGCCTTCAATACTAACCCCAGGTTCCAAGCTGGACAAGGTGCCCACACGGGAGGACAGAGCCAAAGCACCCCTCTAAGAAACCGTGCCACATCTGGATGAGCAGCTAAGGACACGCCTTCAACCTTGCCACGCAGGGAGGCCAATGCTGCCACTTGCACCCGCGGGGAATTATAGGCCAAGCCTTTGTGTACACCATCCTGCAAAAAGTCCAGAATCGGCGAGACAGGAGCCCGCAATGGAGAAAGCGCTCTTGAAACACACCAGACTTCAAACTGGCGCCAAATCCTGGCTTAAGCCACGGAAGTGGAGTGCTTACGGGCCTGCAAGAGAGTGGAAATTACCTTATTTGAGTAGCCTTTATCTCTCAATTGCGCCCTCTCAATCGCCATGCCATAAGACCAAAGCGACAGGCGTCCTCCATGGCCACCGGACCCTGTGACAACAAGTGCGGAACCAGAGGTAACAGAAAGGGAGCCTCCAACAGCATCTGTCGGAGGTCCGCATACCAAGGCCTCCTGGGCCAATCCGGGGCGATGAGCACCACTTCTCCTGGATGCAGCCGAATCCGCAGGAGCACTCGCCCTATCAAGGGCCACGGAGGGAAGACATACAGCAAGCCCAGGGGCCAGGGTTGAGCCAAGGCATCCAACCCGGCAGCGCGAGGATCCCTCCGTCTGCTGAAGAAGCACGGGACTTTGGCATTGGAACTGGTCGCCATAAGATCCATCACTGGCTTGCCCCATTTGGCACATATCTGCAGGAATACATCGTCTGCTAGTTCCCACTCCGCTGGATCGATCTGATGCCTGCTTAGATAGTCGGCTTGCACGTTGCTCTGACCTGCAATGTGAGCTGCTGACAGGGACTGTAGATGCAGCTCGGCCCAGTGGCAAATTTGTTCGGCCTGCGCAGCTAGAGCTCTGCACTGAGTGCCGCCTTGTCGATTTATGTAGGCCACTGCTGTTGTGTTGTCCGACATCACTTGGACAGCCAATCCTTCCAGGGTCACTTGAAAGGCCAGAAGAGCCAGAAACACCGCTTTCAACTCCAGACGGTTGATAGACCACTCCGACTTGTTGGGCGTCCACAGACCCTGGGCATGCTTCCCCTGGCAATGTGCACCCCAGCCCTTCAGGCTGGCATCTGTCACCACTAGGCACCAATCGGGGAGCGTCAGCGGCATTCCCCGCCGCAACATGCTGTCTGAGAGCCACCACTCCATACTGAGGCGGGCCGCAGGGAGCCAAGAAAGTCTGCACTGATAATCCTGAGATACTGGAGACCATCATTGAAGTAGAGAATACTGTAGAGGTCTCAGGTGCGCTCTTGCCCATGGCACCACTTCCAAGGTGGCCGTCATCGATCCCAACAGCTGGACAATGTCCCAAGCTCGCGGGCGCGGCATCCTCAGGAGCAGATGGACCTGATTCTGAAGCTTGCACCGCCTTTGCTCGGGAAGAAACACATAGCCCGAGGCTGTGTCGAACCTGGCCCCCAAATATTCTAGAGATTGCGAGGGGGTCAGGTAGCTTTTGGCCATATTGACGACCCAGCCCAGAGATTGCAGGACTGAAACCACTCTGGCTGTAGCCAGATGACTCTCTTTTTCTGAGTCTGCTCTGATGAGCTAGTCGTCTAGGTACGGGTGAACCCGGATACCCTCTCGCCTGAGAAAGGCAGCTACTACCACCATTACCTTGGAGAAGGTTCAGGGAGCTGTGGTGAGGCCAAAAGGCAAGGCCCAAAACTGGAAATGTTTTCCCAACACCGCAAACCGCAGAAACTTCTGGTGCGGGGGCCAAATTGGTATGTGCAAGTAAGCTTCTTTCAGGTCCAGAGACGTGAGAAACTCTCCTGGCTGTACCGCCGCAATGACGGAGCGCAGGGTTTCCATGTGAAAATGCCGCACTCTTAAGGACTTGTTTAGCTCTTTTAAGTCCAGGATCGGGCGAAAAGACCCACCTTTCCGTGGCACCACAATGTAAATGGAGTAGCGGCCTAAACCTTCTTCGGCGGGAGGCACCGGGGTCACAGCCCCTATCTGGCACAGACTGTGCAAAGTCTCCTCTACCGCTGCCCGTTTGGCAGCAGAACCACATCGGGACTCCACTACTACTACTACTATTAAACACTTCTATAGCGCTACTAGATTTACGCAGCGCTGTACAAATTAACATGAAAAGACAGTCCATGCTAACAGAGCTTACAATCTAAATTGGACAGATGAACAGACAGCTAGGGTGGGGAAATTGCTGAAATTTACATATCACTAAAACAGTTTATCCAGCTGTTCCCTGTCAATGTGTGTCACTGAAAGGGTATGAGGGAGCTTCGGCTGCCTGTGGGTCACGACAGGACTTAGCTGCTGGACGCCAGAAGCAGTGTCTCCTTAGGTTGACAGCAAATAGCAACCCCCCCCCCCCCCCCAAGCACCTCAGAGGGAGGAAGGGAGAGGACAGGACCATGGAACTGGGAGGGAGGGGGAGGGACCCTTGAACTGGTAGGGGACCCTGGAACTGGGAGGCGCACTATGGAACTGGGAGGGAAGGTGACCCTGGAACTGGGAGGGTGGGGACCCTGAAACTCGGAGGGATGGAGGGGGGACCCTGGAACTGGGACGGAGGAGGGAGGGGCCCCTGGCTCACACTCTGATTCTCACACACACACTTTCTCTCTCTCAAGGACACACTCGCACCCAGTCTCACTCTCTCTCTGTCACACACACACTCGCACATTCACTCTCTCTCACACACTCTCTGAGGAAAACCTTGCTAGTGCCCGTTTCACTTCTGTCAGAAACAGGCCTTTTTCACTAGTATCTAAATAAAAGTCTGT
Organism: Microcaecilia unicolor; assembly: GCF_901765095.1. Lineage (NCBI taxonomy): Eukaryota > Metazoa > Chordata > Amphibia > Gymnophiona > Siphonopidae > Microcaecilia > Microcaecilia unicolor. Next base: position 262,691,716 of record NC_044031.1, on the reverse strand, counting down.
ACTCATCATGCCAAGATCAAAAGAAATTACAAAGGACCTACAAAAGAACAACAACATAGTAGATGAGAAATAAAGGCTAAAATGGCCAGGGGTGCAGCTACCATTAAGCAACACGTCTCTCACTGGGGCATCGAATTCTATTCGGTATCCGTCTCTGATCAGGTCCAAGATGCACTGATCTGCGGAGATTTTGGCCCACTCCTCGAAAAAGAGGGAAAGTCTTCCTCCGATGACAGGAAACGAGGAGGGGGCCGGCGCACCATCATTGAGAGGGTCGCCCCTGAACTCCAGACCTTGAACCGGCAGCTGCGGAACGTTTGTCCGAGCGAAAAGAGTTTCTCTGCTGAAAGCGGGCACGCGAAGTGAACCCAGCAGCACACCCCGGGCGGTACCTTCTAGCTTCATGGAAGTGAGGTCTGTAAGAGAAGCGGACCGCCTGACCCTTAGAGCGCTGAGGTTTGGAATCCCCCAGGCCTTTAACAATGTTTTCCAGCTCCTCACCAAACAGGAGAAGGCCTTGAAAGGGCAACTTCACCAACCTTTGCTTAGAGGCCATGTCCGCCGCCCAATGTCATAGCCAAAGAGTGCGGCGAGCCGCCACTGCTACAGCCATTTGTTTAGCTGAAGCTCTGACCATATCATAAAGGGCGTCAGCCAAAAAGGACAAGGCCGACTCCATCCGCGGAGCCACTTCAGATAAGGTCTCCGCTCCATCACCGGGCTGTTCCACTGCCTGTTGTAACCAAGCCAGGCAGGCTCTAGCAGCATAACAACTGCATGCAGATGCCCGAACAGTGAGACCTGCCAAATCAAAGGACCGCTTCAGAGCTGAATCACACCGGCGGTCTTGAATATCCTTCAGGGCAACACCTCCTTCAACAGGGAGGGTAGTTCTCTTTGTCACAGCCGTGACCAGGGCATCCACTTTAGGCATTGCAAAGCGAGCCAAATGTTCCTCACTCAGAGGGTATAATTGCCCCATAGCCCTGGCAACCTTCAAAGGTCCCTCGGGGTCAGCCCATTGAGCCGAAATAAGCTCTTGGATGGAGTCATGCAAAGGAAAGGCTCGAGCAGGCTTTCTGGTACTAGCCATCCTTGGATTAACAGCGGAGGCTGTGCCACTCCCAGGATCTTCAATCGAGAGGGCTTGTAAGGCATCTGAAATAAGCGCTGGCAGCTCCTCGCGGTGGAAAATCCTCACCGCAGACGGATCATCAAGCTCCTGTGGCAATTCTGCACCCGACTCTGGCTCCTCAGCCCAAGAAGTTCTGCCAGGCCCGGCCACGGGGGGAAGGGGGTGCGCCACACTCAGAAGGGGAATTAGCCCTTCTGCGTTTATCAGGAGGATAAGAAACAGGCAAAGTCAACTCCAAAAGGCCAGGATCCACCGGGGGGGCAGGCAGAGGGTCCAAAGATCCCTGTGGAAGAGCTCTTTTAAACATGTACGCCCTATGCAGCATTAAAACAAAATCAGGGGAGAAAACCGCTCCCTGACTGCCTGGATCTGCCCAGGGCTATCAGCTCTATTATTAGCCTCACTCAGAGGACCCCCCCCCCAGATTCAGGGCTCTCCGTCGCAACGGAGGCCGCGCCATGTGGAAAATCCAAAATGGCGTCCGCTGCCAGCTCAGAGCGCAAAAAATCACCGCTCGCCATGCTCGGGCCGGCTCTACCATCTGTACAGCACGAATTACAGAGCCCCGCTGCTGATTTGCGCTTGCCACATTTAGAACAGCGCTTTACAGTCTCCGCAGCCATCGCCGAAAACAGCGGTAAAATTAAAAAATGACGGTTTGCGCCAAAAACGTCCTGATCGCGGGCCCACCCTGGAGGAGTCAGAAAACACTCTTACCTCACTAGACCGAGTATCACAGCTCCAGTCCTGCAGAAGAATCTCAAGAAAAAAAACCTCTGTTCCAAGATCGCTGCGCTAATGCGCGACGTGACTTATTATTTATTTATTTTTAATGCTGTGAGGAAAGCAGAGGCAAAAGAGGTAAATAAAAACATTCCGGAGGCTCAGATAAGTGGGAAAGGCAGGGAAAGGCGAACCAATGTGCCTGCATCCACTGAGTGGGAAAGGACAGGGAAAAGCAAGCTAATATGTCCACATCCACGGGGGCATGGGTAAGGCAGGAAAAGGGCTGACCTATGTGCCTTCAAAGTGAAGCTGCTATAGCCTCTAACACCCCGGCTAACAACTGGCAAGCCAGGAGCCACCCCCAGGCAGATTTTTGCTCGAAGAAGCTGCAGCCACCCTGCTTGGGGAGATAGAGAATATTGACGAGGCATGAGGCACTGTGAAAAGTTGAGTGCTCTCTATCTCCCCCTGCTGGTTGATGGACACAACCCATACGTAATGGCTTCATCTGTTTGATGACAAGGAAATATAAATATATAGTGGTATAAAAGGCCAGTTTCGGTAGGCAATGAAACAGGTGCTAGCAAGGTAATACCCCCCCGCAGCATCCTTCCTGTCTCCCCTGCTCCCCCTGCAGCCACCCATCTGGTCTCAGGACCCCCTCCCCAGCAACCCTCCTCTGCCCCTGCAGCCACGCATGTGCAGCAGTCCTCCTCTCTCCCCTGCTCCCCCTGCAGCTACCCATGTCCAGTGACCCTCCTCTCCCCTGCCCCCCCTGCAGCCACCCATGTCCAACGACCCTCCTCTCCTTTCCCCTTGCCCCCCCTGTAGCCACCCATGTCCAGCGACCCACCTCTCTCCCCTGCCCCCCCTGCAGCCACCCATGTCCAGTGACCCTCCTCTCCCCTTGCCCCCCCCTGCAGCGTCCCTTCTGTCTCCCCTACCCTCCCCTGTAGCCACCCATCTGGTCTCAGGACCCCCTCCCCACCTCCCTCTTCCCTGCCCCCCCGCAGCCATCCATGTCCAGCAACCCTCCTCTCCCCCCGCAGCCACCCATGTCCAGTGACCCTCCCCTCCCCCTGCCCCCCTCCAGCCACCCATGTCCAGCGACCCTCCCCTCCCCCCTCGGCGCATCACCCAAACCCCCCCCCCCCCCAGCACATCACCCAAGCCCCTACCCCCCCCTCGGGCACATCAACCCCCTCGCCACCCGCAGCCGACAATACTAACGCTGTCCGGCCGCTACTGCGTCTCCTGTTGAGCAGCAGCGGCCGGTACAAAAAGAAAAAAGCCAAAAAAAGATTTTAAACCTGAAACACGGCTCCGTAGACAGCCATCTGGCATTGGCTGTCATCTCTGCAGACGCTCCTCCTCTCCCCTCTGACGTCGCTGCGCTCCTCCGGGGTCTTCCTGCAGGGGCAGTGACGTGGAGGGGAGAGGAGGAGCGGCTGCAGTGACGACAGCCAATGCCAGCTGGCTGTCTACGGAGCCGCGTTTCAGGTTAAAAATATTTTTTTGGCTTTTTTCTTTTTGTACCGGCTGCTGCTGCTCCACAGGAGTAGCAGCAGCGGCCGGACAGCGTTAGTATTGGCGGCTGCGGGTGGCGAGGGAGTTGATGTGCCCGAGAGGGGGGGTAGGGGCTTTGGTGATGCGCCGGGGAGGGTCTTGGGTGATGCGTCGAGGGGGGGTAGGGGCTTGGGTGCTGCGCCGAGGAGGGGCACTGAGGGCTGACTGATAGGCAGGGGGAGGAGTAGGGAAACACGCAGACCCTCCCCTGCCTGGCTCGCGGTTTTGCAGGGCATGGGCTTGGGTGTTACGCCGAGGGGGGGGGGCACTGACAACTGGTTCCCAGGCAGGGGGAGGAGTAGGGAAACACGCTCCACGTGTTTCCCTACTCCTCCCCTTGCCTTGGAATCAGCTGTCAGTGACATCACTGACCTCAGTGCATTCTAAACTGCCTAGCAGACCACCTCCAAGGGAGCCACGGTACCAGGCACATTAGAACGCTGGAAGTGAGAATTATATATATATAAACATAAAAGCATCCCCATGACAGTCATATGGGGAAAAGTAGGGGGGGGGAAGTGCAAGAAACAAGGAGAGATAGATGGGTGATCAGAGGGTGACAAAGCAGTATAATTTTGTGGTTTATAATGTGATAGGAAACCCAGATCTTTCTTAAATCCTATCTGATGGGTGTCAACATATTTCATCATTTTAACTTCAAAGGTTTCACATTCCTGGATAGTTTTGAAATTTCCTTTTAGTATTTTCTCACTATAAGGTCATTCATGTAGTGCTCTGGTCTGGCAAACTGCTGTTCTACAGAGGTGTCTCTCTGGTTAGCATGTGGTATCTATATGGGTTCAGTCTTGTTTTAAGAATTTGGCCTGTCTCTCCAACATAGCATCTTTCTTTACATTTTTGCTTTAAATAATATACACTGCATTTGAAGGTGAGCATGTGTAAGATCCCCTCATGCTGATTGTTTTTCCCATGTGAGAGTGACTGTGGGGTCCTGTGATATGTGTTGGCACAGTTTGCTGAGATGCCCATTATAGGCCTTATTCTATAAAGGTTATGCTCCTAAATTACAAACATAATCTATTTTTGGAGCATAGAGTATGCTCGTAATTTAGGAGCGTAAATTCAGGAGCATAACCTTTATAGAATAAGGCCCTATATTCCTATGGTAGTCTCTGAGTTTACCGCCAGCTGATTTATATGGCGAGCGAAAAATGCTACCTTAGTCAGGATTCTGAAAACTGCATGTTTAAAATTCATAAGGAGGGGCATGGGTGGGTCAGGGGTGGCACTTATGCATACGGGCTCTAGAATACTAACATTTAGGTGCCTAACTGCCTACATTAAGGCACAAGCATTTTGCACCAGCCGTTTAGGTGTTCATGCCTGAAGTTAGGAGCGCAGATGCAGACTCTCTCACTGGTATTCTATAACTGCAATTGCCAAAATAGAATTTGCGCTTAGCATGCATCATCCCGAAACTTATTTATTTATTTGTGACATTTATATCCCACATTATCCCAAACAAGTTTGAATTCAATGTGGCTTACAACAAACTGTATAGGATACATAACACAGAATAATGCATAAGAAAGTAATTTGTTGTAAGAATCCAATTTTACAATACAATATCATAAACATACTGGGATAGCTATGGATGTTTAACATTTAGAAAATCTATTATGAATGAGAAATTGTACAGGCAGCAAAGAGAAAGTTAATGGCAAATAGAGTACTACTATTACTATTTATCATTTCTATAGCGCTACAAGGCAGACGCAGCGCTGTACACCAATAATCAATTCAGGTAATAATTAGTTGTTTGAGATACGGTTGTTCTTTGTGAGGGTTTGTTTGAACAGGAACGATTTGAGGATTTTGCGGAATCTAGTATATTCCTGTATATTTCTTATTTTGGGTGGTAAGGAGTTCCATCATTTGGTTCCTAGGTAAGTGAAGTCTGCAGCGTGGACATTTTTCTAGATCACTTTTTTTGCAATTTGTAGGTGATCTATGGAGAGTTTACCCAAATATGTAAAGAGTGCACACTCTAAGAAAGGTGCACTCTCTCTGCACAGACTGCACCCTCTTGACGGCATTCATTTCGGAATGGAAAAAAATGATAAAAAACTATTTTGGCTGCCCACTATTACTGCCTGGCACACAGTTAGTTGCTTTACATAGTTTTTGACTCACAAAATGTGTTAAATGCTTCATGTTGGAGTACATGGTGACCCTTGGTGGTTCTAATTTAAGAACGTTTTCTGTGTGTTGGAGATTTCCTTTTCCTCCTCCTTCCACTCCTGAGCCCTTACTTGATCCAATTTCAGTTTTTGCTCAGGGCACCAGTTAGCCTACAACCAGCTCTGGCTCTTATTTGCTGTCATGCTCTGTGTCTTTGTGTCCCTAAGTTCCTGGGAGGCATGAATAACTTTTTCCAGATGGTATCCAAGGAAGAAATAATGGGGGGGGGGGGGGGGGTTAAAGTCAAAATTAGAAATATAGGCTGGGGTGCCTGGAACACCCCATGAAGTAACTCAGGATCTTAGCGCTCTTTCCGGAAAGCTTCCAGTGGGGCGAATGACAAATTCATACATAGCTCTACCAGTGCTGAGATCACCAGGAATGCTGAAAAGTCCTATGAGCTCATTGCACACTTCCCCCTTCCTAGGCAGTCTGCCAGAAAAAGTCTGTTAACAATGCTTCAGTGTAAAGGCCTTGCAGCCCAAATCAGCTAGCATTTCAACATCCTAGAACTGCCTGAGTTACTTTGAACATCCAGCTGCTAAATGTGTTCTTTGTTCCATCACCCTTTTGTTCTCCCCCCCCCCCCCCCACCGGCAGCAAATTCCTATTTAAAAGGACAGTCACTACTGCCCCAAGTCTTCCCTGAAAGAACAGCAGGGCCAAAGGACCCCCTATCCCCCCCAAGCGGAGCCAGATAGGAAAGACAGTGGCCCAAGATGAATTCAGAGTTATGCAGAGAAAGACATTATCTTTCAATGAAGTGCCACCTACAGTAAATACACGAATACAAAAATTACGTGGTAACACAGTAGAGGACAGCAGATAAAGACCTGCACGGTCCATCCAATCTGCCCACCAAGATAAACTCACTGCATATGGTATGATGTGATATAACATATACTTGGTTTTGATCTGTCCTTGCCATTTTCAGGGCACAGACTGTAGAAATCTGCCCAACACTGGTCTTACTACTACTACTACTACTACTACTTATTCCCCATCTACTGGAGTTGCCATTGAAACTCCACTCCAGCCCATCCAGATCTCTCTAGCCATAACTGGGGTACAGACCATAGAAGTCTGGCCTTATTTCCCCAATTACTGGACTTGTCTAGCAAATTCTATTAAACCCCAGTGGCGTAGCTAGACCTGACATTTTAGGTGGATCCCAAGCTAACATGGGTGGGCACTATGTATATATAGGTGTGAGTAGTGTTTTTTTGGATACTCCTAAATAATTTTTAATAGTCTGCCCAACAGCGCCCTACAACATAAACCACATACATATTCAGAACCTATGCTGCAAACCTTAACAACACCAATTCTGAATACTCAAATACGTAACTGCGCTTTTAAAAAGGCAATAGAAATACGTGTCCCATTGGAAGAGCTAGACTGATATAGATCCCTACAAACACCACATGCTCTCGGTCACATGCAGAACACAGAGCAACCATCATTAACTGGAGAATAAAGGACCAAAATTTGAAATTGTCCTGTAGCCCAGCATCATCCCTACCCTTCTCTTCCTACCCCCTCAATCAGGAATCTGCCCTGCCCCCCCCCCACTCCTGCCAGTAGCTTAGCATCAGCCCCACCCTGCCCCTTACTTGCCCCCCATAGTCTGGCATAAGTACATAAGTATTGCCATACTGGGACAGACTGAAGGTCCATCAAGCCCAGCATCCTGTTTCCAACAGTGGCCGTTCTAGGTCACAAGTACCTGGCAAGATCCCAAAACAGTACAATACATTTTATGCTGCTTAAATAAGCGGTGGATTTTCCCCAAGTCCATTTTAATAATAGTTTATGGACTTTTCCTTTAGGAAGCCATCCAAACCATTTTTAAACCCCATTAAGCAAACTGCTTTAACTACATTCTCCAGCAATTAATTCCAGAGTTTAATTACACATTGAGTGAAGAAATATTTTCTCCAATTTGTTTTAAATTTACTACTTTCTAGCTTCATTGCGTGCCCCCTAGCCCTAGTATTTTTGGAAAGAGTAAACAAGCGACTCACGTCTACCCGTTCCAATCCACTCATTATTTTATAGACCTCTATCATATCTCCCCTCAGCTGTCTTTTCTCCAAGCTGAAGAGCCCTAGCGGCTTTAGCCTTTCCTCATAGGGAAGTCGTCCCATCCCCTTTATCATTTTCGTAGCCCTTCTCTGTACCTTTACTAATTCCACTATATCTTTTCTGAGATGTGGTGACCAGAATTGAACACAAGACACAATACAAAGGCATTATAATGTTCTCATTTTTGTTTTCCATTTCTTTCCTAATAATACCTAATATTCTATTTGCTTTCTTAGCCGCTGCCACACACTGAGCAGAGGGTTTCAACATATTATCAATGATGACGCCTAGATTCCTTTCCTGATCGGAGACTCCTACTGTGGATCCTTGCATTGCATAACTATAATTCGGGTTCCTCTTTCCCACATGCATCACTTTACACTTGCTCACATTAAACATCATCTGCCATTTAGACGCCCAGTTTCCCAGTCTCATAAGGTCCTCTTGAAAATTTTCACAATCCTCTCGCTATTTAACAACTTTAATAACTTTCCTGCTTATTTTTCGCAACACTGTGGCAAAAGGCAGGGTATAAATGTACTGAAATAAATAAATTTTTGAAGGAAAAGGGCGCCCATCTTCCGACACAAATCGGGAGATGGGCGTCCTTTTCCTAAGGTCGCCCAAATCGGCATAATCGAAAGCCGATTTTGGGCGTCCTTAACTGCTTTCCATCGCGGGGATGACCAAAGTTCAAGGGGGCATGTTGGCAGTGTACCGAAGGCAGGATGGGGGCGTGGTTAACAGATGGGCATCCTTGGCCGATAATGGAAAAAAGAAGGGTGTCCCTCACGAACATTTGGCTGACTTTACTTGGTCCATTTTTTTTCACGACCAAGCATCAAAAAGGTGCCCAAACTGACCAGATGACCACAGGAGGGAATCGGGGATGACCTCCCCTGACTTCCCCAGTGGTCACTAACCACCTCCCACCCCGAAAAAAACAACTTCAAAAACTTTTGTCTTTTTTTTTTTTTTTTAGAGTATTTCCTTTGCTATGTCTCCTTCCCTGTGACGGCAGTTGAGGACGTCCAAAATGTGGATGTTTCTGTGAGAAGGACATCCATGCCTTTGCTATGCCTCCAACACCCTCTTTATTTATTTGTTTGAATTTTGGATCACAAGTAGCAGCAGTGGGATTTGAACCAGCCACCTCTGGATTGCAAGACCAGTGCTCTAACCACAAGGCCACTCCTCCAATTCACTCCACTCCCTTGAAATTTGGCCATCCCTGTGGAGGGGGGGGGGGGGGGGGGGAGAGGTATGTGTGTGTCAGCGGAGGCATAACGAAGGCATGGACGTCCTTCTTTCAAACATTTTGGACGTCCTCAACTACCCCCCCACAGGCACGGCCAAATTTCAAGGGAGTGGAGTAGAATGGAGGAGTGGCCTGGTGGTTAGAGCACTGGTCTTGCAATCTAGAGGTGGCCGGTTCAAATCCCACTGCTGCTGCTACTTGTGATCCACAATCCAAATAAATAAATAAAGAGGGTGTCGGAGGCATAGCAAAAGTATGGATGTCCTTCTCACAGAAACATTCACATTCGGGACGTCTTCAGCTGCTGTTGCTTCCCCTCCTTAGGAAGGAAATCATGTGCAAATAAGCTAACAGCAAGCAGCTCATTTGCATGCAATTTCCTTCATGCATGCCCTTTCCTTTCCTGATCGGTAAGGGAAGGGCTTTTTCCATTCAGTTAGTGGGACCAGTGCACTACGAATGCTGGCTCCTCCCATGACCAAATGGCTTGGATTTGGTCGTTTCTGATATGGGCATCCTTGGTTTCCATTATCGCCAAAAACCGAGGATGACCATCTCTAAGGTCAACCTAAATTTCATGATTTGGGCGTCCCCGACCGTATTATCGAAACGAAAGATGGACATCCATCTTGTTTTGATAATACGGGTTGCCCCGCCCCTTTACGGGGCCATCCTTAGAGATGGGCGCCTCCATTCGATTATCCCCCTCTTTGTGTCATCAGCAAATTTAATTACCTCACTAGTTACTCCCATCTCTATTTCATTTATAAATATGTTACAAAGCAGCGGACCCAGCACAGACCTCTGGGGAACCCCACTATCTACCCTTCTCCATTGAGAATAATGACCATTTAACCCTACTTTCTGTTTTCTATCATAACCAGTTTTTAATCCACAATAGAACACTACCTCCTATCCCATGACTTTCCAATTTCCTCTGGAGTCTTTCATGAGGTACTTTGCCAAACGCCTTTTGAAAATCTAGATACACAATATTGACTGGCTCACCTTTATCCACATGTTTGTTCACCCCTTCAAAGAAATGTAACAGATTGGTGAGGCAAGATTTCCTTTCACTAAATCCATGTTGGCTTTGTCTCATTAATCCATGCTTTTGAATATGCTCAGTAATTTTGTTCTTTATAATAGTCTCTACCATTTTGCCCGGCACTGATGTCAGGCTCACCTTTCCTGATCGGTAAGGGAAGAATTCATTTAATCTCTCTGCTATGGCTTTGTCTTCCCTGATTGCCCCTTTTAACCCTCAGTCATCTAGCGGTCCTACTGATTCTTTTGCCATCTTCTTGCTTTTAATATACCTAAAAAAAAATGTTTACGATATGTTTTTGCCTCCAATGCAATCTTTTTTTTCAAATTCTCTCTTTGTCTTCCTTCCAGGCATCTCCCCTGTCCTTCCCAATCTCTCTGCCACCCCCCCACCCTGATGCACACCAGAATTAAACACAAAACCTTTTTTTTTTTTAACACGTGCTGGCTACTACAGAACAAAACACAAAAAAGGCGGAAGATAAACCAAAACAGACCAAAAACAAGGGAGTAAGAGCGCCAGAAAAGTTTAATATTTTATGGAAAGGCTACTACAGAACCCATCCCCATCCAGAAACTCACCAACATTTATATTTAATGTTGATGAATTTCTGGGTGGGAGTGAGCTCTGCAACGTCCAGGTTAAAAAAAAAGTTTTATATTTAAACACTTTTTTTTTTTAACCTGGGTAGTGCAGAGCCGACCCCCACCCAGCAGCCCACCAGCAATACACATATTAAAACTATTTTTCTTTTTTGTTACCTGGCCTTGAGCTTCTTATAGAAGTCTACTGCCCCTGATGACTCTGTACATAGGAGTCCGGTTTCTAGGAGCATACTGCTCGGTGCTCACATGCTGTGTCTGCCTGGTATGAAGGAGACCTAAGCCGTGGCAGACCAGTGTGCACGGGCCGCAGGGGGAGACAGGCGATGTGTGCACGGACTGCAGAGGGATACAGGTGCTGTGTGCACGGGCCGTGGGGGGAGATAGGCGCTGTATGCCTGGGCCATGGGGGAAGACAGACACTATGTGCACGGGCCGTGGGGGGAGACTGGCACTGTGTGCATGGGCCACGGGGGCAGACAGATGCTGTGTTTGCAGGCCGTGGGTCTGGTGGCAGGCTACATCTACAAGCATGTAGTAGCAGCAGCCTTGATGACAGAGGTAGATACAGCTGCATACCAGTGCAGGTCCCGATGCCCGATTTCCTGAGCGCTGCAGCAAGAATGTAAAAGACAGGCAGGAGGGCTTCTCTTTGCTTGCTGCCATGGTAATGGAGGCTTCCACGTGGCTGCATGCTGCTGTGCAGCCTAACCGATGCCTAAGAACACAGGCACCGATTGGCGGGTCAGAGAGACTGAGTGGGCCTGAGCTGAGATTGGGTAGGCCTGGGCTCCTGCTTAACCTCTTCCACTGACGGAAGCCAAACTACACATTTGTTCAGTTACTCTATTCGTACTGTTTATAACTAATTGAATGGTAATTAGTTACTCTATAAAAAAAAAAAAAACCCAAAACTTTCCTTCCTGTCCAGTCAATAAGAGAAATAACAGTGTACAGTGGATTCCTCTCAGGAAGAGAGGAATTGGCAGCAAGTTAAAATCATCTTGCATGACGCTGCAGATAATACACAATTACTATGACTATGCCATAGGGTAGCTATAAATCTCTCTAGAAAGCTAGTGTGTGCGGAAATCACACATCACATGCCTCAGTGAAGACATTTCAATGAGGGTCACTGCAGCAGGGCTGCTCCTATTCTCTTCTGATTCAGAAATGTGGGAATGACTAAGTAGAAAAAATTAAATTGTAAGAGCTATGCGAGAGTGAAACAAATTTCATATCAAACTGATTACATTAAAAAAAAAAACACACACACACTTTGTTAGTGCTGCAGTTGTAAATCAGTCAAGCAGAATGCAAGCATCACTTCCTCTGAGGTGTGCCACACTGACAGGAAGCACCATGTTTCTAGCAGGCAGGAAGCAATGGGCAGGAGCACAGTATAAAATGTTTAGTTAAGTTAAAACATCCTGTAAGAGGCCCTATTACTTTTCCATTTGCAGTTCAATAGATCAACACTGTTATAAATTAAATGCAAACCACAAACAGTGAAACTGAGAAGACCATCTGTGGTAGTCTATACTTTTTCAATATAGAAAATGCTGTAAGGACATCAGAATATAACTTAACACAGGGTCATCGGGCCTCTTATTGGACTACATCTATTCCAAGTCCAGACCTCTTGATATATATTCAATCACTTGTCCTCTGTCTCACTATTTGTGGTTTATGGTGATTGACTAAGAAGACACTAACACCCCCCCTTTTTTACAAAGCCATGCTAGCGGCTGCAGGTGCAGTAATGCCAACACAGCCCATTCAAAGAGAATGGGCTGTGTCGGCATTACTGCGCAGCTTTGTAAAAAGGGGGGGGGGGGGTTAAGTATTTTGCCTTGATTGCACATTTTCTAGATAATAAATAAAATGTAATCAGTTCTTCCGATCTGGCCATGAGGGAAAAAATTAAAGGGGATTAAAATGCTGGTGCCCGAACCACCCTTAAACTGGTCACAATTAAAGAAAAATATATTTGGATTCATACTGTAAGAAATCCTATGGGCTCATTTTCAAAGCACTTAAGACTTACAAAGTTAGATAGTAACCTATGGAACTTTGTAAGTCTAAATGCTTTGAAAATGAACCCCTATGGGGCTCATTCTCAAATGAGAAAAACATCTAAAAAATGTCATAAAGCCCCATTTGGATGAATTTCTTCTCAAAACATCCAAATCTGTATTTTCAAAACCTATTTTGCAGACATAAAGAGGGCGTGTTGGGGGTGCTTCAAAGGTGGGATTAGGATGTGCCTAACACTTGGATGTTTTACAGCCATAATGGAACAAAACCAAAAAGTCTAGGGCAAAAACTGCAACATTTTGGTCTAGACCTGTTTTTATAACAAATAAGACACAAAAAGATGCTCTAAATGACCAGATGACAACTGGAGGGATTCAGGGATGCCCCCCTTACTCCCTCAGTGGTCACTGACCCTCTCTCAAAAATAGGATGTCCAACAGCAATAACTGAACAGGACAAAATGTCCAAGTCTAAAAAGGGCAACATTTTTATTTAGACCTGTTTCAGTTATGTCCAGGGTACAAAAAGGTGGTCTGATTGAGCAGCTGACCGCTGGAGGGATTAAGGTACGACCCCTCATGAATCCCTCAGTGGTTACTCTCCCCCTCCCTCACCCATGAAAGGGAAACTAGGCTCCCTGACAACATCAGGTATTATGGGCATTCTGAACACAGCAGAAAGCAGGTTTGAAGGGTAGGCTAGTGGATTGTAAATCCGGTAACCCAGGATGAAATCTTACTTCAACTATCTTTTTTTTTTATAAGAATTTAAATTTACAAGCAATAAAATAACTTGCTAGAAATACAGAGAAAGTATTTATTTATTTATTTATTGCATTTGTATCCCACATTTTCCCATCTATTTGCGGGTTCAGTGTGGCTTACAATACATTGTGAAAGATGGAAATACAATTTGTTACAACTCGGTTATGGATTACATTGTGAGGAGTTATGCGAAGACAAAGTCAAAGTATCGTTAAGGGAATAGAACAATGGAAAAGAACAATGGAACAATGGAAAGAAACAACGGGAAACTGATAGGGCAACAAAACAATAGTAATACACAAGAATGATTTCAATCCGGTAATTCTATACTCTTCTTTAGACCACAAAATAGGGAGACTGAAACAAGACAAGGAGATCAATTAAACAACAGTAAATAGAAAAAAATGTGGTATTAACCTGATTATCCACAGTTATTATTTATCTGAATCATTATTCCACATTGATCGTCTGGTTGGCTTCTTCAAACCCAAAACAGTGTATAGTCAATTTATTTCGTTGGAAACACACTTATTGTCCAATATTAGTAGAAATAATTTTCTTTTTAACCTTTAAATTGTGAGCCCTCCAGAAACAGAGATATACCTACTGTACCTAAATATTGAAGACACCTACAAGCCACAGGACTATTGAGGTGGGGCACAGTCAGGTACAGTAGGTATTTCCCTTTCTCTAGAGGGCTCACCATATACGTGGAGGGGCATAATCGAACGCGAATGCCAATATCCATGGGCATCTATCTCCGAGAACGGGTACGTGAAGGGGCGGGACAGACCGTATTTTCGAAAAAGATGGGCGTCCATCTTTTTTTCGATAATACGGTTTGTGCCAGGCAAATGCACCGGATTTGTGCGGATTTGAGCTGGGCGGTATCGTTTTTCAGCGCTAATGGAAACCAAAGGCGCCCAGCTCAAAAACGACCAAATCCAAGGCATTGGGTTGTGGGAGGGGCCAGGATTTGTAGTGCACTGGTCCCCCCTCACATGCCAGGACACCAACCGGGCACCCTAGGGGGCACTTGTAACAATTAAAAAAACAAAGCAAACTACCTCTGACGCCCATAGCTCCCTTCCCTTGGGTGCTGAGCCCCCCAAATCCCCCCCCCCCCAAAACCCACTCCCCACAACTCTACACCATTACCTTAGCACTTATGGCTGAAGGAGGGCACCTAGATGTGGGTACAGTGGGTTTTGGGGGCAGTTTGGAGGGCTCCCATTTACCACCACAAATGTAACAGGTGGGGGGGGATGGGCCTGGGTCCACCTGCCTGAAGTCCACTGAACCCACTAACAACAGTTGCTCCAGGGACCTGCATGCTGCTGTGATGAAGCTGGGTATGACATTTGAGGCTGGCATACAGGCTGGAAAAAAAAGTTTTTAAAGTTGTTTTTCTTTGGGTGGGAGGGGGTTAGTGACCACTGGGGGAGTCAGGGGTGGTCATCCCTGATTCCCTCCGGTGGTCATCTGGTCATTTAGGGCACTTTTTTGGGACTTGCTCGTGAAAAAAAAGAGTCCAAAAAGTGACCCAAATTCGCGCTAAAAATGCCTTTCTTTTTTCGATTATCGGCCGAGGACGCCCATCTCTCCTCGCCGATAAACACGCCCCAGTCCCGCCTTCACCACGCCTCCGACACGCCCCCGTCAACTTTGGCCGTTTCCGCGACAGATTGCACTTGAAGACGCCCAAAATCGGCTTTCGATTATACCGATTTGGACGCCCACGGGAGAAAGAAAGACGCCCATCTCCCGATTTGGGTCGAAATATGGGCGTCTTTTTCTTTCGAAAATAAGCTGGATAGTAACATAGTAGATGACGGCAGAAAAAGATCTGCACGGCCCATCCAGTCTGCCCAACAAGATAAACTCATATGTGCTACGATTTGTGTATACCTTACCTTGATTTGTATCTGCCATTGTCAGGGCACAGACCGTATAATTCTGCCCAGCACTAGCCCCGCCTCCCCCTCACCGGCTCTACTACTACTACTCAACATTTCCAAGGCGCTACCAGACTCACACAGTGCTATACTGCCACCCAATCTCGGCTAAGCTTCTGAGGATCCCTTCCTTCTGAACAGGATTCCTTTATGTTTATCCCACGCATGTTTGAATTCCGTTACCGTTTTCATCTTCACCACCTCCCGCGGGAGGGCATTCCAAGTATCCACCACTCTCTCTGTGAAAAAATACTTTCTGACATTTTTCCTGAGTCTACCCCCCTTCAATCTCCTTTCATGTCCTCTCGTTCTACCTCCTTCCCATCTCCAGAAAAGGTTCGTTTGCGGATTTATACCTTTCAAGTATTTGAACGTCTGTATCATATCACCCCTATGTCTCCTTTCCTCCAGGGTATACATATTCAGATCCGCAAGTCTCTCCTCATACGTCTTGTAACGTAAATCCAATACCATTCTCGTTGCTTTTCTCTGCACCGCTTCTATTTTTTTTACATCCTTCGTAAGATACAGCCTCCAAAACTGAACACAATACTCCAGGTGGGGCCTCACCAATGACTTATACAGGGGCATTAAAACTTCTTTTCTTCTGTTGGTCACACCTCTCTCTATACAGCCTACCAACCTTCTAGCTACGGCCACCGCCTTGTCACACTGTTTCGTCGCCTTCAGATCCTCAGATACTATCACCCCAAGATCCCTCTCCCTGTCCGTACCTATCAGACTCTCACAAATTTTAGTATCATCCGCAAAAAGGCAAACTTTACCTTCTAACCCTTCGGCAATGTCACTCACAAATATATTGAACAGAATGGACCCCAGCACCAATCCCTGAGGCACTCCACTACTCACCTTTCCCTCATCCGAGCGAATTCCATTCACCACCACCCTCTGGCGTCTGTCCGTCAACCAGTTCCTAATCCAGTTCACCACTTTGGGACCTATCTTCAGCCCATCTAGTTTATTCAAAAGCCTCCTGTGGGGAACCGTGTCAAAAGCTTTGCTGAAATCTAAGTAGATTATATCCATAGCATGTCCCTGATTCAATTGTCTGGTCACCCAGTCAAAGAATTCAATGAGATTCGTTTGGCACGATTTCCCTTTGGTAAAACCATGTTGTCTCGGATCTTGCAACTTGTTGGTTTCCAGGAAATTCACTATCCTTTCCTTCAGCATTGCTTCCATTACTTTTCCAATAACCGAAGTGAGGCTTACCAGCCTGTAGTTTCCAGCTTCTTCCCTATCACCATTTTTGTGAAGAGGGACCACATCCGCCATTCTCCACTCCCACGGAACCTCTCCTGTCTCTAAGGATTTATTAAACACATCTTTAATAGGACCCGCCAGAACCTCTCTGAGCTCCTTCAATATCCTGGGGTGGATCCCGTCCGGTCCCACGGCTTTAGATTTTGAAGTTGTTCATACACACTCTCTTCCGTGAACGGTGCTATATCCACTCCATTTTCATATGTACTTTTGTTAGTCAATCGCGGTCCTTCTCCAGGATTTTCTTCTGTGAAAACAGAACAAAAGTATCTGTTTAGCAAATTTGTTTTTTCTTCATCATTTTCTACATAGAGGTTCGCAGCATCTTTCAGTCTCACAATTCCATTTTTAGTCTTTCTCCTTTCACTAATATACCTGAAGAAATTTTTGTCACCTCTCCTTACCTTTCTAGCCACTTGTTCTTCCGCTCGTGCTTTCGCCAGACGTATCTCTCTCTTTGCATCTTTCAGTTTTATCCGGTATTCCTCTCCGTGTTCCTCTTCTTGAGTTTTTCTGTACTTCAGGAATGCTAACTCTTTAGCCTTTATTTTATCAGCCACTTGCTTGGAGAACCATATCGGTTTCCTTTTTCTCTTGCTTTTATTTACTCTCTTTACATAAAGGTTTGCGGCCCTATTTATAGCTTCTTTCAGTCTGGACAGACCACTGTCCTTCCACCTCTCGTTCATCCTCCCAGCCCATGAGCTCCTTCCTCTGGTATTCCCCCATTTTACTAAAGTCAGCACGCTTGAAATCCAGGACTTTGAGTGGCTGACCTCCTCTTCAGCTGTCATATCAAACCAAACCATTTGATGGTCACTGCTGCCCAGGTGGGCACCCACTCTGACATTTGATATGCTATCCCCATTTGTGAGCACCAGATCCAGCGTCGCTCCCTCCCTCGTGGGTTCCGTCACCATTAGCCTGAGCAGAGCACTTTGAAAAGCATCCACGATCTCTCTACTTCTTTCCGATCCCGCAGACGGAACCTTCCAATCTACATCCGGCAGATTGAAATCTCCCAGCAACAGCACCTCTCTCTTCTTTCCCAACTTTTGAATATCTGTGATGAGATCTTTATCTAGTTCCTGCAATTGTGTCGGAGGTCTGTAGACAACACCCACATGTATAGAGGTTTTATCATCTCTTTTTAAGGTGATCCATATCACTTCTTCCTTTCCCCAGGTCCCTGCCATTTCAGTTGCCTCGATGTCATTTCTCACATACAGAGCTACTCTTCCACCTTTACGACCCTCTCTATCCTTCCTAAATAGATTATAGCCTGGTATGTTTGCATCCCATTCGTGGGAACCACTGAGCCACGTCTCTGTGATTGCAACAATGTCTAAGTCTGCCTCCAACATCAGGGCTTGAAGGTCATGAACTTTATTGCTTAGACTGCGAGCATTTGTGGTCATCGCTTTCCATCTACATTTCCTGGTATGTGTTTCAACATTAGTGATTTGGGGGTGTTTTTTGTCTTTGGGTACCTTCATATCTTTTTGTTCCACCTTCATTGCTTTTGCTGTTTCTTCTGCCTCAGTTCTATTTTCAGGAACATCAGAGTGCTGTAATGGAGCAAAAGAATTCTGCAACACTTGTGAGGCACATAACGAAGCCTGCCTAAGCCTATTGTGAACCCTCTATTCTTAGGTGGTTTTATCCTTTGAGGCAGTGGTGTGAATTTGGCTTGATTCTGTGCAGTATGATTTTGTGCAGTCTTAGAAGTTGCTTTAATTGCATCTAATTCCTGCTTTATTTTACTGAGCTCCTGTTATAAACAGAGCTGTGGAATATGAACCTGGGCACCCTGGATTGAAGTTCAGTACACTGACCAGTAGGCTGCCCTTCTGCTCTGCAGGGATATCTATGTGGCCATTTCTGTACAAATTCTGCCAGACATCCTTGTCACTGTTTTTTGTTGTTCATAATTTGTACGTTTTATTTTGGGACATGGCTGTTCATTTTGGATGGTTCTCATGTATTTTCAAACAAGAAACCCCAACGTTTTTCCTGTTTGAAAATGGCCACAGGATGGCTGCTGCTTTTTTTCTTTTTTTTTAAAGATGTTATGAGCGGGACAACCCATTCAGGGCCAGTTCAGCCTATGGACCAGTGAGGCTGTCGCCCAGGGTTCCGGTGCTAAAGGGCACCAATAGACTGAGCCCGTTATTTCACTGGCCCATAGGTTAACCCCCCCCCCCCCCCAAAAAAAAACCCCTTCTTTTACCATTGGTCCCGACTCCCAGTATGGAGGAGGAACGGGCGCCAGGCAGATTGCTTCATGCTTTCCTCATCTCTTTCCTCCTCCCTCCTCCCTCCGCTGGATGCTGACCTGGAGCTTGCCTCTTGATAGGTGCACACAACACCTTGGAACAGCCCCCTCCCACTCCCCCTCTTCCAACATGCTAGTTGCAACTTGCAAGGCACGCTGGGACTGGACCCCCAACATCCAATCCCAGTGTGCCTTGCAGGGAGGAGTGGGACACTGAAGCATTTAACTGCTTCAGTGTCTACCATGTTCTTTTTTTTTTTTGGCCCACTGCCGACTGTCTCTGCCGACTGTCTCTGCTGCCACTGCTCTGCTGACCTGAAAAGAACAACTTTTCCACCACAGCTTCAGCAGGCAAGGGGCCCGATCTTGTTCTGAGTCCCCTGGGGGGGGGGGGGGAGAAGGGTGGAATTGACGAAATTGCTGTTGGAGGAGGGGGAGGGAGGGTGCAATTGTGAACGTTGCTGTTGGGGGAGAATGGAAGGCGGAATTGTGGAAGTTGTTGTTGGAGGGGGAAAGGAGAGTGGAATTATGGAAATTGCTGTTCTGGGTGGGGGGGGGGGGGGGAGTTTTCTAGAAACTGCTGGGCTGGCGGGGGGTTGTTGAAAGGCAAGGACATTCCAGTACATTGAGGCAGCAGGAGAAAAGATTGGGGGGGGCGTGGCTTTAAAACTAGGAAAAGAGGAATAAAATATTCAATGTAGGGAGTAGGTCAAGGGGTGGGACAGGTGTGAGGTGGGGGCATGGGAGGTGGTGGACGCAAAAACAAAAGATGTTCCAGGGCACCACAACCTCTTGAACCAGCCCTGGTCCTAATTCTGACTTGGATATTCTTTCAAAAATGCCCCTCCACATCATGTTTATCCTTCAATCATTTTCAGAATCAGTTAATGCACTGCACCCCATGTCAATCCAGTTTTAGGCCAGGCTATAGTACAGAAACAGTAATAACAGCTCTCTTGAGTGAACTGCACTCCCGTCTAGAACAGGGCCAGGCAGCATTAATAATTTCTCTACAGCTTTCTGCAGCATTTGATTTAATTGATCATAACCTCTTGCTACAGCGTCTACATTCACCCGGTATTTCTGGCACGGTCTACAGTTGGTTTTCCTCATTTCTGGATGATGGCTCTTTTAGTGTCTCTCATTCTCATTCTACCACTCTTTTAGGGTCTCTCATTCTCATTCTGTGGGGTTCCACAGAGATCGGTTCTGTTACTATTCAATCTATATGTAAGCCCCCTGGCGTTGCTTATTCAATCATTTGGAATCAGTTCATACTCCTATGCTGATGATTACATTACACAGATCCATATTTTATCGACTTGAAACCAGTCCAGATATGTCTCCAGGAGGTGGCCAGATGGCTTAATAAACATCATCTTGTCTTAATCCCAGACAAAACAATAGCCTCCTTTAGTACCCACACTGTTTGATAGACAGATTACCCCTGTATCCTCCTTTAAATATCTTGGAATTATCATTGATTCTGCTCTTTCTTTCAGCCCTCAGGTTTCAGATGTTGTATAGAAATCTTTCTATTTCCTTCGATCAGTCAGAAATATGCTTGATTTGGATTCTCTGTGTACTTTATCATATTCGTATATTACCACATGATATGATTACTGTACTATTATTTATGCTGGTATTACAAAAACTAATTTAAAACGATAACAAACGATTCAGAACACAGCTCGCATTATTTGTCGGGCCTCTAGATTTGACAAGGCTACTCCTCTCCTTCCAACGCTTACATTGGATTCCCATCAAATTTAGGATTAAGTTTAAGATTTTAACTTTGACACATAAGGCTCTCCATACTCCAACTCTATCTTATCTTGCTACTCTGACTATTCCTTACACACCAGCCTGTACTCTGTGTTCACTTGTTGATAACAGATTGGTCTTACCATTGCCTTCCAGTGCGAAACAGGAATCTATGTATGCTTCGGCCTTTTATTTTCTTTCACCAGCATTGTGGAACTCACTGCCACAACCAATTAGACTGGAAAGGTCTTATCCCCTTTTCAGTGATGCTTTAAAGACATATTACTTTCAACTAGCTTTGGCTCTTGCTGATGATTAAATCTCCCTTTAAGGTTTTTGCATAGAACCCTTCAATTGGACTTACTACTACTTATCATTTCTAAAGCGCTACTAGATGTACGCAGCGCTGTACACTTGAACTTGAAGAGACAGTCCCTGCTCAACAGAGTTTACAATCTAATTAGGACAGACAGAACAAACAAGAGATAAGGGAATATTAAAGAGAGGATGATAAAAGAACTGAAATGTATCTTTTAAGAAAATGCAATATTTTTTATGTACCTTTTGGCAATTGTAACAAACAATTGACATATCAAATATGATGTATTCCTGAAAAAAAAAAACAGTTCTTTGTACTTTGGGCTGAGAAACCCTATATAAATGCTTGGTCTGGAAGGCAGAGGGGGGTCAATGAAAATCTTTCTCAGTCTGTTTCAACAGACTAAGGAATATGCAACCATTTCCATGTTCCCTCCCTACCCTGCTTTTTATCTGCTGCTACTGATTTCTTGTTATTTTCTATTTTTCATGTTCG
Source organism: Microcaecilia unicolor (assembly GCF_901765095.1). NCBI lineage: Eukaryota > Metazoa > Chordata > Amphibia > Gymnophiona > Siphonopidae > Microcaecilia > Microcaecilia unicolor. The sequence goes on along the minus strand of NC_044031.1, from coordinate 262,670,201 downwards.
ATAAGTGTGTTCAAAGAGGCTAGTTGGATACTTTTTAGACTGCAGTTAGGTTTCCATCTGATAAGAACTAATTACCATGTGAAGGAGGCAAGGCAATTGACAGAGATGGAGAGAGACAAGACAGGAAAGCAGAATGACATATTGCAAGGGTGGGGACTCTGGGCCAGATGCACTAAACTTAACAGCCCTTAACAAACAAGTAGTAAACCCTGGCATGCACTAAAGACTTTTTTCTGACTCTAGCAGCTAATGAAAACGGAATGCAGATGAGCAAATTGTGTAGAAACCCTATTGTAATGAGATGCACTAACCTTTTCCGATTGCCTTAATGCTGGAAAATCTAACGAGAGGTCTGCATCTCTCGTTGGGGCTGTGCGGGATAAAACTTGGCCCAAAGTAACAAAAAAAAAAAAATCAGGGAACAAAAAAATGCTCCGCTAAAAAAAAAACGTCATCCCCCTCCCCCCGCAGTCTTTAACCCTGCTGCTGAACCCTGAAGAAGAAGAGGTTTCCCTGCTGATCATCCCCACCCCTGCAATAATAAAAACGTCCTCCTTGGCAGTGCGCCACCCAGCCGAGAGACCTGGAAGTCCCCGAGCCAACCACAGCGCGCCCAGCTCAGCCAAACGCGCCACGATTGGCTCAGGGACCCCCAGGTCCCAGCCGAGTGAAGCACTGCCAAAAAAGATGTCCTTCCATCACTGCAAGGGGGAACAACAGCGAAAATGGAGGTTCCTTCCTGGATGGGCGTCCACCCCGGCCGCCATACCCCCCCCCCCCCCCCCCGCAACAATAAAAACATCCTCTCTGGCAGCGCCCCACCCAGCCTTAAAACTTAAACCCACCCAGACTTAAAACTGTACTACTTGTTTGGTTTGCTATGATTGATAATATGAATGTTAGAATGCTTTTCAGTGTTTCTTTTATATGAAAGGTATGTCAGTCTTCTTTCCTGTTTTAAATTGGAGGTATTTTAATCCTTTTTATTGTATATTGTACTGTTTTTATTCTATATTGTACTTTTTGAACTGTTCTTATTTGCTTTGCAATAAATTATGGTATCCTACTATATAAATGAAGAGTGACCGACGTGCCGCACATGCACAGAACAGCAGCTGTTCTGCGCATGTGCGGCACGTCACAGATCTGTTCCGACGTTGTTAGAGCTCTACCTTTCTGCAGCCGCGTTGTACTGCACATGTGCAGCACGTCACAGATCTGTCCTGACGTTGATAGAGGCTCTAACTTTCTGTAGCCGATTTCTGAGGTGTTTTTTTTAAAGTACCTCCTGTCTCTCCCTCTCTCTCTCTTCAATATGCCATAGCCAACATGGTGGACAATAAAACTCTACTGTCCGCTCTTTCAGCCAACTCAAGCTCCACAGCCATTCCCATTCCCATGCAAGATCCTCGGTCAAAGACCCCATTCACGCCAGTAAGGGCCAATCACTATTCCGTCCCGCCCTGAAAGGTTGCAATTCGCGACAGTTTCCCCCAATCAGAAATAACATTGGGTAGCCTGGGTGGAACCTGTTCTGGACACTGGAGAACAGAGACTGGTGGCAGTGGGGCTGGCCTGGCCTCCGGGTAGAACACTGATGGATCTCCCGCACCCACCTCCTATGCCCGCCCCTTTCAAACAAGCACACTGTTGAACACACCCACCTCCTGCTCCCGCCCTTTGCAAACGCGAAAAAAACCGAACAGGAGAAACATGTTCTTAACCACACCCACCTCCTGCGCACGCCCTCAAATCAGTAGCCAGTGGAAAACCCTGATTAATAACCAACACCACACCACTCATATTCCTAACCACACCCACCTCCTGCACCTGCCCTTTTCAAACGCTAACCCTTTCAAACTGGTCACCAGGAACAACTGCTACAAGGAGAAGCACTGGCACAGGGACTACTAACAGCTGTCACTGTCTCTCACACATACATATACAAACTCTCTATATCTGTCTCTCCCTCTCTCACTCTCTACAGTCACTCTCACACTGTCTCTCTATTTCAGACAGACACACACACTTTCTACCTATATCTCTCTCACACACAGAGAAAAAAAGTACTACAAGAATAAACAACTGCCTATAAAGAGCAGCTGACCCTCCACTGTCACAGGTACTACTACCAACTCACTGTGACACTTTTACTCTCACTGACTGTCTCTCTCTCTCACACACACACACTTTCTACCTGTGTCTCTCTCACACACACAGACACTGTCTGTGACACACACAGACAAAACTTATTTACACAATAAACAACTGCCTATAAGGAGCAACTGACCCTCCACTGTCACAGGCACTCCTACCAGCTCTCTCTCTCTCTCTCTCTCTCTCTCTCTCTGTCTGTCACACAGACTCCCTATCTTTCTGTTTCACACACACACACACACACACACACACACACACAAAATACTGGCACAGGGACTCCTACGAGCTCTCTCCGTCTCTCACACACACATACTACCAGCTCACTCTCTCTCTCACTCTCAGAGAGAGACACACACATACACTCTCTGACCTCACTCTCACACTCTCTGTGTCTTTCTGACAGACACAAACACACCTTTTCTCTATAACTCTCCCTCTCTCTTTCAAACACACACACACATTTTTTCGCTCTCTCTCTCTCTGTCACACACACACACACTCTGTGTATCTCTCAAAGAGACACACACAGAAACCCTCCCCCCCAATGAAAAACTGCATCTCCACTGACACAGGAACTACTACCAGCTCTCTCTCTCTCACACACACACACATACATATATACACACTCTATCTCTCTCTGAACTCACTCTCACACTGTCTGTCTCTTTAACACAAAAACACACACACACTTTCATTCTCTCTGACTCTCCCTCACACACACACCCACACACATACACTTTCACTCTCTGACACACAAACACATTCTCTCTCTGTTACAGACAAAACATATTACACAAACAAAACACTGCCTATAAGGAACATCTGTCCCTCCACTGTCACAGGAACTACTACCAGCTCTCTCTCTCTCTCTCACACACACACACACACACACACACACACATATACACTCTATCTCTCTCTGAACTCACTCTCACATTCTCTGTCTCTTTCAGACGCACACACCTTCACTCTCAGACTCTCTCTCTCTCACTCACACACACACACACTTCCTCTCTGTCTCTCTCTCAGACACACTGACACTCTCTCTCACACACACAGACAAAAATTAATACAACAATAAGCAACAGCCTATAAGGTGCAACTGAACCTCCACTGTCATAGAGTCTTCTAACAGCTCACTCTCTCTCTCTGTCATGCACAAATACACTCTCACTCTCTCTCTACGCACTCACACACTCTCTCTTTCAGACAGACGCACACACACACACACACACACACACACACACACACACTTTCTCTTCACAATCTGCCTAACTGAAGACATATGGGACCTACCAAAAAAAACAAAAAACCCAAATGACTGTACAGAAAATGAATTACAAAACAAGGGAGGAAAGCAGAAAAATAAACATTTAGATGTCAAAAAAGAACACCACAACAACGACACGCAGACCTAGAAAGAGTACGGAAATTAAGATCACAGAGAAATGAAGACCAAAGACAGGCAGAAATATAGAGACGTAAAACCTCCAGGATTACAAATCGCTTACTACAAATTTCAATGACAAGAAAAAAAGGTTTAACAAACGTATAGAACTTTAAAGAAAACTATATATTAATTAGCTACCTGGGCAGTTTGAATGACATCTGTGAACATTGTAAGGCTAAACATTTTACAACTGAGCGCCCAAATGACCACAAGTTTAATGTCTGCTGCAATAAAGGATCTGTTGTTTTATCACCTATAAGTACCAATGATTACATTATAATCCTCATGACTGGACAACATCCTGATTCTAAACTATTCATGCAAAATATACGATCGTATAATAGTGCATTAGCTTTTGTATCAGTGGGAGCTAATATTAATGTTCCAAAAGGTTTTGGACCATACTGTTTCAAAATACACGGACAAATGTATCATCTATCAGGAACCCTTCATCCACCACAACATAAAGAACCTAAATATGCTCAGTTATATATTTTTAGACGAATGTCTTGCAAATGAGGAAAGGATGAACAATCCTGCAAATAAAACTTGCAAACCACATGTAAACACTTAGCAAACATTATTGGGTCTAATCCTTTAGCAAGAGCATACAAAATGATGCATGAGGTGGAAAAAGAACAGAAACAAATACATAATGTCAACACTTTCAGTATACACATGAGAATTTTGAAAACCAGAAATACAGATCCAAGACGTTACAATCCACAACATTGCAATGAGGTTGCTATGGTGTTTGTGTGCCCCGATGGCAAACCCCCAATCGACAGAGACTTATTGGTTCACTTGAGACCTAACGGAAATGTACCTGCAACAAGTAGAATAGACTTTTATTTCCAAACGGTGAACAAGTTGGGGTATTGGCTTAGCTTTACACAATGTAAAAACTAACAGCGCAAGGCAAGTATCACTTAAACAATACTATTCATATTATTTTCAAATTAGAGACAATTTTAATCCATTCTTAAGAGCAGGACGCTTGACACAACAATACATTGTCGATGCTTATGTAAAAGCAGAAGGCAATGATCTGAACTTCATAAGAAGCAAACAAAAAGAACTAAGAGCAGAAAAACTTTATGAATTGAACTATATTGAAGACGATGCTGATGCACAAAATGCTGGAAAACTAACAATTTTACCATCTACGTTTACTGGAAGTCCAAGAAACATGCAACAATGTTACCAAGATGCTATGGCAATAACAATGAGATATGGAAAACCAGACCTTTTCATTACGATGACATGTAATCCAAAATGGAAAGAAATTACAGAAAATATGGCAAATGCAGAAACACCAGAAATAGGACCCGACTTGGTAGATAGGGGTATTTAAACTGAAACTTAAACAACTTATGGACAACATTGCAAAAGAAGAAATATTTGGAAAGGTAACGCCTACGTTCAAGTAATAGAGTTTTCAAAAAAGAGGACTACCACATGCACATATGATCTTTACTTTGGCTTTAAGTGACAAACCAAAAGAAGTAGTCACAATCGATCAAATAATTTCCGCAGAAATACCAGATGCTAATTTGCAGCCTACGTTACCACAACATTATCAAACCACTAAGATACATGGACCATGTGATTACTGAAATCCAAATTCCCCATGCTTAGTCAATGGAAAGTGCTGTAAAGGGTTTCCAAAGAAGTTTCAAAATGAAACAGCTGCAAATGAGGACGGATATCCTATTTATAGAAGAAGAAAATTAGATACTGCAGGAGCAGCTATGCCCAGAAGTTTAAGGGAGTTATTTGCCTACATTTGTATTTTAGTGGGCTCACTGACATGTCCCACTTTATGGGGTAATCATCACGAACTTTAATTGAAGACTACTGCACAAAACATGGTCATTTACTTAACATTCCCTGCAATGTCTGCACATCATATGCATTAAGAGATATAGAAGACATTTTGAAAACACATGGGAACCATGCAATGACTTCTCTCTGCAAATACCTTTGCCAAACCTACCTTTACAATTTAATGATGCAATTGATGTCCAACTTGAGAAACAAGTATCTGAACAATTGCAAGCAAGTTTAAACCATGAACAAAGAATAGTGTTTGATGCAATAACAAGTGGTATCAATTGTACCACAAAGCAAACTAACTGCTTCTTCTTAGATGGGCCAGGTGGAACAGGAAAAACAATTTATATAGAGCTTTAATAAGTTACATTAGAAGTACTGGACACGTTGTAATGGTAGTTGCGTCTATAGGAATTGCAGCTAATCTTCTAACATCTGGGAGAACCTACCACTCACTACTTTAACACTTAACGAAACATCTGTATCAGGTATAAAAATGACATCAAAAGATGCAAAAACAATCACAGATTCCGTACTAATCATTTGGGATGAAGCAACCATGACACCCGGCTTAGCACTTCATTTTGTAGATCGTTTGCTGAAGGAAATAACACGTTATGAAACTCTTCCATTTGGTGGAAAACTACTATTAATGGGTGGTGACTTCAGACAATGTTTATCTGTTATACCAGAGCAAATTCATCAGAAGTAGTTCAGTCGTCCCTAAAGTTTAATACCAATTGGAAACACTTTAAGCAATTGAACCTACAAACTAATATGAGGTGTACAGACTTAACGTACAGTAACTGGCTTATTAAGCTTGGTAATGGAGAATTAACAAATAATGTGGGCCTCTATGAAGACATAATCGAAATTCCATCTGCTATGGTAACCAACAATATTATTACAGATACTTTTGGCACAACATTAGCATCCAAAGATATTACAGCATATTCTAAAATTGCTATTTTATCACCCAAAAATGAAGATGTCAATGAAATAAATCTTGAAGTACTAAGCAAAATAGAAGAGGAGGAGAAAACATATCTAAGTTACGACGATCTCATCAGTGAAGACGGAGATGTCATTAGTGACTACCCAGTTGAATTCCTCAATTCTTTAAGTCCTTCCGGAACAACACCTCATATTTTAAAAGTGAAGAAGGGAGCAATTGTTATGCTACTGTGGAACTTAAACACTAAAAGAGGTTTATGTAATGGAACACGATTGATTGTTGTAGACGTAAAACCAAACTTAATAATAGCAACGAAGTTAAGTAACAATGCACAATCAGAAACAGTATTCATTCCAAGAATTGATCTCATAACAGATTCAGGATTACCATTTCAACTTAGAAAACGTCAATTCCCACTAAATTTAGCATTTGCCATAACTATAAATACATCACAAGGACAAACTTTGGACAAGGTGGGAATCTACTTACCAAACCCTGTATTTAGCCATGGACAGCTGTATGTCACATTCTCGAGAGTAAGAAATGCTTCAGATGTAAAAGTTTTAGTTAAACAAACATTAGAACAAGGTAAATTAATTGAAGGATCTAATGCTACTTACACCAGAAACATAGTATATAAAAGTGTACTGTAGACATCAACTAAAATTACATTCATCATCTAATAAATTACATTTCTAAAATAAAAAAGCTTGACCATTTGGCTACTTCATTACATACTACAGAAATGGCGCCCGTTGTAACGGGCTTTACAGCTTGTAGCAAAATAAATGATAAACAATAACTAAACACAAATGGGAAACATATCAATGCTACTGTCTCTTGCGACATGTGCACAGTTTAAGTAAGAATAAAAAGTTGGTAATCATGATTTTTTTTGTACACATTCTCACAAAGTTCTTGTCTCAGAGGATATTTAACCTAAATGTGCCAGACTTTAACTAAACCACCCCCTAGTGAGCGCAGGGAGTAGGACATCAGATGTTTTGTTTCACAAGTATGTTTTGTTATATGAGTGAAATCTATTGGCTTTGTTATAAAAATGCAGATAAATATAGTCTGCTATTTCCAACAAATGTATCAATCCCAATCCCTTTCCCTCTCTCCAGGTAGATGGAGGTGGGAGAGAGAGGAGTATACTCTATTTTTTTTTTTTCATTTTATTTTTATTAGTCTGTAAGCCACTCTGGTTGTATGCTCCGGTCAGGGCCAACTCAACCATCACAAGTGTGCCCTTAGGCCGCAGCTGAGTTGACGCTACCTACTTAACCTGAGGGTTGACTAGGCCCCGACTGGCAGCGGTCGAGACATCTGGGCAAGGCTGGACTGAAGACAAGGGTGGCGCTTGAAGACAGACTGTGTGTTCGCGTTTGAGGGACTAAAGATGTTGACAACGTCTTATAAGTGCAGAAGTGTAAACACTAATAGGTTTACATGTATTATCCTCCTTACCCTTCTGACATCTAGAACATCTTGAGTATCCTGTAGACTTGAAATTGTGCATCCCATGCAAGGTCTGCTTCCTTGACCACTTGGGGTCCAGAGTTCTCTCCAGGGTACAATGATCTGGGAGACAGCAAGAATCTCTGCAGGGTCCAAGTTGGGTCAGGATTCCAAGATGGAAGGCTTGCCCTGGGGTAAATCCATCTTAGGCACGGTAAACTGAAGTTAAACAGACGTTGACTAAGACCCCAGGCTAGACTAAGACCCCCGGCTAGAGTGTCACCAGAGTATCAGTCAATACAAGGTTCATGTTTCTGCAACCAGGGAAGACCCAAAATTACTTAATGGATAGATCTAGGAAGTACATGAGCCCTTGGGTCGCAGTCAAGTTGACGCTACCTAACCAACCTAAGGGCTTGCTAGGCACCCGGGCAAGGCTGGACTGAAGACGAGGCTAGAGCTTGGAAACAGGACTAAAGCTGGAAGGCAGGGCTGGAACTAGAAGACAGGGCTGGAGCAAGGCAGGAAGCAGAGCAAGAACAAGGCTCCAACACGGAACAGGACTAAAACAAGACACAGGCAGGAACAGGGAACAAGCAGGAACAAGGCTGCAACACACATTAGAACACTCCAGGAGACCTGTTGCAAAGGCACTGGCTGGGAGTCAGGAACTTCCTTATATACTTCCAGACAGGAAGTGATGACATCAGCCAGTGCCCTTTTGCAGCGGCTATAAAGGAAGTACTGGGTTTTCAGTTAGTAAACAGATCCTTCTTGGCATGGAATGCTGCTGGAGACCACAGGGAACATAAGTACAAAAGTACTGCCATAGTGGGAAAGACCAAAGGTCCATCAAGCCCAACATCCTGTTTCCAACAGTGGCCGTTCTAGGTCACAAGTACCTGGCAAGATCTCAAAACAGTACAAAACATTTTATACTGCTTATCCCAGAAATAAGCGGTGGATTTTCCCCAAGTCCATTTTAATAATGGTCTATGGACTTTTTGTTTAGGAAGCCATCCAAACCTTTTTTTAAACTCCACTAAGCTCCGCCTTTACCACATTCTCTGGCAATGAATTCCAGAGTTTAATTACACGTTGAGTGAAGAAACATTTTCTCCGATTCATTTTAAATGTACTACATTGTAGCTTCATCGCATGCCTCCTAGTCCTAGTATTTTTGGAAAGTGTAAACAGATGCTTCACATCTACCTGTTCAACTCCACTCATTATTTTATAGACCTCTATCATATCTCCCCTCAGCCGTCTTTTCTCCAAACTGAAAAGCCCTAGCCGCTTTAGCCTTTCCTCATAGGGAAGTCATCCCATCCCCTTTATCATTTTCGTCCCCTTCTCTGTATCTTTTCTAATTCTCCTATATCTTTTTTGAGATGCGGCAACCAGAATGAACACAATATTCGAGGTGCGGCCACACCATGGAGCTATACAAAGGCATTATAACATCTTCATTTTTGTTTTCCATTCCTTTCCTAATAATATCAACAGATGAGGGTCATGACAGTACCCCCCTTCCTGAACCTGTAGGTTCAGGTTTGGGGAAATAAAAATGATGATTATGTCTTATAAGTGCAGGGGTATGAACACTGATAGTATATTCTAGACATCAGAAGGGTAAGGAGGATAATACTTGGAAACCTGAGTATCCTGTAGACTGAAGGTTGTATGTTCTGTGCAAGGCCTGCATCCTTGACTGCTTGGGGTCCGGAGTACTCTCTGGAGGTACAATGATCTGGGAGACAGCAAGAATCTTTCCAGGGTCCAAGTTGGGTCATTCTGCTCCCAGAAAGGAGAGAGAAAATAAAGGTAATCTTGACTCAATCCGAAGGAAAACTAGAGGGCTGTAATTCAAAGTTCATCAAACACTGGTTACTAAATCCTTGGCATGCCTTGGGGTTCCCATCAAAGGGCAGTGGTGCCGAGAGTTGAGGCTGAGACATCGGGTAAGCCGGAGGTAGTACCACTGAAGCAGATCCTGGAGGTGAGTTTGGACCTAGGGGGCCTGTGGTGTGCATGGCTGCAAACTGAGCACAGACTCCCAGAAGGTTTTCTGTAATCTGCTGAAGTTGTGTCTTTGCTGCTGGACCTCCTGGTCGAGGTCCTGGAGATGCTGGTGCTGGGCCATGCAGCTGGTCAGGTCCTGAACAGAGTCAGAAAGTTGCTGGAGCTGAAGGGCCAGTTGCTGGACCAGCTGCAAGGTGGGTGACTCACTCAAGCTCATGGCCTTTCCAATTTGTCATGACTTGGGGTGAGCCCTTGAGCTGCAGCTGAGTTGACGCTATCTAGCCAACCCGAGGGCTAGCAAGGCCCTGACTAGTGGCGGGCGAGACATCTAGGCAAGGGTGGACTGAAGACAAGGCTGGAGCAAGGCAGGAAGCATGGGAAGAACAAGGCTGGAACACAGAGCAGGAGTAGAACAAGACACAGGCAGGAACAGGGAACAAACAGGAACAAGGCTGCAACACACACTAGAACACTCTAGGACACCTGTTGCAAAGGCACTGGCTGGGAGTCAGGAACATCCTTATATACTTCCAGACAGTATATAAGGATGTATATAAGGACAGTATATAAGACAGTAGCCCTGCAAGAGGGCGCTGGCTGATGTCATCACTTCCTGTCTAGAAGTGATGACATCAGCCAGCGCCCTCTTGCAGGGCTATAAAGGAAGTGCTAGGTTTCCAGGATGTAAACAGATTCTTCTTAGTATGGAATGTTGCTGGAGACCATGAAGAACAGGTGAGGGGTATAACTTCAATCTATAGACCAGGTGAAGCACTGGCTGAGGGTGCCAGTGATAAAGGGTGCCAAAATCACAGTGTGGCATCCCTCTCAATCTCTCTCTTCCCTACTACTACTTATCATTTCTATAGTGCTACTAGGCATACGCAGTGCTGTACACTGGACATGAAGAGACAGTCCCTGCTCGACAGAGTTTACAACCTAATTAGGACAAACAGGACAAAAATGGGATAAGGGAATTACTAAGGTGGGAATGATAAAACATGGGTACTGAAAAAGTGAGTAAGGGTTAGGAGTTAAAAGCAGCATCAAAAAGGTGGGCTTTTAGCCTAGATTTGAAGACGGCCAGAGATGGAGCTTGACGTACCTACTTAGGAAGTCTATTCCAGGCATATGGTGCAGCAAGATAAAAGGAGTGGAGTCTGGAATTGGCAGATAAGAGCGATATACCCATTGAACGGAGTTCCCGGGGAGAAGTGTAGGAAGAGTGGAGAGGTACTGAGGAGCTGCAGAGTGAATGCACTTGTAAGTCAATAAGAGGAGTTTGAATATGCGGAAACAAATAGGGAGCCAATGGAGAGAGCTAATATGAGTATAGTGACACTGGTGGAATATAAGTCGTGCAGCAGAATTTTGAACAGATTGAAGGGGAGAGAGATGGCTTAGTGGGAGAAATGTGAGAAGCAAGTTGAAATAGTCTAAGCGAGAGGTGATAAGTGTGTGGATAAGGGTTCTGGTAGTGTGCTTAGAAAGGAAAGGACGAGTTTTGATGATGTTATAGAGAAAGAAATGACAGGTTTTAGCAGTCTGTTGAATATGGGCAGAGAAGGACAGAGAGGAGTCAAAGATGACCCCATGGTTACAAGCTGATGAGAATGGGAGGATGACAGTGTTATCCACAGAGATAGAGAATGGGGGAAGAGGAGAGGTGGGTTTAGGGGAAAAAGACAAGAAGCTCAGTCTTGGTCATGTTTAGTTTCAGATGGTGGTGAGACATCCAGGCAGCAATGTCAGACAGGCAGGCTAGATTCCTGCTGAAATGTATGGTGTGGCGAGGGTGATCTGGGAGTCATCGGCATAAAGGTGATACTGAAAACCATGGGATGAGATCAGAGTACCAAGGGAAGAAGTATAGATGGAGAAAAGAAGAGGTCCCAGGACAGATCCCTGAGGTACACCAACTGATAGTGGAGGAGGATCTGTCAGAGTATACACTAAAAGTGTGAGGTGAGAGATAAGAAGAAAAACAGAAAAGCACAGAGCCCTGAAATCAAAGTGAGGATAGTGTATCAAGGAGTGGGTGGTGATCAACAGTGTCAAACACAGCAGATCAAGAAGGATGAGGATAGAATAGAGTCCTTTGGAACTGGCCAGGAACAGAACATTGGAAACTTTAGCAAGCACTTTTTCAGTTGAATGAAGAGGGCAAAAACCAGACTGAAGTGGATCAAGAATAGCTTGAGATGAAAGGAAGTCAAGACAACTGCGGGGAACAGCATGTTCAAGTACCCTGGATAGGAAAGGGAGGAGGGAGATGGGGCAATAGTTGGAAGGACAGGTAGGGTCCAATGAAGGTTTTTTGAGGAGTGGTGTGACTACAGCATGTTTGAAGGCATCAGGAATAGTGGCAGTGGAAAGTGAAAGATTGAGGATATGACAGTAGGAAAGATAATGGTAAGTAGATGGGTGGGAATAGGATCAGAGGAACAGGTAGTTAGTTTCGAGGAGGAAAGAAAATGTGCAGTTTCCTCTTCAGAAAAGGAGGCAGGGGTTGAAGAAAGGTTGAGAGAATGGACTAAGGGAAGGACAGGTGACTTGGTTGAGAATTCAAGTTTAATCTTGTGAACCTTATCATGAAAGCCAGAGTCTGGGGAGAAACTAAAGGAGGTCATCAAGAATTTGAAATGTATGAAGTAAGCATGGACACGGGATTTCAACCAAAGGCGTTTGGCAGAGCGGGCACAGGAATGTAGGTAGCGGGTTCTAGAGCTCTACCAAGGCTGGAGTTTGGTACACCTTACAGAACGGGGAATGAGAGGAGTGAGAGTATTTAGAGCAGAAGAGAGTAGTATTATAGGCAGAGACAGCCTTATTGACAGACTTGGATAACATAGTGGTTGAGAAGAGATTTGAAACACTGAAGGACAGAGTAGAAGGGTCAATAGCCTGAAGATTCCTAAATGTATTAGTTAAGATTGGATGGGACTGGGGGGAGGGAGGGTGTTTAAGTGTGAAAGTCATCAGATGATGGTCAGAGAGGGGAAGAGCTGAGGCACAGAAACTGGAGAGTGAGAAGTTTGAGAAGAAGATAAGATCAAGACAGTGGCCATTCTGGTGAGTGGGGGTAGTGGAGTGCAGTTGAAGATTGAAAGAGGATGTTAAAGGGAGAAACTGAGAAGCATAAGAGTCAGAGGGATCATTAGCATGAATGTTAAAATCCCCAAGAATGAGAGAAGGAGGTGAAAGTTCAAGAAAGAAGGAAAGCCAGGCGTGAAAGGAAGAAAGGGACTTATCAGGGGGTTGATAAATGACAGCTACTTGGAGAGGCAGAGGAGTGAATAGACAGATGGAGTGGACTTCGAAGAAGAGGTTGAAATCTACAGGAGGATGAAAGTAGTAGCCCAATACCATCTCTGCGGCCAACCGATCGAGGAGTATGGGAGAAAAGGTAACCTCCATGACACAGGGCCATGGCTGAAACAGAGTCTTCAGGTCAAAGCCAAGTCTCAGTTAGGGCAAGCTGATGGAGAGTATGGGAGATAAAGAGGTTGTGGATGTAGGAAAGTTTTGTTGCAGACAGAGCAGGTATTCCACAGAGCACATGAAAAAGGCAGGGAAGAAGGGGGAGGAGAGGAACAGAAATTAGATTGGAGACCTCACGGTGTGACCTGCACGAATAGGATGAGAGCTGATGTGGAGGGCCAGGATTGGGATTGATATCCCCAGCGGAGAGCAGGAGCAAGAGAGTACAGAGAAGAGTGCCCTTTATCATCAGGGGGTGGGGGGCTTAAGAGAGGGGGAGCTACCAGATCATTGGGGGGGGGGGGGCACCAATGCAAAAGTTGGCTCAAGGCATCACAGTCCCTTGAGCCAGCCCTGGGTAAGCTAGGATTCAAGTCTAAACAGAAATACAAATTATGTTGGGTTTTTTTTAATGAAAAATTTAAGTAGGAGCAAGGAAGCCAAAGAGGATCCAAGCAATTATAACCCCATTCATATGCAAATAAACTAGAGGTAGGTTTTAGTATCACAAAACAAATCATACAGAGGAAGACAAAGCCACAACTATAGGTGGAGTTTCACCACCAACTGCTGAATTGACTGACATTTCCAATGAGAATTAGCATCGAGGTATCAGCCTAAGCCAGAGGAAGGACTCATGTCAGCCCAGATGCTGGGCCTGCAGGAAAAGGGGTTAGCACTGCACCACCCTGCTGAAGCAAAAGGAAGTGATCGTTTGTGGAGAAGGATGGTGGGGGGGGGGGGGGGGGGGAGGGCAAAGCGGAGGCTAAAACCTACCCGATCTGACCTTCTTACCCTTAAGCAGACAAACTACACCTTGGGCCATAACCCATTATATGAAGTTTGATTTAAACCTCTAGAAGCAGGTTTTGTCAACAGAAATTTCATTCACTGCACTTTACACAGTGCAGGGTACTGTGTACCTATACACTTTCTAAGTTGGGCGGCAAGATTTAAAAAAAAAAAAAAAAAAAGACAAGCATGCAATACAAAACCAGGTCTCTAATTTGTGATGACTAATGATTGATTGCGCAACATTTGAATATGTAAATGAAAAATGCACTGTTATTCTCAGCTACCCGCTGACACCTGCAGGTTTCGCTAGAAGAAAGACTGGAGTGATGATTGTGACTAGGTCTTTTGTCGATGGGGATTATAGCCCTGTTTTTTTAGGGGATGCAGATCCGAATTAAAAATCAAATTGTGAGTTTGGGTGTTATTATTGATGAGCAGCTGACAATGCAAGCACGTTTCCTAGACTGGTACAGTTATGTTTCTTTCAGTTAAAAGTTTTGAGTAAACTGAAACCATTATCGCCAATATGAGTTTCAGATTGTGGTTCAAAGCCTTGTGCTTACAAAACTGCATTATGGTAATAGTTTGTTTTAGGGATGTGAAAAAGTAGAATGCATGCACTGCAAGTTGTGTAGCATGCTGCAGTAAGTATGATTTTTGGTTTGAGTCGTTTTGAATCTGTTACAGGTGAGATGAAGACTCTTCATTGGCCGCCAGCTGCTTATAGTTTGTTTTCAGTCTTAGTAAATCAAGAAATAACAACTATGAAACAATGAACAATTGTACAAAACTGCTAAGAAATCAAAGGGGAAGAAACAAAAGTGGAGGATACATAACAAAGTACATTTCATGCATAATCCATAGACACCCAAAGAGCAGTGGATAGTGATATTAGCACAACATATCACACTAGGCAACTTTAAAGAAAGATAAAAGTGGACACCATTTCTCCTCATGCAGAGCAAATTGAAATGATTTTTTAGCAAGACATGCTTCATATAAGTTTGAAACAATAAGTTCCACTATTCTTGGTAGGTGGTCTGATCCAAGGATTTCCAATGCAAAAAAAATTACCTTGAAAGCTAAAGACAGCATGGTGTTAACAATTGTATAGTTTGTTTTAAATGGTTATTGGTGGTGGCTTTTAAGACTCCATCCCCCGTGTTTACAAAGCCATGCAGTGGCTGCAGGTGTGCTAAGTTTGTCCCCGTCCCCGTGGGTTCTGTCTCCGTCCCCATTCCCATGGGCTATGTCCTTCTCTGCAGAAGCCTCGAACAATTATGATTTTATATTTAAATCTTTTTATTAAAGTATAAAAAGGAACATATGCTGTGCAACTATTGTGTATAAATTACAAATAGAAAACAATAATAACAGTGAGCAGCTCTACCCTTCCAACCCCAACGATAGCTGATTTCTACTACCCTAAGGAATCCTAATCCAGGGGTACAAAATACAACCCGTTCTGTATGCCCTAGAGGGGAGAAATATGCCCTATGAAGCCCTGTTATGATTTTTTAATCTGTGGATTAATAATAAATCATCAATAATCTCAGGATTCAGTCTAGCTCTCCTTTCTTCCACAGTCTTTCCTGCAATAAAAGGTGTTTTCTTAGACGATGTGCTGATAGTAGGATGTACAGGATCTCCCATGCACATTTTGCTAGCTGTGTCCAACATGTTTGCTTATTTTTCCAAAAAAAATCTATCGTCTGCATCACTCAAACATAAATAACAGTCCAATTTATAGGAGTCAACTTTTCAAAATTATTGGGGGTGCTAAGCCCAGTGGAAATAACCTTTTCTTGGACAAAAACAAGCAATTTTCTCAATATTGGGGGTGCTCAAGCACCCACAGAGTCGGCTCCTATGGTCCAATTCATTAATAGGCTTCAACATAGAAAATGACGCAGGGACAAAGTCTGTCCCCATCACGTCCCTGTGTCTTTCTCTAGCGCTAATGCCGACACAGTCCATTCTCTTTGAATGGGATGTGTCGGCATTGCCAAGAGACTTTGTATATGACTCAGTTCCTGCCTATTTTAAAAAGGTGTTGCTATGTCATATGTGTACTTGGGCACTGCGTTCTGCGAATTTACAGCAATTGACTGTTTGCACCTTTCCGTTACTGCGAAAGCGGTGTTTTCCTATGTGGGTCCCATTGGGTGGAATGAATTGCCACTGAGGCTCTGTCTATTGCAGGGTCTTGGTATTAGGCATTGTTATTTCCATAGGCATACTTTGGGACGTAGATATTTGTAGATGACCTGATATGATTACATGTTTTTATGAGGGTGAAGAAATAATGTTCTGAATTATATATGAAGATTAATTATATATGTATATGTGAACTGTTTTAATGGTTGTGTACGCGCTGTGTAACCCTAGTAGTTTTTGTTACCTGTCTTGTAATGTTTACATAAATTAATGCTCCACAGCAAACATGGTTGTAAAAAGAGATATGAATGAGAGTGGAGGAGTGGCCTAGTGGTTAGTGGAGGAGTGGCCTAGTGGTT
This sequence comes from Microcaecilia unicolor, assembly GCF_901765095.1. Lineage (NCBI taxonomy): Eukaryota > Metazoa > Chordata > Amphibia > Gymnophiona > Siphonopidae > Microcaecilia > Microcaecilia unicolor. The sequence goes on along the minus strand of NC_044031.1, from coordinate 262,653,532 downwards.
AGGGTGGTGGACTTTGGTCCTGAGGAACTGAGTTCGATGCCCACTTCAGGCACAGGCAGCTCCTTGTGACTCTGGGCAAGTCACTTAACCCTCCATTGCCCCATGCAAGCTGCATTGAGCCTGCCATGAGTGGGAAAGCGTGGGGTACAAATGTAACAAAACAAAAAAAAAAGTAGTAGTTTTTGTTACCTGCCTCGTAATGTTTACATAAATTAATGCTCCACAGCAAACATGGTTGTAAAAAGAAACTTTTTAGCCACCTTCAGAGAAGAAAAGATTTGTCACCGTATGCCCGTTAACTTGTGCATCATTTTAAAACAAATTACCAACATACCTAAACATACTTAAAAACGACTGGGGGTGCAGAACACAATACAAATTGCCTCTCCCTGGACATAAAGGGTGCTTGCTCGATACTGGGAGTGCTCAGCACCCACTGAGCTGGCTCCCGTGTTCTTTACAGTAACATCCGAGGATGCTTTCCTTTGGAAGATATAAAGTAAGGCGTTCAAGGAATCACGTGCCTCACCTCTTTCTTTCCCATTTTAGGCAGAACGTGGAAGAGATAGGGCTGAACTCTTAGCATTATTGCAGCACTGCAGTGCAAACTTCCCCCTTTTTCTGCCCCTGCATAAATTGTCATCCTCCCCATCCTCTGCCTTAAAATCCAGGGATTTGTAACGGAAGGAGGGAAAATCCTCTGAAGGGCTAGTGTGCTCTGAGGGTCTTCACAAACTTTAGCGAGCCCCCCACCCCCGATCCCTCCATTTACTCACCATCTGCGCGATCTTGAGCATGGCCGAGCAGGACCTGGCGTAGCCGTAATCTACAAACCCCGGCTCCAGCGAGACAGCGGGGCTGCTGGTAGTGGTCCTCACCATGGTCACCCCGTGAGACATCGTTCCCTGCGCTCCGGGCACCGTACAACCTATACCGAAACGGGCCCGCGGGTGGACCCCTCCCCCTCCCTGGCTCCACCTCTCCACTTCCTGGCTCCTCCCCGCTCGTTTCTAAGAACTTTCAGGCAGCCTCAAGCAATGGTGGGAGTGTGTCTAGTATGTCCTGCATCCCTCTTCCGTCCGCAATCGCAATGACACTCCCCTTCTCCGCTTAGTTATGGGCTTTTTTTTATTATTCAGAATAATAATTCAACCAAACCAACTAATCTCACCCACTGAAAGAAACAAGAATGTATTAATAGACAATGATTTTTTGTTAAAGAAAAGGAGTGTGGTAGCCGTGTTAGTCCACTCTTAAGGTTATCAATAGAAATCAAACAAAATAAAACATGGAAAAGAAAATAAGATGATACCTTTTTTATTGGACATAACTTAATACAAGAACTTTGAAGTCAGAATGATTGAATATTTTAACACCCAACAGAAAGGACTTAACAAGGACCTGGGGTTCCTAGCCCATTATAAACCATAAAGCTGTATGTCTCTGTTGATCACCCTACCCCTCACCTATCCACACCCATCCTGTTAGAATATCAATGATATGCTTTGATGTCCCCATGCATACCGCCTACCCACCCCCATCCTCCCACCCTGTCAGACTGTCATAGTAATGCTTGAATGTTTTCACTTATATACACTGTAAGCTAGCACATTTGCTTATTTCCGATCTGACGAAGAAGGGCAACCTTCGAAAGCTAATCAAGAATTGTATTAAGTTATGTCCAATAAAAAAGGTATCATCTTATTTCTTTTCCCTGTTTTATTTTGTTTGATTTCTATTGTTAAAGAAAAAAAGAGCAACAGAGTATTAAAGCACAGTTCAGTAACAAACTCAAAGATATACGAATAATTTATCCATATAATTTTATGCATATCTTCAGCCATCTTACACTTTTAAGCCAGATGGCTGAAAGTACACAGGTGAAGAGTAATTTTATAACAAGGTGCATAGGTGGAAAAAAAACACCTATTTTTTAGCCTGTTTTTATTCAGTATGGACATTTATATTCTGCTTTACTGTGAAAATCATACCAGATTCCAAAAATGTATAGCGAGGATACAGAACATCCATATACTACTACTACTACTATAAATCATTTGTATAGCACTACCAGTTGTACGCAGCGCTTCACAATTTAACATGAAGAAAGACAGTCCCTGCTCAAAAGAGCTTACAATCTAAATCAGGCCAGACAGACAGGACAAATAAGGAACATCTATGGGTGCCACATTCGCACCGTCAATTGCAAACTTATATGTAGCCACCTATACAAAGTAAATTCATCCATAAGTGCACAACAAAGGGCAACTCTAGAAAGGTCCTCCACCTTTGGGCACCAGATTTTGAGCACTAAATTCAAATTCTATAACGACATCTGGACGCCCACATTCCAATATTGAATACAGCATAAGTTGGCATTTATGCGCCAACATTAAGATGCTATCATACCATGAAAAAAGTAGCAGAGATGCCAAGGGTGAGCCATCCTAAAGAGCGAAGTTTACCACACCAAGAAGCGAGACTGAAGGCCAGAGAATGACATTTTTCAGATGGTACATCCAGGCCAGGGGATACATCTAGAATGATTTAAGTGTAGTACTGCTTTGCAAATTAATCAAGATAGCATTAAATTATATTGGCTTTTCTTTGAAACTTGAGTCTTTATTAACATTTAACACAAAAGACACTACACAACAAAATGCACCACGGTGCAGTACAAGCTTAAACAAGAACTACATAACAAATTGAAATACTGTAACCCCGATCCTTCTTTCTTTCCCATTCCATTGCCCTCTCCCTCTCCCTCCCCCACCCCTATCAACATGTCCATCAAATACTTCTGTAATAGTTCTCAATGGGCTCAAAAGGATTTTCCCGATTATGTGCCGCAACTGTGAGTTTTTCTATGGGAATGACAAACTGGAATTGTAGGTGCCACCTACACATGGAAGGAGTGCTCGCCTTCCAGTCTGCAGCAATAAGAGCTCTAGCTGCGTAAATATCACAGGAAACTCCCAGGTCTCATAACCCAGCTGTACGGGCTTCAAATTTAAAAGATGGAGTTACACTGCAAAGTGTAATGATACTCCAAAAAAGTTTGGAAAGCGTGAGCTGTATGTCTTGCCAAAAACGTTGCATCAGCAAGCAGTGCTACCGTAAGTGTAAAAATGTCCCAGTAGCCCCACAGCCCTTCCAACATTCAGTAGATCTAAAAGGCATGAACTTTGCCAATCTATATGGGGTAAGATACCACCTCATAAGCAACCTTTCAAACTATTTCTTTCAGTCATGCTGAAATTAAAAATGTATTAGTAACAATAACAATGTCCTCCCATTGAGCATCAGGAAACAAAACCCCCAGATCCATTGAAGCATATAATTCAACTTAGTAAATCCATATTGACTAATAATTTTGTATAAATGAGAAATTAACCCCCGAGTTGAGGACCTAAGAAGCCAAAACTCTATTATGGGATGCAGCTTATTTTGCATAATACTGTATAACCCTCCCCACTTAAACAATGTCATATCTGCAAATATTTAAAGAAATCATGTTTACTCAAGTTATATTCCTGCTGTAAGGCTGAAAATGACCTCAGGATCTTACCTTCATACACCTGGTACACAGAGTGCAAACCCTCATATGCCCAAGAAGCGAACCTTCTATCAAATATAGGATTGGCACTTCCAAAAAGTAATGACAATGGTAAACACCTAGATTTCCAATGTCCACCCCATAAATTACACAAGACTGTCTGCCAAAGCTGTACGATTTGTTTAGCAAAGGGGTTCACTACAGCCGCAGTCCAGGCAGAGCTCCACCTCCCCCAAGGGACTCCCTTCAGAGGGATATATTGTAAATAATGCTGCTCAATGCTAACACAGGGCTTGGGGGCCCCTGTCCTTCTCCAGTCCCAAAGGTGCCAAACTTGAGCAGCTAGATAATATGTATTTAAATCGGGAACCCCCAACCCACCTAGGTTCTTATGTTTAGACAAAATAGAATGTGCTATTCGTGGTGCTATATGGCTCTTTCCATATAATTGAGTAATCCTGCACTGCCACTGAGATAGCACAGGTCTAGGTATCATAATGGGCAGAGCTCGAGAAAAGTGATGTAACCTACTTAAGACATTCATCTTGATAATGGTAATATGACCCCAACCAAGAGAAAACCTCTATTCCATTTCCTCAAATGCCTGTTGCAACTGTGTTATCAGAAGGACATAATTTGCTCTATATAAGTCTGCATAATTAGGAGTTATTTGGACCCCTAAATATTTAATCTGGGTTTTATAATTCCATTCCTCCTGCTCTAAAGTTAAATTAAGACCTTGTTATTTTATCTATTACCCATCTTAGGGTTTCTGTCCAAGCAATTAATACAAGAAATTAGGCTTATGGGATTGTCTCTGGCTTCAAAGCAACACACTGATAAACAGAAGGTCTTAATTTATATCAGCAAACATAGATATTTTGTGGGTACAAGCCCCTACCTGGATCCCCTGGACCTGGTGGTCTCTTGACCTCTCTGAGCAAATGGCTCATTACAAGTGCAAACAGGAGTTGTGAAATGAAACAACCCTGTCATGTACCTCTCCCTAGCTCAAAAGATACAGTACACCCCCATTGACTTAATTCAAGCCCTCGGGGAACTATACTAGGCTGCAATCCAAGAAGTGAAACCCACCCCATACCAAATTTGTCTAAGATGGCAAATATGAAGGGCCAGTGAATGCGGTCAAAAAGCTTTCTCCATGTCTATGGCCAAAAGCATGGCTGGCAGACGCTGATGGACCCGCTACCCACGTTTATCCGAATGATCCGCTTAATATTATCCAATGTCTGATGGCAACATCCCTGCCAGCCAATTAGCCAGCAGTCTAGCCAAAACTTTTAGGTCTACAATTACCAATGAAATCGGCCTATCACAGCAGGTGTTGTCTCTTCCTCGTTTCCACAATATTCTAATTCCTGCAGTACTATCCTGTTGGGCAAGACGTTGACCCTCCTGCAGAGAATTAAAAAACCTAACTAATACAGGAGAAACCAGATGAGAACAGGTTTTATAAAAAAAAAAAAAATAGATTAGAAAACCTATCTAGTCCTGGGAATCCCTCCCCCCTCGCAAGGGTCTAATCACCCCACTCATTTCCTCCCCTGTTATCCCTCTCTCCCAAATCTGTAACACCCCTGTAACCACTCTAGACAAAGAGAAACCAACCCAAAAAATAGTGATATCAGCTTCTCAAATATTAAGGTCCTGCTTTTATAATTGAGTATGAAATTCTAAAAACCGATTTTGAATTTGTTGTTCCTTGAAGACTAAATCTCCTTTGTTATTCATGATTTTCAAAACGTGGTCTTGCAACTGTCTCCTTTGAAGCTTCCTAGCCAACGGTCTGCCTGTCTTATCCCCAGACTCAAAGTATGTTTGCCATTCCCACCTTAATTGCTATTCAACAACATGAAGGCGCAAACGATGTGAATCACTGTGCAACTTATCCAAATACTGTCAGTCCCATTTCATACCTAATTGTTGATATCTCAGTTCTGCTTCAGCTATATGGGTCAGTAACTAACGCTCTCTCTGCACCCGTTTCTGCTTTATTCTCACTCCCCATTTTATCAATGATCCCCTGATCACTATCTTTAGACCACTCCACAATGTAGCATCAGTAATCTCTCCGTTATCTTTAGTTAGTTAGTAATTCCAAAGGTCTAATGTAATGTCTTCCACCACTCATCTATCCTTTAATAAACTTTCATTTAGGCACCAATAAGTCTTACTATGCCTCTTCTCTGGTAATGTATATCCTGCCCAAACTAGTGCATGGTTAGACCATGTGCTTGGCTCAATGTGTATATCTTCCAAACATTCCAGCTATGTTTAAGTATTTTTATTGATGAAACTGCATATTCAAACAGCATTGTCAAAACATACATAATTGATGTTGCTATGACATCCATACTAACTAGACATAACTAGAGCTTCATCATCAAACTTTTTACAAGTTCTCCCTCTCCTTGTTCCCCCCCCCCCCCCCCCCCCCCCCCGCCTTATGGTTAGACAATTTTAACCACAGCATTCCGCTGATTGCAACTGTTCCAGACATATCAGTACATCATTCCACAACACCATATACTGTTTGCTAACCATGAATTCCAGTCAGCTTCCTACTAGGATTATGATTTTCCCTCCCCCAACCTCCCAACACAACTTTATTCAGAGCTCCATAACAGGTCATGGCCATCCCCCCTCCCCCCTTCCCACTCCTACCTACCCTACCCCAGTGCAACACTCAAAGAGCCTGCCAATGTTACCGGTTCCAAGGAAGTTTGTTCAGAATTTGACTCAAACATTCCAGCTAAAATGCTGAGCCCAGCAACATGTCCAGCCTCACATAGCTGTCCTGAACAGCTGAACAGAGAGTATTGCCTCCCCCAAGGATGTACTGTATACCATAATCAGCCAGCTTATAATAATGCAATAACATTGTGATACTTAGGAGCGTCCCCTGCTCTGAACTGTAGAGGACAATCTATCCATTTTAGGATTCAATACCAAGTTAAAGCCCCTCCTAGGTAAAATATGACCCTGACCTTTGTTGTCTATAAACTCATAAACAGCCTGACAAAATGGTCTCTGATGATCACCAGGAGAGTAACATTGACCAGTGTAACTATGGCTCCTTGCAACTCCCCTATGACAATGATTACCCCACCATCCATAGCTTTTTCTATTTGCTTAGTGTAAAGGAAGCTTCCTATGGAGCAAGAGAGCTATACCCCCCTTTTTTTTTTACTGCCCTTGGGACTGGAATGGCTTATAATGTGGACATATTACCTAAGTGCCTGCATTTTCACTCCCAAATTAGTGAGGTGAGTTTCCTGTATAAAAATTACATCTAACCATAATCTAAGAAACTCCTTAACATTAAGCTCCTTTTCCATGGTGAATTTAACCCCTTAACATTTAGGGTGCCTACTCTAAAACTTTTACTACTCATGACCCAAGAGAACCATGAACTCCAGAATTTCACAGCTCCCCTTCCAATACCCCCCCCCCCCCCATTATACCTCCCTCCCCATCACACTCTCCCCCATAACCAACCACAGCTTATTGCGGCTGAATCGCTAGGCAGCACCTGTCAGCACTCCCAATATTTCAATAAGTGGAGGAATGGCCTAGTGGTTAGGGTGGTGGACTCTGGTCCTGGGGAACTAAGTTCAATTCCCACTTCAGGCACAGGCAGCTCCTTGTGACTCTGGGCAAGTCACTTAACCCTCCATTGCCCCATGTAAGCTGCATTGAGCCTGCCATGAGTGGGAAAGTGTGGGGTACAAATGTAACAAAAAAAAATAAACACATTCACTTAGGATCCCTCCTCCCCCTCCAACAAACCTTATAAACATCCCCATAGAAAGTTACATTTATATATCCCTTTGCCCCCCTGCATCCCCTGAGAACAATAACAGAATACATCCACTGTAAAACTTGTACATGTCACTCCTTCCGTTAGAGGTATTGTTAGAAGATCTGTTTATACCTTATTAGGCAACACTTGAAAACCCTTCCAATGCTATGCTTTAAATAAGCAAGAGGTGCTCAGTGAATACAACTTTGCTTGGGAATTAATATACGGCTTTTATTTAGTTCAAATTAATAGATGCACAAATTAACAAAGGTAATTAAGGTCTGATTAATGAAATATGTAGAAACTTACAATCTGTGTTTCAATAAGATGTTATGTATAATGTTTCCATACAGCCAATACCACATATTTATTCTAGCTTACTGCAAGTTTGGTTAATGGATTTAGACATTGCTAGCTGTTGTCAGGCCAGTACTGTTCCAAAAAGAGTGATTTTAAAACAGACTTTCACTGTAGCAGCATTTCTGATGTTAGCTCAATCTGAATAGGAATTTCTCACCTCTCTTTAGGGTAGAAAATAAAAATTATTTTCTGCCGTCCATTTTGGACACAGGTCAAAATTAGAATTACTGCCCAGGTCACATGGTAGCCAGGTGGTAGTTATAATTGACACATGTTGTACGCATGTAGGTGCCTATCCAGCTTATTTTCGAAAGAGAAAGACGCCCATATTTCGACCCAAATCGGGAGATGGGCGTCTTTCTCCCGTGGGCGAACAAATTGGTATAATCGAAAGCCGATTTTGGTCGTCTTCAACTGCACTCCATCACAAGAACGAACAAAGTTGATGGGGGCGTGTCGGAGGCGTGGTGAAGGCGGGACTGGGGCGTGGTTATTGGCCGAGGAGAGATGCGCGTCTTTAGCTGATAATCGAAACAAGAAGGGCGTTTTGGACGAGAATTTGGTCCGCTTTATTTGGACCCTTTTTTTTCAGGTCCAAGTCCCAAAAAAGTGCCCCAACTGACCAGATGACCACCGGAGGGAATCGGGGATGACCTCCCCTGACTCCCCCAGTGGTCACTAACCCCCTCCCACCAAAAAAAAACAGTTTACAAACTTTTTTCCCAGCCTGTATGCCAGCCTCAAATGCCGTACCCACCTCCATGACAGCAGAATGTGTTCTATCCTCTGGCAGCCTTTCCCTGGTTCTGATGCGGGTCTCAGGTGAGTGTGACACCTTTTCTTTTAAGGGCACTGTAGAGTCACATCAGCAATGCATTGTGGTGGGTGTAGGGTATTGGACTCCGTGATTCCACTAGCTTGTGTTACATGCTCATGATGTTGGTAGTTGGTAGGCTCTACTCCCATGGTGCTTTTCCCTCTGCTTACTGGGTCAGAGTGTGCCCTGTTTTGTTTTTCGGTAGTCCATGAGGTAGTGGCCATTTTTGTAAGACAGTTTTACATCCCATTCATGTGTTAGCCACGTTACAGAACTTAGTTCTTCCCTTGAATGTGGCTGAAAGAGGGCATTGTACAGCATTCTGCCAGCTCTGACCTACTGCTCATCTCAGTACCAGGGAGACTCTTTGCCAGTGGGGCATAACCTCTGATCTGCAGTTAACTGTGAGTAAACGTGCTTATTCCAATAAAGGACGTTTTCAGAGACATTAGTCTTCAGGTGTCAACTGGTGTGCCAAGATTATACAGCAGCAACAAGTCCTAGAGGCCTGCATGTATGCAGGTCCTTGGAGGACTTTTAGTGGGTACCGCAGTGCACTTCAGGCAGGCGGACCGAGGCCCATCCCCCCTACCTGTAACACTTGTGCTGGTAAATGGGAGGCCTCCAAAACCCACTGTACCCACATGTAGGTGCCCCCTTCAACCCTAAGAGCTATGGTAGTGTTGTATATTTGTAGGTAGTGGGTTTTGGGGGAGGGGGGTTGGGGGCTCAGCACCCGTGGTAAGGGACCTATGCATGTGGGAGCGTTGTCTGAAATCCACCGCACTGACCTCTAGGGTGTCCAGTTGGTGTTCTGGCATGTCAGGGGGGCAAGTGTACTACGAATCCTGGCTCCTCCCACGACCAAATGGCTTGGACTGGGACGTTTCCTAACTGGGCATTTTTAGTTTCCATTATCGCTAAAAAAAGCAAACGCCCAGCTCGGAAACTACTAAATCCATGGCATTTTGGTCCGTACAAACCGTATTTTCAAAGCGGAAGATGGACGCCCATTTTTTTTTCGAAAATACGGTCTGTCCCACCCCTTCACGTACCCGTTCTCGGACATAGATGCCCATGGAGATGGGCGTTCGCGTTCAATTATGCCCCTCCACGTGTCTTAGTAAAAGGGTCCCTAAACACCTTAAAACACCAGTAATAACATTATGAATGTTATTCTTTGTTCTATAGGAAGCCAATTAAGTGCTTTCAATACAGGTGCACCCGGCAAGATTCCAAAAGAGCAAAACATTTTTTTTTACTTTTGATTTATCAGTTTGAAAATATATCATGACATAATATCAAAGAAATTAACAGTAAGTGAAGAAATACACGTAAACAACAACGAAATACAACAAATTTACATTTCCACAAACTGTTATTAAGTCTATAATACTGGGGAGAGCAGCGACTTAGGCAGAGCCAGAAATAAGGAAAATAAAATAGGTTGCCTGCTAATGGGCCAAGGCTCTCTATTGTGAAGATCAGCGGACACTCATTGGGGAGTACTAGAAGACACAACGGACTTATTATAAAAGTAGTAAGTTACCCAAGATCAAAGAAAACACATCTCACACCCTAATAAGTAATTATACATTTACAGGTAAAGCAAAGAACATAAGTCACCCATAACTGTAGTACGTTTGGTCTTAGTGACACTTCTCCTTTTCTGAGTCACTCTCGATACATCAAGATACATTCTTATCTTATAATTCATAAATAAAACATATTTACATTTAAAGATTAGCTTCAGAAGCCATTCCCTGTCAGATTCCAAAGCCAGTTGTAGTAACAACTTTACAAGGGCCAGAACCTCCATAGCTGACCATTCTAAGAAATTAGTCAAATCTAAACTAGCCATAGCAGGGGTGTAGCCAAACACCTAATTTTGGGTGGGCCTAGGCCCAAGATGGGTGGGCAGAAGAACTTCGCCTTGTCCCACAAGTGATTTGGTCTCTCCCTCTCTCACCTGCATGCCATATGGTCTTTCAAACATCCCTCCCTCCCCTGCATATCTTTTAAACAGCAGATTTTCACCGGCAGCAAGCAGCAACTAATACACACTGCTCATGTTGATCCCACAGCCTTCCCTCTAATGCAACTTCCTGTTTCTGCAAAGGCGGAAATACAACAGAGGGGAAGGCTGTGGGGCCGGTGCGAGCAGTATGTACCAGTCGCTGCTTTAGGCAGGCGAAGATCTGCTTTTTTCAAGGTAGGCAGGAGGGACAGTTATTGGGAGTTTTCAGTTGGTGGGGCTTGGGGATCCCTGCCAGCCACATCATAGGTGTGCTGCTACTGGGTGGGCCTGAGCCCAACGTGGATGGGCCTGGGCCCACCCTTGGTTACGCCATTGATCCATAGGTAAACCATGTTGGTCAGGCTGAGATTGCTTCTTACCAAACAGGAAGGTAATACATTTTTTAAACAGGCGGATAGGAGGTTTCCGGAACCTTCAAAATTTCTGACAAATCTTTCTTAAACATATCAAGAGCTGAAATAGAATAAAGTATAGGAAAATTAATTAATCTAAGATGTTCACATTTGACAGCACTTTCCAAGTTCTCTGCTTTAGCATATACATTTTTCATCCAAGTATCCCATTTCCAATGTTTCCAGCCTTGTCTAAAAAACTTATTTATTCTCCATAAGTCACTCTATTCTTTAATGCTGCCGAGTCAGATGTAATAATATTCATATGTGAATTTAATTTTTGCATCTGCGTTCCCAGAGAGCTCTGAAGGGAAGAAATAGCTTCCCATATAGTTTCCAAATTGAAGACCTGCAGCCTCAGTATAGGAGCGACTCCAGCCACACTTCCTGTTGGAGGAAAAAGTCTCAGTACCCGGCAAATGAATTTGCAAAGATGCAACCTTCAAAGTTTCCACACCAGCTTGTCCATATTCCTGAGACACTGGCAACAATGATGGAAATCCGGTCCCCAAGAACCCGTGGGTTCTTGCCAGGTATTTGTGACCTGGATTGGCCACTGTTGGAAACAGGATGCTGGACTTGATGGACCTTTGGTCTGTCCCAATATGGCAATACTTATGTACTTATCTACTTAAGTCTGCCCAGCACTGTCCTTGTTCTCCAACTTCTGAAGCTGAATCTGTCCAGCCACGATCAGAGCACAGACATAAAGTTTGCCCAGTACTAGCTATGCTTCCCAGTTACCAGTGTTGCTTCCTAATCTCTCTGCTAAGCTTCTTTGGATCTATTTGTGTTTATCCCACACATTTTTTAATTCCGTTACCGTTTTCATCTCCACCACCTCACGTGGGGGGGGGGGGGGGGGGGGGAATTCCGGGCATCTACCACCCTCTTCGTGAAAAAATACTTCCCATCATTTCTGAGTCTGTCTCCTTTTAACCTCAATTCATGTCCTCTAGTTCTAGCACCTTCCCATTTCTGGAAAAGGTTTGTTTGCGTATTAATACCTTTCATATATTTGAATGTCTGTATCATATCACCCCTGCTTCTCCTTTCCTCCAGGGTATACACGTTCAGGTCAATAGGTCTCTCCTCATATGTCCTACAACACAAATACTATACCACTTTCATTGCCTTTCCCTGAACCCCCTCAAGTCCTTCTACATCCTTAGCATGATACGGCCTCCAAAACTGAACACAATACTCCAGGAGGGGCCCCTGTACAACGACTTGTACAGGGGCATCAACACCTCCGTTCTTTTACTGGCCATACCTAGTGGTGTGCTGGAGCAGGCTCTCACAGGCTCGCAAGAGCCGGTTGTTAAGTTTTTAAGAATTTTGGGAGCCGGTTGTTAAAGTAGGGCCCTCCCAAAATGTGGGCTTGGGCCCCCTGCTGAATTCTCTTTTACTTTGCTGGTGGGGATGCTGAGCCCTGCCAGCCAAGTAAATAGACTACTGCTGCTCCCCGCTCCTTGTTTCCAGCTCTAGGCAGCTGGCTGGGACTTCTTGAGCATGTGAGAGAAGTTCCAGCATGCTGGTCAGAGCAAGACAGTTGGGAGTGGTGGCAGTCCATTTATTGGCTGCCAGCAAAGGTATGCCTAGCATGCCCGCACGAAAGGAGGGAGGAGAGAGAGGCAAGTGTTGCTCCCCCACCCCCTGGCCGCCCCTGACCCTTCCAACTGCAGAGCTGGCTATGTCCGGAGAAAGAGCCTGTTGTTAAAAATTTACCAGCACACCCCTGGCCATACCCCTCTCTATGCAGCCTAGCATCCTTCTGGCCACTGCCTTGTCGCACTGTTTCATCACTTTCAGATTCTCAGACATCATCACCCCAAGGTCCTTCCTCTGAGCTGAGCTTACCAATGTCTCCCCTCCTATCTGACTGTACCTTATACCATTGGTCACGGTAACTGCTAACAGCGCACCAACTTCAAACATCACCGCACTGGGCCTGCCTATCCTCCTTAGTACATGGTCATAACGCTTCAGTTCTTAATGTAAATTGTACAAACATTAAAAGTGTAAACCGTGTCTTTCTCTTTCCACTTATCTTTTTTTTATTTTTTATTTCTTTATAACATTTTAATATACATAATAATATTCAATCAAGAATAATAATACACAATACTGAAAAAAGCATAAGGAAAAATAAGTAATACGAAATTAACGAAGTGTTATCGTCCACAAATAAGGTAAATGATCCAAGAATTTAGAAATATTAAACAAGCTATTTAGTACCCAGCTTATAATCAATTCTGTTAAACCAAGACTGCGCCATGTTCTGCCGACTTACTCAAAGCTGCTTTACAGTGTTACATTCGGGTCTAAATTTTCACAATAATACTCTCTTTACCTTTCAAAAAATCATCCAACTGTTTGGGTTCAAAAAATTGGTATTGTTTTGTGTGGAGGAGAATCCTACACACGCAGGGAAATTTCAAAAGGAAATTTGCTCCCAGAGCCACTGCCCTAGGACGCAAATCTAGAAATAACTTACGTCTCTTTTGGGTTTCCCTGGACAAATCCAGGAAAACCCTTACTTTTGAACCCATAAATAAAGAATTTAAATGTCTTAGAGATAATCTAAGCACTGCATCTCTATCTAGTTCTAGTGCAAAAGTCACTAACAAAGTAGTTCTTTGCATGACCAACTCCAAAGATGATTCCAGGAAAGCCGTCAGATTCATTGCATTCTGAGGATTTAAATTTTCTGGAAGTTGCCCAGGAATTTGAATATAATAAGCTCTTGTAATTGGTGGCAGTGAAGTCTCAGGCATTCCCAAAATATCGACAGAATATTTCTTAACCATTTGTACCGGGGAAAGTAATGGTGATTTTGGAAAGTTTATGAAACGCAGGTTAAGTCTCTTAGATTGATTTTCCAAATATTCCATGCGTCTAGAAGCAAAATTCCTTTCTTTAATCAATGATTTTTCCACAAGTTCCATTTTTTCAAACTTTTCAGAGAGGCTTTTTACTTCAGCTGCTTGAACCTCATTAATTTGCAATTGTTTAAGTGCAGTCTCAGCTAAAACTTTAATAGTTTCAGAATTCTTTGAAATAGATAATTTCAAAGCCGAGAGAGTTGTGGAATTCAGGTCCCAAAGTGACTCCAAAGTCACTATAGCTGGTTTTTCAATATTCCCTTCAATAAAAACCAGGGGAGGTGCTTGAACAACTTGTTCCAGGGTACTCACGATTGTAGATGCCACAAACGGAGTTGTTTTCTTCTCTGGTTCAGTCAATCATTCAATTGATGTTCCTGCTGCCTGCAAGTTCCCTCCCTGCTCGCTCCCTTCACCACTTAGGTTGGAAGTGGCAGGACTTGTCTGGGAGCTCTCTCCTCCTGGTTGAGGGGGCGCTATACGTAAAACAGGGCTTAGAGAAGCCCCGTCACCACTGTCGGTCAGCGCCGAGACGCTGGCACCAGCTGCGGGAGTAGAAGTGAAGGCAGAACCGGACGCAATTCCAAAATGTTCAAGCGTCGGCTGTGAGAGCTGAGGTTTCCCGCCAGGGTCGGAGGGAACATCCCTGACTTTTCCTCGTCGCTTTCCCATCTCCTTGACAGGTAAAGGAGCTCTTTCCAGGTACTGCCTGAGCACCGGTTGGTAGCACGTCCGTCGGCGCGAGTCAAACCGTCGCCATCTTGGATCTCCCCAGCAAAAATCCTCTTTCCACTTATCTGATATAATGTTTGTTCAAGGCAAAGAACATCCTACCTCCAAGGAACATCCTGCCTGTTCAAGGGAAAGATATCCTACCTTCAGAATTGTTTTTAATCACGAAAGAACACTTACTCTGGTGGAAGAGAGTTACGGCTGTAGACAACATAGCACCACAAGGGACTTGCCTTGAACAAACATTATATCAGATAAGTGGAAAGACACAGTTTACAAATTCAAATGAGATAAAACCTTGACTGCCTATACCCCAAAGGGAAAGGAACTGGGACTCAAATTTTAAACACTGTGGCCACTGTAGTTAATGAAATATACTAAATAAAAGCTAATTACTTTCCCTGACTTCCAGGACCTATTCTATTTACTTTTCCTTGACACTGGAGAAGAGCTTGTAGCTTATTCTGCTTCACAGTCCTCTCATACAAAAAAATACTAGTGACTCACTTATACATTCTTGATTTCAGTCACCCCAAACTTCTACACTTCACTTTTTAGTTCAAAAGAATTTATTCCTAAACCTCTTGTCTTCTTTCAATCATACACTCTCACTCACTGAGGGGCCCTTTTACAAAGCAGTGTTAAGCCCACCACGGGCTTACTGCACACCAATCTGGAACTACTGCCAGGCTATTGCAGGAGCCCAGCAATAGTTCCCAACCCTAGCGTGAACCATTTCTGGCACTACAAAAATATGTCCTATTTTTATAGCACCGGAACTTAACCGGTGTTAATCGGGCAGCGCCATGCACTGACTGGCTACCACCAGGTTAGCACAGGAGCCCTTATCGCCATCTCAATGGGTGGCAGTAAGGGCTCCCCCCCAAAATGGCTGTGCAGTGTTTCACACCGCACGACCATTTCTTTAACACAAAAAAGATAGCCTTTTACCCGCTGTGGTAAAAGGGGGCCTCAGCGCACATTAAAAACACGCGCTGATGCTAGCGCAGGACCCCCTTTACCGCAGCTTAGTAAAAGGACCCCTAAGGCTTTTGATTTAACGTTTTCTGATAACACCTCCAGCACATTCACCAGACCTTTTGAACTCTTTTTATAAAGCTTAACATAGGCAGGCTGCACGCCCTATCGCTCCTGCCCTCGCTTTTACCCCTAGCGTACTCACAGACCAAGCATGAGACAGGTTTGGGAATAAATGGCCACAGCTTTATTGAAACAACACATTAATCAATCCCTAGGAAGCATCCGAGCCCTGGGTTTGACGTATCATAAGCTTCAGCTCTCTGCCGTGCCTATCTAGCTAGAGAGCCAGCATCACCGCCCATGCTGCGGCCAGCCCTGTCTCCGCCCCCAGTGTGGTCGAGCATCCATCTGCTTGGGGCAGCCTCCCCCAGACCAGCATCCCACCTGCCCTGTGCAACCAGCGAGGTGACTAGTCTGCCAGCAGTGAGTGCTCCTGTCCCTTGCCTGCAGCGAGCGATCTTCCTTTCGGCTGTTGTTCCAGCACATCCCAGGGTTCCTAGGCTCGGGTGCCTCCGCCACAACCTGGGGGGCCTGAGAATCAGGGTCCACGGGTCCCCCCCTGTCCCCCCTTCAGGAATGGCGCTCCGCATGATGCCAGATCTGAGTTCCGCCGGGCTGCACCACCCACGTGTGATCTTGG
Source organism: Microcaecilia unicolor (assembly GCF_901765095.1). Lineage (NCBI taxonomy): Eukaryota > Metazoa > Chordata > Amphibia > Gymnophiona > Siphonopidae > Microcaecilia > Microcaecilia unicolor. Next base: position 262,637,248 of record NC_044031.1, on the reverse strand, counting down.
TCATGCCTGTGACCTTAGTCAAGCCTGGGATCCGCATGATGCCAGATCTGAGCTCCGCCGGGCTGCACCACCCATGTGTGACCTTGGTCATGCCTGTGACCTTAGTCATGCCTCTGGACTGCAATGCCACCGCAGGATGATATCCGCTGGAGTATGGTGGTCCCTTCCAGAGTAGCCGAGAATGCTAGGGGATTCTGCCTGGCCATGGCAATCAGGCGGTGGCATGGGGTGAACAGCAGTGGCAAAAGCCGGAGCTAACTCATACCAGGAATTCCAAGCCATTTAGCGTCTAGCCCAAGATGTAAACCCGGTCTCCAGGCCGTTAAACATTTGCCAGCACTGGAGGTATGCGGACCCGATGATCCACACCGCACCTGTCAGTAGCTGGAGATCAGAAAGAGTGAGTCCCGTAATTGTCGGGGCACTGCCAGTTTCCATTTACAGAAGAGCTTGTCGAAAGACAGCCTTGAACTGAAAACTCATGAGAGGATGACTGTCATGAGCCAGCTGGCGATCTGTTTGTTTAGGTATGCATTGAGGTTAGCTAGCGGACTAGTGAGCAAGTCTATGAGGGTAATGGTGAGCCCTTTGCCCGCCTGCGAGCCCTTTGCCCGCCTGATCAGACTTCCCATGCTACTGAGATGCTGGCCATCTGCAGGCCTCCAGCGTGCGCGATAAGCTCACCTAAGAGCAGTGAAGAAGGTCAAAAGGAGGTGGCCTGAACAATGCAGCCTTGTAGCTATCGTTGCACAGTGTGTGAAGGGCGAACCATAGGCAATGCAGGATCATGCTACTCATTGGAACCGACTCTGTGGGTGCTGTGGGTGCTTGAGCACCCCCAATATTGAGAAAATTCCTTGTATGTGTCCAGGGAGGGGTCATTTCCATTGGGCTTATCACCCCCAATAATTTTGAAAAGGTGGCTCCTATGATGTCACTAAGGATAACCGTGCGCATCCTCCCAACAGAGTCCTGGTCAGTAAGCTAGCACGAGGGTTGCCTTCCACAGAGCTTGGCAAAAGAAGAAGCCGGAGGGGTCTGCAATGTGCAAGATGGCCATTTACCTGAAGGCGCCTTGCCCGAAAGCAGCCGTGATATAACGTGCAATGAGGTGAGCATGAACCACTCCATTTGGCCACCCATGGCATAGGAGGTATGCAGAAACTCGATGAAATGCCCATCTGTATGAGCACGGAGCAGGACGGGCTAATGATCTGCTGATGAGCAAGTGCACGGTGTTGATGAGTAAGTGCACGGTGTCGACACCAAATGCCAAGTGCGCGGTGTTGATACCAAATGCCATAGGTGTTCGGGGACTGGAGTTGGTTCCTTGTCTGCCGAAGGGTCAGCTGTTGAAAGAGTGCAAATTGGAAACGGAAGAGAGCACCAGTCGTCTGGTGATCGACTTAAGTTACGTGCAACGGAGCAAAATGCCGGAGGAGTGCTGCAGTGTGCGAGCAACGTGCTGTTTGCTTGCTTATGAGATCCCCCACGGCTGCACGTCCGTAAGCTGGTGCCGGGCCCCCCAAATGCGGACTGCTGCAACAAGGGAGAATAATACAAGGAAGGTGATGGTCTTGGTGAGGCCACAGTGTGTCCAGTGCAGCTGCAAAAGGGAGAATAATACAAGGAAGGTGATGGTCTTGGTGAGGCCACAGCATGTCCAGTGTAGCGGCCAAGGAACGGAGAACCAATCACCGTTGCCGTGGGCTCCGTAGCCAGAGGCTCCACACTCAGTGTCTGGTACCTTGACCAAGGCATGGTATAGCTCCTGCCAGAGCAGCCGCAAGGCCTAATGGAGTGCTTTATTCCAAGACCTGGACCTAGCATATCGTTACTGTCTACGAGGCCTAACCGGGTGTTGTATTCCAAGACCTGGACCTAGCATATCGTTAGTGTCTACGAGGCCTAACGGGGTGTTTTATTCCAAGACCTAGGCCTATCAAATCAGTAGTGTCAAGACTCTAAAGGATCGTCCTCCGCAGTGTAAGCTCACATATTGCACTTCTGTACCGTTCACTCCAACCAATTGGAAGAACAACTAAGCTTCAGGTGTTCAGGCCGCTTAAGATCTGGTACTGTAAGATCAAAGTGTCCTGAGGTAGACCCCAGCACAGGAATACACCCTGAAGCCTCCGTATTTTTCGGAATGGTCATGTATAGAATAACAAACAGTTCGCTCGCAAGTCAGAAGAGGTGCCTTTTAGTAAAGGGTCTTCCTATTGTGGAAGCTGACTCAGTGGTAAAATTAGCTTCCAAGGGAACTGAATCCACTTGCCCTTGCACAAAGTCTGCCGCAGTGACTCAGGCTCATCCTGCATTCCCCACAAGGCGCAAGGAATCTGGGAGTCTATGAGGGCAAGCGTGGACAGAAATGTTGCGGAGACCGTTACCAAGTGAGTCAGAAAGAGCACAGAGTCCAAAGACCCATGAGCACAGAGACAAGGTAGGTTGAGAAAAGGTCGAGGCACCAGCCCTCCAATAACTACAATTTGTAAGCAAGTGCGTCTGCACTACGTGGGAACTGCATGCCTTGCATAGCGCATTTCAGGAATCTTTCCCAACCAGGCAAGGCTGACAAAGGACAGAATATTGGGCCAATGTTGTATGCGGGGGGAGGGGGAATTTGACTTCATGTAGTGCAAGGAAACCTTACTTGTCTCGTACCCTCCAAGTAACACAACATTATGGAGATGAACCACCAGTAGTTCAAGTGCAGTTCCAAAACTGAGCATGGGAAATTGATAATTTTGAACCCACTATGTAAAGGTCAAAGGATGCAACTATTGTCCCTGTGATATGCCTGCCGTAGAGACAGCTGTATCATAAAGTAACGTCACTTTATTCATGTAGAGGAGATAAAGGGCTAGGGGAGGATAACCCAGAAGTCGCAGTGCTGCTTAACTGTCAATCCTTGGGTAGGGAAAAGAGAAGTGCAATGCTGGAATCAGGCAAGGATACGGATCCATGGAAATACAACAGCAAGCAGCCTTTTCGTGATCTGTACGGTAATGGTAACACTCTGAATCAGCCATACTTGTGGGTTTCATAAGCAAGAGCGAGTAAGCATGAAATGAAAGGTGAAAAGGTTAGCAGCTCAGCCATAACAAGGAAGGAAGAGGTACCTATGACTGATAAGGACAATGAAGCGGATGGAAAATAATAGTGTACGGTATGCATGAAAACCACTCAAAAGGCCACCGGGTAACACCAAGTCTCTCCTTAGCACGTACACTGTACCATATGAAAGGAACCTCAGATAGGGAGATGGCACTTGAATTAGCCCAGACATATATAAGGGGAGCTGCATGGGAGAAAATCAGAATAGCATGCAACCTGTCATACCAGTACTGATGTGATTTGGAAGAGAGGTCTAACAATTCTGGCCGTAATTACACAATAGCAGGTACCTTGTGCTCCCGATAAATGGTAAGCACTGTTTCCAGGCAACAGAGCATGGCGTCGATTTGCGGAGGCTGATTTCCTGCGTCAGCTGTCCGCCAGCTTGAGAATATCAAAGTACCGCCGACAAAGTACTTTTTCCTCAGGGTCCTGGGAAAGCGCTCTGGGGGGACACCATATGTGAATGCAGGCGCGAGTGTAAAGGGTATAGCGTTCTTGTCTCTAGCAGGGGATGGTGCGGAGGAAGAAGAGGACGAGGATGAAGTTGTGCTGGACCGTCTGTAGTGCTTGCGCTTCTTATCTTTCTTCCTCCACTTAAGCACCTGATGCCTGGGAGTAAGGATTGCCGTCTCCCGCAGCGCGTGTCCCTGCGATTGGTTGTGACTGTGGGACCTCTTGTCCACCGGTCGAGAGGGTGTGATGCCGCTCCCGGCCCACCCTAGTAGCTGGGGACTGGACATGCCGAGGAGAGGAGGAATAGTGGGATTTGAACTCTGGGAAACCGCCAAAATAAAAGGGAGCCTGTAAACGGGTAACACCAGTGGAGCTGCGAAACACAGTCTGTTTACCGCTTAAAAGTATCAGTGGGATTTGAACTCGCCACCTATGGATTAGGAGACCAGTGCTCTAACCACTCAGCCACAGCTGTACTTGGTCACATTATCGTCACCAAGCGCATGAAATGGCTGACTATGTGGAAAACCGGCCAAAATAAAACTGGCCAAATAAAAAGGGGGGGGGGGGGGGCGCTAAACAGCTGAGTGGCATGGGCGGCGAAAATCGCTCTCCGCTGGAAAACTTTCTTTGGAGTCACGAAACAGTCAGCGTACCGCGTAGGTCACGTTATTGGAACCGAATGTGTGCATTAGCCTGCTATGCGGAAAACTAGCCAAACAAAATAAAAGGGGGGATACCATTAAACAGCTGAGCGGCATGGGCAGCTACAATGCTGTCCAAGCGCGGCCGCCTGGACCCTCACCCGGTGCAGGACAATGCGGTGAAGAAATTACTAGTGGGATATGAACCCGGCTCTAACCACTCGGCCACCGCTCTACTTAAATAGCGGGCATACTGTGGAGCACCGTAAGGGGATTCTGATGGCAGATCCCCCGAGCCCTCTCCTTCCATCTGTGCCTGAAAACCGAAACGCAACCTCACGATCACAAGATCTGTTCCCCGCTGTCCAGGCCCCGACCGCCGACACCTCCCTGGCTCGGTGATTGCGGCAAGGAGGGCAGAAGTGGTGCGCGGCCAGCCCGGGACCCATGCATGGCGAGGCATGTTGGCTGCAGAGTAAGGTAGGATAGAGGGGCGCGCTAGAGGAGCGTGAGGGTACACCGCCAAAATGAACGCCACGAGGCGAGAATGAAAGAAACAACAAAATAGCAACTATGTTGAGAAAAACGGCCAAAAGATGCTTGCAGGACCGGCCACAAAGAGGGCCGGCCAAACAAGGGCCAGCAAAATTAGGAGGCTACGGGACACAACGGGTAAAATGGCCGGCCATGCGGGAAACTGGCCAAAATAAAAGGCAGCCGCTAAACAGCTGAGCGGAATGGGCCGCTACAACTGCTCTCCGCTGTAATGCTTCAGCCTGTTTACCGCGTAGGTCGCGTTAGCGGAATCAAAACGCGCAAATGGCCGATTATGTGGAAAACCAGCCAAAATAAAAAGGCGGCTGTGCAGTCAGCTGATCGAATGGCCGGCCACAACATTTCACAGTTGGCTGCCGCGAGCAGGGAAAAAGTCTGCGTTTACTGCGTTGGTGGAACCCGGGACCTCTGAAAACACGTGGATCTTGAAAACTCCACCAAAAACTCCTGCACCGCTCGCTGCCGACAAAGAGACCTCCCCCGTCTTGTTGGCAGCTCTTATGTGGTGCATGGTCATCCCCAAGGCCCTGCCCCCTTCCGGCCTCCCAACCAATGGCGGGCAGGGCCTCCTGCCATGTCACCCAGACCGTCAGAGGGAAGCCGGAAGGGAAGGGTCACTCAGGCCGGGGAGCTGCCGTGCGGCAGCCGCCATGTTATGTGCGGCTGCTCGGCATGCTCCTCGCTGGCCTTCCTTTTCTTTCATTCAGATACCATGTAAAATGAGTTTATCTTGTTGGGCAGACTGGATTGACCGTTCAGGTCTTTATCTGCCATCATTTACTATGTTACTATCAGGCTCATTTTCGAAAGAGAAGGATGCCCATCTTTCGACACAAATTGGAAGATGGGCATCCTTCTCACAGGGTCACCCAAATCGGCATAATCAAAAGCCAATTTTGGGCGTCCTCAACTGCCTTCTGTCGCAGGGACGACCAAAGTTCACAGGGGCATGTCGGAGGTGTAGCGAAGGCGGGACTGGGGCATACCTTGACCAATAATGGAAAAAAGAAGGGCGTCCCTGACGAACACTTGGACGATTTTACCTGGTCCTTTTTTTCTTACGACCAAACCACAAAAATGTGCCCTAAATGACCAGCTGACCACCGGAGGGAATCGGGGATGACCTCCCTTTACTCCCCCAGTGGTCACTAACCCCCTCCCACCCTCAAAAAAAACATTTTACAAATATTTTTTCAGCCTCAAATATCATACCCAGCTCCATGACAGCAGTCAGGTCCCTGGAGCAGTTTTAGTGGGTGCACTGTACTTCAGGCAGGTGGAACCAGGCCCATCTCCCCCACCTGTTACACGTGTGGTGGTAAATGTGGGCCCTTCAAAACCCACCACAAACCCACATGTAGGTGCCTCCCCCTTCACCCATAAGGGCTATGGTAGTGGTGTACAGTTGTGGGGAGTGGGTTTTGGGGGGCTCAGCATACAAGATAAGGGAGCTATGCACCTGGGAGCAATTTGTGAAGTCCACTGCAGTGCCCCCTAGGGTGCCCAGTTGGTGTCTTGGCATGTCAGGGGGACTAGTGCACTACGAATGCTGGCTCCTCCCATGACCAAAGGGCTTAGATTTGGTCGTTTCTGAGATGGGCGTCCTTGGTTTCCATTATCGCTGAAAATCGGGGACGACCATCTCTAAGGTCAACTTAAATCTCACAATTTGGGCATCCCCGACCGTATTATCGAAACGAAAGATGGGCGCCCATCTTGTTTCAATAATACGGGTTTCCCTGCCCCTTTGCCGGGACGTCCTGTGAGGACGTCCTCAGGAAAACTTGGGCACCCCTTTCGATTATGCCCCTCCACGTAAATTTTAGGTTTTCACCACTTTAAAAATATTTTTTCCAAAACTTTTTCCCACTCTCCCACCTAACATTCAAGCGCACCGTGCGCACGTGACACAATTTTTCTGGGCCACCAGATCCATTACTTTGCTCCCCAGGGCCCCCCACCTGGCGTCCACCTTTCGTTTGGGTCCTGATGGACCCCAAGCAACCTCGGATGCCAGCGTCTGAAAACCGTAAATTCTGCAGAACTCTGGCTGGGCAGGCCTCAAAATTTAGGCCCTGGCTCCGTTTTGGGCCTAGTCATGGCTCCAGAACACCATCGTGCATGCGCAAAACAACACGTATGCTCTGGAGCCTGACATAGATCGCTGCCCCGCCATTTCCCTGAGTGCTCCTGGCCCAGAAACAGCACGATTTGGGCTGACATGACAAGCCGCAGGGAGCACAACTCTGCCATAGAGACCCACGGACCCCCTAGAAACAAAATGGACCCCGAATGGGTGCCTCCGCTGGTCATCAACGATGGAAACAGGGCCAGACCCCTCAGAACCTCCTCCCCCCCCCCCCCCAGTATGTAAAATATTTAACCCTTCATGATTACACTATGTTCTTATGCTGGTCAAGATAGGTAGTCAGTTGTTCAGCAACCACACTCTCCATACATGAATCAATGGGTTCCCCTGGTTTTAGACCTTATGCATATTGTTATACACTCTATGTAATTTGGAACAAATTGTTGTGCTATGTATCCCTAATCTCATGTGTCATTTAATCTACTTTTTAATATTCGTGTTATTTTATAAATTGTATATCCCTATGTCTGTTGTATTATTTATGCTAGTTTAATGTTCTGTTACTCATAAGGTGCCTGTAAACTGTCAAGATGTGCATAATGAATGGCAATATAACAAATGTTCAATAAAATAAAAATAAAATGTGTGTCAGCATTGGAAAATCTGACCAAGAGCCCATCATCTGGGGTCTCATCTGAATGGAGTATTTTGAGCCCTGAAGTGGAGAGAATGAATTATCAGGCATAGGGACCGGGTCTCTCGGAGGGACCAGCAGTTGCCTGGGAACCTCACCCTCCAAACCAGGAAGGATTGCCTGAGGGGCTTGATCTAACTACTGTGCCTGTTCTACTTGAATTGGTGAGGGACCTTTGGTTGAGTCAGGAACAGCTGAAGGTAAGCTGTCACATAAGAGCCAGGCAGTGAGGGTGATGCAAAGGTTTGTTTCACACTTGTAAGAAGGTCCACTATCCTTATGTGTTAGCCATCATGAGCGTAGTAGAGCTGAAGCCTGATGACTGGGTAAAGAGAGGAGACATACCTCTGCATGCTCGTAGATCCAACCTACACTGCTTTTAGTCCCAATGACCCAGTAATAAAAAGAAATCATTGAACACTAATTTAAGAATTGGCAAATGGGCACTCTGTTTAATTGGTGGATTCAGGACTGAGTGTAAAACACCACTCCGATCTGGATCCTCCCCGGAGGAAGAACTGTCAAGAAATCTGATCCAAACTGGTACACTGTACGAGAACCCAGAGATGGCCGAGACAAGGGAAACTTCATTTGTTTTGTTTTTGTCTTCCTCTGTTGTGTGCCTGTTTGTCTGCACTTCAAGTACGGCAATAATACCATGCAAACACAGCAGGTGGCAGCAGTGAAACCCTGTGTATGCAGTAACTTGCTAGGAGTAATAGAGCAGGGATGCATTCAATTGCCACATTATTGATCTGTATCCTTCCATTATACTATATACAGAGATTAATTAACACTGTGGATTACTATTTTAGGAGCCCTTTTACTAAAGGGCTTTAAGTCCTAGTATGTGGTTACCATGTGAGGAAAGACTTACCACATAACGCATTAAAGCATTTTGCAGTAAGTTTTCTGTTTGCCCATGCTAAGTACGCATTCACCATTTTTAATAACATTTTTAGAGGGAGCATTGCAGAGTAGGCATTCCTGTATTATCCAGCTAGCGTGTTAGGATTATCATATGCTGAGTTAACAGGGAGCACTTAGCATCTCCGAGATAGGAGGTGGTAAGTGCACTTGCATTATTATTATTTTTCTTTTTTTTTGCAGGTGCTGCATATTAATGAGAATAGCACATGACCCTCAAAAAAAATGCCCAACTTTAATGCTGCAGTAAATCTGGGCTCAGTTCATGGGAAACAGGGGCGTAGCCACAGGCAGGCCTGGACGGGCCCATGCCCAGCCACTTTCCCTCGAGGCCCGCCCACCCAACATCCCTTGCATGTCGTTGCCTTTTCTCCCGTGGCTCCAGTCATCCGGGCGCGTTCAGTGTCACCTGTGTGGCTGCCCTGAAATTCTTTTCTTCTCCGCCGGCGCTGCCTCGGTCCCTGCAGCATTCTTTTTTTCACCCATCACCGGCAGCGCTGCCATTCACACAGGCAGCTTTGCTCCCCTCTGCCACGTCCATTTGGCCCTACGTAAACAGGAAGTGCATCAGAGAGGGCCGGATGGACGCGGCAAAGGGGAGCGGAGCTGCCTGTGTGAATGGCAGCGCTGTCGGCGATGGGCGAAAACAATAATGCTGCAGGGACTGAGGCAGCACTGGTGGGGAGAAGAATTTCAGGGCAGGCATGCAGACAACACTGAACGCTCCCGGACGGCTGTACCCGGAGCCACGGGAGAAAAGGCAGCGACAGCGAGGGATGTTGGGTTGGGGGCAGGATCAGGAAGGCAGAACTAAGTGCTGGACTTGTGGGGGGGGGGGGAGGATGGGGGCTGGAGGGAAGGGATAATGCTGCCGGACTTGTGGGAGGAAAGGGATTGGAGGGAAGGGAGAAAGAGCTACTGGATGTGGGAGAGAGGAGGGGATCTGAATGGAAGGGGGTTGCTGGAGGTGGGAGGAAAAGGAGGAGGGGATCTGGATGGAAGGGAGAGAGCTGCTGGACATGTGAGGAAGAGGAGGCGGGGCCTGGATGGAAGGGAGAGAGCTGTTGGAGGAAGAGGAGGGGATCTGGATGGAAGGGGGAGAGCTGCCAGAGGAGGAGGGGGCTGGAGTGAAAGAGAGCTGCTGGATGTGGGAGTAAGAGGAGGAGGGGATCTGGATAGAGAGAGCTGCTGGATGTGGGAGCAAGAGGTGGCTGGAGGGAAGGGAAGGAAGAGAGCTGCTGGATGTGGGAGGAAGAGAGGGAGGAGAACTGGAGGCAAGGGAGAGAACTGCTGGTACAGCACAAGGAGGGAGGGAAGGGAAACAGAGATACCAGACCAAGGAGATGAAGGAAAAGGGAACAAATACTAAACCTACAGCGTGAGGGAGGGAGGACAGGGTGGGGTGGGTGGGCTTGCAGGGAATCAAGCAACCAAACCAGATGCTGGAAAGGGGAGGGAGTGAGAGGGAGAGAAGCTGGATGGAGTAGGGTCAGAGAGGGTAGAGATATATTAGCACTGGGGACAAAGAGAGGGGAGAAGCTGGACAGAGAAATATAGGGACACAGAGAAAGGGAGATACTAAACATGGAGGACGATAGAGGTACAGAGATGGAAGAAGATGGATAGTGGATATGGAGAGAGAGTAGAAATATCAAATGGGCATGAGACCTTGATGAGTGAGTTAAGAGAAGACAGAAGGATGTAGAAACCAGAGCCTGGGACCAACATGACTTGAAAAATAAAATGAGCAGACAACAAAAGGTAGAAAAAATAATTTATTTTTTCTATTTTGTGACTAGAATATGTCAGATTTGAAATGTACATCCTGCTAGATATGGCTGGGGCCCAAGGCAGAAATTTGGGAGGAGACACAAAAGCTTACTAACAGGCTGCACCTTCTTCAGCTTCCAGTTGGCCTGGGGTTCTCTCTGGCTAGGGGGCCAAACGCAGTTGCCCTAGTTGTACCTCCCCTAACACTGTCTCTTGCATGTGCTATCATATTTTGCACAGTATAGGAGAAAATGCATCTCTTTGTATTTCTCTGTGCTGTGCTAAATGCAAGGTCTGGCCTCTTGGGATTTTAATTTGTTTATGGTTTGTGATCACTTATTCTGTATTTGGAATTTGTGTTCTGTGTGCATGACCGAAGTTTTTCTTTAGCATCAATTTTCTATGTAGTATTCTATAGTACTTTGGCTTGTTCAGTTTTCTTGATAGATGTATTGATATTTTAGGGCCCCACTGTAATAATTAGGGCATATTTGGGGGAAGCATATGTGTGTTGGAGCACCGTGGCTCAGTGGAGGATGAAGAGTGCACCCTCTTATGTTTACCCTAGCTCTCAATGTGGCCTGCAGCCACTGAGGCCAGCACTGCTACTCCCATTGAAGTTATTGGGAATGGGGTAGGTATGTGGTAGGAGTAGGGGCGTGGGAAGGGCATATCAGGTGGCAGGTATTTTTCTAGTGCCCATCCATCCAACCTGTTGGCCCACCCAAAAATTGCCTTCTGGCTACGCCACTGATGGGAAAGTCCCACATTAGAAGGTGCTAAACCCAGATTTCACCGCACTGATCGTATAGAAAGGAAAGTTTAGGTACCTCATTATGAGGGCCACCAATAAAATATAGATAGCTTGGAAGAGTATCCCCAACTCGGGGACTGACAAAGAAATATGGAGTATATGTATCTGTGTGTATGTATTTGGGAAAAAAATGAATGATGTAGACAACATACTGTAAAATAAACAGAACTTTTCAGGTTGGGTCTTCATTTTTGTGACTCCTACGAAGATTATTAAAAATGTGCTGTTTTCACCTCTCAAACAAAGATTTCAAGGAGGCATGGTTTAGGTGTAGCTTGGGCGGGATTAAAATTTACATGTACTTTCCCCATTAATCCACGCAAAGTCTTTATGCCTGAACAAAACTTTATTTTAGGCACAGTGCATTTATCTTCACTGATCAAGTAGTAACCATGTACAGTTCTTTCCTCCTCTTTCCAGGCATAAATGAAAATACAATTAATGGTTATTATAAATCCCTTAGATGGTTAAACCTACTTACCTGGTTGGTGAGGGTCTTTAAAGCAAACAGTTTAGAATATCTGCTTTCCATATGGACAGATGTTAAACATGTACCAGCGCTCAGTTATTATTCACTTACAGTTTCCCCAGCCTCCAGTTGTTGGCAGGTGGCTTCAGTAGACAAGATGGCAATAAATGGTGGATTGTTATACCCTTCAGCCTTACAAAGATACAAAAGGGCACCTGATTGTTGTAAATTTTCCATGGTGGTCCAGTGGACCAAACCCCTTCCCCTGTACAGGCACACACTCGCCCCTCCCTGTACCTTTACAACAAGGCGGAGGCAGGAGGGCAGGAGCAACAGCTCCTTCCTCCTGCCTCGGGCCTGCCCGAAACAAAATGGTGGCATCCCAGCCCTGTGCATTCTGGGATGCACTGGGCAGGGCTAAACACTATATAAGGGAAGAAACTCCTTATATGGTATTTAGCCCCACCCAGTGCATCCCAGAATGCACTGGGCAGGGCCTGGGCACCATCATTTTTTTCTAGGAGGGAGGAGCCGTTGCTCCTGCCCTTCTGTTTCCACCTTGTTGTAAAGGTACAGGAAGGGGCAGGGTGGGGATCAGGTACGGGAGGGAATATGTGTGCATGCACAGGGGAAGGGGTTCTGTCCACTGGACCACCATGGAAATTAAAAAAAAAGGTTCATGGGGTCACGAGGAGGGGTGGGGGGTGGAGTGTCATGGACCACTGGAAAAAAAAAGATTGAGACAGTCAGGGTTCACTGGACCACCAGGGTAAGTTATTAAAAAAAAGTGTGGGGTCAGGGAGGTCCAGTGCACCAGAGCTGCTCGAACTTGCAAACAGCGAGGATGCACAAAGGGGGATCATTGTAGCTCATTTGCATGCGATCCCCCTTGTGTATCGCTGGCTCTTAGCGATTCACTAAATTTGTGCATCGGGGCCTGAATATCTCACAATTTTACACCAAGTTCAAATTGCAGCCTTACTACTAAGTTGGCAGCACTTACAGATATAAGTTTGTAAAATGGGGCAACTCTATACATGAAAGTGTTGAAATCACCACTTCCATGTATAAGTGCTGATACTGGCACTTGGAAGCTGCCGGTTTCATACTGTTCATTTTTCCAATGAATATGTTTCTAAGATGGCTGCTCCTGTTGCAGGCACCGGCAAATACATGTGCAAAGCCTTTTCTAACATACAGTGGTAATTGAGCATGTCCCGTTGGGAGTAATTCTTAGGGGTGGAGGCAATGTGTGAGGGGTTGAAGCAATCGTGGGGAGGTACTTTAGGGGATGGGGCAACTGCAGGGTAGTGGGAAACTTGTTGTGGTGGTAGTTTTTGGGGGTGGCAACAGTTTGTGAGGTGATAGAGTAATTCTGGGGGCACAGGTGTCAATGTTTCAAAATGAAAGAGCTTGCTCAGTATTGGGAGTGCTCCACACCCATTGTACCCCAGAGCTGGCTCATATATGTGTGGTTTCTTTTCTGGAAGTTTTCAAGATGGCAGGGGTGGTGGGGCAGTTGTGGAGTATTAGTTTTAGGGAGTGCATTAGTGAGTGCGTTAGTTCATGCAGAGGGTATTTGGGGGAGAAGTAGTCTATTAATATTATTCATACTATATAATTCTATTCTATAGATCTTATAATTCCACCATTCACATTGTATAATCTAACTTAACCAAATCACTATTAATCTTCCCAACCATTTTCAATCAAGCTTGCTGATTCATATTAAATGTAACATTTTTTTTTAAAAATTCTTATTTATTGCAATCCAAACTATATCCATATACATCGATCTCAGAATAAACAATAAACAAGTACAGTGTTTGAGTTGCTTGACTTTTTTAAACATTTGTCTCAACTAAACCCCCCCCCCTTTCTCCCCCCTCCCTACCCTCCCAACCTTATTTAACAATTCAATATCTTGCTTCTTGCTACTGGAGTGAGAGAGTCCCAAAATGGAGACCAAATGTCACAAAACTGTTCACCTCGCTTGGAGGCCAGGTCCCTTATTCCTTTCTTCTCTAGCGCACAGGCTTGAATCATGCTGACCTCCAGTGGGATATGGTTGGGCGATCCGCAACCAACCACAACTGCAAGATGACACGCTTTGCCATCAAGACTGCTCTTTTCAAAAAAGCTTTAAATCCCACCAGGGCCGGCTGTTGTATTCCGAAAAGATCAAACAATTGTCTTGGTGATGGTTTCCACAAATTATTCCATATCTGGGATACGTGCGTGTTCAATCCAAAAAGATTTTATCAATGCGCAACTCCAATACATATGCCCCAAATGCGCGTTAGCACCATTGCACTTTGGGCAGGTATCAGTATCTCTAATAGTAGCTCTATATGCCCTATGGGGGGATATGTGCAGACGGAGCAGAAATTTATACTGCATCTCCCACCAAGCTGAATTCTCCGTTATTTTGTATAAGGACTTGAGACATACCCCAATTTGTTCTGACTTGAGGTTGAGCCGCAGTTCTGTATTCCAGGCGAGCACCACCACCTGATAGTCGATTGGCTTTAATGAGTCTCTTAAATTGCGATGAAAGTACCTCAGTGGAACTCGTAACTGTGCATCCAGTCCCAGCAGTTCGTTTAGCTTCTCCCAAGAAGCAGCACTCAGTGAGGCTGTGGTAAGGAATTTATATAGTGTTGCAGTTGTGTATATGCTAGCCATTCATTTGCTCCCAACTTATACTCTTCTCTTAACTCTTCGAATGATTTTGTGACCCCCCGTTCCGTGACCACATGAAATAGATACTTGACCCCTGCTGCGGCCCACTTCTGAAAAGACATTGAGGAACTTCCCACAGGGAATGCCAAATTCCCCTTGAGTGGCAGTAATACTGAAACTATGGTATCTATGTGGAGAAGCTTACCTAGCCCCTTAATGTAACATATTTTTAAAAAGGATGATAGCAGTCAGTAGTTATAGCAATATGCTCCACCTCTTTTATCTCCATAATATTTGGGAGAACAGCCAGAACTGCAATAGTTTTATAAAAGTCATCAAGCTCAGTACCACAGCAGACCTTGAATATCTCAAAAGTTGCATTAAAATAATTTTCCCTTTTTTTTAACATAACCAATATCCCAGTTCTTTTAAAACTTGCCCCTCAATATATTTATATTGGTGCTCCAACTCTTCATTTAGAAATATGTTATATTTAAAATAAACCAATGAGGTTGATTGAAAAAGGTTAGGAAGATTAATAGACAGTATGGAATTATATAGTATGAATGACAGAATTAAAAAGATATTTAATAATTATATAGACAGTGATTTGGTTTAGTGGAATTGTAGAGTATGAACGGTAGAATTATTGAAATATATTTAAGAATACTATGAAAATCAATACGTATAAACTTTTCTGTGGCAGTTTATTGTTTTGATATTTCACTTTTGTACCCTTGGAGGGGGGAGAGAGTACTGGGGAGGAAGAAGGTGAGAGGTAGGAGAAAGGAGGAAGGAGAGAGATAAAAGTAGAGGGCATAAGGAGGAAGAAGGAAAGAGATGGAGGTGAGATAAAGGAGGGAGAGAAGGTGATGGAAAATATGAGGAAAGGTGAAGAAGAGGGGAAAGGAGAGAGATGAGAGGGGAAGAAGAATAGTTGAGACAATGGTGGGGTGGGGTGCTGAGTGGGAAGGGGCAGACAAGGAGAGATGAAGGGAGAGAAAGGATGGTAAGTAGAGAGGCAAAAATGTGGAGGAAGAGAAGGGAAAGAGATGAAAGATGAGAGAATTATGGAAAGGTAGGGAAGGTTGTGAGTGGGGAGGAAGAATGTGTGTGAGGTGCAAGAGGTTGGTGTGATAGAGCAGGAGTGGAGAGAATTGAGGACAGAAGTGTATAAGTAGGATAAAGAAAACACAAGGAAAAGGGAAAACAAAAGAAATGGAGCCTATAACGTAAGACAAAACAAGATAACAGAATGGAAAAATCTAGAGGATATGTGAGAATAAAATGGGCATCAGAAGCAAAAAACTTAGAAATCAGAGGGGAGAGGAAATGAGGAAAAATGAATTAAGGAAAGGCTAGAGAAATGAAAATCAAAAGAATAAAACAAACAAACAAACAAACAAAGGAAGACAATTAGAATACTGTAGATTAATAAATACAAAGAATTGAAAATATTTTAATCTGTCACTCTGTTTGCAGCTACAAGGTGTGTGTGTGTGTGTGTGTGTGTCTAAGCTCCCTACTACTTGCCCTCCCAAATGAAGCAGGCAGACTACACCTATGGTTATTTTGCCCCCAAACACATATTCTCCACACCTTTTGAATAATTCTTTCTAACCTCCGTTGATAGAAAAGAATAACAAAGTGTGTTTTCACTGAAGCAAGTGGGCTTGACTTTATACACAGAAAAAAGGGAGTCTTAACGAGGAGTTGTTTCCTTGTAATATAAATTGCTAAATAATACAAATACAATCTTGTTAAAAAATATGCAAACACAGCGCATGGATCTCGGTTTTTTTCTTTAATTAACAAATTTTTACATCTTTTGCTCACAACGGAATCTACATAAAGTTTAGAAAATACTGTGGATTAATTGAAAACAGAGAACATTGGAGAAAATATACACCTTGTAGCACCACTAGAGAATGACACGGGTACAAAGTTTGTCCCTGTCTCTGCAAGCTCTGTTCCCATCCCCGTGAGCTCTTTCCTTGTCCCCACCCTGCCCCTGCAAGCTCTGTCCCTGTCCCCACAAGCTCAGTCTGACCTCATCTGCACAAGGCTCAAACAGTTATGATGTTATATTTAATCATTTTATTAAAGTATAAAATGGAACAATATTCCATACAACTATCATTTATAAATTGCAAACAATAACACAGAACAAGGATCAACAAGACTCCCCTCCTTCCCTATTCATAAACATCCCCTCCACTATTGTGAAAACTGAACAAGCCAAATTACTGCAAAATGCTACATAGAAAATTCATGCTTACAGAATACCTCGGTTACAGACACAGAACACAAACACCAAATACAGAATAGCTTCTACCTCTATCTTATTGCGTCACCCTACAGGTCTGCTCTGGGGCCTTCCCTCTGCCAGGTCCCGTCTGATGCAACTTCCTGTTTTCGCGAAACAGGAAGTTGCATCAGAAAGCAGGACCCGACAGAGGCAGTGGGAAGGCACCAGAGCAGGCCCTTTGGAATCGCTGTCAGGCTCAAAAAGGTAGAGGTACTGCACTGGGACAGGGGGAGGAAAATCGCTGTCAGGCTCAAAAAGGTAGAGGTATTGCACTGGGGTGGGGGGAGGAAGACATAGAGATGCCATACCTGCAGGAGAGATAATCACAGTTTTGTTTTGTTTTTTACCATGGGAGCAAAGCTTTTTACCATTCCTGTGGGGCAGCAAACTGTTTTGCTCCCTCATCCATGGTAAATGCTCCAAAATATTTTCTGTTACCACAGATTTACTGTGGGTCCCAATACCCGTATCATTCTCTAAGTACAACATCACAGTGAAGCAGCAACTCCATACAGAAACTTGAATATCATAACTATTTAACTAACAAACCTAAAAAGCCATTTTTTTTTACCCTAAGTACAAAGAAAACTTTAATCAACAACAGCAGAATCTTCTTCTGATTCCATAATCTGTACCTGTTGCTGATTTCTGTTTTTTTTTTTAATATGAGGAAATGAGGGTGCAGATTTTCTCCAGTCAGCAAAATAATGTTTCAAGTCCTTGATCTCCAAGATATAAAACTAAAATATGTATTTCCGGCATAGCAGATTGTAACCAGGAAGGCGAAGAACTGAAAAAAAAATACACAAACTATGTTTAAAAAAAATCTTTTTTTTTTGTTGTGTTATAAAATTCATGTTGGGGAAGGCGAAAATGTAATTGTGTGGTATGGTGAAAGTGGGAAGCGAAGGAAGGCTGCACAAACAATGGGATCAACAAATGAAATTTATTGCTGCGATATATAAAAAGTGCATAAAGCTCAAAATCAAGACGGCACAGCACTGTGTTTTGCCACGGATGTGCCTGCCTCAGGAGTCTGGTAATATCATGCAAAAAAGGGGGGATTATGCAGCAAAGTTGAAAATTGTTCAATGGTCTTTAAAAAGACCGTGCATTCATGAATGATGCACAATACAAAACGCTATTGCAATGTGGCACAAAAGTGCCCCGACAAAGAGCTTGGTACGGGATATGTCTGAATCTCCTTCGGGGGGGGGGGGGGGGGGGGGGGGAGATTCCCCCGGGCTCGGCCTCCAAGGGGGCCCAGGACTGGGGTCTCTCTCCTGCCCCTGATGGGACCCGAGTGATCAAGTCCTGACAGAAGCAGGAGAGAGAAAACTCCAGCGCTGCGCCCCCCTTTGAGGCTGGGGAGGAGCAGACACAGGGCTTCGGGGCCTCTGGTTTAGCTGGCGGGGAACCCCAAGCCTGCCAATAGAAGCCTTTCTCCAGTGCTGTTCTACGCTGCGTTGCCTGCCTTGTGGCTGCTTTTCCCCTAGAGGCATTATCAAGGACAAATGTGATTGGCAAGTTTATGCACCAAGACTCCTGAGGAAGGCATGCATGTGCCAAAACATGGTACCATGTCGAGTCAGTTTTAATAAACACCTATAACTTTTGTTTGGTGTCTGTCTTTGAAGAGCCTGATCCAGTTCCCACTTTTTACTTTTTGATTTTATCTACCCCATGGGACTTTCGTGTTCTTTCCACTTTTTGTGTTTTTTTTGTTTTTGTTTTGGGGTGGTGGGTTGTCTTGGATAAGGCTCTGGATAGAGGGTTGACTTTTCTTGGGTGGATCCGGGGTGGGGAAGAGAAATACATTACCTCCAGCTCTTTGACAAGACAGTGGAATAAACTTCAGGCCCACTATCTGCGTTACTGTAGCCAGGAATATGCAATGCTCCTGGCTGCAACAACACAAATTTAAATATTTACCACAGTAAACACTAGCCTGCTCTATTATGGTACCACAGGTTAGTGACTCCAGTGGTAAATTAAGCTGTGGTAAAATGCAATCCACCCGATATTCAGCGCTATTTAACAGACCAGGAACAACTCCTGGCTGGTTAAGTAGCATTTACCTGGCTATCCGCCAATATTCAGCAGGAGATAGCCAGTTACCTCCTGCTGAATATACGTGGTCAGTACTTAGCGGATAACTGGCTATATCGCGTGATATAGCCATCTATCCGCAAATATTCAGTGCATCGCCAGCTAAGTTTGGTGGCCAAACTGGGTTGCCGAAATAGCAGGCCTATCTCTGGCTGGTTTAAACTTAACTAACCAGCGCTGAATATTGACTTTGCCAGTTAAGTTTAAACTGGCCAAAAATAAACTGGATATTCAATGCCAGTCACTGGAAATTGCCTGACATTGAATATCTGGGCTCAGGGCTGACCGTGGGAGGCAGCCTGGCTAACTCCTGTGATCTGAATATTGGCCCCAATATTTATCACAGCTGAGTAACTACCTCTCTTACTTCATTATTTGCCGTTGTGGCTAGAATTAGTACTGCTTCTAAGTGGAAGTGTATTATATTTCCTAGGCGGCAGATTTTAGAGGAATACCCGACAATTAAAATTAAGAGTGAATAAATTCCAAAATATCCATTTCTGAAATATTCAGATCACAGGGTTAACAAAACTGAGCAAGTATAAAAGTGAAGAATTTTCTTTGTATTTCAATTTCTTGTATTCTGTTTTATTTATTTTTTTTCCTCTTCTCTTTACATTATTACCAATCAACGTCACTGGACAGCTGTTCTACTACCCCACTTTCTAGTTGAGGCACAGTACTTGAGATGTGTGTCTTGAAGTTTGCATCTAAGATTGCTATCGTTAGGTATATTTTATCATTATAAGTAAAAACGATGTGGATCATCATGGGAGCCAGTTCTGAGAGTGTCAGTGGGTGCTAAGCATTCACAATAGTGAGCAAGCTCTTTCATTATGTCCAGAGAGGGGTATTTGTATTGTATTTGGCATCCCAAATCATTTTGAAATGTTAGTGCCTGTGATGTGGATCAATTCTTTTTTTAATTTTTCCTCTAAACAAGGTTAACATTGACATAGGGAAGACAATAATGAAAGCCCTTTCCATAATTGAGGAAAAGGTTTTTTTTTTTTTGTTATTAGTCACCCTATAATTGGGTAAAAAGTATATACATAGGTCAACAAGCACACTAGTAGCTGCAAAGAGTTTGAATGATTTCCAGAGCAGGGAAATATTGGAAGGGGTACATATGCAGGTAGTTTAAAATAAAACTGCATGCATATTTCCTCCTTGAAAACAATACCCACGCAAAATGTAGGAGCAAATTTGTGTAAGTACTTTTACGGGGGGTCAATAATCAAAGAAAAACTACCTACATGATTGTGTTATGATTTTCCAGCAAAAAAAGCAAATTTCCACTAAGCAAACTGTTCCCTGCATGTGTCACTGTGAGTCTATCTTTTAAATTTCTCTCACACATAGAGCTAGAAAAAGGGCTCTGTGACATCATAAGGAATTCCAATTAAGTGGTGCAAATGAAAAAACCCCAGCTGTTCTGACCTTTCTCCACACAATTAAAGGCATGCCTGCTTCCTTGAGATGCAGATTGGAAAGAAAGCCAATATTTCTTTAGGATGGAAGCTGTTACTCACTGATGAAGCTGCCCAGCTGTTGTAATTGTGATGACTGGAGTGGTTATTCTCTTTGGTAACTGAGGAGGCATCTACAATGGCAGCACTGAGGTATAATATGAAGGCACTCACATTAAAACACAAGCCCTGCAAGGGGAAGATATTAATAAGGGGAAGATGTAATAAATAAATAATATGACATGTTAGAACTAAACCACTCTCAGATTTTTTAAAGTACTTCAGAGGATACAATCATATCCATAGGATGATGAAGATGATGATGGGTACTTATAGCCCACTTTAGCTCTAAAACTAGGTTTAGAGCGGGTTAACAACACAAAAAAAAGGACACGCTAGTCCTGAGCTACAATAATAATAATTACACTCAACAATAAAAATACTGCAGTATCACAGCAAATACTTTGAGAACAAATATGATTTGAACTGTTTATGAAAATGAATATAAGAAGAACATAATCTAATTTCAACCAGAAGCATATTCCAAAATTTTACTGCTTGAAATATAAAAGACTCCTCATAAAAACTTTTTAAATTTAACACTCCTATAAGAGGGAAATTGCAACTTAAGATATGAACAGGTTCATCAATCATTAAGATCACACAAAGGAATTATTAATAATGTCAATGCCTATATGTGAGTCTATAAAAAGATAAACAAATGCAAGTGTACATTACGAATTAAGAAGAGATTCAATTTTAAAAGAAAAACAGTTATACTTTAAAATCCACAGATATTAGTCAGGGTTAAGACCTGGAAGCTATTGACCTTCTCCTGATTTAGGCAGGCAAGGGGCTTTTCCTGATGCTGGTTCTGTTGCTTAGGGTGGCACTGGATTAGAGGGTCCGGCCCAGAGAAGAGGGATCTGGGGTCATATTAAATCTTCATAGAACTTCCATTGGAATCCTAACTCTGCACTATACTTACATCTTCCATTATCCTGGAGAAGTCTCTGGAATTCTTTCAGTGATACCAGTACAGACCCCACTAGAATGGAACAAATTCTCTCCCAATATAGGGATGATAGGATTATGCCATTCTCCTGATTTAGGTTAATGAAATTTCCTAATTTAGGCAACAGGGCCTTACACAAAGAATATGATGGCAAATAAAGACCATTAGGCCCATCTAATCTCTCAGGAGAAATGTTTCCAAATGGGTTATTTTTGCACATACTGTGACAATAATGAACCTCACTCCCAAGCCAGGGGTGTGTGGAATATGATCTTAGTCTCTCAAATTTATTGTTAACACTCGCCGTATACTTGTGTTGTGCCAAACAGAGCTGCCCTCTGGAGTTCATAAGATGTAACATGTATAGGCAACCTATCTAGGTATGTTTGGAAATTCTTTTTGATCAAGCTTGTGGCACCCAAAACAATGGGAAACATTTCTGTATCTTTCTGCCACATACTTTTGGTTTTGGTCTGCATTTCTTGTTTTTTGAGGATCTACTCTCTTTATATGAGTCACAGTGTAGTCATTTGGAACTGACACCTCTATGATCAATGCTGTTCTGGTGTTTTCTCTTTCACCATTATGTCCAGTTTCCTTGCATCTAGCTTTATCTTGGTTGGTATGTGGACATCCCGTGTAATCATAAGATCTTAGCAGTGGGGTGCATCTCTGGTTTTCCTTTCACTTTTTTGCAATGAGCAATTTTCTGTGCCTATCACAGACTTAACAATTGTTGCTGGTTTTCTGCAATCTCCACTAGGAGTCTCTTCCAATCCTACACAACCTTCTCTGTGAATGCACATTATCTGAGGTTGTTCCCATGTGTACCCCAATGCTGCTTCATTCATACCATGACCTCATGCCTTTAACATGTTAGTTACTGAAGACTCAAAGCAGGGATTCTCAACCCAGTCCTACGGACACACACTTGTCAGATATTCAGGATTTCCACAATGAAAATGGATTATATAAATTTCCATGAACTACCTCCATTGTATACAAATTTATCTCATACATAAGGTAAGAAAGATTTTTAATAGTGGGGGAATATTGTGAAATAGCTCTTATTGCATGCACTGTGTTATATTTCATTTTTTAGTCTCAACCCCTGAAGATGCTTGAACAGCGAGCATTTAGAGGGGAAGTACATGGCAGTGATCATCATTTTTCAATCAAGTTTTTTTTGTGTGGTGTTATTGCACTTCGGAAGTTTTGGATGTGGATCTTTGAGACTTTTAGCTGGAATCAATGTTCAAAAAGGATTTGGAAGTTGACATCACAGACTCTGGGGGACAGTGAATCTAATCAACAGATACAACTTTTTAATTTTATTTAGTCATTGGACTGTCGTGATTTTTCTGAGTCTACGATGCAAAGTTCCAAGGAGGACTGTGCTCCATAACAGGAATATAATAAAGTTTCCAGCAGTGACTATTATATTGGAATATTGCAAGTGCTATATGATGTAATAGATGGGGTAATAATATTTGAAATTGTGCAATATGGGGTATGTGTTTTATAATGAAAAATTTTATCTTACCCGATAATTTTCTTTCCTTTAGTTGCAGCAGATGAATCCAGAAACAGGTGGGTTGTGACCATCAACCAGCAGGTGGAGATAGAGAGCACTGATTTGTACTCTGCCTTATTGGACGCTGATTTTTACTCTGCCTTATTGGATGGTGTGCTCCTGGAATCCTCAGTGTTTCTCATAACAAAGCATAGGAACAAAAGGTAAAACACCATATCTACTTCCGCACAGACCCCTCCACTGGTCATGAATACATCAAAATCCTTGAACATACTGAGACCAACAATGTGCCCCCCCCCCCCCATATGGACAGGCTGGCATTGGTGATCAGCACCACCCAGTTGGGTGAGGACAATGGAACTCCGCGAGACAGATTCTGCTCTCGCAACCACTATCCAAAACTGGCCTTCGCTATTTGTAGCCACCGGAGTCGTAGCTCGTAATCTTGGGCAACCGGAGACCACTGGTTCAACAGGGAGAGCTGCAAGAGCCTCATATGTGCTTGAGCCCATGGGACTACCTCCAACATTGCTGCCATGGACCCTTGGACCTGCACATAATCCCTTCCTCTGGATGCAGAAGACCATGGTACCTTGGAGATCTGAGTCTGCAGCTTGTCCCAGCGTTGAGTGGGTAAAAACACCTTGTCCTGTACTGTGTCGAACAGTGCCCCGAGATATTCAGGAGATTGAGAAGGCTGGAGCCGACTCTTGTTCAAGTTGATTACCCAACCTAGGGACTGCAAGAGCTCCATGACTCAGGCTGTGACCCTCAAACTCTTCCACTGAGACGACACTCTGATGAGCCAATCGGCCAAGTATGGATGAACTCTGATGCCCTCCTTGCACAATGCCACAGCAACTATCACCATGATCTTGGAAAAGGTCTGTGGGGCTGTTGCCAGGCTGAAAGGGAGAGCCTGAAACTGAAAATGACGCCCCAGCACTGCAAAGCGAAAACGCTGATGGGCAGGCTAAATAGGGACATGTAAGTACGCCTCCTTGAGCTCCAATGCCATGAGGAACTCTCCTGGTTGAACTGCCACGATCATAGACTGGATTGTCTCCATGAAAAAATTATATGGGATGGCCACTACCGCCCCCAACTGAAGCAGACCCTGGTGCTGGCACACAGGGAGACCAAGAAAGAATCTGCAATGGGAGAGGAAAACCTTAATTTAATAATATCCAAGACCTACTGGTCTGATGTGATCTTGGCCCACGCCTTGTAAAAGACGGACAGCTGTCTCCCTATGCTGGGAACGGAGTGGACCGACACACCATCACTGCGAGGATCGCGGGCGAGGCATCCGCAGGAGCAGAAGGACCTGATTCTGAAGCTTGCACCACCTTTGGTCGGGGAGAAAGACAAACCCTGATGCCGTATCGAACCGGACCCCCAAATACTCGAGAGACTGAGAGGGGGTCAGATGACTTTTGGGTATATTGACCACCCAGCCTAGCGCCTGCAGGACTGCCACCACTCTGGCTGTGGCAAGACGGCTCTCGGTTGTTGAATCTGCTCTGATGAGCCAGTCGTCGAGATAAGGGTGAACTCTGGTACCCTCTTGCCTGAGGCAGGCAGCTACGACCACCATTACCTTGGAGAAGGTACGTGGAGCTGTGGCTAGGCCGAAAGGCAAGGCCCGAAACTGGAAATGTTTTCCCAACACTGCAAAGCAGAGGAACTGTGCAAATATGCTTCTTTTAGATCCAGAGATATGAGAAACTCTCCTGGCTGAACCGCCACAATGACGGAGCGCATGGTTTCCATGCGAAAATGTCGTACTCTGAGGGCCTTGTTGACTCTTCGTAAGTTGAGGATCGGTCTGAAAGGCCCGCCTTTTCGAGGCACGACAAAATAAATGGAATAGCGGCTGTCGGCGGGAAGCACCGGGATCACCGCTCCGAGGTGCAGCAAGACTTGTAAGGTCTCCTCTACCGCCGCCCGTTTTATGGCAGTGCCGCATCGGGACTCCACAAACATGTCTCTCACCGGGGCACCGAATTCCAGTCGGTAACCTTCTCTGATCAGGTCCAGGACCCACTGATCCGAGGTAATCTTGGTCCACTCCTCTAGAAAGAGAGAAAGACGTCTTCCTATTGCAGGCATGGAGGAGTGGACTGGCGTCCCATCATTGTGGAGGACGCCCCTGAACTCCTGGCCTTGACCTGGCCCCTGTGGAATGTTTGTCCAAGCAAAAGCAGTTCCTCTGCTGAAAAAGGGTACATTGAGAAAACCCAGCAGAGCGCCCTGGGTGATACCTGCAAGCTTCACGGAACTGAGGTCTGGAAGAGGAGGGAAACACAGAACCTTTGGAAGAAGGCCTCGGCCTATCCTCAGGTAACCGCTGGGGTTTAGAGTCCTCCAGGTCTTTCACAATCTTCTCCAATTCCTCTCCAAATAACAGGAGACCCTGAAAGGGTAGCCTCACCAGCCTTTGCTTAGAAGCTATGTCAGCCGCCCAATGCCGCAGCCAAAGAAGGCGGCGGCCAGAAACCGCCACAGACATCTGTTTAGCCAAAGCTCTGACCAGATCATAAAGGGTGTCAGCCAAAAATGACAGGGTTGACTCCATCCGCGGGGCAACCTCAGAAAGGGGCCCCACACCATCGGCAGGCTGTTCCACCGCCTACTGTAGCCAGGAAAGACATGCCTGGGCTGCATAGGAACTGCAAATAGACGCCCTCAAGGCAAGGCCTGCAATTTCAAAGGTCCGCTTCAGCGTGGACTCCAGCCACCGGTCCTGCATGTCTTTCAAAGCGACCCCTCCCTCTACTGGGAGAGTGGTCTTTTTTGTCACCGCCATGCCCAATGCATCCACTTTAGGCATCCCCAAAGGGGCCAAGTGCTCCTCACGCAGAGGGTAAAGCTGACCCATAGCCCTGGCCACTTTCAGTGGCCCATCAGGGTCAGACCATTGAGCAGAAATAAGCTCTTTGATGGAGTCATGCACTGGAAAGGCCCGAGTAGGCTTCTTAGTACTTGCCATCCTAAGATTAACAGAGGAGGCCTCGCCTTCAGCAGGATCATCAATTGAGAGGGCCTGCAAGGCGTCAGAAATAAGAGCTGGCAGCTCGTCACGGTGGAAAATCCAGACCGCAATGGGATCATCAAAATCCAGTGGCAAACAGACACCCTCCTCTGGATCATCCATCCCTGAGGGCCTGCCAGACCCCTCAGAATCCCCACAGCCCGACCACAGGGGGGAAAAAGGATATGCGCCACTTTCAGACGGGGAATTTACCCGTCTATGTTTAGCGTATTTCCAACGATCGGGGGAGGAAATAACATCTGAAGCCATCCCCGGGGCCTCAGCCCCCGGAAGGAAGCCAGGATGCAACGCAGTGTCGGACACCTGCGGCAGAGCTCTTTTCAGCATGAACGCTTTATGCATTAAAAGCACAAACTCAGGGGAGAAAAACTCACCCTGGCCCTCCGCCTCCGAATTAGGAGAAACGGATGTAGGAGCTCCTCTGGCAGCCTGTAAACGAGGCGTCCCCCTGCACTCAGACTCCTCCGCAACCGCGAGGGTCGAGACATGCGGCGCTTCCACAATGGCGCCCGCTGCCAGCTCCATCGAGCGGGAAGAAACATCGCTCGCCTTGCTCATACTAGCGTGAGCGTCTAAGGAGGACGTTTTACACAGCCCCACTGCTGATCTGCGTTTACCACAACGGGAGCAGCGCTTAACTCCCTCAGCAGCCATCGCCTGACTGGACGGAAATACAGTAATAAAATGGCGGCTTCGCGCCGGTCAAGCTGCACAGAACCAGAATCTCTGGAAAAGCCTCAGAACAGCCATGCAGTAAAAGTGCGCTTTTTTTTTAAACGCTTTGAGGAAAATTGGAGGCAGGCAGCAACAGTGGGACTCCGGGAGGCGGGGGGAATGAGTAAGGCAGGGAAAGGGTGAACCTATATGCCTTTAAAGTGGGCACCACCAGCCACAACACCCCTGCTCAACTGGCAAAGCACAGGAGCCACCCCAGGCAGTCTGAAATCCAGGAGCTGATCAAGCTACGTCCACACCTGTTGGGAGATACAGAAATACTGAAGGCAGTTGGGGCTAGCCGTCCAAGAGGCACTATGGTTTTTCAGTGTTCTCTATCTCCACCTGCTGGTAGGCGGATACAACCCATCAGTTAATGGATTCATCTGCTGCTGATGACAAGGAATCCAACATGGCCACCGACACTGTGGTAATGAAAGAAGAAGCTGGGCCACATCCTGAGCATGGAGGCGCACATCCTGAGCGTGGGAAACACTTTCTCACGCTCAGGATGTTATGACAAACTCAGAGCTCACCACTTGTTTATTTTGTTTGCTCCCAAATCTGCTGCTGCACTGACAGGCTCCGAGAGTGAACAACCACTTGGACAGGCCCCCCAACATGGTTCACCACTTACCACAGCGGGAACAGCATTTAACAACCAGGAATCATCCCCCAAAGAAGAAGAAGGGTATCACTCACCCAAGGGAGAGACTGGCCATCCCAGGAAGCAGCGCTGCAACAACACCCCATACAGCACAAACAGTGCTGAAAACCACCAACAGCATTTACATAGTAACATAGTAGATGACGGCATAAAAAGACCTGCACGATCCATCCAGTCTGCCCAACAAGATAAACTCATATGTGCTACTTTTTGTGTATACCCTACCTTGATTTGTACCTGCAGTAGCGTAGCAAGGGGGGGGGGGGGCGGTCCGCCTCGGGTGTCAGCTCAGGGGGGGTGCTCCCTGCCAGCTCCCCCCCCCCGGGTGCAGCATGATGACACCCCCCCGACCCAGTGCCTACCCTCCTCTGTCCAACCAGCTCCCTACCTTTAAAAAAATATCGGAATCCGAGGCGAGGCGCAGCACCTCGCGCCTGCACATAAAAGAAATGTGGACTGTCTCATCGGGCCTTCCTTCACTCTATCTGTCCCGCCCTCTGCTGACGCAACTTCCTATTTCCGCAAGGGCGGGACAGACAGAGCGAGAGAAGGTCCGATGAGACGGTCCACATTTCTTTTATGTGCAGGCGCGAGGCGCTGTGCCTCACCTCAGATTCCGATATTTTTTTTAAAGGTAGGGAGCTGGTTGCACAGAGGAGGGTAGGCACTGGGTCGGGAGGGGGGGTGTCGATGCGCTGAGGGGGGGGTGTCATCGTGCTGCACCCAGGGGGGGGTGCAACAGCGAACCGCCCCGCCCCGGGTGGCAGCCCCCCTTGCTACACCACTGTGTACCTGTCATCTTCAGGGCACAGACCGTATAAGTCTGCCCAGCACTATCCCCACCTCCCAACCACCAACCCCGTCTCCCACACAGACTATATAAGTCTGCCCAGCATTATCCCCGCCTCCCAACCACCAGCCCCGCCTCCCACCACCAGCTCTGGCACAGACCGTATAAGTCTGCCCAGCACTATCCCTGCCTCCCAACCACCAGCCCCGCCTCCCACCACCAGCTCTGGCACAGACCGTATAAGTCTGCCCAGCACTATCCCTGCCTCCCAACCACCAGCCCCGCCTCCCACCACCGGCTCTGCCACCCAATCTCGGTTAAGCTCCTGAGGATCCATTCCTTCTGAACAGGATTCCTTTATGTTTATCCCACGCATGTTTGAATTCTGTTACCGTTTTCATTTCCACCACCTCCCGCAGGAGGGCATTCCAAGCATCCACTACTCTCTCCGTGAAGAAATAATTCCTGACATTTTTCTTGAGTCTGCCCCCCTTTAATCTCATTTCGTGTCATCTAGTTCTACCGCCTTCCCTTCTCCGGAAAAGGTTCGTTTGCGGATTAATACCTTTCAAATATTTGAACGTCTGTATCAAATCACCCCTGTTTCTCCTTTCCTCCAGGGTATACATGTTCATACGTCTTGTAAAGCAAATCCCATACCATTCTCGTAGCTTTTCTTTGTACCGCTTCCACTTTTTTTAAATATCCTTCGCAAGATATGGCCTCCAAAACTGAACACAATACTCCAGGTGGGGCTTCACCAACGTCTTAAACAGGGGTATTAAAACCTCTTTTCTTCTGCTAATTCAACTGGTGGGGCTGAGTGGATGTTGGTTGCCACTTTGAAGGGTGTAGGAATACCGATTGAGGGGAAAGATTGAGTATGCAATACATGCCTGCGGGTAGTGCAGATATACCTCTGATAAATCCCTTTTTTATTTTTTTGAAGAACTTTAATGATGGCGGTGCTGTGAGGAAGGTGAAGGTGGTAAAGGGCTGGAGAGTCTTCCAAGGTGGAAGAAGGACCTGGCCTTACCATGTGTGCCCCCTAAAGCTAGCACTGCTCAGCCTAGCACCCCCAAGCTTAATGAACCAGAAATCCGGAACAGAAGCTGCAGCCAGATGAATCCAGTAGCAGGCAGAAGAGTGCCCACTCGCCTGCAGGAGATAGCGAATACTGAGGATTCCAGGAGTACATCATCCAACAAATCAGTGCTCTCTACCTCCACCTGCTGGTGGATGGTCACAACCCACCTGTCTCTGAATTCATCTGCTGCTGATGCTAAGGAAAGTAATGTTTTTGGTTTATCAATAAAATGTTTTAATATGACAAAGCTTTAATCGTTAGTAATATTATTTGGAATACATACTCACTGTGGATATTCTGAAAACCTGACTGGCTAAATGTGTCCCAGGACTGGGTTAAGGACCACTACTTTAGAGAACAGCATGCATAATTGCAGCAATATGATGTGCAACAAAGGGAATTAGGAGGCTGGGGAAGGAAGGAGTGAGATGGGAGAGCTATGGGGTGAGAGACAGAGATGGAAAGGTAGGTGAAAAGTCAAAAGAAGGAGAAGGGTGAGAAAGAGGGTGAAATTTGAGTGGACAGAGGCAGAAGAGAAAAAAAATGGAGGAAAGTTCACCATGTCAGAGACAGATGTAATGTAACAAGACAGGAGGAGAGAAGAGAAAAGACAAATAACAGTCACTGAATGAGAATTATAGAAGATAGAGTAAAGCAGAAAAGGGAAATTGGGACCAACATGATGCAAAAATAAAATGTCCAGACAACAAAGCTAGAGAAAAAGTGTTTTATTTTGAACTTATTAAATGGAATATATGTTGGCTTTGGGAAATGTGCATGGCAGATGTTTTTTTTTTTGCATTGTATTAAGTACAAAAGCAAATACATTTCTGTTTTTATTTCTCCAGGGTTGCAGTTCATGCCAAGTTGAACTTCTTGAGATTACCAGTTCACTTTTTGTCTCTATATTTTTATTTCAAATTTGTGATCCCTTGTTCTACATTTGGTGAGGATCTGTTGGTGTGTGGTAGTAATAGCACATGGGGAGATTGAAGAAGGGGGCAGAGAGAAGAGGTGATCAAGGGGGCCTCTCCATAATTTCTGCCCTGAGCCCCAGCATGTCTAACACCAGCCCTGAACCCTTGCTGTAGCTAGCAGGAATCTCCAAGCCCTGCCAGCTATGGACCTCCTCTGAAGGCATCCAGAACTCCCTGCTTCCAAGCATGGCAGCTGGTGGCAGCATCCCTGAACTGCACATACTAGCACCCCACGCATGTTCAGTTTTCATTCATACATGAAGTGCTGGCATTGACTGCTCTGGGATGCTTCTGTTGACTGCTGAGCTTGGTAAAAGGGAGTTCTGGCTGCTTCAGAAGTATTCAGCTGGCAGGCACTATTCCCTATAAGCTCAGTGGGAGTCTTCCAACTGCATTGCTGCCGGGGAGGGGGGGGGGGCCTTCAATCATGTGTTTTCAATCGCTAGGGACAGATAGGTTCCTTGGAGTCCTACAGAGCTTTCCTGTCCCTCACTACTGAAAATGTGATAGTGAAACAGCACTCTCCACTGGCAGGACTGTAGGTGAAGGACTCCCACTCAGCTTAGAGAGGGAACAGTGCTGGTGGGGCTTCAGGATACCTGCCAGTTAAGGTATTTACATTTTGAGTTGGAGGGTGCCAGGGGGTGGGGAGGCCAGAGGTGGAGACAAAATTTCATTCCCACCAACTTTGGACTCAGGTCCACCCAAACTGGCTATCTGGCTATGCAAAGGTATAGGTCATGTATTTACATTAAGTGGAACTTTGTTTCTTCTTTTTAATTTTTTTCCTCTTTCTTATCAATAGAAATCAAACAAAATAAAACATGGAAAAGAAAATAAGATGATACCTTTTTTATTGGACATAACTTAATACATTTCTTGATTAGCTTTCGAAGGTTGCCCTTCTTCGTCAGATCGGAAATAAGCAAATGTGCTAGCTGACAGTGTATATAAGTGAAAACATTCAAGCATTACTATGACAGTCTGACAGGGTGGGAGGATGGGGGTGGGTCGGAGGTATGCATGGGGACATCAAAGCATATCATTGATATTCTAACAGGATGGGTGTGGATAGGTGAGGGGTGGGGTGATCAACAGAGACATACAGCTTTATGGTTTATAATGGGTTAGGAACCCCAGATCCTTGTTAAGTCCTTTCTGTTGGGTGTTAAAATATTCAATCATTCTGACTTCAAAGATCTTATGTTCTTGTATGGTTTTAAAGTTACCTTTCAGTATTCTCACTGTGAAATCACTGGTACAGTGTCCTGGTTCTGTGAAGTGCTGTCCCACCGGGGTGGGGGCCCTACTGGCTGTATTGTTATGTGATGTCTATGTAAATTGAATCTTGTCTTAAGCATCTGGCCTGTTTCTCCAATATAGCATCCTTCGTTACATTTTTTACACTGAATGATATATACCACATTGGAAGATGAGCAAGTGAAAGATCCCTTTATGTTGAATATCTTTCCTTTGTGGATGACTTTGGTGTCCTGTGAAATATTTTGGCATAGTTTGCAACTGGATAAATTACAGGGAAGTGTGCCCTTCTGTTCCTTTTCAGTCTGTGATGGAAGTTTACTTCTGATTAGCTTGTGTTTTAAGTTGGGTGTTCCAAAAGTTTGTTCATTTGCTTTTTCATGTGGCTGTATGCGGTATCTTCCATCTTAAGTAGAGGAGTGTGGTAGCTGTGTTAGTCCACTCTTAAGGTTATCAATAGAAATCAAACAAAATAAAACATGGAAAAGAAAATAAGATGATACCTTTTTTATTGGACATAACTTAATACATTTCTTGATTAGCTTTCGAAGGTTGCAACCTTCGAAAGCTAATCAAGAAATGTATTAAGTTATGTCCAATAAAAAAGGTATCATCTTATTTTCTTTTCCATGATTTATTTTGTTTGATTTCTATTGATAACCTTAAGAGTGGACTAACACGGCTACCACACTCCTCTACTTTCCTCTTTCTTGAAATGCACTGACAGTTAACATATTTTGGTAAGTCTTCCACTTATAAAGCAGCATGTTATATTTCTCTGAATCTCCATCCACACACATGAAGCATTCCTTAATCTAAGTTTGTAGGCACAGCAATATCCAAACCAAGCCCCAGATCCAGTGGGTTAGGTTAATGAAGCCATATTTAGCTTAACAGTAGGGTTGCTACTGAGAACGTAAGAAAAAGGTTAACTGTCAGTGAACTGGGATTCTGTTAATAAACCCATGAATGAGGGTAATCTTAAGGGGTTTTGGAGTGCCCTGCAATAGTAACAGCAGGATTTATAACACTGCTTAATAAAAGGAAAAAGATGAACTGTCCTGACAAAGCATGCCCCAGTAGTCTAGGTGTTTATGCTTTTGCGCCCTCACTTACCACTGTGGTCCATGGCACCTGCGGGATCCTGGTATATGCCATTGTAATATAGATGATTAAAAAGAAGACAGTAAGAACCCAGTAAAAAACGGCTACGAACATCACCCAGCCAAGGGCGGGATAATGGAAGTATTCTGTGCCAGCTATCAGTGTCCACACCAGCAGTCCCAGTACCTGGAGGGACAGTAAAGAGTGCAAACAAATTACCAACAAAGTGCTGAAGACAAACAGTGCAATGTATAAAATTGCAATCTCAGTGATTAAAAAGCATGTGCAAGGAAGGAAGCAATGACAGCAAACAAGTTGAAAGCGCATACAATTTGCTTGGTTAAGATGTCTAAGATAAGCAGAAAAATCTGAAGACACCAGAGCAGGGGTGTAGCCAGAACTTGCGGTGGAAGGGGGCCAGAGTCCGAGGTGTGGGGGCACATTTTGGTCTGTCACTGCCACACTCCCTGCTGCCTCGCCACTCCTCCCCACTGCCCTGCCGCTTCCCACCCACTGCTGCAGCAAATACTTTGGCTGGCGGAGGTTCCCAACCCCCACCAGCTGAAGCGTTGTCCAGCTCTGGTGCTGGGCCGCCGCTGTCTTCCCTTCAAGTCCTGCATGCTCCTTTTAGTGAACTATCCATAATAGGTTTGACCCCAGCTTGAACTGCAGTATAATTCAAAAAGAGAACTGAGCAGAGTACCGTCAGGTTGTAAGAGCACAGTAAAGGATTCAAGTCAAAGGATATAAGTTCACCACTCGACTACTGAAGGGAATAAGGATTGTTGGATTGACTCATGAATATGTTATAAGCACTTTGACATCAGGTGCAGTTGGTCATCTGTGAGATGCATCTAATGAAGGACATATAAGTCATAATAAGTTGGTCTTCTTTAAGTTGCATTTAATGTGTTATTATAGTTGTCAATACATTAAAAATATAAGAGAAAAGGAGAGCAGCTGTAAGCCAAATATTTGTTAAAATAGAATGCAGCTTGTATATGTATGTATGTTCTTCCTTCAGAAGATTGAGGGTGATTATATTTTAGTGTTAGTAGAGTGTGAATGATTAGGTTGAATGTGCATGAATGTATTTTGATATAAGCAGCATAGGGAAGCTGAGTAGATTTAAGAATAGGAGGATTTTTTTTAAATAATGATGTTTTACAATAAAGTTGAATGAGAAAATAACGGTTGTAGTTACTTGCATGGGAGGCAATACATATTCATGAGATATTTGCATGCACAGCCTTTATTGTATGCAAATATATCTAATGTGTATTCAATAGAGATATCCTGAAAATCTCTAATGCATATGCATTTTGGAATATGCAGGGTTTGGGGCCCTGCAGGATTGCAATTTGAAACACCTGATATAAGAGTTTTTAATGGTGTCCCCACAAAATCAGTCAATGTGTGTATATGTGTTTATATACATATTTTTGAACAACCTTCTTATGGGGCCCTTTTACTAAAGGGCGTTAAGCCCTAATGTATGTGGGAAAAGGCTCACTGCAAAACGCATTAAAATTTGTTTGCAGTAATCTGCCTGTTAGCATGCACTAAGCTCAAAACATCCATTTAACAACAATATAGCATTACAGGAAATATTTGTAAAATTACAGAGGCAACAGATACATTGGAAAGAACAATCTCCCATTCCAGCCCTGACAATGTAAGGTAAACATGATGCAATTTCAAAACTTTTAAGGTTTTTAAGAAACCATATCTCACCCCCCACTCCTTCCCTAACCCTTCCCCCCCCCCCCCCCCCCCCCATCTGAACAAGAAGGCACGGAACTCGATAATTATATTTTTTTAACTACTTTTTGGAGGGAGCATATCAACGTGGAATGGGCATGGAAGCATTATTCAGTTAATGTGATGCATATGGGAAAGAGGAACCCAAACTATAACTACGTCATGCAAGGTTCAGCGTTGTGAGTCACGGACCGAGAAAGGGATCTAGGTGTCATCATTGATGATACGTTGAAAACTTCTGCTCAATGTGCTGCTGCGGCTAGGAAAGCAAATAGAATGTTGAGTATTATTAGGAAAAGGATTGAAAACAAAAATAAGGATATTATTCTGCTGTTGTATTGTTCCATGGTGCGACCGCCCCTCGAGTATTGTGTTAAATTCTGGTCGCCGCACCTCAAAAAAGACATAGTGGAATTGGAAAAGGTGCAGAGAAGGGCGACAAAGATGATAAAGGGGATGGGATGACTTCCCTATCAGGATAGGCTGATGAGGCTGGGGCTCTTCAGCTTGGAGAAAAGGCGGCTGAGGGGAGATATGATAGAGGTCTATAAGATAATGAGTGGAATGGAACAGGTCGATGTGGAGCGTCTGTTTACGCTTTCCAAAAATACTAGGACAAGGGGGCATGTGATGAAGCTGCAGTGTGGTAAATTTAAAATGAATCAGAGGAAATTTTTCTTCACTCAATGAGTAGTTAAACTCTGGAATTCACTGCCGGAAAAGGTGGTTAAGGCGGGTTAACGTGGAGGGGCATAATCGAACGTCGCCGGCCAAATAGATCGCTGGCGATCTATGTTGGCGGCGGCGCTACAGCTGGTCGGAACCGTATTATCGAAAAAGATGGCCGGCCATCTCTTTTTTTCGATAATACGGTTTAGCCCAGCCAAATGCCATGGAGTTCGCCAGGTTTGAGATGGCCTGGTTTGTTTTTCAGCGATAATGGAAAGTTATGTTGGCCATCTCAAACCCCGGCCAAATTCAAGGCATTTGGCCGTGGGAGGACCCAGCATTTTTAGTGCACTGGCCCCCCTGACATGCCAGGACACCAACCAGCCACCCTAGGGGTCACTGCGCTGGACTTCAGAAAAGCTCCCACATGCATAGCTCCCTTACTTTGGGAGCTGAGCCCCCAATCCCCCCCAAACCCACTACCTACAAATGTACTGCACCCACTAAAATTGTTCCAGGGACCTGCATACAGCCTCTAGGACTTATTGCTGCTGTATAACTTTGGCATACCAGTTCACATCTGAAAACTAATCTCTCTGAAAAAGTCCTTTCTTGAAATAGGCACGTTTACTCACAGTTAACTGCAGATCAGAGGTTGTGCCCCACTGGCAAAGAGTCCCCTGGTACTAAGATTAGCAGTAGGTCAGAGCTGGCACAATGGTGTACAATGCCCTCTTTCAGCACCATGCAAGGTAAGAACTACGTTCTCTAACGTGGGTAACACAGGAAAGGGAACTAAAACTGGCTTACAAAAATGGCCACTACCGCATGGACTACAACAGGAAACAAAACAGGGCTCGCTCTGACCCAGTTAGCAGGGGGGGAAAAGCACCAGGGGAGTAGAGCCCAGTACCCTACACCCAACACAATGCATTGCTAATGTGACTCTGCAGGGCACCTAACAGAAAAGGTGTCACACTCACCCGAGAGCCACATCGCAACCAGGGAAAGGCTGTCGGAGGATACAACACATTCTGCTGTCATGGAGGTGGGTACGGCATTTGAGGCTGGCATATAGGCTGGCAAAAAAGGTTTTTAGTTTTATTTTTTTAGTTTGGAAGGGGATTGGTGACCACTGGTGGAGTATGGGGAGGTCATCCCCCATTCCCTCCAGTGGTCATCTGGTCAGTTGGGGCACCTTTTTGAGGCTTGGTCGTGAAAATAAAAGGACCAAGTAAAGCCGGTGAAATACTGCTTAACGCCGCTTTTTTTTCCATTATCGGCGAAAGCCGGCCATCTGGTAGCCATGCCTATGCCCGCCCATGTCCCGCCTTCGCTTATCTACCGATACGCCCCCTTGAACTTTCGCCGGCGAAGCGACGGGAAAGTGGCGATGCAGTCAAAAATGCCACTTTCGATTATACCGATTTCACCGCTTTTAAAAAATCGCCGGCCATCTCCCGATTTGTGTCAGAAGATGGCCGGCGATCACTTTTGATTATAAGCTGGTTAGTGGACTTCAAAAAAGGGTTGGACGGCTTCCTGGAGGAAAAAGCCATAGAATGTTATTGAATGGACGAGGGAATACAGTATTTCTAGGATGGGCGGGACAAATTGCTTGTTCTTTTGGCCGCTGTTGGTGACAGGGTGCTGGGCTCGATGGACCCTTGGTCTGTCCCAGCATGGCGATGCTTATGTACTTATGTACTTAACATGCACTAACTGAAAAATGCAGACTTAGGACACAGGAGGTGGTAAGTGCTCCCTGTGGCAGTGTGGCTCGCGGCTGGCTGCAGGACTTCATAGAAATGTGGCATACACACACACATAAAGGTTCCAGTTAAAAGTCAAAAGTATTTTATTTATGTACAGCAAAAAGGCTGTAGTCAGTTCTGTTACTTCACAGGCTTAGTCTCTCTCACTCAATATAGCCCTAATCAGTATTCTTCATGGGGCTGGCTCCTAGCCAGGTCCAAACACTGTGGCAACTAATGCCGTCTCAGGTCCCTTCTGGACACATACCAAGTTCATATACTTTAGAAATATTCTGCAAGGTTCTCTCTGACCTTAGCAGTTTTCTGTCCATGTGTAATCAACTCCTGGAGACAAATCAGAGAAAATGTTTCTTCACCCAACGCATAATTAAACTCTGGAATTTGTTGCCGGAGAACGTGGTGAAGGTGGTTAGCTTAGCAGAGTTTAAAAAGGGGTTAGACGGTTTCCTAAAGAACAAGTCCATAAACCACTACTAAATGGACTTGGGAAAAATCCACAATTCCAGGAATAACATGTATAGAATGTTTGTACGTTTGGTAAGCTCGCCAGGTGCCCTTGGCCTGGATTGGCCGCTGTCGTGGACAGGATGCTGGGCTAGATGGACCCTTGGTCTTTTCCCAATGTGGCATTACTTATGTACTTATGATAATTAAACACAGGTTCCCACCCCAGGGAAACTACTGGGCTCTGGCTACTTCTCTTCCCTGGCATTTCACACAAGTTTGTAGGGCCCATGTGGTGGGGGAAGGGGGAGGATAGAGAAAAGGGAGATGTTGGACATGCAGGAGGGAAGGAAAGGAGGGGGAAGGCTGCACATGGACCGAAGGGAAGGGAGAAGAGGGAAATGCTGTACTTGGATAGGAAGAAAGGAAAGGGAGAGGGAAGAAATGCTGCACATGGATAGGAGGGAAGGGAGAGGAGGGATATGCTGCACTTTGAAAGGGAAAGGGGGAAAGGCTGAATATCAGGGGCGTAGCCAGACAACAGATTTTGGGTACATAAGTACATAAGTAATGCCATACTGGGAAAAGACCAAGGACTGGCTGGGCACCACCACCACCACCGAAAAAATTTCTCAGCTGCTGGGAAAATACTTCTTTCCACCTTGGCAGTCTGCAGCAGGCATGCACTGAAAACTGAGCATGCGCAGGTGCCAGTATCATGGGGAGTAGCGTTTTCATTACTATCAGGGGGAAGTCTTCAGCTGGCGGAGCTTGGGATCCCCATCAGCTACCGCTAAACATGTGCTACTGTTGGGTGGGCCTGAGGGCTCACCCAGGCTCACCTGTGGCTATGCCACAGCTGCATATGAAGGGAAAGGAGAGGAAGGATATGCTGTACTTCGATAGAAAGGAAGGAAAGAGAGAGGGGAAAAGGCTTGCCATGAAGGGAAGGGAGAGGAGGGAAATGCGACACTTGGATAGAAGGAAAGAAAGGGAGAGAAAGGGGGCAAAGGCTGAACATGGATAGGAGGGAAGGGAGGGGGGAAAGGCTGCACATGGATGGAAGAGAAAGGAAAGGAGGGATATACTGCACTTAGGAAAAGAAGGGGGAAAGCAGAGGAGGGAAATGCTGCATATGGAAGGGGGAGGGAGAAATGTTGCATATGAATGGAAGGAAAAGAGAGGGGGAGCACTACACACAGAAAGGAAGGGAAAGCGGATTGCTGCATATTGATAGATGAGAAGAGGTGGAAAACTAGATAGATCTGAGAACGAGGCAGAAAAACGAAAGAAACTAAATGTGAAACATCAGTGCTAAAGATGGATGTAAGACAGAAAGTGACGAAAGTAGGTGAGAAACAAAAAAAAGCAAATGGACAGGAGGCCCTGGAAACAGGATTAAGAGCACAGACAGAGGGAAATGGAACCAGAGACTGGGAACATGATGATTAGAGCAGTGGCGTAGCCAGAAGTCAATTTTTGGGTGGGCCAACAGGTTGGATGGGTGGGCACTAGACAGTGGTGTGCTGGTAAATGTTTAACAACAGGCTCTCTCCCCGGTCCACCTCTGCACCCCCCCATCCACCGGTGCACCTCCCCTCAAAATTGCAGAGCTGGCTATAGCCGGGGAGAGAGCCTGGGGGGGGGGGGGGCAATGCATTACTGTCTCCAGGAAAAAAAAATTAAATGATCCCAGGTTCCAATTTAATTCATGTTTAATGTGGGATAAAATGCCATAAATAAGTAAATAAATATAAACTTTTAATGTTGAGCACCTGATTCTCAAAGTGGACATATTCCAAACACTATAATGAAAATAAAATGATTTTTTTCTACCTTTGTTGTCTGGTGACTGTTTTTCTGATCATGCTGGCCCAGTATCCGATTCTGCTGCTATCTGTCCTCTTAACTCCGTTTCCAGGGCTTCCTTTCCATTTATTTCTTTACTTTCCTTCTTTTCTCTCCCCTGCCCCCCTCTATCCATCCATACCCAGCAATTCTCTTCTCTCTCCCCTTGTCCCCTCCATCCATCCATCCCCAGCAATTCTCTTCCCTCCCCTGCCCCCCTCCATTCATCCATACCCAGCAATTCTCCTCTCTGCCCTGCCCCTATCCAGCCATACCCAGCAATTCTGTTCTTGCCCCTGCCCCCCTCTATCCATCTATACCCTACCCAGCAATTCTCTTTTCTCCCCTGTCCCCTCCCTCCAGCCATCAGCGATTCTCCTCTCGCCCCTCCCGCTCCCATCCATGTCCTGCGATTCTACCTGCCCGCCCGGAGCCCTCTTCTCCCCCCCAAAAAAAAATTTACAGTGCAGGCTGAGCTCCATTCCCGCATCTGCCTCCCTCACTCTCACGGCAGCACTTCCCAAATGCTGCTCACCACCGCCACGATCGCAGGATCTACCTCCCTCCGTCCCAGCACTCAGCAGCAGCGGTAGCGAATCATACACGCTGCCTCCTTCTAACCCGGAAGCGTCTCTTCTGCCGCTTCCGGGTTAGAAGGAGGCAGCGTGTATGATTCGCTACCGCTGCTGCTGAGTGCTGAGACGGAGGGAGGTAAATCCTGCGATCGTGGCGGCGGTGGGCAGCGTTTGGGAAGCACTGCCGTGCATAGGCGGTCGGTGGCCCAACTGTTTGGGGAGGCTAAAGGGGGCGGGGTTAGGGGTGGGGCCAGGGGTGGAGCTTAAATCCATAATTGTCTGATCACACACAGAAAAAAAAATAAATAAATGTCACAATTAATACCTTTTATTAAATTTAGATATTAGCTATGTATCATATGTCAAAGAATAAAGTGGTTGCTCAAAGCATATACTAACCACAATCGCTCAACTGCAAAACACTATGCACAACTTTGTGCAAAAACACACTCAGAATCTTACTGTACCATAAATATTACACTGGGCAGAACCTAATACACCAATATACCACCCATACGGAAAATGCAGACCGTCAACAATATTGAAATAAGGGATCATAATATCACAATTCTCATGTAGAGCCACAAAACATCCTAATTCATGTTTAATGTGGGATAAAATGTCATAAATAAGTAAATAAACTTTTAATGTTGAACACCTAATTCTCAAAGTGGACATATTCCAAACACTATAATGAAAATAAAATGATCTTTTCTACCTTTGTTGTCTGGTGACTTTGTTTTTCTGATTGTGCTGGCCCAGTATCCGATTCTGCTGCTATCTGTCCTCTTAACTCCGTTTCCAGGGCTTCCTTTCCATTTATTTGTTTACTTTCCGCCTTTCTTCTTCATTTCTTGTCCTACATCCGTAAGTAAAAGCTGGGTCCTCCGCAAACTTGACTGTCCAGTGGATCCACCTTTTGCCTATTTTCTTCATCCATGTGCAGTTTTTCTACTCTCTTCCTTTTCTGTTATCTCATCTCCTTCCTCACTCCTCCCTCCCCCTCCATGTCCAGCAACCCTCCTCTCCCCCCTACCCTCCCCTCCATCCACCCATGTCCAGCAACTCTCCTCTCCCCTGCCCTCTCCCCTTCTTCCACCATGTCCAGCAAACCTCCTCTCCCCTTCCTTCCCTTCCATCCAGCAACCCTCCTCTCCCCTGCCCTCTCCTCTTCTTCCACCATGTCCAGCAACCCTCCTCTCCCCTTCCCTCCATCCAGCAACCCTCCTCTCCCCTTCTTCCACCATGTCCAGCAACCCTCCTCTCCCCTTCCCTCCATCCAGCAACCCTCCTCTCCCCTTCTTCCACCATATCCAGCAACCCTCCTCTCCCCTTCTTCCACCATGTGCAGCAACCCTCCTCTCCCCTTCCCTCCATCCAGCAACCCTCCTCTCCCCTGTCCTCTCCTCTCCCCTTCTTCCACCATGTCCAGCAACCCTCCTCTCCCCTTCTTCCACCATGTTCAGCAACCCTCCTCTTCCCTTCCCTCCATCCAGCAACCCTCCTCTCCCCTTCTTCCACCATGTCCAGCAACCCTCCTCTCCCCTTCTTCCACCATGTTCAGCAACCCTCCTCTCCCCTTCCCTCCATCCAGCAACCCTCCTCTCCCCTTCTTCCACCATGTCCAGCAACTCTCCTCTCCCCTTCCCTCCATCCAGCAACCCTCCTCTCCCCTTCTTCCACCATGTGCAGCAACCCTTCTCTCCCGTCTGCCCTGTTTCCTTCCTGCCGCCCCCCCCACCGTAACTTTAAATATTACAATTTTGCTGGAGTCGCGGGCAGCCGGCATTGAAGACATCGGCAGGCTTACGCCGGTTCCAGCAGCCTTCCCTCTTCCCTCGTTGCAAGTCGGATGATGGCTCCGCCCTCGTAGATACAGGAAATACGTCAGAAGAGGGCGGAGCCATCATCCGACTTGCAACGAGGGAAGAGGGAAGGCTGCTGGAACCGGCGTAAGCCTGCCGATGGCTGCTGGAACCGGCGTAAGCCTGCCGATGTCTTCAATGCCGGCTGCCCGCGACTCCAGCAAAACTGTAATATTTAAAGGTACGGCGGGCGGGCGGTGGCGGCGGGGCAGTGGCGGGCTGGGGAGGCAGATGCGGGATCGGAGCTCAGCCTGCTCCCTCCGCTCCGCTGCCTCCACTGCTGGGTGGGCCTGAACCAAAACTGGGTGGGCCTGGGCCCACCCAGGCCCAGCCGTGGCTACGCCCCTGGATTAGAGGTAGGAAAATTATTTTATTTTCAGTTTAGTGATTGAATTGTGTCAGTTTTGAGAATTTATATCTGCTGTTGTTATTTTGTAATGTACAGGAGGAAATGCATTTCTTTCTCTGCATGCAGAGTCTGGAAATTTCAGGTTTCAGTTTATTTTTGTCTACATTAGTACGTTGAGTTTGTGGTTGCTTATTCTTTATTTGAACAGTGGCTATCTGTGTTCTGTGTGTGCGACCAAGGCCAGGATTGGTGAGTGGAAGAATATGAGAGAGGAAGTAGATAAGTCTCTGAAGGGGTGGAGTGAAGATGGAAATTGAGTTAATGTAGTCAAAGAGAGGCAATAGAAGACAAGGTAGAAAGTAAAAGACAGAATGACCTGGAGACCAGGAAAGGAAGGAGAGATAGGGATTGAGCTGGTGCTGATTAGGGGATGAGAGGCAATGGAGGGTAGATGAGGGCTGAGAAGGTGAGTACAGAAGATAGAACTGGGGGACTTAGGGACTGAGTGAAAGATAGAGGTGGGATAGCAAACTGGAGAAGAAGAAAGGCAGATTGGATTGGGCAATGGGATTCCTGGAAAAGGGATGAGAGGGAGATTAGAAAAACCAGTGAGTAGATGAGAGGTGAAAAGAAGGTGACCGAGAATAGAGGGTGAGAGAAAAGGAGAATGAGGGATAAAAATCATATATAGGTGGATAAAGAGACAGAGAACACAAAAGTGGGAAAAAAAAACCATTAAAAAAGGATTAATGCAAGGTAGATATAGAGAATGAAGGGGAAATGGATGCGAGAGAGAAGAAATGGAAAGGGAAACTTGGAAAAGAATTTAGAAGACCAACCCAAAAAGTGGAACATACTGGGACTAACCCAATTAGAAAAGTGCCCAGACAACCGAGGTAGGAAAAAAAATATTGAATACTTTATAATGATTGGAATGTGTTCACTTTGGGGAAATGTACTTATTTTCTATTTTTGTATTTAGCAGAATATAGGAGAAATGTATTTCTGTTTCTCTTTTACCAGTATTTTCACTGCTTATAGAGTCTGCCTTTCTTTCATTTCATTTTTGACTGCATTTTTTTTTTGTGGCTCCCTATTTTTATCCTTTGTAAACCGCTCTGAAAAAAAAAAGAAATAGAGAAAAATGTAGGCAGATAAAGACCATATTGCCTATCCATTCTGCGCATCCATGCTATCTACTCTCCCTATCACTCCTTTAGAGATCCTATGTACTTGTCCCAACCTCTCTTGAATTCAGATACTGTTTTCATCTCCACCACTTCCACTAGGAGGCCGTTCCATGAATTCACCACCTTTTCCATGAAGACGTATTTCTTCAGGTTACTTCTGAGTCTATCCTCTTTCACCTTGAACCTAAGCCAACCTTGTTCCAGAGCTTCTTTTCAATTGAAAGAAACTCACGTCCTGTATTTATGCCGCATAAGTATTTAAATTTCCCTATCATATCTCCCCTCTTTCACCTTTCTTCCAAACTATACGTATTGAGATTTTAAGTCTGTCCCCATATCTATGATGAAGACCACTGACCATTTTAGTAGCCGCCCTCCGGACCAATGCCATCCTGTTTATCTTTTGAAGGTGTGATCTCCAGAATTGTACACAATATTCTAAATGAGGTCTGATCAGAGTCTTATACAGGGGCAAGATCACCTTTTTCCTACTATAGGTCCATCCAATAGTGCACAAGATAAGGGTTCTTCCTACTAAAGATCTGTGAATCCACTGAAGCCATACACTACAAGACTTTGTCTTTCCTTTCTGTATGGCTCCAGTAATAGTGCCCATCAAATTTAGTCATCTATAATGGTTAAACTTCATCCAAATACGACCCAATATGGGCCATGTTTCAGCGCACACGCCTTCTTCAGGGGTCCTTTTAAAACAAATACAAGAAAATCAAAAATCTCAAAGAAATAATATACAGTAAGTGAAATAAGTGTAAATTAATATAAATATGGAAGCATAAGTGAAAGACATGATAAAAATGTAGTATAGTAAAAATATATAATAAAATATGTGGATAAAGCAGATAAAAACAGTGAAGTGCACAATATAATAAAAACTAGTAAAAAAGGCCCGTTTCTGTTTGAAAGGAAACGGGCGCTAGCAAGGTTTTCCTCTGAGTGTGTATGTTTGAGAGAGTGTATGTGAGAGTGACTGTGTGAGAGAGGCTTCTGTTCCTGCTGCTGTGCATTCCCCATGTTGTGCTGATTCGCTGCTCCCTGTATCGTGGCTCCGCCCCTCTCCCTTCTACTGGCCAATCTGGTGTGGGATGTGTGACATCACTATTATCTACTACAACATGATCCACGGTTCCAGGCAGCCTCAGAATGTTGGAGGTGAGAATTATTATATAGGATATTATCATAAAATATTAATAAATGTGAATAAATATACATAACTAAAAAAATAAGATGTGAGTGGAGGAGTGGCCTAGTTGTTAGGGTGGTGGACTTTGGTCCTGGGGAATTGTGGAACTGAGTTCAATTCCCACTTCAGGCACAGGCAGCTCCTTGTGACTCTGGGCAAGTCACTTAACCCTCCATTGCCCCATGTAAGCCGCATTGAGCCTGCCATGAGTGGGAAAGTGCGGGGCACAAATGTAACAAAAATAAAAAAATATACGCGAGAAACAAAATAATAGTTAAATTAAACATAGTGTGTAAGTAAAAATGTAAATTAAAATAAAGCTAAAGCACATTACCTATGTACGTTACAAATATGGGTAACTAGTAAAAAAGGCCCGTTTCTGTAGGCAAGGAAACGGGCCTTAGGCAGGCAATTCCCCCCCCCCCCATGCTACGGCCCCCCTTGAACCCCCCCTTCCGCAAACCTGTCGTTCCCCCCTCTGCCGGCGAAAACTGCCCCCGCCGCTGCTGTTGTTGTGCTACCTGTTCTTACAGCCGAAGTGTTGTTCTTTCCTTCCCGTTGGTTCTTTAATCATCTTGTCGGGAAGTTCCTCTGCGTGCGTCTGACATCAGACACACGGAGTTAAACTTTCTGAGAAGATGACTGAGGAACCCACCCGAAGGGCAGAACAACACTTCGGCTGTCAGCACAGGTAGTGCACAACAGCGGCAGGGGGTGGGGGGTGCGGTTTTCGGCGTTCCGGTGGGGGGGATTGACAGGTTCACGGAAGGGGGTGGGTTTCGAGGGGGCCATAGCGCGGGGGGTGACAGCTGATTCCGAGGCAGTAGGAGGAGTAGGGAAACACGCTGCACGTGTTTCCCATCTCCTCTCCTTGCCTTGGAATCAGCTGTTTTGACGTCAGTGACGTCCATGCATGTCTGCCTCGCAGACCACCTGCAGCCA
Source organism: Microcaecilia unicolor (assembly GCF_901765095.1). Classification (NCBI taxonomy): domain Eukaryota; kingdom Metazoa; phylum Chordata; class Amphibia; order Gymnophiona; family Siphonopidae; genus Microcaecilia; species Microcaecilia unicolor. The sequence goes on along the minus strand of NC_044031.1, from coordinate 262,592,320 downwards.
GGGAGCCACGGTCCCAAGCACAGAACGTTGGAGGTGAGAATTATTATATAGGATAAAGACAACTTAATAACCTAAATTAAAAATAACATAATGAGTTAAAAACAAAGAAATGTTTCTAAGTAAAAAGTATGCCCCCAAAATAAAACAGAGACTATTTAGTCTCTTAAAAATGCTGTATCGACTACAGACGCAAAGGAATTAAAAGTACAAATGATATGGCTGCATCTATATATATGTGAATGTCAATGCTTAAATAATACAGAAATAAAAATTGTACATAGTATTTATGATCCATAATAAAGTCACTTTTCTGATGTGAATTTAACCGTGGGCAATAAAAACTAAACTATATCAGGAATGAAATGTAAAAGATAAATCTAAGGTGACCCCACCTCAACCCACATAAGGTTATTCAAGGAACATGTGCACTAATATACTCAATACACCCTCATTCTAAAAGTACAAGGGAATTCCCCAAAAGATAAATATATGAATATATAAAAAGTGTGTAAAAACCCGCTATCTAAAAACGTGGAAATGCTATCCTACTACTACTTAGCATTTCTATAGCGCTACTAGACGTACGCAGCGCTGTACACTTGAACATGAAGAGACAGTCCCTGCTCAACAGAGCTTACAATCTAATTAGGATAAACAAACAGGTCAAATAAGAGATAAGGGAATTTCTAAGGTGGGGATATTAAAATAAGGGTACTGAACAAGTGAGTAAGGGTTAGGAGTTAAAAGCAGCATCAAAAAGGTGGGTTTTTAGCCTAGATTTGAAGACGGCCAGAGATGGAGCTTGATGTACCGGCTCAGGAAGTCTATTCCAGGCATATGATGCAGCATGATTAAAGGAACGGAGTCTGGAGTTAGCGGTGGAGGAGAAGGGTGCAGATAAGAGAGATTTACCCAGTGAACGCAGTTCCCGGGGGAGGAGTGTAGAGAGAGATGAGAGTGGAGAGGTACTGAGGAGCTGCAGAGTGAATGCACTTATAAGTCAGTAAGAGGAGTTTGAACTGAATGCAGAAACGGACAGGGAGCCAGTGAAGTGACTTGCGGAGAGGGCTAATATGAGAATAGTGGCACTGACGGAATATAAGTCGTGCAGCACTGTGTGAACGCAAAAATTATATACAAGGCACAACAAGCCTCTATTATCCCAGTGTCCATACTGCAGGCATATCATGTTTTGAAGAAGCCTTTATCTATGCAATCTGAAAATGCTGCAGCATAAAGAAATTAGTTAAAATTGACACTTACTAACTAGACTGTCACTGTTTTTATCCATGGAGGCATCCATGGTGAGGACTTTGTTGTGTGGAAGTGACTGAAAGGGAAGACCCTGGGTGAGATTCTGAGACACCATCCACTACTGTAGAGAGTGGCGTAGCTATGGAGTAACTTGAATATGGACCGAGACAAATCCCGTGGCTTGGGACCACTGAGAGGAGAGTATCCACCGAGGAATTTGGAAGTAGAGTCAAGCCAATGGTGTTACATGGACTGTTGAAGCCATGTAACTGAGAAGGTGGAGTATCTGACGAGCAGATACCTGAGTGGATTTGGACACCTGAGTGGCGAAATGTTCTTGGTTGAGAGAGAAGGGCTCGAACCTATGTAGTGTTCAGCAGGACTCCAATGAACTGTAAGGTCTGAACAGGTTGAAGATGTGATTTAGGGTAATTTATAACAAACCTGAAGAGCCCTAGGAGCCATATGGTGGATTGAATTGATGTCTATGCTGACTCTTGGGAGACTACCTTGATTAACCAGTCACTGAGGAAGATGTGTATGTCCCACTTAAGGAATATTGCAGTTACTACTATCGGGCACTTCATGAAGACTGCAGAGCCAAAGCTAAGCCGAATGGCACTGATAATGCAGAGTCCCACAGCGGAAGCGCAGGTACTTTCTATGCACAGGGAGAATTGGTATGTGAGTGTATGCCTCTTTCAGATCTAGAAAGCAAAGGCAGTCGTTGAGCTGTATCATGGGAAGAATTGTTACCAGGGAAACCATGCAAAATATTTCTTTGAGTAGAAATTAGTTTACATATCACACAGGTTGAGAATTGGTCGTATTCACCCCCATCTTTTTTGGTATGAGAAAGTATCTGGAGTAGAACCCTCAACCCCTCTCCAGCAGAGGAACTGGTTCTATTGCATTCTGCCGGAGGCGGGCAGAGAGCTCCTCCTAAAGTACTATCATCTGAAAGGAATTGAAATGAGATTCTCTTGGTGCATAATCAGGAGGCCTTTTTTCTCCGATGCACAGAATAACCATGCTGTACGGTACATAGCATCCAACGGTCAGAGGTTATGAGTGACCACCTCTGTTAAAAGAGGATAAGTCTTCCTCCAACTGGTAGATTGCTTGGCACAGACAACTGGATGGTGGCAATGCTCTGTAGGAAGGAGTCAAAAACTGTGTTATTATTTAGACTGAGAAAGAAGCAGGCCAAGAAATTAGCACCGGCCTGAGCAATGGAGGGAGCAGCGCTAGACAGGAAGGGGCAGTAAGGAAAGGACCAATTAGGTAGAAGGAGAGGTGGGGCTAAAGAAAAGTCCATGGTCGGGGCTCTTATGCCATTCTGGAGGCAGCTCCTGGCACAAGCAGCAAGCAGCCTAATTACCGGCTGGTGAGCAGCAAAACATTACCAGCCTCCCTCCAGCAAAAAAAATTACCAGCCTCCCTCAGGTGCGAGCTGCATGAGAACCAAACCTTACCTCACCTCCTACTGTTGTACCAGCATGACATGCCACAAGTTGGGGGTACCTTCAGTGGACATAGGCCGCGCTTTGCTGTGGTCCAGAGTACTGCACAGGGAATAAACTGGTCGGCCAGAGTTCGGACATCAGCTGGTAAGCCCTTCCGATGCTGGCTAGCATCGGGAGGGTACATATAAGGAGGGCAGGCTGTGGGTGGGGTGCAGTTAGCTGCGTTCAGATGTCCTCAATGTGCGGCAGCGATCTAGGTGGCAATTAGGGATTATAGATGGGCAGTAGGTGCACCGGTTTTGAGAGGTGATACACACGTGCATACAAGCCAAGGGGCACCGCCATCTTCAGGTGTAATATGTGCTTGCTAGACATGGGTGCCACCATCTTGGAATACACATAGTGCAATGAGTGGGCCAGGTTGTCTACAGTGGCTTCCATTTAAAAAAAGGGGGAAATGGACCCAGGCAACATGTGGTCATAATCCTTAGCGCCCTGCACATTTCAAGCGCAATACATAGGGTGGCCTGCAGATGGCAGCAAATAATAAAATGCATAAGGTACACTGCTTTGCAAAAACTTAAGCGCAATACATAGGGGAGCCTGCAGATGGCAGTAAATAATAAAAATGTGTAAGGAACAATAAATACATGTAGCCAGCAAAAGATCTTAACATTGGGAACACATTATTGTTATAACCCATTGAACAGGTTCATTTACTAGTTACCTCCTTGTATAATATGACACGTGTATGATACCAGAAACTAAATGTAGAGAACGCATACAGGGCATTCGGCATGCATCTCCCCCTGTCTGGACAGACAGCCTTGACAGCTGTGTTTAGAAAGACTGCATCGACTAACACCTATATTTTATACGGACTTCTTCTGTAGATATGCCTCCTGTAAAAAATCTTTCCAATAGGCGGCGCAAGGACAACAGATCAGCAGCGGCACAAGCAGCTCCTGCTAGCACTCAGACGAGAGACAATGCACCCATTCCCGCCCGACACAGCAGAAAAAAGAGTGGAGTAGAGGAGTTAGTCCAAGAATTGAGACATCATGTAAGAACATACGGCACAGAGGAAGTGCGGCAATGCTTGTGGACACCTGCGACACAGGGTGAAATGCAGCACCCGCTCATCACTACGACACAACCTTTGAAGTCGACATCGTCACAGCTGCTGCTCCCTAATGCAGCATGAGATACACCTACGCAGGAGATTACAACCCAGATGCAGACAAGTGTTAAGAAACAGCAAGACACACAGCCTTGTGCCCCTGGCTCCTGTAGCTGCTAATGCAAATGTAGAATTGTCACTAGAAGAGATCATTAGAGCAGCCATTGACTCATTTCAGCAAAAAACCGCAGCTAACAGGATAGGTCAGTTGCATGATGTGTGGACTGTCCCTGATTTAACAGATAATACATCCTCATTACCTATACTCCATACCAGTGATCCCTGGTGTACCTGGGAATGCCACAGCTGGTGCAACAGCTGCTATTGCTCCCCATGGTAGACTGTCTATGCCCCCCAACATGGTTGGCGCAATATCACCTGCATAAGGAAATCATGATGCATTGCACATATTGGTACCTAATGTATAACTCTGATGTGCATAACAATATATTACATATAGCTACACCTACCTTAAATACTTTAGACAAGACGGCAGAACATAGCACCAGTATAAAGGACAATAGAGAGGTCCTAAGTCATGTTAACACATTAGCAAAAGGGGTTACACTCAAGAAAAAGCAGAAGATTTGGAATAGAGAGTTCCAAAGATGAGGGTGGTCAGGAGGGCTCAGATAAGGAACACAGGTGCCGGGAGAGAGACTGTAGGCTTAAAGTTTTTAAATCCATATCCAACTGGGTTTCTGCATTTCATATTTTCATGAGTTTAGTAGTTGAAAAAGAACCTGATATGATCCCCTATTTAATAAAGTATTTGGATACCATAACTAGGGCACATATGAAATATAGCAGTTGGGCTCGGCTAAATTATGACATTAAGTTCCATAACAGTATTTTATTTATTTATTTATTGCATTTGTATCCCACATTTTCCCACCTCTTTGCAGGCTCAATGTGGCTTACAATACATCATGGGTGGTGGTAATCAAACATATAAATGGCAAGAGGCGTACTCACTCGCAAATGCGCAGTAGAGACCCTCTCTGTCCCGCCCCTGCGTCAATACGTGATGACGGGGGCGTGACAGAGAGGGAACCTGCGCACCTGCGAGTGAGGGAACCGCCGTCGCCACCGCTCCCCCCACCCACCCACCCAGAGTCGCCGCCGCCACCCACCCTCCACCCGGCCTGGGTACCTGGCTTCACTGTTCAAACTGCCGGAACGCAGCACACAGCTCATCTGAGCTGCCGTTGGCCTTCCTTACCTGCCTGTGTCCCGCCCTCGCCGACGTTACGTCACACGAGGGCGGAACACACGCAGAGAAGAAGGAAGGCCGACGGCAGCTCAGATGAGCTGTGTGCTGCGTTCCGGCGGTTTGAATACTGAAGCCAGGTACCCGGCCCGGGTTGAGGGGTGGCGGAGGGGAATCCGGGGGGGTGGGGGTGGCGGCAACCCCGGGGGGAGGGGCGGCGACGACCTATCCGGGGGGGCCTTTCAACCCCCCCTTCCTTTACTAGCCCGTTTTTAAGGGCTCAACGGCTAGTATATTAGAGAGTATGGCGGAGTATGGCGGAGGATCCCTCCATCTCATGGAACCACTGAGTAATGGATCTTTGGATGGACAAGATGACACCGGGCAGAACTTTTACTGCCACCAGGTCTCCATCAGTGAGCAATTACAATGCAAGGCAAAACTATCCCCCTAGCAAGAAAGCGTGCAGGCAATTCAATAACGGCCAATGCACATGGAACGACTGGAATTTCTGACACGTGTGTTCCTCCTGCGGTAACCAGCACCTAGTGTCACAGTGTAGAACACAAAGAGACAGGCGAACCCATATGCAAAGCCCAGGCAGACACCAAGAGCTGCCAGCTAGCAGCAACCTCTAAGTTCACAAACTGGAAACCGACAACACCTACTCCCATTGCGCATGCAAACGATACACTGACAACAGGCGAATCATCGGTCTCACTAGCTCCATCTCCTATTGTCCTGAGTGCGATGTTACTGTGGCTACACATATATCCAAAGTGCGAAGAGATGCTATTCTTGAAAAGAAGGTTTTCACAAGTTTTTCCTATCCCATACGAGGGGCCAGCGAAAAGAGAACTGGAGTTACCCAAAACTTCTGTCTCAGTACGCACTCATTTCACCATTGTCAGACAAAAGATATTAGATGAAGTTACACTAGCCAGGGTTGCAATGCTATTCAATAAAAAAACATTACCAAATTTATTAATATCCTCCCTGACCATCATTCCCAAAAAAGAACCAGGAAAATTCAGGTTCATACAGTACATAACCTGTCATATCTAGAAAGAACATTGGTGAATGACTTTATAGATCCTGACTTCACCAAAGTTATGTACACACTGCTAGATCAAGCCATTCAAGCAATCAAACTTAGAGGCACACATGCACAGCTAGCTAAAGTCGACATCGAGTCTGCATTCAGAATCTTGCCAGTTCACCCCAAATCGTTCCGTCCATTAGACTTCGTGTTAGGCCATGAATACTTCTACGACAATTGTTTGCTCATGGGATGCTCCATATCCTGTTGATACTTCAAACAATTCAGTTCATTCATACACTGGGTAGTGGCGCAAGTCATAGGGTTCCCTTGCCTAGTGCACTACTTAGATGATTTCTTAATCATCGAGAAATCCAAACATGAATGCGCTGCTTCTCTCACGATATTCCAGAGAATCGCCCAGCATTCTGTGGTGCCTCTAGCTCAGGATAAATCGCAGGGACCAGTTAGTACACTGACATTTCTAGGTATTGAAACAGATGCAGCCAAGCAGATATCATGGTTGCCTCAGGATAAGTTGGAGAGGCTCAAACAAGAAATAACCTGGTTCAGGATGGCCAAGAAAGCAACCCTCAGGTAATTCTAATCTTTGTTAGGCCTTTTGAACTTTGCAACCGGGATAATACCCATAAGTAGAATATTCTTGTGGTGCATTGCATTAGCTACAACAGGAGTCAAGAAAAGATACCATTTCATATGCATTACACATGACATCAGGGAGGATCTCCAGATATGGGAATGTTTCTTACAGTCTTTCAACAACCGGGCCTTCTGCAGGGTGATCCAGTGAGCAACACAGATATGCAGCTGCTCACAGATGTGTCCAGTGGACTTGGTTTTGGCATTTATTTTTCTGACTCCTGGTGCTCTGAAAGATGGCCCGCCATATGAAACGACAAGGGGATTACTAGGGATATAACGTTCCTAGAATTATTCCCTATTATAGTCACACTGACAATATGGACACTGTTCTTGGCCAACAGGCACATTATCTTCAGAATAGATAATATGGCGCTAGTGGAAATAATCAAAAGAACAAAAACAAAAAGTACCAGGAGCCTTCATAAAAGGGGGGTTGAAACCTTTAATCATGTATTATGATGAAACAATCCTATAGTGGACCCGACACGGTCTGTGTTTCGGCGCTCAGCACCTGCGTCAGGGGTCACGAAGTGTAACACCGTGGGTACACCTGTGTTGTAAAATTCAATATGCTGCGCTGCGCTGTGCTGTTGTCCCTCGCGCGAAATCAAGCAGAGAAAAACTCTTCAAGGAGTTTGTTTGCAAGAGTTTCTCTCTGCTTGATTTTGCGCGAAGGGACAACATCACAGCGCAGCATATTGCGTCCAGCTGATGTATTGAATTTTACAACAGAGGCGTACCCACGGTGTTACACTTCGTGACCCCTGACGCAGGCGCTGAGTGCCGAAACACGGACCGTGTCAGGTCCACTATAGGATTGTTTCATCATAATTCTACTACTACTACTACTATTTAGCATTTCTATAGCGCTACAAGGCGTACGCAGCGCTGCACAAACATAGAAGAAAGACAGTCCCTGCTCAAAGAGCTTACAATCTAATAGACAAAAAAATAAATAAAGTAAGCAAATCAAATCAATTAATGTGAACGGGAAGGAAGAGAGGAGGGTAGGTGGAGGCGAGTGGTTACAAGTGGTTACGAGTCAAAAGCAATGTTAAAGAGGTGGGGTTTCAGTCTAGATTTAAAGGTGGCCAAGGATGGGGCAAGACATAGGGGCTCAGGAAGTTTATTCCAGGCGTAGGGTGCAGCGAGACAGAAGGTGCGAAGTCTGGAGTTGGCAGTAGTGGAGAAGGGAACAGATAAGAAGGATTTATCCATGGAGCGGAGTGCACGGGAAGGGGTGTAGGGAAGGACGAGTGTGGAGAGATACTGGGGAGCAGCAGAGTGAGTACATTTATAGGTTAGTAGAAGAAGTTTGAACAGGATGCGAAAACGGATAGGGAGCCAGTGAAGGGTCTTGAGGAGAGGGGTAGTATGAGTAAAGCGACCCTGGTGGAAGATGAGAAGGGCAGCAGAGTTTTGAACCGACTGGAGAGGGGAGAGGTGACTAAGTGGGAGGCCAGCAAGAAGCAGATTGCAGTAGTCTAAACGAGAGGTGACAAGGGTGTGGATGAGGGTTTTGGTAGAGTGCTCGGAAAGAAAGGGGCGGATTTTACAGATGTTGTAAAGAAAGAAACGACAGGTCTTGGCAATCTGCTGGATATGAGCAGAGAAGGAGAGAGAAGAGTCAAAGATGACCCCAAGGTTTCGAGCTGAGGAGACAGGGAGAATGAGAGAGCCATCAACAGAAATAGAAAACGGGGGGAGTGGGGAGGTGGGTTTGGGGGGGAAAATGAGAAGCTCGGTTTTGGTCATATTTAATTTCAGGTGGCATTGAGACATCCAGACAGCAATGTCAGACAAGCACGCTGAAACTTTGGTTTGGATGCAAGGTGAGATATCAGGGGTAGAAAGGTAGATTTGGGAGTCATCAGCATAGAGATGGTAGGAAAAGCCATGGGATGAGATTAATGAACCAAGGGAAGAAATGTAGATAGAAAAGAGAAGGGGACCAAGAACAGAACCCTGAGGTACGCCAACAGGCAGAGGGATAGAAGTAGAAGAGGATCCACCAGAGTGAGCACTAAAGGTGCGGAGGGAGAGGTAGGAAGAGAACCAGGAAAGGACAGAGCCCTGGAATCCAAGTGAGGACAGGGTATCGAGAAGTATGCTGTAATCAACAGTGTCAAAAGCAGCGGAAAGATCAAGAAGAATGAGGATGGAATATTGACCTCTGGATTTAGCCAGTAATAGGTCATTGGAGACTTTAGTAAGCGCAGTTTCGGTTGAGTGGAGAGGGCGAAAACCAGATTGTAGTGGGTCAAGAATAGCATGTGAGGAGAGAAAATCAAGGCAGCGGCGGTGAACAGCACGCTCAAGTAATTTGGAGAGAAAAGGAAGGAGGGAGATGGGTCGGTAATTAGAGGGACAAGTAGGGTCGAGTGAAGGCTTCTTAAGGAGAGGTGTGACCACAGCATGTTTAAAGGCAGCAGGGGCAGTCGCAGTGGAAAGTGAGAGGTTGAGAATGTGACAGATAAAAGGAATAAGAGCAGAAGAGATGGCATTAAGAAGGTGGGTGGGAATGGGATCAGAGGAACAGGTGGTACATTTTGAGGAAGAAAGGAGAAATGTAGTTTCCTCAATAGTAACTTCCGGAAAGGAGGAAAGGGAATGAGGGGAAGGAGAGAGAGAGGGGAACGGACTAGTGGAGGGAGAGGTGGTGAGGTAGAGAAAGCAAGGTTTATCTTTTGAACCTTGTTGTGAAAGAATTCAGCAAGGGTCTGAGGAGATAATGAAGGGGGGAGTTGGGGGAGGGGGCACCTTGAGGAGAGAGTTCAATGTGGTGAAGAGAAGTCGAGGATTAGAGCCAAGATTAAAGGTTAAAGGTTTCAACCCCCCTTTTTTTGAAGGCTCCTGGTACTTTTTGTTTTTGTTCTTTGGATTTTTTTGTACTTTGCTCCCTCTCTTCGATACATTACAGCTAGTGGAAATAATCAACAGGCAGTCAGCCAGTACCCTCCCAGTAATCAAGGTATTGAGGGAAATTGTACTGCTATGCATGCGTTTCAACATTTCTTGCAGAGCACTGCATGTGCCTGGGGAGCATAACTCTAACGCAGATGCCCTGTCTCGTTTTAAGTTTGCAGAATTCCAGTACCTAGCCCACATGGCCAACTGTGGTGCAACCCCAGTACCCGAATCAGTTTGGTGGCTTGGTCCCCGAAGGCGTGGAAGCTAATATGGGATTCGGTCACAGAGGCAACTGCTAAGATATACCAGTCAGCATTGATGAAGTTCTTCAACTTCTGTGTGAGTAACCAGATTCAGCAGGCATACTGGCTTTGGGAGGACACTTTGTTACGCTTCCTGATACAGGAGAAGGAGTGGGGTGTCAGCCTCATAATGGTGCGCTCCTACTTAGTGGAAATAGCCTTCTCCCTCAAAGTGATTGGTCTCCTTAACCCCACAACTCTCTTTGCCATAAGACAAATTTTAAAAGGGTGGGCAACAATGTCAGCAAAGCAGCTTGACTGTAGACAGCCCATTACTCATGATATACTCTTAGCCCTTCTCCGGAACATAGCCACAGTCTGCTCAGATCCCTTCAAAACCACCTTGTTTCGTTGCACATTTACTTTAGCGTTTTTGGGAGCATTTTGTGTCAGTGAGCTCGTGCCATCTAACTCCAGATGGAGCGAGCCAATGGGTCTCTTAGCTTTGGACTGCCATCTACAAGCAAGTAGTATTGTGATTAGATTGCGGAGATCCAAGACAGACCACATGGCCAAAGGAACAGTGATAACACTAGGCAGACTACCATTAAATGACACATGCCCAGTGCAAAACTTTATTAACTACATGTCGATTCTCCCTAACACAGCCCCATAGTTGTTAGTCCACACTAATAACCACCCGGTAATGGCCTTGGGCCTAGACAGTAGAGTTTTCACCACACATTCCTTTTGCATAGGTGCTGCCACAACAGAAAGCCATAGGACTATCCAAGGAACAGGTAATGACAGTTGGGAGGTGGGCCTCCAACATGTATAAGTCGTATATTAGACCTGTACAGCAAGCAAACCAGCAATAGACTCAGCTAGTAGATTGTAGCATGACCTGTAAAGTCTGTATATTTATGCCCCTAGGTTATGACTAACCGAGAGCTCACCACTTGTTTATTTTGTTTCATGCAGGTCTACACGCGGTCTGGATAACTGGCCACTCCTTTGTGCACTGGGCCACCAGGAGAGCCTTTACCTAATCAACAAAAGGGGGTCTCAGTCTGCTGGCCTCAGGTGTTACAGTGGATTGGCTATGGCGGCGCAGTATGAGGTGGATCCAGCTATTGCCAGAGGTTTGAGATTGCCTATGGAGCCATCAGTCCCCGTCGGCCTTGATTATCCACCTCTGCGGCAATGACATTACTTCCACACACAGCACTGAGCTGATTAAAATGATGCAATGGGACATATGGGACAACAGGAGCAGATGTCCGTCATGACATTTGGTTTGGTCTCATGTCATACAGCGTTGAGTTTGGAAAGGTAAGAAGTCCCATTGTGCTGTGGATAAAACAAGAAGGAAGCTGAACAAATGGATGCACAGGTTCATGTTGTCATTGCATTACACAGAGATCATATATGAGATGATAGGGGAAGACTGTCTGGGTCTCTACTAGCCATATGGGGTATACCTCTCTGACATAGGGTTTGATACTTTCAATGACAACTAATATAAAGCCATAGAGAGGTTACTGCTTATGGAAGGCCACAGCGATTCCTAGGATGATGGGAGGTCCCTTGACAAGTGAGGAGTCACTGTCGCGGGACATGGCAAAAAAGACCCAGGGAGCTAGTAGCAAATGGGAGGGGGGGAATTCAGCACCGTTTTAAGGTACACTGCAAGGGGCTCTCTATAGGGAAAGATGCACACGCACACAGAAGGTTGCCCCCTACTGTTACACGGAGGAGGAGATCCCGAGCTGATGGAAGAAGCCACAAAATGCCTCCCAGCTTTGAATAGCTGGGAAGGAACATGACTGCAGGCTTGGGTACACTTGTGATGGCGACCTGAAGCAAGAATACCATCGGTGACCCCTGCTTGAATGGCTGGGGTCGGACATCATAGCCTGCAGTGGCTGAAGCCAGTTGTCGCACATGGGCATGGCCCCCCTGGTATGGGAACAATTGAAGTGGTTTGAGGGGTTATATACAAAAGTTAGCATAGGATGATTGCTTAAGATAGAAGATGTTGTATTAGGTAGAAATGGTTAAATTGACGTTAAGTTTTAAAGAGAATTAATTGTTGTATTGCTGTGGCCTTTATAATAAATTCCACTTTTGGAAGATAAATCCAGTTGTAGGTGTGTTATTTAAAAAGAAAACTGCAAGAAAAGGAAAGAGGGGGAGGGGGCTGAGGAGGAGTGGGATGCAGGAGGTGGGGGGGGGGGGGGGGGGGGGGGGGGGGGGGAGAGAAGAGAAGGTCCGAGTTGTTGCCTCCCTCTATTGAGAGTCTGAGAATTTTGTCCACGCTGCTACAACGGATGTGAGTACTGGGGCGTAGTCCTTTGAGGTGGAGGAGGAATGAGAGTATAACAATGCTTAGATGTATAGTAATTGGAGTGTTGAAATCCTCCTGCAAATCTTCTAGAAGAAGAGGCTGAAGAAATCTGTGGCCTGGATAGAGTTTAATAGTATCTGTATGCTTTTTAATTAGGTCGGCCACCTCCTCACTTGTATTACTGAATAAGTTATCTCCCCGACAAGGGACATCTGCTAGATGCTTCTGGACAGCAGATTCAAAGTTGGAGACTCTAAGCCAGGAAAGATGGCACATTGCTATTCCTAAGGCAGCAATGCAAGAAAAGACATCAATGCCAGATATTTACAACAATCTAGACGTTTCCTGTGAAGCTACTGCAGAATACAGCTGCCAGGTTAATTTTTGGAATAGGACTTTTTGACAGAGCTTTATCTCTCATAAGAGACATTCATTGGCTGTCGGTTTAGCAGTGTATTAGATTTAAAACAGTATGTCTAATTTTTAAATCAATTTATGGTTTGAATTCAGAAGGCCTTGTGGAGTTACTTGTAATACCTTCCTCTGAACATAGCCTTCGTTATTATCATACTTTACAAATAGATTATCCCACTCTTAAAAATATATCCTTAAAGTCCATTTTTGAACATTCCTTCCCTTTCAAATGTGCTAGGCTCTGGAATTTGTTATCTATGGAAATGAAACATTTACCATCATATTTGTCTCTTAGGAAAGCTTTAAAAACTTACTTATTTGAACAGTAATTTGGATGCTTAATTATTGATTGTATCCTTATTAACTGTATATCCCTTGATGTAGAGGCCATCTTACTACACTGTGAATCCCTTGTTGGAGAAACTGTGGTATACAAAATACAGACAGAATAGAATAGAAATCATCAGCCTTTTCAGGAGGAAGGAAGTCTGCAAAGGAAAGAGTATGTTGCATTAGAGACTTTAAGTAAATTGTGGAATAAAGTTAATAATTCAATACACGATCGGTTAGCATTGAGGCCTGAAATGTTCTTTTGCCAAAAGAGTGTAATGTTCTCATGCTTCTGCTCCTCCAGGCAGAGAAGCTAGATCTTGCACTGTGAGTACATTTTAAAGCAGATTCCTCAACTAAGGAATGATGGGGTAATTGTGTTTTTTCAAACCCAGTGCCTTTTTGTATCCTATATATTGCATCAATTTTCTTTGAAGTAACTTGAACTATCAGCGGAGTCTCCCAGTTTTTGATCAGGGTATTCTTCATAATTGTATGAAGTGGAAAAATGATTCCTTCTCTAGGGGGAAGAGTCATAATCTAGAACCTCAAAGAGTTCTGAACAAGGTTCTTCTTCTCTCTCCAATTTGAAAGGTATGATGGGCCATCTCACGGATGAAGCCAGGAAAGGATATATTTTCTGGAGGAGAATTATGTCGCTTAGCTGGCAGAGAAGGATCAAATGGAATGCCATAGGACTCCTCAGCTGAGAGGTCCTGTGTGTCCTGCTCCACCTCCCAGGAGAGGTCTGAGTTTGACTTTTCAATGTTCTGTTCTTGGGAAGTATGTGGAAGAGAGTGTCGATTAATGTGTTGGCTCTGTATTGGAGTGTGTCGAGGCAGATAAGTCTTCGAGGCTGGAGAAAGTTCCTTTGCCAATGCTGACGCATGTGTTGGTCGGGTTCATGGTGCCCTCACCAGTCGATGCTGAGCCAGTGTGCGGGACCTCTCCTATGACTGCTGTCTGATGTATCTACGGGCTGGGCTGAGGCTGGCGTAAGTACCCTGTAAGCCTGAGTAGATTGCATATGCAGTAGTCCTGAGAGCTCCTCTTTAAGCATATTTTAAGCATAGCCCAGATTTCCTCCTGTAGAGTAGACGTTGGTACTGGCTGAGAAAGAAATGTGGACACAGCCTGAGTTATAGCCTGTGAAGGCACAGGAGATCTCGAAGATCTCAAAGGGTCTTGAGGAGAGAAGAAGAGCTGTCACTGTGGCATGGACACTTCCTCTGCATCGACGATGTTGATGCAAGGGAGGTGTTGGCAGAGTGCCTAGAGAGAGAACGATGGTGATGCGTCTTAGGTTTTTTACGCTGCAGGTCTCTCAATGCACGCAGCACTGATGAAGTGGGCACAGAGTCCTTATGCGGTTACAGTACCAAGTCTGATGTCAGACCCTCTCGATGTTGCATCGGTGCACCCAATGTTGATGCCAATACTGATGCAAATTCTGCATCGAGTGCTGAATCTCCTACCATGCTCAATGTCTATGCAAAACCAAAAGGTTTTTCACACTGGACTCTGCAGGGTTTAAGTGTCCTCACTTGTATGCGCAGGCAGAGGCCACACTGTATGTCTCGGTACTCCGGACCCAAGGACTGAACACAGCAATTACGGGGGTCTGTGCCTGAAATGATCCTATTGTATCAAGTATACTTCTTAAACTCACCATGGACATGGAGGGAAAAATGACTGATGCAAGGTCAAAAGGCTCAATGGCCTGAGGAGCTCGAGTAGTTCCATACCTGAAAATGGATCGATGGTTCCCAGGTCAAAAAAGGTCTCAGAGGCCTCAAAGGCCAAAAAAAGAAAAAATGAAAAATAATTTGAAAAAGAAAAACAATAAATTGAACAAAGCTAATAAGAGAAAGAAGAATATGAAGGAAAACATCCCAAGGCACCAAAAAAAGCAAGGTTTGACGCACTGAGGAGAGATTAGAAACCCAATCTCTCTGCTCCACAGAAAATGCTAGACTGCTGGACCCGTGCCTGAGCATCAGGCGGGAAGGCTCCCGCATATGCATGGTGAGGGCACTGCCTCAAAGTTTTACAGTGACAGTGGAATATAGCAGTGTCTGCACCAGTCTCCGTGGATGACACCACCCGCATGTGAGAATATTATGTCTGCTTGTGCTTGGAGAACTGCATTATTGCTACCATCATCTCTAGCTCTAGTACGTAAGCTATGGGTGGGCATATTATTATCCTGGGTAACTGCAGCCAGTATGCATTCTTTTTTTTTTCTTTCCAACCATACTTCAACTGCAGTGTTACATTGCTGAGATTCGGAATAGATGTTATAGAAAGGAGTCACTATGTGAAGGTACTCAGCAAGACTTAAGGAGAAAACTTTATTCTCTCCCCCTCAGAGATGCACAGAAATCTACCAGCTGCTGTTGCTGCTGAATGTTATGCTGCACACCCTTTTGATATGCTGTGAGTAAGACCAAGAGATGAAGCACTGAAGCTGAGAAAGAGAGGAACAGGAAAATATACAGTTAAACAAAAACATCTTACTAACAAAACTGTGATGAAGCAGTAATTTCCATTCTCCAGTCTTGACACTTACTGTAAATAACTCTTTTTCTACCATCAATGTAAAGCATAAAAATTTGTTTCCACCAATATCCTGTAAAATTACTTATTTTCATAGAGGAAGCTGGAAGCCAAGTTCCTATCTCTGACTCCAGTATCCTTAGCTGAGGTCAAGCACTATGGCTCCATCTGGAACCCTGCAAAATGGGCTCTAGGTTGATTACTAGATGTCACCAATTTACAACTGTTTGGTGTATAGGCAATGGGAAGGGTTTTGCCATACCTGCTGGCCCCTCAGCTATATTGTTTGTAAAGACCCACTAGTTTCTGCACTTCAGAAGGATTTCCCTCTTGCTTTCTTTGTTTAAACAATTAGTCAAATTTTGGGAGGCATGACATTTGTTTAACTCAGATTACAATGTTCACATCTTAAGGTGGGAAAGCCTATTGTATAAATTTCTGGAGCCCCTTTCATCCAAAAGATATCTTACTCCACTGAATACCTTCACAAATTATATCTACACCAATACCTCCTCATTGTTTCATGTGTAATTGCTTCTTGATAAATGAAAGCCATCTCTGCTCTCCTTAAAACTATCCAAAATATTTGTACATTATAAAAGGGAAACTAATATGTAAAGGCCAACTTCAATATTTTTTTTTAGTCATATGATTGTGAATAGACACTGCAATCACTTCATGTAATAGGCTATGATCTTAGAAACACTGCCTATCCGTCAGTCCTTTTCTGTGTTTGATTTGGTAGTCTAAAATCCCTAACCTGTTTAGATGGTAGAGACCTCTAGTGGTTCTACTAAATTACTGCTGGGTGACCTTTTTATGCTACCCGGTGTTTCCTGAAATTGAGAGGGCTGTCCTTACCAGTGAGGTACTGATAAGAGGAGATCAACTAAATAATATAAACATCATGAACAAAGACAGATTTTTGTCTTTGGTTAGCACAATCATTAAACCATATAGAAGGAATAGGAGGCTCTGCCTTGCATAGCCATTGAACGAGCACAAGCTATGTGATAACGGTTGCTAAGGCCACTGCATTTCACAGTACTGGCCCAATTAGATACACTAAGGAACGGAAGAGTGAAAGTTTCCACTAATCCTGGAAGAGAAGAGGGGTGAACTGAGTGCTGCAGCTATAACTGCTTCCAGTATCCAGATATACCTAGGAGTCTATTCAGAGTAGAAACCAGAGGGTCCAGGGTTCAAAGGTATCCTGAGCAACTTATGCCTGAGACCTGCATCAAAGAAGTAGGGGTAAAAGAGAAAACAGGGGAGAAAGCTGAAGTCCTCAGCATGGGGTGGTATGACTAGTATAAGGAGAAGAGGAGTTTCCTTACCCCAGGGTAGAGAAAACAGTGGACTATATTTTATCTACAGTATGTTTAACATCTGCATATGTATTGATTTGGTTACTGCCTGCCTACTACACCCTTCCTGAAAACTTTCTCGGTTCAGAACAAAACCTGGACTGGAATTTGTGTTGTTTCAATGGGCGGAAGTGGCAGAGTTGGTGATCCCAAGTGCCATCAGCCTCCCATCCATTGCCAATCTCATCCCAGAACCCTGATTCCCAAGCATGATAGATCTAGGCCATTAGTGCTGCCACTCCTGAAGTATTACTCTGGGTCTCCTACAGAGAAATTAGCACTCCTTGAGATGCCAGACCCAGGGAATACAATATTTATAATCATCCAATAGTCTTGCAGTAGTTAAGGCTGCCAACTGGATTCAGATTCGCAGGACAGGGTTGATCCAGTCCTGGGTTTACCTCGTTGCATGCAGGGACTTGTAGTTCTGATTTCCCCATTGCATTCCCTAAGAAAAGCAAGACTACAAACCCCAGCATGCACTGGGGCAAATTCAGGACTGAATCAACCCTGTCCTGCAAATCTGGATCCAGTTGGCAGCTTTAGCAGTAGTGGTACTGAATTTCTCATGTTGCTGCAAAAATTAGTGTAATTTGTGCAACTGCAGTGATTTTACTGCAGGAATTTCAAACCTGCAGGAATTGTTTGCCTTAGGGAATGCCACTTACAAATCAGAATTTGAAATAAGTTGGAAACCCTAGAGGATAGTTTAATTTGCTCTGAAGCTTCTCTTTTCTACACATTAGTTTTGTTCTCAGCATGTTTGTTTTGCGTGAGATATTTGCTGTTGCTGGGTGCCTATGATTCATAACCAGGACTAGGAGCAGGAAGCCAAGTTTGTTTAACAATGCCTAAGTTTGTCTACAGAACAATGATGGGCAGAGCTGTCTTTAGGGGAAACAATCTTGCATTCCTGGCCTTCTTGTTACTATTTTTAAAGCTTTATCTTCAATGTTCCCTCTAAGCTGCATGGCCACACAGCCACGCACCTTTTTTTAAACTGCTGTGCACTGGGACTTTCCCACCTCCCTCCTGCTACTACCCCACTGCAGTTCCTTGTGACTCTGGACAAGTCACTTAACCCTCCATGTTGCCCCAGATACAAAATAAGTACCTGTATGAAATATATAAACTGCTTTGATTGTAACCACAGAAAGGTGGTATATCAAATCCTATCCCCCTTCCTTTCCCTTCCCTAAAGGGCTGATAATCTCATTTCCTTTGAAGCTTCCCCTCTGACCTGCCCAACCATGTAAAATAGGAAGTGGGACAGGCCAGAGGGAAAGCTTCAGCAGTGGCGTACCAAGGGGGGGCAGTCCGCCCCGGGTGCAAGCCGCTGGGGGGGGTGCCACGCGCCTGTTGGCCGAGTCCGCTCATTCCCTCCCTGCTGCTCCCTCTGCGCGGAACAGGTTACTTCCTGTTCCGGGGCTGAGGGAGCAGCAGGGAGGAAATGAGCGGACTCGGCCAACAGGCGCGCGGCACCCCCCCAGCAGGTAAAAATGCACCCGGGGGGGAGGGTGTAATTTCGCCGGGGGGGGGGGGGGGGGGGCGCATCGGCGATCTGCCCCGCATGTCAGGCAGCCTAGGAACGCCACTGAGCTTCAGACCAGGTCACAGGCAGTGCAGCATATGTACAATGCTGCCACTACCAGGGACCAACAGAAGACTACCTTTAAGGTACACAGGCACAAGAGGGTGATGTTGAATTACAGGTGGGGGGAAAGATGTCAGATCGTGCCGAGGGCAGGGATTGGGAGTGGAAGAGAAGCTTCATCTTCTAACCCAACACACATTTGCCTCAATTAAGTCAGCCTTTTTGTATGATTAGGTTCCTATTTCCTTCATGAATAGAGAACCTTAACAAATCTCAGGGCTCCCAATCTGTCTTTAGCCACCTCTTTCTCGATCATCGTGGCCTCCCCCTTCCTCTTTTATAGTTCCTTGTCTCATTGGATGTCCAAAACTTAGAATTCACTTCTCTTTTCATGAACTTCAAATTCCTGCTCAGATATCATGCCATGCTGGCTTGTTTTAGATTGTAACCTAACTGTAAGTGCAAAGCACAAATAGGGAACACAAGAATTGTGCTTGCTGAAGCAGGTCACCATGCCATTATAAACATGTTTACAGTAACATTCATGGATTCATATTTATTACTGGATTACTGCAATGCACTATACAACGGTCTGACTACAAAGGGCCTGCACCAGCTTCAATTCATTCAGAATGCTGCAGCAAGACTCGTAGAAGGTTGCAAGCAACGTGACCACATCACACCATTCTTACAAAAACTTCATTGGCTACCAGTACAATACAGGGCTAAATTTAAAACTCACTGTCTGATCTTCAAGACCCTTACTTGAAGAATAGGATGACCCTCTACACACTGCCAAGGACACTAAGGCCCTCTCAAGGACTATCACTAACCACACCCTCTCCAAAAAACATTACACAATGTGATACCCACAAGTGAGCCTTCTCCGGAGTAGCCCAAAACTCTGGAATGCACTGCCTGAAAGGCTCTGCTTAACACAAGGCTATCTCTACTTCAGGAAGCAGGTGGAAGCTTGGCTCTTCAACCAGGTCTTTAATACAAGAAGTAACTAACTTGTTAGTCTCACTCACACACACAATGAGTGACGTGGGCTACACACACTGCAGCAGGACATCTTTATCCACTCCTACCCTAGCTGATGGAAAAATTATGTACTTACCTGATAATTTTCTTTCCTTTAATCATACCAGACCAGTCCAGACTAATGGGTTGTGTCCATCTACCAGCGGAAGGAGACATAGAAAATAGTTCCAAGTAAACCGCCTCTTAAGGGTATCGTGCAGCCTGGAATGTTCAGTATCTCGAATAGCCAAGCAATGGTGCTCTGAAGTCTAGAAGAAAACACAGTTAATACCAAACAGGCAAACTCTTGGAGCCAATATGCAGAACCTCACTGTTCCTGCTTGGCCAAAGGCAACTGCAACCTCCCTTCACAGTAAAGTAAGCGGGAGGGAATGGTCCATACCGAGCTTGCCTAAGCACATAGAGATCTACCCCTGAATCCTGGGAAAGAACTCCGTGATCCCAAGTAACAGGAGTCATACAGAGCTGGCACAACAACAAGTGACGGGAGATTGAATAGAGAAGATGAAGTAGGCAGTGCTGTAGGACATCCCACCATATTGAAGCATCGTGGAACAGCCAGGGACACCTAAAGGAAACAACACTCTGACAGACTTTAGCCAGGGAGGGCATTTGGACTGGTCTGGTATGATTAAAGGAAAGAAAATTATCAGGTAAGTGTCATGGTTGTGGCCGTGCCCTTATGTCCAGACCTACTGTTTCTCTGTGTCTGGATCTGTGACCTCTACAGTCTGCCTTTTGTTGTTCTTCCTGTTAGCCAAGCCTCGCTTTGGTGTCCCTGAAGCCAAGCCTCACTTTGGTCTCCCTGCTTCTGCTTCATTTCCTACTTGTGACATCATCAGCCTACTCCTTGATAAGGACCCAGGGAGCTTTCCTGTGGGGCCTTTGCAACAGGTCTATTTTCCCCTTTTCTTGCTGTACTGTTGTTTGATTCTGAGGGAACTGGTCTTCTTGTTAAGCTGTGCCTCTGGGCACAGCCCTGAGCCCTGTGTGTGTGGTTTTGGTTTGAATTTGTATGGATTACTTTCCTGATAAGTTTGCTCTCAAGCAAAGCCCTCTTCTGTTTCCCAGTGTGTGTGTGGTTTTGGTTTAAACCTGTATGGATTACTTGCCTGTTAACTTTGCTCCCAAGCAAAGCCCTGTTCTGTTTTTCTGTGTGTGTGTGGTTCTGGTTTGAACCTGAATGGATTACTTCCTTGTTATCTAGGCTCTCCAGCATAAGCCTGTTCTGTTTCCTTGTGTGGTTTCCCTTGTTACCTTTCACTGTTCAGAGAGCCGGATGTTGGCAGCCCAGCTGCTTTTCTTGATTACTTTGCTTCCGTGCAGCTGTGTGTGCTCTGTCTGCTCTGTCTCTGCCTGCCTTTCCTTTCCCTACCTGGCTGTGGGTGCTGGCTAAGTTCTGGTAAGAACATTGTTTGTTTCTCCCTTTGTTTGCTTTAAACCATTGACTGCAGTGTAAGCCCTGCTTCTTTCTGACTTGTATATTAGAAGCAGCCTTTCTTTTAGCCTGCTTTAACTCTTTGTCTGCTGTGTTTGTCTCCTGATTCTTGTGAGCATTGCTCCTTATCTGATTTGTGTATGTAAAGGCAGCTTTCCCTGTTTGTTTGCTTTCCCCTTTGTCTCTAGTGTCTGTTATTTGACTCTGTGGCACAGCTTTGTGTATTCTTATAAGTGGCTTCCCTTTTTCCTTGAGTGCTGTGTGGCACAGCCTTATGTATTCTTATGAGTGGCTTCTCTTTACCCTTGAATGCTGTATGGCCAGCCTTGTGTATTCTTATGAGTGGCTTCCCTTTACCCTTGAGTGCTGTGTGGCCAACCTTGTGTATTCCTATGAGTGGCTTTCCTTTACCCTTGAGTGTCGTGTGGCACAACCTTGTATATTCCTATGAGTGGCTTCCCTTTTTCCTTGAGTGCCTGGTGGCACACCCTTGAGTATTCCTTTGAGTGGCTTCCCTTTTTACTTGAGTGCCTGGTGGCACAACCTTGAGTATTCCTTTGAGTGGCTTCCCTTTTTACTTGAGTGCCTGGTGGCACAACCTTGAGTATTCCTTTGAGTGGCTTCCCTCTTCCCTGAGTGCTGTATGGTACAGCTTAGAGTGTTCCTTCATGAGTGGCTTCCCTTATCCTTGAGTGCCATGTGGCACAGCCTTGTGTATTCCTATGAGTGGCTTCCCTTTTTACTTGAGTGCCTGGTGGCACACCCTTGAGTATTCCTTTGAGTGGCTTCCCTCTTCCCTGAGTGCTGTATGGTACAGCTTAGAGTGTTCCTTCATGAGTGGCTTCCCTTATCCTTGAGTGCTATGTGGCATAGCCGTGAGTGTTCTTTTGTGTAATATTGTCTTGAGTTTTCCCTGTGTGATTTCTGTTTGAGTCCTCTCTGTGAGGTTTCTGTTTTGAGTTTGAGTGGGTTGCTCTTCCTGTTAGCTGTGACTACTAGCACAGCCTTGAGTGGTCTCTCTGTGTGGCACGATTGGGCTGTTCTTCCATTTAGCTGTGTCTACTAGCACAGCCCTGAGTGTCCTCTCTGTTTGGTTTCTGTTTTTATTTGAATGGGTTGCTCTTCCTGTTAGCTGTGACTACTAGCTCAGCCTTGAATGGTCTCTCTGTGTGGCACGAGTGGGCTGTTCTTCCATTTAGCTGTGCCCCCTAGTCCTAGTATTTTTGGAAAGCGTGAACAGACGCATCACATCCACCCGTTCCACTCCACTCATTATTTTATATACCTCTATCATGTCTCCCCTCAGCCGTCTCTTCTCCAAGCTGAAAAGCCCTAGCCTCCTTAGTCTTTCTTCATAGGGAAGTCGTCCCATCCCCACTCTCATTTTAGTCGCCCTTCGCTGCACCTTTTCCAATTCTACTATATCTTTCTTGAGATGCGGCGACCACAATTGAACACAATACTCAAGGTGTGGTCGCACCATGGAGCAATACAACGGCATTATAACATCCTCACACCTGGTTTCCATACCTTTCCTGGACTTAGGGATGAAAGAACAGAGCCAAGAGAACAAAAGGAGACAAAAAGAAAGAGCCGAGAGCCGCACTGCTCAACGAGAACAAATGGATTTGCACTCAAAGCTCCAGACACCGGCAAGGAACTGCGCTCCACATGCTGACAAGGAGCTATGCTTCTTACGCAGACATGAAGTTGTGCAGCACCTGCAGTCACAGAGCTGTGCTCCACATACCGCCCTGGAACTGCTCCCAATCTGCAGAGAAAAGTTGTGTTAAACACACAGAGATAGAGTTACACGCAACAGGCGGCGGAGCAGCGCTCTGCACGCAGACAGGGAGCTGTGTTCCATGCAAAGAGAGAGAGAGAGCTGCATGCCACACACAGACAAGGATCTGCATTCCACAGGCAGACACAGAGCCATGTTCTACACGCAGATACAGCACTGCACCCCACACTGAGATCTGCAGAGAAAGAACTTCACTCAATATGCGACAATGGAGCTGCATTTAACATGCAGAGATGAAAAGTTGCAGAATATGTAGCGAAAGAACTTCACTCAACATGCCATGATAGAGCTGTCTTCAACATACAGTAAAGGAGCTAAAGCCAACCTGGAACTGTGGAACTGTGCCCAACATGCAGTGATGGAGCTGTGCCAAACATGGAACGGGGAACTGCATGGAACAATGAAGCTGTGCTCAACATGTATCGATGGAGCAGCACTCAACATGCAGTGATGGAGCAGCGCTCAACATGCAACGATGGAGCTGCGCTCAACATGCAGCGATGGAGCTGCGCTCAACATACAGCGATGGAGCTGTGCTGAAGTGCAGTGATGGAACTGTGCTCAACATTCAGCAATGGAGCTGTGCACAACATGGAGTGATGGAGCTGTGCTCAACATGCAGCGATGGAGCCATGCTCAACATGCAGCGATGGAGCCGTGCTCAACATGCAGCGATGGAGCCATGCTCAACATGCAGCGATGGAGCCATGCTCAACATGCAACGATGGAGCTGTGCTCAAGTGCAGTGATGGAACTGTGCTCAACATTCAGCGATGGAGCTGTGCTCAACATGGAGTGATGGAGCTGTGCTCAACATGCAAAATGCATAGATGGAGCCCCAGGGAACAGCCAGAGAAGAAGGTGCTGCCACGAGGCCAACAAAAAAAGAGCACAACTTGTGGAAATGCAGACCTGGCGCTGCACTCCCCTGGCCCAGAGGGACTAAAACTACAAGAAGAGAAAGCCCCGTGCCCCAAGAGACACTCTCGGCCCTCAAGTGTCTCTGAGCCACAATAACCACCCTCCTAGGCAACCGATACGGAGCAGCAGTCAATGTAGAGAAAGAACTCCCAGCAAAAGGGAGGTAAGCATCACAGAGCTGGAATCCTCAGACCATAGGGAGCAAAATGCAGCCATAAGGCAGTGAGGAAGAAACAATTCTCGCCAGGCCAGGAACAAAGAGGAAGCTGGCCACTAACACCAAACTGAGGAAAAACCAACTAAGGGAGAGTCAAACTCCAGACCTAGAACAGAGCCACTTCTCTGCAGAAAAGTAGAGAAAAGCGCAGAGCTAAGAAGCAATAATCCAGATGCACAGCAATTGATCTGCTCAGCAGGAAAGAACTGCACCCCTTACAGAAAAAGGAAGGAGTGCCATATGTGCCAGGAGAGAGGCGCCTGAAACTAGAAAAGGCAAAATCCACATGTGCCAGGCTAAAATTCCTGCCCGACAGCAAGGGAAAGCAAGGAAGAGCTGTGGCAAACTAGTCCTAAAAAGGCACATTCCCGTAAAGAGACACAACTGAGTCCAAGCAAAAGACTGGCAAGAATGGCGCTCCTGAGGGTACTCAGAAGAGGGATATGAGCTAGCATTTGCACACCAAGGGCAACTTGGATCCCCGCCAGAAGTAAAGCACTCCGCAAACAAACCAGAGCAGACAGGCGGGATCCACGGGGATGAGAGAACCAGAACCTCCCTAAGGAAGGGAGGAAAAACTGCTGCCAAAACAAGAATCAAATAGCAGGGGCGTCTCAAGCAAGATGCCAGAAGCAGCAGAGACCAAACGGTCTGAAAAAGAACTGACCAACAGCCGCGTAAGGCTGACAGGAATGAAAAAAATAGCCCTGGACTAAAAAGACCGAGCCTGCAGCCAAACAGAGCCAGCAAGAGACTTCCCCCACTTTGGAAATGGCAGACTAAGACCTCCGAACTGCAAAGGTACAAGTTCCAGCAACAGGGCCATCCTCTGAATCAGCTGCTGTCTAGGACTGTGAAGAGGAGAAAAACAACTAAGTTTCGTGATCCAGACATGAGCCGTGCCCCACAAAAACAATCTAAAGCAACTGGTACCAGCTCAGAAGGGTCCAAGATCAGAATCAGACGCCAGCCAGTGAAATTCGAAGAAACTTCGCAAGCGCCCCCCTAGAATGCATTGCCAAAGGTGGGAAAATAAATCAGGTAACAGGCAAGAGAAAGAAGGAAAAACAAAGTTTCTTCTTTTTTTTTTTAAACAACCTTCTTCACTAGTGACAGGAATTAAAAAAGGTTTACCTCAGAGGCAGAACAGGAGGGAAAAACAGTTTCCTTTTTTTTTTTGTAAACAACCTTCTTCATTAGTGACAGGAATAAATAAAGGCTTACCTCAGAGGCAGAAAATCAGATATACCTATCACCGCAGAACCCCCACAGGGGAGACAAGTTACTCCACGACACAATCAACCATCATCCTGCTATAAAGACAGCCAGGGGAGGGAAAGGAACCAGGGTCAATGGATATCACCCTAGCTGGCAGATAAGGAACTCAGGACCACTGCGTATCATCTAAAACTAGCCCCAACACGGCTACCAGTACACCCCTGGCTCCGTCACCAGAAGAATCTGGGACAGGAGCTACCAGCCAGCAATGCAGAGCAGCTGCACGATCCGTCCACCATCTGCTAGGAGACAGAGAAAATACTGAACATTCCAGGCTGCATGATACCCTTAAGGGGCGGTTTACTTGGAACTATTTTCTCTGTCTCCTTCCACTGGTAGATGGACACAACCCATTAGTCTGGACTGGTCTGGTATAGATGACAAGGAAATAATATTTAACCATCTTTCCGACCTCATGTGCACCTTTCTTTAAATTAGTCACCTTATTTTCTAACTCCTCTTACTCTCTTACCTACTATATGTTCCATCTTTGCTTATACCCTTCACCGTCAATCAAAATGTTCTATTACGTATTGTGTTGACATTGTAAGTAGTATGCCATACTCTGTATTGTTACTTGAATATTTTTACTGCTGTAATTGCCTATTGCTCATGTTTGATTTATCCTTATTGTACACCGCCTTAAGTGAATTCCTTCAAAATGGCGGTAAATAAATGCTAATAAATAAATAAATAAAATAAATTAGCACCAACATAAAGGCATAATATAAAGATGCAAACATAAGCATGGCTGTGTCCACATACTTCCAGATAAAGTTGCTCTTTGTTGACAGTCTCATTGTGTCACT
Source organism: Microcaecilia unicolor (assembly GCF_901765095.1). Lineage (NCBI taxonomy): Eukaryota > Metazoa > Chordata > Amphibia > Gymnophiona > Siphonopidae > Microcaecilia > Microcaecilia unicolor. Next base: position 262,566,237 of record NC_044031.1, on the reverse strand, counting down.
GTCAGCCATCTATAATACTTTGGGCATTTCCCAAATGGCAAAGAACATAAAATATGCAACAAGACAAAGCATGCCAACCTTGAGGTAAGTGAAAATATGCTTTAAATCTGGATCATCAAAAATAATTTGTCCCACCTAGTGCTTAGTTTCTTTAAAGTGCTAAATGATTTCAAGTGTAAAGTGCTTGGGGCAAGAAAGGGAAAATGATTTGATATACTGTCTCAATAGAGGGAGGCAGCATCTCGGCCTTTGCTTCCCTCTTCTCCCCCCCTCCAACCCACCCTCCTCTCCCACCTCCCTTCTGCCCTTCCTCTCTCCACCCACCCTCTCTTGTGGTTTTCTTTGCAATAATCACACCTGCAACAGGGTTTACCTTCCGAAAGTAGAATTTATTGTAACGGCTGCAGCAATACAAACAGTTAATTTCCTTTTCAAACTTAATAGCAATTCAACCACGCTTATCTAATACAAACAACTTCTATCTTAAATAGTCATCCTATGCTAACTTTGTATGCATAACCAATGAGCTACCTCCATTGACCTCAATCTTGGGGATGAGGGGCCACACCTAAGCACCACTACAGTTAAGGCCTCGGCTACTGCCTGCTATGATGTCCGCCCCCGGCTATTCAAACAGGGGTCACCGAGAGTCATCTTGCATTGGGCCACCATCACAAACGTACCCGCGCCTCCAGTCATATTCCTTCCCAGCTGTTCAAAGCTGGGAGGCCTTTATTGTCCTGTTTCCACTACCTCGGGCTATCCCTCCTCTGTACAAGAGTTGGGGGCCAGCTTTTCTGCGCATGTGCATCCCTCACTGTAGAGCAGCCCTTGCAATGTACCTTAAAACAGCGCTGACTGACCCCCCTTATTTTCTACTGGCTCCCTGGGTCTTTTTGCCATGTCCCTCGACAGTGAAATCTCACTTGTTGAGGGACCTCCCATCTTGTTAGGGATCAATTGCCCTGGCCTTTTTGAAGTAGTAGCCTTTCAACGGCCTCATGCAAGTTATTATTAAATATGTCCAGCCCAATGTCAGATAGGTGTACCCAGTCCAGTTGATAAAGGCCCGGAGAGTCTTCCCCTATCATCTCATGCACAATCTCGGTGTAGTGCAATGACAGCATGAACCTGTGCATCAATTTGTTCAGTTTAAGTACATAAGTAATGCCACACTGGGAAAAGACCAGGGGTCCATCGAGCCCAGCATCCTGTCCACGACAGCGGCCAATCTAGGCCAAGGGCACCTGGCAAGCTTCCCAAATGTACAAACATTCTATACATGTTATTCCTGGAATTGTGGATTTTTCCTAAGTCCATTTAGTAGTGGTTTATGGACTTGTCCTTTAGGAAACCGTCTAACCCCTTTTTAAACTCTGCCAAGCTAACCGCCTTCACCACGTTCTCCGGAAACGAATTCCAGAGTTTAATTATGCGTTGGGTGAAGAAACATTTTCTCCGATTTCTTTTAAATTTACTACACTGTAGTTTCATCGCATGCCCCCTAGTCCTAGTATTTTTGGAAAGCGTGAACAGATGCTTCACATCCACCTGTTCCACTCCATTCATTATTTTATACACCTCTATCATGTCTCCCCTCAGCTGTCTCTTCTCCAAGCTGAAAAGCCCTAGCCTCCTTAGTCTTTCTTCATAGGGAAGTCGTCCCATCCCCGCTATCATTTTAGTCGCCCTTCGCTGCACCTTTTCCAATTCTACTATATCTTTCTTGAGATGCGGCGACCACAATTGAACACAATACTCAAGGTGCGGTTGCACCATGGAGTGATACAATGGCATTATAACATCCTCACAACTGTTTTCCATACCTTTCCTGTCTTGTTTTCTCCACTGCGCGATTGGACTTCTCCTTTTTCCAAACTCGGGGCAGTATGATGTGGGACCAGTCCACATGTGACAATGGGCATCTGCTCCTGATGTCCAGTATGTCCCGTTGCATCGCTTTAATAAGCTCCACACTGTGAGTGGAGGTAATGTCATTGCCACATAGGTGGATAATTAAGGCCCGCGGAGACTGATGTTCCCGTAGGTGCTCCCACACCTCTGGCAATAGCTGGGCCCACCTTATACTGCATCGGCCTAGCCAATCCACTGTAACAGCCACGGCTGTCAAACCAATCCCCCCGTTTGTGAATCAGGTACCGGCTCTCCTCGCGGCCCAATGCATGAAAGAGTGTCCAATTATCCAGACCATGCGTTTACCTTTGAGACAAAATAAACAAATGGTAAGCCTCTGTTTACTAATGCACGTGCTGTTCATGCAGCCACTGCCCTTCATGGCCATGTTAGCATGTACTGATCTAGTTTGTTGGTGATTTGCTTGCTGTACCGATCTAATGTATGTGTTACACCTGTTGGAGACCCACCTTCCCATTGCCATTATTTGTTCCTCGGTTAAGCCTATCTGGCTAGCAGTTGTAGCAGTGCCTATGCGAAAGGAATGTGTAGTGTAAGCAGTAGTGTCTCTGCCTGATGCCGATATGCTGAAGTGTAGTATTTTTGCAAATTGATAGCGTGTCACCAGGCGGTTAGTAGCATGGACTAGCATCCACGGGGCTGCGTTAGGGCGAATCGACATGTAGTTAATAAAGTTTTGCACCGGGCACGTATCGCTTAGTGGTAGTCTGCCCAGTGTTATCACTGTCCCTTTGGCCATCTGATTGGTCTTTGAACGCCAAAATGTGATCGTGATACTATTGGCTTGCCGGCCGCAGTCCGATGTCAGGAGGCCCCTCGGCTCACTCCACCTGTCGTTTGATGGAACGAGGTCACTGACACGAAATGCCCCGAAGAACGCTAATGTAAATGCGCAATGAAACAACATGGTTTTGAAGGGGGCAGTGCAGACTGCGGCTAGGTTCCAGATCAGGCTCTCAAGCATATCATGAGTATGGGTTGTTTGTGGTCAAGCTGCTTCACTGACTGTTTTGCCCACCCCTTCAAAATTTGTCTTATGGCAAAGTGCAATGTGGAGTTAGGGAGGCTGAGCGTTTTGAGAAAAAGGCTATTCCCGCTAAGCATGATCGCATCTTTTACCGCAGCCAGGATGCTTGCGGGATGTGGTTACTCACACAGAAGTTGAAGAATTTTGTGAATGCTAACTGGTACTTCTTAGCGGTTGCCTTGGCGACTGAATTCCATATCAGCTTCCAGGATGCGCTGGACAACGTCGAATGTGCTGATGTTGATGGTGGAGGTAGTGTCGTACCGATGGGCAAGTACTGTGTTTCCCCCTGAGGTGGCACATTCGCAGGTGTCCATAGTCGTTGCCGTATTTCCTCAATGCCATGCATTTGCACCTGGAGTCTCAATTCTTGGACTAGCTCCTCCACCCCATTCTTTCCTGGTGGCATAGTGAACGGTACTGGGCACATTGTCTCTCGACTGTGTACCTGCGGGAGTTGCCCGTGCCACCGCCGATCTGCTGTTCTTGCGCTTCCTGTCAGAAGGATTCTTTACTGAAGGCATATCTGCGAAAGGAGTCTATATAAGATGGAAGATGTTAGTCAATGTTGGCTGGTTGGAAACTGAAGGTACTTATACAGGATAAATAGCGAAAACAATGTGTCATAAATCCCTATGCAGTAATCTCCTTAACCGTGTTGTGCCATGGATCTAAATGTGGGCATACTTCAATGATACTTTGCAGTAACTTCCACGCGGTCAGAGCACAAAACGAATCATCCGCAAATCTGCCACCTTTCTCCTGCACTATGAACTAATGTAACCATTATGTACCATAACATAATTTACAAATGTTTGCTGCCATCTTTAGGCCCCTACTGGTACCGCATTTGAATTTAATTACCACACTCGAGGGTATGTTGCAGAAATTGAATGCTTCTTGGTCTGCAACAATGTGGTGATGACTGAATCTGAATAACCCTTCTTCCTCAAAAAAGCCTGCTCAAGAACCAGGCCAAAAGACCAAAGCGAGAAGGTTTCTTCATGAGAAGCAGGCCCTGGCGGAGCAGACCCAGCGCCGGGGGAAGGTGCAGAGGCTCGGCCATCAGCAGATTTATTTATGTATTTATTACATTTGTATCCCACATTTTCCCACCTTTTTGCAGGCTCAACGTGGCTTACATAGTTTTATTATGACATTGTCGTTCCAGGATTTCAGATACAATTAGTGATGTGCAGAGATTAAGTAAGGGAAGAAAGAAGGAAGTGATTAGGGGTTAAGTATAGAAGGTGGACTTTCATAACTGGGTGGGTTGGTGAAGTGGATTAGTGAGGCTATAGGTTCTCTTTGTAGGTCTTGTTGAAGAAATATGTCTTCAGAGATTTGCAAAAGTTAGTTATTTCGTCGATTGTTTTCAGGTCTGTAGGTAGTGCATTCCATAACTGCGTGCTCATATAAGAGAAGGTAGTAGCATGCATCAGCTTGTATTTTAGACCTTTACAGCTGGGGAAGTGCAGTTTGAGAAATTTGTGGGATGATCTTGTGGCGTTTCTGGGATGTAAGGCCACAAGGTTTAGCATGTAGATTGGGGCGTCTGCGTGAATGATTTTGTGTACAATCGTACAGATCTTGAACGCAATGCGTTCCTTAAGTGGGAGCCAGTGAAGTTTCTCTCTTATGGGTTTTGCACTTTCATACTTAGTGTTTCCAAATATGAGTCTGGTGGCAGTATTCTGGGCTGTTTGGAGTTTTTTGATAGTCTGTTCTTTGCAGCCAGCGTACAGTGCTTTGCAGTAGTCCAGATGGCTTATTACCATCGACCGTACCAGGGTCCGGAAGATGTATCTCGGGAAGAAGGGTTTTACTCGTTTGAGTTTCCACATGGCGTGGAACATCTTTTTCGTCGTGTTCTTCACGTGGGCATCGAGAGTGAGGTTTCAATCAATGGTAACTCCAAGAATTTTCAAGTTTTGTGAGACAGGAAGAGAGCAGTATGGTGTGATCAGTGGCGTAGCCACAGGTGGGCTTGGGTGGGCCAGGGCCCACCCATTTATGGCTCAGGCCCACCCAACAGTAGCACATGTTTAGTGGTAACTGGAGGGAATCCCAAGCTCCGCCAGCTGAAGATTTTCCCCGATGGTAACGAAAACGCTACTCTCCATGACACCGGCACCTGCGCATGCTCAGGGGGGGGGGGGGGAGGGTGAACACTTGGTGCCCACCCAATTCTTGCCTAGGCCCACCCAAAATCTGTTGTCTGGCTACGCCCCTGGGTGTGATTATGGTGGAGAAGTTTTTTGTGTTATGTTGAGAGGTGAGTACAAGACATTGTGTTTTTTCTGCGTTAAGTTTTAGTTGGAATGCATCCGCCCAGGTGTGCACGATTTGGAGGCTTTGGTTGATCTCGTTGGTGATTTCATTCAGGTCATGTTTGAACGGGATGTAAATTGTGACGTCATCTGCATATATGTAGGGGTTGAGGTTTTGATTGGCTAGAAGTTTGGCTAAAGGTATCATCATTAGGTTAAATAAGGTTGGCGAGAGGGGGGATCCTTGGGGAACTCCACATTCAGGTATCCATGGGGGTGATATGTCTGCGTTCGTTGTTACTTGGTATGATCTTGTGGTCAGGAATCCTTTGAACCATTTGAGAACTGTGCCTCCTACTCCGAAGTATTCTAGTATATGTAATAGTATTTCATGATTAACCATGTCGAAGGCACTGGACATGTCGAATTGTAGGAGGAGTATGTTGTTACCAGTTGCAATTGCTTGTTTGAATGAGTTCATTGCGGACACTAGGACCGTCTCAGTGCTGTGGTTTGACCGAAATCCTGATTGAGACTCGTGCAGAATTGAGTGTTTATTTAGGTATTCAGTAAGTTGTTTCGTCACTATGCCTTCCATGAGTTTGGTTATGAGTGGAATGGATGCTACTGGGCGATATAGTTGGTTAGGACCATTGTGCTTTTCTTAGCATCTTTTGGCAGCGGAGTAAGTAGGATGTTTCCTTTATCTGTGGGAAAGAGCCCATTTTGAAGCCTGTGGTTTACGTGGTTTGTGAGGTCTGTTTTGAATTGTTTGGGTGCAGATCTTATTAGATTATTAGGGCAAATGTCTAATTTGCATTGCGATTTGGCGTATTTTCCAAGCCAGTGTGAGATTTCATTTGATGAGAGCGTATCAAAGTTGGTCCATGATCGATCTGCTGGGCATTCCCCGGGTTTTGGGTCTAGACAGTCAAGGATGTTTGTGTAATCTGTTATATTGGTAGGTATCATGAGTCGGAGCTTTGTGATTTTTTCATTGAAGTAATTCGCAAGATTGGTTGCTGACAGGGTGTCTGTGTTGTTGGTGGTAACCGTTGTAGTATTTAGGAGATTGTTTACAAGTGAAAAGAGTTTGTGTGTATCCTTGTAATTTGGTCCTATTTTAGTTTTATAATACGTCCTTTTAGTTTGTCTAATAGTGTATTTGTATTTTCTTTGTAGTTGTTTCCAGTCTTTGAGTGTGTGTTCCATGCTCTTTCTAGTCTTCTAATCTGTGTTTTTAGTTCTTTCAATTCTTCATTAAACCATGGTATTGAGTTTTTTCTATGTGAGGTTCTGGTTTGAAGTGGTGCTATATTGTCTAGTACTGTTCTGCATCTGTTGTCCCATTCTTGGAGATATTGGGGTGAGTCTGTAGGTGTTGTCCATTCGTCGGTGTAGAATTGTTGCCAGAATATTAGTGGGTCTATTTTGCCTCTTGTAGTATAGGTTTGTTGTTGTTTTTGTTGTGTCTTTTTTGTTCTCCAGTGGAGGGAAAGGTTTGCATTGTAGTGATCAGATCATGGCATGGCTGTCCATTTTATGTCTATTAGTGTGAGATTTGGTTCTGATGAGAATTTATGGGAAATGATATCTAGTGTATGTTCTTTGTTATGGGTGGGTTGTATATTTGGCCAGTGGAGCTCCCATAGTTGGAGGAAGTCTTTGCATTCGCGTACATTGCTTGAGTTAGTGTCTTCAAGATGAAGATTGATGTCTCCTGCAATGAGAAGGTTCTGGGTGGAAACACAAGTATTCGATATGAAATCCAGAAAGTGTGATTGTGACTCTTGCCAGTTGCCCGGGGGTCTGTAAAATAAGATTAGGTTTAGGTGATCACGTAGATGCATCAGGTCCGCAAACTATGGCCTCCTGGGCCAGTCCGGGGCCACAAGAATCATCTGACTTCAGTCAGCCCAAATTCGCTAGAGCACCTGGCCGATTAGAGACCAAGGAGGAAAGACTTAAAGCAGGAGTGCTTCCTGCCAAGGCTGAAGAAGAGACTCTAACCCTTCGGCGCCTTGTTCATGCCTTCTGCTGAAGAGACTAGAGGCCTTTGCTTTGGTGCTGCTCGCCATCAAGTCCAAACTGGGAAGACCCCAACACTGGATTATCAACTAGCAGGTGGACGGGGAAAGCTCCCATTCTCCGGGATTCAGAGTAATGCGACTGAGAAAGTCTGCCTACATATTCTCTGCTCCTGCAATGTGAGCCACAGAGAGCTGAAGCTAGTGAGCTTCTGTCTACTGGAAAAGCACATTTGCTTCCTCTGCTAGCAGAGGGGGCTGTGAATGCCCCCTGACGATTAATTTACGCAACCACTGTCAGGTTGTCAGAGAGAACGCTCACTGGTCGTCCCTGTTGGAGCGGCCGAAACGCCAGCAGAGCAAGGCGCGCCGCTCGAAGTTCCAATCGGTTGATAGGCCTAAGTGATTCCTCTCTTGACCAGAGGCCCTGATGGTACTGGGACAGACAATGCACTCCCCACCCTGAGAGACTGGCATCTGTGATTACCACAGGAACACTCCGAAGCAAATGATGTGCCTGGAGCCACTACGTCAGACTGCTTTGAGCCAAAGGCTGCCAAGCCAGATGTCTTCCGTAGTCCTCCGAAACCAGAGACCAGCAACTTAGCAGAGAGCTGTAGAGGCCGCATGTCAGCCCAAGCCAAGGTACAACTTCCAGAGTGGCTGCCATCGACCCCAAAACCTGAGAACAATCCCAGACACGGGGGGACGGAGACGGCAACAAGCGCAGAATCTGGTTCTAGAGCTTGATGGACCTCAGTTTGAGGAGATACACTCAACCCATCCTGGTTTTGAAGAACACTCCCAAATATTCCAGAAATTGAGAAGGAATTAGGAGACTCTTGGGTACATTTATCACCCAGCCCAAAGACTGGAGAAGAGACACCACTCGGGCCATGGCCCAAATATTGTCTTTGGGACGAGGATGCTTGGATGAACCAGTCATCCAAATAGGGGTGGACTCGAACCCTCTTCATGCTGCAGTGTGGCAGCCACCACCACCATGACCTTCATAAAGGTCAGCGGAGCCATAGCAAGCACAAATGGTAGCACCTCAAACTGGAAGTGCTGACCCAAACAGCAATCCACAGAATTCTTTGATGAGGCCAAATGGGATTATGCAGATGCACCTACTTGAGGTCCAGGGCTGTAAGAAATTCTCTGAGCTGAACTGCCACAATGATGGAGCAAGAGTCTCCATGCAGAAGTGGCGGACCCTGAGGGCCTGACTGACCCTTCTGAGGTCCAGGATAGGATGGAAGTCTCCACCCTTCCGGGGAACCATGAAATATATGGAATAGCACTTCTGGACATGCTACGCAGTAGAGATGGGCACCACTGCCTCCAGGTGTTGCAGGTGCAGCAGAGTAGCCTGCACTGTGGCCTGCTTCTGTAGAGAGGCGCACGAGGACGCCAAGAAAAAATCTCTGATGGGAGAGAAGAACTCGAGCCTGTAGCCTACACAAATAAGATCCAATACCCACTGGACTGTAGTGACTTGGTCCACTCCTCATCCCACTGAAGAGTAAACCAGCGTCCCATCATTGGAAGGAGTGAGGAGGGACATAGGATTTTCCAGAAGGACTGGCAGAGAGCTTATCAGTCCAAAAGGACTGTTTCTGGGAATAATGGGGCCTACCCGCGTAAGAGGGACGACCTGGGCAATACTGCCTGCTATCTTGAAAACGAGATCTCTGAGGAGTCTCTTTAGGAGAAGGTCGAGGCTTATCCTCTGGCAAATGCTGAGACTAGAGTCACCCAGATCTTTGACCAACTTCTTCAAATCCAGTTCAAATAAAAGCTTACCCTTAAAGGGTACCCAGACCAGGCGCTACTTGGAAGCTGCATCAGCAGCCCAATGGCACAAGCGCATGAGCCTACGGCTAGTCATTGTCAAGGCCATCTGTTTGGCCACTGATATGACTAAGTCATACAGGTCGTCAGCCAAGTAGGCCAATCTCAACTCAAAGTCAAGGAACTCAAGAGGCAGCAGAGCCCCCGACTCCAACAAGGAGTCAGCCGCCTGTTGCAACCAAGAGAGGGACACATGCACTGCGTAAGACCCACAAACAACCACCTTCAAAGTCAAGGCAGAAACTTCAAAGGGCATTTTCAAAGCAGCTTCAAGCTTGTGATCCTGAACATCCTTGAGTGCAATTCCCCCTTCTACAAGCAAAGTGGTCTTTTTGGTCATGGTTGGTACCAAGGCAACCACCTTCGGCAACCAGAAGTGTTCTAATTCATCCTGTGCGACCAGGTATAAACGAGCCATTGCTTTGGCCACCCATAGCTCTGTATCAGGGGACATCCACTGTGCAGAGATATGCTCCTGTATGGCTGCATGTACAGGGAAATCCCTGAGCAGTCTTTTAGTGCTAGCCCTCTTAGGATTCTCAGTAGCCTCAGAAAAGACCTCAGGAGCAGAAATATTCAGAGCCTGTAAGGCCTTAGAAATAAAGGTGGGTAATTCCTCTCTGTGAAACATCCGCACAGCAGAGGAGTCATCTGCCTCAGAAGGAAGATACTCCGCTTCACTGAAGGATTCCAAGTCTTCCATGGTGAGCCAAGAAGAACCTTCACCTCTAACCGAAGGATCAGGGGAAAGAGGGAGTACCACCTCCCCATCCGATCCTGACCATCATCTAGTGCATTTAGATTCAGAGGCCTCGATGCCTGAAGAGGGCAAGCCAGCTGAAGTCACAATCTCAGACAAAACTCCAGTCCCCGTGGACGCACAGTTCAACACATAAGCGCGAAGGAAGAGTGAAACAAACTCCATGGAAAAGGATAAATTGGAGCAGGCCACTGGAGAACCGGCTGGAGTGTCCCTTTCGCCACCTGTGCAAGTCACAGGAGCGGAAGAAGTCTGAGGAATATTCAAATGTGTTGCAGTGGGAACCTCAAGGGTGAGTTCAAAATGGCCACTGGGTCCTCAGAAAGAGGAGTAGTAGAACACATTTCCCACATGCAGGAAGAGTCAGCTTCAACTTTCCCACTGGGGATCTCAAGGGCATCAGAGCCCGAGCACCCTCCAGGGCAAAGTCCCGCCACTGTTCTCAGCTTTGAACACCGGGAACAGCGCTTCACCAATTCTGCCACCATAAAAAGCCAAAGTAGAGCCGCTGAAAGGCAGAAAGTAAGAGCCACACTTACCCCAGTCAATAACAGGAATGCGCTGTCCAGCGGGGTGAGAATCTTCGGCTCACTCAACTCTCCCAAACTGGTCTAGTACCTTGAAAGTGTAAGGCCAGCACAAAGGAGAAATTAGACCTTACCTGCTAATTTGCTTTCCTTTAGTCCCTCCGGACCGGCCCAGATGTGACTGATGGGTTGTGCATGCCTTCCAGCAGGTGGAGACTGAGAAAAAAACTGTGACTCTAGAGAGGCCAATAAGAGCCCTTGGCAACAAGAGAAAGATCCAGTAACAAAGTACCAAAGCAGAAGGAAGTAAAACAATACGTAAATGGTCTGTGCATACGAAAGCCTGAGCAGCCACCGGCACATTGCCACCACAGGGTGTGTGCCACCAACAATAATGTGACCAATGACATGCCCCTGCATATCATGCACAAAAGGTTACTTAGAGGCATATTTTCAAAGCAGTTTGGGAGGCTAAGTTCCATAGGTTTCTATGGAACTTTGGGAGGCTAAGTGCTTTGAAAATGAGCCTCATACTAAACCACAGAATTTGTGTGTGTGTGTGTTTTTTTAAACAATGAAACCAGAAACCAGCAACACAGCTCCCAAGAAAACAATATCACTTAACTCTTGAAGACACAGAATACCTAAAGGGAGGGATCTGGGCCGGTCCGGAGGGACTAAAGGAAAGCAAATTAGCAGGTAAGGTCTAATTTCTCCTTCCTTAGCGTCACTCCAGACCAGCCCAGAATGTGACTGATGGGAAGTAACAAAGCAGTAAGATTATGGGAGGGACCCTAACAGCCCCGCCGTCAAAACGTGTGCCCGGAAAACAACTTGCTGATGACTCAGGAGGTACAATCGATAGTGCTTTGAAAAGGAATGCAAAGAAGACCAAGTCGCTGCCATACAAATGTCCTCCAGAGGCATCAGACAACGCTCTGCCCAAGAAGTAGCCTGACCTCTGGTAGAGTGAGCCTTAACTCCTTCTGGAACAGCTTTCCCAGAAAGAAGGTAAGTAAATGCAATAATTTCCTTAAGCCAACAAAAAATAGTGTGCTTAGAAGCCATAAACCCTGTGCGTGAACCTCCAATGAGAATAAAACAAACGATCGGACCGACAAATCTCCTCCGTAGACTTGACATAATGCTTCAGAACTCTTTTGACATCCAAACGCTTCAAGAGACGCTGCTCCTCTGACCCAGAGAAAGAATCTAGAACAGGCAACACCACCGGTTGAGATGAAAGAAAACGAGTCAATATCTTGGGCAGAAACGAAGGAACTGGTCTTAAAACACTCGATCCAAGCTGAATTCCAAAAATTGAGACCTACACGAAAGAGCCTGCAACTCCAAAAATCTCCTAGCTGAGGCAATAGCCACTAAAAACAATGCCTTCAGGGTTAAGTCCTTCAAAGTACAAGAAGATAAAGGCTCAAAGGGAGGCTTGGTAAGAACCGAGAGTACCCAATTAAGATCCCAGAGGGGAAAAGAACAGCGAGACGGAGGACGCAGGAGGTTAACCTCTCTTAAAAAACGGAACACATCCAGGTGGCTAGCCAGCGATCTTCCTTGAACACGACCTCAAAAACACGATAGAGCTGCAATCTGCACTTTAAGAGAAGCCAAAACAAGGCCTTTGTCAAAACCACGCTGCAGAAAATCCAAAATCTGCAAAACGGACGTGTGAAAGAGAGCTATCCCAAGCTCCTCACACCAGGCCTCAAAAATCCTCCAGGTCCGAACATAATTCAAAGAGGTAGAACACCGACGAGAGTGAAGCTGAGCCAAAAGATCCTGCTTGACCGGGAGCTTGAACGGATCCTCTACTAGAAGCCGCTGAAGATCAGCATACCACAGTCTGCGAGGCCAATCCGGTGCCACCAAGATCAGACGGCCCCTGTGCATCTCGACTCTCTGAAGTACACGCCCTATCAATGGCCAGAGAGGAAAGGCATAAAGAAGACCGGTCGGCCAGGGAGCAAACAGGTCCATCTTGGGGAACCCCCCAACGGTTCACCACCGTCCGATACGCCACATCGCTTAGAGCCCACTCCGCGGGATCTAGCATGTTTCGACTGAGAAAGTCTGCCTGAACATTTTGAACTCCTGCCAAATGAGCCGCTGACAGTGCCACCAGATGCACCTCCAACCACTGTAACAGCTGTGACGCTTCTTGCTCCAACTGCAGACTCCTCGTTCCTCCTTGCCGATTGATGTAAGCCACCGCGGTGGCATTTTCTGACATCACGCGGACTGCCCCACCCCTCAAAAGATGGACAAAGGTCTGGATTGCTAGTCAAACTGCCGTGGTCTCTAATAGATTTATTGAACAAGATCTCTCCTGAGGAGACCACAGGCCTTGAGCATACTGTCCCTGACAGTGAGCTCCCCATCCCTGGAGACTGGCATCTGTCGTAACCACCCTCCAGTTGGGCTGATCCAGAGGCATTCCCTTGGTCATACTGGCATCTCGCAGCCACCAATGTAGGCTACTATTCACCTGAGCCGGAAGTGACAATTTCTGATGTAAAGAGTCCTTCTGTGACGACCACCGAGAAAGAAGCGACCTCTGAAGTGGCCTCATGTGAGCCCTGGCCCAGGGCACTGCCTCAATCGCTGCCACCATGGAACCTAGGACCTGAAGATAATCCTCGGCCGCTGGCCTCGGTGACTGCAATAAGTGAAGAATCTGATACTGCAGTTTGAGGACATGAGCCAGCGGAAGAAAAACACGGTCCTGCAACGTGTCAAAACAGATTCCCAGGTTCTCCAATGACTGAGATGGCTGCAGACAGATCTTTTGTGCACTGACTACCCAATCTAGGGACTTCAAGAAGTCTACTACTCGAGCTGTCACCTGAACGCTCTCCTGGTAAGACTTCGCTCTGATCAACCAATCGTCTAAATAAGGATGGACTAGAATGCCTTCCATTCTGAGTGCTGCGGCTACTACGACCATGACTTTGGTAAACGTCTGAGGAGCAGTCACAAGCCCGAAGGGAAGAGCCCGAAAATGAAAATGCTGGCCGAGCACCGCAAACTGAAGGAAACGTTGGTGTGCTGGTCGAGTAGGGATAGGCAAGTAGGTTTCTGTGAGGTCGAGTGACGTCAGAAACTCCCCGGTCTGCACCACCACAAAGGCCGACCGCAAAGTCTCCATACGAAATGAGGGCACCCTGAGGGCTCAATTGACCACCTGGACATCTAAAATCGGCCTGAAGGAACCCTCTTGCTTGGGAACCAGAAAGTTTATGGAGTAACATCCTAGACGCTGCTCTGACAAAGGAACTGGACAAATAGCCTGAAAGTCGAGAAATCTGTGTAGAATGTCCCTGACAGCCCTGGTTTTGAGCAGAGAACGGCAGGGAGACTCCACGAAAGTGTCTGACAAAGGACGAGCAAACTATAAGGCGAACCCCATCGCAAATAACCTCTAGAACCCACTGGTCTGAAGTAATTTGGGCCCATAAAACTGTGCCAACCGAGCTCCTACCTGAACCAGAGGCTGGGCCCGCAAACTTTCATTGCTGAGGATGGGAGGAAGACCAGAAAGAATTTCCTGTTTCCCGACCTCTTCTACGACCACCCAAAAAGAGAGAGTCCTCTGAAAAAAACTTGGATCATTGAAACGGAACTACTCTGCCTGGTCTATACCGAAAAGCACGGCTCCTACCATGGCTGGAAAAAAACCACCATGTCCAGGCACCCTGGGACGATCTTCGGGAAGCCTCGGAACTTTAGCCTCACCTAGGCTACGCAGCAGCTTATCCAACTCATCGCCAAAGAGAAAAGAACCCTTAAAAGGAAATTTACTAAGCTTGGACTTAGAGCCCACATCCGCAGACCAGCCACGAACCCAAAGAGAGCGACAGGCCGCCACGCAAAGAGCCATAGACTTAGAAGAGGCCCGAAGCAAGTCGTAAAGAGCATCTGCCAAAAAGGCCAACCCATTTCCAACTTCGCCACTTCGGCATCTATCACTGAAAAAATAATCAGAAGAACAGTCCAAGACCTTTTCAGACCAACGAAAACAGGTTCTCGCTACTAAAGAACCACAGATAGCAGCCTGCACTGCCAGAGCAGAATCATCAAAACTATTCTTTAACAAAGATTCTATACGGCGATCCTGGACATCCCTCAAAGCCGTCCCACCATCCACGGGAACCGTATTTCATTTAGTGACTGCTGACACTACGGCAGCCACCACTGGAGGGCGAAAAAGATCCTTGTCTAAAACCAGAACAGGATAAAGCCTGAGCATGGATCTGGCAAGATGAAAAGCAGAATCCAGCACCTCCTACTGTGCCTGAATGATGTCCCTAATATGCTGATGCACTGGAAAAGTCTTACCTGGCCTACAAATACCTTTCTGGACTCCGCCACTGGAGTCTCCTGCTCCTCAAATCGCAAGGTTGTGGAAACCTGAGAAATAAGCTCCTGCCGGTCATCTTTATGAAAAATTCTCACCACTGAGGGACCCTTCCCCGCAGGGAGAGGCTCTGCACCATCTTCCAGCTGACCGAGGTCCTCAGGAAAATGACCTTCCGGAAACACCTATGTCTCCTCCAAGGATGGCATTTCCTGGTCCAAATCAGAAGAAAAATCCTCTTCTAAATCCCAAAACTGCCTGGGCCGCTTAGCAGCTGCTGCTTAGCCCTCCTGAGACCTCTTCACTGAAGCCTCTCCTGAAGCAGCTTTGTGCAATAAAAAAGTTCAGTACATTTGTACCACAAAGTCAGGTGGGAAGCCACCTTCACCTACTGAAGAAGCAGGAGTCTGAGGCAGAGCCGGTAGAGAGGCCGGTAAAGCAGGCAGGGATGAAGCATTTAGAGGGGAAGACAAAATGGCGGCGTTTCCTGCCAAAATTGGCGCTGCCAGTGAGGCTGACCCGATCGCACTTAAAATAAAACTGCCGAATCGGACCCCCCCCCCCCCCCCCCGCGCTAACGGCACCAACATTTTTACAGCCCCTGCTCCCTGCTCAGACGAAGCATTTACCGCGGTGCAAAACTTACAAACACCGCTTGAGCCGACTCCCTGCCGCTGACAGACTGAACAGCGGCGGAGCTTCTCTGCCATCGCGTCTGCCTAAGCCAACTGCGAACCAAAACAGGAGCCAGAAAAAACAACAGCAAACCGTCACAGAGAGAAAACAGACGCCGTCTTGCTTGTTTAAAGAGAAAGTAAAGGGCAGAGAACCAAAATCAAAGCTTCTCTTTTTGTTTTTGTTTTGTGGCTGCCTCTCCCTGCCTCAAAAGCTCTTCCCCTGAAGAGCTTGAGGAAACTGCCTTTTTGTGCTGAGATCTCTTATTTATTTATTTATTTTACTTAAGCACAGCTTAAAAGAATACCAGGTAGGACATGGGGGGAGGAACCCGGCCACCTGAATTTGACACCCCTGAGGCGCTAAGAGACCCCCACGGGCCTCTGCCTCTAAATAACAGGCTTTTAAAAAATATATTTATATATCCGGATGCACAGAAGAAATAAATTAAAAGCAACTAAAAGAATTACAGCAAGAAATAGAAAAAATATAAAGAATATAATAGAACATAAATATAATATAAAGAATGAGACTGAAGGGCTCACCACCTTCCACCTGCTGCACTTGCTGGAAGGCGTGCACAACCCATCAGTCACATTCTGGGCCGGGCCGGAGGGACTCTAGGGAATATTTAGTTAGTGTTATAATTGATCCACATTTCAGTTACCTGCTGTTGATTGCTGATTGCACTATTTTGTTCCACTGTTCGATTTTTAAAAAGCAATAAACAATATTTAGTTTATTGCCTCTCTGTCTGGACTGATAAAGAATCCTGGTGGTTTGTGTGTTGGGTCTGTGAGTGCTTTCTGGGAACTGTGGGACCACTGGGAGTGTGGCCCCAGTAACCTAGAAATCCCTGGGGATAATTTGAGAGTGGGAAACTTGCCCAGAGGCGGTTGTGACCCAGTCGGTGGAAGGAGAGTGCTGTTAGTGTAGAGTACAAGTGGCAGGTGCAGGCAGACCTGAGCTGTGCTGGGGATAGACGACCCTCTAAGTGGCCACGGGGTAACCCAAGGTGGGTGGCTAGGCATTTTGTGACATAGAGCCATCATTCGTTTAGAACAGTAAGTACAGGCAACACACCAACAATATGGCATTTTAGCCAATAACCTTAATAAGCAAAATGTAATAACCCTGCTTACTGCTTTAAATGAATTGCTACATCGGAGAGGCAAAAAGTCCCTAACTTACTATAAATATATACAAATGGTAACAAGGAGGGGGGAGACTTTTGGCTCAACTAGTATCCACTTGCTAGAGGCCTAAGAAGGTAGTGGGACTTAGAGACGGGGGGGGGGGGGGGGGAAGATATTTAAAGAATCTTCCATATGGCAAGCTTGCTGAGGAGGGTTTAGAGAACACAATGTACCTGGAAAACATAGCTATGCCTACATTATCTCAATCAGACAAAGTATTTTTATATTCCCCAGTGACGAAATAGCTTGGGTGATTAAACAGAGTCCCTTACAAAAGGCCGCTGGCTCTGACGGTTATAGGACAGAATTCTATAAAATTCTGGGGGACCCTGCTCTTGCACCTTTAAGTGCTATGTATGGGGCCTGTTTGGATTCACAGGGGTTGCTGGGAGAGTTAAATATGGCCCAAATCATAGTCTTCCCACAACCTGGCAAGGACCCATTGCTCTCGGAATCCTTTCGCCCAATATCACTTTTAAATTTCTAAACAAAATTGTTAGTCAAACTGATGGGAAATAGATTGGCTCATATACTTCCTTCATTGGTGCATGAGGCTCAGGTGGGACATGACAGACTTGATCGACCTACCATCTAGAAATACATCCGAATCAACACGAACGTACCTAAATCTACACTACCCAAGCTGCAAAGGACTCAAATACAAATCTACCTACGCATCCAGTTTTTCATACATCAGCACGCAACTGTGGAACGCACTACCAAAAGACTTGAAAACCACATACGACCATTTATACTTCAGAAAGACACTCAAGACCCACCTTTTTAGAAAGGCATACCCTACCGATCTAACGTAAATGCCTGAACTCTGCATCACAATACCACTAAAGTTCGTAATGGTCTACACACAACCCTCTGCTGACCGATTCCTTTATGTGGTCCTACCACATGAACATTATCTTACCACAACACCACATTGTATTTTTTTACTCCGGAGTCTGGAAACAGGTCTCCGGCACTATGTAAGCCACATTGAGCCTACAAGGAGGTGGGAAAATGTGGGATACAAATGTAACAAATAAATAAATATATAGCCAAGAACATAAAACGTTTAACCTCCCTTGAACTCAGGGAATGTACTAATACACCACTCCTTGATTTTTTTTCTTAATAATTAGTTTTACTGATTTTTCAAATATAAAACAAACATGTGAAAGACAGAAAAACAGTTACATGAGTCCATTGTACAATTACCAAACTGAGTTTTACAAATAACAGATTATGACTGAGTAATAGGAGAAAGAAAAAGATCTAAAGTTTTCCATTTCTTAGTCTGGCTGGAGTACCCAATGAGGAGTAAGCAATAGACTGTTCATATTTTTTGTATAGCAAAATCAAGTTCCACCAGATATAGAAATTCACTTGAGAGTTATCTTTCCAATTTGAAAAAATTAATTTTAGTGCAATAGATATTAGAAAGTCAAACAATAACTTATCTTCATCTGATAGAAAAAATGTAATACAAATGGACTTCCAGATTATATATTTTGGTAAAAATGATACTTGGAAACCAAATATCTCTTTCAGCTTATTCCAAACCTCTGACCAAAAAAGAACAAGGTTAGGGCATTCCAATAAAAGATGTATAAGAGTTCCTGTGTATTTTTTGCAGGACCAGCAGAGGTCAAAGTTTGAGGAACCAGACACTTTACTTTTTCTTGGAGTCCAGAGAGCTGTATGATATGGGAAGAAAATTAATTGCATTATAGCAGCTGATAAAGAGGTTCTTGGGCCAGCTGACAAAACTTGAGAGCAGTGTTTATAGTCATTGAGATCTAATTCCCATACTTGTTGAGT
Organism: Microcaecilia unicolor; assembly: GCF_901765095.1. Classification (NCBI taxonomy): domain Eukaryota; kingdom Metazoa; phylum Chordata; class Amphibia; order Gymnophiona; family Siphonopidae; genus Microcaecilia; species Microcaecilia unicolor. The sequence goes on along the minus strand of NC_044031.1, from coordinate 262,547,782 downwards.
AGACCTACAGGAAGTAGTAGGATTAGTTTTGATGCCAAAGAGGCATTTGACAGGGTTAAATGGGACTTTATGTATGATATCTTACAGCATTATGACTTAGAAGATCGGTTTGTGGGTGCAGGACGAACAATCTACTCAAAACCTTGTGCAAGAGTGTGCGTCAATGGCAGAAGCTCAGGAAACTTTGTCATAAGCAGGGGAACCTGCCAGGGCTGTCCCCTATCCCCCTTACTTGTTTTTACATTGGTTCCTTTGGTAAGGGATATTCTCATTTAATCCAGGGGTAAAGGGGGTGAGGGTTGTTTAATGATATTTTTCTCACTGTGTTGCATTTTCTCATAAATTTTGAATGCACATTTCTAATGTAAACTACTCATTTTCAATGTTTCTCTTATTGTAAGCCACATTGAACCCAAATCTATTTTGGGATAATGCAGGATACACAAATGTCATAAAATAAATAAAATAATATTTTCAAAATAAGAGCCTTTGCAGTTGACCTGTTAGTGAACCTTACTGACCCTCAGAACTTGAGGACTTGCTGGACATTTTCCAAGAATATGGAGACTATGCCGGTTTAAAACTGAATCTGTCCAAATTGGAGGTCTTGGCCACCGAGGACACGGTGCACCAGACTTTGAGGGGGGGTTTCCAGCTGAAGTGGGCCACTCAATCTTTCCAATATTTAGGGATTCAGTTGCCTCACTCCACCAAGCTGTTACGTTCCCTTAACGTGGCTCATCTTTTAGCCACAACAAAATGGCAATTAGAGGGTTGGTTGGCTTTACCCTTGTATGGTAGAATTATCTTATACTGGATGGTGGTGTTCCCTAGGTGTTCCCCAAATGGCTCTATGTGCTCCAGGTCCTGCCTGACCACCTACTACTACTACTACTACTTAACATTTCTAGAGCGCTACTAGGGTTACGCAGCGCTGTACACCTCCTTAGGAGAGATCTTTCGCAGGTAGTGAAAGTTACTGGGGTGGGAAGAAGGTGAAACTTCACCTGCCATATCTATATGGTAATTGGATATATAGAGGGTTAGGCTTACCAAATTTACAATTATATAATTATGCATGAGCCATTTGGGCGACTGGCTGTTAGATTGGACTACAATCGCAACTGTTTATGAACAGCTGCTATATAATCCATATAGAGTTAGATCTCTCTTGCAAGTTTCTCACTGCCTCCTGCCATATTCGTTGGGGAGAAATGTACTGTTTTGGCCCTTAAAAGGCACTTAGATTAAACTGACACACTGGTTCATTAGTGCCCCTATGGAAATGGACCAATTGCCAATCAGGGGAAACATACAGTTCCTGTCAAGGATGGATAATGTTACTTTTGTTCATTGGGAAAATCGAGGATACAGCTTGGTGGAAAGTGTGCTTATTGAGGAGGGGACAATGATGTCTTTTGAGTCCTTTTGCCAACGGGTGGAGGTGCAGTGGGGGGACCAATTTGCCTTCTGCCAACTCAAACATTATGTCAGATCCTTAGACCCCAATAGTTTAAAATCCAATTTAGGAGATAAATTGAGGGAATTCTTTGAGATGGTGGCGGCTGTAAAGCTGACTATTTCGGGCCTCTTTAAAGCAGCTCAACCTTTCAAGGTGGAAAAAGATTTTTAGGTGGTTAAAGCAAGATGGGAGGCAGATCTAGAGAAACCGCTTCTGATGGGAGGCAGGTCTGGAGAAACCGCTTCTGGAGTGGAATGTGGCTGGTACCATTAGAAGAATACCTCAACTAACTCTAGGAGCAGATCTCAGGGAATGTGTGTTCCGAGAGCTCCATAGGGCCTACTTTACCCAGGTGCAGCTGTGCAGAGCAGGAAGATTGCCCTCTTTTACTTGTGTCAGGTGCTACAGGGAGGACAACAATTTTTACCATGCCACGTGGGCCTGTATGAATATTCAACATTTCTGGTCTGAAGTGGCATTCTATTTGAGCAGTCTGTTCCACCAGAGAATCCAGTTTACTGTGGAACTGGTTTTCTTTGATCTGATGGGAGGAATGGAAGAGGTGAGTAGAGAATGGAAGGCTTTCCTTTGAAAGTTTACTGTTGTGGGGAAAAAGTGTATTATGTTCATGGGTGTGTCCGGAGCCTCCATCATTTTGGTCCTGGCATGCCCATGTCTACAGTCTAGCATTGTGGGAAGCTAGAGATGCTAAAAGAGTAACAAAATACCTCTCTGTTTGGGATTCTTACTTGCAATCTATATCACCTACTGCATGGAATCTGACACTGAATCATTTATATTCTTCTAGTAGATATTAAGAGCTTGTTTTGATGCATCATTGCTTTCACTATTTTTGAACCATTATGGCTATGGATTCTGGGAAAGGAGAAGGAAGGGGTTTTGATGAGTGGACAGTTATATTTGTCAGTATTATTAGTGGGAGCTATAAGAATCCAAGCTTCCTGATACTTTTGTATATTGATCTGAAGTTCCTTGTGTAGTTGTTTATTACTGTCTCAATAAAAACATTTAAACATAAAAAGGTTTGAATAATTTCCTAAAAGAAAAGTCCATAAGCCATTATTAAGATAGACTTGGGGAAAATCCACTGCATATTTCTAGGATAAGCAGCATAAAATCTATTTTACTGTTCTGGGATCTTGCCAGGTACTTGTGATCAGGATTGGCCATGTCACGGTCTCAGGATCTCAGACATTGGAACAACGTGAGCCCTTGGGCTGCTGTCAAGGAATGGCAGCAGCAGACAAAATCCCCCAACCAGGACTGGACAAACAAGCAAGGATGGAGCTGGAATCTGGACCAGACTTGGCTGGAATAGCAGGACTGGAGTAACCGGACTTCACCTGCCCTGACCACCATTCCCCAGAGGTTGTGCCCCTAGGTGCGGGCGGCCTGCAGGACTTACAGGATGGCGCTGGGAGACAAGAAATACTGGACCGGAGTGACTGGAACAACAGGATTCTTGAGGCAGACACTGAATACTAAACAAGCTTGACTAAAACAGGCTTCAGGATACAGGACTCAGAATTCTCACACAGGGTACAGGATACTGAAACAAGCTTGACTGAACAGGGACTGAAGGTCAGAGGGGAAAACAAACAGGGCAGGCTAGGCAGGATACAAAGCTAGGCCACACCGACAAACAATAAAGCAATGGCTGAAGACTGACAGGCAGCCACTGAGAAGGATACAAGCAGTAGTGCTTAAGAGCATAACTGCACACAGACTAAACAAGAACAAGGCAAGGCATACAGACAGGAAACAAAGCAAGGCAGAAGTTCTCCTATCAGCACCAAAAGGGTAAAGCAGAGAAGCTAAAAGGGTAAAGCAGGGAAGCTCAAAACAAAGCAAGGCAGAAGTGCTCCTAACAGCACACCAAGGCAGAAGTGCTCCTATCAGCACCAAAAGGGTAAAGCAGGGAAGCTCAAACAAAGCAAGGCAGAAGTGCTCCTAACAGCACACCAACTAACCTCAACCTTAGAAAAGCTGCTGAGGTTATCCAGTTGCTACCAGCTTGACTAATGCCATCACAAGCAATGCAACTAATGAAGAAATCTTCAGCATTTTAAAAGATGTTCCCAATCCTAACCAGGCTGTTGAGGAGAAATTAAACCCTCTGGAATGCACAGCTCTGAGACCACCATCTTCATCTTCATCCTTGGCGCCTTTGTGTCCCGATTCTTCACCAGCCTTTCCAATGTCTCCCACAGACCGCGGTCATCACCTACACTGCTTGTCTCAGGCATCTGTCACTACCTTCTCGGCTTTGCTGTCCTGTTCGCCTGCCTTGATGAGTCTCAGCGAGTCAAGACCTGATTTTGGACTTTTCCTTCCTTCCTCCTCTTTTTTGCTTTCATTTCCCTGCCTACTTATTTATTTGTGTTAAGATTGTATTTATATTCCCTTCCCTTCCTTCCTTCCTTTCTCTGTTCCTTCTACCCTTCAATTTTCATTGTAATTATTTCATTGGTTCATTGTAAGCCCACCCTTGGCTATGCCACTGGTCAGAACTGGACACTGCTTTCCAGACCCTAAAGAAGACCATCTGTTCGGGGGCCGGTGCTGGTCAGCCATTACTTCAGCTGGCCATTTGTGGTACAGATGGATGCATCAGAGGTCAGGTTTGGGGCAGTCTTAGCCCAAGAAATGGATGGTGAAGATCACCCTGTGACCTTCATCAGCTAGAAGCTGTTTCCCAGGGAGTGAAACTATGCAGTGATTTAAAAGAAAGCCCTAGCAGTCAAATGGGCTTTGGAGACACTCTAGTATTATTTGCTGGGTTGATACATCCTGCTTGTTACGGACCATGAACTCCTCAGGTGGATGGATCACCACGAGTCACAAGTACCTGACAGAATACCAAATGGTAGCGAGATTCATGCTGCTGATCCCAGGGTCAAGCAGTGGCTTTCCTCATGTCTATCTCAACAGCAGACTATAGAGTTTTCCCCTAGGAACTTGACCAAACTTTTTTTAAACCCAGATACACTAACCACCGTTGATACCACATTCTTTGGCAACAAGTTCCACAGCTTAACTATTCATTAGGTGAAAAAATATTTCCTCCTGTTCATTTTAAAAGTAGTGAAAGATCAACCACGTGAAGTAAAGGAACACCAACCCCTACGAGCGGATCAGGTAGAGAACCAAAGCGTAGAATATAAAAGGAATGGTCCTTCCAAAAATGTGAGGAAGACGGAAGATCATTACACACAGTATTTATTGAGTACACCTAAAAGATTTGAGTCTTTTAAGTGTACCCAATAAATACTGTGTACAAGGATCTTCTTTTTATACCCTACTCCTTGGTTTTCTACATTTTAAAAGTAGTATCATGTAACTTCCTTGAGTGCCCCCTAGTCTTTGTACTTTATGAAAGAGTAAAAAATTGATTTACATTTACCTGTTCTACACCACTCAGTATTCTGTAGACCTCTATCATATTCCCCCCCTCAACCATCTCTTTTCCAAGCTGAAAAGTCCTACCTCTTTAACTTTTCCTGATGTGAGAGGAGTTCCATCCCCTTAATCATTTTGGTCACCCTTCTTTGAACCTTTTGTAATTCAGTTATATCTTTTTTAAGATACCCCTACCAGAACTGCATAAAATATTCAAGGTGTGATCCGCACCATGGAGCGACACGGAAGCATTATAATAATCTCTTTCCTTATAATTCCTAGCATTCTGTTTGCTTTTTTTGGCTGCCGCCACACACTGGGCAGAAGATTTCAGCATATTGTCCATGACGACACCTAGATCTTTTTCTTGGGTGCAGACTCCTAGTGTGGATCCTAGCAACAAACAACTATGATTTGGATTATTCTTTCCAATGTGCATCACTTTGCATTTGTCCACATTAAATCTCATCTGTCATTTGGATGCCTAGTCTTCCAACTTCCGAAGGACTTCCTGCAATTTTTCACAATCCACATGCATTTTAACAACTTTGAATAGTTTTGTCACTTGTTGTTCCCATTTCTAGCGACAAGTGAGGTGATTAAATCTGCAGGAAGCACTAGGTGCTCTCAAGCTAACTTTGTGTTATCCAGTTAGCTTGCTAATCATAACATGCTAGCTGGATAATGTGGGAATGCCTACTCGCCACATGACACGCCCCTTCCAACAAATATTTTAAAAACGGATAACACTAGGTTTGTAGCAAGCTATGTGCAGGCATTGTGGCTGCACAGGGTGAAAGTGAGGCAGGGGCTCCGTAATTGTGTCCTGGCCATTGCCGTCCCTGTTTGGCTGCGATACAGTGGGTGGGTAGGAGCTCTAGGGGGCATGTCGCACTGGGCGCATTTCCAGCTCAGGACAATCTTGGGTAAAGAGCTGGTTAATGTATGCAAAAATGCAAAATACCACACAGCATTTTAATGCTTTTCTGTGGTAGCCTACTCTCATGCGTTAATCATGTGTTAAGGGCTTAACACCCTTTAATAAAAGAAAGTAGACCCTCAATAAACACATGTAAAGTATTTAAACTTTGTTTAGCTGTTACAAAATCATACTGTTCCAAATTTAGTTAATCAATAAAATAAATTTGAGTCAATATCATACATTTTATGGGCTTTTTATGGGCTTTTTACAAAGCAGCACTAAAAATGATACTTAGTGCATCCTTTTATGGGTCTTTCCTGCAAAGTAAAGCCATTTTTAGCACAGCAGTAACATGGCTGATTTTCAAATTTTTGTATTAGTTACCATGCATTAATATTGCTATTATTGTGTGGCTATTACAATTAATTAGTGCATGAGCACTTACTGCCACCTGTTTTGAAGGCAGTAAGGGCAGGTGCGCTAATCACCGCTCAGCAATGTAGATGCACTGATTACTACAGAAATATCCACTCTCCCCTGAAACTCCTTCTCCATAGTAAAAATAAAAATAATTTTTTAGTGCATGGTGTTCGCACACAAACCCAGAACTTACTGCAAGATGCTTGACAGTGCCCCATGATAAGTCCTTTGAGGCTGTGGTAAGCACTCACTAGTGCTTACTAAAGCTTGGTAAAAGGGCCCCTTAATGCCATGTTGAGTAACACTAGAGAGTGGTATACTATCTATTACAGTTGATTCATTGAAACATATCCAGCCATGGCCAATAAGTTACAACTACATAAACAGCCTCTTTAGGTAGTGCTTCCCAAACAAATTTTGTAGCAAGGATACAGAAAACCATTGTAACACCAAGTCAGCTGGCCACAGTACTGCTGCTTTCAGCACCTGTTGTTAGGACGTGCAACCCCAATATTTAGAAGGCTTGTTTTAGGTGGATTTCATTTTTGTAAATGTGTATTGAAGAAATATTGTATTTTAAAATGAGTCATCCTGTATTGTGTTTTTGAAACATTGCAATTTATTTAATGCTATTATTGCATGCTACTGGTTATTATATTACTAGTAAAAATTGCCCGTTTCTGAACGCAATGAAACGGGCGCTAGCAAGGTAGTGATTTTCTGCCATTAATGTTTCCACAGTTGTATTCAGAGTATAATTGTTGTTAACATTTGTAAGATTTCTTTATATTAAACAGACTTTCTGTGACATGAGGAAGACATATGAAACATATTCAGCGCAATGGTTCCCAAACCAAGTCCTGGATGGCCACAATGAGAGATTAGCATGCAGTGGAGGCAGTGCATGCAAATCTCTATCATGAATATTCATTAGGAGTATCCTGAAAACCTGAGTGTCTGTGATGCCTCCAGGACCAGGTATGGGAACCACTGAGTCAACACATGCTACAGTTGCTGAAAAGAAAGCAGCATCACAGTAACAGAAGAATAATGAAAACAGGGTGGGGGGAACTTGGAGGGTGGGGGCAAGTGTCTGTGTATGTGTGATAGCGACTGTGTGTGTGTGTGTGTCAGAATGACAGAGGGGGGACATGGAGTGGGGTCAGCGTTGCTGGGGTGATACAGAGAGAGAGAGAGAGAGAGAGTGAGTGTCCATCTATCCATCTCCCGCATCAGTGTGTGTGTGTATGTGTGTGTGTGTGTGTGTGTGTGAGATTGACAGATGTTGGGGGGGGGGGGGTTGGCAGCAGGTGTGAGCGTTGCTGGGGTGATACAGAGAGAGAGAGAGAGAGAGAGTGAGTGTCCATCTATCCATCTCCCGCATCAGTGTGTGTGTGTGTGTGTGTGTGTGTGTGTGTGAGATTGACAGATGTTGGGAGGGGGGGGGGGGTTGGCAGCAGGTGTTTGTGTGTCACAGTCTATAGAGAGATCATGAGTGTCACACAGAGAGATCGTGTGTGAAAGTGATGGAGGGTGGGGCGTAGTTGGAGTTTGGATGCAAATATCTGTGTGTGTGTGATAGAAATTGTGTATGTGTGTGTAGCAATGTTTGAGGGGGGCGTGTGTGGTGAGCTGGGAGGTGGTATACTTGGAGGGGTTGGCGGAGGGCTTGTAGGGTGTTGCTGTGCGAGGTTGATGAATCCTTCAGACTGTGTTGTGGTTGGCTGTCATTATTGTACCTTTTTTTGGTGTGTGATAATGTTTGCTACTACTACTACTACTACTAAACATTTCTAGAGCGCTACTAGGGTTACGCAGCGCTGTACAAATTAACAAAGAAGGACGGTCCCTGCTCAAAGGAGCTTACAATCTAAAGGATGAAATGTCAAGTTGGGGCAGTCCAAATTTCCTGAGTAGAGGTGTAGTGGTTAGGTCAAAATGACATTGAAGAGGTGGGCTTTGAGCAAGGACTTGAAGATGGGCAGAGAGGGGGTCTGGTGTATGGGCTCAGGGAGTTTGTTCCAAGCATGGGGTGAGGCGAGGCAGAAAGGGCGGAGCCTGGAGTTGGCAGTGGTGGAGAAGGGTACTGAAAGGAGGGATTTGTCTTGGGAGCGGAGGTTACGGGTAGGAACTTAAGGGGAGATGAGGTAAGGAGGGGCTGCAGATCGAGTGCATTTGTAGGTTAGTAGGAGAAGCTTGAACTGTATGCGGTACCTGATCGGAAGCCAGTGAAGTGACTTGAGGAGAGGGGTGATATGAGTATATCGGTCGAGGCAGAAGATAAGATGTGCAGCAGAGTTCTGAACGGACTGAAGGGGGGATAGATGGCTAAGTGGGAGGCCAGTGAGGAGTAGGTTGCAGTAGTCAAGGCGAGAGGTAATGAGAGAGTGGATGAGAGTTCGGGTGGTGTGCTCAGAGAGGAAAGGGCGAATTTTGCTAATGCTATAGAGGAAGAAGCGACAGGTCTTGGCTATCTGCTGGATATGCGCAGAGAAAGAGAGGGAGGAGTCGAAGATGACACCGAGGTTGCGGGCAGATGAGACGGGGATGATGAGGGTGTTATCAACTGAGATAGAGAGTGGAGGTAGAGGAGAAGTGGGTTTAGGTGGGAAGACAATAAGTTCGGTCTTGGCCATGTTCAGTTTCAGGTGGCGATTGGACATCCAGGCAGCAATGTCAGATAAGCAGGCCGATACTTTGGCCTGGGTCTCCGTCAGCATAGAGATGATAGTGGAAACCATGCGATGAGATCAGGGAGCCCAGGGAAGAGGTGTAGATTGAAAAAAGAAGGGGTCCAAGGACAGATCCCTGAGGAACTCCAACAGAGAGCGGGATAGGGGTGGAGGACGATCCATGAGAATGTACTCTGAAGGTACGATGGGAGAGATAAGAGGAGAACCAGGAGAGGACAGAGCCCTGGAACCCAAAAGAGGACAGTGTGTCAAGAAGTAAATTGTGATTGACAGCGTCAAAAGCAGCGGATAGGTCGAGGGGGATGAGGATGGAGTAGTGACCTTTGGATTTGGCAAGGAACAGGTCATTGCAGACTTTAGATAGTGCCGTTTCTGTCGAGTGTAGGGGGCTCATTGTTTTTGTGTGAAGTATCTTTTTTTTTCTGTCTTTCAGCTTTGGGAAATGCGTTTCTCTGAGCCTCCTCCTCCCTAAGAGGTCTCCCTTGTTCTTAGTGGTTTTGTATTTTTTTTTTTGAAGGGGGTACCGGGCTGGCGAACTGAGAGGGAGTGCCGGGGGGGGGGGGGGGGGGGGGGGGCTTTGATTTTGTTGATTGTTGCTGGATCGTAAATTATGCGAGTGCTGGACACAGGGAGGGAAGGAGGGATGGTGGAAGGGAAACGATCAGCTGTTGCAGCTTGTTTTGTGTGAAGTATCTTTTTTTTCCCCTGTGTTTCAGCTTTGGGAGATGCGTTTCTCTGAGCCTCCTCCTCCCTAAGAGGTCTCCTTTGTTCTTAGTGTTTTTTTATTTTATTTTTTTGAAGGGGGGGGTGCAGGGCTGGTGAACTGAGAGGGAGTGCCTGGGGGGGGCTTTGATTTTGTTGATTGTTGCTGGAGTGTTAGAGAGAGAGATCTGAAGGCGGTGCAGCAGGCCTCCCTCCTTCCCTCTCTGTCCCGTCCTTGTTTTTCGTAAATTATGTGAATGCAGCTTGGTTTGTGTGTGTGTGTGCGTGTGTGAATGTTTGAGGGGGGTTGACTTGGAGGGGGGTCAGCATTGCAGGGGGGTTGGTCTTAAAGTGAGAGATGGTGGTTTGCCTTGTTAGGGGTGTAGGGGTGAGGGGTGGTGACTTTGGGGGGCGTGGGTGTGGGTGAGCGGCGTGTAGTGGTGTACATCGAAGTCTGCCACACCCTCGCGTCAAACGTGATGACGTGGAGGGCGGAGCGATGCGATTGGTTGAGTGCCACTGCTCCGCCCTTGACATCATCACGTTTGACGCGAGGGCGGGGCAAACAGTCATGGGCGAATTTGGGTTTCACCACCATGCAGTTAGAACCAGTCCAAATTTCCATGCAGTTGGAAACCATGCAGTTGGGACTTGTGGAGGCTTCATTAGAACGTTGGGGTTGTGAATTATGTCTAGATGGGACGTGGCTGAGGGCGGGTCCATGAGTGACAGTAAGTGGGGCCCATGAGTGACACTGAGTGGTGCTGACAGCCTAGCCTACCAACAGTACAGGGATTCAGTGTTTCCCTGCCACAGAGTGAGCTTCAGAACGTTGGAGGTGAGAATTATTTATATAGATACCTAGGCTTAAAAGTGTTCTGAGTTTTTGTGAAAAGAATTGGATATAAATTTAAAATATACCCCAGAACTGATTCTGGCCTGTGGCATAGCCAGATTTAAAAATACACTGTTTTTAAGAGTTGGCACCTCAAACCTGAAAATAACTACAAATGATAGCATATTGTCAGGCTTGAAGAACAGACGATTATAATACCTACGGTATCCACTTTGCTGGCAGTTCAAGTTATAGTTTTATAGCAATGCTAGAATATCGCTTGCATGGTCATTTTTCTCGTGGTATGATGACCGAGTAGAAATCGCATACTACAGGTTGATACTCTGAAGAAGCGATCTCCTAACACTGGAACAAAAGTGAAGGTCAATGAAACGTCTGTACTGCACACATCAAGGAAACTCGGATCAGCAAGTGCAATCTTCCATTCCAGATCAGTACATTCTAGAATACTAATAATAATCATTGCTAAACAATTCATCCTGTGCAATAAACCAGCAAAGAGCTCAGCACTTTTCACTTCTTGTTCTTATTTGTCATCGGGATCTAAGAAAGAAGCTAATTATCGAGGATTTTGCTGCCTGTTGAAGCCTGCCAACGTCTGTTTCGTCTTGCATACAGTTCTGTAATGAGCACTAACAAATTGGACAGGAAAACGCCCGAAATTATGACTATATGAAACACATATGCACACAAGCATACGCTCACAATATAGACTATAAGACTCCTAGAGAGTTTGCTTACGATTTCTGCCAGCAGCAAGATGCCTGGAGGAGTTTGGAGGAAGTCCCTGTCGTAGGAGAAGCTGGTGGTACTGGAGAACGTGTCTTCACTGTAGGAGCTTTGGGTGGTGATCACCGCGGGAGAGCAAGGACGCTCCTCCATCAGTCCGGCAGCAAACTGGGGGTACCAGAACGAAAAAAAAAAAAATCACATCAATCCCCCCCCCCCCCCCCCCCGGCCACTCTTTCCAAAAGCGAGTCCCAGCTCTGAGCTGCTCTGTACTTTCCACCAAGCAAGAATTCTTCTACACACTACTGTCGTTTCTCCTTCCGGAAAAAAATTTAAAAAAAAATCCACGCGAATTCAATATGAAGGGGAAGAGGCACACACAAATTCTCCACAGTCACTTCAAAAGGAGAACACAACGCTTGGAGTCCATCGAGCAGAAATAAAACGAATGCTCCTTAGAAGAGTACGTGCTGCTGCTGTTGTTGCTGCTCATATATATCTGTGTCTGACTCTGAGCGTCAGCGTAGTAGGGTTAGAAACTGCTGTGTAGCAGGTTGGCCAGCGCGTGCTCCCTCCTCACAGCTGGGCGGGAGCAATCAGCACGTGCCCCTCACTGCTGGACCACAGCGTCAGCGCGCGCCTCCCCCCCCCCCCCCCCCCCCCCCCACCTGGGCAGGAGCGGTCTGCACTACCTCAGACATTGGGGTCCTTTTACAAAGCAGTGCTCAAAAGTGACCTTAGCCATTCTTACCTGGGGGGGGACCCTTCAACTAAGAAGCGTAGGCTCCTAGGTGCGTCAGATTAGCGCCCCTGGCAGTAATTCTAATTTCTGGACGCGCGGCAGAAAATAATTTCTATTTTCTACTGTGTGGCTCTAACCGGGCGGTGATCGGTAATGTACACGTGCTGATGATTACCGCCCAGTTAATGAGTGAGACCTTACTGCTAAGTCAATGGGTGGCGGTAAGGTCTCAGGTCCAAAATGGATGCATGCTGATTTTTATTTTGCCACATGTCCATTTTTGGCAAAAAAGGGCATTTTTTTGCAGGTGCGCTGAAGAATGGACCTGTGCGTGTCCAATACATGCGTCTACACCAGTGCAGGCCATTTTTCAGCGCACCTTAGTAAAAGGACCCCTGGATCTTAGCATGTGGGCCCTTACTGCCTCCTATTTTGTAGATGGTAAGGGCTCACAACCTAATCATGCACTAATCAGCCCACAGCAATATATCTGTGCTTACTGATCACTGCAGACAAGTCCCCTCCATGATAAATTTTTTTTTTAAATTTTAGCTCGTGTTTTGAGTGCGCTAACCCGGAGCTTACTGCAGGACGCCTGAGCGCACTCTGCGGTAAGCCCTTTTAAGCTGTGGTAAGCACATGCTAGAGCTTAGCACAGCAGGGGCGTAGCTACGGGTGGGCCTGGATGGGCCCAGGCCTGCCCAGGTTTTAGTCAGGCCCACCCAGATGTCACCATGTCTCCTCACCCTCTCCCACCCCCACCGTAGCGCATGTCTTCAACGCTATCGGCACTGCCTCCTCCACCTCACAGTCTCCGAGTCTGTCTCCTACTCCCGTGGCAGCTTGCGATTTGCTACCGGCACTGCATGACAGCTGACAGACGCGGCGCAACGTCCTGCTCCGGGGGCGGGGCCTTCCCTCTGCCGCGCTGATTCAACTTCCTGTTTACGCAGGGCAGAAGAATGCACGCAGCAGAGGGAAGGTCCTGGAGCAGGTCTTCGGCTCCGCGTCTGTGATGTCAGGAAGCACCGGTAGCAAATTGTAAGCGCTGCAGCGGGGGTGGGAGAGGGTGAGGAAGACAGTGGTCTGCTCACCCTGCAAGGGGAGGGGCTGAAGGGAAGGGAGAGGTTCTGGACGTGTGGGGGGAAGGGAGAGGTTCTGGTCGTGTGTGGGGGTTGAGGAAGACAAAGGGGAGCGGGCTGAAGGGAAGGGAGAGGTTCTGGACGTGTGTGTGGGCATCAGGGAAGGAGTGGGGTAAATCTTGGCCACACTGGATCACAGGAGAGGGGGGCAAGATGAAAGAGAGAAGTGACAGGAAGATGCTGGGAGGGGATGAAAGGTGGGGAGAAGAGAGGGAGCAGATGCTGGGCTAGAAGGGTGGTGGGAGAGAGACACCTGGAAAGGTGGAACCATGTGGGAGAGGCCAAGGGGGTGGCAAGGAAATAAACGCGAGGAAGATGGTGATTACAGGGGAAAGAAATATGGTAATGGGGAATAGATGGAAGGGAATGGATGGCTGGGGAAGTAGAGAGATGGGGAATAGGAGAACTAGTGTGTGGAAAGGAAATGGAAATCTGACAGGTATCTGAAAAGTAAAACAAAGGAAAAGGAGTTAGGATAAAATTTGGGTGGGCAGAGAAAAGAAAAGAAAAAAAAAAAAAAAGAGGAAAGAGCTAAAATGGAAAGGTCAATATGTCAGAGGCAAGTGAAGTGAGGGAATGGAACAAGAGAGGAGAAAAAGAGAAATGGACAGCAGCTGCTTGAAGGAGACATAGCAGAAAGATTGGAAAGTTCAAAAGAGAAACTGGATCAACATGATGGAAAAAGAAAATGACCAGACAACAAAGGTAGAAAAGGCATTTTATTTTGAATCTTAACTGAAATATGATAGCTTGAGAAATATGCATAGCGGATGTCACTTTCCTCATGAGCTAAAGTGTTTCTGTTTTTATTTTGAGTTGGGAGGTGCTGGGGGAGAGGTGGAGAATAGGGGGAGGAAGGGGGCGGGGCAGAGAGAAAATTTTGTGCCCACCCACTTTGGGCTGAGGCCCACCCAAAATTGGCTGTCTGGCTATGCCACTGTAGCACAGCTTGGTAAAAGGACCCCAGAGAAAGGCAGAGCCACCCAGGACCAGTTCTCTCACAGACACACATGCTCTTATTCAAATTACAGAACATTGTTTGCCCTCCCTGCTGGGACTTCTTCCTCTGCTCCCCCCCCCCCCCCCTTCCTTTCTTGTGTCCCTTGTATGGCAGGCAAACTGTAATAATAACAATAATAAAGGCTTTAAATAGTGTGCTCTGGCACTTGGACTTTTGAAATCTTTGTGTAGTGTGCATAAGCTTTTGAAGAAATGTGCTTTCTGAATTCAATCAGATCCTCCTCCTCACCAACTCCACAAGAAAAAAAAAAGGAAAAGAAAAGAAATGCTATTGTGTGCTGTATAAATAGTGAGTGGGAGGTGGAAGGGAAAGAACCTGGGACTGAGCAGAAAGAGGAATCAAATTATGTGAGAAAAGCATTTAGTCCTTGTGAAATTTTTTTTTTTGTGCCCCTTGATTTAATTAAAGATAAGTGTTCATTAGGTTAGTATGTTCCTGCTTAAAAAGTAGAAAATGTTCCTGAGGAAGGTAGTACAGCTCTAGCTTAAGATGCCAAGAATTCTCAGCAGATGCATCAGACTTAAGCTGTTTCTTCATTAAAATCATGTCCCCCAAAGTCAGAGTGTATGGGTTTATTAATACTTCACTCTATGATGTCTCAGCAGTTTCAACAGGTGCTTCTCTAAGGTTTTGGGATTGCTAGTCCTCTTTGAAAACCTTTGGGGCAACCTTTCCTTACTGTAAATTCAGTACACATCCTATAAACACTACAGGGAGAAGGGCTAAGGGGTAGTTTTACCAAGCTATGGCAAAAATTGGCTTTAGTGTGCCCTTGCACAGGGATTTCCCACACGCTAAGGCTAGTTTTACTGCAGCAATAAAATGACCGATTTTCTATTTTTTGTATCAATGGCCATGTGCTAACGTTGCTATTAGCTCATGTCTATTAAAAAAAAATTACTGCATGAACACTTCCAATTTAGCAGTTACCACAAGACACCTGAGTTCCTGCCGCGTTGCTGCATTAGACACATGTTAGCACCTAATGCCGTTTAGTAAAAGGGCCCCTAAATTACTGAGCTTCAGACAGCCCTTGAGAGCCTGCTGGCCCAGGGGTTGAGTGCTGGGTTAATAATCCCAAGGCTTTGGAGTGCAGGATGTGAGAACAGTGGGCTGTGAACCAGCAAAGCCATATCCCACTGCAGGGCCGCCGAGAGGGGGGGGCAGGGGGGACAAAATTCCCCGGGCCCAGGCATCCGGGGGGGGGGGGCGGCACCGCCGCCCGCCCTCCGTCGCTCCCTGGCATTGAATTTAAGTGCCTCACCTTCAAAAGCGCAGCAAGCAACGGCAGCCCACTTCTTCCTTCCGTGTCCCGCCCTCGCCTGACATAACCCGCGAGGACGGGACACGGAAGGAAGGAGTGGTCTGCCGCTGCTTGCTGCGCTTTCGAAGGTGAGGCGCTTAAGGTCTGTGCAGAGGGCCCGGGGGTGCAGAGAGGGCCCGGTGACCTCAAGTGGCGGGGGGGGGGGGGGCCCAAGGGCAGCCTTGTCCTGGGCCTGGCCCAGTCTCTCGGCGGCCCTGTCCCACTGCAGCTCCTTGTGATTTTGGGCAAGTCACTTAACTGTTTATTGCCTAATTTTAGGGGCTGATGTAGTAAAGTGTGCTAGGCTTGGCACACTGGTTAGTTCAGCATGGGTTTACAATGGAAAAATGAGCTATATGTAGGTCTTGCACAGTAACATAGTAAATGACAGCAGATAAAGACCTGTACGGTGCATCTAGTCTGCCCAACAAGATAAACTCATTTTACATGGTATGTGATACTTTATATGTATATCTGAGTTTGATTTGTCCTTGCCATTCTCAGGGCACAGACCGTAGAAGTCTGCCCAGCATTCTTCTTGTACTAAAAGTTCTGAAGCTAATGTTGCAGCCCCTTAAAATTTACACTCAAGCCCATCCACATCTATTCAGTCATGATCAGGGCATAGTCCATAGAAAGGGAAAGGGGGAAATGGGACTTGATATAGCACCTTTCTGACGTTTTTGCAACTACATTCAAAGCAGTTTACATATATTCAGGTACTTATTTTGTACCAGGGGAATAGAGGGTTAAGTGACTTGCCCAGAGTCACAAGGAGCTGCAGTGGGAATTGAACTCACTAACCACTAGGCTACTCCTCCACTCTTTTGCCCAGTACTGGTTTTGCTTCCCAATTACTGGCGTCGCCACCCAACCGCCCAGGGGCGTAGCCATGGGCGGGCCTGGACAGGCCCAGGCCCAGCCGCTTTCCCTCCAGGCCCACCCACCCAACATCCCTCACCCGAGTTTAAATCTTTTTTACCTCCGTCGAAGCGGCCGCGTCATTGAAAACCCTGCCCATCAAGCCTTCCCTTCATGAGTTCGTTCCCTCAGAGTCCCGCCTTCTGACGTCATTTCCTCTTTCCGCAAGGGCGGGACTCTGAGGGAACGAACTCACGAAGGGAAGGCTTGATGGGCAGGGCTTTCAATGAGCAGCCGCTTTGACGGAGGTAAAAAAGATTTAAACCAGAGGCTGGCTCCAGTGTAAGTGTTCTTTCTGCTAGGAGGAGATCTTCTGCTGACGGGGCTTGTGGATCCCCTGCCAGCTCAGGTATTTCTTTTGGTTTTATTGGGGGGAGGAGAGAACCAGAGGGAGGCTGAGGAGAGCAGGAGAGCACTGGAGGGGGAGAAGGAGGGCAGGGAGAGCACTGGAGAGGGGCTGAGGAGGGCAGGGAAGAGATGAGTTTTCGGGCCCACATTCTTTGGGCTCAGGCCCACCCTAAATTTGCCAGCTGGATACGCTCCTGCAACCGCCGCTAAGATTCCGTGGATCCATTCCTTCTAAACAGGATTCCTTTGTGTTTGCATAAATAGCACATTTACTCCATGCTAATGAAGCTAGCAGTGTAGATACAGAGAAGAGTGCAGAAGACTCAAAGGTGATCCCAGTGTCAGGGCTTTAATACAAGGTCTGAGATCTAAAAGGTTAGTTTACTCTGGGATTTTGTACCTGTTTCTTCTCTTTATTGCAAGTATATAAAATCCACAACACTTGTCTAGGTTGAATGAACAGCAGGGGTAGGAAAAAAAAGACAACTGAGGGGGAAATGTGCTGGAACAAATAGCAAAGTGCTGGACTGTTGAGAGTTGCATGTGTGCACAGGTCTGAGCACAAATTGTATTATCACCCAGAATTACATGCACATACATCTGTGCATGGGCTGGAATGTTATTTTGTGTATAAACAGTCATCGTTTACATAAGAACATAAGAACAGCCATACTAGGTCAGACCAATCTAGCCCAGACCATCTAGCCTAGTATCCTATTTCCAACAGTGGCCAATCTAGGTCACAAGTACCTGGCAGAAACCCAAATAGTAGTAATATTCCATGCTACTAATCCCAGGGTAAGCAGTAGTTTCCCCATGTCTGTCTCAATAGCAGACTATGGACTTTCCTCCAGGAACTTGTCCAAACATTTTTTAAACCCAGATACACTAACCAATGTTACTACATCCTCCAGCAAAGAATTCCAGAGCTTAACTATTCTTTCAGTGAAAAATATTTTCTCCTATTTGTTTCAAAAGTATTTCCATGTAATTTCATTGAGTGTCCCCTAGTCTTTGTACTTTTTCAAACAGTAAAAAGATCGATTCACTTCTACTCATTCTATACCAGTCAGGATTTTGTAGACTTCAATCATATCTCCCCTCAGCTGTCTCTTTTCCAAGCTAAAGAGCCCTAACTTCGTCTTTCCTCATATGAGAGAAGTTCCATCCCCTTTATCTTTTTTTGTCGCTCTTTGAACCTTTTCTGATTCTGCTATATCTTTTTTGAGACGTGTGAACAGAAATGAATGCAATACTAAAGGTGAGGTCGCACCATGGCGTAATAGAGAGGCACTATAGTATTCTTGGGTGTTGACCCCCAAAGTGGACCCTAACATCAGGTAACTATGATTCGGATTATTCTTCCCAATGTGCATCACTTTGCGTTTTTCTACATTAAATTTCATCTGCCATTTGGATGCCCAGTCTTCCAATTTCCTAAGGTCTTTCTGCAATTTTTCACAGTCCGCGTGTGTTTTAACAACTTTGAATGGTTTTGTGTCATCTGCAAATTTAATCACCTCACTCATCGTTCTGATTTCCAGATCATTTATAAAACTGTTAAATAGCACCGGTCCCAGTACAGATCCCTGTGGTACTCCACTATTCACCCTCTTCCATTGAGAGAAATGGCCATTTAACCCTACCCTCTATTTTCTGTCCATCAACCAATTCCTAATCCGCAACAGAGCATTGCCTCCTATCCCATGATTCTTTAATTTTCTCAGGAGTCTTTCATGTGGAACTTTGTCAAAAGATTTCTAAAACTCTAGATACACTACATCCACCAACTCACTTTTATCCACATGTTTATTCATGCCTAAACCTGAGTGGATCTCAGTCTACACACATATAATCATAAAAACAAATTATAATTGCACTAAATATTAGTATCAGAAAACTTTTATGCACAGAATAGCACTCCAGCACATGTGCAGATGTGTGAGCATGTAACTTCAGATGCTGATTTGTACACGAGGAACAGCTGGTGCAAGTGCAAACCCATGTGCACATGTCCAGGGAACTCTTCCATGTTAGTGCACATTTTTTGTGCCAGGCCCATTTGCATATTATTTAATGTAATCCCCCATTATATGGAGATTACTGAGTGGTGTGGGTTTTCCCTGTTGTCACTGGGGGGAGCACGTGGGATGTCCCTGGGTGGGAGGGAGGCCCAGCCCAAAGGGAGTGTTGTGGAAATAACTTGCAGAAGAAAATGGTTTTGGTAAATGACAGAGGAGGTTGAGTTTGAAGGTAATAAAAGTTCCTGTTTGTTTAAGCACATGGTCTTTAGTTGCCTTCACCCACTGCCAGGACCCTAGGAGGAGGAGTATCCTGGAAAGTCCAGATAGTAACATAACATAGTAGATGAAGGCAGAAAAAGACCTGCACGGTCCATCCAGTCTGCCCAACAAGATAAACTCATATGTGTATACCTTACCTTGATTTGTACCTGCCATATTCAGGGCACAGACCGTACAAGTCTGCCCAGCAGTACTTCCCGCCTCCCAACCACCAGTCCCACCTCCCATCACCGGCTCTGAACAGACCAAATAAGTCTGCCCTCTTCTATCCTCGCCTCCCAACCACCAACCCCTCTTTCACCCACCTGCTCCGCCACCCAATTTCGGCTAAGCTTCTGAGGATCCATTCCTTCTGCACAGGATTCCTTTATGCATATCCCACGCATGTTTGAATTCCGTTACCGTTTTCATTTCCACCACCTCCCGCGGGAGGGCATTCCAAGCATCCACCACCCTCTCTGTGAAAAAATACTTCCTGACATCTTTCCTGAGTCTGCCCCCCTTCAACCTCATTTCATATCCTCTCATTCTATCGCCTTCCCATCTCCGGAAAAGATTTGTTTGCGGATTAATACCTTTCAAATATTTGAACGTCTGTATCATATCACCCCTGTTCCTCCCAGGGGCGTATCTGCGTGGGGCCTCAGGGGCCTGGGCCCCTGCAGATTTCGCCCTGGACCCCCCTACCGCTGCCAACCCTCCCCCTCCGTTGCTGTCATCTACCTTCACTGGCGGGGGACCCCAACCCCCGCCAGCCAAGGTCCGCGTCCTCCTGCCGCTGCCGGCTGCCTTTAAAAGAATTCCGTCAGCTGGCGGGGGACCCCCAATCCCCGCCAGCCAAGCCGAGGTCCTTTCATTTCTTCCACTAAAGCTGGCGCCGAAAGTTTCTTCTGAGTCTGACGTCGCTGCACGTTATACGTGCAGGACGTCAGACTCAGAAACAGAATGAGCTTCATTCTGTTTCTGAGTCTGATGTCCTGCACGTACAACGTGCAGCGACGTCAGACTCAGAAGAAACTTTCGGCGCCAGCTTTAGTGGAAGAAATGAAAGGACCTCGGCTTGGATGGCGGGGGTTGGGGGTCCCCCGCCAGCTGACGGAATTCTTTTAAAGGCAGCCGGCAGTGGCAGGAGGACGCGGACCTCGGCTGGCGGGGGTTGGGGTCCCCCGCCAGTGAAGGTAGGCGACAGCAACGGCGGGGGGAGATTGGCAATGGCAGCGGCTGGGGGGAGGGGGATCGGCAATGGCAGCGGGGGGGGGGGCTATAATGTGCCCCCTCACTCTGGCCCTGGCCCCCCCTACCGCCGCAGTTCAGATACGCCCCTGGTTCCTCCTTTCCTCCAGGGTATACATGTTCAGGTCAGCAAGTCTCTCTTCATACGTCTTGGAACACAAATCCCGTACCATTCTTGTAGCTTTTCTTTGCACCGCTTCCATTTTTTTAACATCCTTCGCAAGATACGGCCTCCAAAACTGAACACAATACTCCAGGTGGGGCCTCAACAATGACTTATACAGGGGCATCAACACTTCCTTTCTTCTGCTGGTCACACCTCTCTCTATACAGCCTAGCAACCTTCTCGCTACGGCCACCGCCTTGTCACACTGTTTCGTCGCCTTCAGATCCTCAGATACTATCACCCCAAGATCCCTCTCCCCCTCAGTACCTATCAGACTCTCCCCGCCTAACACATACGTCTCTCTTGGGTTTCTACTCCCTAAGTGCATCACTTTGCAATTCTTCGCATTGAATTTTAATTGCCAAACCTTAGACCATTCTTCTAGCTTCCTCAGATCCTTTTTCATGCTTTCCACTCCTTCCCGGGTGTCCACTCTGTTGCAAATCTTAGTATCATCTGCAAATAGGCAAACTTTACCTTCTAACCCTTCGGCAATGTCACTCACAAATATATTGAACAGAATCGGCCCCAGCACCAATCCCTGAGGCACTCCACTACTCACCTTTCCCTCCTCCGAGCGAACTCCATTTACCATCACCCTCTGTCGTCTGTCCGTCAACCAGTTCACCACTTCGGGACCTATCTTCAGCCCATCGAGTTTATTTAAGAGCCTCCTGTGGGGAACCGTGTCAAAAGCTTTGCTAAAATCTAAGTAGATTACGTCTATAGAACGTCGATGATTCAATTCTCCAGTTACCCAATCAAAGAATTCAATGAGATTCGTTTGGCACGATTTCCCTCTGGTAAAACCGTGTTGTCTTGGATCTTGCAACTTATTGGCTTCCAGGAAATTCACTATCCTTTCCTTCAGCATCGCTTCCATTACTTTTCCAATAACCGAAGTGAGGCTTACCGGCCTGTAGTTTCCAGCTTCTTCCCTATCACCACTTTTGTGAAGAGGGACCACATCCGCCGTTCTCCAATCCCTCAGAACCTCTCCCATCTCCAAGGAATCTAAGGCTGGATTTAGGGGGCGTTATTGTCAGCCAAAGGCAGTACCTGTTCAGAGGAGTGCTCTGGGTGGGCAAGGGGAGCCCAGCTCGAGAGCAGGAGCAGGGAGAAGCCTGTTCAAGGTCAGAGGGTGCAGCCGCCGAGGTGCAACTCTGGAAGGGAGGACAGATATGAGGGTCTGATTCCAGAGGAGTTTGCTGGTAACAACCATCGCTATCAGCACAGCCTTGGATTATACATCCCAAAGGGATAGGTTATGGACTGGAGGAGCTGTATATTTGTACATATCGCTGAGTTGCTACCAGGAGTTGTTTGACTAGTGAATAAGACTGTAACCAACAGTCTTGGATGGACAGAAAACCTTTTAAACCAAATGCTGACTATATATAAAGAAGTTGAAGTTTGGATTTACTGCCATTGCAGAGTTCATTAACGTTTTTGCATAAAATTGCAATCCCTTTGGTGCTGAGTATTCTTTTGAGAGAAAGAGTAAAAAAATGGCTCTCAGACTGCTCGAGGATACTCAAGAATAAGCCCAGCTTAATGGCCTACGGGCTTCCAGATTCTTATCTGGTCCCGACTTGTACCCAAACTCGAATCACAAGGACCGGAAGAGGTGTGAGGAGTGAGTTGCTAAGGAGAGGAGAAATTCTGTTTGTGGCCCAGGTCAGAGAACTGAACTGGTTGTGGAGATCCTGGTTACATTTAATTACTGTATTGGGGAGCAAAAGTTTGACCTTTGACATTGCTTTTGTGTTAGGAAGCTGTGCGCTAAGTGTCAACACACAGCTTTAACACAAGGTTTCTGCAAATCGGCCCCTTAGATTGTAAGCTCTCTGGGGACAGGAAAAATAGCTACTATACCTGTATATAACTCTCCTTAAGCTAAAGATGTGAGCTAAACTGAAAATCCCTTCTATTATGGTTCAAATCCCCTGACTTTCTGAGTGGTTTGGGCTTTTGTTTCATCAAGTGGTAGAACATAGGTAGAAGTTCCCCACAAAAATAATTGAGCATACTGTTTGGAATATGTGGAATGCATGTGTACTTGCATGCATTCGCAAACATGGATATAGGGAAAAATACCCATGGCTGACTCCTCTTGATCCTCCTGACATCTTTTGAAAAGTTAGTGTGGAATGGATGTAAGATCAAAAAACTATTAAATGCCGTAACTGCAGACGCATATTGGTGGAATATGTGGATTCTCACAAAAAATAGTTCGAGGACCCACAGGCATCCTAAATATTTGTTGTGTATCGGATTCAAAATCAAAAGGATATTGGAGATGTGATTGCACATGAGTATTCATGGAATACACATATATGTGGAATAAAAACCTTTTCTATCATGGTTCTCTTCATCCACATGACATCTGCTGATAATTTTGTCTGGAATTGATTCAGAATTAGAAGCTTGTATTTGGGAAATAATTACTTTTAGGGCGTTTTACTAAGCTGTGGTAAGCACTGGTGTGTGTTTACCGCAGATTAAAAACCACTACCCCAGGGCGCGCTCAAGCATCCCGTGGTAGTTTTTCTCATCTGCATGTGCTTCCCACTTTTTATTTTTTAGCACTGGGGGCATGTTTTGGGGTAGAGAGTAGGTGTGTTCTGCACTAATCAGTTAGCGTAGCTACATTGCCGTATGCCAACCGATTAGTGTGTGATTAGCGCAGGAGTCCTCACTGCTTAGAAAATAGCTGTCATATGTGCTCCTACGCTAATGGGGAAATTAGCATGTGGCCATTAATTGAGAAAATACAGCCATCTTACCATTGCACTAAACGTGTCCTCAGCTCCTGGGGAAAGCCCCTTGCTAGTGATAACGCTGACTACGTTTTAGCGCAACTTAGTAAAAGGGCCCCTTTATGTATTGTTCAGTGCTTGGATTTGTTTATTTACAAGTAGAGGGTTATATCAAATTCAGAAATAAACATAAACATAAAATAAGTCTTTCATAATCCTCTTAGACTCCCTGACATGCCCCACAATTCAGAGAGAGTGAGGGGCAGTTATTGGTCTGCGGGTGGGGGGGGGGGGGGAGTAGGGGAAGGCTAAACAAAACCCTTGGGCTGAAGCTCAGAACTCCAGTGCTGTAGGGAATACCACAGGAACAGCACAGCAAAATAACTTCCCAGTGCTCAACACTAATAGCATGAAAATTATATTTATTTATTTATTTATTTGTGACATTTATATCCCACATTATCCCAAACAAGTTTGAGTTCAATGTGGCTTACAACAAACAGTATAGGATACATAACACAGAATAATGCATAAGAAAGTAATTTGTTGTAAGAATCCAATTTTACAATACAATATCATAAACATACTGGGATAACTATAGATATTAATACTTATATGTGTATGTTTTTAGATTCCACACATTTGAAACAATCAATTTTTGGTGGCAATAATTAGGATCTGACAGGAAAGTGGGCTGATAAAAGTGAATTTTTCTCTTTTTTTTTTTTTTTTGGATTTTCTTTGATTTCCTTTCTTTCCCCCTGCTAATATGGGCTAGTAGTGATATTACTATATTGCTTCCTGGATACATGCTATTAGCTTAGAGTAGTGGTTCCCAAACCTGGTCCTGGAGGCACCCCAGCCAGTCAGGTTGTCAAGATACCCACAATGAATATTCATGAGAGAGATTTGCATCCACTGTCTTCACTGCATTAATTTCTCTCATGAATATTCATTGTAGATATCCTGAAAACCTGACTGCCTGGGGTGCCTCCAGGACCGGGTTTGGGAACCACTGGCTTAGAGCATTGGGAAATTAAGGGGGAGGAACGTGCCTGGCACATGTGGTTTATAGAATAACCCTAAATTTAGGTGTAGTTTTTATAAAATACACCCAGCACCTGTTTCCTGCAATTAATTTACTCACAGCCGTTTATGCCAATTAAAACTAAGTTACGCATGGAACAGACATATTCTGTAACAGTGCACATAAATTTTAGGAACACCCATGCCCCTTTCATGGCCACACCCCCTTTTCAAATTTGCACCTTAGAATTTACACGCATTGCTTTATAGAATATGCTTAGAAAGTTAGAAGCGTAAATTCTAATTAAAGCTGGTTAGTGTCAATAATTGCTTCTTAAGGGGCAATCATCGGCACTGATTGGCTTATTAAGTCAATTGAATTGCAGGCGCAAATCAGAATCCGACTACAGTTGCATGTGCAAATTAGGTCGCACTAGATAGAATTTGGGGGAGAATGTTTTAGATTTTCTGGATTTCAGAAAAGACAATCCATCTTTAAGAAATCCTCTCTTCAAATAACCGAACGTGAGCTCCAAGCTAGCATTATGTTTCCAGCATTAGGGCAGTGTTTTTTTGTGCATTGTTTCTCTGAGCATGGGGGGAATAGCTGATGACCTCATCTGCATCTGTCTAACTACATTTTAATAATATTTGCAGCCATCTTTGGCATGCATATTGTCTCCAGCATTGGTGCCCTCTGAACATTTTGCGCACCCTAACACCAGTGCTAGACCGGTGCTAATTGGCTGTGGCATCGGCGTTAGGTTTTGAGCATCAGCCCACCTGTATTTTGTATATCTAAAGGGGGTGGGGGTGGAAGGGCTCACCCAAAATACCAGGTCTGGCGACGCCACTGTTACGCGCAGGAGCAAATCTGGAACAAAACATGTTACACATCTGTTCCTATGTCTCTGAAATGAAACTGATTTTATGTTGAGGCATGATGGGGCCAGTTTAAAAAATAATTGTGACATTGGCTTAGGAGTAAACCTTTTAACAACAGACTCCTATTTATCAACGTTTTATCATTTGATGCGATTCCTCCTGAATTCCCAGTTTCAGACAAATCAGAAGAAGACATTTGTGGCTGGATGTTTTGTTGGCTGGGAATGTAGTGATAAAAAGCTGACAGACCACTCTTTACCAGCTTTTGTATTTCATGCCATACTATATCCTGAGAACCTTCCAGGTGATCTTTCAGTACACAAACCAAAGTAACCTCAATACACACTACCTAAAGACCTCTGCAGACACATCATTGATTCCACTCTCTGTCTTCCTATCAAGAAATAAAAGTGAACAAACAGGTTGCAGATGACACATTTTGACTGGATTAATTTAATAGGTTAGTGACTAGCCACGCTGCTTTAAGCAGACAAGTTCTGCAGCTCCTCATAATTGGACTTGGCATCTGTTACTTTCCAATCCCATACAAATTCAAGTTACACTATTACTATTCTATGTTTTGGCTTGACATAAGCATGAAGCAAATTATTTTCATGGCCTATCACTCTCTTCTTGCTCCCCTTATATTTTTATTTTTTATTTATTCAAGTTTTAGAATATAAATAACAAGATAAATATCTTGAACAGAAATGCTCCAATAAACTAGAATACTAGAAAGGAATAAAAAGGAAAACACAATAAGGAAGGATCCAGAAAAAAAAAAGGGAAAAAGTCCTGAGAGAATGTAACAGGCAAATTTAAGAAAATCTGACCAATATTTCCCAGACTATTTCTACACCCAGTTCTTAACCCTCATAACAATATTAGGTCCAAGCAGATGAAGTAGTAAAGAAGTACACAGTTGTGCTGCTTCTCTGAGCTTTATCATGCATTTACATGGGAAACATAGAATAAGATTAGCTCCCAGAGAGATAACTTCCTAATGTTTCCTTCTCTCCTGAGGTTTCTTACAAACATCTGGGAAAATCTGCAGTTTAGATCCAAGAAACTATCTCTTTTGAAAATTAAAATAGTAACGCATGACCAAGTCCTTATCATGAACAAATACACACACACACACAGTCAGAAGTGATATTTTACCCCTCCGAAGGGACACCACCTTGTAGGGGTGGAGGGGCTTCCGTGTTTCAATGACTCAAAGGGCTATGCTGAAGGGTTACCCATATCAGACAGGCCTCTGAGGAGAAACCAGACAAAGAATGTCCCAAACTGGAGAATCCAAGATGGCATCGAGGGAGGACGTACGTTAGTTGAGTTCCCGTTTTACACCAGAATACCTGAAGAAGTAGGCGCGCTCCCCAGAGAATGGGGAAGAGAAAAGGCAAAGCCGTGGTGTTGTCCTCCTCGAATACGGCTGGGGTTCCCACCACTTCTCAGCCTACTTTGGAGAGATTTGGGAGTCATGACGTCGGGGATATCGGTTCCTGCTTCGGGGAACAGCAAAGCTTCATCACCGAATCTCAGTGGAGAGGGAGTGACTTTGAGTCCCCCTGCTGGCACGACCCCTCCAAGACCCGGAAACAGTAACGCTTCGCTATGGAGGTCGACAGTGGAAACGCCTGAAGTGGGTTAGGATTTTCACATGACCCATGTCGACTCCGGACAATAAACCAACTGGGGGATTGGAGAGTGAGCTCTTCCCCCCAAAGATATCTGGAGCAGTTTCTTTGGAGAAATTGCATCTGGTGAAGCCGATAATGTCACAATGGCCATACTATGGGAAGTGCTGCAGAGTGTGAATAACTCTCTTTTTCAGACGTTTAAAATTTTTCAGGAATAAACATGTGAGTTAAAGAATTTATATTAATACTTATCTAACAAAGTGGAAGTCCAAGATATAAAAATAGAGACTTCTACAGAAATGTTTTTTCTACGAAAATCAGTTAATTTGGTAATGAAGGACAGCCATGTTTCTTGTAAAAATTGGAATTTCTGGAGAACCAATTAAGGAAAAATAACTTGAGAATGATAAATTTTCCTATAACATCCTATATATCAGCTACTGAACTGTTGAAGAAATATTTCTCTGATATGTTGCAAATACCTTCTGAAAGCCACCCTCTGGTGTCAAAAGTGATTTATATTTCCCTTAAAATTTTCTTTATCAGAGAAAAGAGATGTGAACTTAACTGACATTTTGGAAAATTCAGAAATTACAGATAGAGTTATATAATTAGTGACTTTCACCTTTGATTTAGATAGGAACAATGTTTTGAAATTGTATTTCCGACACATGGCTGATAGTTTTTTTGGGTTCAAAGATGAATATATTTCCTCACATATCAAGGGAATCGCAGACTAGGAGGTGTGAATTCTTGGCTTTTAAGCCAGGAATCATTGCCCTAGGTGGGACCTTCCTAGTGCGATTCCCTTGTAAGTGTTTTATTTCCTTATTACTTATTTTGAACCTAAGAAATTACAAGAGTTTGTGGAGTTGAAAGAACAGTTGAAGAACCCTCTGCAGCAACTTCCTTTAGTTACCACTGTACCGGCTGCAATTACCGATTAACCTTCCTCCCTCAGAAAATGTGAATTGTAAGCTTAACCATTTTGAGTTTTTCTTATTTTCTTTGAGATTGTTTTCCTGATCTTGGATCTCCCAATTGTGGACAATTATATAATATATATTGATGAGAGAAAATGTTTTCTTTTTCCTTTATATTAATTTCTGTTTTTCCTTACATTTATGTGATAAATGTGAATGTAATTAAGTAAAATGATAAATAAAATAATAAAAAAACAGAAGTGATATTTTAGTAACTAGGGCTCCTGAAGATTAGTACATGTGAGTACATTAAGTATTGCCATACTGGGATAGACCGGAGGTCCATCAAGTCCAGAATCCTGTTTCTAACAGTGGCCAATCCAGGTCACAAGTACCTTCCAAGATCCCCAAAAAGTACAATACATTTTATGCTGCTTATCCTAGAAATAAGCAGTGGATTTTCCCCAAGTCCATTTTAATAATGGTCTATGGACTTTTCCTTTAGGAAGCCATCCAAGCCTTTTTTTAAAACCCCGCTAAGCTAACTGCTTTTACTACATTCTCTGGCAATGAATTTCAGAGCTTCATTACACATTGTGTGAAGAAACATTTTCTCCAATTCATTTTAAATTTACTACTTTGTAGCTTCATTGTGTGCTCCCTAGTCCTAGTATTTTTGGAAAGAATAAACAAGCGATTCACATCTACTCGTTCCACTCCACTCATTATTTTATAGACCTCTATCGTATCTCCCCTCAGCCGTTTTTTCTCCAAGCTGAAGAGCCCTATCCACTTCAGCCTTTCCTCAAAGGGAAATTTTCCCATCCCCTTTATCATTTTCGTCGCCCTTCTCTGTACCTTTTTAAATTCCACTATATCTTTTTTGAGATTTGGTGACCCCAATTGAACACAATATTAGAGGTACGGTCGCACCATGGAGGGATACAAAGGCAATATAACGTCCTCATTTTTTTCCATTCCGTTTCTAATAATACCTAACATTCTATTTGCTTTCTTGACTGCCACTGCACACTGAGCAGAGGGTTTTAACGTATCAGTGATCACGCCTAGATTCTTTTCCTGCTCATTGACTCCTAAAGTGAAACATTGCATTATGTAGCTATAATTTGGGTTCCTCTTTCCCACATGCATCACTTTGCACTTGCTCACATTAAACGTCATCTGCCATTTAGATGCCCAATCTCCCAGTCTCGTAAGGTCCTCTTGTAATTTTTCACAATCCTCTCGAAATTTAACAACTTTGAAAAACTTTGTGTCGTCAGCAAATTTAACTACCTCACTAGTTACTCCCATCTCTAGATCATTTATAAATATATTAAAAAGCAGTGGTCCTAGCACAAACCTCACTATCTACCCTTCTTCATTGAGAATACTGACCATTTAACCCTACTCTCTGTTTTCTATTTTTTAACTAGTTTTTAAACCACAATAGGACACTACCTCCTATCCCATGACGTTCCAATTTCCTCTGAAGTCTTTCATGAGGTACTTTGTCAAACGCCTTTTGAAAATCCAGATACACAATATCGACCAGCTCACTTTTATCCACATGTTTGTTCACCCCTTCAATGAAATGATATATATTGGTAAGGCAAGATTTCCCTTCACTAAATCCATGTTGGCTTTGTCTCATTAATCCATGCTTTTGAATATGCTCTCTAATTTTGTTCTTTATAATAGTCTCTACCATTTTGCCCGGCACTGATGTCAGGCTCACCAGTCTATAATTTCCCAGATCTCCTCTGGAACCTTTTTTAAAAATCGGCATTACATTGGCCACCCTCCAATCTTCTGGTACCAGGCTCGATTTTAAAGATAAATTACATATTGCTAATAATAATAGTTCCGCAAGTTCTTGTTTTTAAAGCTTTTTGTTTGAAGCAACCAGTATATTTATTGGATAAGTAAGTCAAATATAAGCCCTCTCAGTCATTATGTTCTTAAAAATGTGTATTACAACTTCCATCTTTGCATTTTGTTAGATTGACTAGTACTAGGAAAAGGGCATTTTGTTATGCTAGCTCCTTTATTTGGAATTCCTTACCAGATGAATTTCATAATATATCTGGTTATACTATTTCAAAAGTATTATGGGCTTATTGGTTGATATTTTATTATAACTGTATTATCATTATTAGGTTTTTGAATAATGGGGTTTAGTTTTAGCGGTTTATTTTAATTAAGTTGTTATTAAGAATTTTGTGTTTAGTTTTTGTATTAATGCATGTTAGTGTAATTGTAAATCACTCATTTTATTGTAAACCAGTAGAACACATTTTTTGTATGTAGCGGTATATTAAGTAAGTCAAAGCAAATCAGTGTATAGAGATGGTTTTGCTAATGGAGTGCCTGCTTGCTGTACTATGTGAGTGGTTGTGGGGGTTAAGAGTGGTGGGGAAGGCTGAATGAGTAAGTGGATGGAGAGGTTATGCCTGCTGGTGGGATTGATTGAGTGGATGGGGGTTATGGATGAGTGCTGGAGCTGAGTAAGTCAGGGTGTGAGGGTGCTTTTGTATGTCACTGAAAGCTTGAGGGGGTGTTTTTACTAATGAAGTTTGGGGGGGGGGGGGTTGAGAGTGTGGAGCACGGGACTTCCACTAGGCCTTCATTCAGTACCACTGTTGACCCTTAGCATTCTTCGCCAGTGGGACTTAGAGATAGCACCTGCTAAACTTCCTGTCTTTTTTTTTCTTTTTTCATTTATGCTGTTTTTTTGTACTATATTTAAGTTTGTGTATAGGTCACGTGTTTGCCAGTAAGCTGAAAAGGGAATTTTGGTTTTTGATTGTATGGTAGTTTGTCCTGTTTCCTCTATGGATTGTATATTTTTGACAATATGTTATGAGGCCATTTACACATTTAGGTGGCCACAGAAGTGGAAAAATGACTTCATAAAATCATTTCCATTATGGATGGCTGTTACACTCCTACCTTGCTACGCCTGGCAGCGGCCTTCTTGAGAGGTTCATCGGAGGGGCAGCCATCTTGAGAAGTTTATCTGTATCTGTTCCTGAGAGGTAGCCATCTTGAGAAGTTCATCTGTATCTGTTCCTGAGAGGCAGCCATCTTGAGAAGCTTATCCTTATGGGCGTGCCCAATGAGAGTCCTCACCTGGCAGCTGTGGCAGGGATCCTCTGATGGGAGGCCTATTTAAGAGCAGAACACTGTCAGCATTTTGCTTTGGCTTCAACTTCGGTGGAGTTCGTGGTGTTTCCTGTGTCTGGTGAATTTGGCTATTGCCTGAATCCTGACCATCTCTTTGTTTGCTGCCTGCCTTGACCTTTGCCTGAATCCTGACCATCTCTTTGTTTGCTGCCTGCCTTGACCTTTGCCTGAATCCTGACCATCTCTTTGTTTGCTGCCTGCCTGGACCTCTGCCTGACTTCCAACCGTGCTCTTGGCGTGCCTCTTCTCTCGGTTGGTGTCCCGAAGTCCTGTCGACCCTGTGGCCTGGGGGCTCAACCCCCAGAGGAAGGGGGTCGCTCCAGGTGAAGTCTCATCTTGGAATTGTTTCGGCTGCCTTGCGGAGTGCAGGTCCGAGTTTGTCTCATCTGTGCTTCGTTGGGCATAGGAGCTCACAAGCGCAACACCGGCCCAGTACAGATCCCTAGGGACAACTCTTCATTTAATTCCAGTATTTATGTCAGAAGAGAATGGTAAATAGTGTAGTGCCCCAGGGTTCTGTGCTGAGGTTGGTACTTTTTAACATGCTGTATTTATAAATGATCTGTTTTATATGTTTAACTCTTGTGATTGTAATCCTCCTGACCTTTTTAAATTACATTATAATTAAATCAGGATAATTAATTATAATGTAATTTTAAAATAAATGAGTTGAGGTGATTACATTTTGAATAATTTTATGTCATTTGTAGATGACATAAAATTATTCAAAAAAGCTAAATCAGGAGTAGATTCTGAGGAGTTGCAGGGTGACCTGACAAAACTGGTGGAGTGGGCATCTAAATGGCAGATGACATTAATGTGGACAAGTGCAAATTGATGCATATGAGGACAAATAATTTTGTGTCCATAAAATTGAGCAATATTGTGGAAGCTTTGTCTGATATTCCAGATAATTCCATAATCTGTATTAGGGCAGGCACCCTGGAAGGTATGGATATCATAAGGCTGGATCTAGCAAAGCTTGAAAAATAGCTTGCAATATGGCAGATAAGATTTACTGTTACAAAAATGCAGGTTCTTGCATTTGGGCTGCAAAAACCCGAGAGAGCAGACAAAATAGGGGTGAAACACTTCTATGCCATAGAAAAAGAGTGGAATCTGGCAGTGATTATATTTGATTTTCCTAAAGTGACCTAACAGGTAGAAAAAGAAATAGCAAAAGCCAGAAGGATGTTTTGATGCACAGGGAGAAGAACAGCCAGCAGTAAAAAGGAGGTGACAGTACCTCTATTTAAGTCTCTTGTGAGACCTCATATAGTGTATAGATTAGAACATAAGAATATAAAAATAGTCATACTGGGTCAGACTAATGGTCCATCTACATAGTAACATAGTAGATGACGGCAGAAAAAGACCTGCACGGTCCATCCAGTCTGCCCAACATGACAAACATATGTGTAAACCTTACCTTGATTTGTACCTGCCTTATTCAGGGCACAGACCGTACAAGTCTGCGCAGCAGTACTTCCCGCCTCCCAACCACCAGTCCCGCCTCCCATCACCGGCTCAGTCCAGTATCCTGCTTCCAGCAGTGGCCAATTCCGGTCACAAGTACCTGACAGAATCCCAAATAGTAGCAAGATTCATGCTTCTGATCCCAGTGACAAGCAGTGGTTTTCCCCATGTCTATTTCAAAACCACTCAGAGAGATTCTGCATTGGCGCCCTATGAAAGAACGAATAGCCTTTAAAATATGTACATTAATCCACAGAATAATCTACGGTGAGGTACCAGAATACATGCTTGATGTCCCGTCCCGGGCTCTTACCTGGCGGCCCGCAGGAGGGGGCAAGGACCAATGGAGGCCACGGGATCTGGGGCGGCGAGGACGAGCCGCCGACGGGGCCGGCGCTGCCGCGGGCCGCTCCGAGGCCGGCGATCCGCGGGAGCAAGCGCCGGCCTCGGAGAACGAGATACGCCGGCCAAGATGGCGGCGCCGGCGTCGTCGTCCTCCTCGTTGGAGCAAACCAGCGAGCCAGCACCGCCTACTCGCGCCAGGATTGGCGCAGCAACGAGGAGACCCCGCCCGCCGGGCAGGCGGGCCAATCCAGGCCTCCTTTCCCTGCCTGGGCCAGGGGGATTGGCTCCAGCTGCTGGAAGGGGAAGGACGGGCGGGGGATTTAAACCACGAAACGGAAGGGGTCCAGTGCTTCCGTTTCGTTCGTCAGAAGCCCACACAGTGGATCAGAGACTGTGTCTTCCTAAGCTAGCCGTCCTTGCTAGCCACCTTCAGAGACTGTGTCTTCCTCAGCTAGCCGTCCTTGCTAGCCACCTCCAGAGACGGTGTCTTCTTCAGTTAGCCGTCCTTGCTAGCCACCTTCCGAGACTGTGTCTTCCTAAGCTAGCCGTCCTTGCTAGCCACCTCCAGAGACTGTGTCTTCTTCAGCTAGCCGTCCTTGCTAGCCACCTTCCGAGGCTGTGTCTTCCTAAGCTAGCCGTCCTTGCTAGCCACCTTCAGAGACTGTGTCTTCCTCAGCTAGCCGTCCTTGCTAGCCACCTCCAGAGACTGTGTCTTCTTCAGCTAGCCGTCCTTGCTAAGCCACCTTCCGAGACTGTGTCTTCCTAAGCTAGCCGTCCTTGCTAGCCACCTTCAGAGACTGTGTCTTCTTCAGCTAGCCGTCCTTGCTAGCCATCTTCAGAGACTGTGTCTTTTTAAGCTAGCCGTCCTCGCTAGCCACCCTCAGAGACTGTGTCTTCTTCAGCTAGCCGTCCTTGCTAGCCACCTCCAGAGACTGTGTCTTCTTCAACTAGCCGTCCTTGCTAGTCACCTTCGGAGTCTGTGTCCTCTCCCAGCTAGCCGCCCTTGCTAGCCACCCTCGGAGTCCGCTTCTTCTTCCAGTTAGCCCTCCCTGCTAGCCCCTTGCAGAGACTGTGTCCTTTCCTGCGCTAGCCGCCCTTGCTAGCTGCCCTCTAGAGACTGAGTTGCTGACTACCAGCCAAGCCGACCGTCACCCCGCGGTTCCAGCAGTCCTGCTGACCGCCTGCAGCTGAGGGCTCAACCCTCGGTGAACGGCGGTCGCCGCGGGTGAAGATTCGGGGTGCGCGGCGGTCCTCGGAGGTCTTACCAGGCCTCCGGGAACCTAAGGGCTCACCAACAACCACCACAGGACAGGAAACGGAAGCCATGAGCTCGCCTACGCAGCCCGATCTACGGGACCTGGCTAAGGTACTTCAGCAGCAGCAGGAGCAGCTGAACGCCCTGTCGGGGGCGCTCCAAAACATATGCTCTCAACTTTCTATGCTTCAGGTACAGAACCAGGCCGCTGCGGTCCAGGGGGCCGCAGCGGTTCCCCGTTCGGGAGGGTTCCGCACGGGACCTCGGTTCCCTGAGCCGGCACGATATAATGGGGCCCCCGGAGGTTGCCGGGGGTTCCTCAATCAGTGCAACTTGGCCTTCCGGATGCAACCGGAGACCTTCGCTTCGGATCAAAGTAAAGTGGGATATATCATGGGCCTTTGTGAAGGGAAGGCCCTGGCCTGGGTGGCCCCACTTAACGAGCAACAGGACCCCATCTTGGATGACTATAGTGAATTTCAGCGCCGGTTCCGTATGGTGTTCGACCTTCCTGGGAGACCATCTTCCGTGGCATCGGAACTGCTGCGAATTCATCAGGGTGAGGGAACGGTGGCCGATTATGCCATTCGTTTCCGGACTTTAGCCACGGAGCTCCGTTGGAACCCGGAGTCCTTAATGGCTATCTTTACGGAAGGCTTATAAGAACGAATCAAAGACGAGTTGGCCGGGCGAGAGGTCCCAGGCCAACTGGATGCTCTGATTTCGCTCTGTATCCGCGTAGATACCAGGTTCCAGGAGCGAGCAAGAGCCCGGGCGGAATGGCAGAAGTGGGCACGGGGAACGTCCCGGACTACTAAGGGGCCGTCGCCTCGCCGTTGGAACCGGGACTCCAAGGAGAATGGGGAGGAGCCGATGGTGATGGGCCGTCAACGACTGGCCTCGTCCGACAGGAAAAAACGCTTGTGGGACGGACTGTGCCTCTATTGCGGTGAGGCCGGACATTTTATTCGAGCCTGCCCCTCCCGGGCGGGAAACGTCTCCCCCAAGGCACCTTGAGGGGAGGGGTCTTGGGGCATGCCGCTCCCCTACCAGATTCCTTGATCACACTGCCAGTAATTCTACGGTGGCACGAGACCGCTATCCAGACCCGGGCCCTGGTGGACTCTGGATCGGGGGGCAACTTCATCGGGTATGAACTGCTACAACAGATGGGCTGGCCCACGCTCCCGCGGCGTCCGGCGCTGCAAATCACCACCATCCAGGGAACTACATTACCGCAGCCGGTCACGGAGATCACCTCCTTTTTGACCTTGCAGGTGGGGGAGGATCACCGGGAGGAAATCCAATTCCTAGTACTATCCCGGACCATTCATCCAGTGGTTCTGGGGTTGCCCTGGCTACGGAGTCATAGCCCTGTTATTGACTGGACCAAGGGAGGCATCCAAGCTTGGGGTAGTTCCTGTCGAGAGAACTGTTGTAAGGGCCGGACCGACAGCTGCCCCGCATTTACTAGTATGCCCGGGGGGGCGCGGATGGAGTTGGGCTCCCTGCCCATGGACTATAGGGACTTTGCAGATGTGTTTTGTCCAGTGGAGGCGGAAGTTCTACCGCCTCATCGGTCGTTTGACTGTGCCATTAACTTGATGGCAGATACCATGCCACCGCGGGGCCGACTGTATACCCTGTCCCGAGGGGAGTCCAAGGCTATGCAGGAGTATATCCGGGAGAATCTGCGAAGAGGCTTCATCCGGCCTTCTACGTCCCCGGCCGGGGCCGGGTTCTTTTTTGTTACTAAGAAGGATGGCTCCTTGAGGCCCTGTATCGATTATCGGGGGTTAAATGCCATCACGGTAAAGGATCGCTTTCCCCTACCGCTCATTCCCAAACTCTTTGACAGGCTGCAAGGAGCCCAGATGTTTACCAAGTTGGACTTATGGGGGGCCTAAAACTTAGTGCGGATCCGGCGAGGGGACGAATGGAAGACGGCCTTTAACACCCACGAGGGACATTTCGAATATCGGGTGATGCCATTTGGCCTATGTAATGCCCCTGCGGTGTTTCAGCGACTGATTAATTATGTGCTCGAGGATTTGCTGAACTCCACGGTAATTGTATATCTGGACGACATCTTGGTGTTTTCCCAAAACCCCGCGGAACATGTGGGTCATGTGCGCGCAGTGCTGCAGCGGTTATGACAATACCGCCTGTTTGCTAAACTCAGCAAGTGCGCTTTTCATCAGAAATCGTTACCATTTTTGGGACACATTCTGTTACCTGGGGGGCTACAGATGGAACCGGACAAACTCCGGGCAATTCGAGAATGGCCACAACCGCTGGGATTGAAAGCACTGCAACGTTTTTTAGGATTTGCGAACTACTATCGTCAGTTTATTCCCCAGTATTCGCAACTGACGGCGCCATTGACGGCGCTCACCAGAAAGAACGCGAGGGTTCGGGACTGGCCGCCCGAGGCGCAGGTGGCTTTTCGCCAGGTAAAGGAGGCATTCAACGCAGCGTCCATTTTACTAGCCCCGGATCCAGACAAACCCTTTATAGTGGAAGTGGATGCGTCTGCGTTGGGAGCCGGGGCGGTCCTCTTGCAGGTGAATTCTAAGGGTCGGCGCCAGCCGTGCTCTTTCTTCTCTCGTAGATTCTCCCCGGCGGAATGTAATTACACAGTAGGGGACAGAGAGCTCTTAGCTTTGAAATTAGCCCTGCAGGAATGGAGACATCTGCTGGAGGGAGCGGAACATCGATTCACAGTAATCACTGATCACAAGAATCTACTGTATCTACAAGAGGCTCAGCGGCTCAATCCCCGACAAGCCCGGTGGTCATTGTTTTTTGCCCGATTTCATTTTCAATTAGTTTTTCGGGCGGCTGTTCAAAATACCCCTGCGGACTCCCTCTCCAGAGCATTTGAGGTTCCAGAGGAGACTAAGGAGACCCATGCCATGTTGGATCCGGCATGCCTCAGCGCGGCCGTAGGGGAGGTGGCTCCTACTAGAGAACTAGTGCCGGCCGCTGAACGAGCGAAGGTAATGCAATGGGGGCATTCATCCAGATGGGCGGGACATTTTGGGTATCAGAAGACTCTGCGTCTCATTACCAGGCAGTATCAATGGCCTCAGATGAGGTGGGACATTCTTCAATTTGTCACCACCTGCCCTGTGTGCGCCCGGACCAAACCGGTGATCGGGGCCCCCATGGGGAAGCTACAACCTCTACCCGTACCAATGGGACCCTGGACGGAGCTTTCCATGGATTTTATCACCGACCTCCCCAGTTCCCGGGGACATACGGTGATTTGGGTGGTAATTGACCGTTTTCCCCGAATGGCCCATTTCGTTCCCTTGCCAGGACTTCCTTCGGCGGTCGCATTAGCTCAACTCTTCATTCAACACATTTTTTGACTTCATGGGCTGCCCCTTCGGATTGTTAGTGACCGAGGCCCCCAATTCACCTCGCGTTTCTGGAGGGCCTTGTGTACTGCATTGGGGGTGAAGACCCATTTCTCATCAGCATACCATCCCCAAACCAATGGCATGGTCGAGAGGACGAACCAAACGTTAAAAGGGTTTCTACGAGCATTCGTCAACAAACGCCAAGATAACTGGGTCTCCCTACTCCCTTGGGCCGAGTTTGCATATAATCACAGTGTCCACTCGGCCTCGGGAGACTCTCCCTTCTTCTTGGTGTATGGACGACATCCTCGACTTCCAGCACCTTTCCCGTCTGGATCTCCGACTCCCAGGATTAATGAAACTCTGGCAGATCTGCGAAGAGTCTGGGAAACGGCCCAAGAACAACTGCAGAAGGCAGCCACCAAATTCAAGACCTTTGCAGATCGGCATCGGAAAACCGCTCCCGTCTTGCAACCAGGGCAGAAGGTATGGTTAAGCACGAAATACCTCCGGCTTCGGGTGCCCTCCCGTAGATTGGGACCTCGGTACATTGGACCCTTTGCAATCCAATCCCGAATTGGAGCTGTGACATATCGATTGCGGCAGTGCTTTTTTTGTGCCGGTACGCAACGGTACGGCGTACCGGCACCTTTTTCTTCTCCTCCTCCCCTCCCCTCCCATTATTTCCAGCGATTCTCCGCCTCTCTCCTGCCCTCCCATCGACGTGCAGCGATTTTTCCGTCCCTCCCCTCCCCTGCCCTCACCTCTCCCATTTCCAGCGATTCTTCGTCCCCCAGCGTCCTCCTTCACTGCCTGCCAGCCAGCGTCGGAGTCAGAAGCGAACGGTGCAGGCAGCGATTGGCTGGCAGCGTCGTAGCTTCCCTCTGCAAGTCCCGCCTATGCATAAACAGGAAGTTGTAGGCGGGACTTGCAGAGGGAAGCTACGACGCTGCCAGCCAATCGCTGCCTGCACCGTTCGCTTCTGACTCCGACGCTGGCTGGCAGGCAGTGAAGGAGGACGCTGGGGGACGAAGAATCGCTGGAAATGGGAGAGGTGAGGGCAGGGGAGGGACGGAAAAATCGCTGCACGTCGATGGGAGGGCAGGGGAGAGGCGGAGAATCGCTGGAAATAATGGGAGGGAAGGGCAGGGGAGAGAGAATTGCTGGACATTGGATGGGAGGGAAGGGCAAGGGAGCGAGAATTGCTGGACATGGGAAGGGCAGGGGAGAGAGAATTGCTGGACATGGGAAGGGCAGGGGAGAGAGAATTGCAGGACATGGGATGGGAGAGAAGGGCAGGGGAGAGAGAATTGCAGGACATGGGATGGGAGAGAAGGGCAGGGGAGAGAGAATTGCTGGACATGGGATGGGTTGGGAGGGAAGGGCAAGGGATAGAGAATTGCTGGACATGGGAAGGGCAGGGGAGAGAGAATTGCTGGACATGATATGGGAGGGAAGGGCAGGGGAGAGAGAATTGCTGGACATGGGATGGGAGGGAAGGGCAAGAGAGAGAGAATTGCTGGAGATGGGAGGGAAGGGCAGGGGAGAGAGAATTGCTGGACATGGGATGGGAGGGAAGGGCAAGGGAGAGAGAATTGCTGGACATGGGAAGGGCAGGGGAGAGAGAATTGCTGGACATTGGATGGGAGAGAAGGGCAGGGGAGAGAGAATTGCTGGACATGGGATGGGATGGGAGTGAAGGGCAAGGGATAGAGAATTGCTGGACATGGGAAGGGCAGGGGAGAGAGAATTGCTGGACATGGGATGGGAGGGAAGGGCAAGAGAGAGAGAATTGCTGGACATGGGATGTGAGGGAAGGGCAATGGAGAGAGAATTGCTGGACATGGGAAGGGCAGGGGAGAGAGAATTGCTGGACATGGGAAGGGCAGGGGAGAGAGAATTGCAGGACATGGGATGGGAGAGAAGGGCAGGGGAGAGAGAATTGCTGAACATGGGATGGGAGGGAAGGGCAAGGGATAGAGAATTGCTGGACATGGGAAGGGCAGGGGAGAGAGAATTGCTGGACATGATATGGGAGGGAAGGGCAGGGGAGAGAGAATTGCTGGACATGGGATGGGAGGGAAGGGCAAGAGAGAGAGAATTGCTGGACATGGGAGGGAAGGGCAGGGGCGAGAGAATTGCTGGACATGGGATGAGAGGGAAGGGCAAGGGAGAGAGAATTGCTGGACATGGGAAGGGCAGGGGAGAGAGAATTGCTGGACATGGGATGGGAGGGAAGGGCAAGAGAGAGAGAATTGCTGGACATGGGATGGGAGGGAAGGGCAGGGGAGAGAGAATTGCTGGACATGGGAAGGGCAGGGGAGAGAGAATTGCTGGACATGGGATGGGAGGGAAGGGCAAGGGAGAGAGGATTGCTGGACATGGGAAGGGCAGGGGAGAGAGAATTGCTGGACATGGGATGGGAGGGAAGGGCAAGGGAGAGAGAATTGATGGACATGGGATGGGCAGGGGAGAGAGAATTGCTGGACATGGGATGGGAGGGAAGGGCAGGGGAGAGAGAATTGCTGGACATGGGAAGGGCAGGGAAGAGAGAATTGCTGGACATGGAGGGGAGAGAGGTGAATCGCTGGATGGGGAGGGGAGGACAGGGAAGAGAGAATTGCTGGACATGGAGGGGAGAGAGGAGAATCGCTGGACAGGGAGGGGAGGACAGGGAAGAGAGAATTGCTGGACATGGATGAGAGGGGAGAGAGGAGAAATGCTAGAAATGGATGGAGAGGAGAGCAGGAGATAGAGGAGAATTGCTGGACATGGATGGATGGAGGAGTTGGCTAGGAGAGAGGAGAAATGCTGACTTGGATGGAGGGGAGGAGAGAGGAGAAGTGCTGGACATGAATGGAGGGGAGGAAAGAAAAAAGAAGATGCACATGGATGGAGATGAGGGAAAGGGAAGAGGAGAAAAACTGCACATGGATGGAGAAAATAGGCAAAAGCTGGATCCATGTTATACCTCCTCCAGTCAATTCCATGGAGGAGGACCCAGCTTTTACTTATGGATGCAGGGCAACAAAAGAAGAAGAAAGGAAGAAAGTAAAGAAATAAATGGAAAGGAAGCCCTGGAAATGGAGTTAAGAGAACAGATAGCAGCAGAATCAGAGACTGGGACCAATATGGATAGAAAAACAAAGTCACCAGACAACAAAGGTAGAAAAAAAATCATTTTATTTTCATTTTAGTGTTTGGAATTTGTCTTATTTTGCACTGGGTATACTGGAGCTGTAACAGCTTACAGAAATTATTTATAATGAAACAAAATCAAATTATTTTTTCTCCTATACTAGTATAATATTTTCAATGATGTCTGTTTATATGCGCCATGGCTGGTACAAGGGGTGTGACTAATGTGGGTGTGGCTATAATAGGGGCGGTGCCATGTGTGGTGACCCCGCCCACAATGAGTACCGGCACCTTTTTTTCTACAAAAAAAGCACTGGATTGCGGCTACCGAGTACTCTGCGGGTGCATAACGCCTTCCATATTTCCTTATTGAAGAGTTTTCGAGGGTCTCGATGGCATCCTCAACGGCAGGAAACCGAAGATCTAGACGCAGATCCCGATCCAGAGTTTGAAGTGGATGAGGTCCTGGATGCAAAAAGACAGCGAGGAAAGCTATATTACTTATTGTCCTGGAAAAATTTTGGCCCCAAAGACAACTCCTGGGAACCCGCTGCGAATGTACATGCTCCAGAATTGGTCCAAGCCTTCCACGCCCGGTATCCTTCCAAACCCGGGCCCAGGGAGAAGGGGGCATCCGGGGAGGATACTGTCCCGTCCCGGGCTCTTACCTGGCGGCCCGCAGGAGGGGGCGAGGACCAACGGAGGCCGCGGGATCCGGGGCGGCGAGGACGAGCCGCCGACGGGGCCGGCGCTGCCACGGGCCGCTCCGAGGCCGGCGATCCGCGGGAGCAAGCGCCGGCCTCGGAGAAGGAGATACGCCGGCCAAGATGGCGGCGCCGGCGTCGTCGTCCTCCTCGTTGGAGCGAACCAGCGAGCCAGCACCGCCTACTCGCGCCGGATTGGCGCAGCAACGAGGAGACCCCGCCCGCCGGGTAGGCGGGCCAATCCAGGCCTCCTTTCCCTGCCTGGGCCAGGGGGATTGGCTCCAGCTGCTGGAAGGGGAAGGACGGGCGGGGGATTTAAACCACGAAACGGAAGGGGTCCAGTGCTTCCGTTTCGTTCATCAGAAGCCCACACAGTGGATCAGAGACTGTGTCTTCCTAAGCTAGCCGTCCTTGCTAGCCACCTTCAGAGACTGTGTCTTCCTCAGCTAGCCGTCCTTGCTAGCCACCTTCAGAGACTGTGTCTTCTTCAGCTAGCCGTCCTTGCTAGCCACCTTCAGAGACTGTGTCTTTTTAAGCTAGCCGTCCTCGCTAGCCACCCTCAGAGACTGTGTCTTCTTCAGCTAGCCGTCCTTGCTAGCCACCTCCAGAGAATGTGTCTTCTTCAACTAGCCGTCCTTGCTAGTCACCTTCGGAGTCTGTGTCCTCTCCCATCTAGCCGCCCTTGCTAGCCACCCTCGGAGTCCGCTTCTTCTTCCAGTTAGCCCTCCCTGCTAGCCCCTTGCAGAGACTGTGTCCTTTCCTGCGCTAGCCGCCCTTGCTAGCTGCCCTCTAGAGACTGAGTTGCTGACTACCAGCCAAGCCGACCGTCACCCCGCGGTTCCAGCAGTCCTGCTGACCGCCTGCAGCTGAGGGCTCAACCCTCGGTGAACGGCGGTCGCCGCGGGTGAAGATTCGGGGTGCGTGGCGGTCCTCGGAGGTCTTACCAGGCCTCCGGGAACCTAAGGGCTCACCAACAACCACCACAGGACACTTGAATTGGTTGATTTACCACCTAGAAACAGAACCAGTTCATCGCGATCTTATCTGAACTTACATTACCCAGGCTGCAATGGCTTAAAGTATAAATCAATTTACGCCTCGAACTTCACTTACATTGGCACTCAACTGTGGAACGCCTTACCCAAATGAACAAAAACTACCCAGAACTACCTAAACTTTAGGAAATCATTGAAAACGGTATTGTTCAAGAAGGCTTACTCCCCTAGTTCAACATAATCAGAATTATCCCTTACTATTATAAGATCCAATAGACTCTAATTACATCTTATCTTTCATATTTACTACTGATTAATTGTTATTCATATCCTAATTCAATATCCATCGCTGTTTAACTGTTATTTTTTATTCTGCTAAATTTGAAAAATTGTACTTCTTGCATTGTAACTTATTACAATATTTTTGTAAGCCACTTTGAGCCTGCTATCAGTGGGAAAAGGTGGGATACAAATGTGATAGATAAATAAATAAACTTTCCTCCAGGAACTTGTCCAAACCTTTTTTTAAACCCAGATACACTACCCACTGATACCAGATCCCAGTGGCGTACCTAATGTATTTGACACCCGGGGCCGATCATTTTTTAACACCCCCTCCTCTATTTGAAAAAATTATTTTTAATAATAATCCACGATTCGCACAACAAGGGTGTACCTAGGAAAACAACCAAAATACAGAAGAACACCTAGGAAAAGGCAGCATCTTAAACATTGCAAGACATTAGTAAAAATGATCCTGCCAACACAAAACCATGTCTTTTTCACATAGAACACCGATACATCCTCACCAAGTATAGAATAAGTAACCACAAACTAAAAACAGAAATATGTAGACAAAAGTTAAACTGAACCTCCAATAAGTCATGAATTGGGGGGGGGGGGGGAGGAATCAGCATCCCCCTCTTACGACCTGCACCTGGGGTGGGCCGCCCCCACACCCCACCCTTGGCACGCCACCGCCACATCCTCTGGCAATGAGCTCCGTAGCTTAATTATTCATTGCGTGAAAAAAAATTTCTCCTGTTTGTTTTAAAAGTAGTACCATGTAAACTTCCTTGAGTGTCCCCAGTCTTTGTGCTTTTTTGAAAGAGTAAAAAAAATTATTTATGTTTATGCATTTTACACAACTAAGTATTTTGTAGATTGCTATCATATCCCCCCTCAGTTGTCTCTTTTCCAAGCTGAAGATTCTTAACCTCTTAAGCCTTTCCTTCTGAGAGAAGTTCCATCCCCTTAATCATTTTGATCACCCTTCTTTGAACCTTTTCTCTATTCTGCTATATCTTTAAGATACGGCGAACAAAATTGCACACAATACTCAAGGTGTGGTTGCACCATGGAGCAATACAGAGATAATACAATATTCTTTGTCTTCCTATATAATAATTCTCACCTCCAACGTTCTATGCGTCATGCTGCCTGTGTCCGTGGCTTCTTCGGAGTTGGTCTGCTAGGCTCCGTAGCCCAGGCTGACGTCACGTAGAACGTCAGAGTCGGAGGAGGAGGAGCAAAAGGGGCAGGGTGGAGGCGGAGCTTGAAAAAGAAACAGAAACGTTGAGGGACGGAGTAGCTGAGAGCGTCGCGACCAATGGCAGGGAAAGAAAGGTCATGAGCAGAGGGGGCAGAGCCACGGAGAGCGTGCTGCTGTGCCGAGCCGGCGCATGGGTGTGCTGGGCATGGGGGACGGGGGACCTCAGGAGTCGGAGCAGCGCTGCAGAGGAGGAAAGCACGCGACGGCCGTGGCTGCCCCTCCGGGCCCCATGGGAGGGTGTGTGGGCAGCCGCCACGACTCCTTGGGAGGGAGGGACCCTGAAACTGGGAGGGACCCTGAAACTGGGAGGGAGGGACCCTGAAACGCGGAGGGAGGGAGGGGATAACCCTGAAAGTCGGAGGGAGGGAGGGAGGGAGGAAGGGAACGACCCTGAAAGTCGGAGGAAGGGAGGGAGGGAACGACCCTGGAACTGGGAGGGAGGGAGGGAGGTGGGGGACGACCTTGGAACTGGGAGGGAGGGAGGGAGGGAGGGGGAAGGAAGGGAGGGGGAAGGGGGAGGGGCCCCTCACACATACTCATTCTCACACACACTCTCTCTCTCTCACAGACACACTCGCACCCAGTCTCACTCTCTCTCTCTCACAAACACGCTCACACCCAGTCTCACTCTCTCTCTGTCACACACACACACTCGCACATTCACTCTCTCTCTCACACAGTCACTCTCACATACACTCTCTCAAACATACACACTCCGAGGAAAACCTTGCTAGCGCCTGTTTCATTTGTGTCAGAAACGGGCCTTTTTTACTAGTATTTTCTAATAATTCCCAGCATCCTGTTTGCTTTTTGACCACCGCTTCACACTGGGCAAAAGATTTCAGTGTATTGTCTATGATGACACTTAGATCTTTTTCTTGGGTGCTGACTCCTAAGGTGGATCTTAGCATCAAATAACTATGATTTGGATTATTCTTCCCAATATGCATCACTTTGCATTTGTCCACATTAAATTTTATCTGCCATTTGGATGCCTAGTCTTCCAACTTCCTAAGGTCTTCCTGCAACTTTTCACAATCTGCATGCATTATAACAACTCTGAATATCTTTGTGTTGTCTGCCAATTAATCACCTCACTCATTATTCC
This sequence comes from Microcaecilia unicolor, assembly GCF_901765095.1. Taxonomy (NCBI): domain Eukaryota; kingdom Metazoa; phylum Chordata; class Amphibia; order Gymnophiona; family Siphonopidae; genus Microcaecilia; species Microcaecilia unicolor. The sequence continues at coordinate 262,503,039 of NC_044031.1, read as the reverse complement.
CATTTCCAGATTATTAATAAATATGTTAAATAGCAGCGGTCCCAGTACTGATCCTTGGGGCACTCCACTATTCACCAACCTCCACTGAGAGAATTGACCATTTAACCCTACCCTCTGTTTTCTATCCATCAACCAATTCCTAATCCATTACAGAACATTGCCTCCTATCCCATGACTAATTTTCTCAGGAGTCTCTCATGAAGGACTTTACAAACACTTTCTGAAAATCTATATACACTACATTTCCACATGTTTATTCACACATTCAGAGAAATGAAGCAACTTGATAAGGCAAGACTTTCTTTAGCTAAATCCATGTTGACTCTGTCCCATTAAATCATGCTTGTCTATGTGTTCAGTGATTTTATTCCTTATAATAGTTTTCACTATTTTGCCCAGCACTAAAGTCAGGCTTACTGGTCTGTAATTTCCTGGATCACCCATGGATCCCCTTTTAAAACTAGGTGTTACATTGGCCACCCTTCAATCTTAGGTAGTACAGATGATTTTAATGACAGGTTTCAGATCACTAACAGCTGATCTGCAATTTAATATTTGATTTCTTTCAGTATCCTAGGGTGTATACCATCCAGTCCAGGTGATTTACTACTCTGTCAGGCTCATTTTCGAAAGAGATGGATGTCCAAAAAGTGACATAAATCAGCATTTGGACGTCCATCTCACAGAAATGTCCAAATCGGTATAATCAAAACCTCATTTTGGACGTCTTTCTCCAAAGTCTGTCAGAAGGACGTCCAAATCTCAAGGGGGCGTATCAGGGGCATGTTCAAGGTGGGACTTGGGCGCTCCTAAGACTTGGATTTCTTTCAGCCATAATGGAACAAAGCAAAAACATCCAGCACTAAAACTTCGACATTTTGAGCTAGACCTGTTTTTATTACGAATAAGACACAAAAAGGTGCCCCAAATGACGAGATGACCACTGGAGGGAATCAGGGATGACCTCCTCTTACTCCCCCAGTGGTCACTAAACCCCACCCACCCCCAAAAATTGTGTTGAAGAACATTACTTGCCAGCCTTAGATGTCATACTCAGGTCCATTACAGCAGCATGCAGGTCCCTGGAGTAGTCTAGTAGTGGGTGCAGTGCACTGCAGACAGGTGGACCCAGCCTCCTACTTCTCCCTACTTGTTACAATTGTGGAGGAAACTGTGAGCCCTCCAAAACTCACCAGAAACCCACTGTACCCACATATAGGTGCCCCCTTCACCCATAAGGGCTATGGTAGTGGTGTACAGTTGGGGGGTAGTGGGTTTTGGGGGGGGGGTTGGGGGGGCTCAGTAGATAAAGTAAGGGAGCAAAGGACAAATGTGTACCTGGGAGCATTTTATGAAGTCCACTGCAGTGCCCCCTAAGGTGCCCTATTGCTGTCCTAGGACGTCAGGGGGACCAGTCTACTAAAAATGCTGGCTCCTCCTACGTCCCAATGGCTTGATATTGGATGTTTTACACTTGGATGTTTTTTTTTTCAAAAATGGCCAAAAAACAAAGATGTCCAAATCACAAAATGTCCAAATCACAGGACATCCAAGGAGAGAGAAGAGTCAAAGATAACCCCAAGCTCGAAACCTTGGGGTTATCTTTGACTCTTCTCTCTCCTTCTCTGCTCATATCTAGCAGATCACCAAGACCTGTCGTTTCTTTCTCTACAACATCCGTAAAATCCGCCCCTTTCTTTCTGAGCACTCTACAAAAACCCTCATCCACACCCTTGTCATCTCTCGTTTGGACTACTGCAATCTGCTTCTTGCTGGCCTCCCACTTAGTCACCTCTCCCCTCTCCAGTCTGTTCAAAACTCTGCTAGTCTTCCGCCAGGGTCGCTTTACTCATACTACCCCTCTCCTCAAGTCGCTTCACTGGCTCCCTATCCGTTTTCGCATCCTGTTCAAAGTTCTTTTACTAACCTATAAATGTACTCACTCTGCTGCTCCCCAGTATCTCTCCACACTCGTCCTTCCCTACACCCCTTCCCGTGCACTCCATTCCCTGGATATATCCTTCTTATCTGTTCCCTTCTCCGCTACTGCCAACTCCAGACTTCGCTCCTTCTGTCTTGCTGCGCCCTATGCCTGGAATAGACTTCCTGAGCCCCTACGACTTGCCCCATCCTTGACCATCTTTAAATCTAGATTGAAAGCCCACCTCTTTAACATTGCTTTTGACTCGTAACCACTTGTATCCACTCGCCTCCACCTACCCTCCTCTCCTCTTTCCTCTACACATTAATTGATTTGTTTGCTTTATTTTTTGTCTACTAGATTATAAGCTCTTTGAGCAGGGACTGTCTTTCTTCTATGTTTGTGCAGCGCTGCGTAAGCTTTGTAGCACTAAAGAAATGCTAAATAGTAGTAATAGTAGTAGAATTTTCGAATGAAAAAGATGGATGTCCATCTTTTTCGAAAATGACCTTCTTTTCTGTTCAGAATTTGGACATCTTTGTAAAACGTCCAAATTCTGATTTTGACTTTTCTTTCGAAAATGCCCCTCTTTGTCAGTTTGTCTCAGTACATCTTCCAGGTTCATCAAGATTTATTTCAGTTCCTCCACAGTGTCACCCTTGAAAACCATCTCTGGTACAGGTAGATCTCTTACATCTTCTTCAGAAAAGACCGAGGCAAAGAATTAATTTAGCATCTCTGCTATGTCCCTGTCCTCCCTGAGTACCCCTTTTACTCCTTGATGATCTAACTGTCCCACAGATTCCCTCACAACCCTCATAGGCTTTCTGCTTCTGATATACCTGAAAAATTTATTACTATGAGTTTTTGCCTCCGAGGCAAGTTTCTCTTCGTATTCTATTTTGGCCTTCAGTATTAAAGAAGGCATGTTCTGGTTGGTCAGAAAAATTCTATGTGTATTCTTGATCTTGCACCAGACTACAAATATTTTTAGAAACATTCCTCCATCAGCTTTTCTACCTCATCCAAAACATGCATACGTGACAGCAAAATGCTTGTTTTGGCTAGAGTTTTAGAAGAGTGACTGAGGGGGCAATTGTGCTTTGCCTTCTGGTATTTTAATGACAATTAAAATGTACAAATTAGCCTTTCAGCATTTTGTTTCCTTATTTGGCTCCTCTTATGTGTGTAATTTTCTGCACTATGGGTCCTCTGTGTACTGGTATTCACATGTGTCAGTAGTGAAAATTAGAATTTCCATGTATAAGTACTGAGTCATGCCACTCTTTCAGTAAATGTGTATTTTTTATAAAATGCTTGCTCCAGCTTCACATTTAGGGAAATACATGCCTACTTCCTGTGAACTATACATATTTTACAAAAAAGGCTCCACATTCAGCAGACCCTTTGTGAAATACAGTGGAAAATGTGAACCATCCCGACTTGGATCTCTCAGTGCGTGTTTTCTAGCAAAAAAAGGTGCCGGTACTCAAATGCCAGACCACCCTTCAGGGGTGGGGTGATCACTGAGGGACCCACCCCACAATAGCCAGGCCCCCCTGCAACCAGTCACAGAATCTATGAAAAGGCAGAATTGGTGTGTAGAGCCTGAGCTCTTTTACTATAACTTGGAGACCATGAGTCAATTTTAGCAGACAATGAAAAAGGTGCCGGTACTCAGTACCCCCAAGTACCCCCTCAAAAAAAACCCTGTTCATTCCACACCTAGATGCCTTATGTAAAATGTGGATTCACTTGTACAAAATTCTGTGTGGTAATACTGGTTGCTTCAAGCTGTTCTCAAGCCAACTGTTTGATAAGGAAGAATGGACTTTTTTCAGCATAAACAATAGAGGAGGTGGTTCCCCAAACAATAGTCAAGAAATTCTGATTTACTTTTTCCCCATATCTGATCATTTTAACTTGACAGTTGGCTGCTCTGTGCTTGTCTGAGTTTGCCAGCATCAGTAATATCCTGCTGAAAGGCACTGTGAGCCAGTGGCGTACCTAGGGTAGTTGACACCTGGGGCCGGTCATTTTTTAACCCCCCCCCCCCCCCCAAATCCAGTACTAGGCATGCCGAGAATACAAAACACTCAGGACCTATAGAGCAATTCTACCATACCATAAGCAGTCATTTCTACGAGTCACACAAGAAAAAGGAAAGCATCTTAAACACTACAGTGAGCACTAGAACATCAATTCACCTATTGTAAAACGAAACCAGACAGAATAGTACAGATCGTAGATCCTGCACAGTCAATGCCAACTGAAAGCCATGTCTTTTTCACAAACACAGATACACCCTAATCCACTATAGAATAAGTAATCATAAACTTTCTATTTAGACAAAAATTAAACTGAACCCCCAATGCCAGACTCTGCATACAATGCAACACCACAGAAACAGAAACTGTCCCCTAGTACTGTGCAAAATATAAAGACAGCAGATGTAAATTTGAAAAAAAACTAACAAGTACCAATCACCACTTTACAAATTAACAAATAGAAATAAAATAAATATAGAAAGTAAAATAATACCATTTTATTGGACTAATACATTTAGCTTTCAGAGGCCAAAACCTCCGTCCTCGGGTCAGTACAGTATAGTGCTGTTATAGTATCCTATCCTGACCTGAGGAAGGGGGTTTTGTTCTCCGAAAGTTAGTCAAAATGTATTAAAATTAGTCCAATAAAAAGATTACCTTATTTACATGTTCTATTATAAACATTTAACACATCTACAATACTTTATCCTAAAGCAAAAAAAAATAAAAAAATATATTTTATTTACAGTTTGTTATCTCTGGTTTCTGCTTTCCTCATCTTCTTTTCACCGTCTTCCTTCCATCCAGCATCTGTCTTCACTCTCTCTCTCTCTCTCTCTGCCATCCAGTGTCTGCCCTCTCTGCCGTCCCTTCCATCCACTGCCTGCCCTTTCTCTCTGCCCCTTCAATCCACCATTTGCCCTCCCTCTCCCATCCATCCAGGGTCTGCCCTCCCTCTCGCTCCCCCTTCCATTTAGGATCTGTCCCCTCTCTCTCTCTGCCCCTTTTTTCAGCCCCCAGTTCCAGCCCCCTTCTCCCCTCCGAACACCCCCACCCCAGTCCCCTTCTCCCCTCCCCTTCTCCTGTCTGAGACCCCCACCACAGTCCCCTTCTCCCCTCATAAGTACATAAGTACATAAGTAGTGCCATACTGGGAAAGACCAAAGGTCCATCTAGCCCAGCATCCTGTCACCGACAGTGGCCAATCCAGGTCAAGGGCACCTGACACGCTCCCCAAACGTAAAAACATTCCAGACAAGTTATACCTAAAAATGCGGAATTTTTCCAAGTCCATTTAATAGCGGTCTATGGACTTGTCCTTTAGGAATCTATCTAACCCCTTTTTAAACTCCGTCAAGCTAACCGCCCGTACCACGTTCTCCGGCAACGAATTCCAGAGTCTAATTACACGTTGGGTGAAGAAAACTTTTCTCCGATTCGTTTTAAATTTACCACACTGTAGCTTCAACTCATGCCCTCTAGTCCTAGTATTTTTGGATAGCGTGAACAGTCGCTTCACATCCACCCGATCCATTCCACTCATTATTTTATACACTTCTATCATATCTCCCCTCAGCCGTCTCTTCTCCAAGCTGAAAAGCCCTAGCCTTCTCAGCCTCTCTTCATAGGAAAGTCGTCCCATCCCCACTATCATTTTCGTCGCCCTTCGCTGTACCTTTTCCAATTCTACTATATCTTTTTTGAGATACGGAGACCAGTACTGAACACAATACTCCAGGTGCGGTCGCACCATGGAGCGATACAACGGCATTATAACATCCGCACACCTGGACTCCATACCCTTCCTAATAACACCCAACATTCTATTCGCTTTCCTAGCCCGCAGCAGCCCTCCCCTGTCTGAGACCCCCACCCCAATCCCCTTCTCTCCTCTGAACATCCCCACCCCAGTCCCCTTCTCCCCTCCCCTTCCCTTCTCCCCTCTGAGATCCCCACCCCAGTCCCCTTCTCCCCTCCCCTTTTCCCCTCTGAACACCCCCACCCCAGTCCCCTTCTCCCCTCTGAGATCCCCACCCCAGTCCCCTTCTCCCCTCCCCCTCCCTTCTCTGAGATCCCCACCCCAGTCCCCTTCTCCCCTCTGAACACCCCCACCCAGTCCCCTTCTCCCCTCCCCTTTCCCCATCTGAGACCCCCACCCCAGTCCCCTTCTCCCCTCCCCTTTTCCCCTCTGAACACCCCCACCCCAGTCCCCTTCTCCCCTCCCCTTCCCTTCTCCCCTCTGAGATCCCCACCCCAGTCCCCTTCTCCCCTCCCCTGTCTGAAACCCCACCCCAGTCCCCTTCTCCCCTCTGAACACCCCCACCCGAGTCCCTTTCGCCCCTCTCCTTCCCCACCTCAGTCCCGTTAAAAACGGCGAAGCAGCGTCGCAGGCAGCGCCTCGTGCCCTGCTTGTAAAAAAAAAATCAAATCTCCTTCCTTCTCCTCGTCTTGATGTCTTGACGTCGACTCGGGCCTTCCAATCAAATTGATTGGAAGGCCCGAGTCGACGTCAAGACGAGGAGGAGAAGGAAGGAGATTTGATTTTTTTTTTTACAAGCAGGGTGCGAGGCACTGCCTGCGACGCTGCTTCGCCGGTTTTTTTAATGTGCGGCGCCGCAGGAACGGCCACGGGAGGCGGCGGGAGCGGAGCACCCCCCACCCACTGGCACCCGGGGCGGACCGCCCCCACCGCCCCCCCTTGGTACGCCACTGCTGTGAGCCCTTCTAATTATTTACTCTGCAAACAAGGCTGTTGGTGGCATGCTGGCCTACACTGGCTGCAGCTGCTCCTGTGTTATTCCTAAACTGTATGTGCTGGCAGTGAGGTAGCATCAGTTTGATAAGTAATCATGCTCTTGAAAGGCAATGCAGAAACAAAACTCTCTTTTCAGTAATTTAAATTAAAAACCATCAAGGCCAGCATCCTGGCGCTAGCCAATCTTCTTTTAAGAATATCTTTTCAATGATACAGTACCTCCCTCATTGTTGCTTTTCCTTTTATATTAAAGTGGGAGTTGTGCAATTCCATGGACTTGCCAGTGATTTGTGAGATTGAAAAGAAACGACAGAGATGTATAAATGAGATATGAGAGGGGAGCCAGCATGTAAAGTGGGCAACTTATGCAGTCATACAGGCTGCCATTCGTAAGTGGGTGCTGCAATGCCAGCACTGCCCGCTTCACCCTAAATAAAGTCCATCAAGAAAGTAATAAGAGGAGGAAAAAGAACTCAGTTTGAGTGGGGACAAGATGGCGCCTAGAAAGGTCGTGTGAACTTGAGCTCCTGACCCTCAGCAGACGTACCGGAGGAAGCAGCACTCTTTCCCTGGAGGTTCCATGGGAAAGAGGAAGGGGAAAACCAGGGTACAACCCTCCTCTGATTCTGGAAGCCCGGCTCCTCGGCAACAGACGCTGGAAAGGTTTGGCGTTCAAGCACTGAAAGCACATATGCCCGTGTTGATGGGATCCGACGCTGGTCAGATGGATTGCAGCATTGAGGCGGCTTCATTAAGCCCGCCTCGAAATACAGCTCCCCCATGACCTGGAAGCAATTTGTTACCGGCGGAGGTACAGCTAGAGCTACCGACTGAAGAGTCGTTTGCCCAAGCAGCTGGAGGAAGCCCTGCCGTTACCTCAACCCCAGAGATGTTAATATATAGAAGTACAAGGGTTGATAGCCCTGTACTTCTTGATCGGGAGGCTGCTTCCAAGGGGACTGGAGGCCAACTAAAACCTACTGTAATAACATTGGAAACACTGTGGGACGCCATTCAAGGAATGAATACTACCCTTATCCAGGTAACAAACTCAATTAAAGAAGAAGTTATAGGTCTAAAATAAGGTCAAGATTCCTTGTCTGGGAGAGTACAAGATAATGAAGGAAAAACTGAATTATTAGGAGGAGAGATTAAAGAATTACAGAACTTAACAGGAACAATGATTAAAGACAGGGATATTCTGGCGAGGAAGCTGGAATATCTTGATAACCAAGGGAGGAGGAATAATTTAAGATTTCTTAATTTTCCAAAATCACCTTTGATTCCTGCAATTGATATGTTAAAAAAATATTTTGGAGAAATCTTAGGAGTTCCGATGGAGGGTTTCCCACCCATTGTTAGAGCTCAATATATAACTGGAATTAGAACTCAGCCCTTGGAACCTCAGCCTGGACTTAATTTTGCTGAGTTCTTGGAAAGTTCACTAGAGGTGATAACTCAACGTACAACCCTCCTAGTGATTTTTGCACTTGAGCTGGACAGAAATAATATCTTTAGTTTATATTTTAGACATATGAATGCACAATTCTTTGGAGCCAAGATTCAAATATTTCCTGATTTGAATAAAGATACACAAAAAAGAAGGCGAGAATTTATGGTGTTAAAACCAAGAATACTCGCCCTAGATGGAACATATGTATTAAAATATCCTTGCAGATGTTTTGTGTCTTTTGATGAAGCAAATTATGTATTTTTTGACCCAAAGAAAATGCAAAAATATGTAATTTCTAAAGAAGAGGGTAAGAGTGGTACTTCTACCTGAAACCTCCCACAGAATATTATGCTGGTAACATCAGCTAGCGGGTATCTGTGTTTTCCCTTTCTGAATCTTATTGAAAGATAATTATCCTTTTTTTTAAATCTTATTTCCTAGTATCTTGCCCCAGTAATGTGGTCAATGTTAAAAGAAAACAAGTTTAATATTTGTGAGATGATAATCTACTAATTGTATATTTCTAATATCTCTTACATTTATAATGATATGGATGTAAATTTGTAAAATCATAAATAAAATAATTAAAAAAAAAAGAACTCAGCTTGAACCTTTCTATTCTTTTAAGAGAACCTTATAGCTTTAACACACCAGTGGTGAAAAACCTCCAACTCATCCTGTGCTTGCATTATATTAAAGCTGCACACGCATATGTATAACTTGTGATTATTTGTGTGAAATGTTATCTCGCTGAACTATGACTTGTTCAAATTGCATTGCTGCCCCAATTTATTTAAAGAATATCACTCCATCTACAATTCTAGACTGTTCAGAACCTAACATACACAAAAGTGGTAGCACTGTTCTAACAATGGCCACTGTTTCAGCTCTTACACTCCACAGTGCTCCAGCTCTATGTCAGCATGGTTTTCTTTGCAAGCTTCTAATAGAGGAGTAGATGGAAACGTTCTATTCTGTAAAATCCTATACATTGGTGGAAGCGGTGATATTTTTGTGGGATGACTCAAAAGAATATGTTTGAAAAATGTGGCATCTGCCGACTATAAAAGTGATCGTAAGAATATTGGCCTGATGTTTAAAGAACGCATGTCTTTTTTTTTTTTTAAAGTTTGCCCAGTTATGCATAATTTTGCCCAGCACCGACGTCAGACTCACCAGTCTATAATTTCCCGGATCTCCTCTGGAACCTTTTTTAAAAATCGGCGTTACATTGGCCACCCTCCAATCTTCCGGTACCACGCTCGATTTTAAGGATAAATTACATATTTCTAACAATAGCTCCACAAGCTCATTTTTCAGTTCTATCAGTACTCTGGGATGAATATCATCCAGTCCAGGAGATTTGCTACTCTTCAGTTTGTAGAACTGCCCCATTACATCCTCCATGTTTACAGAGAATTCATTAAGTTTCTCCGACTCGTCAGCTTTGAAGACTGAAGCAAAGAATTCATTTAATCTCTCCACTATGGCTTTGTCTTCCCTGATTGCCCCTTTTACTCCTCAGTCATCTAGCGGTCCAACCAATTCTTTTGCCGGCTTCCTGCTTTTAATATACCTAAAAAAATTTTTACTATGTGTTTTTACCTCCAACGCAATCTTTTTTTTCGAAGTCCCTCTTAGCCTTCCTTATCAACGCTTTGCATTCGACTTGACATTCCTTATGCAGACTGTGGAGTACCGCAAGGATCACCGCTATCATCGATCCTATTCAACTTAATGATGACCCCACTTGCCAAGTCCTTATCCAACCATGGCCTTAACCCTTTCATATATGCAGATGATATCACAATATACATTCCTTACAAAACCAAACTGACAGAAATCACCAACGAAATCAAGCTCGGCCTGAACATTATGGATTCATGGGCAAATGCATTTCAACTAAAACTCAATAAAGAAAAAACTCATTGTCTCATCCTCTCATCCCAACACAGCGCGTACATCCCCACAAGTATCAACACCCCAGATCACACCCTTCCTATCTCAGACAGCTTGAAAATCCTTGGCGTTACAATGGACCATAACTTTACCCTAGAGAGCCAAGTGGCATCCACAACAAAGAAAATGTTGCACTCAATGTGGAAACTCAAATGCGTGAAGCAATTCTTCCCGAGGGAAACATTTTGCAACCTGATACAATCAATGGTACTCACATCACTTAGATTACTGCAATGGAATTTATGCGAGATGTAAAGAACAAACCTTAAAGAAACTTCAGACCGCTCAAAACACGGCAGCTAGGCTTATATTTGGTAAAACACAATTTGAAAGTGCAAAACCCCTCCGCGAAAAATTACACTGGCTTCCAATCAAAGAACGCATCGCCTTCAAAATCTGCACCCTGGTTCACAAAATCATCTGCGGAGAAGCCCCGAGTTACATGACAGACTTGATCGACTTACCAATTAGAAATACATCTGAATCAACACGATCTTATCTAAATCTGCACTACCCAAGCTGCAAAGGACTTAAATACAAAAGAACTTATGCATCTAGTTTTTCCTACATAAGTACACAACTGTGGAACGCATTACCAAAAGCCTTGAAAACGACATACGACCACCTAAACTTCCGGAAATCACGAAAAGCCAACCTGTTTAAAAAGGCATACCCTACCGATCCAACTTAAATGCCTAATCTCTGCAACACAATCAAACTAAAGCATGTAATGAACATAACACAACTCTTCCGTTCTCCGATTCCCTAATGTGGCTGTGCCACATGAACTTGATCTTACCACAACATCACCCTGTATTTGTTCACATCGGAGCCTGCAAAGGCCTCTTCGGTACTATGTAAACCACATTGAGCCTGCAAATAGATGGGAAAATGTGGGCTACAAATGTAATAAATAAATACATTATTTTCAGTCGGTTCCTTCTTCCATTTTCTGAAGGATTTTCTTTTAGCTCTAATAGCTTCCTTCACCTCACTTTTTAAGTACGATGGCTGTCATTTGGTCTTCCATACTCCTTTTTTAATACGCGGAATATATTTGGCCTGGGCTTCCAGGATGGTGTTTTTGAACAGCATCCATGCCTGATGTAAAGTTTTGACCCTCGCAGCCGCTCCTCTAAGTTTTTATTTTACTGTTCTTCTCATTTTATCATAGTCTCCTTTTTTAAAGTTAAACGCTAACGTATTTGATTTCCTATGTATACTTACTTCAAGGCTAATATCAAATCCGATCGTATTATGATCACTGTTATCAAGCGGCCCCAGCACCATTACCTCCTGCACCAGATCATGCACTCCACTAAGGACTAGGTCTAGAATTTTTCCTTCTCTCGTCAGCTCCTGTACCAGCTGCTCCATAAAGCTGTTCTTGATTTCATCAAGGAATTTTACCTCCCTAGCGTGTCCCGATGTTACATTTACCAGTCAATATTGAGGTAATTGAAACCAACTATTATCACAAAGAATTCTACCCTATGAAACCCAGTATTGAAGGTGTAAAATCACAATTCTACATGAATATAAATGTGGAGAAAAAAAGACTTCAGAAACCATGGAGTTGTCTCTTTAAAGGAAAACCTTTCAATATCTAGATGACTCCTCTTCAATCACTAGTCTTCACAAAAAACAAACAAACTCCACTCTTCTTATTCATGAATTATATGTAAATACACCTTTCACAATACCTTATGGTAGAGGCTCATTAAAATGCCATTCCTCCGGTGAAATAAACATTAACTCATTACTTAACTTGGATAGTAGTGGTGCAACCAATCTGCATAATCTTCAACAGCATACGTTAACCATAAAGCCCAACAGGAGAACCCTGTTTCGCCACTATCGGGCTGTTTCAAGGGCTAAACACTGCATCCATAATTTCAATCCCAAGTTTCTCGCAATCACCACGCTAGTAGCCTCTTCTTGGCGTCTTGAAATCACCCATTATTATTGTGTTGCCCAATTTGTTTGCGTCCCTAATTTCCTTTAACATTTCTGCATCCGTCTGTTCATCCTGGCCAGGCGGACGGTAGTACACTCCTATCACTATCCTTTTCCCCTTTACACATGGAATTTCAATCCACAGTGATTCCAAGAAGTGTTTTGTTTCCTGCAGAATTTTCAATCTATTTGATTCAAGGCTCTCGTTCATATACAATGCTACCCCTCCACCAATTCGATCCACCCTATCACTACGATATAATTTGTACACCGGTATGACAGTGTCCCACTGGTTATCCTCCTTCCACCAGGTCTCAGAGATGCCTATTATATCAACTTTTTCATTTAGTGCAACATATTCTAACTCTCCCATCGTATTTCTTAGGCTCCTGGCATTTTATTTATTTATTTATTGCATTTGTATCCCACATTATCCCACCTCTTTGCAGGCTCAATGTGGCTTACAATTCATCATGGATGATGGAAATAGAAGAGAATATACATTTGGTTTTACAGAGGGTTTTGGGTTACATGGTGGTGAAATACATGATAGTGTTAAAGCAAAAGACATTATAGAACATTTCTGGATATATTAAAGATTGTAAAGTTACACGTGTTGATCTTTGTGATATATCTTGTCGAAGAGATAGGTTTTCAATAGTTTGTGGAAATTAGTCAGTTCATGGGCCGTTTTCAGGTTGCGTGGCAGCGCGTTCCAGAGCTGCGTGCTCATAAAGGAAAAGGTAGATGTGTGCAATAATTTGTATTTCAGTCCTTTACACTTGGGAGGATGAAGATTGAGGAATGTGCAAGAAGATTTTTTTGTGTTTCTGGGTGGTAGTTCTATTAGGTCTGACATGTAGGCCGGGGCGTCATCATGGATGATTTTATGGACTAGGGTACAAAGTTTGCATATAGACATTTCAAAGTATGTTTGTTGTTCCTATTTACATGATGCTTAGTACTTGACAGTATTAATTTGCAATCTTTTGTCTGATTTTTATTTTTATTTAAGGCACTTGATCTACTACAGTCTCTTTTGCAGCCTCACTATCAGGATACCCTATCTTCCCTGTTTTGGTGATATCTTTGAAAGATACCTTATCCCGAACCATGTGCTTTTGAGCGACTGTCGGCCTTCCCTGTTTCTAGTTTAAAAGCTATTCTATCTCCTTTTGGAATAGGCTCCCCCTTCCCCAGAATGTTGCCCAGTTCCTAACAAATCTAAAACCCTCCTCCCTGCACCATCGTCTCATCCACGCATTCAGACTCCGGAACTCTACCTGTCTCTTGGGCAGTGCCCCCTTAGAACATGTCATGGTCAAATGTGCAACTGATAACTGCAACCAGTGGCTATATTTCCCACCTCTGTAGCTCAGCCAGCAGCTGTATCACCACCTGGACCTGCTACCACAGGGCGAGGCCCCAAGAGAGAGGGGGATGGGATACCTCTTCTGCCCCAATGGGCACAATCCCACCCCACCTGCCCACCCTGGACCCCATGTCCCACCCCAGGAACAGCTGGACCAACCTCAGAAGGGGCTTTGTGGCTCTGTTGGAGAGGGCAATGGCCTCCTGCATCCTACCGCATCCTCTTTGAAGGCTCAGGCACTTCCAGGGGCAAGTACAGCTGAACTTTGCCCTGCACTTGCCCCTAGAAGTCAGGCTGCTGTATTGGAGCCTCCCTCCCTGCTCACAGTGATCCTTTCCTCTTCCCTCACCCTTTTGATTATTATTATTATTCATTTTTTCCTCTCCCTCTTCATGAATATGTTGCCCTCCCTGTGTTTTTATTTATACCTTTCTATCTTATTTGTTATTTAAAGAAAACTATTTTTTTATTTCTATCCCAAAAATTGTTTTATTTTAATAAAAAGATTATTATATGTTAATAAAAAATGTTTATTTTAATACATTTTATAGTTGAAGTTTATATGGGCATCCTATGTTTCTATGTTTAAATGACTGCCCTAGCTGATATCAAGGTTCTGAGACTAATACACAGGTTTCCTGAACACTGTAAAGAGCGGGGTAAGAAGTGCTGATACAGCGTTCTGTCAGAGATGGTACTATACATTCGTGTCTTCTATGAGCTGCAATACCTTATCTCATTTGCCCTCCTGTAGCATAGTACCTCAGAACAATAGAATGAGTAAGAGGTTATGAGACCTTTATTGGCCTTCCACAATCACATTAAACAGAACGTGCATTGATACAAGACAACAGAGTCAGTGCTGCTCAGCAAATGCTATGAAGCAAATAACAATACAGCCCAACTGGTACAGTAACATAGAATCCTGCTTGAAACAAAACAATGATGCACCCAGGCTGCTGCCTTTTGCACCCTTACTCACTTGGTTACTGTAATGGTACTCCTGGGAGTCTCTAATCCCATACCTACACACCGTATCCTCCAGAATTGTACGTCTAGTTCTTAACTGTGAACCTCTGTGCCACAAAAGATGATGATAAATGGTAGAGATAGCTAAGTCTAGTACTTGCCTCCTGCTGCAGCTGAGACAGATTTAGCAGAAAACCACTGAAAAGAGACAGCAGTAGGAAGGAGGACAGGCTCTGTTGAGAGCCCCTCATATAAGCTTGTGATGACCCACCCTATACCTTTGGGGAACCTCTCCCAATTTTAGAAACGTCCACCTGGAATTCTGCCAGACAATTTTCTATGGTTGATTGTTCAGTTTAACAGTGCCAAAAAATCAGGAAAATAGCACCACTACCATTATTTTGTGCAAGAAACAGCTTCAGCACTGGAAAAACACCCAATTTCACACTGATTGGTTGGTGCCAAATTAGCCATGTGCTGATAGGTGCACGTGACAGCATGAGATTACTACTGGGAGTCAGCGGCTGCCATTTTGTACCTGGAGCCAGACTGGGCAGGAGCGGAGGGAGAATTGCTCTTGCTGAGGCCCACTAGCCCAATATGGATGGTCCCTGGGTAAGTTCCAGAGGTTCTAAGGTGGTTCTGGGGGTTGAGGGAAGGATCAGGGAGGGATCAAGTGGAGGTGGTCTGGATTTTCAGGGTGGGATTGGGTAGAGGGGTCTTGATCATGGAGGCCTGCTTGTGTGTGTGGGTGGGGGACCTTGATTGTTGGGGTGATCAGGAGGGTTTATGGTGTCAGTTGGGGGTGATCAGGAAGGGTACTGATGCCAGTAGAGGGGTATCAGGAGGGCTTCTTACATTTGTTGGGGGATTATGATTGTCAGTTAGGGGGATCAGAGAGGGTGATCATGTGTGTGTGTGTGGGAGGGGGGAATGGCTAGATGCATTACTGCAGCTAGGGGGTATCAACTTGCTGGCATTGCATTATGCTGTGCCTGACAGCACAGGTGCAGGCTCATACTAACCTCCCAATACAATACAACAAAATTTACTACTATCAACACACCTAAACTAAACTTGCCAATTTCAGAAAATTTAAAAATCCTCGGAGTAACAATCGACCGCCACCTTACACTTGAAACTCACGCGAACAACACAACAAAAAAGATGCTCTTCTCCATGTGGAAGCTGAAAAGAATAAAACCATTCTTTCCAAGATTTGTCTTCCGCAACCTGGTACAATCACTCGTATTAAGCCATCTGGACTACTGCAACTCATTATACGCAGGCTGCAAAGAACAAATAATGAGAAAACTTCAGACAGCTCAGAATACAGCGGCCAGACTCATCTTCGGAAAACCAAAATACGAAAGTGCAGCACCATTACGCAAGAAACTACACTGGCTCCCACTTAAGGAATGTGTCACCTTTAAAATATGCACATTAGTGCATAAAATCATTCACGGTGAAGCCCCTGCATACATGTCCAACTTGGTAGACTTGCCACCCAGAAACGCCAAAAAATCATCCAGAACTTTCCTCAACCTCCACTTCCCTAAGTGCAAAGGCATAAAGTATAAAGGACTACATGCTTCAACCTTCTCCTACAAGAGCACGCAACTCTGGAACGCACTACCACGCGGCCTGAGAGCGGTCTACGAGTTGACAGACTTCCGCAAACGATTGAAGACCTATCTCTTTGACAAAACATACCGCAAGGCGCAAAACATATAAATCCCATATACATCATAACAATGCCTCAAGATATTACCCCACGTACTCCACGTCCCCGTACTCTCCCATTCAATATCTACCCACAGATAAAAACTGTCTACCCCATCGCTCACTTGCTATTATTCGATCAGCGTAGTAAATCCCTTACACCATATCCACGCCCCAAAGGCGACTGATCTGACCTTGTCTTCCTTTATCTGTTCACAATGTAACCCATAATCGTAATGTAATGTAATGTAAGAAACTGTATTTCCATCATTTACAATGTATTGTAAGCCACACTGAGCCCGCAAATAGGTGGGAAAATGTGGGATACAAATGCAAATAAATAAATAAAATAAATAAATGTAACATAATGCCTGTGCAGTCAGTGACACATCCTCTGCATTTATGGCACAGGCTCTGCACGTATAACACCTCAACGTTTGTAGTTAAGGAGCAGTAAGTGCAAAAAATTACCACAATTTAGTAACATAATCCTTAGCATGTAAGCCCTCCAGGGATGGGGAAAATACCTGCTGTGCTTGAATATAACTCATCATCATGAGCATAGGAGCCAACTTTTCAAAATTATTGGGGGTGCTAAGCCCAATGGAAATGACCCCTCCCTGGACACATACAAGGAATTTTCTCAATATTGGGGGTGCTCAAGCACCCACAGAGTCGGCTCCAATGATCATGAGGTACTATTGAAAAGGCATGAGTTAAATCCAAAATTCTCTAAGAAAGCAAGACTAAGTCCATGTATGCTGTGGAGGAAACCCAGGAGTAGATCACCCTGTCCTGCAAATCTGGAATCAGTGCCAGTGCCAGTATTTATTTGCTGCTTCAGACTTACATGAATGCCGCACTGATATGTAACTGTATGGTTTGCAAAATACACAGGCTTGATGGATAACTCATTGTTATTGTATGACATTCTGAGTCTCCACCATCTGCTTGCTTAGAACACCAAGGAAAACATTTTTAATAACCATATAACTACTATACATAAAAGAATAGCTGCTTTGTTCTGTTGGATAGCACAGTATTTTCTGAGTTGTCAAGACAATAAATACTTTTATTTATTTATTAGGATTTATTAATCGCCTGTATGAAGAAATTCACCCAAGGCAGTGCACAGCAAACTGGATTTCAATACGTGCAAACTTCCCATATGTATATGTGGTCATGGATTTCTGGAGCTGTAAACATCTATGTGCACAAATGTGTACTAATGTTACTGATTAAACGGCATTCACAGTACATAAAGGCATATGATGACAAAGGTTTTGCTTGTAGAATCACATTGGTTAAACTGTTCTTCCAAGAATTCTCCTTACAGGTATATCATGCAACATTGTGTGATTCATGGAACAATTACCACTAATTAGGGTAATTTTCAAAGGATCCAAAGCTTGCTCTTGTCAAAAAATGTGATTAATGTTACCAAATGGTTAAAATTAGTTTTATTTTTAAATTGTAAATACCTTTAGGAGGTCTAGAGATGAGAGGAGGCATCTCATTGCACCCATGGGTAGGGGCCATGTGATTTGACACCTGTCGTGTTCTGCAGCAGGTACTGAAGATTTGGGCCAGGAGGAGCATTTTCTGAACCTAGGGAGGCTCTTTGTAACTTAGGAAAGAAAGGCAGGAAAGGCCTTGGCTCTGCGGAGACGAGTCTGGGCCGGGCAGTCTCCACACATGTGCGGCACTGATGTCATGGTTCACGCATGCGTGGAGGTCCTGTTTTTGGTCTGGGTGCTGAGGGCCTGAAATTTAGAGTTTTGGGGGTCCAGGAACCAAAATTAAATTTAAATAAAGTGACCTTGGGGTAGGGTTACCATATGGTTCCAGAAAAAGGAGGACACATTGATCCAGTCCAGGTTTTGCTTCCATGGAAGTCAAACCCAGACTGGATCAATCTGTCCTCCTTTTTCTGGAGCCATATGGTAACCCTACCTTGGGAGTAGGAGAAGCCTGGACAATGGGGGCTGGATAGTGCCACAATCATGTAGATTGTGTAATCACACATACACAGTGACATGCAGTTTTGGTTAGAAGGGCCCTAGTAAATGCTGGGAACT
Source organism: Microcaecilia unicolor (assembly GCF_901765095.1). NCBI lineage: Eukaryota > Metazoa > Chordata > Amphibia > Gymnophiona > Siphonopidae > Microcaecilia > Microcaecilia unicolor. The sequence continues at coordinate 262,484,806 of NC_044031.1, read as the reverse complement.
CAGGGGGGGCTGAGGAGAGCCCTTGGACTCCTGAAAATGGCGCAAACTTTCACACATGCTCAGTTTCCTTAAAGGACATAGGCACTGACACCAGAATTTAAAATAAATTATTACAAGTAATTAAAAGACTTGGATAGTGTACAAATTTAAAGAATAAAGGTGTATAGGAGTGGTCTGTTTGTGCTGTACCTTCTTTTATAGAGTTGTACAAGTGTAAACAATGTAAAACATCACTTTCCCCTTTGGGGTTTAAATGGAACTCAATAATGCACATTTTTACATAAATTATTAGCTGTAAGGTGTTATATAATGTTAAAGAACAAAAATGAGGGGGTTTTGTGGTAGAAATTTATGGTTTAAAAAATGTTAGGAACCATGCAGGGTTCACTGTAGGCAAGCAGCTCCGATAGAATTCCAGTGCATGATCCTGATTGGCTGCACAAGTCTCTAAGGAGCCTGTTTCTAGGGGCTTCCCAGAATTTCATTGGTGAACAATGGACTCCAAACAGGCAGAGTCAAGTGTATGTCTGAGAGTCTGTGAGTAAAGTATGAAGTGAAGAGACAAATAGTATGACTATGACTGTATTTTAAATAGATTTTAAAAATAATGTGACAGGTTGGTATGAGAAAATACTATAATTAGAAAAAAAGGAGAAATCTTCGGAACTTTGTTTTTATTCATACAAGTTGTGATTTAAATCCAACTTTAATAATATTCTCAATTAAACAGTTTAGAATAAAAAAGAACTTAGATTTTCTGTGTGAATTTTTAAGAGTGTCAGCTTGAGAGGTATTTGATCTCTATATTTGAAAGGAACAGTTATTTAAATTGGATATTGTTTTTTTCAAAAAATAACTCAGAGCTGTGGAAGCTGTGAGGTATGCCTCAGCTATATTTTTAATTCAGAAAGTGTTTGAATTTTCTGAGAGGAGTTCTGAAATTGAGAAAAAGAATTCTTTTGTCAGTGACTTCATTTCCACTGGGGATATTAAGGGAGTCTTTTACTAAGCTGTGGTAGCGTTTTTAGCTTGCGGTAGAAATCAGCTGGCAGTAAACACCGAGACGACCATAGGAATATAATCGGTGCTTCGGCTTTTACTGCCAGCTGATTTCTACTGCAAGCTAAAAACACTACTGTGGCTTAGTAAAAAGACCCCCTACTTGTGGTGAGAACTACAGTAGCCAGTTGGGAAAGAAAAATATTTTCTAGTTAATTTCTGGTGTGTGTGTTTGTGTGAATAGTACTTTTATAAAGAGTCAACCAAGAAGACATCAGATAGATAGTGAGGAGAAATAAAGTCTGAGATAGCAATGAGAAGCTAGAAGATCCAAGAAAGCTTCAAAATCATCAGATAAGTCATCTGCAACTGCACCTATGACACCCAGAAACTAAATTAATTCTATCTACATCATCACTGAGATTTAAAGGGCCTCTGACACACACAGAGTAACATAGTAACTGTCACGAAATGCCTAGCCACCCACCTGGGGCTATCCTGCGGCCACTTAGAGGGTCTATCCCAACCACAGCTCACGTCCACCTGCATCTGTCGCTTGTGCTCTACACTAGCACCCTCCTCCCACCGACTGGGTCCCAACCACCTCTGGGCAAGTCTCCCGCTCTCAAATTATCCCCAGTGATTCCTAGGTTACTGGGGCCACACTTCCAGTGGTCCCACTGTTCCTAGAAAGCACCCACAGACCCAACACACAAACCACCAGGATTCTTAGTCAGTCCAGGCCAGCAGAGGCAATAAACTACAAATGTTTTGTCATGAAAAATTAAAACAATCAACTGAAAAAGTGCAATCAGCAAACAATAACAGGTATCTGAAATATGGATCAATTATAACACTATCTAAACATTTGTTGAATATCTAAATAGTATCTGGGGAGTTAAGAACATATAGCTGCTCACAGTTTATCAAATATAACTGTTCACATGGCCTCAGCAAAGAGATCTTTCTCTATCTTCTCCCTGGCTAAGACTAGAGAAAAAGCCAGTACCATACTAGCTGAATTTGAGCTCCTGGGTCAATCAGAGCCCAGAAAAACATTTTTAAAAAGTAGCTGGCCACATCACTGCAGGTTAACTTCTCCACTGTGTTAAACTAAAGAAGAACTAAAGAAGGAACGGCCATTTCTCTGTAACAGCTTTAAACAAACATGCACCATCTTCTGGTCAAACTAGAGAAATACACTTTATGAAATATTCTTATAATTCATATGCTGGAAAATTCACCATTTCACCACAGTAACATAGTAGATGATGATATATAAAGACCTGCATGGTCCATTCAGTCTGACCGAAGAGATAAACTCATTATATAAGGTATGAGATGATATAACATATGTATACCTACACTTGATTTTGTCCAAGCTATTTTCAGGGCAAAGACCATAGAAGTCTGCCTGGCACTGTCCTTGTTCATAAACTTTTGAAGTTGTTATCGAAGCCCTTGATAAGCTCCATTCCAGCCAATCCAAATCTATCCAACCACGATCAAGGCACAGATCGTAGAAGTCCACCCTGTACTGGCTTTGCTTTCCAATTACCAGTGTTGCCACCTAGTCTCTGTTAAGCTTCTTTGGATCAATTCCTTCTAAACAGGATTCCTACATATTTATCCCATGGATTTTTTAATTCCGTTAGGGTTTTCATCTCCACTACCTGCCATAGTAGGGCATTCTAAGTATCCACCACCCTCTCAGTGAAAAAAAATACTTCCTGACATTATTCTCTAGTCTTCCTCCCTTCAACTTCAATTCATGTCCTCTAATTCTACCACCTTCCCATTTCTGGAAAATTTTTGTTTGTGGATTAATGTCAGGTTTTCATGGCAGAAACTAGGTTCATGAGCCCTTGGGCCACTGCCGTGGAGCAGCAGTGGCAGGCAAAACCACCCCACACAAGAGACAAGGCAGAACCCTGACAGGAACAGCTAAACTTCACCTGCACTTGACCGCCGTTCCTCAGGAGTTGAGCCCCTGGGTGCAGGCGGCCGGCAGGACTTACCGGACAGGGCAGGAACTGAATACCAACTAGGCTGAACAGAGACTGAGGGTCAGAGGGGAAAGGAATATACTTGCGCAGCAAGGCAGGAAACAGGGCTAGGACTCACAGACAGACAATACAACACAAAGCAGGAAATGGACAAGCTAAAGGACAGGCACTGAAAGCTGCCAAGCAGCCACTGAAACAGGATACAAATACTGACAGACAAGAGACAGGACTGAAAGCTGCCTCAAAGCCACTAAGAAAGAGACACAGACAAACAGAAACTAGACCAGGAAGACAGACCAGAAACAAGACTAGGAAAATAAGCAATAAACCTAAACTAAACTATACACAGACTAACTAGAACTGGACAAGAAACTCTAACAAGAAACCAGACTAGGCAGAAGTGCCACAAAGCACCAACATACCAGGGACCTTAGACGATGCAAAGGCAAACACAGAAGTTTCCAGGTGATTAATAAAGCCCATCAGCTGCTGAAGCTCAGCTGCAGGAATCACAAGGCAGCTACGGGTGCTGTTCAGGCCCAAACAAGAAAAGCAAGTCTGGCAGCCTGGAAGATCCGGATCGGACTGGGCTGAAGTCTGGAATGTGTGACAGTTCATAGCAGCCACCGGTTCTGGCCACCAGAGGGCGAGGTGAGCATAGGCAAGGAAACATTCACATACGTGACAATTAATACCTGTCAAATATTTGAACATCTGTATCAATCACCTCTGGTTCTCCTTTCCTCCAGGATATGTGTTCAGGTCATCAAGTCTCTCCTTATATGTCATGCTACACAAACCGCATACCGTTTTCATTGCTTTTTAAAAAAATCACTTCCAGTCTTTTTACATCCTTAGCAAGATATGGCCTCCAAAACTGAACACAGTATTCCAAGTGGGGCCTCACCAATGACTTGTACAGGGGCATCAACAACTCTTTTCTTCTGCTGGTTATACCCCTCTCTATGCAGCCTAGCATCCTTCTGACCACGACCACCACCTTGTCACATTGTTTTGTCAGCTTGAGTTCCTCAGACACCATCACTCCAAGGTCCCTCTCCTGAAGCCAAGCTAACCAAACTCTCCCCTTCTATCTGGTACATCTCTTTTGGATTTTTGCACCCCAAGTGCATCACTCTGCACTTCTTCACATTAAATTTTAACTGACAGACCCCTGACCAGTCTTCCAACATTTGGAGATCCCTCCAAAGTATCCACTCTATTGGCTATCTTGGTGTCATCTGCAAAAAGGCAAACTTTTCCTTCTAACCCTCCAGCAATTTCTCTCAGAATCAGCCCCACTGCTCACTTTAGTTTCCTCCGAGCAGGTTCCATTTACCACCACCCTCTGTCACCTGTTGGTCAACCAGTTTCCAATCCATTTTACCACTTTGGGTCCAACGTTCAGCCCTCTCATGAGTTTTCTGTGAGGGACCGTATCAAAGGAGTTGCTGAAATCCAAATAGATTACATCTAGTGCATGTCCTTCAACCAGTGAAAAGAAAGGAATAGGGGGAAAAATACTTACCTGGTCTACCTATACAAAAGAAAACCAAAATAGAGAAAAGAATCGATTCTTAAATAGTATACACATTTCCAAAAGAAAAATTTGAATGTTACAGAGAATAAAATACATAATTTCAACAGAATACTTATCTGATAGGGTAGTAGGAAAACTATGATCTTGGTTACTGTAAGCATAGAAGAGGTCTGAATTGTAAGAGTTTTTCCACCTAGTTTACTGTTAAGTGAAAAGAGAAGAAGAATCTGAGTTGTAAAAATTCAGCTGAAGTTACATATATTACTTAGGTTTACACTTTTACTGGTTTACACATTAACTGGGTTTTAAAAGCTTAAGTTTATTCACATGTGATGTGCACATATTTTAACAAATGTTTTTATAGTAAGTTAACATTTTAAACTAGTTCAAATTAATAAAACATTTTAATTAGAATAAAAACATTCTTTTAAACATACATCGGTCATCTTTCATTATGCCGGGAGTCCTGTATGAGAAAGCAGCAGAAGATAAGTGTACCTTTTAAGTTGATTGAAATAAAGCGACACTATTAAGGATTAAAAAGTTAAAAAGTTAAAAAAGTATGCAGAGGTTTTTTGGCTAATGAGGATGCTCGTGGTAGGCTAAGTTTGCAGAGAGATTGAAGCCGCCAAACGAGTCAGTGAGCCCATAAATTTAAAAGATCGGCTCACAGAGCGTCTGAAGCCTTTTCCTCTGTAAAAAGAAAATAGAGGGAAATTGTCTTGCTTTTTGATGATATTATTCTATATCTGAAATCTTTGCACAATTTATATAAATTGTAACACCTTGTCTCCTTGAGAGAATAATTTTACCTATTCTTCCTCTCAAATGCTTAAAAGAATTTGAGACGTGGCTAGTGTGCCTTTTCCTTATTTTTAAGGTTTAACAATTTTTATTCAGGACCAAACATATCCAACAGCGAACAACTAAGCAACAAGTCTAGACAAAATCACCTAGTGATTACATGACAGCAATCAAGCCTAACAAAAGAGTAAGCAGAAACATCATACAGTAAAGAGCTGGATAACACATGATCCAATTTTTGTTTTATGAGACTCCCGCACCCTCCTCCTCATTACCCTGGTTTCCTTTCAAATATAGGGATTACACTCAAGATCACCCCTCTCCCCCCCTCCCAACCATGCTTTACCCATAGCTTAGAGATACAGTGAGATGACTCGGCATCTGGACTCTTATGACCCCAGGTCATCTTTGAAAGGACAATGTCTAATAATCCTGATCCACCCTCCCCTACCCAAGCAGAGAACCCCCAAATTAATCCCTAATATACTGTACCAACTTAGGAAACACTCTAAAATTTGTTCAATATTGCACTTCTTGCTTTATGGGAGATAGTTTGCAAGTAACAATTCCAGATAGACATGAAAGCCCTTCTTCCTTTTGGGGAATTCCTAACAGTCCTTGCCTCCCATAACATAAAGGTATGCAATCTATTTCTCCAGTACCAAAAAGAAGGAGACTCCTCCTGCATCCAGTCCTTAAGTATGCACTTCTTCCCCAAGGCATAAGCTTTACACAATAATAAGTGCGAGTTTTAGTCCGAGATCCCACATGCCTCTCATTTATTCAGTAAGACTCCCTTCCAAGAAAAGACCACATGATGACCAAAATGAGTCCCTAAGTATCGATGAAGTGACCTCCAAAAGGTTTGAATGCCACTACATCGCCAAAAGGCATGAAAAAAGGTAATGTCCCCCCGCTGACATTTGGGGCATTGACCAGCAGGCACCCATTCCACTCTAGCAGCCTGATACTGTGATATATATGCCCTGTGGAGTATTCGGTAATGTCTCTCCTGAAGTTCAGCATTTCCAACCTGCTTTGGAATAGCTGTATTCAATTTTTGAAAATCCACCCCCATCAATTCGTACCCAAGATCCAAGCCTCTTTAAGAGGGTCATACTCCTGGTGGAGGGGAGGAGAAGAGAAACCAAAGCTCTATGTAAACCTGATACAGAAACCTGACCAACATCATCTCCTTGCAAAATATCTAGAAGTTTCTGACCTAGCCTCGTACACACAGTCCCGTGATCTAAGCTATTATAATAGTGGTGCTGTTGCCGATAAGCAAAATAATCTGTGTAAGTTAGGGAAAGCCTCTGCTGTAAATCCTGAAAAGAGTAAAAAAAAAACCTTCCTCATTGAGAAAATGATCAATCAAGACAGTGCCCATATCCGATCATCACTTAAACTGTCCGGACTCCAGCCCTAGTGGAAAATCAGCATTACCCCTACATGGCAGTAAATCACTAACATTCGGGTGCTGATGCCAACAATTCAGAAGAGCCCGCAAAATGCCTCTCAGTGGCTGTAGCAAGATACTCCTACGACAAGAGTGAGGCAAATTTTTTGTCTGAGCGTGCAAAAGAAAATTCAAATGCCAATGTATAAACAATTCGTAGGAATAAACTGCTCAGTGCCAAGCAACCAATCCCTAAGGTGCTGTAGAAGACAAGCCTGATTATAGCGTCTATGGCAAGGTAAACCTAAACCTCCTTGTGGCCAGAAATCATAAAGATATTCTAGATGCATTTTTATTTTCTTTCCCCTCCCCCCCCCAAAAAAAACTTCCTATACATCCTATTTAACTGCTGAAGATCTTTCCGCAAAAGACACAATGGTAAAACTTGCAAAACAGAGCCAGTGAGGAAAAATAATCATTTTAAAAAGATTTTTTTCCACTCCTTTGGACTTACAGCTTTCTAGCTGATTCAGAGCCATAGCTGGGATCTAGCATTGAGTCTTATTTCACCATCTTCAGGGAGGCTTCCCGCATGTCCATCTCAATAGCAGACTATGGACTTTTCCTCCAGAAACTTGTCTAAACTTTTTTAAAAACGCAAATATGCTAACCATTGTTACTACATCCACTGGCAAAGAGTTCCAGAGCTTACCTATTCATTGAGTGAAAAAATATTTCCTCCTATTTGTTTTAAAAGTATTTGCATGAACTTCATTGAGTGTCCTCTAGTCTTTGTACTTTTTGAAAGAGAGAAAAATCAATTCACTCCTACTCGTTCTAGACCACTCGGGATTTTGTAGATCTCAATCATATCTCCCCTCAGCTGTCTCTTTTCCAAGCTGAAGAGCCCCAACCTCATATGAGAGATGTTCCATCCCTTTTATCATTTCAGTTATATATATTTTTTGAGATACAGTGACCAATAGGGCATCCTGTCCCACCCTTCCCATACAAAATCCTAGTAGAGTCAACTGTGCATGAACTAGAGTATACCACATATCATGAAATAGCAAAGGCTTGCCTCAAGAGATAAATCTCCAGGGCTTTCCAGAATTCTAGCAAGTCTTGCATGCTTTATAAATGATTGGGTAAAGCATCCCTCAATTGTGGTGCATAGCATAAAAAAAACATAGCCCCTGGTGTGGTTTCTACCCACAATAATGACAACACGCATATGCATTCTTTGAGCCTGCATGAAGAGGCTGGTTGGCAGTATGCATTGTTAAAAGGGGTACACATGCACTCTGCAGTCAAATTATTGGTTAGCTTAAAAGATCAACAAGAGAACTTCGGATTTGATTCAATGTTTAGTAGGCAAAAACGGAGCTTCATCAAGGCTGGGTTAATATGATTGAACCTAGACATTCTCAATACAGATCATACACAGTTGCATTCATTACTAACTATAAGGGTTTGTGTGGGAACTGGCAAAGCCATGTAGTATTACTTGCTTAGAGACAAAGTCTCCATCATCTAAAATCAGACAGAAATGGTGTAATACTCTCACCTTATAAATAAAATGCCTTGCAAACCAACCTAATAATCTCATAGTGATGTTCTGGTCCAAAATAACTCCCCCAATACCTCGTTTCTTCTTTCACTTGAATCAGAGATGTAGCTAGGTGGGGTGCAAAGGGAGCAGCTGCTCCCCCAAACAGATTCTGAATGAAATGGTGTCTATACAGCTTAGCCCTTCAACCTTTCACTGTGCCTATTTTTACAAAAGGTCTGCTCTCCCTCACATCAAAACTTCCCTACGCTTCTGACTGGAATATCACAGTTAAGACTGCAGGTGGCACAAATGACTTATCATATGCAATAAAGTGGACTTTTTTTTTTTTTAGTTCAATAACAACTCATTGGCTCTCAACCATACTGCAACATCTTGAAAGCATTATAATAGCTAAGTCTTTCAAACCTTCATGTAGCACACAAGGTACATAAATCCTAATATCTGTATAAAAATTATACTAAACATTGTGTGGCCAGATTACTCACAAAAGGACTGTAAATAGATGTTGAATAATGAAGCTGATAGGGCAGACCCTTTTGGTATGCCTCTCAGTAGAGAACACCAATTGTAGCACAGAGTGATTTACCCTGGCTAACTGCCAATCACTTTAGCTGCCAGCTTCCCTGGTGCCCAGCATGTTTTCAGTTTCTCTGCTGGAATACCTTGGGAAATTATGTAATTTAATGAGGTCATGTATGCACCACTACATTATGCACAAAATTATGCCTACACATAATTGAGTTAACTGTACCCTGGAGAATTATGCAAAGGAGTTACAGTAGTTTCAAGAAGCAGCACTAATTACTTTCTTCAGATGTCAGCTTGCATATTTCTTGTTCCTCCTCCTTGGGTCTTATTTCTAAATTCTCTCTTCCCTTGATCCTAATATTCAGATCTTGTGTTACCCACTGTATTTAGAGAAAAGGTTGTCTGGTTAACTTTATCTGGGCAAGGCCAGCAGACTATTGGCCTCAGAGAGTATGACGTAGGACATTTGGGAAGCACACTCACCTTTCTTGTATTTTACTAGTTGCTTGGTTGAAGCCATGTAGATAAGCAGGGCCAGATTTATGTATAAGCTATAACCCAGATGGATGTGAAGTCAATCAAATCAAGAATCTTGAATAAAAAAAAAATCTTGACCCACTACAATGGCAAAAAATATGCCTAAATAACAAAAATAATCTGTAGATTGAACTTCAGCTCCAAAGAGATTTAAAGTGGAACTAGGACCTGGTATTGTACCCATAAAACAACAGGCTACTGTCTTTTGCTTATTTAGAACTAGTTTATGTTCAGAAAGCCATTTAAAAACTAAATTTAGACAGTCTTGTAAAGTCTCCCCCTGCTTCTGCTCCCCTGCCCCTGCAGTCAGCATCTCTGTCTCTATCCCTTCTCTTCCCCCCTTCCATGTGTCTGGCTTCTCTCCCTCTCCCTCCCTCCACCGTTCCCCACGGACTTGTAAACTTGTGTGCCATCACTAGCAGCAGCAGCAATTAAACCAGGCTGTCTCTGGTGGGCCCTGGAACCTTCCCTCTGCTGCGTCCTACGTCCTCTGACACAACTTCCTGTTGCCACATGGCCAGGACGTGGCAGAGTGAAGGCCTCAGGGCTGGCCAGAGGCAGCCTGGCTTAATTGCTGCCACTACCAATGAAGACAAGTTTTGGAGGACCATGAAGAGGGGGGCAGAGTGAGGGAGAGATGATAGACCCATGAGTGGGGGGAGGAGAGAATGAGGACAGATGGGGTAGGGGAAGTGATGCTGGACCGAAGGGGGGGAGGGGGAGGGAGAGATGGAAAGAGAGAGAGACTGGGTTTCTTCAAACTATAGTGAAAAAAATACAGCTGTTAGGTCTACATCTTAGTTTCTTCTACAATCTTCCTTCTTTTCTCTTCTCATAGTGGTTTCTCTTCACCTCTTCTATGATTGTGAATACTCTTTTTGGAGATCAACCTTTTCCTTTGGATTCATTACTGGTTCTTGAATAAAGGTCAACAGTGTGTCAATATCATTTTGGACACAAGATATCAAAGCTTCTCTTTCAGGCCCTCTAGAAGATGTATGCTTTAGGGAACCACTTGCTCTTCTCCTCAAAATCACAAGTGAAAAAACACAATCAGTTAATCAAATGTATTCAGTTACTCTTAGACTGGGAAGCTAGTGGATGCACCAAGAAGACAGGTATCTCCCCAACACAGTACTTGAATCCTCAGGAGTAGAACTGGGATTCATATGAATATCAGGTCCCTCTTACACCCTCATTTAATAGTCTCTTTTCCTCCTTACCCACAGATAGGCAGTTACCTTTCGCCTGGTACACTGACTTCTCTGTTTCATAGCCTTTTCTCTTTCTGCACAGAAACCCCCCTCCCCCCCCATACACACACACAAACACACACACACTTTGTGTGCTCTTTACTTCCTTAGATTACAGCTCTCTGCAGGTCAAGCCTGAGAGGCCTGGGAGATCTGCTCTGCTGAATTCAGTGGCCAGGTGAGTCAACACAGGTAGTAGAACCCTGACTGTGCTGGTGTACAACCTTGGGTGCAGATAGCTTTTCCTCTTCCTTGGAGAAAAAAATACTGGGCATTGTCTTGCACATTCCTTTATTCTTTCCTCCAAATTGTCCAAGGAGACTCCTTCTGTCTTATGCTGACATGGAGGTCGTTCCCCAGGGCTGACTCAAGGAATTATGATGCCCTGAGCCAACTTGCTTCAGTGGCACCCTCCAACCAGGATCAGTGGATCCCTCTTCCAGCCTCATTTGACTCCCTATGGTTCAGTCTCTCTCTCTCTTTCCCTTCACTTCTGCCTTCTCACCCTCCCCCCACACCCATTCCCTGAAGGTCCAGCATCTCTCCGTTCCTTGGTCTGGCACCTGTCCCGCCCCCCCTCACTCTCTCTCCTGACCCCTCAGCCTGGTCCCTCTCTCTATCTTCTCTCTGCTCCCACCCTCCCCATGGGTCTGGTATTGCTTCCCCTCCTCTGTCTCTACACCCCTGCCCCCACAATCCTATAAATTTTATGTGGATTGCCAGCAGCAGCAGCAGCAGCATGATGCTGCCTTTGGTCATCCCTTGGGTCTTCCCCCTGCCACATCCCACCTCCTCTGATGCAATTTCCTGTGGGTGAGATGCAGCAGAGGGAAGACCCATGGGGTGGCTGAAGGCAGCCTGTCTTCTTGCTGCTACTGCCAGCAATCCACAAAGTTTATACGACCTTGAGGTGGGTGAGACAGGAGAGGGAGGGATGCTGGACCAGTGGGAAGGGGGCAGTGGAAGGAGGAGACAGAGACTAGGGTGGGGGTGGGGTGGGGTGAGACAATCTGGAGGGAGAGATGCTGGACTTATGGGGAGGTGGAGGGGGGAGAGAAGGCTTAACCATTGGAGCAGGTGAGGCACTGGTGGTGATGTCAGAGGCTAGGGATTTTGGTACCTTTTATCACTGGCGCCCTGAGCCAGTGCTCACATAGTCCAATGGTTAAGCCAGCCCTGTCCTCCCCCATTGCATCATCCTTCACAGGGACTACTTAGGAGCATGGACTGCAGAAGGATGCTACAGTTATAAGCTAGAGTACACATGGCTGAGGTGTACCCTAGAGGAAACAAGGGACAGAGAAGATATGATACATACATTTAAGTACTTCAAAGGAATTAATATACAAACAAATCAGTTTTAGAGATGGGGAATTGGCAGTACTAGAGGACATGAACTAAGGATGCAGGGAGGTAGACTTAGGAGTAATATCAGGAAATACATTTTCACGGAGAAGGTGATAGATGCCTAGAATACCCGCCCAGGGGAAGTGGTGGAGTCAAAAACAGTGACGGAATAAACACAGAGGATTCGTCTATAGATAGAGGATGGAATCAAAGTAAAACCTATGAGGGGTTACGCTAGCCGTTGTCTGTTGCTGTTCTAAAAAATAAATCAAGTTTAGGCTCATCAACTTGCCTAGGAGTGTTTCAATGTGCTACATGGTGTCAGAAGTAAATTAACAATGGAAGATTACACATCAATTCTAATTCCAATTCTTCTACCACTGAGTTTTGTAGGGGATTGTGGTAGAAATTTTAAGCATTTCAAGAGCCTGTGGCAGAATTATTTAATTTATTGGGATTTATTAACTGCCTTTATGAAGAGATTCATACAAGGCAGTGTACAGCAGGTACAGTTTAACATACAACTTACAATTTTGTTAACAGCATAACAATAGTAAAAATGGCCAAAATAAACATGAATACCATAAATGATGTAAATTTCAGAACAGCAAATTAAAACCTAATAGAACTACCATGAAGAAGTATCAAAAATATACACATTTAACAGCACTGTAATTCAAATAACAGAGATATAATACAATGTCAGCATAATACTAATGATACATCTAATAAGCACATATTAGAACGTTCAAATAACATAGATATTATGCTAATGTTTTTTACAACACAACTTACCATGTAGCCGAGGAGCGAAGTGCAGACAAAATGTGTGGTACAGAGTCAGATGGGATAAATAGATGGGTGGCTAAACTCTAGGCAAGTTCTTTGTACAGTTAAACAAGATATAAAGAGCTAGTCTAAGCTACAGTGTATGTAGCAAGTTAGCCAGGTGCAGAGTGTTGTAGAGTCAGTCACACTATGTATTAAAGGCTTGGGAGAAGAGCTAGGCTTTCACCTGCTTCCTGAAGTACAGGTAGTCTCGATTATGCGTAGTCCCTCTGGGAGTAAATTCCAGAGCAGGCGAGCTACTCCTGTGAAGGCACGCTGGTAGGTATTACATCGTACAAATTCTTTTGTTGAGGGTAAGATAGTGATGCTCCTTTAGAGGATCTTAGAAGTCTCAAAAGTGTGTAAAAGGCTAACATTTTCCAAGTACTCTGGCTCAACGTGTCTAAGGACCTTGAAAAGGTACTGGTAGGAAGTGTAGTATTTGCAGGAAGGGTGTGATGTGGTCATGCCGTTTGCAGCCTTCTGTCAGTCGTGCTGAATTAGTTGGAACTGATGCAAACTCTTTTTGGTTTGACCAGTGTACAGAGCATTACAGTAGTCTAGTTGTGATGTTATCATGGCATGGACCACTGTGGTCAGACTCATCTTATCAACATATGGAAAGAGATTTCGTAGTTGACGCAGGTGATAGAGACAATTTTTAAAGGTTGTTTAAATTTGTGGGATCAGAGCGAGTGATGAGTCTAGCAGTATCCCATGATTCCTGACCTGTGATTTTAGAGTGAGTTCATACTTCCCAAAAGGTATTTTGAAGTCAGGTATTTGTCCACTTGTGTTCTCTGTTTTGCTTGTGTTCAGGCAGAGTTTGTTGTTGCTTGCCGATTCCCAAGTTGCGGTTAGACAGGCAGTCAGTCAGTTTACTCAAGACTGTGGGTAGATCTGGTTCAATGGGTATGAGTAGTTGCACATCATCAGCATAGATATAGAATTTTGTGCCCATTGACCAAAGCAGCTCAGCCAGAGGCTTAAGGTAGATATTGAATTTTGAATATTGAAGAAACCATAAGTAAAATATATTTATTCTAATTTTGGACTGAATGGGAAAGAATATGTTTGTTTATTGATAAAGAACGAAGTATATATACAAATTTGCAAAATTAAGAAACTTGGATCGATGAAGATATGGGCAATAGTTGAGTTCTACAGAAGTTGATTACTCATTGGCCATCTGAGGATCCAACAAATTCAAGAATATTGATTGGTTGGTGGTATTCTTTTTGTGCTGTATTACTGATGATAGTCACCACTCTATTGCTTGTGATAGGGATATTTTTGGCACTTTAAGTGTATTCGTGCGCTTTTCCAACCTTTATTTTTTCTTGTCTCCTAACCTCCTTTCTGTTCTTGGTAGTCATAAATAATTTATAAACATTAAGAATAAAAGCAAAATAAGATACTTTCTACTGTGATAGCATAATGGCTCTCCAGGGCCTGCTCTACATGTGGGCAGCAGCAACTCATTTTCTTCATGTCTGAGATACACTGCAATGATCAGGTCTCGATGCTCTCTCCGGGGCATATTTAATCGTTTGAAAGTTTAAAGAAAGCAAAGCAGAGCATGTCACCCTTTAATATGACAAGTGGACTAGTTTAAAAGCATTAAAAGGTGTGGTTCATAACTGCAAGGACTTTTCAATTTTGCTTTGTGGTTTCCTTTGGAGCAGTGCTAAAAATCAGTGACTTCTGTTCTTTAGCAACAAACTGTCACAGGTTAACATGCAGTTAACAATGAATCCTGTCACATTTCAGAAACAGTGTGAACCCTGCTTTTAAAACACAAACAGGTTTATTCTTTCTATGGTGAACTGTCAGTTTTATATTGCCTTAGTAGAAGCTGAACCGGACTATGGCTGTTTGAACCTTGTTACATTTTGCAAGAGGAGGATGGGTTCCACAGCTCTGCCTGCATATAAATGGAGACAGGCAGAATGCTGGGTGCTCTTTTACATTTTTTAAGGGAATTAATTCAATGAAGGGAATAAAGCTTGTGGGATAAATGATGCACACACAATGAATAGAGAGAACTGGATCAGAATAAGGGAACTGGAAAACCTGCTCCCCACAAGTTTAGAGGAGGAGGAGATTGGTGACCTGGTTGGGAATTCACAAAAAGAAAAATTCATTTCAGTAAAGAGTTTTGTTTCATGCTGAGCTATTTCTTATGGTTCTGAGTGGGATGGTAGTTCTAGATGGTAAGCCTAGTTACTGGTGGTTGCAGAGCCCATTAATTCTGAATCTCATCAGACAAATACTGAGGTTCTCCTGAAGATAAGAAGTTCTGCAACATTTGGGAACATTGCTCAAGGCACAGAGGCCCTTAAAAGTAGTTCAGGGCAGAAGGAGCAGCAATCCTTGAGAGCATTGCTCACGGCAATAAGCTCAGGGCAGAATAAAATGGCCTGCAGGGGCACTATTGGTGCCTAGGTGTGAGAAGAGCAGAGTAACCCTCTAGTGGGGAATCCTGTTACTGGTGGATGCAAAGCCTCATTAAGGGCTGGAAAGCTTGAACCCTAGTAGGCAGAAACTCCAGAGGCTCCTCTTGAAGACAGGACCAGTGAGGGACAAAGCCTCAGTGATGCACATCGGCATTAAGGGCTCAGCAAGAGACAAGGCCTCAAGAGTACGATTGACACTAGAGGCCCAGCAAGAAAGAAGGAAAGCCCTTGGGAGGACAGCCAGTCCTCAGAGCCCAGGGAAAGCTTCCAGGAAGCTGTAGCAGTGGCAGGCATAGCCAGTCTGGAAGTCCAGCAACCACCAGCCCAAGAAGTCTCCAACAGAGAGGTGAGATCTGAGGGGACTGGGAGAGGTGGACTTACAAGGACAAGAGAAGACAGACCTAAGCAACATAGCTATGCCCATACATAGACTTAGCTAAGAAGCTTAGAGGAGCTTACAGCTACTACTTTGGCAAGCAAGACTGAAAGGGTTTGAAAGGTGCGAAAGACTAAGTTACTGGTTTTAAAGCTCTAAGTTATAGACTAATGCTATAGGTTTAAGTGCACAAATACCAAGACTGTTAAAATTTGTTGGTATTTGATTATGGTAACTGAATTGATGTGATAACAAATCCTCATTTCTTAGGTGCATAAGACGGTGTATATAGAGTTCTATGCAAATAGTTCAATAAAACTTGTTTACCAGCCAGCCCTGTTTACAGTAGTCTTTTGGATTTTTCCTGGGGCAGAAGAGAGTAATCCCACCCACTAACACTTTTCTTCCCCAGGTGGAGGCACCGAGTGCCAAGTGAGTAAAGGACTATAGGAGAATGTCCTTGGGAGGCCCCAGCTAGGTTGGATCAAGTAACGCCCTCAAGGGGGCGCCTCAAGTGTAAGGATAAAGGTTGTTTTCTTTATCACAGAACGTCAAGATTTACTTCCTATTAGTTCTTTATCATCTGTAACTAAGTGTTCACATCTTTTCAAAAAATTTATAAAACAAAACAAGAAAAAGTTGTGCCCAATTGAAGGAATGTTATTTTTTGGAAGGTATCCAATCCTGTCAGCTAATTATACAAAACAATTGTGCTTGCTATCAAAGATGTTTGATTTCTTTAAATGTTTTAAACTATTTTCAAAGCAGCAATATTATTAGGACTGTGTGGCTTCCATATAGCAATGAAATTCCCTGTGTCGGTTGCTTCACACACCTGCTGTGTCCAATAACAAAATTGCCTTACAATGGGCACCTTTAAGACATTTCCACATCACGTTAAGTGTACACTCCCTAAAGTCATGGATTTGATATACTGCCTTTCTGTGTGCAATTAATGTTCCAGAAAAGCTGATTTTAGAGTAGTGTTTAATAACAGAGAGGCCCTTTAACTAAAGCTTAGCGTGTGTTAACAGACATTAGCATGTGCTATGTGTCATGTGGCCCATAAGTACAAAATAGGACATGCAGCATTTAGCACTCACTAATGTCCGTTAGTAGAAGGGCCCCAGAGTTTGCTAGATCATTCCTCAAAGGAACAATATTCATACTGGAGCACTTTACAATTCAACTGAAACCTAAACACAAAACATGGGGAAGCCTTTACAATGACAGATACTACAACTCAGGGCCGTGCCAACCCGGTAAGCAGGGTATGCACCGCAGGGGGGCGCCACGCCTTCAAGGGTGCCACGCCGTCTGGTCCAGTTGCATTAAAAAAAAACTGTACCGCATCGGCGCCTATGAGCATGCGCTGCTGCTACCTTCCCGTGCGCAGCGCTCAGCTCTTTGGCACCGCCCAGCTCTTCCGAGTCCCGACGCACTCGCGGCCCTGTGCTTTCTGCCTCCCTTTCTGTTGTTGGGTTGCTTTGCTGCTTCTGCGCTCTCGGGTTTGTTTATTCGGCCACATGTGCGCTGGGAGTATTTTACAGGATGTTTGAAGACGTCGGGATGCCCAGTTAGGTTCCCCCCCCGCTCACCCATTATAGGCGTCTGAAAAACAAATTCCTTAGAAATGTGGTCTGCAAGAAGGATGAAATAAAACCAGAGCTTGCTTTACTGTGGGTTAGTGAGTTGCTTTAGCAAGGATTTCGCTACCACACTAGTTGAAGTTGAACAGCAAGAAGGATTTCCCCTGACCCCCGTGAGAAGTAACGTTATCTATCACATGGTTTCTATTGGAAGAATAGCACTAGCTTTCCTATTAGATCGCTTGAAGTTAGAGAACCTAGACAGGAATTTTCCCTTTCTACTGTAGATGACGGCAGAAAACGACCTACACAGTCCATCCAGTCTGCCCAACAAGATAAACTCATATGTGCTACTTTTTGTGTATACCCTACCTTGATTTGTACCTGTCCTCTTCAGGGCACAGACCGTACAAGTCTGCCCAGCACTATCCCCGCCTCCCAACCACCAGCCCCGGCACAGACCGTATAAGTCTGCCCAGCACTATCCCCGCCTCCCAACCACCAGCCCCGCCTCCCACCACTGGCTCTGCCACCCAATCTCGGCTAAGCTCCTGAGGATCCATTCCTTCTGAACAGGATTCCTTTATGTTTATCCCACGCATGTTTGAATTCCGTTACCATTTTCATTTCCACCACTTCCCGCGGGAGGGCATTCCAAGCATCCACCACTCTCTCCGTGAAGAAATACTTCCTGACATTTTTCTTGAGTCTGCCCCCCTTCAATCTCATTTCATGTCCTCTCGTTCTACCGCCTTCTCCTCTCCAGAAAAGATTTGTTTGCGGATTAATACCTTTCAAATATTTGAACATCTGTATCATATCACCCCTGTTTCTCCTTTCCTCCAGGGTATACATGTTCAGGTCAACAAGTCTCTCCTCATACGTCTTGTAACGCAAATCCCATACCATTCTCGTAGCTTTTCTTTGCACCGCTTCCATTTATTTAACATCCTTCGCAAGATACGGCCTCCAAAACTGAACACAATACTCCAGGTGGGGCCTCACCAACGTCTTATACAGGGGTATTAAAACCTCTTTTCTTCTGCTGGTCACACCTCTCTCTGTACAGCCTAGCAATCTTCTAGCTACAGCCACCGCTTTGTCACACTGTTTCGTCGCCTTCAGGTCCTCAGATACTATCACCGCAAGATCCCTCTCCCCGTCCGTACCTATCAGACTCTCCCCGCCTAACACATACGTCTCCCTTAGATTTCTACTCCCTAAATGCATCACTTTGCATTTCTTCGCATTGAATTTTAATTGCCAAACGTTAGACCATTCTTCTAGCTTCCGCAGATCTTTTTTCATGTTTTCCACTCCCTCCAGGGAGTCCACTCTGTTGCAAATCTTGGTGTCATCCGCAAAAAGGCAAACTTTACCTTGTAACCCTTCGGAAATGTCACTCACAAATATATTGAATAGAATCGGCCCCAGCACCGATCCCTGAGGCACTCCACTACTCACCTTTCCCTCCTCCGAGCGATCTCCATTTACCACCACCCTCTGGCGTCTGCCCGTTAACCAGTTCCTAATCCAGTTCACCACTTCGGGTCCTATCTTTAGCCTGTCTAGTTTATTCAAGAGCCTCCTGTGGTAAGCTGTATTGTAGAAAATCTTTAGCATCATATCTGTGTTAGTTGAGTGTCCTAATGCATGCTTATTAGGTGTATCATTAGTATTATGCCAGCATTGTATTTCTGGTATTTGAATTCCAGTTCTGTTAAATGTGTATATTTTTGATACTGTTTCATGGAGTTCTATTATTAGATTTCAATTTATTATATTCAAGTTTACCTCATTTATTGTATTAGTTTATTGTTGGTTATTTTACTATTATGCTGTTTTCAAAATTGTAAATTTTATGTTAAACTGTACATACTGTACACCGCCTTGGGTGAATCTCTTCATAAAAGCAGTTAATAAATCCCAATAAATAAATCAATCTTGAATTGATAATGAATGTGACTGTTAGGCAGACTAGATGGACCATTCAGGTCTTTATCTTCCGTCACCATGTTACTGTCACTGACTTCCCTACCCTAATCGGATCACCATTTATTGCAGATAGATCTGTCCTACATTCCTTCTTTGGACTTTTCTGTTGCTCTTGAGACTCAACATTTATGAAACTTGTGTGCTATTATCCTTTTTTTGCCACATGCTTTCTGAAAGATTTAGTTTTGGTCAGTTCCAGACTCCTGGAAGATAGCAGTGATAAGCCCTAGGAAGAAAAATAATCAGTTGTCTGAGGCAGCCATTTTGAATTACTGCCCTATCGCGAATCTCCCATTCCTCTCTAAATTGGCAGAATCCCTTGTCTTATCATTGTTGACAGATTATGTGGATGTTACTGATGTCCTTCATCCCCAACTAAACCAGTTTCTGTGCATTGTATAACACAAAAATAGTCCTTATTAGCGTTTTGACCACAGTTCAGACCACCTTTAGCCAGAACTTTACCACTCTCTTATTGTCTATCAACCTTTTAGCAGCATTTGATGTGGTTGACCATGGGCTGCTCCTAGGCAGTTTATGAGATATTGGGGTCACTGATAAAACCTGGTTATGGTTTCAATTGTACCTATGCAACTGCACCTATCATGCTATTTGGTGTAATAAGTTAACATATTCCTTTCCACTGACCTGTGGTGTACCTCAGGGTTTGCTCTCAGCCCCTACACTTTAACATCTTTCTTGCAATTCTGGCAGCACTTATTTCAGATCTTGGTCTTATCCCATACATCTATGCTGATGATATCCAGATTCTGGCTACCTTTGACCCAACCAGCCCTGCAGAGCTTTCTGTACAAGAACATAAGAATAGCCATACTAGGTCAGACCAATGGTCCATCTAGCCCAATATCCTTTTTTCCAACAGTGGTCAATCCAGGTTACAAGTACCTGGCAGAAACTCAATTAGTAGCAACATTCTATGCTACCAATCCTGGGGCAAACAGTGGCTTCCCCCATGTCCATCTCAATAAAGGACTTTTCCTCCAGGAACTTGTCCAAACCTTTTTTTAAACCTAGATACACCGACTGCTGTTACCACATCCTCCGGCAGAGTTCCGGAGCTTAACTATTCTTTGAGTGAAAAAAATATTTCCTCCTATTTGTTTTAAAAGTATTTCCATATAATTTCATTGAGTGTCCCCTGGTCTTTGTACTTTTTGAAAGAGTGAAAAAAAATCGATTCACTTTTACCCATTTTACACCATTCAGGATTTTATAGACCTCAATCATATATCCCCCCTCAGCCGTCTCTTTTCCAAGCTGAAGAGCCCTAACCTCTTTAGTCTTTTCTCATATAGGAAGAGTTCCATCCCCTTTATCATTCTGGTCGCTCTTCTTTGAACCTTTTCTAATTCTGCTACATCCTTTTGAGATATGGCGACTAGAATTGAATGCAGCACTCAAGGTGAGGTTGCACCATGGAGCGACAGAAGCATTATAGTAGTCTTGGTCTTATTTTGCATCCCTTTCCTAATAATTCCTAGCATCCTGTTTGCTTTTTTGGCTGACACCACACAATGGGCAGAAGAGTTCAGGATATTGTCTACAATAACAACTAGATCTTTTTTTTTTTTTTACTTTATTTAATCTTTTCAAATCTTACAATCAAATAAAACTTGTGCAGAAAAGTAAACTATCCAATGAAATTCAGTGCAATGCTGTTGAGGCAAAAAAAAAAATGCTAAATGCGCTGTGATTGGCTGAAAGAGACCCCTGTCTGTGATTGGCTGAGAGAGACCTGAAGGGGCATAATCAACAGGGAGGGACACCCAAGTAAGTGAAGCTGTGGCCAAGTGGTTAGAGCACTGGTCTTGTAATCCAGAAGTGGCCTTGTAATCCACAGGTGGCCAGCTCAAATCCCACTGTTACTACTGAAAAAGCTGATTTAGGACATCACTGACAACCGCTTGGATTTTTTTTTTGGGGTGGGAGGGGATTGGTGACCACTGGGGGAGTAAGGGGAGGTCATCCCTGATTCCCTCCGGTGGTCATTTGGGCTCGTGAAAAAAAAGGGACCAAGTAAAGCCGGCAAAATGCTAGTCAAGCCTGGCTTCTTTTTTTTCCATTATCAGGCGAAGCTGGCCATCTCGTGAGCACGCCCCCATCCCGCCTTCACTACCCTACCGACACGCCCCCTTAGAATTTCGCCGGCTCCGCGACGGAAAGCAGTTGAAGCCAGCCAAAATCGGCTTTCGATTATACCGATTTGGCCGGTTTCAGGAGATCGCCGGCCATCTTCCGATTTGTGTCGGAAGATGGCCGGCAGTCTCTTTCGAAAATGAGCTGGATAGTATTGCAGTGCTTCCTCTGCACGCCTGACTCAGTCAACTCCATCTTGAAAGATGGGTTTGCCCGATTTGAAAACTTATGCTATAACATGTCATTTGAGATTTGTAAGGGACTGGAGTCAGAGGTTTGACTATGATACAGCAGCTGCTGGAAGAGGATGCACCAATGTTACTCCGCTTTGATACTTTTCACACCACTTATGATCTGCACCCTGCAAATTGGTATGCCTACCATCAGGGATTTCATTATCAGGCTTATTTTCGAAAGGGAAGGACGCCCATCTTCTGACACAAATCGGGAGATGGGCGTCCTTCTTCCGAGGTCACCCAAATTGGCATAATCGGAAGCCGATTTTTTGCATCCTTAACTGCTTTCTGTCGCGGGGATGACCAAAGTGCACGGGGGCGTCAGCAGTGTACCGAAGGCAGGACGGGGGCGTGGTTAAGAGATGGGCGTCCTCAGCCGATAATGGAAAAAAGAAGGGCGTCCCTCACGAGTATTTGGTCGACTTTACTTGGTCGCTTTTTTTCATGAGAAAGCCTTGAAAAGGTGCCCGAAATGACCAGATGACCACCAGAGGGAATCGAGGATGATCTCCCCTTACTCCCCAGTGGTCACTAACCCCCTCCCACCCTCAAAAAAAACTTTTAAAAACATTTTTTCCAGCCTCTATGCCAGCCTCAAATGTCATACCCAGCTCCATAACAGCAGTATGCAGGTCCCTGGAGCAGTTTTTAGTGGGTGCAGTGCACTTCAGGCAGGTGGACCCAGGCCCATTCCCCCCCCCCCTCACCTGTTACACTTGTGGTGGTAATTGTGAGCCCTCCAAAACCCACCCGAAACCCACTGTACCCACATCTAGGTGCCCCCTTCATCCCTAAGGGCTATGGTAGTGGTGTACAGTTGGGGGGGTTTGGGGGGCTCAACACCCAAGGTAAGGGAGCTATGCACCTGGGAACTTTTTCTGAAGTCCACTGCAGTGCCCCCTTGGGTGCCCAGTTGGTGTCCTGACATGAGGAGGACCAGTGCAGTATGAATGCTGGCTCCTCCCACGACCAAAGGGCTTGGATTTGGTCATTTTTGAGATGGGCGTCCTCGGTTTCCATTATGGCCGAAAACCAGGGACGACCATCTCTAAGGTCGACCATCTCAACATTTAGGTCGACCGTCTCTAAGGTCGACCTAAATGTTGAGATTTGGGCATCCCCGACCGTATTATTGAAATGAAAGATGGACATCCATCTTGTTTCGATAATACGGGTTTTCCCGCCTCTTTGCTAGAACGCCCTTAGAGATGGACGCCCTTAGAGATGGTCATCCCCGTTCGATTATGCCCCTCACTGCCTCTTCTTTAATATGGGATTATCGCTCAGCCTTTGTGGAATCCGATGACGACTCATGGCTGCTTTCAGATGATTTTATGGAATTCTGAAAAGACCCCAGGGATTACACCCATTTTATTGAGTGGTTACCCTTTAGCTCACTGACTTGGCTATCAGGATATCAATAAATTCTTGCTCAGTTTGCAGTCTGCACCTTTATTGGGGGAAAGGGTTTGCAATTTCAGAACTTCATTACAAATTTCTCATGAGAATGTACATTCATCCCTCTCGCGCAAAGGAGATGGAATTTCCATCGGATAGGGCCTGTGTGAAATGTGTCGCACAGGAGGGATCCTATAAACATTGTATTTGGGATTGCCCCTTAATTTCTCATTTTTAGTTGGTGATCTGGCACTATTTAGAGACTCTGTAGAGATGTTACTAGACCTTGAACCCACAAGCTGTACTCCTAGACAATATTACAATTTCTGTGGCTAACACTCTCATCCTTCCTGTCTCATCAGCTCGTAACCTTGGGGTCATCTTCGACTCCTCCCTCTCCTTCTCTGCACATATTCAGCAGACTGCTAAAACCTGTCGTTTCTTTCTCTATAATATCACCAAAATTCGCCCTTTCCTTTCTGAGCACACTACCAGAACCCTCATCCACACTCTTATCACCTCTCGCTTAGACTATTGCAACTTGCTTCTCACAGGTCTCCCATTTAGCCATCTCTCTCCTCTTCAATCTGTTCAAAATTCTGCTGCATGACTAATATTCCGCCAGTGTCGTTATGCTCATATTAGCCCTCTCCTCAAGTCACTTCACTGGCTTCCTATCCGTTTCCTTATAAAGTTCAAACTCCTCTTATTGACCTATAAGTGCATTCACTCTGCAGCTCCACAGTACCTCTCCACTCTCATCTCTCCCTACATTCCTTCCCGGGAACTCTGTTCACTAGGTAAATCTCTCTTATCTGCTTCCTTCTCCTCCACTGCTAACTCCAGACTCCGTTCCTTTTATCTTGCTGCACCATATGCTTGGAATAGACTTCCTGAGCCGGTAAGTCAAGCTCCATCTCTGGCCGTCTTCAAATCTAAGCTAAAAGCCCACTTTTTTGATGCTGCTTTTAACTCCTAACCCTTTTTCACTTGTTCAGAACCCTTATTTTATCATCCTCACTTTAATATTCCCTTATCTCTTGTTTGTCCTATTTGTCTGTCAGGCAGGGACTGTCTCTTCATGTTCAAGTGTATAGCGCTGCGTACGTATAGTAGCGCTATAGAAATGATAAGTAGTAGTAGTAGTAGTAATAAAAGAAGGCACAAAAATTCCAGGCCTTTTTTTGTGTGCGGCTTTCTTATTAGCACAGTGATGCATCCTCCAACAGTGGATTTCTCCAGATCCTCCAGCTCTGGCTCAGTGGAGACATCATATGCATGAACTCTTACGAATGAAGAGACTGTCAGTGGATTTGAAAGGCCCAAGAGCAGATTCTTCTGAATGATTTGGATGTTTAATTTTGTTGGACATGTTGGGGTTTCAGGGGGATTGGAGGGGTGGAGGGATTTTTTTGGGAGAGGATGGGTATGGAAGAGAGGGAAAGGGGGGGGAGGGAAGTGATCTTAGGGACTCTAGCGTAGTAGTTTGCCATGGTTCATTGCATACATGTTTATCTGTGTCTTAATTTTATTGGAACAAGATTTCATTTTGTTTATTATGTTGAAAATTTCCATAAAGATATTGTAAACATAAAAGATCTGTTCTCTCAAACCTGTTGACAAAGTCTTTAATCCTACAGTGTCAACTGGTAAGATTGCTGATCCACGGAGTCTTTTAGAACTGTAGTGCCACCCAGTAAAATTTGCCTTAGGAGCTTCTGACAAAGAATGTGCCTTGGCCCAACAGACCAAGAGACCTTGGGGAGCCTAGTGGTGTGTGGGAGAGGAAACTAATGCCCACCAACCAAAGAGAAGACAAAAGTGCAAGAAGTTAAACACCTATATAATAGTACTTAAAAGATCACCTCATTGTCATATCAAAGCTACCCCCAGACCACTCTTTGGAAATATAGGACTGGTGAATGCCACATCCACTGCTAAGAAATCCTCAGTGGTCCATGATGTCATCCACGAACAGCATCGTGACATCTTAGGAATAAGTAAAACCTGGCTAGATGAAAGTGTGGGTTTACCACTGGCTGAATTATGCCCAACAGGATTCAACATCTAACATCAACCAAGAACAAGAAGATGGGGTAGAGGGGTAACAGTCCTGATTCAGGATACAATCAAACTGTGTAGAATCACCACCCCCCCAGATAAATTAATCAGAATCTCTTTTAATTCAGCTAGAAGAGGAGAAACCAATCTGGCTGCCCATGGTATATCAGTTTAAGAACTCCTTAATCTGATTACACAAGTGACCCTGAACTACTCTAGGATGGTAACAATGGGAGAGTTCCGTCTACAGATGGAAACTCAGGAAACTACCACAGCTGTCTTCCTGGACATGATGACAGCACTAGGATTCACACAGGTGATCAATTTTCCAACCAATGAAAAGAGTCATATACTAGACTTGGTTTTCTACAAAGGGGTTGGCATCCCAGAATACCGGGATAGCAGTATTGAGATAACACCCCTATCATGGACAGACCACTTTCTAATGAAGTTTTCCATAAGTGACCACCTGAAACAAATGGCACCTCCCAGGATTTGGAAGAAGATCAGAGACAAGAAAAAGCTGACTGCTGAGAATTTCCTAGAGGGCTTGAACTATCCACATGCTGATGAAAAGACAACTACTATATCAACCTATTCTGAAACTATAGTGTCAGAATAGGTTGATATATGGAACACACTTAGTTAAGACCTTAGAAATGGCACCACTAAAAAAGGCCTTATGCCCTACTCAAAAACACTCACCTTGGTTTTCTCTATAACTTCGGACCCTTAGGCATGATAGATGGAAACTGGTAAAGAAATGGTGTAAATCTTGCCTGGATGAGGACAGGTACCGCCAAGTCTTAACAGCAGCCAAAAACCAATATTTCTCTCAATGCATTGAACAGGCTGCCAATGCAACAAAGTACCTTTTCAGCATAGTAAGCAGCCTACTACAACTCCCACAGCAGAACCAGCATGCCCAGTCAAATTGAACTGCAATAAAAGTCTCCACCAAGATTTACAGGCAGTCCCACCCAGTCTCCAATCAGCAAGCCAGGAGTACATAAACTCACCCCCTCCTGACAGACATATGGGACTCTTAACCCAATAAAAGGAGGGCCTTGATAAAATCCTAAAAGGCCTTCAACCAACTAACTGCTCCCTTGACCCCTGCCCATCAAGCAGTGGCCTCATAGAAGGTGAAACAAAAATCGTGAACTCCTCTCTTTCTAATGAGCACCGTCATTATAAAGGGCAGTGGTGCGTCCTTTGCTAAAGGAGAACAACCCACCAGCTAGCCTTCTCCAGAGTAGTCCCCACACTCTGGAATGCACTCTCTGAAAGGCTTCACTTAATACAAGACTCTCTTTACTTTAGGAAACAGGTGAAAGTTTGGTCCTTCAACCAGGCCTTTAATGGGAGACGTAACCAACTTGCTAGTCTCACACACACAAGGAGTGACACCAGCTGCACGTAATATAGCAGGACATATTGATTCCCTCTTACCCTAGCTAAGATAATATTCAAGCAGCTTTCTGACCTCATAAGCAACTTTATTTAAATTAGTCCCCTTATTTTCTTACTCTTGTTATGCTATCTTATCTATCTATATGTTCCACCTTTGCTTATACCCTATGACATCTATTAAAATGTTTTATTGTGCATTGTGTTGACATTGTAAATAGTATACTATGCCATACTTTGTATTGTTATTTGAATATTTTTACTGCTGAATTTGTCTATTGCTTATGTTTGACTTATTCTTGCTGTACACCGCCTTGAGTGAATCCCTTCAAAAAGGTGACAAATAAATAAATAAAAATTGGTCCAAATAATTAGATAGGTTTAAGGAAAAAAAAAAAACCCGACATATTTAACTCAGTATGGAATTGACACAGTGGGCTGTGGAAGCAGATAGATCAATTCAGTTAAAAATAGAACAAACAAAAAAAAAAACTATGTGAAACAGATCAATGACGAATATTTAACAAAACAACCCTAGATCCGGTGCAGGAACACTAGAAAGACAGCCCACACTATACCTCCCTGCTGCTTCTACACTTCCTCTGTTTGTCTCAGCTGCAGACAGGATGCAGTCAGAGAGACGCCTCTGCTCCAAACCTGAATCTGTGTCCCACGTTACACTTTATAACTAAGAGAGACCCCTCCACTCTGATCTTGCGTCCCATTTCACTTAGGGCTTCTTTTACAAAGCTGCACTAGCGATTCCCACACAGCAAATGAGAGGAAGCCCAGAGGAATTCAATGGGCTTCCTCTCATTTGCCACACTGAGAATCAGTAACGTGGCTTTGTAAAAAAGGCCCTAAGAGATACCTCCATTCTGATCCTGAATCTCTGTCCTATTTCACCGAGAGATGCCTCTGTTCTGTTCCTGAACCTGTGTCCCATTTTACTGAGAGATGCCTCTGCTCTGTTCCTGAATCTGTGTCCTATGCCACCCTTTATAAGTAAGAGAGACACCTCCATTCTGATCCTGAATCTCTGTCCCATGACATCCTTTATATCTAAGAGAGATAACTATTAATATGTTTTTAACTTCTGACTAGACATATAAATAACATTCTAATCTAATGGCTCCTTTTACTAAGCTTAGACGTCCCACAGTAATTTTGCAATCTGCATGTGCAAACTGTTCGCTAAATAATAAATTTTGTTTTTTCGCAGAAAGGGTGTGTCTAGGGGGCAGAGAGCAGATGTTTGTGCAGTAATAAGCATATCTGCATTACCACATTATAACTGATTAGCATGTGATTAACACATGCCCCTTATCACCTACAAAATAGGTGGCAGTAAGGGCTCATGTGTTAATTTTTGTTAAAAACCGTGTGCTAATGGCAACATTAATGCATGGCCATTAATTCCTGTTGACCTTCCACCATGTATTGCTGCTCTAGGGGCTAGGAATTATTTAGGAATTACATTATCCGAGCACTAAGAAAATTATGTATGTCAGTTCTTGTAGAGGGATTTGCTTATCATGGAGCTAAATGTTGGAACTCCTTACTTAACCCCCTGTTTACTAAGCCATGCAGCAATGTCGACACAGCCCATTCAAAGTGAATGGGCTGTGTCAGCATTAGCGCATCAGCAGCCTCTAGCACGGCTTAGTAAACAATGTGATTATATGACATTTCAAAAAATGGTAAAGACCTTCCTCTTTAGCAGATTTCAGGAAGTGGTCCTTGATCTTCCTCTTTAGGCTGATCTGATCGTCCTTACCTTTCTGTCTCCCTGTTTGATCCAGGAGGCCCAAAAAAGCAACACTGGGCCTTCAAGAAAGAGATAATTACCATCCTTTATTATGAAAAAGACCCGACATGGGCTGTGTTTCGGCGCACAAACGCCTGCCTCAGGGGTCAGAGTATATCTTCACAATCTAGATAAAGATATTCAGATGGTCTAGATAAGTTACCAACGACTGCTAATCATCCGTTTCGTCAAGCCAGGTGTTGTCAGTTTGAAAACCACCAGCTTGAAGGCTCAGTGTTGCTTTTTTGGGCCTATTGTATACTTGTATGCTGTATTACCCTCTCTTTTGTGACTCCCTGTCTGATCCAGGCATTGTAGTGTTTTTTTTTTATTCTCTAATATTGTATGATGTAGTTGTATTCACTCAGGTTGCTGGGATAATGTGGGGTATAAATGTCAACTAAATAAATAAATTTGGAAAATCACTCATTTTCCGGCTGTGCTAAAATGGCATTTGCACACAGGAAAGACCCATGTAAGGGCATTCTAAGGCCACTTTTTAGCACAGCTTGGTAAAAGGACCCCTAAGAGAGAGATAACAATGAATATTTGTTAACTATTAATACCTTCTGACTAGCCACATGGACAACATTCTAAGTCCATTTTTTTAAAAATTTACTCATTTAGAAATTCAGTGAATAGCAGTCCTAAAGTAAAACACTTAGAGGCCCTTTTACCAAGCTGCAGTAAGCAGTAATATGTGCTTACCACAGCTTAAAATGGCGTACTGTGGAGCATGCCGAAGTGTCCCACAGCGCTTTTGACATATGCACGCTCTACTGCCACACTATAAAATACTGTTTTTTTTGCCAAGTCTGGAGTGGACTGTGGGCGTGTCTCTGCTAATCAGTTAGTACAGCCAGAGTGCCATGCACTGATTAACTCAGGATTAGTGTGTGCGCCCTTACCGCCTATGGCCATGTGCAAATGGCCAAATTAGCGTGTGTCCATTAATAGAAACAAATTGGAAAATGCACACGGGAAACACCTAAAGGCGTGCTAAGGCCACTTTTTACCTCAGCTTGGTAAAAGCGCCCCTTAGGTTATCTGCATAATGGCAGAATTTCTACACGATAAGGTTAGCAGCAAACATATCTATTGCTGCTTTCTGTCCCTATACTGGCACCGAATATACATATTTTTTTAAACACCGAGACCTGTGTTTAAAAAGCTCTGGCCGCTCCTTTTGAAAATAGACCTGTATGCTTTCTGAGCGCCTACTTTTATACACAAATATTCTAGGGCAGTTTTATAAACACATAAAATACTATTCCACTTGCTCAAGTCGTTTATAAAATTAGTTCAGCTGGAAAACTGAGACATGGCTCTCTTGTGGCATGTGCTTAGAGATTGTAATTGGCTATTTTTCATGCAATGTGAGCATTGTATGTATGCTAATCTGTATCTATGTTTCTCTTAAATGGAAGCATACAGTAAATCTAAAATACTCTGCAAACATAAACCATACTTAAAAGATTTTAATAATTAATAACAAAAAAGATTAAAGCACAATCTAACTCCCCAGCTAAGTATAAATAAGCAGGAACTTAGACACACATAAAAAACTTTGCAATCAAAAAAAGTGCCCATAAAGGGAACAAAAGCATATAATTTTAATATTAAAAGGCATAACAATAAATAAATAATAGGTACTAAGCAGCTGCCCTAGTTCCATTTGAACTTCAGGAGTCCTCAGTCTGCTTTTGAGACAGATATGGGGAAGCCACTACTGGCCCCGGGATTGGTAGCATGGAATGTTGCTACTACTACTACTAATCATTTCTATAGTGCTACTAGACGTACGCAGCGCTGTACACTTGAACATGAAGAGACAGTCCCTGCTCCACAGAGCTTACAATCTAATTAGGACAGACAAACAAGAGATAAGGGAATATTAAAGTGAGGTTGATAAAATAAGGGTTCTGAACAAGTGAATAAGGGTTAGGAGTTAAAAGTAGAATCAAAAAGGTGGGCTTTTAGCTTAGATTTGAAGACGGCCAGAGATGGAGCTTGATGTACTGGCTCAGGAAGTCTATTCCAGGCATATGGTGCAGCAAGATAAAGGGAACGGAGTCTGGAGTTAGCAGTGGAGGAGAAGGGTGCAGATAAGAGAGATTTACCTAGTGAACGGAGTTCCCGGGGAGGAATGTAGGGAGAGATGAGAGTGGAGAGGTACTGAGGAGCTGCAGTTGCTACTAATTGGGTTTCTGTCAGGTGCTTGTGATCTGGATTGGCCACTGTTGGAAGCAGGATACTGGGCTAGATGGACCATTGGTCTGATCCAGTGTGGTTATTCTTATGTTCTTATCACTTAAGCTGAGGTTGTCAGGAGTATCTGAGAAAGGGATCACTGCTCTTCAACAAGTGCAGAAACCAGGGTAACCACTTGTTTGCAGGGATTTTAGAATTTGCTTTCTCTACTGCATCCCTCTGTGAATCAGCTGCACTCTCTGGTGCAACAGTCCCTTTGCACTGCAAGGTAATTATATCTGAATTGTCCTTTCCTGTATTACACTTGAGAGGGCCTCTGAACCTTCACCTATGTTTGGCTCTTCCTGCAGCTCTCTACAGGCACTAGGAGTTTGGCTATCACCCTTCTGTTTAACTTTCCCACTCAGCCCTTTCAATCCACAAAGAGAGAGAGAGAAGCAGCCGTCATCCCTGAACAACCCCCAGATGTTAACATTTCTGAGGACCAGAAGACAATATTTGAGAGCAGACATTCCTGCTAGAGAGAACCCTCACAAATCCCAGCCCTTCACCAGTCTTCACAGGGAAACAGCTGGAGAATATTTTTGGCATGAAACCACTATAAATGCTATTCAACATGTTACATTTGCTAAAGTTAAAACTTTTCTTTAGGCATGAGAGAGCCTGTAGTGGAGCGTTTGTCCATCTGTCTCTCTGACCATGGGAGCCAGCTCTGGGGATGCAGGTGAGTGCTAAGCACCCGCCAGTATTGAGCAAGCTCCGTCCAGGGAGGGGCAATTTGCATTTTGTTGCATTGCCACCCACAATCATCCCTCCCTGTGCCTATGTGCCCGACTATTTTGAAACGTTAGAGGAGCCACACAGAGGACGAATGACATATGCCACAGGGAGGGATGAAGTGACAGAAAGTTCCCAACTCTCACTGGCAGAATAGACCACTGCAGTGGTGCAAAGGATGAACTGCCTGAGGGGTTCCCACCCCCACCAGCACAAGACTTGTGAAGGGAGAGGAACCCAAAGGGAAAAGAGAGAAGGGAGAAAAGAGGAGATGAAGGAAGGAATGGGAAATGAGAGAAGAAAGGGGCAGTAAGGAGAGAGGGCTAAAGGTGAGAGAGGAGAGAAAAGGGGAGGGAACGTGATCGAAGGGATATATGCCTGTGGCAGGTACTTTTCAGCTTGACTTTCTGTTGTATTAGGATATTCCTTTAATAGTACATCATGTTTAGCCACCGCCTTTACCTTGTTATAAGGGGATGGAGGGAACAGGATAAGTTAAAAGAAGTGCTTTTTCCACAGGGGTTTGGCTTGCAGCCATGTACAGTTTACATATTTCTTTATTTATTTAGATTTTGCTCACACCTTTTTCAGTAGTAGCTCAAGGTGGGTTACGTTCAGGTACACAAGGGGGCCCTTTTACTAAGCTGCGTAGGCACCTACGCGTGCCCAAAGTATGTCAATTTGGAGTTACTGCCCGGCTACTGCGTCTCCCGGAGAGTAATTTCATTTTTTACACGCATCCGCTATGCAGGCCGGAAAATAATTTTTATTTTCCTGTGCGCAGCAGAAACTGGGCAGTAATCGTCATCCTACGTGCAAAGACGATTACTGCACAGTTACCACATGAGACCTTACTGCTAAGTCAATGGGTGGCGGTAAGGTCTCAGACCTAAAATAGACGCTCGCCAATTTTTATTTTGCTGCACGTCCATTTTCGGCAAAAATTTAAAAAGGCCTTTTTATAGGCACGCTGAAAAATCGATCTGCGCATGCCCAAAATACGCGCCTATACTAGTGCGGTCCATTTTCAGTGTACCTTAGTAAAAGGACCCCTGGGGATTTCCCTGCCCCTGGAGGGCTCACAAGCTAAGGGCCTCTTTTACGAAGGCACACTAGCGTTTTTAGCACCTGCTAATATCTAGGGCACGCTAAATGTTAGCAATGTACAAAGGAATATATGGATGTCGCTAATGTTTAGCGCACCCTAAATATTAGAGCGAGATAAAAATGCTAGCGTGCCTTAGTAAAAGACCCCCTAAGTATGTGCCTGAGGCAAAGGAGGGTTAAGTGACTTGCCCAAGATCACAAGGAGCAGCAGTGGGATTTGAACTGGCCACCTCTGGATGTCGAGACCTGTGCTGTAACCACGAGGCCACTCCTCCACATATGTTCCTTGTATCTTTCACTAGGTTTACAGATTAATTCTATAGTAGTAATTCATTGAGAATTATCAGGGCTTTTTTTGAGGGGGTACTTGGGGGTACTGAGTACCAGCAGTGGCATTCCTAGGGGGGGTGCGGTCCGCCCCGGGTGCACGCCACTGGGGGGGTGCTGCGCGCCTCTCCGTTATGTGCTCCCTCTGCCCCGGAACAGGTTACTTCCTGTTCCGGGGCAGAGGGAGCATGGAAACAAACGAAGCGGACAGGCGCGCGGCACCCCCCCCCCAGTGGCGTGCACCCGGAGGGGTTCCTTCGCCGGGGGAGGGTTGCACTGCACCCGGGGGGGGGGGCGGGGCGCATCGGCGATCCGCCCCAGGTGTCAGCCCCCCTAGGAATGCCACTGAGTACCAGCACCTTTTCTATTGTCTGCTAAAATTGGCCCATGGCCCCTAAGTTTTAATGAAAGATCTCAGGCTCTACACAACAATTCTGCCTTGTCATAGATTCTGTGACTGGTTGCAAGGTGTCTGGCTATTGTGGGGTGGTCCCTCAGTGATCACCCCACCCCTGAAGGATGGCCTGGCATTTTAGTACTGGCAACTTTTTCACTGGAAAAAACGCACTGAGAATTATAGAAAGTTGGCACTGTACAGAGGTAAGGGAATATAGGGCTCCTGCAAACTCAAATTTACTATCTAAAAGTGCTAAAGCAATGTGACTTGGAAGTTGTTTTTCTGTTATTAGAGAGGGTTGTTCTTGCTGTATATTATTTTCAAATAAGTTGTTATTTACAGCAGCCAATCTATTAGTAAATGTCAAGGATAATCCATTTGCATTGTTTGTAACTGTAGTGATAATGGACGCACGTCTGAAAATAAATACTAAAAAAAAAAAACCTCAAATTTACTGAAGCCTTACATTCCTTTGAACAGAGATATCTTTGACCAAGAGTGACCTCTAGTGGTATGCGAGACAGTTATCATCTGTGCTTTCTCCATAAAAAATAGTGATGGGGTAGCCTTGTTAGTCCACTTTTAAAGGTAATAAATAGAAATAAAACAAACATAGAAAAGAAAATAAGATGATACCTTTTTTTTATTGCACTAACCTAATACATTTTTTGATTAGCTTTTGAAGCTAACCCTTCTTCAGATCAGAAATAAACAAATGTTGATAAATAACAGTATATATATAAGTGAAACACCAAAGCATTCCAATAACAGTTTCACAGGAAGAGGGTGGGGTAGGTAAGGTGAGAAACAGGGGGAGCTGGGTGGATGAGAGACAGAGAGAGATGCATGGTAGATAAGAGGGTGACAAAACAGTATAACAAGGACAGAGCAAAGGTCCATCAAGCCCAGCATCCTGTTTCCAACAGTGGCCAATCCAGGTCACAAATACCTGGCAAGATCCCAAAACAGTACAATATATATTATGCTGCTTGTTCTAGAAATAAGCAGTGGATTTTCCCCAAGTCCATTTTAATAATGGTCTATGGACTTTTCCTTTAGGAAGCCATCCAAACATTTAAAAACCCCCGCTAAGCTAACCAATTTTACTACATTCTTTGGCAACAAATTCCAGAGTTTAATTACACGTTGAGTGAAGAACTATTTTCTCCAATTCATTTTAAATTTGCTACTTTGTAGCTTCATCGCGTGCACCCTAGTCCTAGCATTTTTGGAAAGAGTAAACAAGTGATTCACAACTACCCATTCCACTACACTCATTATTTTATAGACCTCTATCATATCTCCCCCTCAGCCGTCTTTTCTCCAAGCTGAAGAGCCCTAGCTGCTTCAGCCTTTTCTCATAGGGAAGTTGTCCCATCCCCTTTATCGTTTTCGTCACCCTTCTCTGTACCTTTTCTAATTCCACTATATCTTTTTGGAGATACGGTGACCAGAATTGAACCAATATTCGAGGTGCGGACGCACCATGGAGCGATACATTATAACATCCTCATTTGTTTTCCATTCCTTTCCTAATAATACTTAACATTCTATTTGCTTTCTTAGCTGCCACCGCACATTGAGCAGAGGTTTTCAATGTACCATCAACGATGACGCTTAGATCCCTTTCCTGGTTGGTGACTCCTAATGTGGAACCTTGAATTACGTAACTATAATTCGGGTTCCTCTTTCCCACGTGCATCACTTTGCACTTGCTCACATTAAACATCATCTGCCATTTAGATGTCCAGTCTCCCAATCTCGAACGGTCCTCTTGCAATTTTTCACAATCCTCTTGTGATTTAACAGCTTTAAATAACTTTGTGTAGTCAGCAAATTTAATTACTTCACTAGTTACTCCCATCTCTAGATCATGTATAAATATGTTAAACAGCAGCGGTCCCAGCACAGACCACTGGGGAACCCCACTTTCTACCCTTCTCCATTAAGAATACTGACCATTTAACTCTACTGTGTTTTCTATCTTTTAACTAGTTTTTAATCCACAATAGGACACTACCTCCTATCCCATGACTTTCTGATTTTCTCTGGAATTTTTAATGATGTACTTTGTCAAACGCCTTTTGAAAATCCAGATATACAATATCAGTCGGCTCACCTTTATCCACATGTTTGTTCACCCCTTCAAACAAATGTAATAGATTGGCGAGGCAAGATTTCCATTCACTAAATCCATGTTGGCTTTGTCTAATTAATCCATGTTTCTGAATATGCTCAGTAATTTTGTTCTTTATAATAATCTCTATTTTGCCCGGCACCGATGTCAGGCTCACTGGTCTATAATTTCCCGGATCTCCTCTGGAACCTTTTTTTAAAAATCGGCGTTACATTGGCCAACCTCTAATCTGCCGGTACCATGCTTGATTTTAAAGATAAATTATATATTAGAAACAATAGTTCCTCAAGTTCATTTTTAAATTCTATTAGTACTCTGGGATGAATACTATCCGGTCCAGGAGATTTGCTACTCTTCAATTTGTCAAATTGCATCATTACATCCTCCAGGTTTATACAGATTTCATTCAGTTTCTCTGACTCATCAGCTTTGAATACCATTTCTGGCACTGGTATCTCTCCCAAATCTTCCTTGGTGAAGACTGAAGCAAAGAATTCATTTAATCTCTCCAATATGGCTTTGTCTTCCCTGATCACCCCTTTTACCCCTCGGTCATCTAGAGGTCCAACTGATTCTTTAGCCGGCTTCCTGCTTTTAATATACCTAAATAAAGTTTTACTATGTGTTTTTGCCTCCCAACACAATCTTTTTTTTCAAAGTCCCTCTTAGCCTTCCTTATCAGTGCTTTGCATTTGACTTGACATTCCTTATGCTGTTTCTTATTATTTTCAGTCGGTTCCTTCTTCCATTTTCTGAAGGATTTTCTTGTAACTCTAATAGCTTCCTTCACCTCGCTTTTTAACGATGCTGGCTGTTGTATGGTTTTCCTCCCTCCTTTTTTCATACATGGAATATATTTGGCCTGGGCTTCCAGATGGTATTTTTGAACAGCATCCACGCCTGATGCAAATTTTTGACCCTCGCAGCTGCTCCTCTAAGTTTTTTTCACCATTCTTCTCATTTTATCATAGTCTCCTTTTTGAAGGTTAAACGCTAACGCATTGGATTTCCTATGTATACAAAGCTAATATCAAATCTGATATTATGATCACTGTTATCAAGCGGCCCCATCACCATTACCTCCCACACCAGATCATGCGCTCCACTAAGGACTAGGTCTAGAATTTTTCCTTCTCTTGTTGGCTCCTGTACCTGCTGCTCCATAAAGCAGCCCTTGATTTCATCAAGGAAGTTTACCTCCCTAGCATGCCCTGATGTTACATTTACCCAGTCAATATCTGGATAATTGAAATCACCCATTATTATTGTGTTACCCAGTTTGTTAGCCTCCCTAATTTCCGATAACATTTCTACATCCATCTGTTCATCCTGGCCAGGCAGACGATAGTACACTCCTATCATTGGGGAGCTATTTTTCAGTGTTGCTGCTGTGCTATGATAGTGGGGATGGGACGACTTTCCTATGAAGAGAGGCTGAGAAGGCTAGGGCTTTTCAGCTTGGAGAAGAGACGGCTGAGGGGAGATATGATAGAAGTGTATAAAATAATGAGTGGAATGGATCGGGTGGATGTGAAGCGACTGTTCACGCTATCCAAAAATACTAGGACTAGAGGGCATGAGTTGAAGCTACAGTGTGGTAAATTTAAAACGAATCGGAGAAAATTTTTCTTCACCCAACGTGTAATTAGACTCTGGAATTCATTGCCGGAGAACGTGGTACGGGCGGTTAGCTTGACGGAGTTTAAAAAGGGGTTAGATAGATTCCTAAAGGACAAGTCCATAGACCGCTATTAAATGGACTGGAAAAATTCCTCATTTTTAGGTACAACTTGTCTGGAATGTTTTTACGTTTGGGGAGCGTGCCAGGTGCCCTTGACCTGGATTGGCCACTGTCGGTGACAGGATGCTGGGCTAGATGGACCTTTGGTCTTTCCCAGTATGGCACTACTTATGTACTTATGTACTTATTACCGGGCTTTGTTCACTATAGCGCCAGAGCTCTGAGCATCAGCCTGGTGGGGAGGCAAGATACCATCTCAGAGGTGGCACTCTCTCTCCATTAAAAGATAGGGCTCATTTTACAAAGCGGGGTTACCGATTAACGACATGTTGAATGCGAAGAAACCCATTCAATTCCCATGGGCTTCCTCTTATTCAGTGCACTCTATGGGTCTTTTACTAAGCCACAGTATTGTTTTAAGCTTGCGGTAGAAATCAGCTGGTGGTAAATACTGAGACGCCCATAGGAATATAATGAGCATTTTGGCGTTTACCACCAGCTGATTTCTACCATGAGCTAAAAACGCTATTGTGACTTAGTAAAAGACCCTCTCTAATTGGTAGCACTGCTTTGTAAAAGGAGTTCTCAATTTGTAAGATTATTCATTCATTCAGTTCAGTATTTATATACCGCTTAGACCTAAGCGGTTTACAGTTTCATTTTACGGCTACTGGGTCTGTCCCTAATGGTCTCACAATCTAAGTAGTACATTGTACTACTGTTGTAGCTGGGTCAACGGAGGGTTAAGTGACTTGCCAGGGTCACACGGAGCTGGTTCTCCAGGATCTCAACCCACTGCTCACCATCAGGTAGCAGCGGGAATCGGACCCAGTTCCCCAGGTCTGCAACCCGCTGCATTAACCATTATTTTGCATAATGACCTGCTGCTCTTCATACACTTGCATGCTTTGTCTCTCATTACTATTTATTGTGTGCTGTACTAAAAGATTATGAATTAAGAATAAGTAACCTATATTTTTGCCAATTAACAAAGGTTAATTGCCAAATAAGGGAATAATGCACATTAATAACTGTGAACCTTACTTTTTATTTCTTTTTCTTTTAACAGTTATAATAAAGTATGCTCTTCCTTATTTTAATGTTGTCTTTAGAATTAATGATATTGTCTCATTATCTAATATATATTACTAGTGGAACCATGCCCGTTTCCTCAACAATGAAATGGGCCCTAGGAAGGCTGTGATGTAAGCTTTTTTTTTTCTCTCTCCCCTGCCCTCCCCTCCATGTCCAGCGATTCTTGCTTTCCCTCCATCCCATCCCCTCCATGTCCAGCGATGCTCCTCTTCCCTGCCCTCCCATCCGTGTCCCACGATTCTCTCCTTTACTGTCCTCCCATCCCATCCATATCCATCAATTCTCCTCTGCCCTCCCCTTGATTTGTACCTGAACGTTCTCTGGCTGGCTGACGCTTCTGTTCCTTTCGTAACATCCCTCCTGACGTCAGCTCGCCTCCAGCGTTCCCTTCCCTCTCACTGTTCCGCCCTCTGACGTCATTACGACTTGACTCGAGGGCAGGACAGTGAGGGGGAATGGAATGCTAGAGGTTGGCTGACGTCAGGAGATGTTACAAACCCAGCCAGCCATGGAACATTGGAGGTGCAAATTATTATATAGGATACTATGCTGTATTGATAGGTCACCTTGTGGAAAAATAACCTGGTTTACAAGCCTAAAAGCAGAAACAAACAGATTATTACTAGGGGCATATTTAAGTGATAAAAAATATAGTATTCAAATTTGTTTTGGGGGGGGATTAATTTGGTGTTTGACTATTGTAGAATGAATTATGTATTTCCCTTGTAATGAGCATGTTTTAAGAAAATTATAAATCAAGATTCTGCAGAAATGATTAAGATGCATACATTAGATTGTTAGCTTGATGAGACTCAAGATTAAATCAAAATAATTTTACTAACAGTGTGCGGGGAAAGGGGGAATAGTTGGTTTCTTTTGAAGCTGTTTTTATTGCTTTTACGGTGTATTTATTTATTTATTTATTGGTGCTTATAGCCCATATAAGCCAAACGTTATTCAGTTCTATGTTGATTACAATAAGTAAGACTAGAAATGCATACAATATATTTTTACAAGTATGAAGAAAACAAACAGTGAGATTTTGAAAAGAGCAGACAAAGATATCATAACATTTACCGTTTAGTTTATTGTCTAACAATGCAAAAATTTGTTAAAAAGGATTGCCTTGAGAAATTTGCAAAATATTAGTTGGTAATCCTTTTTATCTCACTAGGGATAGAGTTCCATCATTTTGAATCTGTATGTGAGAAATCTCTGTTGAATATGGATTTATATCTGATGTTTTTATAGCTAGGAAAATGTAGTATGAGATAGTTTCTTGATCTAGTAGATGTATTGAAGGTAAGTAAATCTATCAGCTTCATCATGTAATCTGGTCTCATGCCATAGATAAGTTTGTAGATGAATGCACATGTTTTAAAGATGATTCTGGCTTTGATTGGTAGCCCATGTAATTTAGATAATAGTGGGGTGTCTTGTCTTCAACGTCAGTGAGCCCTTAGGTCCCGCAAGGCCCCGAAGGACCTCAGAGGACAGCCGTGCAACCCCAAATCTTCACCCGTGGCGACCGCCGTTCACCAGGGGTTGAGCCCCCAGCTGCAGGCGGTCAGCAGGACTGCTGGAACCGCGGGGTTGACGGACTGACCTGGCTAGAGTCGGGAGTAACGGGCAATCAGCAAACAGCAGTCAGGCGCAGGGCAACTCTCTGGGCAGGCAGCTAGCAATCAGTAGTCAAATACAAAGCACAGTCTCTGGGCAGGCGGCTAGCAATCCGAAGTCAAGTACAAGCACAGTCTCTGGATAGGCGGCTAGCAATCCGTAGTCAAGTATAAGCACAGTCTCTGGATAGGCGGCTAGCAATCCGTAGTCAAGTACAAGCACAGTCTCTGGATAGGCGGCTAGCAATCAGTAGTTAAGTACAAGCACAGTCTCTACTCCGTAGACGGGTTCAAGCAGTCTCTGGGCAGGTCCAAGAAGACGCAACACGGAACCACTGCGCAGGCTTCGGGAACAGAACCTGAAGCAAGGGTGTCAGCTAGATTCCATCTTTAAATATCGCGCCACCCCACCCTCATGGGAGAAACCCATCAATCCGTCCCTGGGAGTCGGCAGAGCCCCTCAGATTGGCTCTGCCCGATCTCCCAGGCAGAGTCACCGCCTTGGTCCTCCAATCCGGTGCTAGGTAGGCAGAGCTCCAGAGCCCCCGGCTCTGGAGCGAAGAAGACGTCGGCCCCCGCGTACCAGCGCCGCCATCTTGGGCGGCGCAAACCTCGTCCTGACCTCCTGCAACCAAGAGACCGCCGTTCGCCGTCACCGGCCGCTGGTCCCGGCCTGACCCGCCAGTCCCGCGGCAGCGCCGGCCCCCACGCAGGAACCCCCGGCCGTCCTCTCATGCCACGGAGGCCGCTGGCTCCCGCCCCCCGCGGCGGGAGAGCAGGTAGGAGCGCGGGACATGACATGGGGATGCCCTATCGAATTTTAAAGCTTTGTATACAAGTCTAGCAGCAGTATTTAGTGTAGTTTGAAGTTTTTTGATGAGGGATTCCATATTCCCTAAGTAGACTGAGTTGCAATAATCCAATTGTGAAATGATTAATGTTTGTACAAGGGAACGAAAAGTAGAAAATAGGAAGAAAGATCTGATTCTTTTTAGCTTCCATGGTTTTGGTTACTACGGAATTTACTTGATCTTCACATGATAAGAATTGGTCGATGATCATCCCAAGAATGTTCAAATTATGTTCCAATGGCTAGTTCATCTGATTGATGATAAAACTGGTCTAATCGTGGAAGCAACAGGATTGGATGCAAAGCAATGCGCTTTCAGCCAATCACATTAAAACAAAGACCACCAGTCTATTTCTGAATTAAGTCCTTCAGGATACAGAGTCCCAAGCTGAAAAATCCATCGTTGTTCTTTAAGATTTAATAACTGAGCAGTATTACCACCCTCCCACCCTACATGTATATGATCCTCCATCTAATATCAGTAAGTGAATGATGATGGTCCAGCCAATGCTGTACTAGTGGAGCTGAAGTCACTTGATGTTTTATTCTTTGCTGGTGGTCTGTGCTTTAACGTGATTGGCTGAAAGTGCATTGCTTTGCATCCAATCCTGTTGCCTGTTTTCTGATCAGCTGTAGCCTATTTAATGATAGTTTCCACCCTGAGACACCGCAGCCATTTTTTCTATATGCGGAAGTATATGAATCGTGCTATGGTAAGGAACTGCGATGCAAATTGCTATTGCTTATTTTACATCATACGTCGTTTTTTAATAAAATATATTGTTTGCTTACTTCATAGAGAGCCTCTTCCTTGAGGAAGCTTATTGCGAAACCCGGCCACGTCGGTGGAGGTTCTCCTGCGGTTAAAAGCTGCTGCCTTACAAAGATAGGTCTGTGCTAGAATGCACGTTTGTTATACGTAAAGAATGCTGGTACATTGCACAGCTATGGTATATGAAGAGATGTAAAATAAGAAAAGAAGTAAATAGAAAATTAGAAAATAAGGGTGATCTTATGAAGATTTGCACCACAACCATTTTTTTCTTGGTGAAGAAAGAACATGACTGTTCATATGGTATGAGATGCTGTTAGATCTGATGATCCCCCATAAAAAAGTAAAAAAAAAATTGATGTCATTGGCGTTCTAGGAAATTTGTGATAAAGGTTTGGATGTTTGGGACACCTGGCAAATTTATACTTAGACGTTAGTCCCCACATTTTTTCTTTTTGGTGGTTTTCAATTAGAGTATAAGAGGATATAGGCATGCAACAACAGGAAATGACAAATGCAATTAAACCCAATTAACCAAAAGATCTATGATCATGGAAGAAATGACAGAGATGATCCCCAGTAAAAACAAAACAAAAAACTATTTCTGGCTTGGGGGGAGGGGAAGGAAAAAAGGGGAAAGGATTAAAAATAGTATTAAACTTAGATATAAATATAGGATCTTTTCATTAAAAATGTCTATATTCTGTTTCTTGATTAAGTTCATAAGGATGGACAGTATTTAGTTCAAAAGTAAAACGTTGTTCTGTTCTCAAAATTAATTTTATCAATATCTCCTCCTTGTCATCTCACAGGTATCATTTTGAGTTCAAAAAATTGTTAAATCGCTGCTAGTGTGTTTCGCTACTATCCAAAGCTGGACTAAGGATGCAGTAATAAACTGTCTATTGATGCAACATCTGTGCTCAATAATCCTAGTTTTAACCATGTGTTTGGTTTTCCCAACATAAATTAAACTACAAGGACATACAATTACATAAATGGCTGGTGCTGTATTACAATCAAAAGAGTGTAGAAGTTTCTGAACTTTTTGTCTGAGGGTCAGTGAATGTGGTCAGGATTAAAAAGTGTGGACACACAGAGAGCAATGTCCACATTTGAATGGCTGAGCCTTGGACCAGGTGGAGGCACAATATCTGGCAAAGACGATGGAACTAGTTTTTATTTATTTTTTTTAATTCTTCCCTCTAGAAAAAGAAACAATAGTTTGTTTTGTTTTAAATTTTTTAAATGATTCAATCATGATCCTCAAATATATACCAATATTTTCTAAAATTTTGATATTGTGGCTCATTTTCAAAGCACATAGACATAACAAGGCCAACCCCTTAAGGGGGGGCCGATCACAACCAGGCTGAAGGCCCATGAAGACAGGGGAGGAGGAAGTGGGGAATACAGTGAAGGGAAGGTGAGCGAGGGGTTAAAGTGAAAAGGGGCGGGCAGGGAGGGGTAGTGAAGAAGGGAGACACGTGAAGAAAGTGTGCCATTTTGTGGACAGCAAGCAGTTATGCAATGACAGTGCCGGGTATGCAGCACCTTAGCGGATAACATTGCGAAGTTATTTATTACATGCGTGTTGAAAAGAGCTGTTGAAAGTTACAACATTAAACAAATGGTATGCTTGCATGCTAGCAGGCTTGATATGACAAGTAGGTATGTCTGAGTGCCGAATGCCCGAGTTGTTATAAAATGTTACAACACGGGGGCTCATTTTCAAAATAGAAAAATGTTCAAAAAGTGTCACAAAGCAGCATTTGGACATTTTTCTTGCCAATACATTCAAATCAGTATTTTAAAACCTCATTATTTAAACATTTTGGTTTGCAGTTCATCGCAAGGCAGCGAGGCAGGGGCACATTGAGGGTGGGATTTGGGCATCATCAATACTTGGATGTTTTAATGGATCAAAGTCCTAGTCCTTAGTGGAGCGCATGATTTGTTGCGGGAGGTAATGGTGCTGGGGCCGCTTGATAAAAGTTAGTGTTTAACTTTAAAAAAGGAGACTATGATAAAATGAGAAAAACGGTGAAAAAAAACTTAGAGGGTCAAAAATTTACATTAGGCGTG
This sequence comes from Microcaecilia unicolor, assembly GCF_901765095.1. NCBI lineage: Eukaryota > Metazoa > Chordata > Amphibia > Gymnophiona > Siphonopidae > Microcaecilia > Microcaecilia unicolor. The sequence continues at coordinate 262,441,389 of NC_044031.1, read as the reverse complement.
GATGCTGTTCAAAAACACCATCCTGGACGCCCAGGCCAAATATATTCCATGTATTAAAAAAGGAGCACAGAAGACCAAACGACAGCTGGCATGGTTAAAAAGCGAGGTGAAGGAAGCTATTAGAGCTAAAAGAAAATCCTTCAGAAAATGGAAGAAGGAACCGACTGAAAATAATAAGAAACAGCATAAGGAATGTCAAATCAAATGCAAAGCGCTGATAAGGAAAGCTAAGAGGGACTTTGAAAAAAAGATTGTGTTGGGAGGCAAAAACACATAGTAAAACATTTTTTAGGTATATTAAAAGCAGGAAGCCAGCTAAAGAATCAGTTGGACTGCTAGATGACTGAGGGGTAAAAGGGGCAATCAGGGAAGATAAAGCCATAGCGGAGAGATTAAATGAATTCTTTGCTTCAGTCTTGACCAAGGAAGATTTGGGAGAGATACCAGTGCCAGAAATGGTATTCAAAGCTGATGAGTCAGAGAAACTGAATGAAATCTCTATAAACCTGGAGGAGGTAATGGGGCAGTTCTACAAATTGAAGAGTAGCAAATCTCCTAGACCAGATGGTATTCATCCCAGAGTACTGATATAACTGAAAAATGAACTTGCAGAACTCTTGTTAATAATATGTAATTTATCTTTACAATTGAGCATGGCACCGGAAGATTGGAGGTTGGCCAATGTAACTCCAATTTTTACAAAAGGTTCCAGAGGAGATCCGGGAAATTATAGACCGGTGAGTCTGACGTCGGTGCTCGGCAAAATGGTAGAGACTATTATAAAGAACAAAATTAGAGAGCATATTCAAAAGCATGGATTAATGAGACAAAGCCAAATTGGATTTAGTGAAGGGAAATCTCGCCTCACCAATCTATTATATTTAGTTGAAGGGTTGAACAAACATGTGGCTAAAGGTGAGCCGGTTGATACTGAATATCTAGATTTTCAAAAGGCATTTGACAAAGTACCTCATGAAAGACTCCAGAGGAAATTGAAGAGCCCTGGGATAGGAGGTAGTGTCCTATTGTGGATTAAAAACTGGTTAAAAGATAGAAAACAAGAGAGTAGGGTTAAATGGTCAGTATTCTCAATGGAGAAGGGTAGTTAGTGGGGTTCCCCGGGGGGTCTGTGCTGAGACCACTGATTTTTAACACATTTATAAATGACCTAGAGATGGTAGTAACTAATGAGGTAATTAAATTAGCTAACAACACAGTTATTCAAAGTCATTAAATTGCAGGAGGATTGTGAAAAATTACAAGAGGACTTTATGAGACTGGGAGTCTAAATGGCAGATGACGTTTAATGTGAGCAAGTGCAAAGTGATGCATGTGGGAAAGAGGAACCCGAATTATAGCTATGTCATGCAAGGTTCCACGTTAGGAGTCACCGACTAAGGGACCTAAGTGTTGTTGATACGTTGAAACCTTCTGCTCAGTGTGCTGCGGTGGCTAAGAAAGCAAATAGAATGTTAGGTATTATTAGGAAAGGAATGGAAAACAAAAATGAGGCTGTTATAATGCCTTTGTATCGCTCCATAGTGCAACCGCACCTCAAATATTGTGTTAAATTCTGGTCGCCGCATTTAAAAAAAAGATAGTGGAATTAGAAAAGGTACAGAGAAGGGCGACAAAAACGATAAAGGGGATGGGATGACTTCCCTATGAGGAAAGGCTAAAGTGGCTAGGGCTCTTCAGCTTGGAGAAAACATGGCTGAGGAGAGATATGATAGAGGGCTATAAAATAATGAGTGGAGTGGAACATATAGACGTGAAGCGTCTGTTTACGCTTTACAAAAATAATAGAACTAGGGGGCATGTGAAGAAGCTACAAAGTAGTAAATTTAAAACAAATAGGAGAAATTGTTTCTTCACTCAACATGTAGTTAAACTCTGGAATTTGTTGCCAGAGAATGTGGTAAAGATGGTTAGCTTAGCAGAGTTTTAAAAATCCATAAACCATTATTAAATTGGACTTGGGGAAAATCCACTATTTCTGGGATAAGGAGCATAAAATGTTTTGTACTTTTTTGGGATCTTACCAGGTATTTGTGACCTGGATTGGCCACTGTTGGAAACAGGATGCTGGGCTTGATGGCAGTACTTATGTAAAATAAAAACATCCAGGCTACAAAAATGTTTTTGTCTAGACCAGTTTTTATAACAAAAAAGACACAAAAAGGTACCCTAAATGAACAGATGACCAATGAAGGGCTTAAGGCATGACTCCCTCCCCCTCATCAAAGATATGGAATAAAAAAGTACATACCTGGCTCTTTGACAGCATCAGATGTTATAGCCAGTCCTATTAGAGCAGTAAGCAGGTCCCTAGAATAGTCTAGTGGTCAGTGCAGTGCACTCTAGAGACAAGACCCAGGCCCATATTTATTTATTGCATTTGTATCCCACATTTTCCCACCTCTTTGCAGGCTCAATGTGGCTAACAATACATCATGAATGTTGGAAATGTATAAGAGAATATACATTTAGTATTACATAAGGATCTTGTTTAACATGATAATGATGAAATAAGATAGTAGAGTGACAAGCAAATGCTGTAAGACAATTCTGGGTGTATTTGTAGGAGTTCACATTTGTTGATCTTTGTGGTATGCCTTGTTAAAGAGATGGGTCATCAGTAGTTTGTGGAAGTTAGTTAGTTCATAGATCGTTTTCAGGCTGTGTGGCAGCGCGTTCCAGAATTGTGTGCTCAAGTAGGAAAAGGTAGAGGCATGCGTTAGTTTGTTTTTTAGACCTTTACAGTTGGGGAAGTGAAGATTGAGGAATGTGCGGGATGATTTTTTAGCATTCCTGGGTGGTAATCAGGTCTGACATGTAGGCTGGGGCATCTCCGTGAATGATTTTGTGAGCTAGGGTACATATTTTGAACGTAATATCCCACTCTTCCTATTACACTTGTGGTGGGAAGTGTGAGTCCTCCCACACTCAACAAAACCTGCTGTACCCACATATAGATGACACCTTCAGGGCTTTTGTAGTGGTGTACAGTTGTGGACAACAGGTTTTTGTGGATTTTGGAGAGCTTACCATACAACGTAAGGGGGTAATGGTGAGATGTGTACGTGAGAGCTTTATATGAAGTCCATTGCAGTGCTCCCTAGAGTGCCCCACTGCTCTGCTGGGATGTCTGTGTGGCTCCTCCTATCCCAGTGGCTTGATTTTGTACGTTCTTCACTTGAATATTTTTTTTTAATGAACCAAAAAGATAAATGCACTGAGACACAAAAACATCTAGGAAATGGCCATTTTTGAAACAAGAAGTTTAACATTTTTCTGTTTCAAAAATGGCTATATTTCCTATTTGAATTTGGGATGTTTAGAGAAAATGTCCAAAGTTAGATTTAAATATCAGTAGTACATCTCACCCGCTTTTGTCAAACTAATTGATTTTTGCATAACCCAATTCCTTTCAGTGATGTCACTGGAAATGACATCATAACCATGCCCTTTTTTCCATGACGGCGACAAACCAAGGAGATTAGATTGAGAACAGAAGACAGTAAGAGATGGTACAAGGCTACGTAGCCCATTAAATGGGAAGCCAGTAGGTGGAGCTTGCTGGCAGTAGACAGAGATTGCCACCACACCGGTTCACCCAAAACAATAGTGAATGCTACTGAAAACAATAAGAGTATTAGAAATAATGGACTACCTATGCGTGGGTCCATCTGTAAAAAGTCAAAAGCTGTTAAGTTGGATAGGCAGTACCTTAAAAGGTGGAAGACAAAAGATTTTTTTTCTTAACTTATTTGACAGCTTTTTCATTTATTTGAAAGCTTCCCATATGGAGATATAAATATCATGAAATCAAGAGTATCACTAAAACAACTTAAAAAATTATTGTAACTGGTGGAAACAGCACTAATAAAGGCTGTATTTAATGCTATTTTTTCTACACTGTTCTATACAATACAGTAATGCATGGCCAAATTCCAGTGATGATATCCTTTTTACTGATGGGTTCATCTTAACTGTTGTTGTAATCTGCTTTAGGATGCCTGGTGTTATAAAGAGTTCATTGGAGCACATGAAATCACATCTTCACCTCATCTTTTGTACAAATGGATTATTCTGTTTTCAGCATGTTTCATGGACAAGTGGTTTTCATAAGTCAAAATAATAAGAATATTTTCTTACATGCAGATCTCTCATTTGTTTACACATAACTAAATGGCCTATAAGTCCCTAATGCAATCCATTGGTTTTCTTAGATTTTGTCCTTGTGAGGACGTATACTGTGCCCAAACTGGAAATATAGTGATACGGAAAATAGAATTCAGTAACATCCAAAATTTATTAATTAGCATTATAATTGTGTTCACATTTGGGTAAAAAGTGAGAAAATGGTGTTAAAAAAGGTCTTGAAGAAATATATAATCAGAGAACTGGAAAATGTTGGCACATTTAGACTGACTCTGGACTTCCTGCATGAAGGCAGCTCTGCCCTCATTATTGAATATCTTGTCTTTTAAATAGTAGTAATAAACAATAACATAGTAAATGACAGCAGATAAAGCCCTGTATGGTCCATCTAGTCTGCACAATAAGATACTCATTTTACATGGTATGCAATACTAAATATGTATACAAGAGTTTGATTGGTCCTTGCCATTCTCAGGGCATAGACCATAGAAGTCTGCCCATCACTCTTCTTGTACTAGAGGTTCTGAAGATAACATCAAAGTCCCTTAAAATTTACACTCCAGCCCATCCCTATCTATTCAGTAACGATCAAGGCATAGACTGTAAAAGTCTGCCCAGCAGTGGTTTTGCTTCCCAATTACCGGTGTTGCCACCCAATCTCCACTAAGATTCCATGGATCTATTCCTTCTAAACAGGATTCCTTTGTGTTTATTTTTTTTTGTTACTAATATTGTTTTTATAATATTCCACTGCATTCCACAAAATAAAAGGTGCAAGCTCCCACAAACCATCGTTCTCTTTTGATCTAGGTACAGGAAGGAAAAAAGATTTTATTTTATTTTTGTTACATTTGTATCCCACATTTTCCCATCTATTTGCAGGCTCAATGTGGCTTACATAGTGCCGGAGAGGTGTTTGCAGACTCCAGAGTAAACAAATACAAGGTGATATTGTAGTAGGATAAGGTTAATATGGTAGGACCACATTAAGGAATCGTGCAACAGAAGAGTCGTGTAATGTTTAATTTCGAACTTTAGTGTTGTGTTGCAGTGATCAGGCATTTATGTTGGATCGGTAGGGTATGCTTTTTTTTTTTAAACAGGTGAGTTTTAGTGATTTCCTGAAGTGTAAGTGGTCGTATGTAGTTTTCAAGGTTTTTGGTAGTGCGTTCCATAGTTGTGTACTGATGTAGGAAAAACTGGATGTATAAGTTGATTTGCATTTGAGTCCTTTGCAGCTTGGGTAGTGTAGATTTAGGTATGTTAGTGTTGATTCGGATGTTTTAAATGCTCCTAGCTTTCAACCTAATTCATGTTTAATGTGGGATATAAATGTCATAAATAAGTAAACAAATAGATAGATATAAACTCAATGTTGAGCACCTGATTCTCATAACATGATGTCTGTTTTAGAGGCTCTTTACCAGGAGGAAAAAAAAATCTCTGCACGAACACATGCTAGGGTGTCCATATAACCAGCCTCTCTAAATGACACACTGATTACAATTTTATAACAAATTACTACCAATGAAAAGTTACTCTGTTATTATATTTCCTCTGTGTACATCTGTATGCTGCACAAGCTGGCATGTTTGAACATATGTGAGAGTAAATAAAAATGCTACCAACAATAAAGAACAAAGTGGATGCAGCAGGTCATAGGTTTGTTTGCTTTGTTTTGAGTGTACACAGAATGAGGGCTGCATGGGGAAGGGTAAACATAGATTAACCTAAGTGGTTTCAACTTTTTGACACCAGGCATCAAACGGTAGAGGAGAAAAGAAAAAAACCTCTTGCAGATTGTGTCTTGGAGGAGTCTTTATTAAACAGTAGTCTTCAATAACAAAGGGGATCCGACACGACTTGTGTTTCAGCCTTAATGGTCTGCATCAGGGGCCTAGGCATTTATCATGTCAAACATATTCCCAGACAAGTTATGAAATAAAGTCTCCTATTGGCAATCTCTCTCTGTACAAAGATCTGTGGCACAAACTGACTCTCGTATAGCGTTTTTTGAGAGTCAGTTTGTGCCACAGATCTTTGTACAGGCAGCACTGATGCCTAGTGTTTTCCTTCAGTGGAGCATTTTCTTCTGTTTGTGTTTGACTTCAACTTTTTGACATCACGCTGTCTCCTGTTCTCAAACCTCCTTGCGACAAGCACCGTACACATCACATCACTTTTGGTTTCACAGTACTAGCCGCCATCTTGGATGTGGTCACCTGATGGGAACTGATGTCAAATGCCCCCGACACCGCCCTCTATAGCCTTGGAGGAATGTATGCACCTTACCTTTTTTCTCATAGGAAAGAAAATAGGCATTTTAGTCTTCACCTTGTTTCTTTTTTTTCTTTCAAAAGGATACTGTGCCATTCAAATCACAGTTCTAACTATTTTAAATTGGACAGAGTCCTGCATTTGCTTTTCACGCCCTCTGTTTTCTTTCACAACACAAGACATCAGATGCAAAGCTGTTTTAAGATGAACTTTCACAAGAAACCATAGGAGGTCTGGCTCATCAGGCTTTCAATACACGCTAACTTGTAAACTGCAAAAAAATAAAAAAATTTAAAAAAAGGCTCGATCCCAGATCTCCCATCCTTCTCCCAAGTCCCAGTGCCAGACAGATGTTTTTTCTTTCAAGAAAGAAAAAAAGCATTAAAAAGAAAAACCTTTTAGGTACACAGGCAAAAGAACTAGAGTGAACGGTTAGTACTGAATTTTAAAATACAGACAGAGCAATGTGCAGCTTTCTGTGTGAGAATTCACATTCCCTCTCATATCCTATATCGTCAATGTATCTTTTATAAAGTCTAATTTCATCTGCAAATGGATGTTCCTTCAGGTGTACTTCTTCAAAATTGGCCACAACAACCAACATGTCATCATGTTTCGAATATCAAAACTCTAACATATTCTGTGTACAACACCCTTAGGCATCAGAACTACGCGTGCTATGCACAAATTCTACAAAAGGCAGTTCTGCACATAAATATCTTTATAGACTATGAGCTTGTCATTTTTGCACCTGCCAAAGGTGCCCGATTACTGTCAAGCATGGAAATGAAAGTATTCTGTAACTCTGTGCCTAAATCCTGGGAACACCAATGACCCTCCCTTGGCCACACTGCCCTTTGGGAGTTGCACATGAGATAAATTAGGCACAGAGGTTACAGAATAGGTGAGGAGAGCAGATTTGCATGTAACCAGTAATTAATGTCAATCATCACTTAAGGCCAATTATTGCTCATCATCAATTACTTTATGTGCATATTTATGATCCGCACCCAAAGCTGCATATCTAATTTTGGAAAAGGTACACAGAATTTGGGGGATGGTCCACAAGTGCTTCCATCATCTAAAAAGAAAAAAGTGGCATTGCAACAGTCTTATCTCAAACATTCATTACTCAACTACCAATGAGCAAACATTATTGAAATGTTCCAATCACTAATCTCTCAGTCCACTGTCAGAGTCACAGAGACATCCAATCTATTTTAAGGTTTAATCCCTGAGGCTGCACTGTACCCAATGCATATTCCGTACAATTCAAGTTTTTTTTTTTTTTTATGATCACCACTCCCGCATCGCTCTTTCAACCCATCTATCACTCACCATTGGCGTTTGGTGAAATCATGCACATGCTCCAAAAACTGACTCATGAGCACTGCAGACAATGTTAGTTGTTGTAGACAAAGGATCCAAATATGTCCAGTTGATGCTGAAATTTTGGTATGGAAAAGTGTCACTTCAGCTAAAGAAAGTGCTTTTGAGATTTTTCTGTATTTGAAATGTGAGCTTTGCACAACGAGAAGATATGTGTGGTGAAGGAAGTTGATAACAGATATTTTGTTTTGAACCAATGATTATACTTTCAAAATGAAAGGTGTAGTTTATTTTTTACTGTGTTGAGCCATATTTGAATGTCTGTGTGTGTGTACATATAGATAGATATAATGAATTTTTGAAAGCAGCGACAAGACATACAATGTGTTTCAGTGGAGTTGTTAGGCGCTATAGAAATGATAAGTAGTAGTAGTCATAATCAAAAAGGAATATGCATATTGGATCAGCAGACAATGGATAGTCTAGGTTTTAAAGAACTTATATAATGCTGGTAACCTATATCCCTATAAATCTCTTATCCATTGATTTTCATCCCACCACTCACTATGGGGCTCATTTTCAAAGCAATTTGACTTGTAATATTCCACAGTAACCTATGGAACGTTGGAAGTCTAAGTGCTTTGAAAATACGCCTCGGTATGTGATTGGAGCAGAGTCATGGTGGGAACCCTAAATTATTCATAGCAGTGACATGCAGATCTGGGTAATGACTTGTTGTCAATGACAAATATGTGTATCCGTGCTGGGACATATCAGGCCTAGAACACTTTGTCCCAGTTAAGCAGCTGCTTCTGAACAAAGTTGCAGTAAAGAGTTTAATGTACATAAGGCAAAAGATGAGCTTTTTCTTTATTGACTAACACAAATACAGTGTTGACTTTAGCTGTGGAGAAACAACTGGTGCAAACCACAGAAAAATATTTTCCCTGAAAGTAGTTAATGTTGGAGGAATTGATCAAGTGTATCTGCTATGTTCTCTTCATTGACCACAGCTGAACAAAATCAACACAGGTTTCTACTGCACATATAGGAGTCAGCAAATATTAAATCTTTCCTAGGAATTTTTGGAAGAATTTAAATTACTAAATGAAAATATTATGCACACATCACAGTCACTGTAAGACTAACAGTAAATGTAGCTAGGTGTCTACTTATATTAAGTTCTACTAAATAGAAAAATTAGTGGTGTGGAGATGAATATAACTACAATATTAAAGCTTCCACCTAATACAAAATTACAAAATTATAATAGTATGTGGGGAAAAGCCTCAAAGAGCTCCCAGATCAAACATCAATCCGTCGGAGCTAAAACAGACCATCCGGTCTTCTCTTCATCATAGGCATAAAAACCCACTCTAGGTAATTCTCGATGAAGTTCTATAGGCAAAAACCCCTGATAAACTACCCTGTATAAATTTCAACTAGGGCCGCAATAATTGCAATAATTAATTCAAAATATTTTTAGTTTCTCGTAAATAAGAATTTTGTGTTGCATTGCACTTAGCTTTATTGCTTGAGATTCAATGCTATTGTTGCTTCATGCTGTGTTGATCCTTATTCAATTACTCCGAGCCGACGTTGGCCAGCGTTTCGCTGCTTTTTCAAGGTCTCGGGTATATTACTACAGGATACAAAACACAAAGGTTAATATATTACAATTTAAGTAATTATACAAAAATTCTTATTGAAAAACCAACAGCACAGTACTTGGAATACACTGCACGGCGTTTCTGGTATAGCTGATCTAATCCAAAAAGCGTCTCTCTGCCGGTAAAAATAGATTATCTGACGTCAGACGCTGACTACCCATTGTCCAATCAGGATTGTGTAGGAATACCGTGATTGGATGTTCTAAAAGAAACAACACCAATCTAATCGTGAGTTTAATCCTCGCGGTTCCAAAGAATGTAATTTGAAAATCCAACGTTGTTCTACTTTGTATTGATTTACACCATGAATTTAAAGATTTGAAATGTCTGGTCTTACAAGAAATTTTAAAATCCCCGCGAGGTGGTGATCTTCAAAGGCAATTATTACAAGTAGAACAACGTTGGATTTTCAAATTACATTCTTTGGAACCGCGAGGATTAAACTCACGATTAGATTGGTGTTGTTTCTTTTAGAACATCCAATCACGGTATTCCTACACAATCCTGATTGGACAATGGGTAGTCAGCGTCTGACGTCAGATAATCTATTTTTACCGGCAGAGAGACGCTTTTTGGATTAGATCAGCTATACCAGAAACGCCGTGCAGTGTATTCCAAGTACTGTGCTGTTGGTTTTTCAATAAGAATTTTTGTATAATTACTTAAATTGTAATATATTAACCTTTGTGTTTTGTATCCTGTAGTAATATACCCGAGACCTTGAAAAAGCAGCGAAACGCTGGCCAACGTCGGCTCGGAGTAATTGAATAAGGATCAACACAGCATGAAGCAACAATAGCATTGAATCTCAAGCAATAAAGCTAAGTGCAATGCAACACAAAATTCTTATTTACGAGAAACTAAAAATATTTTGAATTAATTATTGCAATTATTGCGGCCCTAGTTGAAATTTATACAGGGTAGTTTATCAGGGGTTTTTGCCTATAGAACTTCATCGAGAATTACCTAGAGTGGGTTTTTATGCCTATGATGAAGAGAAGACCGGATGGTCTGTTTTAGCTCCGACGGATTGATGTTTGATCTGGGAGCTCTTTGAGGCTTTTCCCCACATACTATTATAATTTTGTAATTTTGTATTAGGTGGAAGCTTTAATATTGTACTTATATTAAGTGACATATTGATGACTTAATGATCACAAGTATGAGGTACTGGCCTAATTAAATGGCAGGATGTCCCAAATAAGCAAAGCAAATTCTGGTTATATTTATTTGTTTTTGTTCTCCAGGATTTTTTTTCCAATTAACTGGAATCCACCATACATATGTTTAAAACATCACAGCCAGCAAGTGGAGGTGGAGGGAATATTTTAGCTCTAGTAGTTCAAGACAAGTCACATTCATGTATACTAGGTATATCCCTGTCCCCTAAAGGGCTTCCAATCTAGGTTTGTACCTAAGGAAATGGGGGGTTAAGGGACTCACCCATGATCACAAGGAGTGGCAGTGGGATTTGAAGCTGGCTTCCTTGGTTCCCAGCTCACTGCTCTAACCACTAGGCTACTCAGTCATTTTTGAAAATAGACCTGCCAAAGAATAGGCATCTAAAGAATTGACCAGCCCTGTGATCAACTGTGGCCATGAGCCATAAAGGAAGGAGTGACAGAGCTTATAGTACATGATTCCAGAGGAATATTTATTATACCAGGTTGTTGTGTCAATCAGTTCATCATTCAATTGAACAAACAAACACGTTCAACAATCTAGTCTAAGAAAATAGAAAATATTATCCTAAACTTTTCAGACATGTAGTTATGTAGAAATGACAAACGTTTGTCAGTACTGCTAAACATTATTATGGTGCAGCTTAATAGCACTGAAGAAGAAACATTTATCAGCAGTCTGTAGTCTGACAGAAGTGACAAATATCAGCACAAACAGTAAGAGTACCCATAAGATCAATCCAGATAAAAAAAGAATGCCTCACAAATGGCCAACCATAAAACCAAGGCCCTTCCTGCCCTTTTTATGTTTCTCAAGTAATATTTTGATAACTTTCCAATGCCCAGTTTGACACAAGAAATGAAATGTTTAAAAAAGAAATGAAGGCAAGTTGGTACAGCAACCATCTCAGTTTCCGAACACCCCAAAATGCCATCCAGCAGAACACCTTTTTGGTATATTAGATTTAGTAGTTGAACCAAACAGAAGCGGAGCCTGGATGAGGCAGGTTGACGGCGCGGGGGGAGCAAGAGTGGGCTTCTGCCGACGCGGGGGGAGTGAGAGCGGAACACATTTTCAGTGCAACAGGACAAAAAACAATAGACACCAGCAGAACTCCGTGCTCCCCTGGCGACCCACCTAGCTACACCACTGGAACCAAACAGTTAATTGTATTCTTTTAAGTTATCTTTGTATCTGTTTCCATTTTAAAGCTTTGATGCATCTCTTTTTTTTAATCTAATTTTCTCAGACCAAACTAAATATGAGTTTAAAAGATGTAGCATTTTTCAGAGCATCTCAGATCCTTCTCAGTCATGGGCAAATCACCAAATAGGGCAATATTACAAATCACCTAAGCAAGAGCTGAGTGGGGCTGATAGACACTGACCTGATATTTTCTTGGGTTTAAGAAAATTAGCTTTATTTTTAATGTTTGCAATGTACTAAGCAAAACAGTATTTTTTTTTCTTCTTTTATCACTTAACCTATCTTACTGTACATTGAGTTTAGCAGCAAGTATGAGGAACTTCTGCACAACATTGTTGATCAAAACTGGTGAACAACAAGAGATCTACCTGTAAAGAAGTCAAACACGACTGAGAAAGTGATCAAAACACAACAAAATAAGAAATTCCACTGTGCAGAAAAAAAAAAAAAAAAAAAGAGGGATCCATATTCTGATACTAGTGAGATCTTGACTTTTCTATCTATTTTCATTTGAAAATGTTGTAGAAATGCATGAACACAGTCAAAAAGATTGGGATGGAAAAAAATACCCCAGAACAAGTCAGCAGATACAGACAATCCTTCTGCTCAAATGATATGTGGGGTGAAAGGCTCCAAAATGATAAAGCAGTAGTGGGGTAAATTTATAAATGCTTCATGATTGACGTATAAACCTTAGCATCACCTTGATGGGCCCAGCTTACCATTGTTTCTAGCAGAAATTTTATATAACAGCTTTGCATCATCTACTGACCATATGAAATGACCTTGAAGAAGGTTCTGACTCCTGAGGGATTGAAATGTTATAATACAGGCTTTTATAACAAGATGCCTATGTGAGAAGTCCAAAAAGGTATCTCTTTTATAGAAGTAACACAGGTACCCAAGATCCAGCCTCTACAGCACACATAATGACTTACAAACTTACACCTGTTTTCAAGATGTAAACGTGTGCATGGCAGGTTCCTAGGGCTGTAGTTTGGGCACAGCATGTTGTTGTATATGTATATTATATAAAATGCATGCCTGTATGGCAACCTATATCTACACACTACATAAATTACAGTCCTGGGAACAACTGGTGCTTAGTAGGGCCCTGCCACTATGGATTTCCAAATAATCTTCTCTACGCGCCCCCCCCCCCCCAATCACACACACATACACAAAAATCCTGAGCTCCTATTCTCTCTCCTTTCTTTCTATTCCATTCTTTTGATATACTGCTTGTTATGTAATAATAAAACAGTATACAATAAAAACGTGATCAAAATAATCAGCAAAAATGAAAACTTACTTAAAGAAAACAGGCTCCAGGAAGGAACATTCTGGGATGGGTTGGCCGACTGGAGCAACCTGGAGGTAGGAGGTGGGGCAGAGCATGGCATACTATTATCAAGCCTTACTAAAAGGAACAGGGCCTCTCTTATGCCCAGGGGACTGATAACTCACCCATTCATTAAAGGGCTGAAGTTGCCTGTCATGATAAGTGTAAAGGTATTGAATAAGAGGAAGAGGAGCTCCATGGAGTGACAAAGGGAAGGCACATAAGGTAGGTGCATACGAGTCTATAAAGGTAATATATGTGCCTATGAAATAGCTTATCACAAAGCTCCTGCATTAAGTTACACCCGCTCTAAGCCAAGAGTAACTTTGCTTGTATAGTCCAATAGAAATAAACACATAAGTACTGATCTTGTCCCACCCTATCCATTCTCCACCCACAAGAATATTGCACAAAAGCCAGAACAGCGAATGCTACATACCTGTAGAAGGTATTTTCCCGAGGACAGCAGGCTGATTGTTCTCACAAATGGGTAACGTCCACGGCAGCCCCTCCGATCGGAGATCTTCCTAGCAACAGAGTTTGCTAGCTCTCGCGCGCGCCCGCGATGCGCGCATGCGCGGCTGTCTTCCCGCCCGAAATCGTTCGTGTTCACTAGTCCCGTACCAAGCAAAAAACAAGCCAAGGGAAGACACAACTCCAAAGGGGAGGCGGGCGGGTAGGTGAGAACAATCAGCCTGCTGTCCTCGGAGAATACCTTCTACAGGTATGTAGCATTCACTTTCTCCGAGGACAAGCAGGCTGCTTGTTCTCACAAATGGGGTATCCCTAGCCCTCAGGCTCACTCAAAACAACAAACATGGTCAATTGGGCCTCGCAACGGCGAGGACAGAACTGAGATTGACCTAAACTTTTTCAACTAACTGAAAGTGCAGCCTGGAACAGAATAAAAATGGGCCTAGGGGGGTGGAGTTGGATTCTAAACCCCGAACAGATTCTGCAGCACCGACTGCCCGAACCGACTGTCGCGTCGGGTATCCTGCTGAAGGCAGTAGTGAGATGTGAATGTGTGGACAGATGACCACGTCGCAGCCTTGCAAATCTCTTCAATAGTGGCTGACTTCAAGTGGGCCACTGACGCCGCCATGGCTCGAACACTATGAGCCGTGACATGACCCTCAAGAGTCAGCCCAGCCTGGGCGTGAGTGAAGGAAATGCAATCTGCTAGCCAATTGGATATGGTGCGTTTCCCGACAGCCACTCCCCACTGTCTGTGGGGGTTTGTCCGCTCCAGATAGGCCAATGCTCGCTTGCAGTCCAATGTGTGCAGCTGATGTTCAGCAGGGCGGGTATGAGGACGGGGAAAGAATGTTGGCAAGACAATTGACTGGTTCAGATGGAACTCCAACACCACCTTCGGCAAGAACTTAGGGTGAGTGCGGAGGACTACTCTGTTATGATGAAATTTGGTATAAGGAGCATGAGCTACCAAGGCTTGAAGCTCACTGACTCTGCGAGCTGAAGTAACTGCCACCAAGAAAATGACCTTCCAGGTCAAGTACTTCAGATGACAGGAATCCAGTGCCTCAAAAGGAGGTTTCATCAGCTGGGTGAGAACGACATTGAGATCCCATGACACTGTAGGAGGTTTGACTGGGGGCTTTGACAAAAGCAAACCTCTCATGAAGCGAACAACTAAAGGCTGTCCCGAGATCGGCTTACCTTCCACATGGTAATGGTATGCACTAATCGCACTAAGATGAACCCTTACAGAGTTGGTTTTAAGACCAGACTCCGATAAATGTAGAAGGTATTCAAGCAGGGTCTGTGTAGGACAAGAACGAGGATCTAAGGCCTTGCCATCACACCACACAGCAAACTGTCGCCAGAGGAAAAAATAACTCCTCTTGGTAGAATCTTTCCTGGAAGCAAGCAAGACTCGGGAGACCCAAGACAGACCCAAGGAGGCGAAGTCTACGCTCTCAACATCCAGGCTGTGAGGGCCAGAGACCAAAGGTTGGGATGGAGGAGCGCCCCCTCGTTCTGCGTGATGAGGGTTGGAAAGCAGTCCAATCTCCACGGTTCTTCGGAAGACAACTCCAAAAGAAGAGGGAACCAGATCTGACGAGGCCAAAAAGGAGCAATCAAAATCATGGTTCCCCTGTCTTGCTTGAGTTTCAGCAAAGTCCTCCCTATCAAAGGAATGGGAGAATACGCGTACAGGAGGCCTTCCCCCCAAAACAGAAGGAAAGCATCCGACGCCAGTCTGCCGTGGGCCTGCAGCCTTGAACAGAACTGAGGGACCTTGTGATTGGTCTGAGTGGCAAAGAGGTCCACCAAGGGGGTGCCCCACACTTGGAAGATCTCGCGAACCACTCTGGAACTGAGCGACCACTCGTGCGGTTGCATGATCCTGCTCAATCTGTCGGCCAGACTGTTGTGTATGCCTGTCAGATACGTGGCCTGGAGCCACATGCCGAACCGGCGTGCCCAGTGCCACAAGCTGACGGCTTCCCGACACAGGGGGCGAGATCCGGTGCCCCCTTGCTTGTTGATGTAATACATAGCAACCTGGTTGTCTGTCTGAATTTGGATAATTTGATGGGACAGCCAATCTCTGAAAGCCTTCAGAGCGTTCCAGACCGCTCGCAACTCCAGGAGGTTGATCTGTAGACCTTGTTCCTGGACGGACCAAGTCCCCTGGGTGTGGAGCCCATCGACATGCGCTCATCACCCCAGGAGTGACGCATCCGTGGTCAGCACCTTTTGCGGCTGAGGAATCTGGAAGGGACGTCCCAGGGTCAAATTGGATCGAATTGTCCACCAATGAAGGGAGAGGAGAAACCTCGTGGACAAACGGACCACGTCCTCTAGGCTCCCAGCAGCCTGGCACCACAGGGAGGCTAGGGTCCATTGAGCTGATCTCATAAAACGGCGGGCCATGGGAGTCACGTGAACCGTGGAGGCCATGTGGCCGAGCAATCTCAACATCTGCCGAGCTGTGATCTGCTGAGACGCCCGCAACGAGGAGACAAGGGTCAGCAGATTGTCGGCCCTGGTCTCTGGAAGGTAGGCACAGGCCGTCTGGGAATCCAGCAGAGCTCCTATAAAATCGAGTTTCTGAACTGGAAGAAGGTGGGACTTGGGATAATTTATCACAAACCCTAGCAGCTCCAGGAGTCGAATAGTCACCTGCATGGACTGCCGAGCTCCTGCCTCGGAGGTGTTCTTTACCAGCCAATCGTCGAGGTAAGGGAACACATGCACTCCCAGCCTGCGTAGAGAAGCCGCTACTACGGCTAGGCATTTGGTGAATACTCTGGGGCGGAGGCAAGCACAAAGGGTAGCACACAGTACTGAAAATGCCGTGTTCCCAGACGAAATCGAAGATACTGCCTGTGAGCTGGCAGAATCGGGATGTGCGTATAGGCATCCTTTAAGTCCAGAGAGCATAGCCAATCGTCCTGTTGAATCATGGGAAGAAGGGTGCCCAGGGAAAGCATCCTCAACTTTTCTCGGACCAGATATTTGTTCAGGGCCCTTAGGTCTAGGATGGGACGCATCCCCCCTGTTTTCTTTTCCACAAGGAAGTACCTGGAATAGAATCCCAGCCCCTCTTGCCCCGGTGGCACGGGCTCGACCGCATTGGCGCTGAGAAGGGCGGAGAGTTCCTCTGCAAGTACCTGCCTGTGCTGGAAGCTGAAGGATTGAGCTCCCGGTGGGCAATTTGGAGGCTTTGAGGTCAAATTGAGAGAGTACCCTAGCCGGACTATTTGGAGAACCCACTGATCGGAGGTTACAAGAGGCCACCTTTGGTGAAAAAATGTTAACCTCCCCCCGACCGGAAGGCCATCCGGCACAGACACTGGAACGTCGGCTATGCTCTGCAGGAGCCAGTCAAAAGCCCGCCCCTGACTTTTGCTGGGGAGCCGCAGGGGCCTGAGGCGCGCGCTGCTGATGAGAGCGAGCGCGCTGGGGTTTAGCCTGAGCAGCAGGCTGGCGGGAAGGAGGATTGTACCTACGCTTACCGGAAGAATAGGGAACCGTCCTCCTTCCCCCATAAAAACGTCTACCTGAAGAGGTAGAGGCTGAAGGCGGCCGGCGGGAGAACTTGTCGAAAGTGGTATCCCGCTGGTGGAGCTGTTCGACCTTGTCCCCAAAAACATTGTCCCCCCGGCAAGGAGCATCCGCAATCCGCTGCTGGATTCGATTTTCCAGGTCGGAGGCGCGCAGCCATGAGAGCCTGCGCATCACCACACCCTGCACAGCGGCCCTGGATACAACAACAAAAGAGTCAAAGACCCCCCTGGCCAGGAATTTCCTACACGCCTTCAGCTGCCTGACCACCTGCTGAAAGGGCTTGGCCTGCTCAGAAGGGAGCTTGTCCACCAAGTCCGCCAACTGCCGCACATTGTTCCACATGTGTATGCTCGTGTAGAGCTGGTAGGACTGGATTTTGGCAATGAGCATTGCAGAATAGTAGGCCTTCCGCCCCAAGGAGTCCAAGGTTATAGAGTCTTTGCCCGGGGGCGCCGAAGCATACTCTCTAGAACTCTTGGCCTTCTTGAGGGCCAGATCCATCACACCAGAGTCGTGTGGCAACTGAGTCCGCATCAACTCCGGGTTCCCCATGGATCCGATATTGAGATTCGATCTTCTTGGGGATGTGGGGCGTAGTTAAGGGTTTCGCCCAGTTCGCCAGCAACGTTCTTGAAGACATAATGCATGGGTACTGTGGACGATTCCTTAGGTGGCGAAGGATAGTCCAAGAGCTCCAGCATCTCAGCTCTCGGCTCATCCTCCGTGACCATGGGAAAGGGAATTGCCGTAGACATTTCCCGGACAAAGGTCACGAAAGAGAGACTCTCCGGAGGAGAAAGCTGTCTTTCAGGCGAGGGAGTAGGATCAGAAGGAAGACCGTCAGACTCCTCGTCAGAGAAATATCCGACGCCTTCCTCTGCTTCCCACGAGGCCTCCTCATCAGGCCTGAGGATGGTGGCCAGCCCCCAGACACTGAAGGCAAGAAGCGTGCCTATCAGTGAGCGAGATTATCCGGCCGCACTGGGTGAACGGTTTGAAGCCGCTGGAAGGCTTCGATGACATGGGCGGAAAAATCTCGCCGGCAAAATCGAAATCCACGATGGTGAAAAAAGGGCACCAAAAACTCACCAAAAAACGAACGGGCGACGAAAAAGGCCGCACTCGACCACGAAAGAAAACTTACGGGCCAACACTAGAAATAGAGGAAAAGTAGAGAAAAAAGACCGCGAATAGCGAGGGATCTCCAAGGGGCGCAGAGCGACCGAAAAAACAGCCGTCCCGAGCCGCGGAAAAAAGGAGACTAGCGAACACGAGCGATTTCGGGCGGGAAGACAGCCGCGCATGTGCGCATCGCGGGCGCGCGCGAGAACTAGCAAACTCTGTTGCTAGGAAGATCTCCGATCGGAGGGGCTGCCGTGGACGTCACCCATTTGTGAGAACTTATAAATCCTACCTGAGCACGTAACACACTGTTCTACACAATCACTTACAAAATGACACCCTTAATGACTATGACATATTAGCCAATCAAAGACTTGACCAGCCAGAAATAGAGGGGGGGGGGGGGGGCGAAAAACTGGGAGGCCTACAACATGACTGAAACATATGAATTACCTTTTTTTAGGACAAGTTCACCAGTTACACCTGGTTGGATATTATGAATTACATTGCATCGTATTAATAAAACTGCATCAATTTATACCCACTGCCTGTGTTGCATGAAGTTAATCTTTATGTGGAAGTGCCACCAGTGCCTCCACTATGGGTTTCTTGGCCCACCTCAAGTTTACATAATGCAAACAGTGCAGCAATGAGTCACCGGGGGGGCAAGTCATGGGATAAAGCCTGTCCTAAGACAATCCACCATTCAGTCTTCCAAACAAGAGAAGGAATTTACTTCAAATGGGACAGTAACACAGTGACTATGACCCATCACAGAAAGAGAGAAGGGAGAACCAGAAAGACCAATCTTAGAAAGGTACCGAGTACACAGATTGTTCATCATTTGCCTTGTGAAAATGTGCATTAGCTAGGACTAATCCTGTGCTTGATAATGCAAAACTGGGTAACGTACAATGATTGTAATTGATCATTAAAAAATTCCAATGTAAAAATATTAATTAAAACCCATATGTATGGAGTCTGCTACAATAAATAACTTTTCTTTTTTGAGGGGGAAAAGGGGAGGAACATCAAGGTGAGTTACAGAATGAAATCTGGTTATAAAAATATATGCACTACATTATGTATGTGGTTAGTATTGAACATCCACAGAATGCATTGTTTTTTGCCAGTAAAGTGACAATAATGCACCTAAGAACATCCTACATTACTTACATTAGATATGGTAGGAAAAACACCCCTGATATAACTTATCACATTCTTGTGTTTTAAGATTTCCAGGTGTACTTTTCGTGAAGATGAATAGCCCATCTAGAAAAGCCGACACAACTTCTCTTCATCAGTCTCTTCACTTGTGTTCCGGGTGACTCTGAAGGCAGGAGATCATCTCAAGCACAGGTTTCCCTTCATAGCAGATTTCATATATAGCAGTGAACAGTGGAAATCTAAAATGAGGGGCAGGAGTAGGGAAGAAAAACAAAACAAGGGTTCAGATCACCTTGCAATGACACTGAAGCATGCTGAACAAATTGACAGCAATGATGGAAATAGGGTTGAGAGGTTGGTTAAGGACAGAGGGATGAGGGAAGAAGCTGATGTTGGTTTAAGCTTGGGATTTTACAGGCTCATCCATTTAAGTGCTGCACGAAATATGGATGTGCAAACTGGTTCTTCTCTGCCTTTATCCATATTCAAACAGTACAACTTCAATGGCACTTAAAGAGATAATCCAAGCATCAGCTTTAAGGTGGTTTATTGGGCAGTCAAGTGAAAGTATCCAAACACTGTGGGTAGGTTTCACACTGAATCAGGCTGGGAGGTTTTTGCTTCTATGTCAGTAATAGCACTGAAACCCCACTCACAAGAGGCTTTGAAATCACTGCCCCCCCCCCCCCCCAATGCTGCTATCACAAAATGGACTCTCCCTCCAGCACGATAATACTTTCACCTGACCGGATAACAGTTTAAGTTTATCAATTTGATATACCACCTCTTCAAAGCACGAATTGAGGTGATTTACATATAACTATACAGGTACTTGCACTGTCCCTGATGGGCTCACAGTCTAAATATATTGTACCTGGGGAGATAGAGGGCTAAGCAACTTGCCAGGGTCACACGGAGCTGCAGAGGGAATTGAGCCTGGTCCCCCAGGATCTTAACCCACTGCCGATGGTTAGACAGATGTGGCAATCGAACCTGGCTCCCCAGGTCCACAACCCGCTGCACTAATAGCATAATACTTATGATACACCTAATAAGCATGCGTGCATTAGAACATTCCACACACACAGATATGATGCTAAAGATTTTCTACAATACGGCTTACCATATAGCTGAGGGACCCACAGCAGATATATGATGGGAACAAGATGAATGGTAGAGTCAGTTGGTATAATTTGATGATTGGCTAAACTCAAGGCAAATTCTTTGTATAGATAAGCAAGAGATAAGGAACTGATCTAAGTTAAAGTGGGTGTAGCAAGTTAGTCCAGGTGCAGAATGAGTGTATAGTCAGTCACCCTATGTATTAAAGGCTTGGGAGAGGAGCCAGGCTTTCACCTGCTTCCTAAAGTAGAGGTAGTCTCGAGATACATGTAGCCCCTCTGGGAGTAAATTCCAGAGCATGGGGGCTACTCTTGAGAAGACTGTTTGGTGGGTATCACATCGTATAATTTCTTTTGACGAGGATACAGATCAACCCTTCATTGCCTCAGGTACAAACTTAGATTGTGCGCCCTCCATGGACAGGGAAATATCCAGTGTACTTGAATGTAGCTCACCTTGAGCTACTACTGAAAAGGTGTAAAAAAAAATCCAAACAATGAACATATATACTTGATCACGGTCTTTCTTTGGTGTTTCTGGGACACAGACCATAGAAGTCTGCCCAGCTCTGTCCTTATTTTCCAACTACTGGAGTTTATTTATTTATTTGTTGCATTTGTATTCCACATTTTCCCACCTATTTGCAGGCTCAATGTGGCTTACATAGTACCGTGACGGCGATCGCCAATTCCGGTAAGAGAAATACAGAGTGGTCTAGTGTTGATGTTCATAGATGACAGAGTATTTTAAGTGATCAAGGAGAGAGAGTTAGATTTTGTCCAGTTCTGGTAAAAGTTTCGATTGTTTTGCAGAGTTCAAGAGTTTAGGTTGGTTCTTTCTGGTATGCCTTTGTGAACAGGCAGGTTTTTAACAATTTCCGGAAGTTTGTTAGGTCATGCATTCTTTTTGTGACGTTTGGATGTGTATTTCATAGTTGCGTGCTTATGTAAGAGAAGCTGGATGCATACGTTGTTTTACATTTTAGACCTTTGCAGCTTGGGAAGTGGAGATTTAGGTAAGAGCGTGCTGATCTTTTTGTGTTCCTGGTTGGGAGGTCTATAAGGTCTGCCATGCAGGCTGATGCTTCGCCATGAATAATTTTATGAACTAGGGTGCAGACCTTGAACGCAATTCACTCTTTGATTGGGAGCCAATGTAGTTTTTCTCGTAAGGGTTTAGCACTATCGTATTTCGTTCTTCCAAATATGAGTCTCGCTGTGGTGTTTTGGGCAGTTTGGAGTTTCTTCAAGATTTGTTCTTTGCATCCAGCGTAGATTGCATTGCAGTAGTCAATGTGACTTAGAACCAATGATTGTACCAGGTTACGGAATATTTCCCTCGGGAAGAAAGGTTTTACTCAGTTTAAGTTTACATATTGAAACATTTTCTTTGTAGTATTTTTCGCTTGGCTCTCTAGCGTGTGGTTTCGGTCGATTGTAACACCAAGAATCTTCAGGTTGTCTGAAACAGGAAAGGTGTAGTCTGGGGTGTTTATATGTGTGGGTTTGTTCGTATTGTGTGGAGATGAAAGGATGAGACAATGTGTTTTTTCTGCATTGAGCTTTAATTGAAATGTATCCGCCTATGAGTTCATGATCTGGAGACTAAAGGCCAGATGCACTATGAGCCATTAACGAGCAAGTAATAAACCCTGGCATGCACTAAATACTTTTTTCCGACGACGGTAGCAGCTAACGCAAACGGAATGCAGATGAGCAAATTGTGTAGAAACCCTATTGAAATGAGTTGCACTAAGCTTTTCCGCTTGCCATAACGCTGGAAAACGCTGGGAAATCTAACAAGAGGTCTGTACCTCTCGTTGGGGCTACGCGAGGGGGCAAAAATGACCAAGTGTTCGTCAGGAGCGTCCTTTATGGATGGCCTTGCCCCCACCCCTGAGGTCGCTGCCGCCGCTCCCCGCTCCCCCCTGCATTGAAATCAGAACTTTACGCAGCCACGGCCCCCCTCCCTTTCTTCCTTGAAATGACAGCTTCCCCGCCATCCTCCGCCCCCCATGGCCCCGCCTCCACCGCCCCCCCTCGAGGTCGTCTCAGCCGCCGCTCCCCCTCCCCTTTACGTCAGACGAGGGCGGGACAGGGAGGAAAGGAGGGAAGTCTGGAGAGGTGATCAGCTGTTGTTGCCGGTGCAGCGCCTTCACACGGAGGTGAGAGGCACTGTGAGGGTCCGGTGGCAGAAGGAGGGGAGCGGGTGGAGGGAGAGCGGCGGCGGCGGCGGCGACGACCTCAGGGGGGGCGGTGGAGGATGGCAGGGAAGCTGTCATTTCAAGGAAGAAAGGGAGGGGGGCCGTGGCTGCTCTAACGACGACTTTAGTGCATCCTCCCCCTAAGTTTGATTTCGTTTGTGATTTCTGTTAGATTATGTTTGAACGGGATGTATATCGTGACATCATCTGCGTAGATGTAGGGGTTAAGGCCTTGGTCGGATAGGGCTTTGGCTAGTGGGGTCGTCATTAGGTTGAAAAGGGTCAGTGATAGCGGTGATCCCTGGGGTACTCCACATTCTGGTTTCCCTGGTAGTGATGTGTTCGAGTTTGCCATCACCTGGTATGTTCTTGCAGTTAGGAAGCCATTGATCCAACTGAGTACACTTCCACCGATCCCGAAGTATTCTAGTATGTTTAATAATATTGTATGGTTGACCATGTTGAACGCACTTGACATGTCAAATTGTAGGAGAAGTACACTCTTGCCGGTTGTAATTTCTTGTTTGAATTTGGTTAAAAGAGTGATTAGTACTGTTTCGGTGCTGTGGTTGGAGCGGAATCCTGATTATGATTCGTGTAGTATTGAAAATTTATTCAGGTAATCAGTGAGTTGCTTGGTTACCCATGCTTTCCAGTAGGTTAACTGCCAGAGGGATAGGTGCTACCGGGCGGTAGTTGGTGATGTCATTTGCTTTTTTCTTCACGTCTTTATGTATTGGGGTAAGTAGTATATTGCCTTTGTCCTTAGGAAAGAGTCCATGTTGTAGCAAGTAGCTGAGGTGTGAAGTGAGGTCTGTTATGAAGCATTGCAGGGCGGATTTTATTAGGTGTTAGGACATATGTCCAGTTTACAGTGGGATTTGGCAAATCTGTTAATCGCTTGGGTGACGGTTTCAGTGTTGAGGAGTGCGAAGTTTGTCCAGATTCGGTCTGCTGGGTACTCATCCAGGGTTGGGTCTAAACAGTCAGTAAATTTTTCGATATTGATGGTGTTCTGTGGTAGCGTATTGCATAGGTTCACAATTTTCTCATTAAAGTAGTTGGCCAGTTTGTCTGCAGATGGGGTGTCTGTGTTGGCTGTGGTAATCGGTGTGGTATCTAGTAAGTTAAGAGATGGTAAACTTTATGGGTGTCTTTGTAGTCTGGCCCTATTTTAGTTTTGTAGTAAGACCTTTTGGTTTGCCTTATTGCATACTTGTATTTTCTTTGCATTTGTTTCCATGCGTTGTGTGTATTCGTCCTTTATTTTTGTCCATGCTCGTTCTAGCCTCCTAACTTGTGTTTTTAGCTTTTTCAGTTCTTCATTACACCATGGTATCGAGTTGTGTCTTCGTGAGGTTCCTGTTTGTAGTGGTACTATTTCGTCTAATGTGTTTTTGCATCTGTTGTCCCAATCTAGTAGATAGTGAATCGAGTCCGTTTATGCTGTCCATTCGTTTTTGTAAATCTGTTGCCAGAAAATTACCTGGTCTACTTGGCCTCTCGTGGTGTAGGTTGTATGTTCTTGTTTTTGGTTAAATCCTTTTTTACGCCATTGTAGGGTTGGGTTTAATTTGTGGTGGTCAGACCATGGTATATCTGACCATTTTGTATTTGATAGTATTAGGTTCTGGTCTGCAGATAGTTTGTGTCTAATGAGGTCGAGTGTGTGCCCTCTGACATGGATTGGTTGCATATTCGGCCAGTTAAGGCCCATAATAATTGGAGGAATTCCTTGCATTCTCGTGCATTATTGGAGTTTGGGTCTTCGAGGTGTAAGTTTATGTCCCCTAATATGATTAGATTGGAGTTAGTCACACAGGTGTTTGATATGAAATCCATGAAGTGTGATTGGCATTCGTGCAAGTTCCCTGGTGGTCTGTAGAACAAGACACAGTTAAGGTGGTCCAGCAAGGATGTATGGTGGATTCTAACTGAGGCGATTTCAAGTTGAGGTGTAATGAACTTGGCTATACTTGCTACGGCAAAGTGGGATCTATGGATTAGTGCTATGCCTCCGCCTCGTTTTTCTTTTCTAGTCCAGTGAGTGATTTTATAACCTGGGGGGCATAGTTCTAGAATTATGGGGTCCTTTTGATCATGGATCCAGGTTTCACTAATGAATAGTAGGTCCAAGTTCTCTGATGTGATCCAGTCTGTTATTGTTATTGCTTTGTTAACTACTGATCTGGCGTTTATGTATCCCACTTGAATTATTTGGTAAGGGTCATTTAAGGTCAAATTTATTTTGATTTTTGTTAGTTGTCTATTCTCCAATCGTGTGGTTTGTTGTGACCTTTCTTTTGTTTGTGCTGCTTTTGTGCGCGTATTGGAGATCTACCATTGTCTTGGTTGTTGTTAGTTTGGTGAGGTATGTTGTATCTGGACAGTCTACTGAGGTTGGGTATTGTGGGTATGATGTTGGTCTCTAAAAGAGGGGTGGTTAGTGTACAGTGTATCAGGGATAGGGAGTAGATTATAAGGAACAGTTTGGAGGTGTTCGTTGTGCTGCTGGTTTGTTTTGGACTGATGGTTGATTGCGCTTGATGATTGTGATGTGGGTTTAGTTTATAGGATGGTATCTAAGGATCTGAGGTGGCTCTAATGTTTTGTACCTCATGCGCCGCAATCCCCGTTCTTCTTCTCACCTAGTCGTCTCGGTCATCGCAGATGATGTGTGTTGGGTCACGCGAAGCTCTTGTTTGGCCCACAGCTTTGTTCGTTACCTCTGCGGAACTGCCCTCGCAGGCTCTCACACCTCTCGCTGCTACTGATGTCTTGAACTCGGTCGTTCCGCGTGTTCGGCCACCATAGCTCCTGTGATCCCAGGACAGCTCTTCTGAATGCTGGTGGTCCTTGTGCCGCTACGCACTAGACTCGGCACAGGCAGGCGGTGGTGGAACTTCCCTAAATGCTGGTGGTCTTTGTGCCGTTTCGTTCTAGGCTCGGTATGCCGTGTGGCGGGGGAACTCTGGGAGCGGAATCGCCAATGGTACGCTCCTTGTGGTGGTCTGCCTGGGGAGGGTCGGCCGACTACCTCGCTCCTGGGTGGCTGACAGACGGCAGGGGAGCTCTGGGAGCTTGATCGCCAGCGGCAGGCTCTTCGTGGTAGTCTGCCCTGGGAGGGCTGGCTGACTGCCTCACTCCTGGGTGGTTGACAGACGGCAAGGGAGCTCCAGGAGTGTGATCGCCAGCGGCGGTTTCCTCGTGGCAGTCTGCCCGGGGAGTGTCGGTCGTCTCCCTCACTCCTGGGTGGCTGACCGACGGCGGGGGAACTCCGGGAGCGTGAATGCCAGTGGCTGGCTCGTCTTAGTAGTCTGTGCGGGGAGGGCCAACCGACTGTCTCGCTTCTGGTTGCTGACGGGCAGGGAAGTAGAGCCAGGCGCGTGGCCGCTGGCTCGTGTTGTACCTCGCGTGGAGAGGCCACAATTAAACTGGGAAATTCAATGCCAGGTTTTGAGCTTGGTGCTAACGGGTTATTTTCAGCAGACAGGGTTCCGCCACACAGGAAATGATGAAAGCAAGGAGTTGTCATCAAAGCCCAAGCCAGCCTATCCAAATCAGACTTGTAACTTGGTTAGATGCCACGAAGTAGGTGACAATGCCTTAACTGTATGCGTGTTGTATAGGTCACAAGGACCTCTTCCATCCTTATCAAGGGAAGTGCTAACCTTCTCTCCTTTCATATATACCTTGGTGCAATGCTTACAGTATGAACTTTTCAATTCATTTCTCCATATGTATGCTATTTTTCCTTGCTATCTCTTGATTAGGTTTTTTAAAAATGTAATTTACATATTCAGTATTCATGTTGATAAGATTTTTAGTTTTTTACAATAAGATTTTGGATTGTAATTTAATATGTATGGTTTAAATAAACAAACAATACGACCACTGAAACATTATCTACTTATCTATTTATTTGCCTTTTAGTTTGTGTCCATCATTAACAGCCCCTGAAACACCCTATGGCAAATGTGGCAATGTCAGGACTTTAATGGTGGACTTTTAATAATGTTTTTAATAATACTTATATATATTTCTCTTTGTTTTGGTTTGTTTGCAAGTAGGTTGCTTTTCTTCTGGACCTTACATATAACATTAGTCATTCACAGAAAAAAAAGCCACCAAATTTCCATGTTCTATACCAGAAACCAAGCTGCAGCTAATCCCTGAAGGATTGCAGAGCTATGTCATCAGTATACAAGGGATGAGGGAAGACTTACTTATGCACCAGTGCTCTCTGTTGGAGGATCCGGTGGACTTCTGCAGCAGTCTGTGGCCCTTGGAGTTTCTGACCATTTAGCATCTCCCGTTCTAGATCTTCAATAGTCTAAAATTCATACAAACACCAGAAAGCATGAAAGAACATGTTATACGCTTTGGGCATTTCTCAAAATACAAGGAAAATAAAATTCTATTTGTAGACACCATCTACAATGAAAAATAAATGGTCTCTGCAGATACTGGTGAGGGACGGACATGCAGAACAGATTTATTAATTTGATTTTTTTTAATAATCTGTATTTAAAAAATTTACACAGTGTAAAGTTAAAAAAAAACACACAGGAGACTGTATGGATGCAAATATCACAGCTGGTGCTGTCACTAGTTTTACCCTTTACAAATACTTCTTTGTCTCTGGCATACATGTTTGTATATCAGTTTCTCTAGATGTGCCGACTTGAGTTACAGGCATTAAGAAGGTAATTTTACAAAAGGGTGCCTGGAAGGGGCCTACTTAGGTGCTATTTCCTAAAGACACATAGGTGCCTATGTCATTACAAAATACTGGTGTACGTGGAAGAAATCACAATTTTACCTACTCTCAAGCTGGTGTAAATATCCACACATACCTTATTCAAGGATATATGTAGATTAGCATACTTTATAATCTAAATGCACAATTGCTAACTCCAACAATACTGTATACACGACTACTGTATTGTAGAAAATCATCAGCATTATATCTATGTTAGTTGAATGTTCTAATGCATGCTTATTAGGGGTATCATATTTGTAGTATGCTAACATTGTATTATATCTCTGGCATTTGAATTTCAGTGCTGTTAAATGTGTATATTTTTGATACTGTTTCATGGTAGTTCTATTATTAGGTTTCAATCTACTGTTTTCAAATACCTCATTTATCGTATTTATGTTTATACTTGGCTATTTTAGTATTGTTAAGTTGTTAACAAAAATTCTGTTTTATGTTAAACTGTACCTGCTGTACACCACCTTGGGTGAATCTCTTCATAAAGACAGTTAATAAATTCCAATGATGATGGTGTGTACATTTACACCTATTGGTATTTTAGAAGAGGCTAATTAGATGCATATAAGACATATGTGCAAAACTGACTTTATAAAATTATCTTCTATAGGACTTGTTTTGTACCCTGTCTTGGCATAGAATTTACTGTACATGCCAGGGAATTTCTCTCTGGTTCCCGAACTCCTTCTGCATGGAATTTGCTTCAGAGCAATGACAAGACAGTGGTCCTCTTCAGGTTATGACTTTCAAGACCTCATACTTAGAATACTGAGAAATTGAATGTGCCAAATTTGGAGACAAAGCGAGTACATGTGATGGGGGGTGGGGGAGATGGGACTTACAATTACCTTTCCATGTCTTACGAAGGCTTCAGCTACTTTCCGATTCCGGCCTCCATAGCATGTTGTGATGAGATCGGCCACGCCACAACTCTCCAAGAAGGTGGAAATGGAAACAGGCCCCTTGCAAAAGATTTTAGCAAAGGCAATCATCTCCATCAGACCAAGGCGGATAATGGCAGCTTTGGTGTTATCACCACAGCCAAGGCCATCACAAAAACCAGCTCCCACTGCCACAATATTCTTAGAGAGAGAGAAATCAAAACAGGCTGTGAAATCAAGAAGTAGAGCAGATGAAGTTCTCAAAGCATGAAAGCATTAAGACCAGAAAGCGTTATAAACCAAGGCTTGCTCTGTTGTGCAACCTCTTTGAGATAGATGATGTAAACCATAGGTGATTATGAACCGTCCTGCTTCCAAATCCTAGTGTCGCCCTACGTAATACCTCCCTGTATCCAATGGTTCAATCCAGGGCCAACGTCTAGGAGTAATGCAACCTCTACAGGCAACTTACAATAACATCTTTTAAAGGGGCATTCAGATTCCTCTAAGACCAAAAAGATACTGGGAAAACTGCACTAAACCCCACTCCAAACTAACATGATATCAAAATATTCACAAATATGACACAAACGGATGATCTTATGGACAAATGGGATAACCTTCAATTTTGCCAATTTGCTGCTCTTTGGATCTAGTGCATCAAGTTATCAATATTTACTTACAGAGAAGTGGACTAAGCTAAAAGCCAATTAATTTTGCATATTTTGCATGTGATTGAATGGGCTAGCCCCACTGGCTACTGGGGCACCTGGGCCAAACACCTAGAACATAAGAATTGCCATACTGGGACAGATTGAATGTTCATCAAGCCCAGTATTCCGTTTCCAACAGTGGCCAATCCAGGTCACAAATACCTGGCAAGATACCAGAAGAGTAAAACAGATTTTATGCTGCTTATCCATCTTAATAATGGCTTGCGGACTTTTCTTCTAGGAAAGAAACGCTATGTTGAATGCTTTTACCACATTTTCTTGGCAATGCATTCCAGAGTTTAATTATACACTGAGTGAAGAAATATTTTCTCCGATTTGTTTTAAATGTACTACTTAGTAGCATCATTGAATGCTCTCTAGTCCTTGTAATTTTGGAAAGAGTAAACAATCTATTCACGTCTACCCATTCCACTCCACTCAGTATTTTGGTGTATTCTGAGTGGAGTGGAATGGGATGATGTAAATCAAGGGAGCATACAATGAAGCTACTAAGTAGCACATTTAAAACAAATTGGAAATAAATATTTCTTCAGTCAGGGGGGAGGCCTTTTACAAAGCCGTGCTAGTCTCGACATTTACTTCCAGCTGATTTTTACCATGAGCTAAAAACAGCTTTGTAAAAGACCCCCCCTCAATGTGTAAATTAAACTCTGGAATTTGTTGCCAGAAAATGTGGTAAAAGTTCGGAAAAATTCCTAAAAGCAAAGTCCATAAACCTAAGATGGCCTTGGGAAAATCTATTGCTTATTCCTGGAATAAGCAGCATAAAATTTGTTTTACTCTTTTGGGATCCTGCACAGTTACTTGTGATCTGGATCGACCACTATTGGAAACAGGTACTGGGCTTGATGGATCTTCAGTCTAGCACAGTATGGCAATGTTTATCTACTATCTCCCTCTTTGTTTGTATTCTGCTTTGTGAATTGATGCACTATAAATCTCAGATGACTGTTTATAAATTTCATAAAATTTAAAAATAAAAATAATGTTAAAAAAAAGTATGCTTCCTTTCCTTCCTGATACTGCTGAAGCAAAAGAAATAATTCAGACTTAACCCTCTGAAGATCCCTCCCCTCCCCCTACTGCAATCAGTCTAATGGAGGGTTTCCTAAATCTGAAATCCATGACAGGGTATTTACTACTACTAATCATTTCTATAGCACTACTAGATGTATGAATCACTGCACACATTATATGCAGGTACCTTCTCTGTCCCTAGTGAGCTCACAATCTAAGCTAAGTGACTTGCCCAAGTTCATAAGGAGTTGTAGTGGGAATCGAACCCAGGTTGCCAGGGTCATATGGAGCTGCAGTGGGAATCAAACCCAGGTTGCCAGGATCAAAGCCTGTTACACTAACCATTAGGCCACTCCTATCAGCACCAATGCCCTCATGTTATCTCGGGGGTAGCCAGATCCGAGTACAGTACAAGTGTTACACTGGGGCAGAGAAGCGGCCTCCTCACCTTCCCGCAGCACGACTGCCATGACAAGGAAGAGGATTCCCTTATGGGAAGCAGCAGGTCTTGCCCACCCTCCAAGATCCACAGACAGTTTACAGGATGTCTGGACAAGTCACAGACTTAACGCCAGCTCCAAGCTGGCGTAGGTTTTGGCGCAGTAAGGGCACACTTCTTCATGGTGCTTTTTTCTGATCTCGGGGGGGGGGGGGGGGGGAATGCATTGCATCCTCATTTGCCTACATTAGCATCTGATTAGCGCTAATCGCTGGCGAGCTCTTTTTTAATGCAATAAAGGCCTTTTAATCATCATGCATTGGCAAATACGGGCACTAGTCCAGCACTAATGGTCTCTAGTGCCTGCATTTGCTTCTGATCATCTCCTTGACAATGCTTTATGATAAAATCAGAAGGCTGAACCTAACAGAAAAGAACCATTACAAGACAGGAAAGGCCAGAACCATTCAAAGAATCACACATTCACAACACAAATAAATCTGAAGATCAACCCAACAGCTTCAGCAAGCACTCCCAACCTGATCCCCAAAGGCCATGGTAAAAAAAAAAAGTGTTTTTTTTTTTTTAATTTTAAAAATGTTTTCATAGGTGATTGATTCCTCCTGGATAAATACCAGTAACTTATTTCATAGATGTGGCCCAATCAAAAGGCAGCACAATCTGAGAAAGCAGAAACTTTCAAACTTCAAGCCAAACAAGATCTCAACACCCTCCCTGGAATATAAGGGATAATCAGGGTAGCCAGATATGGTGGATCCCATTAATAAAATGCTCATGAGTTAAAAATCAGCACCTTAAATGTTATGCAATACTGTACTGGTAACCAATCACACTGTATTAGCAGTGGGGGGGTCCCATGGTCACAGTGACGAGCCTTGCACAACAGACAGACCACAGCATTCTGCAGGGTCTGTAACTGTTTAAGGTGAAACTTAGGAACACCCATGTAAAGTAGACCACATTACAGTAGTCTCTAGGACACTAAAAAGTGTGAAGTTATGAAAGTAAAGTGAAATCATCAAATAAGTCCTAATTGACCTGAGAAGTAAAAAAAAAAAAAAAAATCAAATCAGTATTCTCAGATTTTCAAAGAACCCACAACATTCACATGGAGGCTAAACAGAACTTGTACCAAATCGGGTCAAGGGACCCAGTGAAAACCAATCGCTGACCTGCAAGCCAATCTGCCACTGTAGAATGTCTGCACTTTAATGGGATATGATCAGGAGATAGAGCTGAATTATATATCACAAGCGGGATACTGTATGCATAAAAATAAAAAACTCATCTCAAAATCCTATTATCAGCACCGCTAGGGGACTCAAATATATTAAGTAAATTAGGTGTCAACACAGAATGCTGCAAAACTCCACAACGTCCACCTGTAAAAAGATAAATCCCACCTGTAAAAAGATAAATCATTGTAAAACTGTACCTCTAATCCCTATTGAACACAACCTAGATAACAAGAGATGCTGATCCACAAGGTCAAGGGGAGCCATGTAACCTATATCCAACTAGCTTCACTTAGAAATAACATAGTAACATCGTAACATAGTAGATGATGCCAGATAAAGACCTGCACAGTCCATCCAGTCTTTCCGACAACTCATAATATATGGTAAGATACAATACTACATATGTTTACTTGATCTTTGATTTGTCCTTGCCATTTTCAGGGCACAGACCGAAGTTGGCCCGACACTGGCCTTATTCTCTAGTTACTGAAGCTGAATCTGTCTAGACCTGATCAAGGCACAGACCGTAGAAATCTGCCCAGCACTGGCTTTCCTTCCCAATTGCTGGTGTTTCCATCTAATCACAGCTAAGCTTGTTTGGTTCCATGACTTCTATACAGGATTCCTTTGTGTTTATCCCACACATTTTTGAATTCTGTAACTGTTTTCATCTCCAAAGAAAAACCACACAAAGTGTGGAGGTGCTTCCCCACCCCTTCTCTGTTCTCTCCTACTGTTTTCATCTCCACCACATCCCGTGGGAGTGCATTCCAGGTATCTACCACCCTCCCTGTGAAGAAGTACTTCATGATATTATTCTTGAGTTGGCCACCCTGCAACCTCAATTCCTGTCCTCTAGTTCTACCATCTTCCCATCTCTAGAAAAGGTTTGTTTGTAATTAACACCTTTCAAATATTTGAATGTATCATATCACCCTGTCTCTCCTTTCCTCCAGGGTATACATATTCAGGTCCTCAAGTCGCTCAAACATCTTGTATCACAAACCCCATACCACTTTTGTGTTTTTTCTCTGAACCACTTCAAGTCCAAAACTGAACACATTACTCCAAGTGGGGCCTCACCAACAACTTGTACAAGGGGCATCAACGTTAGAACTACATCCACCCTCAGAATATCACATGCACATGACTTAGGGCTCCTTTTACAAAGTGGTGCTACCAATTTAAATGGGCTACTTCACATTCAGCATACCGCTAATCGGCAGTATCGCTTTGTACAAGGAATCTTTTGTGCTTTCTTTTTTAAATATCAAAAAAGAATATCAATATTATGGTGTCCACAGAACCGTTCGAGTTTAGCATTTAGTTTTAGAAACACTCATTTCCAAGCAATTTTCAAGTCTATTTCTTTGTCCAGCACTCATCATTCCACACAGCGAAAAGATCCTTTCTACATAGTCTTGTGATGCTGGTGCTGACAGAACTTCTAGATCCACAGGAAGTATTGTGCCACAAACACTATTCTCTCATGCCAAAATTGAAAAACATTCTGAAGTACTTGTTTATTTGAACTTCAACAATGTCTTGAACTGGTACAGGACTTCTTACTTCTGTCACTTTCAGTTTCTTGACAATATAAGTACACTTTTCAGTCCTACCAGAGCGCTGAGGGTGTAGGCATTTGAACTCCATGCTGCAACACATGGTTCACTTTCTGTGAAGGCTTTATTGCAGATTGTTTCATGGGTTGCCCAAATCAATTATGAATTGTTTGGCTACTGCACGTAAAGTGTAGACAGGGAGCATCGCTTTGCAATGTGTGTCTGTTCTGCGAATGGTTGCAGCAAATTGCAAAGTTCCCCCAACTTTGTCCATTCAGACTGTAGCATGGAATCAATATTCAGTCCAGAAAGAACCTCATTCATATCTCCTTTCAACTCAAGAAGACATCTTGACGTATCATAGGTGCTGTTCTACTGTGTAGGATAGTCATTTATAACTCCTTTACTGACTGTAACATGGAATCAATATTCAATCCAGAAAGAATTTTTTTTTTTTTGTTACATTTGTACCCCGCGCTTTCCCACTCATGGCAGGCTCAATGCGGCTTACATGGGCCAATGGAGAGTTAAGTGACTTGCCCAGAGTCACAAGGAGCTGCCTGTGCCTGAAGTGGGAATCAAACTCAGTTCCTCAGTTCCCCAGGACCAAAGTCCACCACCCTAACCACTAGGCCACTCCTCCACTCTCATTCATATCTCCTTTCAACTCAATGAGACATCTCAACGTGTCATAGGTGCTGTTCCACTGTGAAGCACATGTATAACTCCTTTACCACACTTATTACGGAGTATCTCTGTATTCACAGAACTTTTTCTTAAGTTATTAACAATCTTATGTGCTTTTATCAAGATATCAGCATAGCTGTTTCGATATAGGTTCTTAACAGTTAACAGAATCAAATGTGCCACACAAGGCATTCATGGATACTTTGTGTTACGAAGAATATCAAATTCTAAAGTTAATTATGAATCATCCCCATTCTCTTGTGAATTTTCAGAGTCACTGATTTCAGGATCAACACTGCCGTCTTCTTCTTCTTCAGCTCTGTTTGAATTAGCAACAGGTGATGTACCATTTTCTATATTACCATGACTTTTTTTCCCCCATTATGGCTTATATTTGGTATCCAAGGTTTTAAGCATATTTTTAAATTCAGGTGAATCAATAATTGTTATTAGACTGCTGGTAGCAATAATCACTTCCAAAACTGAATTTCATGCATACACAATACTGGTCGAATTGCTGGCTAAATGAGAGACTGTGATTCGAGATTCATGAATTCTGAAATTGTAAGATTATGGCTTATCAGATTTGGTTGCTGCTACTGGTCGTTGAATCACCCAACTTAATTCTTTTCCTCACCGACTCCTATGATTGTAAGATTTCAGCATTGGCTTTATAGAAACGCTCCACAGGTTTTCTAAGATGGTTGGATTTTTTTTCCTCACAATGACCACGTTTCATTCATGCTTGCCGCCACTTGAACACCTGATCAGGTACCTACTTTTCTTTGTATTTTTGCTGTATTTGAAGAATTTCCACATGCCACTTTTCCCTCTTATGTCCAGCAAATAACTTGGGCAAACTCATTTTATTCTCCTGACAGCACTGAAAACGCTGCTCTTTAGCTGAGCATTTTAAAAATAATTTTTTCAGCATGTATCCAACTAAACCACAGACTTTGTTGCCAGAAAATGTGGTTATGTAACTTATCCAGCTTCCTGCCCCCTTTCTGTGCACTGGGGATGTTTTAATAGTTAAAGCCTACAATTAGAAGCCCCAGCAATAGACCAATAAGTTTGGAAGAAGATATACAAATTAAAATACATTCTAACAGAATAAGCACACAAATAAAATGAAAAGCAATGGAACATTTACCACACTTGAAAGCCCATTTTACACAGAATGTAAAGATTAGAATTCAGACATCCAGGTCAGGATGTCCTCAGTTCCAGTAATATTTTAGAAAAGGTTCTGCTGATGCAGAGCCTTTTTAAAATTACTTGCAGAATGCACATACATTTGCCGACATGCACAGCAGAAGCAGTCATTTCAGAAATCTACACCTGCATAAAATGA
Source organism: Microcaecilia unicolor (assembly GCF_901765095.1). Taxonomy (NCBI): domain Eukaryota; kingdom Metazoa; phylum Chordata; class Amphibia; order Gymnophiona; family Siphonopidae; genus Microcaecilia; species Microcaecilia unicolor. The sequence continues at coordinate 262,405,857 of NC_044031.1, read as the reverse complement.
GCAGCATAAACCTGGCATTTCCACTTGAAAGTGGCGATTTTGCAGATCCTGCATATATACTTCAGCCACTTGAATTAAACTTTTTTTGGGGGTGTCATATTCGTATATTTCCTGACTTATTGAGGACAACACAGAACAGATGCAAGGAATTTTTGATGTTAAAACCCAGAATCATGGCTCTTCGACCAAATTATATTGAAGTTTTGACCCAAAACAGCTTCCAGATTTTTTGAATTCAAAAGAAAGTGCCTCGCTTTAGGATTTAGCAACTCAAATTAACAGGTTGGCTGATCTGTTTACTTTGCTGAAGTTTAAGCTTATAGCATAGATTATATTACTTCCTTAGGGGGTCATTTTCTAAAGTGTACTAGCGTTTTTAGCTTGCGCTAAAAATCAGCTGGTGCTAAACGCTGAGACGCCCATTATATTCCTATGGGCATCTCAGTGTTTAGCGTTAGCTGATTTTCAGCATAAGCTAAAAACACTAGCACATTTACTAAAGACCCCCTTATTTGTTTGAAAACTCTGTCCTGTTTATTGTGGTCTGAGATTTTGTGTGTCTTGTGGTTTAGTTATTATCGCTTTGTTATGTCTATTTTCTTATTCACTTCTCATTAAAGCATAAATAAGAAGTTTTAAAAAGTGCTAATTTTGCAACTTCCAAATGTTAAGTGACACCACTTTCATATGGAAGCCGTCCCATTTTACAAACCTACACATGCAACCGCTGCCAATTAAGTAGTGAGGCTACAATTTTAACTTGATTTCATTTTGATGCAGAAATAAACTATGGGGATTAAGGAGAATGGCTTCTTTAATCCCTAGACAAAATGAGCACTTTTTAAAAAACCTGCGCCGGTTTTCTTTGCAAGCTACATGAAATTGCAATTGTACAACACCCAGTTCCTTTCCCCACACGCTGAATTGGATAGATAGCAGCACTAGAGTTTACACCAAAATTTAAGATCTGAGGCAGACGTGTTTGCACCAAAACACGGCCGCTGTGTCGAGTCATACTGGTGTAATCCTTTAATAAACTTCAGATATAGGACTCTTGGCATCTCCCTTGTGTTTTTTGGATGAGCCTACCTACCCTTTGTGTTGCTTGTACGCCCCTCTGTAGGGACTGCGTGTTCCTCCATGCTTCGTGGTTGATCTCTCATGGCTCTGAGCTAGCATAAAACCTGATGGGAAAAAGTTTCCCCATGGATGTGTATTCCCTTGGTGATATGAGGAAATACATGCATATATTTTAGCCCCACCCAAGCCCCGCTGCCCCTTAAAATCTCTGCATGATATGATCGCCATGTGTAACTAGGGGCTTTCTAAAATCACTATTTGCACACACACACAATTTTCTCATGTAAATACTGCTATTTACATGTGGTAACGTTTCTAAAATACCCCCCCCCCCCCCCAAAAAAAAAAAAAAAAAAAATCATAAAAGCCAACCTATAGACAAACATGTCAAACAAAACTAATGATTAAATAGGTTTTGAGGGTTTTTTTTTTAAGAACATACATAACTCTGCTCAAGTCTTTAGTACAAAGGAGTTTGTTCTATGAAAAGCTCTGTCCCAGATAAACACTTTTTTTTTTTTTCAGAAACCTGTAAGCTTCAAGTCTTTGACAGAACAGGAAGTAAATCCTGGCCAGATCATGACATACTCCTTTACATGAAACAAGAGCTGGGTTCAGGTCCCATGTTCTAAAGAAAGTGCAAAGCATCTTGAAATGAACTCAGTGCCTTACTGGTCACCAGTGCAGCTCCCAACAGCAAACACGATACTTTATCCCAGTTTATTAACCACTGTATATGCTTATACTGGTTTTGTGCTCAAAGGCCTTGCCAGCTAAGTGTTGACATGACAAAGCTTATCAAATAAAGATTTCTTTGTTTGCTTACCACACCACCTTTCCCTAAGCATGTCAAAGTGGTTTACAATTAAAAGAAAATGTATACACAAGTCAAATTGAAAATCAGAAAAGTGATAACTGAATTATAACTTTTATCTTGTCACATGCTATGTGAGAGCCAGAAAAATAAAAGTAACAGAGACTACACCTATCCAGTGGCGTAGGAAGGGGGGGGGGGGGGGGGGCGGTGGGGCGGTCCGCCCCGGGTGCAAGCCGCTGGGGGGTGTCGGCGCCTCGCTGGTTCCTTGCTCTCTCTGCCCCGGAACAGGTTACTTCCTGTTCCGGGGCAGAGAGAGCAAGGAACCAGCGAGGCGCTAACACCCCCCAGCGGCGTGCACTCGCCGGATTGGCCCTCCCGCCGCCCCTCACCACCTTCCAGGTATGTTCTCGCTGGGGGGGGGGGGGGGGGGTTGCGCTATGGAGGGGGGAGGGTGCGTCGCGCTGCACCCGGGGGGGGGGGGATGCGCAGCGGCGACCCGCCCCGGGTGTCAGCTGCCCTCACGATGCCACTGCACCTATCCCCAGCAATTCTCATTCTCCATGGAAAGACACATGGCTGCCTCCTTCTTAGAGGATTCTTTTATGTAACATAATAAGTATTTTAAACCAGATTTCCTATTTACCTAATTCGTAGAGTTTACACTCATATCACATGGTCATATCTATTGTCCATTTCACTAGAGGTTCATCTGTGAAAAGCACATATGTCTGATGGTGTTCTGCCATTCACTGGCTGTGACTCCTCTGTCTTCGGTTTATGTAAAGGGGGGGGGGGGGATGCCAAGTTACCTTCAAAGCTCCACAAAGTTCCACTGTATCCGCGTCATCCACCACTGTTATACGGAAATTCGGCGTCTGCAGGAGCTCTTTGAAAAGGAGGCCATGCTCCAGGATCTTACTGCCTGCGGAGAGAAGCAATCATGAATTATTTACTTCACTCCTCCAAATGACTGCTATTTCACAGCAAAGCACATTCCTAGTTTTTCATTTTGAAAGGTAACAAAAACACCTCGCTTTGCTGACATTTATCCAGTTAGATATTTCCAGAATTAACTCGCTCTCCCAAGCAAAAAAACAAAGCAAAACCTGGTTGTGTTATATTGTCCATTAGGTCAACGTATTAGCTGTCAGATTTTTACAAGATGTCCTCCATTAAACAAGCAGTTTCCCCAGAAGATGAGCTCAACACATAACATTTCATGCACTAGATTTTAGGACACTGGTACTGGGAAACATTATTGAGAGTCATGGCTCATCAACTGTTGGAGTTCTAGAGAAATCATGTGCTCAGTGATAACCAGATGGCGTTACGCTGCTTTCATAACACTGAAACATCACTGGTGGCCCTACTGGATGACATATAATAAATGTTGGATTAGCTGTTGTTGGAAGTATCGGCAGCATTTGACACATTGAGTAATGTCTCTCCAAGCTGGGTGTTGGCAGTGGAGGTACTGCAATGGTTGGAGTAGTATTTGACAGGCAGTACTCAGGTGTTGAGAGTGGGGAATGTGTCTTCTAGAGCTTGCACAATCAATATATGGGGTTCTCTTAATAAACAATAGACACACAGATTGTTACTGGAGGAAAAGCCTCGAGAAGCTCCTAGACTTTTAAAATTGTCTTCAAGGAGCAGGACTTCCCCATCATCGGCAAAAACCTCCCTGTAGCTTATTGCTTACTACTTACTACTATCTTAGTAAAGAGCTTAGCTTGGTAATAAACTTAGCTTCAATTGGTAGGTCTCTGTGTACTTCCCTGGGTCCCGACCATTATCAACGGTGGCCAGCATTTCAAATCTCTGCTTCAGGATCATGGGCCAAAGGGATCTACAGCGCGAAGAAAAACACAGGAATAAGATTTGTCATACCACTCCAATTTTCTGTTTGCTTTTTTTCATTCGTCCAAAGGGACGAGAAAGACTATGAGAAAAACAGCATCTACCCATGGTTATTTAAGGAGCAAATCTCCCAGCGTTCCCCCCTTTGAAGGGGAAGAAGGATATCTCTCTGATACCAGCTCCTCAGGCTCTGATGCTTTTTTAGAGGATGGCAGAGGACGCCAGGGCCGAGGTCGATCCAGGCGAGGCCGAAGAGGCCACCAACGGTCAGACCAGCAGGAGACACAGCCATACAGACAAGTCCCCCCACAGACCTGATCACAGCAGTAAATGAGTCCATTATCATCAATCTGTCATCCCATCACCTGACGCAGCCCGAGGTACAGGTTCTCAGTAAAGGCATGTCCTTCGTGCCCATGCAGAAGTATGATATGTTTCAAAGTAGAACTGATTTAGAGAGATTCATACACAAACTCCGATTGAGATTATTTTTTTCCCCAGAGTGATGGTTTGACAAGTGATACATCAAGAGTAAAGCCTAAATCGACTTGGCAACCGCCGGGACCTTTAGAACCTACGCTGTCAATTTTTAAGCAACTGGTCCTAAAAGATTTAAGTACCATGGAAAAGGCAAGATATCGGTTCCAATGTAATCTTTCCAAATCTGAAAAAGAAGCACTGCTTCAACTGAGAAAGAAAACTCAAATAGTGATTCGGAGAGCTGACAAGGGAGGGGCTGTAACTATTCAGAACCGGCAGTCGTATAATGAAGAAGTTTTAAGACAGCTGACGAATGTGGATGACTACAAAGGACTAACTGAAGATCCTACCCCAGTCCTGAAACAAACCATTCTGGGTCTGTCTGGAGAAGCTTTTGCTGAAAGTCTAATCACACAGAAGAAATTTAACTTCCTCACCAGGAATTCAAAAAAGATCCCTACGTTCTACACGCTCCCCAAGGTGCATAAAACCCTCACACAACACCCAGGATGTCCAATTGTCTCTAGTAGGGGTTTCCTTTTAGAACCCTTATCAATTTATGTTGATACTTTCCTACGTCCTTTTGTACCTTATAGTCAGTCATATATAAAGGATTCTACACATTTCCTGAACAGGCTATATCAATGGTCGGGACCAGTGGAAAAGTGCCTTTTTGTGACACTAGATGTGACCTCCCTCTATACCTCAATTCCTTGAGATGAGGCGTTGGCAGTTATTAAGAAGTCACTACAGCAGAAGGGGATAGAGGGTTCCCTTGTCTCCTTTGTCAAAAAATTGGCTTCTCTGGTGATGGAGAAAAACTTTTTTCAGTAAGGTACCATGATGTTCCAACAAGTTCCGGGAGTCGCGATGGGAGCCACTATGGCTCCCTCGATAGCAAATCTTTCATGACCAATTTTGAAGATGGTCATGTATACCCGAGCCTTTTTTGGGAGAAGATTGAATTTTGGGTTTGCTTTATAGACGACATCTTCTTGTTATGGAACGATGATAGTGAGGCTCTACTACGACTGGTAACGTACCTGAATAATTGCCACCCAAAGATTAAGTTTACAGCTCACTATGACTATAGAGATCACATTTTTGGATTTAATAATACAGAAAGATATGGGCCATTTTAGGACAACCGTACACCGCAAGCTAACTGTTAAGAACACCCTTCTTGAATATAACAGCTGCCATCCTAGGAAACTACGTGGCAGTCTCCCATTTTCACAATTCCTGAGATATAAAAGAATATGCTCAGAAGAGAGGGATTTTCGGATTCAAGCAAAGGCACTGTACAAACGCCTGGTAGATAGAGGTTACCCAGAGCGGATGGTTAAGACAGCGTACAAGAGAGCTAAGTACAATAGAGAACTACTGTTACAGCCCAGTTCGAGGCCTGAAGATCTTACAGATGTGCATACATGTGTATTGAAATACACCCAGCAATCTGGAAAGGTAGCCCAGATTTTAAGGGATCACTGGCAAGTAGTTCAAACGCTCCCTATCTTTTCCCAATCTACAATACGTTTTGCGTATAGTAGAGGGAATAACTTAAAAGAACTACTCTGCCCATCAATCCTTCCAGAGGAACACTCTATTCCACCTACATACAATGGGCATAAGAGATGCAACAAATGTGCTATGTGCGATTTAATGGTAGAAACAACAGTCTTCAGACACCCTAGCACTAAGAAAGAATTTAAATTGAAAATCAATACTATATGTAAGTCAGACTATGTGATTTATTGCATCATTTGTCCCTGTAAAAAAATCTATATAGGGCAAACAACACGGACTTTATATATCAGATTGGTAGAACACAAGAGTGCAATAAAGACCATGAAGAGCACCTCACCCTTAGCCCTCCACTGCCTTGTATTACAGAAGATTACAGCCTCAGGGCAGAGAGGGCAAGATAGACGGCGCATTTTTCTACAAAACGAGCAGAGATGGATCTTTAAAATAGATACCTCTATCCCTGCTGGGCTCAACTCTAAAATCGAGTGGATCCATTTCCTGTGAAAGAGTATAGACGGCAACTAGTTACTGCCTCTTAGAGGATTTACGGTCCCCGTTTCTGGAAGAATGGGGATTGGTTTAGACAATGACAGCATATGACGACACAAGATCTTTAAAAGAGCTGCCATTTTCTGGGTAGGGTGTCTCTGACGACGCCGTCTGCATAGTTGAACGGTAGCAAGCAAGGAAGTAAGAAAACAGAAAATTGGAGTAGTATGACAAATCTTATTCCTGTGTTTTTCTTCCCACTGTAGATCCCTTTGGCCCGTGATCCTAAAGCAGAAGCAGAGATTCGAAACGCTGGCCACCATTGATCACGTTCGGGACTCAGGGAAGTACACAGAGACCTACCAATTGAAGCTAAGTTTACTACCAAGCTAAGCACTTTACTAAGATAGCAGTAAGCAATAAGCTACAGGGAGGTTTTTGCCGATGATGAGGAAGCCCTGCTCCTTGAAGACAATTTTAAAAGTCTAGGAGCTTCTCGAGGCTTTTCCTCCAGTAACAATCTGTGTGTCTATTGTTTATTAAGAGAACCCCATATACTGATTGTGCATGTTGGCAGACGTGGGTATCTCACCCCCCGCAACCATTATTTAGTTTACCTCTTCTAGAGCTTGGCCATTGGCTCAGAATTGGTTCAGTCTCATTTGTTCAACCTGTATCTCCTGTCAGTCTGTTTAGCCATGTGTAAGGTTGGGCTGCACTTTGTGTATGCTGATGATGTGCAAGTGCTGATCTCAGGCCAAGATGCACTAAAGACTCGTTAAAGCCCTTTCCTTACCAATTCCCTTAGTGAATCGGTAAGGAACGGGCATGCATCAAGGAATAGGAATGCAAATGAGCTGCTCGTTGTAGCTCACTTGCATTCTCTATTCCATCATTAAACAGTCGGCCGGTAGAGCATGCGCAGAGCAGCCAAGCGTTATGCTGGCTGCTCTGCGCATGCCAAGGACGTCCTTTATGGACGTCCTTCACTATATATATAAAAAAACAGACGAGCTGTGCCTATGGACGTCCTTTATAGACGTCTTCCCCTCCCCCCAGATCGCCGCCGCTCCCACCTCCCCCCTGCATTGAAATGACAGCTTCCCGCAGCCCCGGCCTCTCCACCATCCTTTTTCTACAGATCCCACCAGATCTGAATAAACTTTCAACCTGGTTTAAGGTTGGGAGGGAAGAGTGGAATGCCCCCTTTATTAAATTCCTGGCAGAGGCATGGACAAAAAAGGTTGAGGAATCCGTCACAGAAGGAAGAAAGAGGCAGCAATTTCAGTCAGCATTCAAGATATATAAAACTGTAGGCATGCAGAAAAGCGTATACAGATTCTACATAAGACCCACATCAAATGCTGTATGGGATCAGATGTGATATGTGGACGGATAAAAACTGTGTGAAGTGGAAAACTGCTAAATGAGTGTTTGTCCACATGTTGATTGCGTGAAACCAGCCAGCATTGTCCTAGCAACAGGGGTTGGAGAATATTCCACGGCTGACTGCATCTCAGTGGTAATAGTCCTATAGCAGGGGCTCTCAACAAAGTCCTTGGGACACACCTAGTCAGTCAGGTTTTCAAGATACCCACAATGAATATACACGAGATAAATTTGCATAACATGGAGGTAGGGTATGCAAATTTATTTCATGCACATTTATAGTGGGTATTCTGAAATCCTGACTAGCTGGTTATGACCCAAGGACTGGGTTGAGAACCTGTCTTATAGGTTGTTATTTTTGGGGGGATGACACTGGTTTGGAGGAGAGGGGTTTAAAACAGCAAAAATGTCCATCTCACTAGTCAGAAAAGAAATCTTACTTCTATGGACTGAGGAGAGGTTTTCCCTGTCTAGACAATGGTAAGATCGTTTGCCTGAGCTGGGAAAATCAGATTTAAGAGACCCAGCAGAGGGGATCATGTTCTATTACTTGGTATACATTTGTGTCTGAATTATTAGAGGAATGGGCTGGGGTAGGAATGTTTAGGGGGGATGGGGGGGGTTAAAAGATTAAAATGTGTGTACACAGGTGAACTAGTTATATACAGTTGAATGGTCTCTATTGGTTCTATCAGTTCCAATGGACCATGACTGTGTGCTTGTGTACATGGCTTTGTTGGTGGGGGTGGGGGGGAGGGGGCCTTTCATTGTTTTGGAAAATTAACTCTGTATAAGTCTCATTGGGGCCTTGTTCTGCTACATTCTTTTCCCCGTTGAATGTTTGTTGTATGCTGCTTGGCAAGTAGAATAAAGATATTCAAAAGAAAAAAAATACAGACCCACTTTGTGGCAAATGGAACTGCATTTTGTATGTGCAAGATTGCTGTGGTTGTTTTGAAAATAATTTCCAATACTGCTATTCTATGATACTAAAGTCAGTGCTTATTTCTACAAGAGAAATCACAAAGGGCTTGAGTCACCCAATTTGAAGCTGGAAAGGAGGCTCATTTTGAACTTTACCTTGTGTTTGAAAAATTCAGCTGTCAGAGCCTAACAAGAAGTAAATAGGTCAAAATCTAAGGAGTCATTTGTGGCTAGCACAACTCGGAGCTAGTGGTTCCAAAGTATGAATAAGTCTCATTAGCTTGCCTTTAGATTGTTCTCTTGTCTTTTAGATTGTAAGCTCTTTGAGCAGGGACTGTCCTTCTATGTTTAAATTGTACAGCGCTGCGTAACCCTAGTAGCGCTTTAGAAATGCTAGTTAGTAGTAGTAGTAGTAGTAGTAATTAGCTATTTCTAGACAAGGATATCAGAAACTTCTAGAATGAAATGAAGTCAACAGATGGAATGTGACTGTCACGAAACGCCTAGCCACTCGCCTGGGGTTACGCCTGCAGCCACTTAGAAGGTCTATCCCCAGCACAGCTCAGGTCCACCTGCACCTGCCACTTGTGCTCTACACTAGCACCCTCCTCACATCGACTGGGTCCCAACTGCATCTGGCTGAGTCTCCTGCTCTCAAATTATCCCCAGTGATTTCTAGGTTACTGGGGACCACACTCCCAGTGGGGTCCTACAGTTCCCAGAAAACACTCATAGACTCAACACACAAACCACCAGGATTCTTAGTCAGTCCAGACAAGCATAGGCAATAAACTAAAAATGTTTATTGTCATGTAAACTTAGAACAATGAACATAAAAGATGCAATCAGTAACAAGTAACTGAATATGGATCATTTAGTCACTACTTGAACAGTGCCTGGTAAGATCAGGAACATATAACAGCTCACAGATGATCAAATATAGATGTTCACGGGGTCTCTGCAAATAGATCTCTCTCTCTCTCTTTCTCCCTGGCTAAGACTGGGGCAAAAGCCAATACATCCTAGATGAAGTTAAGCTACTGGGCCAATCAGAGCCCAGTACAACAAAATTCAAGTGTAGATGGCCACATCACTGCAGGTTATTTCTTACCTATGTTAACTAAAGAGGGAACAGTCATTCCTCTAACAGCTTTAAACATGCACCACCTGCTGGCCAAACTAGAGAAATACACCAAGAAATAATACAGTTTTGTCACAGTGTCCAGTGAACATTATTACAAACTAAGTGCAAAAGAATAAAGAACAGCTGCAGATCACCACATTGCCTCATTTAAATACACTTTGTGCAGTTTGAGTTTTAATGTTGGAAAAATTGGGCATCTCTGAAAGGCACAACAGAAAAGATGCAGTATATGAGCATTTGAAATCTCGAAGACTTCTGCCAGCTGAAGCAGTAGCTTGAGAGATCTTGAAAGCTCAGGCACAGTGACATCTATTTGTTGCTTCTCTGAAAAAGTCTCACTGCTGGTAAAACGCCAACTAAATATTCTCAGAACATCTGCATGGTCTGGCCCCATGGAATACAATGTGGAAAAATACAGTAGCCAGATACTTAGTAAGGCTTTCCACAATCCAAAACAAAAAACAGTCAATGACTTGGTTATCAAGCATGACAACTGTTAACATGCAAGGTCGGAATGGGTCTAAATATTCCAGACCACGTCTGCCCTTTGATTCAGGCCCTTATCTTAGAAGCCCTATTCACGATTTACATGTGTATTGAATAAAAGTTGAAAACCTAATTTTATATAGCTGGAATTTACACATGTAAATCACTAATGCGTGCATATAGCAAGGAAGCAGGTTTTGGGGGGGACAAGGCTGGAACCAAAAAAGTACAGGTGTATTCATTTCCCTATGATCACCATGATCAATGCTGGAGTTTACAGTTGCTCCCAGGTACATATAGGCTTTGTAAATTGCTCATTTTGGCCGTGCTCTATAGGAGAGCTTAGGGGAGGTCGCCCCCCTTAATCTCCCAATTCCCCCCTTCTTCCAAATAGATTGTGTCAAGCAACTGTGGGATCTGTACTTAATTAGGAGCATTTAAACATGTAGGTTTCCAAATTGACACACTTATACATCTATGTTCTGAAATACCAACTTATACATTTAAATGCCAACACTTATCAATGGAAGCCAACTTGGCAACATATACGTTAGATATCAATTGCAAAATGGATACCCTCACCTCACAACCTGTGCATATACGTCCATTCCTGCTTATATTTTAGAAAAGGGATCTACGTCAGCAGACCCTTTACTAAATCCTACCAGAATTTGACATGTCCCAACCTGAACTATAGGGCCAATACAGATTACACTGGAGACAGTCTAATGGGGAACAAGAACTCTTAGTATAATGATTCAGCACTCTGGAAGGTACAACAAATCTTATGCTCCCTTATGGATCCAAGTGCAAAATCCAATTAGCCTGAGAAGTTATGGACATAAAGCTCAGTTGTTATAAAAAAAGAAACAGTTTGTTGATTTAATTGGCAGCAGGTAAAATAAAGATAAATAGAAAAAATAGTGTACAAATGCTAAATTACCTAGAGAAAAGCAATGAGCACCTTTCAGAGAGCTAAAAATGAATGCACATCCTGTCCCCGAAGCCAAGTAATCATTTGGGCCATCTATCTTCCCCAAAACTAAAAATCAGCAATAGTACAACCTGGCCAGAGTGGGGTGCTCCCTCTGATGATGTTGTACAGCTGTCTCTCAGGACCTGGTACAAGTGCAGAGGCAGGTACACCTAGCTGGCACGCTGTCAGGGATCCGTCTCAGGGAAGAGGCTGTGGGTTTAACGAGCTGTAGATGTCTCTGTGGCACAGCAGCTCAAATCTGGAAGTTCAGTTTTCTTCTGGTCTCTGTATCTGATGATCTTCAGATAATCTCTACAGATAACCTCTTACTTTCCAGGAGACTTCTTATATCAGTTCTTGGGTGAAAGTGACCCTCAAATGTTTTTCACAACAGTCTTGTTCGTTTCAGATATTTTTTTTTTCCAAATATTTTTATTAAATTTTTAAAGATACACAAACATTTTAAAAACAAAAGAAAGAAAAACATATTACAATACAATGAAATAAGCAAAGCTGAGTTCTAAAAACAATACTACAAAGCTAAGCAATAGAAGAGAGAAAAAGGTCTAAAGGTTTCCAACGTTTCAGATATTATGATTTGAAGAGTCACAACATTGTCCCGTTTGTGTCATTTTGGAGGGTCAGCTTGACCAAGAAATCATCAATATATATAAATGGCGAGTGTCGTACTCACTCGCAAATGCGCAGTAGAGACCCTCTCTGCCCCGCCCCCACGTCAATACGTGATGACGAGGGCGGAACAGAGAGGGTCTCTACTGCGCATTTGCGAGAGACACTGCCATCGCTAACGCTCCCCCCACCCGGAGTCGCCGCCGCCATCCACCTTCCACCCAGTCGGGCCCTCGCTCCGCTATTGAAACAGCGAGGGCACGCAGCTCTGCTGAGCTGCCGTCGGCCTTCCTTCTTCTTCTCGGCCTGTGTCCCGCCCTCGACGATGTTACGTCACACGAGGGCAGGACACAGGCAGAGAAGAAGGAAGGCCACGGCAGCTCAGCAGTAGAGCTGTGTGCTGCATGCCCTCGCTGCTTCAATAACGGAGCGAGGGCCCGACCGGGTGGAAGGTGGGTGGCGACGGCAGCGAACTTGGCGGTGGGGTGGGGGGCCTTTCAACCCCCCCTCCTATACTAGCCCGTTTTTACGGGCTGAACGGCTAGTTGTTTCAATAAACAATACACAGATGTTGTCACACCTGCCCAGATATAGAATCAGCCAAGTTGGCAGGGGAATTTCCTGCAGACCTTGGCAAAATTTCACCAAGTCATGCTGATCTGGCTCCATGTCTGTAGTGCAATCTTGCAAAGAAGTTTTCATTAGCCAGATTTTGAATTGTAGTGCCATATACAGGCACAGGCAGCTCCTTGTGACTCTGGGCAAGTCACTTAAGACCTCCATTGCCCCAAGTACAAATAAGTACCTGTATATAATATGTAAGCCGCATTGAACCTGCCATGAGTGGGAAAGCGAGGGGTACAAATGTAAGAAAAATAAAATAAAAAAATACAAATAATACTATAGAGTAGTGCTATATAGTGTTACGCCTACAGAACATCATAATTCCCATATATATATTTTTTACTTCAAAGTAACAACAACATACAAGCCAAGAGCTTGCTGAAGGAAACAAAATCGATTGCTAAGGCAAAATAACCAAGGACACAAAGAATACTTAGCAATATACAGCAAGAAATCCACTACTAGGGGGAACAAGAATAAGAAAAATAGAAATGATATCTAGAGATAATTACCATTCCAATTCAGGAAATACTAAGGAAAAGAAAGCATTTTAGCACATTTTCCTTTACGAAATATCTTTCTATAACAATATGAGAAAAGACAGCAAATGGTATAGGAGAAATCCTGGTTTCTAGAAAACTATGCAAATGTGAAGGTTCCAAAAACACAAAATTCTGAAAATGATATTTAAACCAGACATTTACAGAGAAACTGAAGAAAAGGTTTAGCTCCTAGGGATAACACTTGCTGATGTTTGGGCAGAAAGACTTTCTATCTACCTTGTGTTGTCCTAGCTATATTAGGAAATACCATCACATTACAATCACAAAATGAGACCAACTTAAAAAGAAAATACAGATACTGTATCCATTTTTTATCAGGCTCTCTTGAAAATGTAACTATTAGATTTCACAAACAAGGAAGATTGACAGTTTTCTAAAAGCCTGTCAAGTCCATGGACTCATCTTCTTTCTTAGAATCACTACCTTCAGAATCTGGATTTTCCCATAGGTACATAAATGGCCCCAGTCAGTGGTGGTATCATTTCCTTAGTAATCTGAAGAACGTCTTGAAAGCATTTCTTTCTGACATCCATGGGAGATATTAGAGGAGATGTAGGAAAGTTGATCAATCACAAATTCAATTTACAATTATAGTTCTCAAATTACTCCATTTTATTTGGACCATGTTTTTATCTTTAATTAGCATAGTCTGACATTCCTTCATATATCTCTCATCCTTTTTTCACCGTCTCCAATTTTCTCTTAAGAGTATAATTCCTCATTCCTTTTAGCTACAGCCAAACTTGAAGTAGATACTTCCATAAATTTGTCCACTTTAAGTGGCACAGAAGGTTCCAAACTTCCGAATGCTACCCATAAATATCCTAAATTAATAAAATTTTTCTTTATAACTCCCTGATTTAAAGTAGCCCGTTTGCCAGTTTTCAGGTATAATCTGCTGGGTGGCTGTTCTCAAAGTCACACACTCACCCCCAGAAAATCTTTTCTCCAACCATTCCTGGAATTTGGGGGTGGAATCCAGAGGAGCCATAGCAGATACCTCGCCAACACAGTCCCAAACAGCAGCAATCTGTGCATTTGACCCCGAATGTGAAACTGCACTGGCTCCCCCTAGACTAGGCCGCAAGAGAGGCAATGATCTGGGGCTCAGCGAGATTTCTGAAATGCTGATGGCAAGCTCTCCAGTCCTAGCACCCTCCGGACTTCTTACCACACCCACAGTCGCAGGAACTGCATATAACACAATAGATAGGGCTAAGGTGCTCTTTGATGGGTAAGTGCAAATCGCACCCTTGTGCATCCCCCCCATGACAGAACCGTGCAAACACGAAGATCACAGCTGTATCTGCTTCCTGATGCCATTATGTCCCCCCCTCCCCATTTCTACATTCTATCTGTAGTAATCAATAGAAATAAAACAAAATAAAGCATGAAAAATAAAATAAGATGATACCTTTCTTATTGGACATAACTTAATACATTTCTTGATTAGCTTTCGAAGGTTGCCCTTTTTCGTCAGATCGGAAATAAGCAAATGTTGGTAGATGACAGTATATATAAGTGAAACATCAAAGCTTGCAAGTGAGACATCAAAGCATTTCAGTGACAATCTAACAGGATGGGGATGGAGGTGGATAGGTGAGACAGGGGGATATGCATGGGGACAGGAAAGTGACAAACAAAACAGTACAATTTACAATTTTATGGTTTATAATGGGCTAGAAAACCCAGATCTTTGTTAAGCCCTGTCTGGTGGGTGTCAAAATATTTAATCATTCTGACTTCAAAGGTCTTACGTTCCTGTATTGTTTTAAAATTACCTTTCAGGATTCTTACTATGGAAATCACTGGTACAGTGTTCTGGTCTTGTAAAGTGTTGCCCCACAGGCGTGGCATCCTGGCTGGCACTAGCATTTTTCATGTGATGTCTATGTAAATTAAATCTTGTCTTTAACATTTGGCTTGTTTCTCCAATATAGCATTCTTCGTCACATATTTTTACACTGGATGATGTATACACAAGAAATGTATTAAGTTATGTCCAATAAGAAAGGTATCATCTTATTTTCTTTTTCATGTTTTATTTTGTTTTATTTCTATTGATTACCTTTGAAAGTAGACTAACATGGCTACCACACCTCTCTACATTCTATCTAAAATGAGGCTGATAATCTTTCTCACTCATAAAGAGACAGCACATCAAGGTTAAGTAAATAATATAATATTCACAAAGCACACTTTTCCCTAATACAAAGCATTCGCTAGTCATCTCCCGCTATGTTATAGCCTCAACACAGGACTGCAAGAATAGGCCCAATGGAAAATATAAGGGCTGCAGATGTATACCTCCTACCCTGTATAACTCCTAAAATCATCCTGAATACTGATTAATATAGGGGATACAGTCTTCAGAGATACCACTTTTATCAGGGCCCTCTATACTTCTATAGCATCTCACATTGAGAGCGGGAACTATATGGGGATAAACCTATCATCCCACCTCTTCTGCTCTGTACAGGCATCCTGCAGGTCATCTGTTATACGTTTAGATACAACCATCGTTAAGCAAGGGAACACATATGGAGACTCTTCATTCCATACTTATAAAGGACATTGTTGGTGGTCAGAAACAAAGATGTCTTTCACACATGGCCCTTTTTTGTTTTGTTTTTTAACTTTGTTTTCAAGCAACAAACAACAAATGCAGAAATACAATTGGCTACATCCAACAGTACAATAAGAAATAAACTCACAACACTGACTAAACACTTGAGCCATACCCAACATGAAAACCCATCAAGAAAACCAAAGCCCCCTCACACACACACACACACTAGCCTGTAAACTGCAAAAACTTTGGTTCAAAGAAAGAAAGAAAGAAAGAAAGAAAGAAAAGGAGAAAGCAGGTTCTGGGAGCAGGTGTGTCCAAAATAACCCCTTGTAACAGAGAGACTGAGATCAACTGCCACCTACCAGCCAGTTCAAGAGGATTCCATAAAAATTGTTGCAGACTTGAATTAACCCCCAATATGCACCCATGACATATTGCCTGCCCCCATGTCAAGATGATGCACAAATGCGCCACCCAATAATAACACCTTAAATCAGGAACCACTACCCCCCCCCCCCCCGCCTCATAAGAACCCACTTAGACACCCAGCTATATTGAAAAAGCTTACGCTGCAAGGTCCCCAATACCCGCGTAGGGACAGGCACCGGAAGAGTTTGGAATAGATACAGAAATTTTGGTAACAGCATCATTTTACAAACAACCACTTGCCCCAGCCACACGAGTCAAACCATGTCACTGATTTAAGGCCAAGGAAAGCTCTTGAAGCACCCCCTGGTAGTTGTATTTATAAAGATTTTTAAAAATCCAGGCAAATGTTTACTCCCAAAAAACAAATATATTGCTTAGCCCACCCAAAGGGCAGAGAGGCCTTCAAAGAGCACACCCTATCATGGTCTAGATTGATATTCAAAATCTCCGATTTAGTAGCATTTATCTTGAAACCAAATAGAGTACTCAGTTAAAGTGTTGATAAATAAGAGGTAAATGCATTTCAGGTTCCGTGATAGAAAGCAAAATTTCAGTGAACAAAGAGATTTTATATTCTTCCACACCTACAGGCATGCCACATATACCTAGGGTCTGACGTATGTGAGCAGCCAAGGGTTCCATCGTCAAGGCGAAAAGAGGGCAAACCCTGTCGAGTCCCTCGCCCCAGTTGAAATGCCTCAAAATATCCCCCATTCACTCGAATTCTAACTGTGGATAAAGTGTACAGCGCAATTATCCAAGATTGAAAATGGGGTTCAAAACCCATAGTATCTAAGACCGTATACATAAATGACCACTCTACGCTGTCAAATGCCTTTTCAGCATTGATAGCAAGTAAAACCATGGGGATCCCCGCTTGTCTCACGTACCAGTTCAATTGAATAGCCTGGCGAACATTATCACCGTTGTACGCTGAGGAATAAATCTGCACTGATCTTCATGAATAAGGCTAGAAATGTAACCATTTAAATGTTTTGCAAGAACACTAGCTAATAATTTAACATACAAGTTGAGGAGAGAAATCGGCAAGGTAGGAACCACACTGCTTTGTGTCTTTTCAAGGTTTGGGTAAAATAATAATGCCTGCCTCCATCATAGATGAGGGCAGTGAGTCCCCCCACCCCCCATAGAACACCATTAAAGACTTGAGTCAGTAGTGGAGCCACAAGTCCCCGAACTTCTTATAGAATCTGGCAGCAAGACCATCTAATCCAGGGGATTTGCCAGGCTTCAGTGATCAGATGGACAAGTTCACCTCCTCAACCCGAATTTCCTGATCTAGACTCTCCTGCTGGTTCTCAGTAAGACGAGTCAGAGCAATGCTATCTAAGTACTCTTTCATGGCAAGTGGGGTAACTCGTGTCTCAGAAGTATACAAATTCGAATAGAAACGCAAAACAACAGGCCCTTATATCTACAGGCTGAAAATATTCTGTTCCATCTGCATCACGAAGGAACACTACTTGTGTATGAACCTGTTGCCTCTTCAACTGAGAGGCCAACAGTTTGCTGGCCCGATTACCCTCCTCAAAGCGCACTTGTCGTGCTTTATTTAGAGTAAACACAACCTCATCTGTCCACAGGGCTTTCCACGGCTGACGAAGGTCATTAACTCGACTCATCAGAGCAGAGGTAGGACTCTGAGCGCACGGATATTCCAACCGAGTCACTGCCGAATACCTTTATTTTTACTCTCCCTTTTCATTCTACTACCCACATTGTGAAACGACCTCGAACAAAAGCTTTTAGGCTACCCCAAAGAGTACACAAAGAGGCTCATTTTCAAAGCACTTAGCCTCCCAAAGTTCCATAGAAACCTATGGAACTTAGCCTCCCAAAGTGCTTTGAAAATATGCCTCATAGCAAACCTCCAGAGTGGAGTGAGAAAGAGAGGTATTTCCGTATAAAGATCTTGCACAACACACTCCTCATTTAATAAAGTCTCATTAAGTCTCCAGAAACAGAGTCTCTGATCCTCACCTGGACCTTCATACTGAATCCATATCGGGGCACGATCGGACCACACCATGGTATCGATTTCCACCTGTTCCACATTAGTAAGGAAACCTTTATCGAAGAAAAAATAACTGATGCACGAATAGGAAGCATGTGGAATTCAATACTATGTAAACGTTCTGCTGGTACCATGTAAATGCCTCCATGCATCAACAAGACCCATACGATCCAACAATGCTAACAAAGCTTTTCTGCTGACTATTTATACACCACTTGCTTGGAAAAGTCTAATTTAGGGTGCAGAGTCACATTAAAATCTCCTAAACCCCACAATCCAGCAGACCACAACATTAAACACTGCTCCAGTTCCAGGTACAAAAGGTCTCTGGGTCTCATTTGGAGCATACACAGTGAACAAATTATAAATATACCCCTGGATGTCAATTTGTAAAGCCAAAAAGTGATCGTTGGGATCATTTATTGCACTTGTATCCCACATTTTCCCACCTCTTTGCAGGCGCAATGTGGCTTACAAAACATCATGGATAATGGAAATGAAAAGAGAAAAGGCATTTGGTGTTACAGAGGAAGTTGGATTGCATGGTAATGGAATACATGATAGTAATATAATAGAAGGCATTATTAACATTTCTAGAAATGTATAAGAGTATCACATGATTTGATCTTTGTGGTATATCTTGTCGAAGAGATGTGTCTTTAGTAGTTTACGGAAGTTGGTCAGTTCATAGGTCGCTTTTAGGTTGTGTGGCAATGCGTTCCAGAATTGTGTGCTCATATAGGAAAAGGTCGATGCGTGCATTAATTTATATTTTAGACCTTTATAGTTAGGGAAATGAAGATTAAGGAATGTTTGACAATCAAGTGAAAAGAACTAGAGATCAAAATTCCCACCTCCTGCTTTTTCACCGAAGAATGAGATGCAAAAAATTGCAATGGATACCCCTTATGTCGCATAAGGTGTTGATGGCGCTTCAATAAATGTGTTTCCTGCAACAGGCAAATAGAAGCAGATAGTCTGGATAATTCTTTAAAAAGACATTGCCTCTTATATTGTGCCATTCAGAGACACAATCTTAAAGTCACTCATAGAGACAGTAATCAAGCAAGTACCCAATATAAACCCAAAGTAGATCTTGCCATCTCACCCACTCACCCTTGATTCCTACTACTACTACTTATCATTTCTATAGCGCTCCTAGACGTACGCAGCACTATACGCTGGACATAAAGAGACAGTCCCTGCTCAAAAGAGCTTACAAACAAACAGGACAAATAAGAGATAAGGGAGTTACAAAATTACACCATAGACAAACTAAAGCATTATGATATTCTCCCTTACTTTCCAAATAATGGGCACAGAGCAAGTAATTAAAGACAGTCTCAGCCCTCAGGTTTCAAAGCTCTGCTTTCTAAGCACCAGGAGCTACACAGATCTTTAAAATTCCCTTACTTAGAAATACCACAAGGTATTTGAATGTTATCCGCCCCATCTTAAAGGCTCATTTTCAAAGGGAAGAGTTTCTGAGCAGGATCAATGAAATTGTCTATTTTCTTCCTTTTTGCCATTCTGAGCTCATTCAACTGGTCAATAAGGAACTGAACTTCTGGGCTAAGAAGGCCAAGCAGAGACACAACATCACTTTGATGTGGGATCGGGAAGGTGATGGATGTATTAGCAGATGGCTACAATTTGCACTATGGAGCCCGCTCCATAAAACATGAGGTGGAGCACTGGGTTGTGAATCAGTTAGCTGCGGCCTACAAGCAGAACCTCCTGCCCTGGGGGTGCACCCTGCGCATTGCTGTGGATGATTCTGACAAAACTCTCCTTAAGACCAAAGACAGTCTCCTTCTGGGGCTGGAATCAAAGAAAGCCCCAACATTGCGACTGGAAATTGTGGACAAAGACAGTAAAGACAGGAACTGGACATCCAGACCCCCTACAGCCTGAGAACCTGACCTATTTATTCTAAATACAAGAACAATCAGCAGAACCTTATCCATCCAAACAGTAGAATATTCCATGTGTCACATTGTGTTCAACAAAGAAAGGATTATGAGGGCAGACTGTCAGAAGAGCTACAGAAAGACACAAATATGAGAGAGAGAGAGAGAGAGAGAGAGAGAGAGAGAGAGAGAGAGAGAGAGAGAGAAACAGCAAAGCTGGCCTTGATTTCTGAGGCCATAATTTGATTTCACAATAAAATATTCTTCCATTCAAAAAAAAAAAAAAATACCACAAGGCTCCACACTGTGGACTGTGGGCTCTGGAGCTATTGGATTTCAGACCTGGCCTTAGCCCTACATCTAAACATCTTCTTACCAATTGTTGTCTCACAGAACTTCTCTGCTGCCACCTCGTTTGCGATGTTGGCGCCCATTAACACGCTGACATCAATTCCCATTTTCTCCCGGATAATGTCAGAAATCAGTTTAAGTCCCTCTGGCCCTTCATCGATTCCCTGCAGCCAGCAATTAAGAGACACAAAGAGAAAGGAGTTAAACAATGGTATTAAAATTGTTTCCCCAACTAAGTGAGTTGGTGGACTGGATGTGCAGTTAAACAAAAAAAACAGAACTAGGGGCACTGATTAGTGGCAACTCTTATTTCTGGTTAAACTGGATGCGCTGTGCAGGTTGGCTTGTGCACCCTCCAGGATATTAAGCTCATGGTAAAAGAAACATGACACTGAAGTTCACTCTGCTGTCAATGTAATTTATGTGGTGCTAAATTAAATAGCAGTGCGATGTTTTGATGAGAAATTCCTTCAATATAAAAGATGTTGGAGAGCAACTCTTATTAAATTATTCAGAAAAGGGAAGTATAAACCTGCCCAACACCAGCAGGGCCGTGCCGATGCGGTCAGCGGGGTAAGCGCCGCAGGGGGGCGCCCACCTCTGGAGGGCGCCGCCGCGGTGCTTACTCTCGCCCCGCGAGGCCTTTAAATCTTTTACCTGGTCGCAGCAGCGTCAGTGAAAGCGCTGCTGACGTCTCCCTTCCCTTGCACTCATTGGTTCTCTGTGTCCCGCCTTCTTCTGACGTCAGAAAGAAGGCGGACACTGTCACTGAGGGAACCAAGAGCGCGAAGGGAAGGTAGATGTCGGCAGCGCTCCGCTTTCACTGACGCTCATAGGCGCCCCGTATAAGAGGCTTGGGGAGGCTTAGTGACCTTTCCCGCCCATGCTGCATTGCCTCCCCCCCCCCCCCCAAACGTAGCCACTTTCCCTCGAGGCCCGCTCATCCAGACCTGCCAAGTCCGGAGTCTCCCGCACTCCCGAGTCTGGGCCGGCAACGTGGGAATTAAAGTCTCCTCTTCAGCGCGAGTCGCGCGATAAAACAACAAAAAAAGAAGAAGCAAGAGCGGGGCCTGGCAGCCTTCAAGCATGGGCTGTCTGCGCTGCAGCCGCTCCTCTCTCTGCCCCTGGAGGAGCAGGAAGGAATTTGACATCGACTTCCTGCTCTGCTCCGGGGACAGAGAGGAGCGGCTGCAGTGCCGATAGCCCATGCTGAAAGCTGCTACGGTACAGCCCCGCGCTTGTTCCAGCAGCCAACTGTTGCTCCTGGGGGCTCCAAAGCGGTTGAAGCTGCGTGTGGTGTCGGTCCTCTCAGCTGATTCCTGCACTTTGGGTGCGTGTAACGTGTGTTACCTTTGTTTTTTTTGTCTGGACTCGGGGCGCTGCTGCTGAAGAGGAGAAGCAGCAGCAGTGGCCAACAAATTAATGCCAGGTGGAAGGGGGAGCGAGAGGCACTAGGCAGGTATAATGGAGAGAGTGGGAAGATGGGGAGAGAAGGAGGGGACATGGAGAAGGGCTGGAGTCCTGGAGAAAGGGAGAAGCGGCTTAAAATGAGGAGAAAATGGGAGGGGGGGGGGGGTGAAAGAGGGAAGACACTGGAAGGAAGAGTAGGGAGAGAGAAACTAACAGGAGGAGAAACATTGAAGGATGGGGAGAGAGAGGGGGGCATGATGAATGGAAAAGGGTAGAGAGAGAGACACTGGATGGAAAAGGGGATAGAGAGAGAGAGACACTGGATGGAAGGATTGGGAGAGAGGGGGTAGATGTTGGATGGCAGGATCGGGAGAGGGGGTAGACGAATGGAAGGACATGGAGAGAAAGAGGGAAGAGGAAGACAGAAGGATGGGGAGATAAAGAGGGAAAACGGATGGAAGGATGAGGAGAGGGGGGGGGTAGACGGGACGGGAGAGAAGAGAAATCACTGGACTGGACATGTAGGGGAGGGCAGGGGAGAGAGGAGGATTGCTGGCTATGGATGGAGGAGGGAAGGGCAGAGAGGGACAAGAATGGACATGGATGGGAGGGCAGGACCCAGGGAGAGAGGAGAAATTGCTGGAAATGGATATAGAGCAAGAAATGAAGAAGAAAGGAGAAAAGTAAAGAAATAAATGGAAAGGAAGTCCTGGAAATGGAGTTAAGAGGACAGATAGCAGCAGACTCAGATACTGGCCAGCATGATTGGAAAAAGAAAGTCACCAGACAACAAAGGTAAAAAAAAATCATTTTATTTTCATTTTAGCGTTTGGAATATGTCTACTTTGAGAATTTACATCTGCTATCTTATTTTGCAATGTATAGCAATTTGTTTCTAAGAATATTGCTGACAATTCCTGTCAGTGTAGCAAGTGGTGAGCGATCATTTTCACCGGGGGGGGGGGGGCGTGATCATTTTCACCGGGGGGGGGGGGGGGGCGCCAACTGATAGTCTGCAGGGGGGCGCCAGAGACCCTAGGCACGGCCCTGAACACCAGATTCAGTTCTCAAAACCTGGCTTCCAGTCACTGGGCCAGCCAAGGCTAGGGGAGCTGCAGCGGCATTTTTCAGTCCCTAGGTGGGAAAAGAGTCCCCAGCATAGTCATAGTTTGACCCAATATCCCAGTTGCTTGTGCTGAATTGGTCCCCTTCCCTCCAGCACTAATATAACCTCCTAACATTTTCTCTCCTCCCCCAGAAAAAGGAAAACAAATTACTCCTATGACCTCAGTCATAGCAGGACCAGAAGTACCTCCCAGCTGTATTCAGGGCACTTGAGCACTAGGTTCTGAAGGAAGCTGTGGGGTGTGGCCCACTAGCCATGGAATGTTATACGAAGGGTGGAAGGGAGAGGGAATGAAAATGTTGAAGGGCGAAATCCCAGTTAAGTCCGAACAAAAGCTCATGGAACCATACACCACCACTACTACCACTACTAAACATTTCTAAAGCGCTACTAGGGTTACGCAGCGCTGTACAGTTTAACAAAGAAGGACAGTCCCTGCTCAAAGGAGCTTACAATCTAAAGGACGAAATGTCAAGCTGGGCAGTCTAGATTTCCTGAGTAGAAGTAAAAGGTTAGGTGCCGAAGGCGACATTGAAGAAGTGGGCTTTGAGCAAGGATTTGAAGATGGGCAGGGAGGGGGCTTGGCGTATGGGCTCAGGGAGAGAGGGCGGTTTTGCTGCTAAGCAAAAGTGAAATTTGATAAATAAGATATCTGAAATGGTGTTGTATATTATTATTTGTAAGAGAAAGGAAATACAAACAGAGAAACCTACTAACATCACAAAACCAGGACAGGTGCAGAGGGAGGCTCCTCTCACAATGTGTTTAGAATCCCACCAAGGAGCAGAAATAGCAGCTTATATCCAGAATTTCATCATAGTAGTGTACTGAGCCAGTAATTTATTGCATTGGACACTCCAAACATCAGAAACCAAAAAGGAAGGTAAGAGAAAACATATAGAACAGCATAATGGCAGTAACACAAACATAACTGTGGGAGTATGGAAAAATACAACAAATAAAAGAGAAATTAAAAACAGAATAGAAAAGGCAGGTAAGTTTTCACTTCGACTTTCCATTTTTTTTTTTTAATACAAGCTCTTTAAGCACAGGTCTTACAAAGTGAATTCCAGAGCGAAGGGGCTAAGTAGCTAAAAGCATTACTACTTGTGGACTGTAACTTAATTTAGTGACCAAAGGAATAGTCTGATAATTAGCCTGAGAAAACTGCAGAGATCAAGCCAGATAGTATGCAATAAGAATACAAGACAAATAAACTGGGCTTCCTGTACAGAAAGCATGATGAGTCATCGTTAAGATCTTAAACCTGACCAAACTGCAGACTAGAAGCCAATGTTGGTCAATTAATAATGGGGTCAGATGGCCTGACCTTTTGACATTTGAATGTGTTGAAGTCTTTTTAAATGATAAATGGGAATCCCTACCAAGAGAGAGTTACAGTAGTCCAACTGGTTGACAAGAACATGCAATAATATTTTAAGCACTCGACAATCCAGACACAATTTGATTTAAGTGACCTGATTCTTCTAAGACCAATAAAGGAAGAACCAAATTCCAAGTGACAAAATTGATTCCTTTATTAGAATTTAAAATTTTCAAATACTAGTATGAAAAGGGTGTGGCCTATTGTTTCTAGTGATCCACAATGCCTCCAATTTCTGAGGGTTGAGGATTGGCTTATGTGTATCAATCAAAACTGCTATCTTTCTAGTTTAGACTCTAGGCTTAGTTGATCCCATACATCATGCATAAGGAGCTGTATGTCATCTGCATAAAAGCAAGTGCTTATCCCAAGATCATGAATTCAAGTTGCAAGAGGTGCAATGAAAATACTAAGGTTGGACCTAGAATTGATGCCTGGGGAACAATGGGGAATAAGTTAAGGATACATAATTTATTTATTGCATTTGTATCCCACATTTTCCCACCTATTTGCAGGTTCAATGTGGCTTACATTATTCCGTCCTGGCGCTCGCCATTTCCAGAGTGAGAGATACACGTGGTATTACATTAGAACATGATTGGCATAGTAGATTAAACAGTCAGTTATAAAGAGTTCATTATCGGAATTAGAGATAAGGTGGTATTGCGATAAAATTAAAGTTGAAAAATGTGTTCAGAAAGGTATGATCTGAGCCAGCTGAGAACCATTACCAACAAGCTGGTCTCAAGTGTGTCAGAACGAAAGAATAGTTAATTTTTTAAATCAGAATTTGCTACACCGCTTAGTGAACTAGTACATCCAGGTAGTGTAGCAAATGTTCAAAAAGGGAAAAGAAATCCAACAGAACAGGAGGAGGGGAAAAAGTCTAGTAGACCATAGCCAAGCACAAGGTCAAACTGATAGAAAGATGGGAGAAAAAAAGAGGGCAGTGGAAAAGAAGGGCTGCCTGCTTCTGATTAGGGCAGGCCTTTATAAATTTGTCTAGTTCATATCTCTAGGAATAATTTGGCAAGCCAAAGATTTGCGGAAATAAACAGGTTTCAGTGCAGCCCTAAATTTCTTATACGGCAACTCCCTATGAAGGGAAGGAAGCAGTCTATTGCAGAAGGTTGGTGCTGCACACAAAAAAAGCAAAAGCTGTATTTAAATCCACTTGACAACCTTAGGAGAATCCAAAAAACTGACAACTGTGCCCTCAGTGAAACCCTGAATGACAAGGGTGGAAAGAATTATTAATGGAAGAGACATGAATAATCTGCTGGGCCACAACCTTCTCTGTAAGAGTTGCCATGGGTCAATATATATATATACACACACACATGTTAACAGTGGCCAAATTACTCAGAGTTTCCATGAAGCTAAAACTATTTCTTGGTCTATGCCCTGATCGTGGCCTGAACAGATATGGATAGGCTGGAGCGGAGTGGCCTAATGGTTAGTGCAGCGGGCTTTGATCCTGGTAACCTGGGTTCAATTCCCACTACAGCTCCTTGTGACCTTTGGCAAGTCACTTAACCCTCCACTGCCCCAGGTACTTAAACTTAAGTTTATGAGCCCTCTAGGGACAGAGGAAATACCTGCATATAATGTGTACAGCGCTGCAGAAATGATTAATAGTAGTAGTAAAAAAATAAGGAGAATAAGGGGATGGAGAACAATCAAAAGAAAAGGGGGACAAGAGAGGGACTGACTGAGGGGGAAAAAAAGGTCAGTAGCTATAAATCACTGCTAAGTTAATGAAGACAATTTTACAGCTATTTAAGACTGTGAATTAATAAGTTTTGAGATATAAGATAATTTTGCCTGTCTAATCATCACTGAAAACTCCTACAGGAAGTGAGATCTCAGCTAGACGGGCTTTTTTTTTCTCCATCAACACTCTGATTGTTCTATTTGTAGAATGCAATACTTGCATCCCACAGAGTCAAACTGCTTAAATGGTTTGGAACGCATTACAAGGCAATGCGGTGACAAACAGGTGTAAGGTGTTTCACTTTCTTCCCTTAGTTTAAACCAGGGTTCTTAACCCAGTCCTCTGGACACACCTAGTCAATCAGGTTTTTTATGTGAGCACACTCAGATCATTTGGTGGGGGGGGGGGGGGTTGGTATTTGGACTTAGTTTGCACCTTTCCTGCAAGTAAACAGGCTTTATATATAGAATTATCCCTTGTCCCTGACCACCCTAAAATAAATTATTGGGTGGGGGATATATATATATATGGCATTATAACTTCATCCCTTTTAAGGCCTGGAGAAATTTTTCTAGCCCCAATTAATTTCATTTGTCAAAGTCAATCAGTAGTTATCTATCAAAAATGATTCTGAGTCCCAGTTTTAGATAAATCAGCCTTATAGCCCAACAGAACAAAAAAGCCAAAAAAAGTTTAGTTCTCCTTTGGCTGTAGCCGAGAGTGATTTCTGTGGGAGTTAAACGTGGTGCTGAGCTGTGAAAAGGCAAATCATTCTGCCAAGAGCAGACAGGCCTGCAGTCAGCTGAAAATCCCTTCCCTGATCCAAAAACCCAGTCCGTCAGCCAAGCTGTCTGGACCAGTATCAACCTTCTTCTGAATTCCTATGACCTTCTGTTTGTTTGTTAGGCATGCTGGCTGTAGACCAGATTCTCCTGATGCTACTTATGTACATTAATGATTTTGAAATGCTCCCGAATCTGTCCTCCCCCTTTTATATCAAAATACTGAATGTTCTCTAACCTTCTCCACAGGTGAAACATGCCAAATGTTTATCACATCAGTACTATGTTGTGGTGGTAACTTGATCTATGATCCAGCCAGCCCCGCCATAATTCGTGAGAGGGACCTGCTTGTGCACTCAGTTTTCAGAATGAACATCAGTGCTATTAAAAGCACAGTGACAGCACGGGGCTGTCCCAGCTCAGACCAACATAAAACAAATGACGCCTTGCCTTTTATACCTTGATAAGTGTGATGCCGAGAGCTTTATGAGGAACCTTTCCAGTAATCTCCTCACAGATTTTACGAATAAACTGGTGAGGAATAACAAAGACCAACAAGTCTGCATCTCGAACAGCTTCACCAAGGTCTGGGATAGCCACCTGTGAAAAGAAACAAGACCGCGTTTTTGTTTAGATTTTGCTCATTTTATGCAAGGTTTGTTGCTCACAGTTGCAGTGTTATTGCAATAGTATGGCAACTGTTTGGAACTTTGCTTGAGGTTATTGTTGTTGTTTGCCTATTTGACTAAATTAATAAATTAAAAACATAAATAAATAAAGGATTTTGCTCACTTATTTTTTTTGGTAGTTCAAAGTGAGTTGCATTCAAGGTACATCAGGTTTTTCCCTAACCTCAGGAGGGTTTATAATCTACAGAGTTCATTTACTAAAGTGCGGTAAAGTTCTGCTGTTACAGTGTGTTAGCTGCAGCAGTTAACACATTGTTAACTGTAAAGCCTGTGCAGTAAGTGTTGGGAGTATATTCAGCATCTGCCCTGCACTTATTGCACAGACAATTCCTGCACTGTAATTGCATCAGCAGGGTAGCACAAGTTACACGTACACTATCTGCCAATGCAGTTGCTGCAGCCTTGTGTGTTGTTAAAATGTTTTTTTTTCTTAATCAAAAAGTATCACCCCCAACTTCTGATCCACATCAGCTTCATCCCCCACCCCACCTCTCTTAAGAGGCATTTGGCTGTCCCCCACTCCCCAGGGGTTTCCCTGGTTGTTAGTGGAGGGGGCAGGAACAATCCCCTGGACACTCCTGCTGAGTTGCCAACCTGGGTTCCGAATAGGTCTGACCCCTAGCGGTAATTTCATCATTACTTGGCAGCTTGGCCTCTAGCGGTAATACCATAAGAGCATTACTAGACCTCAGAGCCATCATTCTGAACTCAAGCTGGCAAAATGGCAGGAGTGACCGAGGATTGTTCCTGTCCCACCACTAACCTATCAGGGAAACCCCCAGTAAAATCAAACGGGGTCGGTTATGTGATACTGAATGGGTTGGAATGATTGGAAAGGGATATTAGGCACATAGTAACTGCCTGATGGTTGTGCGGGTGTAATTAACACCTCTTCTTCAGTAGGCATTACAGCAGGGGCTCTCAACCCAGTCCTCGGGAAACACCCAGTAAGTCAGGTTTTCGGGATATCTACAATGAATATGCATGAGGCAGATTTCTTTACAATAGAGGCAGTGCATGCAAATTTATCTCATGTACATTCATTGAGGACTGTGTTGAGAACCCCTGCATTACCAGGCACTTTTAAAACAGTGTGCTTATACTTAGAGGGCACCTATGTGATGCCTGTTGCCTGCTTTCCTTTATAGGATACTAGCATACTGGCTATATACAGGAGTATGTGGTAATGCTTGTCCTTAAATGCTGGAGATATAGAATGCTATAAATTACGTGCATAAGTTACATGTGTGAAGCTTGTCCAGATGTATGTGAACACCCATTTGTCAAATGCGGGGTATATAAGATATGTGCATATTTACAGAACAGCACTTAGGCAGAATTTTGATATTTACACACACAGGACCTGATTCTATATATGATGCCTGAAAAAAATCAGTATGAAAAAAAATTTCCCGCCTAGGTGTACTCTATAAAATACACCTAAATCTAGGCACAGTTTACAGAATACGCCTAAGGCATTTATAGAATACACCTAGCAGCCATGATGGCACCTAGCCTAATGGTTGGTGCAGTGGGCTTTGATCCAGCTCCTTGTGACCTTGGACAAGTCATTTAATCCTCCATCGCCCCAGGTACAAAAACTTAGATTGTGAGCCCTCTAGGAACAGAGAAAGTACCTATATATAATATGTACAGCGCGGTGTATGTCTAGTTGCGCTATAGAAATGAATAGTAGTAGTAGTAGTAGTATATTCCCTCTTAATTTCTTAGGTCATCACAACAAAACCAATTAATAATTCCCTCCTTTCGTATTATTGCTTTAGATGCTATCTGAGCTCATATATTTAGTCTAACAGCTCCCACCTTATGGAATTCCTTGCCATATCTTTAAAATTACAGCCTTCTCATTCTACATTAAATCTGAATTGAAAACCTTCCTATTTCATGATGCTTTTCATAACTGAATAGTGGTATCTACAGATATTGCTCAAAACCTCTCTTCACTCCTCCAAGCATGGGCTCCAAGCCAGCACTGATACACTGTTTCAATATTAGGGAAAAATTATGTCTTACCTGATAATTTTCTTTCCATTAATCCAACCAGACTAGTCCAGACTAATGGGTTATGTCCATCCACCAGCAGGAGGAGACAGAAAATAGCTCCAAGTAATTCACCCCTTAAGGGTATCATGCATCCTGGAATTTTCAGTATGACAAATAGTCAAGCAATGGTGCTCTGTGCTGCTACAACACAAACCAACAAAATTAGACATGGAAGCCACGTGTGCCCAGGAATAGTATACCAGGGAGCTCCAGTGTCACCAAGGCCAATCTGTAGACCCCAACTAGGGGGAACGGTGAGAGACGACTCACCACATGGCTTGTGCGCTCTGACCTTTAGACTCCCCCAAATGGGGATATAGGTCGAGGCTCAACCAGAAGTAGGAGCTACATGTAGTAGTTGTAGCAAGGAGACATGAAGATAGAGTTGATAACAAACGAGTCACTGTGGTGCTGGACCAGAGATCTAAAAGAACCAGAGGAAACCATAAAGGGCGGGCGTTTAGACTGGTCTGGTTGGACTAAAAGAATGAAAATTATCATGTTGACATAATTTTTCCTTCCTTATCATCCACCAGACCAGTCTAGACTAAAGGGATGTGTGAAAGCAGTGTCCTGTCAGGGTGAGAGAAACCGAAGAATTAAGGTCTCGGGAGACCTACATCAAAAGACTGGGAGTCCCAAGAAGGGGACCAAACTGTGCACCAAAACAGACTAAAAACTTCTAACCCGAGAGAGGAAGTACAGCGACCCACAGACCCAAGAATGCCTGAGTGGAACGGCTAAAAGAGCTCCAGGAACTAGCAAACCAATTCCAGACACTTGCACCCACAAGAACAGAGGTGCTCAGGAGGAATCACCGGCAGTCAGCAGATGGAAGGCTAATGCAGGGCAAAGCAAGACTCTCTGAGAAGGAACACTGTAGCATCTCAAACAGGAAACCAGACACTGGAAGCCGCATCACACTTGAAAAACTTATGCGGTACCCTAGCCTAACACCAGATGTATACGCAGGGCCTAGAGACAGAGCAATGCCCCACAGCAAGTGAAATGTGTCTGGCTGCAATAGCTGAGAAATAGATAAATCCCTGCAAAGGACTCCAGGAACAAGAGACAGGAATGCCCCATTCTGAAAGATACAGCTATGACAATCTCACACCTGGTCCACCAAAACAGCACTAGGGAGATAAAACAGAGCTCCCCAGGCCAATGAAAAACCCTGATCTAAGAACAGTGATGTATCTAAATGCCACCTACAGAGAAGGGGGCAATGCTGCGAGGACAGGAAGAGTCCCAGGCCATGCTGCAGAGGCCGGGAGCGATCCCTGCTCCACCTGCCACCGACACGTGCCAAGATCTCCTGAGATAGACAAGACCAATGCAGTCTACAGGAAGAATGCCCCACTTCTAGAGACTGCAACACCATTAAGGAATGAGGGATGCTCAACAGCCAGACATAGAGCCACAGTTGATGGCATGAGCCGGAACCAGGCTCACCAGCCAAGCTGCAGTGAAGCCTGATTTCCAGTGCCGGAGGTAGACCTGATAGACAAAACTTGATTGAAAGTTCAACTGTCAGAGCTGGAGCATGGCTCGATGGGCAGGGACGGAGCTAGAATTCAAGGTCAGACTCAACGCTAGAATTCAAGGTCAGACTCAAGGCCAGAACCAGGCCAGACACAGCTAGAGCTGAAGGCAAGCTCCATAGTCAAAACTGAACTAGGTTCCATGATGGGAGCCAGAACCAGTAACCGTGACAACCATCAGAGCGAGTCTCTACAGCCAGAGCTGAGAATCGGAGTACATAAGCCGGAGCTAGGTTCCATAGCCAAAGCTGGAGCTAGGCTCTACCAGCTGAGGAGGATCTAGGCTACACAACTGTTATGATTGGGGTCAGAACCCCTCTCAAACTTACCTCTTTCCTGGGAGTCAGCTTCTTAGCTGGCTTCTGTTTCTTTTGTCTGTCCTTTCTGAGCTGGCTCTGTCTCTCTGTGCTGGCAGCTTCCAGCAGCATGGCTCTAATTGTTTCACTATACTGCACCTGTGTGGGTGGACTGAGTTACCTCTACCTCTCTTTGGGGGTACTGGCTTCAAGTGCTTCACGGTTTTGCATTGGTGTGGGTTGGGCCTCTCTGGGTCAGTGTGCTGTTGCCTGGGGCTAGGGAGTGTGACATCATCAGGGAGGGCCTTGATAAGGAAGTGGTGTTGTTTCCTTCAGAGCCTTTGCAACAGTGGTGTTTGCTTTAGGTAGGGTGGTGCAGTGTGCACTTCTGACTTTGTGTCTAGTTTCCCTGCTTGCTTTTGCTAAAGGTCCAGGTTAGTGTGAGTGCAGTGTGCACTGGTGACTGTGTGTTTAGCTTTCCTGCTTTTCCCTTTGGTTCCTCTGCTTTTCCCTCTTGGTTTTAGAAGCATTGCTGTGTGTAGGGCTTTGGAAGCTCTGTTGCTGATAGAAGTACTTCAGGGTTTGGTGTTGTTAGGAACACTGCAGAATTTGCTGTTAGAAGTACTTCTGGTGTTTGTGCTATTGGGAGCATTGCAGTCTTTGCTGTTGGTGTTTGGTGCTTTAGAAGCACTTTTGGCTTATGTGTTAGCTTCCCTGCTTTTTCCTTGTGGCTCCCCTGTCTTCCCTTTTAGTGCTAGGAGCTCTTCTGGTTGCTTGCCAGAGTAGTGCTTAGGAAGCACCTTGTTAGTTTTGTATCTAGCTTGCTAGAGCAGTGCTTAGGTAGCTTGTTAGTTTTGTGTTTAGCTTGTTAGTGTAGAGCTCTGCTTGTAGCTTGGTGCTTAGTAGCACCTGTGTTAGCTTTGTGTTTAGTTCCCTGCTCTGTTAGTTTAGGGCTTAGGAAGTCCCTTTCTTGAGCAGGGCTTAGGAGCTCCTGTTTAGTATAGGGCTTAGGAAGTCCTTTTGTCAGTTTACTGTTAGGAACACTCCTGCTGGTTTAGGGCTTGGGAGCACGTAGATCAGTTTAGGTTTAGGAGTACTTCTGTTTCCAGTCCTGGTCCCTGTGGCATCCGGTATCCAGTAAGTCCTTCCGGCTACTCGAACCCAGGAGCTCAACTCCTGGGGGGGCTTAGTAGCTAAGCGCAGGTGAAGCTGTGCGGACCAGTCCAGTGTGTTCCGGTCCGGTGTGTGTTCCAGTCTGGTGCGCTCCAGTCCAGTGTTCCAGTCCGGGTGGTTCCAGTCCTGTGTCCTCCAGTCCGGGGGATTCCAGTCCATGTGTTCCGGTTCGCTGGGCAGTGCCTGCAGTCCCTGCCGGTGTGCTTGCCCAGTGTTGGTTGGTGGGTTTTGCCTGCTGCTGTCGCTCCTCGGCAGCAGCCCAAGGGCTCACGTTTGCTCCAGAGCCGGCCCCGCGGGCTCTGAACCTGAGAACCTGACAACAACTGGAGCAAGGCTACACAGATGAGACCGGAGCCAGGCCCTACAGGTGGAAACAGAGTCAATCCATACAGCCAGAGCTGTACAGAGATGTACAGCTAGAGACAAACGTAAGCTCTGTCATCTGAGCTGGAGTTAGGCTCTACAGCCAAACCTGGAGCCCTGCTCCAAGGAGAAACGATGCTCAACACATGGAGATGGAGCCACCCAGGACAACCACCGCTGCGAGCATGTAGAAAAGGCGCTATGCCCACCTCCAGAAGAGAACACTGCCTGCCGGTCAGAGAAGGATCCAAGTCCAGAGGCAAAGAAAAAGCAGAAACCACATTGACCGTGACTAAGTCAAACTCTGTGGGAAAAGATGAGCTGTGCTGAACATGGGCAGGGCCACCAAACAAAGCCAGCTTACATAGGAATGCTGGCCGCAGACTGCAGAGGAGACCAGAATCTCAACCTGAGGCCACTGAACACATACTGAAAAAAAAAAAAAACATACGGCCCAGAAGGTACTTCCTCTACA
Organism: Microcaecilia unicolor; assembly: GCF_901765095.1. Lineage (NCBI taxonomy): Eukaryota > Metazoa > Chordata > Amphibia > Gymnophiona > Siphonopidae > Microcaecilia > Microcaecilia unicolor. The sequence continues at coordinate 262,372,551 of NC_044031.1, read as the reverse complement.
GGCAGCCAATGGAAAAAGACACTTGCATGCCACCCGAAAGGATACCCCGAAGGAACCAGCCCAAGCCCAGTCAAACTGGTGACTATCACTTATGAACGTCGGGCCCAGCACTGAAGGTGCTTGCAGGAAAAAATCTACGAGGACTCCCAAAATGAAGCCCAAGAGGTGCCCTGAGGAAGAAAACAGACCACAGAGGCCAGAAGGGAGGCAAAACATGAAAGCAGCAGAACGAAAAGTTCCAATCCATGCCCTAAACAGGCTGCTCTCAGAGGTGCAACCCCAAAAACAGATCCTCAAGGCACTGAGGAATCAAAGCCATAAAGGCACGAGAGAAGACCCCAGACAGGATGCTTCCCAGGACCCTACCCAAGAGGATGACCCAAGGAAGCCTAGAAGCGGGTCACAACAGGAAGGCAAGAAAATGGCGCCTGAAGCAACCAGGTAAACCACTGAGAGGGAAGGTGCCCCATCAAAGGGAAAAAAAAAAAAGGTGTCAGCCAAAAGACTAGCATTGAGCACAGCTGCTAAAACAGGACTTCCACATGGTCATCCCGAAAGAGGCCAGACACGCAAGCGCTCTGAGAATCCAAAAAATGCCATTATGCAAGGAAGGTCGAAGCCGGCAAATGATCACGCCGGAAAAGTGCGGGAACCAGAAATGGAGAGTCATAGCGCTAAACCGGCAAAAATAGCCTGGAAGAAATGCCTGTCAAGCTGGAGCAGACCAGTGTGCCCATGTTTTGTTTTCAAACATGTGCCCTCACCAACCAGCACTGGAATCCATCCTTGGCAGGAAGAGAACCAACAGAAAGCAGCCTCCCCCACCCCCCGGAGGCAGGAATAAGCTGGAAGAACCAACATTATTATTGAACACTGCATATGCCTTAGAAGGAATGTGGAATCCGCACCTTTAGTTATGCATTGGAAAACAGAAGGTCACTCTATTCAAGACCTAAAATATTTTGTCTTCAAGATCTTAAAAGACAATTAGCATATTGTCTGTCGTCTTTCTATGCCATTACGAGAGGAACAAAGATTGATCTTTCAGCTACAAACCTTAATACCGCAAGGTTTGAATGTAGACATTGACTATAGTCGATTTCTGTGACTTCAATCAAAACACAAAGATGTACCTTTTGAAATCTAGGAGCACTAAGATCTGTACATATCTGCTTTCTATCCTCATTTATGCATAAATATACGTCTTCAAACAAGCTATTTTGAAGATCATCCAGTAGGTTATACTCCTTTTTTAGATATTAATAAAGTATAAAGTACTTTACCTCTTTTGCTATTGCTGCACATCATGTCCAACAGGTGTTAACATCGTGATTTTAACACACGTTTATTTATTTTTCATTATTCTTTATTTTTTAATTCTTTTTTTATTTTTCATATTTTATTAATTTGTATTTCTTGTTTTTTTAATATTTTATTATTCCTTCATGTATAACAGTCATTTTTTTATATTATTGATATTTTTTATGTCATGGGGTACATATACCTATTTTATTTTACATCAGCTTACCATCCTATCCTCATATAAGTTAGCAAAAAAGAGGCTTTTTCTTGGATAGAAAATTTTGCAAAAACATTAGACATATTTATGTAATTCTTATTATTTGCTTTTACTTATAACATTTTTTTTTATAAAACATCTATAAAAATAGGGTGCAGCACATTATGCATTATACTCAAAATGTAAATATGAACCATGGCTCATTATTATTACAATAATTTTTATTTTTTATAAATTTCTCATTTCTTTCATTTTTTTATTTTTCATTGTTTATTTTTGAAGTATGAAGCATTCTATATACCATGATGGTTTTAAATTATTTTTTTTCAGTAAAACAAAATAAGTAGGTTAAATTACATTCTTAAAAAGTATGGCAAACAACAAATACATTTTTTTTTATTATTATTACTTTTTAATTTTACCACATAACCTTTTGTGCAGGATGGGATATGCAAAAGTTTTCCAAACAATCTTTCTTACATTTATTATTACCCTGATTTATTTATCTCTAGTAATGTAATCAGATAATTCTATGGGTTTTTTTATGTTTCAATTCATGCAGTTCATCTATATTGCACCATACTTTTGCTCACTATGTTATTATGTATGTCATCTAGCCTGTGCTAGGCAGTCATATCATTCCACGCACGCTTGGCTTTTTTGGCGCGAGTTTAACCTATTTAAATAACGGACAATCTTATCCTCATTCTTTTGTTTGTACTCCTTGCTGACTTTGCCGCTACAGGTTTTGGAAGTACCTTTTCCGACTGATTTGGTGAGTACATTGGAACCCTTTGGAATACCGGAGTAATACTGTCATGGCAATTAGTATAATTCTTTCATTTGCACAGTCCAGTGTGGATTTAAATACTTGGTAATTTTACAATTTGTCTCATCGGTGGGCAGCATCGCTTGATGGATACTGTGTCTGAAGCAGTACATAGGAGACATCCGTTTTTATTTTTTTTTTTTATCTTTCCTTTTTATCGTATGGGCTTATGTGATGGTTACTGTTTGTACACATATATATTCTCCATTGAGCCATAGTATCAAACGCGTATAATGCTATGATGTTTTATTATGGTTTTCAATGTTCCCAGACGGTTGCTGTGGCAGCTTGCAGCTTACAAACTGCGATACTGTGCCTCCTATATTTTGAATGTGAACATGATACATATTTTATGGATGGAGGCAGTTAACCATGTATCGCTATTCAGACCAGTAGTAAAACATAACAGATCTTTCCAAGAAACGTTGAAATATCTTTATATTTAGAGACAAGATCCTTTGTTGATTTTTTGATACTGATATCTATTGATACTGATTTTGTTATTTTGCTGCCTGAGGTCCATCTCGTTTTTTTTTTAAACAGTAGGGTTGGTTCAAAATATTTTTTCAATTTTTTAATTTTTATTATTTTCTATTTTTGTATTTTTTATTTTAGCATTTAATATTTTATTTTCTAATTTTTTAATTTTTAATTTTTTCATTTCTTATTTTACAAGAATTTTAGAATCCCCATTACACTTTCATATTATATAACTTTTTTAGTTATTAATGAGGTATATATATATAATTTATGTATTTATTTGTTACATTTGTACCCCGCACTTTCCAACTCATAGCAGGTTCAATGCGGCTTACATAATAAAAGGATTACAAAGCAAAGTGTAGAGAAAAACAGGTAAATCTTAGCAGAGTAATGAAGATGCAGAATAATGGAGGTGTGTGGACAGGTAATATTATTAAGAGCTAGTTTTAGGCTAGATAGAGATAATCAGAGAAAAGGTCAGGGTAAGTACAGGGAAAATTGGAGGAGGTGTGATATGAGTTATAGCCGTTGTTGCAGGATCAGGTAATGAATAGATGGGATAATAGGGTTAGGACAAAGCGTTTGAGTAAGCTTCTTTGAATAGATGGTTTTCAGAGATTTTCTGAAGGATAGGTAGTCTTTGATAGAATGGATAGGTCTGGGTAGAGCATTCCAGAGTGGATTACCTTTGAAGGAGAAGTTGGAATCAAACGAAGATTTGTAATAGACCTTTACAGTTGGGATAGTGCAGGTCAAGGTAATTCCTGAGGTACATATACATATTTTTATTCCACTTTTTTTTCTCTCCTCCACATTTCAAAAGTGTCATCCGTATCTCTATGCTGTTCTCTTTATAGGATTGTTGAAATCCCATTATTTTATTACACAAGAAAATTTGTTTTTCTCTTAAATCCTTTTGGAACATCACAAGGTCAGTAGTTATTAGTCTAGAGCACATTTATACAAATAATAATGATAATAATAATAAATATAATAAAAATTCTGTTTTAAACATGTGATCTTAAAAGGTTTATATGCAGCTCTATTAAAGTCGTCTAATGTTTTTACATGCTTTGATATGTTTGATTTTAAATCTTACAATATTAATATAAGCAATAGGTTTTTTGAAATGCACAATTATGTTAATTACTTTTATTCTTATTTTTATCATTCATTATATAAACATTTTTGTATCTTGGGAGCGGACGCTCGCCTCGACGGGTTCCGCATCTTCTGATGCAGACCACAGCGTTGAGGGAATGTCATTGAGCCCTCTCTCAATCACAGTTCCTCCGTGACCTAGAAGCAATACTGTGGCGGCAGGCTTACAACAAACGAGGACGCCCGGAATGGGTCAGTTCTCATTTGCAGAGAGAGGAAGTCCAGCCTGCCCTTTACTCCCAGAGAGAATATCAGCAGAGGAAATGCAGATGGTTCAGCTTTCCTCTTCTCCCATTCAGGACTCTGCATCCAGGAGAAACGAAGGTTCGATAAGACCAGCTGTGGTGACGATGGAATTGATCTGGGATGCAATCCAAGGTTTGAACTTAACTCTTTCTACACTATTTCCTTAAGGGAGAGATTGCAGAACTTAAGCAATTAAATCAGAATCTGTCTGACAATATTCATGACCAAGGGAAAAGAACTGAGGAATTAGAAAGAGAAGTTGTACAATTGCAAAGTGTTGCCTCTATGCTTACAAAAGAGAGAGATATTCAAACTCGTAAGATGGAATATCTGGAAAACCAAAGACGGAGAAATAATTTGAGATTTCTGTATTTTCCAAAATCACCTTTAATACCTGCATTAGATATGCTTAAGAAGTACTTTGGGGAAATATTGCGGATTCCAGCTGAGGGCTATCCGCCGATAGATAGGACCCAATATATATCAGGGACTAGATCTTCAAATGAACAACCAGGAGGAGTGGCCTAGTGGTAAGGGTGGTGGACTTTGGTACTGAGGAACTGAGTTCGATTCCCACCTCAGGCACAGGCAGCTCCTTATGGCTCTGGGCAAGTCACTTAACCCTCCATTGCCCCATGTAAGCCACATTGAGCCTGCCATGAGTGGGAAAGCGCGGGGTACAAATGTAACAAAAATAAAAAAAATAAAAAAAATGAACAACCACAGGTGGATATGATTTTAACTGATTTTCTGGAACTGGATACATGTATACAGCCTACTAAAGAACTATTTCCTTTCTTTTGCCCTGTGCTAATGCGAGTGAAGGTTGAGGGTGGGCCTTCGGATTATACATCCAGACATAAGTAAAGCAAAATTCTTTATTAGCACAAAGGCAGAGAGGCCTGTTACTTCACAGGCAAAGAAATGAGTCTCTTAAGATTCAGAAGCAATCTTTTACATAGACCTGTGGCTGATAGGCCCAAAAGCATAGCATATGCAAGGTTGCACAAATGCTGGTCTGGCTTCAGCTAGGCCTCAAATATAGGATTTTCACAACTATTCAAGTTAAAGTTGGCCTACCTGAGCCAGGTTATGGTAACCTACATGTAAGTAATGAAAGCATACACTTTAATGCCAGTTTGAGCCAGGAAATAGTTCCCAGCTTCATGGAAGCTCTATGTAATTTGTCCACTGTAACTTGTATTCACAGTCTTCAGGTAACTTTTTACACATCTCTAATTTACCTTTTGTAGCAAAGCTTACAGAGAAGGTTGTGGTCCAGTAGATTAGTTTATTTTCTTTTAATATGAAAAAAACATGATAATTTGATTTAAAAACAGCTGGCTCAGGGGTAAAGGCTGTGAACTGCCATGTCCCTGGGGCAACCGAGGCTGAGGTTGTGGCGGAAGCAATGTTCACAGCACCTGATAGGGAGAAAGTCTCAGCCATTACTCAAAAGTGACAGCTATTGGCCAGACTTAAGGTTCACATTGTGTTGGATTCTAGAGGGTGTCTGTTTATGGCCCTGGGCTTGGCTGGGTTGAGTTTAATTGGGAAGCTTATAAAATCAGAGGGAACAACCCAGATAGTTTTGATCTGAAGGTGAATGACACCAAGCAAAAGCTAGCTCCAGCTTAGGTGGAAGGCCAAAGGAGCCACTGGAAACAGCCAGGCCAAAAGACTTAAAGAATTAAGACAGTCTGTTCTACTGAGACTTAGCATAATTGAGGGAGAAGTGACAGCAAAATAGGTAGTTTTGTGAAAATGAGAAAGACAGCAATGCGATGTGAGGAAATGTGGCAAATTGATGAAAAACAGTGGAAGGGTGCTAATGGTCAATGCAGATCTAATTGTTAAAGCATCTAATTTCTAGGGCAGATAATTATGTAAAAAATATTCACAGAGCTAAGCTGAAGCACATTCTCTATTTTCAATCCAAATAAGAAGAAAATTAATGGAGAGCAAACTACTTGGTAATTATTCAGACGGACCTTCCAAGTTATGTTTTCTTTCCCTACCTCTTTTGCTATAGTTGTAAGTAAGGTTCTTCCTTCAGATTCTTAAGTAGAGACCACCCACAAGATTTTTTGACTATTTTCTAAGCTGGAACATCGAATAAACTGTTAAATACCTCAGGCAGACCTGGCAGCAGTGCTGTGTCCTGCTGGGAGAACCTACTGCTTAGTATACTAGCTGGCCACCGAAGGGGGGGGGGGGGGGGGGGGGGGGACAAAATTCCCCAGGCCCGGGCCTCCAAGAGGGGCCTGGTGCCGGGGTCTCTCTCTCTGTCCTGCTCCTGACCCAAGTGATCACGTCCCTACAGGAGCAGGAGAGAGAATACTCTGGCGCCGGGCCCCCCTTGGAGGCTGGGAAGGACCTGGAGCTTGCTCCAGCGCTGCTCTTCTGCCCATTGTTGAGCAGCTGCTTTTCCTCTCAGGCGCACATGCTCAGTTTTGAAACCTAGCATGCCCTGAAAGGAAAAGCAGCCGCAGGGGCAGGCAGTCAGTGCTGGAGGAAGACATCTTCTGCTGGCGAGGCCTCGGTATTTAGGCAGCGGCAGCGATCGGGGGTGGGGGGTGGCAGCAGCACTCCATTGATGTTAACCTTCCCAGTCCTTGGAGGACACAGGATATCTCATATACCTGAATGTAATTCACCTTGAGCTACTACAGAAAAAGGTGTGAGCAAAATCCATATATATATATATATATATATATATACAGTGGGGGAAATAAGTATTTGATCCCTTGCTGATTTTGTAAGTGTGCCCACTGACAAAGACATGAGCAGCCCATAATTGAAGGGTAGGTTATTGGTAACAGTGAGAGATAGCACATCACAAATTAAATCCGGAAAATCACATTGTGGAAAGTATATGAATTTATTTGCATTCTGCAGAGGGAAATAAGTATTTGATCCCCCACCAACCAGTAAGAGATCTGGCCCCTACAGACCAGGTAGATGCTCCAAATCAACTCGTTACCTGCATGACAGACAGCTGTCGGCAATGGTCACCTGTATGAAAGACACCTGTCCACAGACTCAGTGAATCAGTCAGACTCTAACCTCTACAAAATGGCCAAGAGCAAGGAGCTGTCTAAGGATGTCAGGGACAAGATCATACACCTGCACAAGGCTGGAATGGGCTACAAAACCATCAGTAAGACGCTGGGCGAGAAGGAGACAACTGTTGGTGCCATAGTAAGAAAATGGAAGAAGTACAAAATGACTGTCAATCGACAAAGATCTGGGGCTCCACGCAAAATCTCACCTCGTGGGGTATCCTTGATCATGAGGAAGGTTAGAAATCAGCCTACAACTACAAGGGGGGAACTTGTCAATGATCTCAAGGCAGCTGGGACCACTGTCACCACGAAAACCATTGGTAACACATTACGACATAACGGATTGCAATCCTGCAGTGCCCGCAAGGTCCCCCTGCTCCGGAAGGCACATGTGACGGCCCGTCTGAAGTTTGCCAGTGAACACCTGGATGATGCCGAGAGTGATTGGGAGAAGGTGCTGTGGTCAGATGAGACAAAAATTGAGCTCTTTGGCATGAACTCAACTCGCCGTGTTTGGAGGAAGAGAAATGCTGCCTATGACCCAAAGAACACCGTCCCCACTGTCAAGCATGGAGGTGGAAATGTTATGTTTTGGGGGTGTTTCTCTGCTAAGGGCACAGGACTACTTCACCGCATCAATGGGAGAATGGATGGGGCCATGTACCGTACAATTCTGAGTAACAACCTCCTTCCCTCCGCCAGGGCCTTAAAAATGGGTCGTGGCTGGGTCTTCCAGCACGACAATGACCCAAAACATACAGCCAAGGCAACAAAGGAGTGGCTCAGGAAGAAGCACATTAGGGTCATGGAGTGGCCTAGCCAGTCACCAGACCTTAATCCCATTGAAAACTTATGGAGGGAGCTGAAGCTGCGAGTTGCCAAGCGACAGCCCAGAACTCTTAATGATTTAGAGATGATCTGCAAAGAGGAGTGGACCAAAATTCCTCCTGACATGTGTGCAAACCTCATCATCAACTACAGAAGACGTCTGACCGCTGTGCTTGCCAACAAGGGTTTTGCCACCAAGTATTAGGTCTTGTTTGCCAGAGGGATCAAATACTTATTTCCCTCTGCAGAATGCAAATAAATTCATATACTTTCCACAATGTGATTTTCCGGATTTAATTTGTGATGTGCTATCTCTCACTGTTACCAATAACCTACCCTTCAATTATGGGCTGCTCATGTCTTTGTCAGTGGGCACACTTACAAAATCAGCAAGGGATCAAATACTTATTTCCCCCACTGTATATATATGTTTCAGGACAAGTTCAGTGCCTACCCAGACCCTCAGGCTGCATCAGTGATGATGAAAAGAACAGCATGAAGGCCCCTGTTCAATTACTACCAAGTGCTCAACAGAGACTGTAACAAAGCAAAAAAACTAGAGTCAACTGATAAATCCCTTCTGGAGCTGAGCTAGTCCTGTTCTTCAGAGATCCTGAGAAAGAGAAAACTTGCCCCGTCTATTTTCACATACAAGTGGGGTGTATCCACATGTACACGTTTGAAGGGAACAGGATTACTCACACTCGATGCTACAGTCTTACCACATTTTCTGGTAGCTTGTGCCCTGGGAGGTATTTTACATTTTCATGGTTGGTATTTATGATTTCTGTCAACTTCCTTCCATTGATGTTTTCTTCGAAGACCCACATATTCACGATGGAGGCAAACCTCTGCAGCATCCTCACATTGTTCCCTATTATCTTGGCAACAGCAGAACCCCTGCAGTAAAAAGGGACAAAATCCTCATCAGTCCAACTCCAGCTGGGATCATTCTCGCAGGCACTCGGCTTTTCACACAGCAGCTGGGACGTGGAAGTGAAAGACTCCATTAAGAAATAACAACCCATTTATATTAGTACTACATGTGTACAGCCCAAAAGATGTAGGGTTAGTGTCCCTACAGACCATCCACTCTTGAAACTGAATTCAAATAAATAGCTCTCCTTGGAATGTGACAGGCTCCCCCCCTCAAGCATCATCTCTGCAGAGCAGCGGGTTTCAGATCACAGACACATCCAAGCAGTCAGCTTTTCTAGATATCCACAATAAATAAACAAGAATAGATTTACACAAAAATCTCCCTGATACACAGTCACGGGGGATATCCTGAAATCCAGACTGACTGGGTGTGTACAAGAAGTGGGCTGTTACTAGATAACAGCTGAGGAAGACCACTTATTCCTGTCCATACTCTCAAAGGTATACTCCAGCTGCTAGCCATACTGTCGGCTCTCTCTAGTTATCCAGGCCACATACACCTCAGCTGCTAGTCATACAGTCAGATCTCTTTCCTTATCCATGTGTTCTGCTTCTGAACACACAAGATTCCCCGTTTAATTCTTCTCCTCCCCCAAGTATAATTGCAAAACTCTTGCAATCATCTAAATAGCTTCTAGCATGGTTTTTGTTGAAACGCCTCCTAAGTCTCCACAGTTTTCCAGATAGTTGGTCCACCAATTTAGTCAACACAAAGAGCGCCCAAGCTGTCAGAGACCCCTGCAACGTGACCCACCTGCATTTCCACTAGAATTTCTAGCTATCACTATGCTTGTGGCCAGACTGATCTGGCTACATGGTTACCTGTTTTTCTTTCTTGCATTTATAAATCACCTTATCTAGCAAAAGCTCAAGGTGAGCAACACATGAGTTTGAACTAGGACATCTACTTATTGCTACAGTGTTGTGTGTCATCAAATCCTGCCAGCATGACTTGGCTATGGAGGTTACCTGTGTATCTGACAGGATTTCAACAAAAGAAAACAGAAGAACCACCTTCCACAAGTAATCAACAAAAAAAAACAGCGGAGGTGACCAAGGCAAAAAAAGGTCCATACCAAGTGTGCTACAAAGAAAGTAATAACTGGTCTTCAAAAGACTCGACAAGTCGTGTTTCAGCCACAAAGGCCTGTGTCAGGAAGGTGAAAGACCTGTAAGTGGTCTAAATACCAACACTCTGTATCAAATATCTGTGAACCAAAGGTCTCTCACAAACTGTGAACAACATAAAACTCAAGACTCCTGACGCAGGCCTTTGTGGTTGAAACACAACTTGTATCAAGTCTTTTGACGAACAATTAAAAATACTTTTTTGTAGCATCCTTAGTGTGGACCTTTTTTTTTTTTTTTTTTTTTTTATACTTGGTCACCTCTGCTGTTTTTTTTTTCTGCCAGGACTTCAAACATTTTGTGGAAATATCTTTATTGAACTGCTGCCAAATCATGTAAACCATATAGAAATGGTTCAATAATGTAACAGAGGAAGGAAGAAAGAACAATAAACACACAGTTAAAACAGTTTTCCCCCTACTTTCCCTCCTCTTCCCTTTTTAAAACATTTTATATTACCCATTCTGCCCTTCCTTCCGGCAGCTCCAATTACTCATTGAATTGTTGCAGCAGAACACTTAAAACAGGTCTCATTTGTGCCATAGCTTCACTTTCTTGCAGCTAAGGAACCTTGATGCTTGTATTGGGTCCTGCATGCTAGATCAGTTGAATGGGGTGGGGGTGGGGGCTATGGGTCCTGAACCTCACATCTGAGCATGATAATGTACAAACAGCCCCCTGCTCCTTATCTAAGCTCGTCTCTCCCTGAAAAATCAAGCAATTCCCTATACATGGATGGTCACCGATGCACTGATCTGCATGCATTCATTTGTTATAACTTTTCACACTATGCTAACTCCAATATAAAGCAGTAATACCACCAACGTTTTTCACAACTAAAATGGGCGAGCACATAAAAACACAGCATTATGTATGAGTGTGTGTAGGTCTCCTCTCCTGTTCATGCCCATCTGCAAAAGGGAAATGGAACTTGATATACTGCCTTTCTGAGGTTTTTGCAACTACATTCAAAGAAGTTTACATATATTCAGGTACTTATTTTGTACCAGGGGCAATGGAGGGTTAAGTTACTTGCCCAAGGTCTCAAGGAGCTGCAGTGGGAATCGAACTCAGTTCCCCAGGATCAAAGTCCACGGCACTAACCACTAGGCCACTCCTCCACTCAAAAGGGTGTGGAACCCAAAGGTTGTTTCCCCTCCTCTCAACACAAGTTCAGTTTCAGCACAGTCAGACTTCCCTTAGCCTGACCCTTCTCCAGCAGTGACCCCCCCCCCCCCCCGCTGGATCCACCCTGGTTCTTGGGACAAGCTCTCCTTAGCTCCTGTGCCTTGTGGCTCCCGGACTACGATTCTCCTCTACCCACACATAGCACACTTCTTCCCAGTTGCCAATTTATAGAGTAGGCACCTCCCTTTTACAGCCGGTAGTCATTTTCCCTTAGGGACTCCCATTCTCTCCTCCTGGTCTCCTGACAGGGGGTGCTCAGGCAACCAAAGACCCCCTCTTCTCTAAACTTTATAACCTCCCAAAAATCCTCCTCCCCTGTCACACCAGGGCTTGAGCACTCTCTCTCTCTGCACTTTATTTCTCAGGCTACTCCCCTTGGGCTGGGCTTCTTCCCACCCCGAGACATTCCACACCTCCCCCCAGTAATCCTCAGGGGATTAACACTACTTAGTAATCCCCAATATATAGGGGGATTACATTTAGTTAAAAGAATTGTGTGCAAATGCAAAGAAAATATAGAGTAATGGCTACAGCTTTCTACTCTGCAATGGAAGGAAAAGATTAAAAACGGAGAGGCTTGGAACAGACAGCCGGCGGGGGTGCTAAAGGCAGCTCCGATAAAATGCTGATCCGCTACCTTTCTGCCATATTTTCTCCTGGCATGTAAAGGTGTGTGTGTGTGTTTCAATACACAAACTCCCAGAAAGATCTGGTCCTGTAGGGTGGGCCGATGAAAGATCACAGAACCAAGCCACAATGTAAAAACCTTGCCGGTCAACTCTGGAAGAGCTGGCTGAATTGACAAAAGTGAAAAGGTGGGTATTACACAAAACTAATTAAGATGGGAAAAAAAATCAGAGTTTTTTTTTTTTTGTTTGTTTTTTTTTTAAAGTTCAGGCTAAATGTAATAAAATTAACACATGTTATTAGGTACATTTAACACAGTAAATCTTGCCCTTTATTTTTTTTTTCAAGGTGCCTATTACATAAACTTCATACAGGAAATAAGGTAGCAAGCAGGGAAGATGCTTATCCCCTGAGCACTGCTTTCAAAGCAGGATTAAAATCTCATGCAGGTTTCATGTCCAATACTTTCCTCATGTATTGTTACAGATATCTTGTTTTTCGTTTCAAATATCAGGCTCCCCCAGCCTTTCTGTGTACACTTAGCAAATCACAGCCCTAGATGTGTACAGATGATGTGTGCTAGATAAATATACTTTTTTTTTTAATCTGAGGAAGAAATATATTAAAGGATGTTTCACAGACACACAGTATGAGAAAACCTCACTGAACAGCACCCAGAAACATATTTTAAAAAGTATCTCAAGAATCTTGCTGTGCCGATCAGGTTCAATTTTTCAGACATGCATGAACTACATACAATGCTAGCCCAGCACCACCTAAACCAAAAAACAACACTTTGATTGTAAAAAGGGACTAAAAATGGGTGCAGAGGTACCGGGGGGGGGGGGGGGGGGGGGGAAACACTAGGTAGCTGCAGCTTTAAAAAACAAGTTCCAGTTAGTATTATAAGCCGATTATAAACTGAATAAATAAAAGCTATACATAAACTGCTCAGTGGACAAACACAAAACATTAGGAAACAATTCTTGAAAAACAGCAAATACTTTCCTTCAGCAGACTTAGCACTGGCAGGTGTACAAGATAATAAGCCAGAACAGCACATAGTGCGGCGCTGATTAACCAGCTAAGAGACTGCCTAAATGGAGCAGAGAAGACTGGGCCCACTGCCAGATGGTAATGGACAGAGGCACGTGCTCCCTCTTCCAGGGGCACCTCAGGACTAATGACCCAGAAGCCCAGGCTTTCAGCACAGCGAGCACTCAAAAGTTAATAGAAGACAAGAGTTTGTATTTTAAAGTGCCCCCCGTGCTTTTGCAGCTTTGCTGGTAGTTGGCCACCAAGCGCCTTTGCTTGGAGGTGCAATCAGCTATATCTGGTTTAATGGCTCCCCTACAAGCGGCTGGCTTCCTGTTTCTGTGGCAGATTATGTGTTCTCTCTCTCTCTCTCTCTGTTCCCTTCATGTTCCTGGGCTATTGTGTAATGCCACTTCAGAAGTTTCTCCTGCTCTCACCTGTAATCCCTTAAAAGAAAGGGCTTTCACACACCACCATCTGAATTGGGATTCTGGTGTCTCCAGACTCGGTTCCCTCCCTCTTAGACATGCATAAGCCAAAGTGTACCAGGAACAAAGAGCATCCTCAGTGAGTTGGTACTTAAGAGCTCATGAAACTAGGGAAGATACCCTCGAGTGGCAGTGCCTCAGATGAAAAAGTATGTTACACCTGCTGAATATGTTAGCAGCCCTACAGACCAAGGTTTTTTGGGGTATTTTTTTTAACTCTTGAGACATAAGGGAAACATAACAAGCAAAAAGTGAAATTGTGAGCTGTTATAACAGAATGCCTGCCTGCCTGCCTGCCTAGTGACTTCATTAACAGTACATATGGCTCGAAAAGCTGCAGCTACATTTAATTTCTTATTTTTGCATTTCTACTGCACTTAGCGCTATGGTGCTTTACAACAAAACACACACTGGTACAAATATCTCTGGGTACCTGTGTATAAAGCAGTGGAGTTGCCCTTTGGAGCCCAAGGATTACCCATATCTAGTCCCTAAAGGTTAAAAACAAGTGAGGTTTTCAGCATAGCTCTAGTGAAAATAAATGAGATAGATTGGCATACAATGAGTGTAGTTTGTATGTAAATTTATCACATGCATATCCTTTACAAATAACTTCAGAACCCAATCTGTTTTGGGCCTACAGGGGCTGAAAATGAATACCACCAGACTACAGAGAGATTGTGGGAATGAAAACACTTCCGTCTATGCATCTTCAACGCAACTCAAGGTATAGCTCTATGTGTGCTGATTATGGACAGATATGAATGAAGGACACCGATACAAGTCAGTCAGTACGATCCCATTCAATTTGCATTGCACCAACCCGGTCCTCACACACACAGCCAGCTGGGTTTTCAGGATATCCACGATGAATATGCATGAGATAGATTTGCATGCACATTTCTCTCACGCATCTTTAGTTGCGCGTTGGGTGAGGGTTGGCCACATTTTGGATGATCTGAGGTTTGTGGTATTAATCAAGGTACAAGGTAACTGCAGAGGAGGCAACATTACACAGCAATTGTTATGGTGTGAGCACAGAACTATCTTTAGGTGGAATACGGTAGAGCCAGGTGGTTTGAATAAGGAAGTTGAATGGCTACATGTTTGAGGGTGGAGCTAGGGCGAGTGTTTAATAGGATATGAGCCAGCTTGTACTGCGCATGGGCCAGCATTTGGAAGGTGGATGGGTGGTGGAAGGTGAATACTCACCGTCCTGGTAGCCATGACAGATGTACAAGGTTAAATTGTGAGTAAAATGACAATGTAAAGTTAAAGGTAAAATATAGGTGAAGATAAAGTTATGAGTATTATCATATGCGTTCGTTTTGTGTAGGACCCGACTCCTGATGATGCTGACATAGCGAAACACAAGCTGTGTAGAGTCTGGGGTACACCGCATGATTGGAAGTGGTGATTACACAGAAGCGGAGAACTCAAAAGGATTGATTAGTTTCCTGTTTGGAATTTCTGGAACCGAGGAGTGGAGAGGATTGGACTTTGGTTTAAACAGTGACAACTCTGGAGGCAAAAGAACTGTGCACAATCCAGTGGTGAACGAGGATATGGACTTTTTTAAATAAGCACCTTGCTGAGGTTCATGGTGATTTCAAACAGTCAGATTGTTTATGTATTAGTGAGGCTGCTCCATTAGTGTTTTAGGATATGAGAAAGGTTATGAGTATGCGTGAAGTATTAACATATTGATGGAGCATGTTTTGTAAGCAGTAAATAAGCAAAAAATAATAAAAGGTTTTTTGGATGGAAGATAACTGACAGAGTGATTTATACTGTTAGTATAGTGGTACAGTTATTTAGCAAATTTAGCCCAGTTTTAGACTATTGTTAACGCATCTTTGTTGGGGATATCCTGCAAACTTGACTGGCTGAGACTCCCAGGGACTAGGTTGAAAGCAAACAGGCTAGACTTTACTGAACATGAAAAATTTGATCTGCCAAACCCAGCCAAATGACTCAGGACCAAGTGCTGTGCACTGCTGTGAGAAGGACCTGGATTTAATTCCACAGCCAGATGAAGCTGTGGGGATGCCAAGGAACCAATACAAATGGAGACAGTGTCATAATCATCACTCAATAGACACCCCTACTGGCAAGATTAAGGGTCTACTCTTAGAATTCCAGAGGAAACCATGGTTCACGTCCCTTTGCTATCACCATTTATTTATTAAGATTTATTAACTGCCTTTATGAACAGATTCACTCAAGGTGGTAGGCTACATTGAGAGGCTTTTATACAAAATAGGAACCCTCCCCCCAGATAATGTGAATGAAAGCTCATGGTACCGTAGGACAGAAAGAGGCTAAGCTTCCCAGTAGCGAGCAGACCTGACAAACCTCCTCACAGTATCATGCAGCACTGCCTAGCACACAATACAACTACAGCCCTGCGGGACCTGTCATCTTGTTCAGATTTCTGCACCACTGCGTTCCCCCCTCCCCGTGCCTGCCCACCGACTCTCGCACACAGTAGCGGTCAGCCTCAGAAACACTGCCTTCCCCCCCTTGATGCATCCCATCTTCTCTGACGCAACTCCCTGCTTCCGCAAGGGTGGACAATTTACAGAAGAAGGCTGGGTCCTCAAGGAAGGTCTACTGCGATCGCTAAGAGAGCAGACCGCTACTGGTAGCACTACACATTGCAGCGGGAAGATATCCAAGGCAAGTAAGGGACTGCATCTTTAGGGGGGAAGGGAGTGAAAGAGTGGAACTAGGGAGAGACTGGAACCAGGGGGGGGGGGGAAGATGCTGGATAGAATAAAAGAGGGACAGACACTGGTCCCAGAGAAGGGGGAGGGACAGTGGAGTCAGGTGAACCAGAGGGGTAAGGGACAGAGAGAAACAATAGGATTGGGGGTTGGGGTGGGGTACAGAGTGGAAAAGATGTTGGATGGAAAAGAGGGGGAGAGAAACTGAAAACAGGAGGAAGAAATATTGGACTGTGAAGGGGTGGTAGCAACTGAGAGGGAGAGTTACTGGCCTCAAAGTAGGGGATGCAGGAGAAAGAGTACAGTCACAGAGAAGAGACGCTGGACATGGAGGGAGCATAGGGACAGGGATAAAGAAGGGCAATGCTGGTCAGAGAGGGAATAGGGACACACAGGGGCAATGCTGGACATGGGGAGAGGAATAGGCACATGAGGGAAATGCAGGACAGGTCAAGGTAAGCACACAGAGCATAAGAGGACAGGGACACTAAGAAGGCAGATTCTGAACATGGAGGAAGGGATAGGGACAGAGGGAGATACTAGACAGGACAGATAGGGATGCAGAAGGAAGATGAATGGTTGGCATAAAGAGTGCGAGGAAATGTCAAATGGACAGAAGACCCTGCAATGACAGGAAAAAGCATGAGAGACCCTGGGTCTAAAGCGAACAGGAAAATGAAATGCGCAGACAACAAAAGGTAGAAAAAAAAGTAATTTTATTTAGAATTTATTAATTGGAATATGCTAGCTTTTGGAAATGAAGACAAAACAAGAAGAACACAAAGTCCTCATAAAGTAATCAATATTAAAAAAAAAACAGGGAGGATGACTTGAGTGAGGGTAATCCAAGGATGAGTGCCTAAAACTTGCAGTTGAAAAAAATGTGCTTTATTAATGCACACAAGTCCATAAAGTCACAATCACGTAGTCAAAGTACAATCCAATGACAGCAGCAGAACAGGGTCTCAATTGGAGATCAAAGACTCGACACGGCTGTATATCAGCAAAAATGTCAGCGTCAAGATTCATATAATCCAACTGAAAATCTCAATATTACTCATTCATGAATTTCAATAGAAGAAATTAAGGCAATTGCGCTGTTTGGCGACTGTCCCTGTACCAGGGAGCACACAATGTGTGGGTGATGACGATGCTGGTCTCTACCTCAGGCATGTTGTTTCTTTGCTCTCCTATTGAGACAACTGTTCTACAATCATTGGAAGTTTGCACTTTGAAATGTACTTCTAGTTGAAAAAAATGTGCATTATTAATGTCCACTACAAGTTTTTTGTACTCATACTTGGACTACTCCGACTCTTTCTAGGTCATCCTCACTGTTGCATTAGCTTTTGGAAATGTGCAGTCTGATCTTTTGGATTTCAGTTTCTATTATCTGTAGTATTGTTGTATACAGAGAGTGTGATTTCACGAGGTTTCCAGTTCAGTGTTTTTGCCTTCACATGTCTATAATGATCTGTGGTCCCTTGTTTCATATTGTTGAGTCTATGTTTTGCGTATATCACCAAGGTGTAGTATTCTGCTAGCATGTATCTATGTTGAGATCTTGATGCAGTCATGTTTGTTCTGTTTTCTCATTGGGTAGTGTATTGGTGTATTAGGGCCCACCCAGTGTAATATTTACAGTGCTGCCTTTTCATGCATAAGGTTGTTGATCTTTTGAGTCCTGGGAGTTAGTGCTGTTATGGTACAGTAAGGTTCTAAGTGTGTGTTTGCACAAGTTGGAGTGCAGGAGTGGCCTAGAGGTTAGGGTGGTGGACTCTGGTCCTGGGGAACTGAGGAACTGAGTTCGATTCCCACTTCAGGCACAGGCAGCTCCTTATGACTCTGGGCAAGTGACTTAACCCTCCATTGCCCCAGGTACAAATAAGTACCTGTATATAATATGTAAGCCGCATTGAGCCTGCCATGAGTGGGAAAGCGCGGGGTACAAATGTAACAAAAATAAAAAAAATAGTGTTTTGCAGTGCTGGCCTTAATGAGGACATCAATACTTTAATTTTAGTTTGTCATAACATCAAACATGGTTTTAGAATATTTTGCAGGATCTGAAGTTGAATTTTTCCATAGATGTGTATGTGGATTAGTGTTGGTAAGTGCTTGAAATATATGTCATTTATGATATATAAATCCATTTTTACATGTACATGAAAGCATTACTTGTCAATAACCATAAGCTCTTCCTTAGGACTTGGTTTCTTTCCACTGAAAAACTGTATACACCGAATTTACTGCGAGAAAATGCTCACTCACTAGCCTTCAATCTCATTAATTAGGGTGGTACTTTTCAGTTTGGTATGGACCACTCTTAGCATCTGTACCCTCTGGTCCAGCATATTCCTTCCCTCCCCTTTTACTCACTCTTTTTCTGTATGTTGTCAGACAATTATGGATATAGGGCCCACCCCTGACCTTGACCCCTTTAGCCTCCCCAAACAGCTGGGCCACAGACCCCCTATGGGTGCAAGAAACCACTGGGCCAAAGAAAAAGGAGAAGAGTAACTGATCAACTGAAGTATTCTGGATACAGTGGGTGTCCTAATGGATACAAAATGTTAACTGAGTCAGAAGCGAAGCTTCAAGAGGGCCATCCGATGCCTGCAAGCTAATCAGAGACCCCACAGTGGCTCCAGCACATGGCTTCAGAAACAGTGGATGTAAGAAGTTATCACCACCTTGGGTGAATCTCTTCATGGACGTGATCAATAAATCCAAATAAATATTGGAATCCCCTTAACAGCTATGCCTGAAATGTCCCAAATGAGAAATGCTATGGAACAAGGATGAAGACTTTAGATACAAGAATGTGTCAAGATACGTTGATAAAGATGTAAACAGCCCAAAGAGAAATAACTAAGGCGGTAATGCCCAAGATGGCCACAAAGCTAGTACATCAGAAAATAGTGAAAAAATTACATGACACATCACGGGGTTAACAGAGAACATGTTATCTAAGTCCTTGATCGATGAGACCAGCCCCAGCTCTGTGGAACTCTCTACCTCTCCCCATTCACTCTGAACTATCCCTGAAGAAATTCAAGACTTTGATTAAAATATAGCTCTTCCAACAAGCCTTTCCTTTTCCATCACAGTAGGTGTGCATTTTAAGCAGCCCTACCCCCTTTCGGTTACCTTTTCTCTCACTCCACCTACTGTAATTGTAATGCTGGTTCCTATTTGTAACGTGCGCGGGGTCTCTATTGCTCTTTCCTATCCATCATTGCAGTTCTTTTCCTTTGATTACTGTGTTTTTATGAGTACTGTACACCGCTTTGAACTGCTCGTTAGCGAAAGCGGTATAGCAAGTATAAATAAATGAGGAGGACTTGGAGACACAAACTACTAGATTCTCTCAGGCTGAGAGTCAAATACATAGTAACATACATAGTAGATGATGGCAGAAAAAGACCTGCACGGTCCATCTAGTCTGCCCAAGATAAACTCATATGTGTATACCTTACCTTGATTTGTACCTGTCTTTACCAGGGCACAGACTGTATAAGTCTGTCCAGCAGTATTTCCCGCCTCCCAACCACCAGTCCCACCTCCCATCACCGGCTCTGGCACAGACCCCATATAAGTCTGCCCTCCCCTATCCTCTCAACCACCAACCCCTCTTCCCCCGCCACCCAATTTCAGCTAAGCTTCTGTGGATCCATTCCTTCTGCACAGGATTCCTTTATGTTTATCCCACGCATGTTTGAATTCCGTTACCGTTTTCATCTCCACCACCTCCCGCGGGAGGGCATTCCAAGCGTTCACCACCCTCTCTGTGAAGAAATACTTCCTGACATCTTTCCTGAGTCTTTCCTGAGTAAAATTAAACTTTCCTTTCGTTGGGGTGCATGACATCACATCTTCACCTTGTCTCTTTTGTACAGATGGATTATTCTGTTTTGAGCATGTTTTCATAAGTCAAAACTGTCACAACAAGATAAAATGCATGCAGCACAAGCACACGTGAAAGAGACTCCGAGGCCCAAAAGATGGAGAGTGGAAGACTAGGAGACTAGGGGCAGATTAAACAATAAGTGATGGGCCTACAGAAGATAGTTAAGAATTGAGATCTGCAACAGCACTTAATGAAATTGTGGTCCTGAGTGCAATTGACTTCCTTTCTGCTTGAAGAAATCCCAGTAAAAATATAGTGAGCACACTTGTCAGTAGCACAAAGAGAAGCAAGCACCAGGGCAGGGTCTGTAAAAGCAAGATTTTACATTTTGCTGACAAGACCAGTACCCAAATACTCAGAAATGTGGGATATAGGGGAAACCGGCTACTGCCATTTCAAGATTACTCAGCAAAAAGTGTCAGCTGAACAATATGCAATAGCTCCTCTGCACATGGAACTATATGAACAGGGCATCAGATTTGCTATACAGTTCCCCACAAAAGTGAGGCTAACATGACAGGACATGACATGTGTCTGAGGAACACAAAGTCTCTTTCCAGCAGCTACTAAGTGAGTAAATTTGGGACATTAATCATGGTGTACAGGGCCAGGGATTGAGAAATGTCACTGTTAAGAGACATGCTCCACATGCTTTCCCTACTTGTAATTCATAAATTTCTTGATTTGTTAAATACAAAATTGTTCTCTATAAGCAGGAGTGTAGGGGCAGCAGGATTTACATAGTTATACATGACTTGGAGACCATTTGTACAGTACTTTGGATAGTTCTGAGTCCATCTGCTTGTGGGTCTGGACTAGTCTAGCAGGATTCAAGGAAAGGAAATTAACAGGCAAGAACAAATTTTACCTTTTCTTACATTTTTTTGGTCTGTAAACCACTTTGTTGTACTTTTTAGCACAAAAGACGGTACATCAAAAATGTACACTATACTTCAAGCACATACACATGACCTTTGGTACCGAGTATGTCATTATTGAAGGGCCTTAACTAAATCTGATTCCAGGTGTGTTTTTAATTTCAGCTGGATACAACTTTCACTGCTCAAAAAGGATGGGTGGAGTCACTGCAAGGAGTAACTTGAGAGTTTGCTGTTGCCTAGCACAATTTTAAGTCTGACTCCCAATGGACTTGTAATGTTTATACTGGATTGTGTACCCTAACAAAGTGGTCAGTTCAGCTTCTGATCTGCCCCAGGCCAGATAACCCTTGGATGGATGCATGAAACCTGATTTACCCCCACCCAATGTAGAATGGTGAAAATAGTGCTACTGGATTTGTTGGTAACGATCCTGTAGCACTTCACATGTAAGTGAATACTGGGGAATGGTGTCTGCCCTTGCTCACCAAAAGAAATTACTCTTTGGATTGTAGGATACCACATGGATCAGCTCTCTCCCCCATCGTGTTTAATATATTTTGAGACCTTTAACCTCTATTATATAGGAATTTGTGTCTACTGCTATGTACATGATTTATTGTTACAGAGTAAGGTTATCGACCCTGCTGTTAGATTTAAAACCCTTACAAAACTGTCTGGATACTATTTCCACTTGTTTGAAGAAAAAATTAGTCCTAGACAAACACTGTAAAAACTACAGAATGTTGGGTATGTGGGCATCTTGACCATCCTGCTTTAGTCCCACATTTATCTGGCAGATCTATACCAGATTATGATTGACTATCCTATATAATAAAAAGCAGCTCCAACATTCTGAAGCTAACTCCGTGGCACTGTAGGGTTCGTAAGTCTGTAGTTCAGCGTTTCATTGGCTCTCACTGTCAACGAAGAACCAATCAGAGAGAACGGAACTTGGAGGAGGGAAGTGGAGTGCATTGAATCTCTAACAAACGATCATATACAGGGAGGTACGAACATCGGTGGAGGCAAGTGCACAGAACGGAAGGGAAGACAAACATTTAATCACTTTGTCACTCACACACACACTCAATCACTCTGTGCATCTTTCTCTTACACTGTCTGTAAAACACACTGTCACTCTCAGTCTCTCAACATGGGCAACTGTATGTTGTATTCTCACGAGTAAGGAGCTCTTCTGATGTGATTGTTAAACTGATTGAAGGGCCTGAACAAGGAAAACTTTTACCACATTGTAACATAGTTTACACAAAAAATATTGTATATAAAGAAATCTTACACATGTAAACAACAATTATATTCAGAATACAACCGTGGAAACATTAATGGCAGGAACTCATTACATTTCTAGCGCCCGTTTCATTGCGTTAAGAAACGGGCCTTTTTTTACTAGTTTATTAATATTTGAGGTCAGGTCACAAATGTGGTTCAAAAAGCTTTTTGCATATTATATCAGCTATGCTTAATTAGATTGTAAGCTCTGTCGAGCAGGGACTGTCTCTTCATGTTCAAGTGTACAGCTCTGCGTACGTCTAGTAGCGCTATAGAAATGATAAGTAGTAGTAGTATGCTTGATTAATGCTTCTTTGGATGAAGCAAGTCTACACGCACTAATTCATGTAGTTTTGAGATCCAGTTTGGATTATGCAAATGTAATTTATGAAGTATGCAGGGTTATCTGCATCAAACCTCAAATGTCTACAGATACTACAAAATGCGTCAATCCACCTATTAGATGATGCCTTTATTTATACAGCAGGATATGCTATTTTGAGCTGCTCATGCTGGTTTTTTATGAAGCAAATTTCTTGTATCCTTGTCCTGTTATATTATTTGATACCGCTCTTATTTAAGAAAGATACAGACTAGCCCCTGACGCAGCCCTATTGTTGGGCGAAACACGGCCTGTGTCGGGCATTTGTCTTATACACGGTATCTTCAATAAAGGTTTTTTTCGGATATTATACTGATCTGCTAGTTTGTTTTCCACGTTGGATTTTGCAGATCGGTTGCCTTATTGTTTTCTGGGACCCAGAATATTATGGATTGCCATCATATCCAGCTTCACCTGCTATCCCATATATCCCTGCTAGAGCCCTAAGATTCATCTTAGATCACAGGTGGTCATTCCTCCACCTACAATGCATGTTGGGAAGCTACTAAAAAAGGAAGCACCAATTTTATCGAACCAGCTTCCTGGACTAGCTTGTGCAGAGGGGAGTTTATTTTTTTTTTAACTCTTAAAATTTTTTTATTTTTTTTACTTTGTGCAGGCCGGACACCAGAGAGGGAGAGATCTCAGTTTACAAGCATCTTTACAATATTTTTTATATTTTATTTCTTGTATAGATGTAATAGATATTTCCTATATTTACAATGGCATTATTATACATTGTAAACTGATGTGATCTGGGAAAGCCAAGTGGTAAAAGTAAACCTTAATAAACCATAAAAGCAAACGAGAAGGAAACTAAAATGAGATTGCATGGAGCAGCTGGGATACTCAGTATGTAACAATAGGCAACAAAGTCGCAATTCTTATCCATAAAAGACAGCCTTCTTTGAAATTCACAGATTCAAGAACCCAAAGGGAAGATACATTATGAAGACTGGGCTATTGAACAGTCAAAAGACATTAATTTACAATGTATATGCACCCAACAGTTATCATAAGTTTTTGTCTTCTCACTTGACAGCAAGAAGTTCACACAGTGAATATGAAATAATTACTGGAGGTGATTTGAACATAACAAGGAAATCCAGAGCTAGACTGTAAGCCTTCCAAAAGGGGTTATCTGAAGAGACAGATAAACTTTTTAATGAGGGAACTAGATCTTTCAGACTCCTGGTAAGTGTAAATTCTATATAAGAAGAATATTCATTGTACTCCAGTGCCCATAAATGCAACTCCACGTTGGACTACTTGTTAATTTTCACAAATCTATTCCCCAACTTAAAAAAGGGGAGAGAAACTTTCACTCTACCTACTCACTCTCCAACTACTATAGCTTTAAAACTGTTAAATACAGAAAGATTTTATAAGGAGCTTAACTCAACCTATGCAAAAGATTAAAGGTATAAAGGATACAGTTGTGTGGAGCAGGATTAGGTGGCAATAAATTAGGAAGGAGGTGCAGCAGGGGCGTGGCCAGACACCCAATTTTGGGTAGGCCTGTGCCCAAGATGGGTGAGCAGAAGAACCCCACCCCATCCCACAGGTGATTTGGTCTCTCCTCTCACCTGCATGTTATATGGTCTCTCAAACATCCCCCCTCTCCCGCAAAGCTTTTAAATAGCAAATTTTCACCGGCAGCAAGCAACAACTAATACACTGCTCATGTTGGCCCCACAGCCTGTTTCCGCATAGGCGGGAATACGTCAGAGGGAAGGCTGTGGGGCCGATGCGAGAAGTATGTATCAGTCGCTGCTTGCTGTAGGGGAAGATCTGCTATTTACAAGGTATGCAGGAGGTACAGTTGTTGGGAGTTTTCAGCTGGTGTGGCTTGGGAATCCCTGCCAGTCACATCATAGGTGTGCAGCTACTGGGTGGGCCTGGGCCCACCCTTGGGTACACCACTGAGGTGCAGTGAAGGAATAGGCCACAGTGGGGTCACAAGGACAAATCACCTTTTCTGCTCTGCATAGAAAAAGCAAACAGGGAAACTCTGGTCATGACCAGACAGCTGCAGAAACACTGGAAGATTCAAGTCTCCCAAATACAATTAGTAACTGTGAAAGTAAAGCTAATCAGAAGCTAAACTAACAGACACAGAGTAATACATTCATTCATTTACAAGTACAAATTGTAGAAGGAGCAAAATAAAACTGAGAAACTTTGGCAAACCTGGTCAAGATAAGACATACTAAACACACCATTATGTGCATCAGAAATGATAACAAGCAGGCACGCTTGACCGACAATGATATAGCAAATGTGTTTTTGCAATACTACACAGAGTTCTACCACAGTGAATCAACAAGACTGAGAGCAGATGCATTATTGGAGAACTTAACTATTCCATAGTTGAATGAGGTGAGCTTACAGAGATTCAACAGGCCTGTAACACCAGAGAAGATAAAAATGACTATTAACCCATTAGTGCCCAATGTTCCCATAATAAGCCACCATATGGGAACATTGGGCACTAATGGGTTAAAGCTAGTGAAATCCCTGGGCCCAGGTGGCCTAGGAGTGGAGTTCTATAAAATACTAAGGGGCCAGTTCAGAAAAGCTATGTGTTTGAACTGGCTTAGCGTATTGGTTCTACAGTAAAATTAAGGTGAAAATATTCCACTGCCATGCTGTAAGCACTGAGCATGCAAATTACTGCCGAATTAAAAACCTGACAGTAATCCACAGCTCTTTGTAAAATGTCACCCTTCCTGTCAGTGCCCAAGCCCCCCCCCCCCCCCCCACCAAATGCCTGGAAACTGACTTATAAGATAAAAACTCGTCCCTGGTGTCTATAGCACCCCCACTCCCAATCTGCCCTCCCCCAGTTCATAACCTTAAAAAAAGGAGGCAGTTCGCACTGCCCATGTTCCTGCCTTCAATGCCACCATCTTGAAAAATGGCAGCACCCAGCACCATATGATGCACCTGACACGGTCCGTCATATAGGGATATTTCCCTTATGTGGTAGTTGGGCAGAGACTAAGCACCTCCTTGATGTATGAACTGGGGAGGGGGGGATTGGGGGTGCACTAGACACCAGAAGACGGGTTTTTTTTTTCAGAGGGAATCAGTGGAGGAGGAAAGTCAGAGAAGGGGTAGGAGGCACTAGATACCAGGGATGCCTTTTATGTTGGGGGGTCAATTGTCCAGGATTTAGGGGGGGGGGGGGAGAAGATGCAGACCACCAATTTTTTTTTTTTGCACCTTCCCCGTCAGTGCCTCAGTCAATTACTACTCAGACAGTGACAGGAAAGCTATCAGGACAGGAGGATCAGGTTGGGCCATGCTGCCCTGGACCTGGGAAAAAATTTATTGCTGTAACTACACATTACAAGCACACTCCCTTTTTTGTGTGCAGTGCAAAGGAATGATGAATGAACTCATTAGCATTCATTTGAATGTACTGTGTTTTCCACACAAGTTAAATACCGGCATTCAAACCCTCTGTATTGCTCAGCCAGTAACATCCCACACTAACCATGGGATTAGGCTCACGTTAGCTTTCTGCATCAGCCTCTGAGTGACCACCACAGCAATTTTCCCATTACAAAAAATGTTTCTTGCATCCCTTTCAAAGGGAGCCTTGAATAATAAAGCACCAAATAGTAATGATTTCTAGTCTTTGAAAAGATAACGACCTAGTCAAATCATACAGACCAATTTCCCTAACTAATCAAGATCTAAAAGATTTAACAGACTTGTGTTGTACTACCTAATCAGATTCACCAGGCTTCAGAAAGCGCAGGTATATATCCAGTAAGTAAGGCAGCACTATACACCAAGGAGATACAGGACACGCTGGATAATTAAAGATTACATTTTTCAAGATGGGAGCACCAGAGGCAGGAGCGAGTGGACATCACTCCTGTCTCTCCTCTTAGGTAAGTCAGGTGGACTCAGGCGGGCTGGGATAGGGATTGGGGTGGGAGGATGCCATTTCATTTTTTATTTACTGGAGAAAAGGGGTTTGGCTCTGGGGGTGGGCACATTAGACAACCAGGAAAATTTATTGAACTGCAGGGAGGCCAGCTTGGTTCAGGTCACTTTGTTGGGGGTGGGGAGGGGGGCTGGTAGACCACCAGGGGGTGCTGAAGCAGGCATCCGAGGCAGGGTGGTCACATTGAGGGGGGAGAGAGGGTGCCAGTAGACCTCCATTCCTCTCAACCAACCCTTCTACACTGCCAGTTTTTAATTATTATTTTTGCATGCCATGAAATAGCAAATGCACTTCATTTGCATTCATTTAAATAAAAGTGCAGTCAGGGTTTCCATGTAAGTTAACACCTGCAACTGCACTCGGGGTTTCTGCGTGAGTTAACACCTGCACTGAAACCCTTTCTGTATTGCTGTCCCAGGGTAAAACTGAGTTAAACCTGTGGTAACCACATGGGAAGCTTTCTGCATTGGTCCCCTACAGAAGTAGGGGATCTTTGTGCATGGACATAACTAATCCATCAGCCACAACGAGGGTAATGGGTTTGAGGTCCAAGCAGAATGTTGGGATCACTGCAAATGTGAAAGTTAATGGAGCACATGTGATAATGTGTCACCAAGAAACACAAGAGTTGCTGTACAGGCTCAGACTAAGGCTTCATCGAGCCCAGTATCCTGCTTCTAACAGTGGCCAGTCCAGCTCACAAGCATCCCAGAAATAGCAAGATTCCATGCTACCAACCTCAGGGATAAGCAGTGGCTTTCTCCAGGTCTACATTAATAACAGTTTATGTATTTTTCCTCCAGGAATTTGTCCAACCCCTTTATAAACCCCGCAATATTAACTGCTTTTACCACTTGCTCTAATAATGAGTTCCAGAGCTTAACTATACATAGTGAAAAAAATACTTTCTCCTATTTGCTTTAAACATGCTACTAGGTAACATCATGGAGAGTCCTTTAACCTTTGTACTTTAAGTAAAACAATCAATTTGGGTTTACCCATTCCCACTGTCATTATAGACCTCCATCCTATCCCAACCCTCTCCCTAACTCCCCCCCCCCCCCATGCCATCTGTTCTCCAAGCTAAAGAGAACTAACCTTCAGCTTTTCCTCACATAAGAATCATTCCATTGCCGTAAATATTTTGTTTGCCCTTCTTTATACCTTTTCCAGTTTCACTACATCTTTCATATACGGTGACCAGAATTACACACAGTACTCAAGGTGCAACCTTACTATGGAGTGATACAGAGGCATTATGTCAATCCATAGCGTCCCATTTGCTTTTTTTTGGCCATTGCCGCACACTGAGCAAAAGAAATTTCAATGTATTGCTCACGATGGCACCAAAATCCTTTTCTACAGTAATTTATTTTATTTATTGGGATTTATTAACCACTTTTATGAATAGATTCACCCAAGGCAGTGTATAGTAGGTACAGTTTAACATCAAACTTACATAAATACAATAAATGAGGTAAACTTGAAAACAGTACATTGAAACCTAATAATAGAATTACCATGACACACTATCAAAAATATACACATTTAACAGCACTAGAATTCAAATACCAAAGACATAATACAATGTTAGCATAATACTAATGACACACCTAATAAGTTTGCATTAGAACGTTCAACATAGATATGATGCAGCTAACAGATATGAAGCTAAAGATTTTCTACAATATGGCTTACCATATAGCTGAGAGACCATATGATGGGAACAAGATACTGGTACAGAGTCAGCTGGGATAATTTGATGGTTAAATAACTCAAAGCAAGCTCACTGTATAGTTAGGTAAGACAAAAGGAACTGCTCTAAGTTACAGTGTGTGTAGCAAGCTACTCCAGGTGCAGAATTAATATACAGAGGCATATTTTCAAAGCACTTTGGGAGGCTAAGTTCCATAGGTTTCTATGGAACTTTGGGAGGCTAAGTGCTTTGAAAATAAGCCTCACAGTCAGCCACCCTATGTATTAAAAGGCTTGGGAGAACAGCCAGGCTTTCACCTGCTTCCTGAGCAGAGGTAGTCTCGAGTCATACGTAGCCCCTCTGGGAGTAAATTCTAGAGCATGGGAGCTACTCCTGAGAAGGCTCACTGATAGGATTTGAACCAAGTACTATGCCACTGATACCTGTTTCTGACAGTCTTGTAAGCATGATATTATGATCTATGGTGTTGAAGGCTGCCAAGAAATCGAGCAATACTAGTATCGAACCAGATTCTCTGTCATGGTTTCTATACAGATCATCCAGGAGGAACACAAAAACTGTCTTGGTTTCGTACCCAGGCCTGAAATTACTTTCAATTAGCCAGTCATTGCGCTGACTACAGACTGTCCGTTTTATAAGTTTCCAGGAGAATGTTAGAGATTGTTCGGTAGTTTTCAAGCGTGTCCTAGTCCAGTGAGCTCTTTTTCAGTAGGGGGGCACACCACAGCTATTTTTAGTGTTGTTGGCAGCTGCCGTTCCATAAGAGAGGAGTTAACAATTTTAGTGGCCCCTTCAATGGAGGTCTGTGCTCACTCATTTTACAGGTTGTAGGCTGTAGACCTTTCTGCATATTAAGAGCTTCCTCTGTGACCTGGCTGAATGAGTCCCAGATGGTTGTGCATGGTGGGGAAGAGGGAGTGCTCTCTTCATTAGCTGGTAGGAGCTTTGATGGGGCTGTCTGTAGTTCCCGATGGAGACCTTTAATTTTGTTGGCAAAATCATTGCTGGTTAGTATAGACTGGGAAGGCTGGTTCTGTTGTGGGGTTTGCAGTAGGCAGTTTACTATTTTAAATAGCTGCTTGGTTGAATTTGCAGCTTGTTCTATGTGTTGAGAAAAATATTGTTTTTTTGGTTGTTGTTACGGCCTGGCAGTACATTGCCGTGTTGTTGTTTTTGTTGTTTGTTTTTTTACAGTTTTTTTTGTTACAATTGTACCCCGCACTTTCCCACTCATGGCAGGCTCAATGCGGCTTACATATTACATACAGGTACTTATTTGTACCTGGGGCAACGGAGGGTTAAGTGACTTGCCCAGAGTCACAAGGAGCCTGTCTTCATCTAAATGAGATTTTCTTCATTTTCTTTCAAGTTGACATCCTTGAATGCTTAAGAGTATCGAACACCCTAGGTAGACCTTCCACATGTCAGCCTCCCCACCCCACCCCACCCCAATTTGGCTAGCTTCTCATCTTCCACCTTCCCTACCCCCAACACATCCAGCATCTTCCCTTCTCAGTTCAAGACCTGCTGCTGCTTCTCTCCTACCTATTCCGAGGCTGGCCAGAAGAACAATGAAGCATTTGGATATCTGCATCAGAGAAAGGCGGGACCAAGCGGCAGGTTAATGTGAGACTGTGCTTACAGGGCCCACAACACAGCTGCCATGCTTCTTAAATTCTGCAGCAGCACCCCAGGAAGAAGACACACCATGGCTGGCAAGAAGAAGGGGAAGACCACCACACCAGAGCCACACTGTGCAGGTTCCCCCCCCCCCCCCCCCGGCCAATACACACACACACACACACACACAGCAATTCTGGTGCCCTAGGCAGTTGCCTAGTCTACCTAGTGGCTGAGTCAGCCCTGGAACCAGCACAGCAACCACAATTATTTGCTCAATATACAGCTGTCACCTCTGTGAATGCACTAGACTGGATAGTACCTCTTCATCATTTTGAAAAGATAGCTCCTATGGTTCAACCTAATGTTGCCTCTGGTTTTACGAAATGAACTATCCGAAAGCCTTTTCTCAGCCTCCATCACCCATAGGAGCCAACTTTTCAAAATTATTGCGGGAGCTAAACCCAACAGAAATTACCTCTCCCTGAACACAAATCAATATTGGGGGTACTCAATCACCTACAGAGTTGGCTCCAGTGCCTCCATCCCTACCCCCGAGATGGAAAAGCTACAATGGCAGTGCATCACCCATCACAGTTACTGACATAGCCCTACACTCACCAGTTTCCCGATCCCACGATGCAGACTTTAAGGGGTGCTGCAGCGGCCATTGCCAAGCTGCGAGAGAAGCGCCGAGCCCTTGTAATCGTGCACCGTCAGTGGCTGTGTATCAAGGCGGTGTGGATGGATCAACCTCCTTGCCTCCACCTCGCAATGACCGCAGCAGCAGGAGGACGGCAGCACGCTGCACTCAGATAAGAAAACAGGAACCCGCGCCTTCTCATGACGTCAACCAGACCTGGAGCAGTGTGGGGATTGGAGTCCCTTTTCGTAGAGAACCTTGCCGCTCTGCATGCCATGCAGCCGGTCCAGTAAGATATCCTTTGTGCAATCATTGTACATTATGAACGCTTTCCTAATTTGCGGTGTACTGTAATAACTTTTTTTAAACAACTTTAACTTGTCGCCCCTCTTCCCCGCTGAGAGGAGGGGGGGGGGGGGGGGGAGGCATTTGCAGCAGGGAGATTTAATAGACCTCCTTGGTGTGTAGCATCGAGGGACCTGAGGATGAGTCTCCGGTGCCAGCAGGGGGAAGGGGGCAACGGTGAGCCGCGGCAAGTAAAGCAGGGTTGCCAGGTGGAAAATTTTTTTCCCACCCAAACCAGCCTAAATCCAGCCCAAAACCCGCCCAAACTCAAACCCCGCCCCTGACACCCCCACCCCCGTGTCATCACCCCCGCCCCGCCTCCCCGCATCGGCCCCGCCCAAAACGTCACTAACTCTGCCCCCCGCGGCCGAAAAAAAACGCCTAAAAAACCGCCCAAAAGACAAAAAAGAAGCCCAAAAAACCGCAACCCGCTGCGGGCAAAAATTTCCCGCAGCGGATCGCGGAAAACCGCCCAATTGGGCGATAAAACCGTCCACCTGGCAACACTGAAGTAAAGCAAGAAAGTTAGGCCAACAACCACCCGCGATTGGCGGCTGTGCTCCATGTAGGTGGGGGGAGAAGGTAGAGACAACGGCGGCAGCAGCTGCATGCCCAGCCAAAAACGCCGCTCGGAGGATAAAGATCCAGACCAGTTAACAACCCCGAACCCGGGAGTACCATAGGTTTCAACTGGCTGCGCTCTGGGTCGCGGGGTGGGGGGGAGAAGGCAAACCAACAACCCCCGCTCCCACGATCCCGGAAGTGCACGAATGGTGGCGGCCCGCCCAAGGAGGTTTAATACACAGTACTGGAAGTGAGCCTATCTAGTGACTCTAGTCCACTGTAAGCAAGGAAACCCATTTGGTTAATCCCAATTTCCACTCCCCCGCATAGCCGTCATTGCCGTACACGCCCATACACATACAGACTCACTAAAATCTGCTGGCTGTGGGAACAGCCCATACTGAACTCTCTGTGTACCCCTTCACTAAGTATCAATCACTATTAATTAAAAGTTTTAAAGCAACGTTTTGGTGTATGCCCTTACAAACCTGTTGAGACTATTGTGGGATTGACTCTTTGTAGTAGATTTTGATTTTGTCTCTCCCCTTGAATTTCTTTTTTTGCATTGAGTATGTGCTCAGGCACAATCCTCCTGCACTTGTTTGACAGGTCCAAGGCTGTCAAAAGCCCAGACATGTCAAACAGCAGAAGAGGTTTGACAGGTCTTGGATTTTCTCCCGGACAATTTATAATCTTCACCAATTTTGACCCTGCTACTTGACCCAACCTACCTCATATGATCACAATATCACTCTGTATCTGTTATTAACCGAAAACAACCTACCTCATATGATCACAATATCACACTGTATCTGTTATTAACCAAATTGGCAACAGCCTCTACGGTGCTATGTAAGCCACATTGAGCCTGCAAATAGGTGGGAAAATGTGGGGTACAAATGTAACAAATAAATAAATAAACCTAAGCCTGCCCCCCCACCCCCAAAACACAAAAACCCTGGTGGTCCAGTGGGACCGCTAGTTTTTCCCCACTCCCACTCACCGCTGAACAAAAATGCCCTGGTAATCCAGTGGACCGTTAACTTCACCCCCATCCCACTTGCCAACATAAACTAAAATGCCCTGGTGATCAAGTGGACCGCTATTCCTCTCTCACAATGCCACCCCAACCCCCCTCCCCCGCCCTGCCCATGGCCTACCGTGTTGCAGTAGTTGGAGAAAGAAGGGACTAGCACTCCCTCCCTCCTCTTCGGGCACCTCCTCAAAATGGTAGAGCCTTGCCCTGCCTGGTGCATCCTGGGAGGGTTAAGCCCTGCCCAGCACATCCCAGAATGCACCAGGCAGGGCACTGCCATTTTGAGGAGGCATCCAAAGTTAGTCTCTCCCTCTTCCATCTACTACAACAAGGTAGTCCATGGGCAGGGGGGTTGGGGTGGCATTAGGAGAGAGGGATAGTGGTCCACTGGACCACCAGGGCATTTTAGTTGATGGTGGGGGGGGGGTGAAGCTAGTGGTCCACTGGACCACCAGGGCATTTTTATTCAAGTTGGGGGTGAGGTGGGAGGGTAGAAAAGCTAGCGGTCCCACTGGATCACCAGGGTTTTTTGTTTCGGGGGGGGGGGGGGGGGGAGGGCTCTGGAGGTCCACTGGACCTCCAGGCCTTGTGTTGGGGTTGGTAAGGCTAAAGGTTTGACAGGTCTGGGAGAGAATCCTGGACCTGTCAAACCTCTTCAGTGGGTCTCCCCCATTCCTCCCTTGCTGGCAAACCCTAATGTCAGTTCTGAGCTGGCGCAGGGTTTGCAGCAGGAGCAGCGCCCTTGTTTGGTGTGCTGCCCACTGACCATTATGGAGGAATGCGGGAGACCTGTATTTGCATGCAATTAACAATTAGAGATGGTAAGCATGTTGTTTCACACACTGGCCAGCTCTGATCATCGGGCGGAAGCAAACGTGGACGCTAGTAGGGCGTTATTGACCTCTAGTGCCCGTGTTTGCTTTTGATCATCTGCCTCTGAGTGCTCACAAATTTATCCCAAAAGAAAATCTCAAATGTGAGTACACTAACTATCAGTACATACCCACTGTAACACACTTATCTGAGGGAAGTCTGGGTGTATGTGCAGTCCTTGAAACCTGTAAAAGAAAATTAAGATTTGAGAACCAAGGGGTTGGGGTTCTTGGGGGACAGAATTTAAATTACATTAAGGGCAAAGGGTAGTGGTGTGTACTTATGTGATGCTGTAGTCCTTGAAAATGCTTGTTATAAAGTGACTGAGTTTTAGTAGCAGAGGTAGTGAAGGAGCGAAGTAACTGTCAAGTTTGTGTAAATGCTTGTGATATTCTGTGTTATTGCAGAAGTTGAATTGGGACCTTGGTAATTTTAATTGTAAATTTAAATACCTTATTGCCTTTGTACTTTATTGCAAAGTATTTAACACCCGGTACTATTTCTTTTAATACCACACAACTTTAACGATTGGTACCAACTTAAAGAAATATATCCAAGTGTATCTATTTATTTACTATTTAATAAAATATCTAAATTTTTTCTTGTCAAATCCCTTGGTTGCGTGGAGTTTAATTGGGGATCCTACCAGAAGCCTTGACATTTCTATACCACAATTTATTTATTTATTTATTTATTTATTGTAATTCTCCACTCCACCACTAGGAGGGTTTACAGTACATAATGCACATGTCGTATATAACAGACTGTGTGAATGAAAGGCATTATACATAATATAATGTACACTGTAAGTGATTTCAATGCCACTGCTCCAGTTTTTCCTGTAGTCAATACTGATTTAGCTCCGTTCGGACTCATACCTCCAAGTACTGTCCCTTTCTGTGTAAAGGCTTGGGGTCAGGAATAAAAGCTAAAACGTAGACTCCAAAAGAGCACTAATACAGTGTGTGTGACTGAACTGGGCTTTCTTTGTTGGTTATTACAGTCAGCATAAGGTGAGGCAAAGTTAGTGATGAAAAATGCAATCCCTGGCACTACCATGCTCATTTCTTGCCAACAGCTCTGGACATAAGATCTTACTCATTTATTGAAGATGAAGAAGTATCATGTTTTCATGTTCCTTGACTTCTCCCACAGCTGGCAATGCCCTTAGCTAGCCTTACAGATTGATTGTCCCAGACTTTTTTTAAAATGTTTTATATTGATCGAAAACTACCCTTCATTTCCTGTTTCCGCAAGGGCGGGACCACAGCTGAGAGAGAGAAAAGGGCCTAGGCTGCACGCCTTTTACCGCTGCTGGCAGCCGCTGTAACCCTGACTCGGTAAGTGAAGATGGAACGACCGGCACCGATACCTGAGCGGGAAGCGAGAGGGACGTGGGGTTGCGGAGGAGATGCACAGTCCGAAGACAGCGAGACCACAGTAACATCTCCTGACGTCAGGCACGCAGGCTTCTACTGTCGGAGAGTGACGTCAGGAGATGGTTACGAACGCAGGTAGCCTCATTGGAACGTTGCAGGAGCAAATTATTATATTAGATAGTTCTTCAAGCTCATTTTTCAATTCTATCAGTACACTGGGATGAATACCATCCGGTCCAGGCGATTTGCTACTCTTCAGTTTGTCAAATTGCGCCATTACATCTTCTGGTTTTATAGAGATTTCATTCAGTTTCTCTCACTCATCAGCTTTGAATACCATTTCTGGCATCAGTATCTCTCCCAAATCTTCCATGGTAAAGACCGAGGAAAGAATGAATTTAATCTCTCCACTATGGCTTTGTCTTCCTTGAGTGCTCCTTTTACCCCTCAGTCATCTGGCGGTCCAACTGATTCTTTTGCTGGCTTCTTGATTTTAATATACCTAAAAAAGTTTTTACTATATGTTTTTGCTTTCAATGCAATCTTTTTTTTTTCAAAGTCCCTCTTTGTCTTCCTTATCAGCACTTTGCATTTGACTTGCCATTCCTTTTGCTGTTTCTTATTATTTTCATTCAGATATATGTAGCCTGTTTGCAGAAGTCCACACAGACTATAGGCCTATTCGAGATTTCTGATCACGCCATAATCTG
Organism: Microcaecilia unicolor; assembly: GCF_901765095.1. Taxonomy (NCBI): domain Eukaryota; kingdom Metazoa; phylum Chordata; class Amphibia; order Gymnophiona; family Siphonopidae; genus Microcaecilia; species Microcaecilia unicolor. The sequence continues at coordinate 262,336,981 of NC_044031.1, read as the reverse complement.
GATTGAGTTTCAGTCTGGCTCTCCAACACTGAAGTCTTTTCACTGGAAGTTTCCAATGAATTCTTGTTCACCAAAGTGAGGCAGATAATGCAGGCTATAGACAGCAGCCTATGTTGTTATTGTTACTGCAGGGTGAAATACTAACCTATTACACTCATAGGAAAAAAAACAAGGGATAAGGAAATTCTCAGGTTATGAAAGGAAGAATGGCATTTGATCATTGGCCCTTTCAATCTCATTACTGTTGCTACTAACCAGTTATTTTTGGCTAAATTAAATCCTCATTCCAAGCTATGAAAATTACCAGTATTGCTCTGAACCTTCAAAATGGTTATCCTTTTAACCTATTGCGTTTCAGTTGGGATATAGAGGCCACTCCCATTACCAGCCACTACAAGCCTGACATGTTAGTCAGATATGCACTCACAGACAAACACATACCTCAATGTAAGTTCTGTTGGTCTCAGATTTGAACAGCTGAATAATTAAATCCAAAATGATGAATATTATAAATGCTACAGTCTGTAAGTGCACACAGCAGAGTAGGTGTTTACACAAGGCAACAAAAAAAGATCACAGCACTGGGAGTCTTAATTCACCTAATGGTTACTGCAGAGGGCTGAGAGCATGGGAAAATAAGTTTGAGTCTTACTGCAGCTCCTTGTGACCCTGGGCAAGCCATTCAACTCTCCATTGTCTTAGGTACAAAAAAACTGATTATGAGCCCACTAGTTACAGAGAAAGTACCTGTATGTAACGTAAGCCACTTTGGTTGTACCAAAGAGGGTGGTATATCAAATGCATCACCCTTACCCTTTCAGTTCCCTTCCCATCTCACACAGCCCATCCATGGCAGTTACAGTCCTGACAATCCTAAATCTAGCCACTAGGTATTACTATCGTCATGATAACAGAGAGGGGCATAATCGAATGGGGCCGGCCATCTGTAATGACGGCCCTGTTAAGCGGCGTACCCAACTGTATTATCGAAACAAGATGGCCGGCCATCTTTCGTTTCAATAATACGGTCGGGGCCGGCCAAATCTCAACATTTGGCCCACCCTTAGAGATCACCGGCATTACAGATGGCTGCCATTGGTTTTCGCTGATAATGGAAACTATTGGCGGCCATCTCAAACCCGGCCAAATCCAAGCCATTTGGTTGTGGGAGGAGCTAGCATTTGTAGTGCACTGGTCCCCCTCACATGCCAGGACACCAACCGGGCACCCTAGGGGGCATTGCAGTGGACTTCACAAAATGATCCCAGGTGCATAGCTCTCTTTACCTTGGGTGCTGAGCCCCCCCAAAACCCACTCCCCACAACTGTACAACACTACCATAGTCCTTAGGTATGAAGGGTGGCACCCAGATGTGGGTACAGTGGGTTTCAGGTGGGTTTTGGAGGGCTCCCATTTACCACCACAAGTGTAACAGGTAGGGGGGATGGGCCTGGGTTCGCCTGCCTGAAGTGCACTGCAGTACCCACTAAAATCTGCTCCAGGGACCTGCATAGTGCTGTGATGGAGCTGGGTATGACATTTGAGGCTGGCATAAAGGCTGGCAAAAAAAAAAATAATAATTTTTTGGGGGGGTGAGAGAGGATTGGTGACCACTGGGGGAGTAAGGGGAGGTGATCCCCAATTCCTTCCGGTGGTCATCTGGTTAGTTTGGGCACTTTTTCAAGGCTTGGTTGTGAACAAAAAGGGACCAAGTAAAGCCGGCCAAATGCTCATCAGGGCCAGCCTTCTTTTTTCCATTATTGGCTGAGGACGGCCATCTCTTAACCACGCCCCGTCCTGCCTTCGGTACACTGCCGACACGCCCCCTTGAACTTTGGCTGGCCCTGCGACGGAAAGCAGTTGAAGCTGGCCAAAATCGGCTTTCGATTATACCAATTTGGCTGGCTTTGGGAGAAGGCCGGCCATCTCCCGATTTGTGTCGGAAGATGGCCGCCCTTCTCCTTCGAAATAAGCAGGAGAGTCTCCCTCCATCCCAGGGGCAATGAATATTCCCTAAAAAATCTCTATTCCTCAAGTATTACAATTTCAAACCTAAGCAACAGTTAGGAACAGTTGTGTGTGTAAAAAGGCTATACATATGCTCGATTCATCGTCTATTGCTTAGGTTTGAAATTTTAATATTTGAGAGACTTTCATTTTGATATTGATACAACATTTCTATTGTTGGCAAATATTGTTTATCTCTGTGTCTCAGAGCTTGCAGTGCCTGGGTACGTTTATATTTTCAAAACACAATAAAAAGAGTTGAAACCCAAAAAAATCTCAGTTCCCTAGCCACCTGCACCAAACTCGGGACTTCCAGAGGACAACATACAGCACTTACCCCCCTGCTTACTAAGCCGCGCAGCAATGCCGACACAGCCCATTCAAAGTGAATGGACTGTGTCGGCATTGGCACACTGGCAGCCACTAGTAAACAGGGGTGGGGGGGGGGGGGGGGTTAATCAGTCCCTGCTCTATTTCCTTTTATTACTACATCAAGCTCCTACACATTGATACAATGAATCAAGAATCCGAAGATACTCAACAACCTAAACAGGTACCTGGGGTACAAGGAGATAAAGTCAGAAAGAAAATTGTAATTTTGCTTGGCTGCATTTATGGCAGTGATTCTCAACCAGTGTGTCACTAAAAAAAATTGACAAATTAGACAGGAAGCCTGTGCTTTACCTACCTGAGCCTGCAAGCTGGGGAGAGCAGGCAAATCCCCATTAACTGGTTCCTATTTCTGGTTCCCCACTACCCCCAATGATAACTACTGTCACCAGCCCCAACTAGAAATGTTGCAGATCTGGGAAGAATATTTGCAGGGTTTTATGTTACTTTACAGTATCTGGCAGTGGAGGAATTTTTGTTACTGAAGTGACACCAGAATTTAAATATATATATTTGTTTTGTATGACAAGCTGTAAGGGAAACATCCCTATCTCTATACTCTGTAATGGGTAAAAACTTTATTGATGTGGACAGTAAGTTAGTATGAATTTGCCTACCAGTCAACCCCATTTTGAAAGCTGTATGCAACACATTAGTCCCGGTTACCATACAGTCTGTATTTATTTAAAGAAAAAATAAAATTTGATCATTGTGTTTATAAAAAAAAATTCTGATTAAGAACATGGTGTATTTCCCTTGCATTGTTAATATTGAAATATTTAGGATATTATTTTTGTTCAGCTGTAAATTTTAGGGTTCAGACTGAACCTAGTCTGTCAGGTGTGTCAAACAGGTTGAGAACAAATATTTTAAGTGAACGCTACTCCCCGGGCCCTCTTGTGGTAGAGAGCTCCCTGTGTAATGCAGTCAGCAAGAGGACAAGTTGACAGAACATAAAATAAATCAAGAACAAACTACAGATTTTGTTCTAAAGTAAGATTACATTAGTTCATAATATATTGTATTAGTGAAGGGAAAAGTAGTACTATACGGATGTTGCGCATGAACAGTGATACAGCCTGGCACAGTGAGGTTCAAAGGTCTGTAAGAAAGGTCTGTGTTGCAAGAAGTAGCTGAGCCTCAGCCACAGGACAGAGAAGGGGAGGATAATCCAGGAGGGGTCCTGGGAAGGCGAGAGGGCATGCAGGGGCATGGTGGAAGATGTCTGCTACATAAGGACAAGGTCGCTCACTCACAAAGCTTTGACTGTTATGGGAGAAAAGCCTTTGGGGAACGTGGTTTCTGGTGTCTCCGGTTTCCTTCCCGGTTTTGCAAAATACCGGCAGCTAATTAGCTTCCTTACTGCACAAGCTGGCAAGGAGGAGGCAGTGAAATGTTCCCAGTCTGTCAACAACCCCTAAGAGGGGAGGGTGGGGAAATGTAAGGGCTGGCATCAAGGCAGATCTTTTTCCGAGGAGAGTATTGCGATCCCACTCAAAAAAAGCAAGCAAATGCGGTGTTATTTCCCAATATTTGTGAGTGTACGGAAGCCCAAAAGATCGCCGTAGCCCCACGTGTGCACCGATCGGAGTGGGAGTGACACTGCTCGCCCTGGGCAGGTCCCTGTATATCCGGGTTGTGTTGATGGTGGTAGCGGTGGAGTGAAGGAGGGGGAGGGCGGGGGGGGGGGGGCGGAGATTAGCTCGTGCAGCAGTGAAAGTGTTCGGGGGGGGGGGGGGGGGGGGGAAGCTCCTGCGGATGGAGTCCTAGCGGCAGTGCCTGGAAGGGGCTCCGGGGTGGGGGGAATCGCTGCACTCAGCCCCGGCGGCGGCTATGGAGAAGGGGCAGGGCGGTGGGGGCAGCAGCAGCCAGAGCAGCAGCAGAGCCGCTTCGGCCGGCTCGTCGCCCGGCAGCGGAGGGAGGACGAAGGGGCGAGTGCTGGAGGGAGTGCTCAGCAAATACACCAACCTCATCCAGGGCTGGCAGAACAGGTAAAGAGACCCAAGGGGATTGGAGAGCGGCACCTCCCCGCTTCCCCAACAAATACACACTCGCGTTGGAAAAGTGGACCTGCTCCAAATAGCGTTTCTAGTTGTTCTGTCCTAAACATTATTTGCCTCCTCCAGATCTAAACACCCCCCTCCCTCCCCCAGCTTTCCGGGTTTTTAGTGTAGCTCCTGCGGGTATTATTAGGTCAAGTCCGAACTTCCCTTGGAACAGGCATCGTGTTGGATCTGTGGCTCGGAAACTTGTGGGGTTTGACCTTGTTGCATCTCATCCGTTCTCTTCCCCCAGCACCACTAGTGGGGGCTTTGCAAAGATCTGAGGCTGAATCTTGGCGTATCGTTTTGTTGGAGTTGTGTTTTCCCATTTTTGTTGCAGTTACTGTGATTTCTTTTACAATTCCCAAACAGGTCTCCGTGGAAAAGTTTCAGTTAAGTTGGTAAGCTGAAAAGGTAGTAAAAGGTGTGATGGGTAATAGCAACGTCTCCCAAAGCAGCCATAGTTCTTTGTAGATCACTATAGGTTTCAAAGGAAAACCAATGTAAATATATTTTTTGAAATTTTAGAAAAAGTGTATAGTCATTGCCTGACAGTTATATGCGGCTTTCCCCCTGTCCTCTCTGCAGTTGAGCGGACAAACGCTTTTGAAACACATTTCTTTGCCAACCTCCTTTTTGTGTGTTGTTGAAAAGTGTTATAAAAGGTGCTGCCGACCTCCCCAAAAGAGTAAAGTCCTGGAATGAATCAGGTGTTTATTTGGGTTTCCAGACGATTGTATTTAAGAAATCACCGTTCGTTATTCTACGTGTAAAACTTTTCGCTTACAGGTGCACCTGCAGTTCAGCAGCGTAATACTGTGTAATATAGAGGCATAGACGTAATTTATATTCTGTGATCTTTGCTCCGGAGGAACTTTTTTTTTTTTTGCCACGTCCACAAAGCCCTGGGTAGGAAACGGGGCATGTTAGGGCCCCTGTGAAAGGAGGCGCACGAAAAGGTTGTGCACCTGACCTGACACCCCAGTTGACGGATCGATCCTCCGGGGATCGGTCGGTGTAAATGCTAATTAGGCGATGACTGCTCTCTGACAGGCCTGGGGTACAGGGGGGTTTTAGTCATTCGGGTTTCGACTCCTTTTTATTTTTTTTGTTGTGGAGTGGGGCGTAGTATAGCCGGCGGAAGAATGAACGGGAAGCCGATCGATCAGCGGTTTCTCTCCCGAAGTCTTGACGAAAAGCAGCTGCCAAGCTGAAGTATAAATTAAAATGGGGATTGCGGACAGTTCTGCTGTGCTAGTCTGTTTTGCTTTCTCTCCCTAGGCCTCTTGGCTGGAGAGGTTGCTGTCAGCAGAGCCTGGGTCTCTGGGCTGCAGTCTGGCAGTCCTTCCGGGACCATACATTATTCTGCATTCCTGGTATATATTATTAAAAGTTATGGACTGCAAAATCAGCATGCTCTTCTCACGTGTTTCTCCTTCTGGCCTGCCCTTCCCCGACTTTTTTTTTTCCATCTGCTACATTGGTAACAAATTTCATCTTTCACTTGTGCAAGAAATAATTGTTAGCTAGCCTCTGAAGTGAAGTTTCCTTAAATGCTTTTGGTTTGTATTAAACATGCAGAAATTTATGTGTGAGGTTTGAATTGAAGATTGTAAAATAATGTAACTCGGATACTATGCTCCGTGCTAATGGGTTTCCCTGAGTGACAAGCTGAAGCTTTCTACTTAAAGGCTGCTCTTTATATACCTGCCAAGAACAGGTGTAGCCATAGGTAGGCCTGGGTGAGCCATGGCCCCTCCACTTTGGAGTTGGGTCAACCAAAGAAGAGGTGGACCGACCAACATGTACCTGGCTGGTATCCACCCATGTTGACCTCAGGCCCCACACAAAAATATCAATCCTGGTTACCCACTGGTAGAAGGGATACTCTGGTAAAGAAAAAGGTTCCTGCTTGTACTGGCCCTGTTCATTCTCATTTCCACTGCTAAAAGGTGGTGGTTCTTGTATATTGGAAGTTGTGGAGCTGTCTGATTGCACTTTGTCAGCTGGGTCACAAAATAAAAGCGTGGGACAAAACATAATTTTAATATGTGACTTCACTGAAACTGATGATACCAAGTTTCAAGTTGTATTCATTTCTAGTGGAAGCTGTTTTCAAGGTTGTAACAATATATCAGCTTTATTGTGCTCAACTGGTAGCTTGAAGAACAGATGTCGGAAAATGATACTGGTTTTTGTTCATGTTGCAGAGGGGACACTTTTTGCTAGCTGTCCATGCTTGGGGCAAAGAGTTTATCCTTCCCTGCCACGATCACTTCTGTATGTTTTCAAGATGTGCAGAATATGATGAGAAGGTCTTTGGCTCTGCTACTCTGTAATTATCATAATGGCACCACATAAGAGTTAATAATATATTGCCACCAGGGGTGAAAGGTTTTCCAAAAAATTAATGTTCTCATGGGGGGGGGGGGGGGGGTGGCACCTTAAGTCCTGCTCAATAGTTAGTGTTTCTATTTTAGTGGCATTTTTGTGTTTAAAATTAAGCTTGTCACTTCTTTGGAGTTTTGGTTATTGAAATGTGTCAGATATTTGATAGTGTGGCCCAGTGGCAGAGCTTGCCATTCCAACTCAATACGTTTTAAGCATTTTTAAAAACAATACTTTTGTAGCTCAGAGCCAGCCTAGAATTTTACAAAGAAATCTCACACCTGTTAGAACTCAGCACAAAGCATCTTCTGTATTATTGAATGACAAAAAAAAAAAAAAAAAGAACTCCGCAAGTTTTTTTTTTTTTTAACAAATTGGGGTTTAACATCTGAGTTGTGAGAAAGTGAAGTAAAAAGCATTCAGAAAATCTTCTTTTATGACTTGGTTCCTTATTATTAATTAGGCAATTATTTAGAGCTGTTGGCTTGTGATTATTTTTTTCTGGCTGTAGAAAAGGTGTTTGGATATACTTGCAACATGAATTTTGTAACCATTTGTAGAATTTTGCTTTATTACATCCTTATTTGAATTTTGCTTTATTACATCCTTATTTGTTGGTTGTACCCCACCATAATATTTTTAGCAGGTGCTGAAAATATATCTATATCTGTATCTATTTATAGTATATCTATCTATCTTTCTATAATCCCTCTACTTCAGGGGTTCTCAATCCTGTCCTCAGGACACACCCAACTAGTCTAATTTTCAGGATATCCACAATGAGTATGCATGAGATAGATTTGCATACAGTGGAAGCAGTGCATGCACATTTATCTCATGGATATTTATTGTAGGTATCCTGAAAACCTGACTGGCTGGGTGTGTACCAAGGACTAGGTTGAGAACCCTTGCTCTATAGGGAAAGGGAAATGGGACTTGATATACTGCCTTTCTGAGGTTTTTGCAACTACATTCAAAGCGGTTTACACACATTCAGGTACTTATTTTGTACCAGGGGCAATGGAGGGTTAAGTGACTTGCCCAGAGTCACAAGGAGCTGCAGTGGGAATTGAACTCAGTTCCCCAGGATCAAAGTCCACTGCACTAGGCTACTCCTCCACTAGCAACATTCCATGTAGAAGCCTGCCCTTGCAGATCAGCAATGCGGCCGCGCAGGCTTCTGTACGTACGTGCAGGACGTCAGACTCACAGAAACAGAAGCCTGTGTGGCCGCGTTGCTGATCTGCAAGGGCAGGCTTCTACATTGAATGTTGCTAGTGGAATAGCAACGTTCCATGTAGAATCTCAAATAGTAGCAACAGAATCTCAATAGTGGCAACATTCCATGTAGGATCTCAAATATGGAAAGGGAAATGGGACTTGATATACCACCTTTCTGAGGTTTTTGCAACTACATTCAAAGCGGTTTACACATATTCAGGTACTTATTTTGTACCAGGGGCAATGGAGGGTTAAGTAACTTGCCCAGAGTCACAAGGAGCTGCAGTGGGAATTGAACTCAGTTCCCCACGATCAAAGTCCACTGCTCTAGGCTACTCCTCCACTAGCAACATTCCATGTAGAATCTCAAATAGTAGCAACAGAATCTCAATAGTAGCAAAATTTTTGGGGTGCTCAGCAGACAAGGTAAGGGAGCAATGGTGAGATGTGTACGTGGCAGCATTTTATGATGTCCATTGCAGTGCTCCCTCGGGTGCCCTATTGCTTTCCTGGGATGTCAGGGGGACCAGTCTACTAAAAATGCTGGCTCCTTCTACATCCTAATGGCTTGATTTTGTGCGTTTTGTACAGTCTTTTTTCCCCCCCAAAATGGCCCAAAAAAACGAAACGTCCAAATCACAAAACCTTGTTCAAAGCGGTATTTTCGGAAGAAAGATAGACGTTTTTCTTTCAAAAAATTACCTTCTTTCCTTTTCAGATTTTAGACATTTTTTGCAAAACGTTCCAAGTTGGACTTGGACATTATATTGAAAATGCCCCTCCTATATCAGTGGAAATTTCTATAGCAGATTATCTGTAGTGGCACTTTAGTAGATGTTCACAGTATCATTGGGTCTTTACATTTTATTTGTTTCGGTTTTCTATTACTTTTTACCAGTTTAGCCCACAACATAGAACTTACAGGGTTAGATCATTCAGAAATAACATTTCTTAGGACAAATGCATAGAGAAGGTAAAAGAAATTCATACCAATAAAAACCTCAGTGATTTCAGAGCAACTTTATCCGCCTGTATCAAGAATTTAATTATCTTTTACCTTATATTAAGAAACCTACGGATCAAATATTAGCAACAAATTCTGAGATAAACTCAAAAAAGGCGTCAAACATTTTTTGAAACTTCGTACATGTGTCCTCCAATTAGGGGGAACTTTCTTGCTTAATTTTCCCTGTAAATGTGTTATTAAATTGCAATCAGTTAAACATGTTTTCTTTGAAAGTGATCATCTGCTGTCCTTTTTGGACTCTAAACAAGACCCGGTCTTGCCTCCTCTGTTAGTAGTTCCTGTAATATCTACTCCGTAAGGTGATGTTTACCCGGATAGTTCTTCCTATACCACCATAATCACGATCTAATTATTCACGATAATAGACAAAAGTACAAATCTCCTGCCTCCCTATCCTAACCCTGTGCAGTTGGTACGGGGTTATACCTCAAATGCCTTACTCAACTTCATTATTCTCTCTGTATCCATTTACTCCAGAATATGCTCCCATATTTCTGGAACCATGTAAGCCACATTGAACCTACAAACAGGTGGGAAAATGTGGGATACAAATGCAATAAAAAAATAATAAATACTCTTTTCTTTAAATTATCTGATGATAAATTCTTGAATTGTGCCTTGCCCTAAATTGTGGACTTAATTTGTAACTATCACTTAAAACATATGTTGTGTATGTTTATATTCTTTTGGATTGTGATATTACTCTTTCAGTACAAGAAATAGTTTTTCTTGTTTAAACTTTTGAAATTATAAACAAAAAAAACAAACAAAAAAATCCTCAGTGATCTCCTCCATGAAGCAGTGAATGCCTTGCTGGAAATAGCAGAACACAGCAGAAATTGAAAACAGCCAGGTCTTTAAAACAGACATCTTAGAGAGGGCATTCGCTTATTAACGGCTTTGTTCCTAGAGAGAATAGTACACACTTCTTCTCATCCACATTAGTGGATATAGATTTAGGAATGCTAATGGTGCCTGTGGAACATTAGAAGGTTTGGCAGCCTTTCCTGTCCTCCCAGCTTTTATGTAAGGAGGCATAACTAAAAGCCTCCCTCCCATACTGGGGTGAGTACATGGTCACATTGGTGCATTAGTGCAACATCCATCTCCATGGCAACAACTGTGGAACCCTATTGTGTTGGTAATTTTACAGCCATATTCAAATGAGTTAGATTAAGATGAACTTGCACAGGCTAAGCCCTCTGACCAGGGCAATGAGAGTTGAGTCACACCTTGGCCTTCTATGGCTGGAAGAACCATCAATGGGAGATGAGCATGCTGAAATGGTAAAAGACCCTTGCAGGTGTAGAGATCCCTAGGTCTCATTCCAGTGTAATTTTGTGTCATATATGTTGTTATACCCAGGAGAGTGCCCACGCTCAGAATCTTGAGTCAGGCTTAAAGAACCATTCTAGTATGAGGGCAGCTTTTCCTGAAGAGAAGGGAACACACAGGGAGACAGGAAATCCCAGGCTGGAGTAGAACTGAAGGAGAGCATGGGTCTCAGTTTCCTAAGAGCTTTTCCCATAGGAGGTCCAGTGGAGGGAGGAAGTGCCTCTACTGCATGCAAATCTATGTCATGAATATTCATTGTGGGTATACAGAAAACCTGATTGGCTGGGGTGCCCCCAGGACCTGGTTTGGGAACCACTGGGCTAGAGGAACCCACCCCTAATGGATGTAGGAAATTCTGAGAGCACAGCTAAAGAGCCAATGCCTGAATCAGATTACACTGACTGCACTTATTTTGAAGCTGATCTTGAACCACAAGGTATGGAGATATGAAGGGTATTGGAGTAGAGACCATTATCGAAGATTTGACAGAATTAAAGAAACTTACATGCTGTATCTGCCAGAGCCTGACAGCCATGGAGTGGGAAATAGTGATAACTGATGGAATGAAACTATACCATGGGGAGAGACTGTCAGAGGCTCTTGGACTTTTAAACTGATGAGCCTTGAACTCTGGAAAAATGTAAGCTAAGTGACTTATAAAGTGAACATAGTTAAAACAAGGGAAAGAAGGGGGGGGGGGGAGGAACTTGAGAGCCGCATAACTTCTGAAAGGACCTAATTAAAGTTGCCACAGTGAAAGACTGCTAAGAGCAACCAGTTGCTGGGGGGTTGTAACCAGGGAATGTCATTTCCTGGTTGTTGAGTGCACCCTACCTGTTACAATGTATAAAAGAGGTCATTTTCTGGGGTGGTTCAGAGGCAGTGATGTAATAGTGAAAGGAATGTATCTAGAAGTTAGGATTATTAAAAGGGGGAGGCTCAATGAATCATGGACTGTTGTAGACCAAAGGAAACAGTAGGTGGCAGCTAAGTCCCTGTGCTCTCAAGTGCTCCATAGGAGGGGAAGAGGAGCCTTTTCCTTTTCATTTGGATAAAGGGTGTCTCTCCAGTTGCTTTTTGATTCAAGGAGATTCAGTGGAGTAGTGTGCAGGAGGGTGAGGGTCCCAATGGTAGTGGGAGGTCCTGGGACATCAGCCAAAAAAAAAGGTATTGGAGTGTTTTTTGTACTTAACATAAATGATCTTATATACTATGTCCACCCTAAGGCTCAGAATGGTTTACAATAATAATAAGAAACCAGTGAACAAACAAATTAAGGTCAAGTAATAAAAAAAAAGCTATATGAAAAAGTACAATGACAGCACAAAATACAAATATATAATTAAAAAAAAAATAAGAATAACAACGTGAGAAAAACCAGGTTTTCAATAATTTCCCAAACCTTAGATAATTAGTTTCAATCTAGATCTCAAGAGGTAAAATATTCCAGACTGGAACTACAGCATGTGCAAAAGGTCTCTTGGAAGTACCAGCCAGCCTAGGCCTAGAAAAAAGCAGCTATTGAAACTTATTAATAAGCAGAGACCTGGTGGTAGTTTTAGGAGATTGAATTGTAATTAACACAGAGAGATATGCTGGACAAAGGCCATTCATTATTTTAAATACCACACACAAGACCTTAAAGTGTATCCTAGCATGGACAGGCAGCCAGTGAAGGATCAAAAACAAAGGAGTGACACGATCATATCTAGTTTTATGGAACAGTATGCCAGCAGCAGTGTTCTGATAACTGAAGTTTATACAGAGATTGATTTATTTATTTATTTGAAGCATTTGCACCCCACATTTTCCCACCTATTTGCAGCCTATTTAGAAGACTATCCTAAATAGAGTTTAGTAATCAGTGCTGGGAAAGTCACTGCTTGGTGCTATTTTCTGCATATCATCTGAGAATTAAGAGCAGACCTATTGCAAATATATGTTTTAAAAAAAGTGGCTGATACTAATTTTGTTTTGAAGCCGTGTCTGCTCATTCTAGGACCCATGTATTTTCTACTCGCAGGTTGTTTTAAAGACCAAGTTGTTCCATCCTCTTGTGTCTATGTATATTGACCATTTGATGTTGTATATTTCATTTAAAGACTCCTGATGCAGGCTACCAAACACAATACTGTGTCAAGCCTTCACCAATAAACTATCTCTACAGTCGACTGAAGTTTCCTCATTTGTCTCTGGTTAGCCTGGTCTATTTCCCACTCCTTTTTTTTTATTGCTGATGAAAGCTTTTGATGGCTTTCTGAAATGAAATAGTTTCCCATCTAACATGAGATTGATAGATGGAAATGGTAAAGATTTACCGTTAACCCAAAGCAAAACAGTTTTATTATTATTATTTGTATAGTAACATAGTCGATGACGGCAGAGAAAGACCTGCATGGTCCATCCAGTCTGCCCAACAAGATAAACTCATATGTGCTACTTTTTGTGTATACCTTACCTTGATTTGTATCTGTTCTCTTCAGGGTACAGACCGTATAAGTCTGCCCAGCACTATCCCCACCTCCCACCACTGGCTCTGGCACAGACCATATAAGTCTGTCCAGCACTATCCCCGCCTCCAAACCACCAGTCCTGCCTCCCACCACCGGCTCTGGCACAGACCGTATAAGTCTGCCCAGCACTATCCCCGCCTCCCAACCACCAGCCCCGCCTCCCACCACTGGCTCTGGCACAGACCATATAAGTCTGCCCAGCACTATCCCCGCCTCCAAACCACCAGTCCTGCCTCTCACCACCGGCTCTGGCACAGACCATATAAGTCTGCCCAGCACTATCCCCGCCTCCCAACCACTAGTCCCGCCTCCCACCACCGGCTCTGGCACAGAGCGCTACCAGACGCACGCAGCGCTGAACACCTGACACAGGCAGTCCCTGCTCGATAGAGCTTACAATCTAAAAATACAGACAGACAAGACAATTAAGGGCGAGGAAAGTACTGGGTGAGAAGGAACAAGGATAGGGAAATTAAGTAGTGGTTAGGAACCAAAAGCAGTGGTGAAGTTTTATCTGTGTTGAGCTTAAGTCTGCTATTATCCATCCATCTGGAAAAACACTAATGTATGCATTCAAATGATTCCAACACAATTTTCCTGGACTTAGAGGGAACAGTGAAAGGTCCATGTTTTCTATTCAGTAAGAGCTCAAGAAGTTTGAGCTCTGTTTGTCTGTGTATGCTGAGGTTGATATTTACAAGCACTTATGTGATTAGTGCTTGGTTCTGGCCACACAATTATTTATTCTTTAATACATTTGCCATACCACCTAAACTGATACACAGAGCTAAGTGGTTTACATTAAAATATTAAATATAACAGGATGAGAAAAGAACTCCAATAAAAGACAGGAAAGAAGGGAGTAGACAACACTCGGACAGTGTTCGACCTTCCCTGCCAAAAAACAAGGGGGAAAGAACAATAAGGTAATTAGAAACTAAAGAAGAAAGAGAGGTAGAAAGGGAAAGGAAAGAGGGCACCAGGACTCTGTCACGGTCTTGATTGCCGTTTTAAATTTGGGAAGGGACAGCTCACTATGTGGATATCTAATGGAAGATTATTCCAAGAAGCAGGAGCAAGAAAAAAAACAGAAAGCACTATGATGTGTTCGTTCATACTTAGTAGGCTTTAGGGACAGGAAGTATCAAAAGATGACCATTTATGAACATAGCAACCACATGGGAGAATAAGGGAAGAAAGATAAGGAAGGAAACCCATTCTGAAAGCCTTTGAATGTCAGAAGTATTTTATATTGAATTCGATAGGCAAAGAGAAGCCAATGAAGCTTCTGAAAAAGTGGTGAAACTGAATCATATCTACTGACATTTCAAATGAAATGAGCAGCAGTGTTCTGTAAAGTTTGAAGCTTTTTCAAGGAAAACTTTGGCAATCCTGCAAAGACAATATTGCAATAATCTATTTTTATAACCAGCAAAGAAGAGACATGGGGAGCAAAAGAAAGTTGGAAGTCAGGAGTTACTCCTAGGTAGCAGAATGATTGTATCAGTGTGATGGAAATTGCCAAAAGAATGTGTGGTAATCCAGCAAGCAACTGGTTTTTTTTTTTTAGGATTGAGAACCATTGTGTGTGACAGTAATCAATGAGCTACCACATTGAGGCAGGATTGAAGTGAAAAAATACTAGAAGTAACAGAGCCTGCATAGAACAAGAGAAGGATATTGTCATATATATAATATAGAAAAAACTCTGAATCAGAGTCACTAATGGACTAAGAAACAAATTCAACAGAAAGGGGGAGAGAGTAGACCCCTGTGGCACACCACAAGAAAGAGAATGAGAAGCAGAGGTGGAAGAAGACAAAGGGGCTCATTTTCAAAGCACTTACAGGCTCATTTTCAAAGCACTTAGCCTCCCAAAGTTCCATAGAAACCTATGGAACTTAGCCTCCCAAAGTGCTTTGAAAATATGCATCTTAGCCTTCCAAAGTTCCATAGGTTTCTATGCCTAAAGTGACCTTAAAGGAATGAGCAGAGAGAAATGAAGCAAACCATTTTAAGACCATTCCAGAAAGGCCTATAGATTGAAGATGAGTCAAAGAAGAGAATGGTCAATTAAGTCAAAGGCCACCAACAGGTCTAAGTAAATGACTAATGCACAACAGTTGTCAATATGAGAGTGAATTTTACTAATGACACTAGCTAAGACTGTTTCACTACTATAGAACTTGCGGTAACCTGACTGACAGGGATGAAGTGCCAGAGTTTTTGCCACAAAATCAGAAAGTCGAAGAAACACAACGTTCTCCATAATTTTTGACAGAAATTAGAAACAGGACGATAATTAATAAGGTTAGCTGGATCTAGGGTAGGTTGTTTCAAAATGGGATGTACAATGACGTTTTTCCAAAGACTAGGAACGTAAGACCTTTGAAGCCAAAATGATTAAATGTTTTGACACCCACCAGACAGAACTTAACAAACATCTGGGTTTTCTTGCAGTGCTCTCCTGTCTCCCTCTCATCTATCCACCCCCATCCTGTTAGACTGTCACTGAAATGCTTTGATGTTTCGCTCATATGTACTGTCATCTACCAACATTTGCTTATTTCCAATCTGACGAAGAAGGGCAACCTTTGAAATCTAATCAAGAAATGTATTATGTCCAATAAAAAAGGTATCATCCTATTTTCTTTTCCATGTTTTATTTCTATTGATTATCAAGGACTAGGAAACTCATCAGTAGAGAGACTGAGATTAAGGGGGTCTTTTACTAAAGGTTAGCTTGAGTTGTCTGCATCAGGTCCCATTTTATTCCTATGGGCCCTGCTGCAGATAACTCGAACTAATCTTTAGTAAAAGACCCCATAAATACAGGAAGAATTAAAGGCAGAGGACCCAAAGTAGGACAGGAGAGCCAGGAGGATGGCAATGGATTTAAGTTGCAAGTGGAAGGCTTCATATGTTTGACTGAGTGATGGAAGGTAAAGTAAGTGGTTCAAATGAATCCCACCTGGCTGAACCCGTGAACATAGTCGGCTGAGAAAAGGGTAATGGGGAAAATTGAAGAGGACATAATCCTGCAAGGAGATTATTTTGGAAATGAAAAATTGAGCCAGCGTATCTGCAGATAGTCGCAATAGTGATTCCAAAGACTGAGGCATAGAGGTAAAAGACCTATAAATACTAAACAGTTCTTTGGATGGATAAGGAGCCTTCAAAATATGATTGCGGTAGTACAGTGATTTAGTTTTTTTCAAATGAAAATTGAATTCTCTGTGATGATGACATTTCTGACGATTGGAAGAGGTTTTATTTTTGAGCCAGAGCCTTTCTGCCCTCCACATTTGATGCTTGAGAAACTGAAGTTCACTTCTGTACCAAGGTTTGTGGGAACTTGATGAGGTAGAGACAAAATGCAAGGGTGCAGCTGTATAAAAAAACTCCAGAGAAAAAAGTGCATCTGTTTAAGTTCCATGACCCACAGAATGCACAACTGTTGGCTTTGTAAGTTGCTATACAGCCAGAGGATTATTAGTTTAAATTGGAAGAGGGTTACAGGTGTGCTGGGGCAGGGTCAGAAGTTCTATGGAGAGCACTGATATTCAAAACATCTACAAGTTATGTAATAATAATTTATCCCACACTGATATTCACCTACTTTCTTGATAACTTAAAGGGAAGAACAAATTTCAGGAATATATTTTTTCAACACATTTGGGTTAATCTTATAGAATTTACAACCCTGAGTCAGAATAGAGCTTTGCAGTATTTCTGTCTCACTGGGTTTGGCTGAAATGTGTGCTTTACTGTCCAAGTCATTAATTCAAATTGAGTTTTTAGATGAGATTTGTTGGTTTCACTGTCCAGCGTCTCGTCTGCTGCGTTGTCATCATCAATGTCTAAAGTGTACTTGTCTGGTGGCTTCAGCACAGGAAAACTGTTGTCCTGTGGCACTGGTCTCAAGGCCAATGGCAGATCAGAATATGAAATTCACTTTTTTTGTTTTTGGAAGCAAACAGAAATGACAGTCTGTAACATGATCTTTTTCCTCTCTCTCTGTCATTGGGCATAGTTGGCTGGGAACCTTTGATCCAAGCTCTCAGATTAACTGCACATGAGGAACAGCTAACATGGGGAATTCAGCTTTTGCCCTGATCACCAACTTTATATCCAAATTACTGTTCATAGTCCTTCTTCACTAGTGGAGTCATGATACTACTACTATAGTGCTACTAGATGTATGCAGCGCTGTACACATTATATTCAGGTACTTTTTCTTTCCCTAGAGGGCTCACAATCTAAGTTTTTGTACCTGGGGCAATGGAGGGTTAAGTGACTTGCCCAAGGTTACAAGGAGCTGCAATGGGAATTGAACCCAGGTTGCCAGGGTCAAAACCCACAGCACTAACCATTAGACCACCCCTCCACTTCTATGGCCCTTCAGACAGAGCTCACCACAAATGTAGCAGAAAGTGTCGTCATGAAGTATATATTCATGATGAATTTATGAGTGGAGGAGTGGCCTAATGGTTAGTGCAGTGGGTTGTGAACCTGGGGAACCAGGTTCAGTTCCTTCTGCAGCTTTGTGTGACCCTGGTCAAGTCATTTAGCCCTCCAATTTCCCAGCTACAATATATAACTTAGGGCCCTGTTTACTAAGCCATGCTGGCTTTTTAGTGCACGCTAGAGTCGCCCATATGTTCCTGTGGGCGACTTAGTATTTAGCGCACACTAAAAACGCTAATGCACTCTTAGTGCTGCTTAGAAAAGAGGGGCCTTAGATTGTGAGCCCATTAGGGACAATGCAAAGTACCTGTGATAGAAATTGTAAACCACATAGTCGCCTCAGGGATCACTTGCAGTATACCAAGTGCTGAAAATAAATAAATATTCCCATGACATTTCAGTTTAGTGAACCATTAGGCCATGCAATAACTTCTTCAACTTCTCCTAGAAGCAGTACATAAAAATAAGGCTAAATAACGTCTTAATATATTTAAACTGAAGACTCATTTGAAAAAAAAATTAAATAAATTGCCTTTATGATAGAATTGTAACATAATGATGGCAGATAAAGACCTCAACTTTCCATCCAGTCTGCCCAACAGTCACATTCATTATCAATCTAAGATGAAATCAACAATAAATGTGATATATACTTAATCATGGTTTTTATTTGATGTTTCTAGGACATAGACCATAGAAGTCTGCCCGGCTCTGCCCTTATGTTCCAACTACTGGAGTTGCCGTCAAATCTCACTCCAGCCTATCCGAATCCGTCTTGTCTTTTGTTGGACACAGACCGTAAAAGTCAGCCCGGCACTCTCCTCACATTCCAAATAATTGTAGTTTCTGTTGAAGCTCTCTCCTGCCCATCCTAAACTGGATCGCTATACGTGGGACTCAGACCGTACAAGCCACCCAGCACCGGCCTTTAGTTGATGCAGAGTTGCACCACTTGACATGCAAACACATGACTTGTACAGAGGCTTCAACACCTCCTTTCTTCTGTTTGTTACACCTCTCTCTTTACAGCCTAGCATCCTTCTGGCTATGGTCACTTCCTTGTCACAGTATTTTTTTGCCTTCAGATTCTCCGATTCTATCACTCTAAGATCCCTTTCTCTGTCTGTGCATATCAGACTCTCACTGCCTAACACATACATCTCCCGTGGATTTCTACTCCCTAAGTGCATCACTTTGCATTTCTTTGCATTTAATTTTAATTGCCAAACACTAGATCATTCTTCTAGCTTCTGCAGATCCTTTTTCATGTTTTCCAGTCCCTCTGGGGTGTCCACTCTGTTACAAATCTTGGTATCATCCGCAAAAAGGCAAACCTTACCTTCTAACCCTTTTGGCAATGTCACTCACAAATATATTGAACAGAATTGGCCCCATCACCGATCCCTGAGGCACTCCATTACTCAGGAGCCTCCTATGAGGAACTGTGTCAAAGGCTTTGCTGAAATCTAAGTAGGTTATATCTGGCTCATGTCCTCGATCCAGTTCTCTGGTCACCCAGTCAAAGAATTCAATCAGATTCGTTTGGCACGATTTACCTTTGCTAAAACCATGTTGTGTTGGATCTTGCAACTTATTTGATTCCAGGCAATTCACTATCTTTTCCTCCAGTATCGCTTTCATTACTTTTACAATAACCAAAGTGAGGCCATCCGGCCTGTAGTTTCCAGCTTCTTGTCTGTCACCAATTTTTGTGATCATATCCGGTGTTCGCCAATCCCACGGAACCTCCCCTGTCTCCAAGGATTTATTAAACAAATCTTTAAGAGGACCCGCCAGAACCTCTCCGATCTCTCTCAGTATGCTGGGATGGATCCTGTCCAGTCCCATGGCTTTGTCCACCTTCAGATTTTCAAGTTGTTCATCTGTGAATGGTGCTATATTCATTCTCACATGTACCTTTTACCAGTCAATTGTGGCCCTTGTCCAGAATTTTCTTCTGTGAAAACAGAACTGAAGTATTTGTTTAGCACATTTGCTTTTTCCTCATCATTCTCCACATAGCGGTTTGCTGCATCTTTCATTCTCACGATTCCATTTGTAGTCTTCCTCCTTTCACTAATATACCTAAAAAAAAATTATTGTTGCCCCTCCTTACATTTCTAGCCATTTGTTCTGCTTTCGCCAGATGTATACGTCTCTTGGCTTCTTTCAGTTTCATCTGGTATTCCTCTCTGTGTTCCTCTTCTTCAGTTTTTCTGTATTTCATGAACTCCAACTCTTTAGTCTTTATTTCTCAGCCACTTGCTTGGAGAACCATATCAGTGTCCTTTTTCTCCTGCTTTTATTTACTCTCCTTACATAAAGGTTTGTAGCCATATTTATAGCTCCTTTCAGCCTGGACCCCACTCAGACATTAAACACAATTTCCCCATTTTTAAGCACCAGATCCAGCATCGCTCCGTCCCTCGTGCGTTTCATCACCATTTGTCTGAGCAGAGCACTTTGAAAGGCATCCACGATCTCTCTACTTCTTTCTGATTCCACAGATGGAACTTTCCAATATGCATCTGGCAGGTTGAAATCTCTCAGCAACAGCACCTCTTTTCTTTCCCAACTTTTGGATATCTGTAACCAGGGACATAGCCAGACCTCGGCGGGGTGGGTCCAGAGCCCGAGGTAGGGGGGACACAGTTTATCCCGCCACCAACCCTCCCCTGCCACTACCGCTGCCTGTTACCTTTGCTGGCGGGGGTCCCCAACCCCCGCCAGCTGAACTTCAGCGCCGGTCTCCGGCGCCTTCGCTGATTTGTTTCTGCAGGACGTCAGGAGTCAGGACTCACAGAAACAGATCAGTGAAGGCACCGGAGACCGGCGCTGAAGAAGACTTCAGCTGGCGGGGATTGGGGACCCCCGCCAGCAAAGGTACAAGGCAGCTGGACCCCCGCCAGCAAAGGTACAAGGCAGCTGTGGCGGTGGGGAAGGGTCGGCAGCGGCGGGAGGGGGGCCAGAGCTAAATCTGTGGGGGCCCATGCCTCCGTGGCTCCACCTAGCTATGCCCCTGTCTGTAACCAGATCTTCATCTAGTTCCTTCGATAGTGTTGGTGGTCTGTAGACAACACCCATGTGGACAGAGGTTCCATTATCTCTTTTTAAGGTGATCCACATCGCTTCTTCCTTTCCCCAGACATTTCAGTCGCTGTGATATAATTTCTCACAGAGCTTCTCCTCCACCTTTAGGACCATCTCTGATCTTCCTAAATAGATTATAGCCTGGTATGTTTGCATCCTATTCAAGGGAATCATTGAACCATGTTTCTTTGATAGCAACAATGTCTAAGTCTGCAGATCATGAACTTTGCTTAGACTGCGAGCATTTGTGGTCATCGCTTTCCAGCTACATTTCAGTGGCATTCTCAACTTCTGTTTTAGTTTTTTGTTTAGCCTCACTTTCTGCTGTGTTGGTAAGAAGTGATTTGCTAAGATTGTTGTTTTCATTGCTCAATTGCTTTTTTTTCTACTGTCACACCTTGTCTTTAGTTGGGGGCAGAGCTTTTTTTGAAGGGGGTACTTGGGGTACTTGGGGGTACTGAGTACCGGCACCTTTTCCATTGTCTGCAAAAATTGACCCATGGACCCCAAGTTTTAATGATAGATCTCAGGCTCTACACACCAATTCTGTCTTGTCATAGATTCTGTGACTGGTTGCAGGGGGCCTGGCTATTATGGGGTGGTCCCTCAGTGATCACCCCACTCCTGAAAGGTGGCCTATCATTTGAGTACCGGAACCATTCTTTGCTAGAAAAACATACTGGTTGGGGGTGACCACTGGAAGTGACCTGCCTCCCCAAGGATTTTTTTTCCTGCCACAGTGAGATGTAGCCCATCATTACAATATGGTCTCTTATTTTCTTGATGACACCAGGCTTTGAGCCAGCTATTGAAATTTTCAGTGTTTCACAAACTTTTCTCTCTCTTTCCAAAAGTAGGTAGTACTTCAGAAAAAGCTACTATTGTTACCAAAGGTTTTAACCCCTCCCCCAGCTCCTGAAAAGCTCTCTGTGCTGCAAGTGGGGTATTATTGGCTAGGTCATTTGTTCCCAGGTGGTGGATAAAACATCAGCATCTCCTTATTTCTTCTCTGATTATAGTAAATATTTGCCTTGTACTCCTGGTAGCTGAGGAGCCTGGAAGGCATTTCACTTTGCTTGGCCCCTTGAACTGTGTTTCAGAGTTAACGCCTCTGATAATGGAATCCCCTAGCAGTAACAGTTTTTACTTGTTGTTGAATGGATGTATTTATTGTATGTAGTTGAATAGATATATTTAGTTGTTGAATGGATGTATTTTAATTGTAGTTGAATGGGTGTATTTATTCTGATATATTGTGACCCACTTTGAGCCTGGTATGTAGGGATATGGCAGGATACAAATCCTTAACACACCATAACATTTACTACTACTACTACTTAATTTACTAGTGATGTTATATTAATGCACATGTCGTAACATATTTCTGGAAAACCATATGTGTTAGAAACATTTTGATGTTATTTTTGTGATTGGCGTCCAAAAAATCTCTCTCTCTTTCTCTCTTTCTTATCTATTTATAGAAACAAAGATCATGTTGTCCAGTGTTTATTCAGGTCTGAACACAGAAATAGCAGGTCTAACCTTCTGAGGAGAAGTTAGCTATATAAAGCCCAAAACACATTTAAGCATGACTCAACATATAGATTATTATTTATCCATGTATCTTTATATGGTTGCTGTATTTTTCTTCTTAGGAGTGGATGATGATTGAAGACTGAATCTGTGGACTTCAGATTCTGTTTTTCTTACTTTTCTCACATGTTCTTACATTGTTGATTTTACTTTTGATTTTGCCAGAAAACATTTTTTAGTTTTGGAATAAACTTTTGGAATGCAAAGGCAGTGAGTGATCCTCTAGGCCTGTGGCCTCCCAGCTGTGGCTGGTCCCAGTCCCAAGAACCTGTTTGCAGGCACTGCATTCAATGGATTATTTTTACTGCAGCCTCTAAGCCAGTGGTTCTCAAACCATGCCTCGGAACACACCAAGCCAGTCAGGTTTTCTGGATATCCACAATGAATATGCATGAGATAGATTTGTATACAGTGGAAGCAGTGCATGCAAATTTATCTCATGCATATTGATTGTGGACCCCAGGATTGGGTTGAGAACCACAGCTATAAGGTAAACCCCATTAACTTCTAGCTTTACAAGGAGTGTTCTTTACTAAAGAAAAAGAGGGTTACACAAGTTAATTACAAAAATTGGATTAGAGTAATGGTATTGTTGTAATATAAGCACAGAATCAGAGATCTTCGACCTATTACTATTGCAGCCATCATTACTTGGCACTCAGCTGTCCTATCATTACATGACACTGGACACAGTAAAATACAGTAAGATAGGAAGAGGTTCAGGGAGGTGAGAAACATAGGTGGGAATGAGGCAAATGGAAAAGAAGAGAGAACAACAAAGATATGGAAGGATAGGCTCAAGGGATGGGGTATTGAACATTAATGGTTTTATTATGCTTATGCACAGGGAAGCAAAACTATCCTTATTGCATCAACTGTCTTTTTCATTTGATGTCATGAAAGTTTATATTACTGTGGAATGATGGTTGCTGTTTTGGCCATAACACAGAACTCCTTGAATTTTCTTTGTTAGAACCATAATCTTACTGTAATACTACTACTACGACTACTACTTATCATTTCTATAGCGCTACAAGTAGTATTTGTAATAGTATTTGCAGATCATAGATTAATATAGCGGTTCTCAAATGGGGGAAGAGGAGGACTAAATTTTTAGTTTAGTTTAACTTCTTTTTTAGACTTGTTCATAAATAATATTTCCCATTCTTAATAGAGAAAGCAACAAAGTACCGGTAGTTTCTGCTTACTCAGCACTTACACAGAAGCCATTTGCTAAAAACTACGACCTACTGAAAAACTAGTAGAGGTGCTCTCAAATGAATCCCACTCCTGTTTACTTCATCATCTTATATTTTCTTTTCCTGTTCATCAGGCTGCCACTCAAGATTTTCTTTCTTTGTCCTAGGCAGGGTAATTTTATTTCAGATCTCTCATATTAAACTGATTCAGAACATGTCAAGCAAAACAAAGTTGAGAAAAAGAACTAAAAATCCATTCACATTATGGAACATTATTAACAACCTTACGACCACAATATATTTTTCATACTTACAATCCATCTCTCCTTCCACTGTAATCAAGTGTCCAATCTGTTGGGTCTGGTGGCTCATGATCTACCAAATTCTTCCGATCTCCAAATCCTTCCTTCCCACTATCAATACTTAGCTCCCTCCCCTCCCCCAAAACAAGGGCCTGCTTGTCTACTTCCTCTTCATCCAAATTCTATCCTTTCTTTCTACCCAAATATTGGTTCATATTTCCAATTGATTAAGTGTTAAACTCCTAGCTCTTGGAGGCAGAGATTGGGTATAATCATTTCAGATCAGTCTTCCTGATATTAATGAGTGTCCCCTAGTCTTTGTACTTTTTGTAAGATTAAAAAATCAGTTTATGTTTACCTGTTCTACACCACTCAGGATTTTGTAGACCTCTATCATATTCCCCCCTCAACCATCTCTTTTCCAAGCTGAAGAGTCCTAACCTCTTAAGCCTTTCCTTATATGAGAGAAGTTCCATACCCTTAATCATTTTGGTCATCTTCCTTTGAACCTTTTCTAGTTCTGCTATATCTTTTTTTGAGATACGACGACTAGATTGTACACAATTCTGAAGGTGTGGTCGCACCATGGAGCGATACAGAGACATTACAATATTCTTTGTCTTATTTTCTATCTATATTCTATAAGTTAAGTGCATATCTCAGAGACGCGTCCATGACTCTCCCATGTTGATGTCCCTCTTGTGCTTCTGCACTAAGTGATGATGTACGTTAGAGAATAGCGCTTAGCACTAATGCGTGGGATTGCTAATTAGTGGCACCCATCATGTACATAAGTGTTATTATTCTATAATGTATGCACTCAGTTTATAGAATTGCCTTTTTAACCCTTGTGAGGGTGGGGCAGGTAAAAGAACGGAAAAGAAGAAAGAGTTGCAACTCAAAGCACTAGTTTAATGCAGCCTTTCTTTGAAATATCGCTTATGCTTTTCATGATGTATTTTCAGTTCAAATCAATATGGCATTAGATCTGGGAGGATACTTGTTTATGGCTTGCTCCAGCATCCCTAAATAGTTCAGTAAGTTGTCTCATATGCAGGTTCTCGTTAATGAAGAAAATAATGTAGTGGTACAAGGGGGCTTTTAAATTATTCAGCAACTGAAGCAACAAAGCAATGAGGAATCTGCATGATCAGTTTGCAGTTGGTTCCTTCATTTTTGCAAAAGTGCTATATGTGACACATTGCTAAAGTACCCCCTCATTGTGATGCGTGCCATCATTGAGAGGATGCGGGATGAGCTCGTGGATTTATCTGTAGTTTTAGAAGGAACAGTAAATTTGTTACAAGTTCAAGACCTTGTCTCAAGGGGTAAGTTTAACCATGGGCTGGGATGGCTTACCTTCAGGTCTCCAGTCAGGATCAATTCAGGGAAGGTTCTGGGGAGAAAAATCTAGACGATGTGTGGAGGATGCCAAAAGGGGAAGTGGGGGTGGGGGAAAGGGATTAGGGTGAGGCATGAGTGGATTGGCAAGCTTAATTTTAAATTTCAGGAGTGTCAAGACCTCAATTATGGTGGTAATGGTTTCGGGGGGAAAGAGAAGCAAAAAAGGTGGTGCCTCCGTGGCCGTCAGTCAGTGGCCATTCGGAGGGCATTCTCTGGTTTGACTTCAAGGAGGAGGTTAGGCTGCAGCTCCTTCCAGATCAATGGAAACCTTAATTTATGTAGGGACGCCTCAAGATATTTCTCAGGCCCCATCTGCGGAGGCTTGTAGGCCTCAAGCAGCGTCTGCATTGGACGCTGGTGATGCGTTTGTGGTGGTGGTGGTGGGGGAATTGTACATGGTTCCCAGTGCAACTGTCGTACCAGCAGGGATTGCTTTAGAGCCCGATGGGTAGGGCTTATTGTAGCCAGCAGGGGCAGGGATCTGGGTTTTGGAGCTTCACCCAGCTAGGTCCTTGGAATCAGGTAGGCCCTTGGGGCCCAAGATGGTGCTCATATTTTTACCTACATTCCCCCAGGTTTTCTAACCCTCAGCACTGCTCAGTGCTGAGCAGGCAAGCCTGGACCAATTGGTTCCAGGCCTAGCAGGGTCACCAGGATGGATTGCATTTTAAGGTGAGGTCAGTGGGGTCAGGAACTGGGTTTGAGTGCCTGGGGATGGCTGCTGCTGGCTTTTCTGCTCTTCCCTCACAGGTTTCGCATGAAGTGAGGCATCTGATTTCAGGTTTATTCAAATTTTGATATACCGCCGTGTAGAAGAAACTTCTTTCTAGTCGGTTTACAAAGCATAAAAACATTTAAAAAGAGAAATTTTGAAAGAAAGAGAATTGGAGATGGGAATGAGAAAGAGAAGAACTCCATTGTCTTATTGGAAAATTGAGAAAAAGGAATAGGAAGAGATATAGGTAAATCTGCTTTCTTGGGACTCAAAATCTGGCCCTGGTCTGGTCTGACCATGGACCATCCACTAGTGGGGTTTTTGATGGCTTGGAAACCTGTGGTTTCACAGCCGTCTTCTGCAGCTCATACAGGCAGCTAGGGGGTTGGGGGTCATGCTTATTCTGAGGAACCGGCTGCATCTTTGCCTGTCAGACTGGGTCATAGAGCAGTGGAAGTCAGCTCTGCTTCTACAGTGGTGACTCATGTGGCAAGAGCTGAGACATCATCTTGTGGTAAAGGGTATGCAGGGAGGTTCCAAGGCAGATAAGAATTCTAAGAAAAAGGGAAAAGGATGTAGGAGTTTTTCATCATTTTTTCTACTCCTGTTCTACTTCCTTTTTCCATTCTTTTCTTAATCCTACTTTCATAAGCTTGAGCCCATCTATGCAACCCTCTTCCTGATCTTTTTTTCTCAGTGACTGTGGAATTTTCTCCCAGAGCTCTGACAATGCTACTAATGGAGGCGCCCCCTCTTCTTCTCAGCCCCTGACTTAACCAAATCCTAGGAGGGGGCTGAGAAGAAGAGGAGGCGCCTGCATTAGTAGCGTTGTCAGAGCTCTGGGAGAAGATTCCATTGCTTACCGCTGATGGAGTTATTCCCAGATATTCAGAGCTGGGCTGTGTCCAGGCTTCAGTTTTGAATATCCGGTTATTTTTGAGGCAGCTAACACATAGCTATTTAAGTTGATACCCAGTACCTAAGTGGTCATGGGGTAGTGCATAAAAATAGGACAGACTTTTATGTGGTCCTATGCATGCACTAAACCTGGTCGCTTAAGGGCTGAATATCAACTTAAATAGCTGTGCGTTAGATGCCTCAAGAATAACTGGATATTTAAAACTGAAGCAGCCTAGTGCTAACTCCGCCCCTGGAATGCCCCCAACGTAGCTGGCTTTGAGTTAGACACTAACTGCGAATTTCAGTGGTACTTAGCTGGTTAACTGCCACTGAAAATTAGTGGCTATCCCCGACCAAATGATTTAAGTGGTCAACAGTCAGCAGAATCGCTTTGAATATCAACTGGATAATTAATTGGGTGCAATCCTTTTTACGTTTGGAGGGCCCAGTGATCTTGACATTTCTGCTGGCCTATACCTACATGATGCTTGATGCCTATCAGTGCTTCAGGAGTTGGTCGTGGTTAAATTATGATGAAGCTTTTAGGGGTAAAATGGAGGAGGTCCTGCATATTTCATGGGATACGTAGGATATAAATTTGTGGTTAACACATATGGCACCTTTGCAACTGGGGTGGGGAAGGCTTTGGTTACTGGTTTGCGGTCCTTTCGTTCCTCGGGATCAGGAACCACAGCTGCAGGAGCCAGAATTGAATCTGATGTATGTTGGAGGTTCAATAAGGCCTTAGGTCCACTCCCAGGTTGCAAATTCTGGCATGCTTGTGCTCGGTGTGAACAAGGGTGCTTGGCTTCCAAGTACCCTAGGAAGGGTGCAAGTGGGCCGGACACTGCAGAGAAGTGATATCCTTTTCTAGCAGGTGCCTATCCTTGTAACCATGCCTGTGGTTATATAGGTATTGTAAGAAGGATGCCAAGGATGTGCTTCAGAGAGGTTTTAGGGAAGGCTTTTAATGTTTAAATATTTTTATTAGTCAAGAAGCAAACAAACACCCCCCCCCCCCAAAAAAAAAAATATATCAAAGTATAAATACAGAAACAATCAAGGCAAGATAATGCATATACAACCCAACCAGTGACCAAAAAGATATTTCAATACCCAACTCTGTTCTCAATTAAAACAGTACTACAGTGTTTCCTCACAGACGAAAACAACCCAGTCCTGAATTGCACATTTAACAGTCTACTGCACGTTACGTGTGGCAGCAAAAGAGCTGCAGATTGCTACCCGGTAAATGTGTTTCAGAGCAGTATTTCATCCTTCTTCCTAGGGGACTTTGTATGGTGATTTGAGCTACAGGAGCAAACTCGGATCACCCATTAAGCCAATTTGGAGGTGGGAGATGGGGGTCACTGAAGGTTCTCTTTGACCATCTGGTAGACTTGATTCACCTGAGGCATATTATGAATTAAATTAGCTTGGTCAAACATTAGCTTGTGTATCTTTATCTTACTGTTGAAATTTGAACTGAGGAGGAACTCGTATCAAAACCATCCTTACTAACACTAAACAGATGTAGAGGTTTTCTTCCCAGCCTGGGCAACTGAGAGGTGCATATGATTTATGCTGTGGAAATCTTGCCAAAAAAGGCATTAATTTAAAATCCAACTCCAAATGGTACACAAGTCAACAAAAATCAGGCAATAAAGCAAGCAAGCAATTTAATGTACAGTAGAACCTGAAATTTTTTAATGAAATTATGAACACAGAAAGCAGCCAGTGAAGGCAAGGGTTGAAATGATGTTCTTTCGGCCTAGTTGTTTTGTTTTTACCCCTGGGAATGACTGTAGGGATAAGGTTTTTTTTTTTTTTTTTGCTTTCTGATGCTTGCTACTTAATTGAGGTGATTTTCTGGGGAAAAAATACCAGCATTGGGGGGGGGGGGGGGGGGGTTGTTTCCAAAAGGTGACAGGTCAACAGTTTGGGATAAAATCACCACTTTACCCTATGTTTCTTGATTACAATAATTCTACATCTGAGCTGCCATTCTCTGAATCTACTGATTGCATGCCAGCATCCTGTCCCTGGCACTTTACTCGTCTTGCTTAGTCTTTGCTTTCTGCCGAGTCCTCCAACCTATGCAGCACTTGCTTCATCAGAATCTGCAAGTGTTTACCCAAGTTTGAGTTGTTGCAGCCCAGAAATGCTTTGGCCATCTCCCCAGAATCACCATGTTGGCAATTATTTTTCCACATAGGAAGTTATTTATATGTTCTACTATGTTGAATTGATGTTTTCCAGTCTTATGATGTATACTGCTTTAGGACCTCCTGTGGGAAAATAAGGCAAGCATATAAGCCTAAGAACAGAATGTCAGGGAGGCAGTACATTAGGCTCTAAATATAGCTGTATTGTGTACTGTACAGTATGGTGACTGTACTTGGCACATAATCCCAATGGTTTAAATGTTTTTCAAAAGTGTAACGTTTAATCTGTTGGGATTATGTGCCAAGATTTTCAAATCGTTCTGCAATGTCCTGCAGTTTTCTTGATCCTTGAGAAAAGGGGATGTGTGAACTAGCCATTCTGAACCAAATGAGAGGCAGTTTAATACTATGATGTTGTATATTACAGAACATCAGAAAATTGGATACTGGGATAGTTCTGCAGAAAGCCTGGTTCACAAAACCTAAATACAAAAATATTAAAAGCAATCATTGAGCAGGAAAGGAAGACTGAGACAAATACTGGTGCTAGAGAGAACCCATGGAAAAGGTTTCAGCAGTCATACCCACATCTTCTCTAGCATCAAAGTAGAATGCATTGACCATTTCATACTGTAGACAAAATACTTTTTTATGAAAATGTTAGTACCCCTTGCCAAATTGCCAAGATCTATAGTCAAGTTGGGGATGAGTCCAGGGGCAGATCAACCAATAGGAAGAGTAGGCAAGTGCCCATGGCCAGACACTATGCTGTGCAAATCAACGTATTTTATATCAACAGCTGCGGAGCCACAGCATCTTACCAACAGGTCTCAGGACAGGTCAGCCTCCTTTTTTTTTTTTTGTACATCATTACATCCTTACCATCCCTTTTCTGATAACTTTCAAATTTGCCAGTCCTGTTAAACAGCAGAAAATATGAAATTGTGGAGTTGCAGCAGTGCTTCCAAAGATGTATGTAACACCCTCTTCTCAAATAACCTTTGGAATGTCCCTGGAATTATTTGCTGGCAATCTCCCTGCGAGAGGGGGAACTGTCATTCTTGCCAGTAGTGGTGCCTTGTGCATCCACCTAGGGAAACATGATGTTATAAGTATAGAGTTAGCCCAACCATTAGGCAAGACTAGGTGATTGCCTAGGGTGGCAACTTCTGAGAGATAAGAACAGCAACAGTAAAATAAAACAGTAGGCCCTGAGAGCCCCATTAACTCCAAGAACAGAGAGCAAATTATTTTGCCTGCAGAGAGAGTAGGCACACACATACATAGCAAAGATTTAATATTTAAAAGTATCAATTTCTATTTGAATTACCACTCAGACAGTGGTTATACTGTTATTTCTTTGATAAATATAGTATGCAGAATTTTAGAATATTTTGCACAGAATTCATAATTGTTTTGAACAGAATTCACCCAGTATTAGGAAAATCTGATGGGACTATAAATGGAGCGAGAACAATATCAACTTTATTAAATACACTGCTGTTTTAGGTAAGTGTTTATGTTGGTGATAGTGAGGATAATCAGCAGAATCTGCTGTGTTGCTGTTGGACTTTCTATGCTGGGCTTCCCTTCTGAAACCCTCAGCAAGTGGAAAGTAACAGGAACACAATAGGCAATGGGAGAATAAGATCAATTGGGCTCATCGACTCTGTTCAGTTTTTCCTATCCATGCTAGTGCCTTGGATACGTCTCAGCTGCCTGCTATAGTCCGATTCAGATTCAAATAACTTTATGGGCTTGACAGTTTTAATGTGTTCCTAGAGGAATACATTTGACAGTTAATGGCAAAAAAGGAATAGAATTTACAAAGTAATAGTAAAAATTACAATGTACAGAAAGGTAAATAACAAGAACAGTTCCCATGTTCAGGTTCTGATCTGTATTTTCTCTGGTCAAGTTTCTTGTCTGGTGGGAGAATATTAACCTTCTAATTCCATAAAAGGTACCTGTGTATTTTTAGCATCTGTCCTCCTTTTTCTGGAAGAACAAGAAAATAAAAAGTGGGAAATCGAAAAAGGCTCGCATCAAACAGACTGGGGAGTCAAGTGAGTTTTGTGGTATATGCATTTGGTGGTGGTAGAGTGCCTGTTCATTTGCAATAGCCCTCTTTTTCATTATATTATTCTATATTTATAGACACAGTCCGCATTTTATTAAGGGAGAAAAGCGTTTTTGCAAGGTCCTAATATGAGTAATTAATATCTTTTACAAAAATTTGTTATCAGATATTTGGTGTTGCAGATATACGATATATAGTAATGCTACTGTTTTTAATTTTCTGAAGTTTGTACATACAGAATGTTTTTGGGTATTTTTGAATATTTTTTTTATTTATTTTTTAATATTCTGTATACTATTATTTTACACAGGTGTATGTATTTAAGATATATGTGCACACATATTGACATATTTATTTTGTTTTTGATTATTTTGATTTATGATCAAATGGTTTATCAATATTGCTTCTTTTGTCAACTCCTGAGGCAAGCCTTTCTGGGCCAAAATGTGGTGCTGTGTCGAGTCATTTTATGCAACAGCTGATTGTTAAGTCATTTTATACAACAACAGAGTGCTTTGTGTTATAATTTTAACTGGACTATTTTATGTGTTGTATTGTATGTATTAAAATTCATGGCATTTTTAGTTCCTTTGTTTGATTTGAGCCTTTTTCCATTTCCCACTTTTTACGTTCTTATTGCTCCTTTCATGGGATATGTGTGTTTGGCCATTACGTGGCTCTATTTTTTGGAGCCATATGGTAATCCTAAGAATAGTACCACTTATGTTTGTAACTTAATTACTTAATTGGCTCTTGAATGGTACTGAATTGGCACTAAATATCAATAATTGTCCTTCACTAGTCTAATTGGCACTGATTTGCAGGTATGTGGATGAGTCACGACCTTAGTCTATAAAGTCCATACTTAAATTGTCTAGTGTGTAACTGCACAGGGGTGCACAGGTGGGAGGGGCATGGGCGTTCCAACTATTCCAGATCATACTTTACAGAATACTATCCATCACGCATGCAAGGTACTGCATTTAGGCATGCACATTTACACCTACCGTAGACCTGGCATAATGTTGATGCATAAATGCCCACTTACACTAGTATTCTATAATGTCAATCACATACTTATTGCTGTTTTTAGAATTCTCTTCTTAGGCACCAAAATTTTGTGCATTAATTTTAGATGACTGTTTTTGAATTGACTCCTAAATGGTTTGTTTCTCTAGCAGCTGTTTCTCCTTTTTCTGCCAGCATTATATAGAGTTTATGTAGAAGCTTCATTATTAGCAGGCTATTACTCACTAGCCAAGCCAGTTTTTGTTGCCTTTCTCTTTAATTCTGTAACTTCCTGGATAAGTAAGTATACAAATTTACAATCTTAATCCAAAAAACAGCCCCTTTCTTTCCCAGCAAGCTCTGTCACAATCTAAATAGCTACTAGAACTGGTGAGGCAGTTGCACTCTGGGTTCTTCAGGAGAAAAGAGAGATATAAATTCAGGCTCAAATGAACATTCGTTCTCCCAGGTTTCTAGGGTGCTCCAACCTGCTGATCCTAAACTGTCTGCCTGTGTCTTGCAGTGGCACAGGGTTGGTTTGCTTTTTTTTCTTCCTCATTTTCTCCTTATCAGGTGTCAATGAGAGGCCTGGAAATTTGCTCAGACTTTAAAAAAAAAAAAAAAAAACCTCTGCGAACTGAATAATGTAGAGGAGGTAGAGAGCAGGAAACGTCAGGTGTGTAGGAAACATTCAAGAATGAATAGCTAAACGATCCAGTGATCGTTAATAAGTAAGAAGAAACACTATATAAATCAATTCAGATGGATAGGATTCAAGTGACTAAGTGCAATAAAACAGGAAACACAGGCTGACTCAGTGGGCACTGCTGTGAGCTGCCATGGCAAGATTCTGCCTCCCTGGGTCAGTCATGGTTGGGGACACTGCAAAGGCAGCATTCACAGCCTCTGGGGAGGGCAGCCTTGTCTGTCCCTCAGTAATGACATCTAGGGGGCCACAAATGCACACATCCTCACACTGTTTCAT
The DNA here is from genome assembly GCF_901765095.1 of Microcaecilia unicolor. NCBI lineage: Eukaryota > Metazoa > Chordata > Amphibia > Gymnophiona > Siphonopidae > Microcaecilia > Microcaecilia unicolor. The sequence goes on along the minus strand of NC_044031.1, from coordinate 262,304,150 downwards.
ATAGCACAGGGAAAAATACTGCCAGAAGAGCGCAGGGAATTAACTTCCCTATGATCAGCATTAATAATATGCAAAGTTCTTTGGTCTTGGTAGATGGTATTTCTATTCTGTAGCTTCCCACTATTCCAGAACCTGTGGGATAGTTGTGACCATCAACTAGCAGGTGGAGATAGAGAAATGAAAATTGAGCTGAGACATCTTTCTCTTGGTATCCAGTCCAGCTTCTCAATATTTTCTATCTTCAGCGGGTGGATGGACACACTTTTCAGCCTTTGGCTCTGAGTGCATTGCTCTGGCCCAGTTGGACAACTGGTCCCCAGTTGAGCTTTATGGGTGACTTGAGTCTACAGAGTCATATCTGGAGGTTTTCAGATCCCTGTCTCTGGTGCCCTGCAAATTTACTTCTTCCCTCCTTTCACCTCTCTCCTGTTTCCTGTGGAGTTCTTCTTTTCCAGCACAACAACCAGTTAAGCGGTGTTCCCTCTGTGGGACCCACCAGCTGACGTTGGGCGCTGAAGTGTGTGCAAGCCCGGAATCCCATGGGACGTGGAAAAGATGGTCGGTGACAGCAAATCTTTGGATTGGGTGCAGCATCCGAATATGCCAGGATCTTTGCACTCTCGAACAGGGCGATGCACAGTTTGATGCAGGAGAGTGCAGAAATGGGCACCATTTTGTCGAGGCTGACTAGCAGTGAGAAGCAGTCTCTGACTGTTCATGCATGGAGCACAGCTTCCATTTTACAGCCTCAGGGCCTGACAGAGCATTCAGCTGTATCAGGATCTTTGTTTTCTCCAACGTTTATATTGCTTTTACACCAGGTCTATTTACAGAAGCAGGGACAGCCAAGAGTTGCTGCAAGGTGCTTCAGTTTCTCACCCTGTTTGTCCCTCCGACTTCTAAGAGATCTCGTTTAGACTTCCAGGAGTGGGCAGATGAGGCTATCTCCGTTTCTCCCTCTTTATCTGATGTGGCCTCAGTCTATTCAAAGGAGCCATTGTTGAAGGAGTCGGTAGAGGAGGGAGAGCACCCTCCAGAGGAGGGGTATGATCCGAAAGTACTGAGGTTGTTTTATAAGATGAGCTAAGTACTCTTTTTTTGCTGTGACACTAGTGGTGCTTTCTACTGAGGAGCCTTCTGCTTCAACATCAGGAGTTCCATCTTTGTCAGTCATGAGGGGGCTTAGAGATCCTTCTAAGGCATTTTTGATGCATCAAGACATTTAGGACCTGATTACAGCAGAATGGGTCTTACCGGATGTGGGATTGAGAGTGGGAAGAGCCATGACTCGCATCTACCTGTTAGTTCTGGAGGAGAAAGATAAATTGCAGCTTCCCAGGATGGGCTCTTGGTTACGGTAGTAGCTAAAAACACCACCTTACTGGTGGAAGAGGGCTTTGCTCTAAAAGACCTACAGGATAGGAAGCTAGAAGGCTCACTGAAACAAGCCTTTGAAGTTTCCTCTTTGGGCCTTCAAGCAACAGTGTGTGGCTCATTCGTGGCAAAAGCATGTCTGAAGTGGCATCAGCAGTTGGCAACACAGGACAGGTGCTGTAATGCCCAGCTGGAAGTGGGTTTGGGCTACTTGACAGATGCTATTTGACATGTTACAGGTAATGGCCCACAGTATGTCTTTGGCTGTCACGGCACATTGGCAACTCTGGTTGTGGCATTTGGGCAGTAGATGCAGCATCAAAGTCACGTCTAGTTAAACTGCCCTTTCAAGACAACTGGCAATATGGTAAAGATCTCAGTAACTTAGTGAAAAAACTGGGAAAACTAAGCCACAGCAGTTGCAGGAGGATACGCGGAAAGGCTCTGGTCCTCTGTCTTCAGAGGAAGCACAGACATACTGGCCTGGTCATCAGCAATATGATCAGAAGTCCTGCTTTCAGGCATGCTAATCATCCTTTCATGCAGATAGGAAGTCCTCATCTCAGTCAGCTAGAGCGCCCAATGCCTCCAGAGCTTTGCAATCATGCGAGGTTGGTCTACTCTTCTCTTCCTCCGGTGGGAGGCTGGCTTCAGGAGTTTCGGGAGGAGTGGGCCAAAATCATATCAGACCAGTGGGTTCTGGATACTAGAACATAAGAATAACCATACTTGGTCAGACCAATGGCCCAACAGTGGCCAATCCAGGTCACAAGTACCTGGCAGAAACCCAAATAATAGAACATTCCATGCTATCGATCCCAGGGCAAGCAGACTATGGACTTTTCCTCAAGAACTTGTCCAAACGTTTTTTAAACCCAGATATGCTAACTGCTGTTACCACATCCTCCAGCAATGAGTTTCAGAGCTTAACTATTCGTTGAGTGTCCTCTAATCTTTATACTTTTAGAAAGAGTAAAAAAAATCGACTCACTGCTACTCGTTCTACACCACTCAGGATTTTGTAGACTTCAGTCATATCTCCCCTCAGCCATCTCTTTTTTTCCAAGCTGAAGAGCCCTAACCTCTTTAGCCTTTCCTCATATGAGTGGAGTTCCATCTCCTTTATCATTTTGGTCGCCCTTCTTTGAGCCTTTTCTAATTCTGCTATATTTTTTTTGAATATGGTGACCAGAATTGAATTCAGTATTCAAGGTGGAGCGATAGAGACATTATAGTATTCTTGGTCTTATTTACCATTCCTTCCTAGTAATTCCTAGCATCCTGTTTGCTTTTTTGGCTTTCTTTTGTGACCTTCTTACAGAAGATTACAAGGTGGAGTTCTTCCACTTGGTTGTTCCTCTCTTCTTGCAGTCTCCTTGTCGAAAGGGAACCAAGACAGTTGAGGTTCAGGCCACCGTAGATGCCTTCCTGGTGCTTCGGACCATTGTTTCAGTTCCCGAGGCCGAACAGGGACAAGGCAGATAACTCTATTTCATTGTCCCAAAGAAGGAAGGCACTTTTCCTCTGGCCTTAGATCTCAAAGATCTAAACCACTGCCTCTGAGTGTCCCACTTTTGTATGGAGACACTAAGAGCAGTCATAGCTTTGGTTCAAGCAGGAGAATTTCTCACCACCCTCAATCTCAAGGAAGCGTACTTGCATATACCCATTTGGTCACCACATTAGAGGTTTCTACATTTTGTGGTGCTGGGCCGTCACTTCCAGTTTAGGGCTTTGCCCTTCCATCTTGTCACAGCTCCAAGAACCAAGGTTATGGTTGTGGTGGTGGTGTCCTTCCTTGGTGCCAGGGAATCAGAGTTCACCAATCTCTCTTCAATGGCTCATTTGTGCATTGTCCAATTTGGACAGCGAGGTGACGATGGACAAAGTTGTCTGTCTTCTGTAGTTGTTGAGTTGGGTGATCAATTTTGAGAAGAGCAGACTAACTCCATCGCAGATGCTGGAGTATCTGGGCATTCTATTCAACACAGCACGGGAGAGGCTCTTTCTCATGAAGCACAGGAGGTCGAAGCTGGTACAGCAGATTAGTCTTCTCCTCAGTCAAGGCAGGCCCAGGGTCTGGGACTGTGTCCAGGTTCTGGGGACAATGATTGTGGAACTGGAAGTGGTGCCATGGACAAGGGCTCATATGCGGCCATTACAGGAATCTCTTCTCAGCCACTGGTTTCCGGTGTCACAGAAGTATGACCTTCATATTCTTTGGACGCTAGTTGCCACCGTCACCCAGGAATTTGACCATTTGAGCCCCTTTCTGATAAGACAATGGGAGGTGGTGACAACGGACACCAACAAGTCAGGTTGAGGAGCTCATTACAAGTTTCATCTTGCACAGGGCAGTGTTTCCCAAGTCTGGTCCTGGAGTACCCCTTGCCAGTCAGGTTTTCAGGATATCCATAATGAATATGCATGAACTTGATTTACATACACTGCATCCATTATATGCAAGTCTTTCATGCATATTCATTGTGGATATCCTGAAAACCTGACTGGCAAGGGTTACTGCAGGACTGGACTTGGGGAAACACTGGCATAGGGCACCTGGACGGAACAGGAGTCTCAGTGGTCAATAGATTGCTTGGAGCTCATGGCAGTGTGGAATGCCTTACGCAACCGCTACTTTTCTGGCGGGGGGCCCTGGTCCAAGTTTTCTCAGACAATGGCTTATATCAGCAAGTAAGGTGGGACCCACAGCCATCTGATGGCAGTGGAGGCAGCCTTCCTCATGAGGTGGGCAGAGAAAAATCTTCTCTGCTTGTCGGCAGTTCATATCACAGGGTCCTTGAATGTGGAGTCAGACTTTCTTAGTAGGCACTCCTTGGACCTTGGAGAATGGGAACTATCCAGTGAGGGGTTTCATCTGATAGTGAACGAATGGAGTTCTCCGCTTCTGGACTTGGTGGAGACAAAAAGGAATGCCAAAGTGCCCAAGTTCTTCAGCCATTGGAAAGAACTGGGCTCAATAAGGATCGATACCCTACTGCAGACCTACTGTATGCCTTCCCTCTTTGGCCTGTGATAGACTGCGTGCTGAAAAGGATTGAATAATTCTTGTAGCCCTGGATTGGCCATGGAGACCATGGTATGCAGACCTGATCTGACTGCTGGTCCTTTCAGTTTTCCACAGGTACATGGCCTACTGAAGCAAGGTCCAGTGCTCATGGAGGATCCGTGCCTCTTTGGTCTTACGGCTTGGCCATTGAAAGGGCTTGGTTGAGATGAAAAGGTTATTCTGAATGGGTCTTGCTCCAGGCTTATAAAGGCTCTTCTTCCATGGCATATGTGAAGGTGTGGAGGACGTTTGAGGGCTGGTGTTCTGAGTGTGGAATTTCTCCCTTCTTTGCTCAGATCAGGCACATCCTACCGTTTCTCTAGGCAGATCTTCCAAAAGGATTTGCATTGGGTTCTCTAAAAGTTCAGGTTGCAGCTTTGGCCTGTGTCAGCTGCCGACTACAAAAGTTGTCTCTTGCGGCTCACCCATATATCATTCAATTCTTGCGGGCAGCTTTCGGTCTCCCTTTCGTATACTGTGCCCAGAGTGGAACCTTAATTTAGACCTTTGGGCTCTTCAAAAGCCTCCTTTTGACCACTCCAGAAGGCTGTCTTGAAAGATCTTATGCTAAAGACCGTGTTCTTGGTGGCTGTTGTCAGCTTGTAGGGTTTCGGAGCTTCAGGTTCTCTCTAATCGGGATCTCTTTCTTTGCTTTTTGGAGGCAGGGGTCTCCCTGCACATGGTTCCTTCCTTTCTTTCAAAAGTGGTATCAGCATTTCATCTGAACCAATCTGTGGCGCTTCCATCCTTTTGCAGAGAGGACGAAGAAGCTCAGTATTCTTCCTTGAAGCTTCTCGATGTGTGTAGTCCTCGTCAGATATCTGGAAGACACGAATGAGTTTCACAAATCAGACACAGTGCTTTATGGTAAACAGAAGCTTGGCCTCATGGCTTCCAAGCCCACAATAGCTAGATGGCTGAACAAGACTATTGTGTCAACTTATTTCCTTGTGGGGAAGCAGGCTCCTTCTATGAGCAACATCCTGGGTGGAGACTACCTTACTGTCTCGGGCGGATATTTGCAAGATGATGACATGGTCGATGCTGCATACCTTTGGCCAAGCACTGTAGTGCTCAGAAGCCAGTTTGTGGCTTCGGTCCTCAGGGCAGCTGCACCAGGATCCCACCCACTCTATGGATTGCCTTTGAACATCACACAGGGTCTGGAATAGGGGAAGCTACATAATGGAAGGAGAAATTAGGCCTTACCTGATCATTTTCGTGGGTTGGTCCTTCCCACTGTTCCAGATGCCCACCTGAGATTTGAGATGTTTAGTTGGTGCGATGTAATGTGTCAAATAACAACTGTCACCTTGCATTGTGCTTCCTGCATATCTCCTGTCCTCTACAAGTTGTCCAGAGATGAGAGAGGTCCATACATGTTTGTTCATCTGGTTAGTGTTAGGTTAGCGAGTTGTTTAGGTTGTTCTGTTTTATTCTGAGTTTGTCCTTATTTGTCTACATAAATACTGAAGAGGTGGACTGGATGCCAAGAGAGATATGCTTCAGCTCAGTTTTCAGATCGCCTGCTGGTTGATGTATACAACCCCTTGAGAATTTAATGGCACCTGAAAAAAAAATTACGGCTCTGTCTCTAGGTTCGAGCCGCAGCACTGCAGGCAAGGAAGAAATGGAAGTTGGACTCATCTCTGTTTCACTGGCACTGTGTGTTGAGAGGTCACCACATGCACGCATCAGCAGGTCAGGTGACCTCTGCTCATACCTGTGTCAGATCTGAGGCCTGTGTGTTCATCAGCCTGGGAGCAGAGAGTGTTAAATGGAAGACTTTCTACATCTGTGCTGTTAAAACAAAGAGGAAGAGGAGGAGGAGGAGGTGGCAGTCAAAGAACCTGGTACTTGGTAGATGAGAGGCTGGTGCAGGTACAGCTAACACTTCCACGGGAACCCCGCAGGAACTTCTTCCGTCCCCATGGGAACCCTGCAGGAACTGCTTCCATCCCCACAGGAACCCCACAGAGCTGCTTCTGTCCCCGCGGAAACCCCGCAGCCCTGGAGGGGATTCCTGCCGATTTTGCGGGTTCCCACAAACCCAATTCCCATGCAGGTCTTTAATTCAGACACATTGAAAGCAGTCCTCCCCCTCCTTTATACCTTTGAGTAACTTTATTCTGGAGTTCTTTTGGCAGCTCGATATTCAGCATATGTAGATTTGTTTTGCTTCACATTCAATTCATACAACAGAAATGAGCTGATGCTTTATCCAGAAGTGTTTGAACCAACACAGCTCCTGTGGCTGGACACAGGTGGTGCCTATTTAAAAACCTTTTAAAAGCCATTTTTGGAAACAACTAATTCTAGTTTACAATTATTTTATAGACAGAAGGTCAAAGATGTAAAAAGGCTGAAGGTTTGCAAGGGACTGTTAATGCCTTATTTGCTGCTTTTTAAATTGGGAGGGAGTAATAGTATTTTGTACTTGAGTAATGTGGAATAGAGGATGAGTGGGCCTGCATTAGAGATTATTTAGTATGTGTGTAAAGTGCTTTGGCTCCCTTATGGGGAAATAAGCCTGAGAATGGAAGAAAGGACAGTTGCAGCATTAAAAATAACATGTGCATATGTGCATACTATGAAAGTGATGAGATACTTAATCCCTCAACTCAGAGCAGAGTGGTTCGAGCTGTAACAAAATAACGCATCCTTAAATGTATTGGCTGATTTGTGGCAATCTTCTTAGCTGTGTGCACACTTCTTTAAGAAGAAATAAAGTATGTGTGAGTGGCTTGGACTTGAATTCCCATCTTTTTCTCTAAGAGGAATGCTATGCCCTCTTTCTGTGGCTTACTTGACATACTCAGTAAAGACACCTTTCAGTCTAGCACTCTTCCTCCATCCTCTATTCCAAATGCTTTAATTTCAAAAGTCAGCAAAGCAGTTGACAGAACTGTGCACAATCTTCTGCTGGAATTTTATCAAAAGATATAGGGCCCTGTTTACTAAGATGTGATAGCATTTTTAGTGCACGCTAAATGGTAGAGACACCCATATATTCCTATATTTTTGCTAGTAAACAGGGCTCCTAGCGTGAAAATTGCCTAGATAAATGAGGGGGAAATTTTTTCTGAATTGAGCTTGGAACCCTGCAAATGCTGGCTTCCATTTGCTGCTGAAGATACAGAAAAATAAACCCCAAAAAGTAATAAGTTTACTTAATCTTGTTTTTTCTGTGATTTTTATTTTAAATTTTACACAAAATATCAGAAAGAAGAATGTTGTAGAGGAAATTTTCAGGAAACAAACTGTACCATTTATAATTTACTAACCCCCCCCCCCCCAAAAAAAAAAAAAAGATTAACCAGCATTTTAAGAGAAGTTGACATAAAGTAAAAAATAAAAATAAAGAAAAAAGTAAGATAAGTCTATGCCTATTATTACTAACTAGTAAAAAAGGCCCGTTTCTGTTTTAAAGGAAACGGGCACTAGCAAGGTTTTCCTCGGAGTGTGTATGTTTGAGAGAGAGTGTGTGTGAGAGTGACTGTGTGAGAGTGAATATGCGAGTGTGTGTGTGTGTGACAGAGAGAGAGTGAGACTGGATGCGAGTGTGTATGTGAGAGTGAGAGTATGTGCCAGGGTCCCCCCTCCCTCCCCTCACCCAGTTGCAGGGTCAGTTGCCTTCCCTCCCTCCCAGTTGCAGGGTCTGTCTGTCTCCCCCCTCCTTTTGTCCTCCAGGTTTTAAGGCACTGTCTATCCAGTTGAAACAGCTTTAGACTTGTTTCAGATGGAACAACAATTTAAAAACGACAATACTACTACTACTTAACATTTCTAGAGCGCTACTAAGGTTACGCAGCGTTGTACAAATTAACAACTAAGGACGGTCCCTGCTCAGAAGAGCTTACAATCTAAAGGACGAAATGTCAAGTTGGGTAGTCTAGATTTCCTGAGTAGAGGTGTTGTGATTAGGTGCCGAAAGCGACATTGAAGAGGTGGGCTTTAAGCAATGATTTGAAGATGGGTAGGGAGGGGGCCTGGCGTATGGGCTCAGTGAGTTTGTTCCAAGCATGGGGTGAGGCGAGGCAGAAAGGGCGGAGCCTAGAGTTGGCAGTGGTGGAGAAGGGTACTGAAAGGAGGGATTTGTCTTGAGAGTGGAGGTTACGGGTAGGGACATAAGGGGAGATGAGAGGTAAGGAGGGGCTGCAGATCGAGTGCATTTGTAGGTTAGTAGGAGAAGCTTGAACTGTATGCGGTATCTGATCGGAAGCCAGTGAAGTGACTTGAGGAGAGGGGTGATATGAGTAAATCGGTCCAGGCGGAAGATAAGACGTGCGGCAGAGTTCTGAATGGACTGAAGGGGGGATAGATGGCTAAGTGGGAGGCCGGTGAGTAGTCAAGGCGAGAGGTAATGAGAGAGTGGATGAGAGTTCGGGTGGTGTGCTCAGAGAGGAAGGGGCGAATTTTGCTAATGTTATAGAGGAAGAAGCGAAAGGTTTTGGCTATCTGCTGGATATGCGCAGAGAAGGAGAGGGAGAAGTCGAAGATGACACCGAGGTTGCGGGCAGATGAGACGGGTACGATGAGGGTGTTATCAACTGAGATACAGAGTGAAGGGAGAGGAGAAGTGGGTTTGGGTGGGAAAACAATAAGTTCAGTCTTGGCCATGTTCAGTTTCAGGTGGCGGTTGGACATCCAGGCAGCAATGTCGGATAAGCAGGCCGATACTTTGGCCTGGGTTTCTGCAGTGATGTCTGGTGTGGAGAGAGAAAGCTGGGTGTCGTCAGCATAAAGAAGATAGTGGAAACCATGAGATGAGATCAGGGAGCCTAAGGAAGAGGTGTAGATTGAAAAAAGAAGGGGCCCAAGGACAGATCCCTGAGGAACTCCAACAGAGAGCGGGATAGGTGAGGAGGACAAACCATGAGAGTGTACTCTGAAGGTACGATGGGAGAGATAAGAGGAGAACCAGGAGAGGACAGAGCCCTGGAACCCAAAGGAGGACAGTGTGTCAAGAAGTAGGTTGTGATTGACAGTGTCAAAAGCGGCAGATAGGTCAAGGAGGATGAGGATGGAGTAGTGACCTTTGGATTTGGCGAGGAACAGGTAATTGCAGACTTTAGATAGTGCCGTTTCTGTCGAGTGTAGGGGGCGAAAGCCAGATTGAAGCGGATCGAGGATGGCATGAGAGGAGAGAAAATCAATGCAGCGGCTGTGAACGGCGCGTTCAAGTATCTAGGAGGGAAATGGGGTGGTGGTTGGAGGGACAGGTAGGGTCAAGAGATGATTTTTTGAGGAGTGGTGTGACCACAGCATGTGAAGCAGCAGCTCCTAGGTTTGCTTGTTTTTGAATATATACCAATGACGGCTGCATAGGGGAGTGGAAACTGAGATTAACCAATGGGCTTCCTTGCTTACCATAGACTTGCTTTGCTCACTTCCACTCCTGTCTATTAAACGTCCTGCAGCATCTCATAGGTTTGCTTGCTTTGTGACTTCACCCGAGGTGCAGCCAATCAGTGGGATTCATGACGTCAGTTTGATCTACAGCACCTAGCAGACCACGGTTCTAGGCAGCCTCAGAATGTTGGAGGTGAGAATTATTATATAGGATAGCCTTATCTTATACAGGATATCATGGGGCACTTCTGCCATCCAAAAAAGAACAAAGTTGATTTGGCTTAAATACAGAAACAGAGAAAATGTAGGCAGATAAAGACCATGTTGCCTATCCAGTCTGTCCATCCATGCCATCTACTCTCCCTCAGAGATCCTACGTACTTGTCCCAAGCTCTCTTGAATTCAGAAACTGTTTTCATCTCCACCACTTTCACCTGGAGGCTGTTCCATGAATTCACCACCGTTTCTGTGAATAAGTATTTCCTCGGGTACTTCTGCATCTATCACCTTTCACCTTCATCCTATGCCCCCTCGTTCCAGAGCTTCCTTTCAATTGAGACTTGCCTCCTGTGCACTTATGCCGTCTAGGTATTTAAATGTCTCTATCATATCTCCCTTCTTCCATCTTTCTTCCAAAGTATACATATTGAGATCTTTTGTCTGTCTCCATATGACGAAGACCATTGAACATTTTAGTAGCTGTGCTCTGGATCAACTCCATCCTGTTTATATCTTTTTGAAGATGTGGTCTCCAGAATTATACACAATATTCTAAATGAGGTCTCACCAGAGTCTTATACAGGGGCATCATCACCTCCTTTTTCCTACTGGCCATTCTTACCCCTGTGCACTCAAGCATCCTTCTAGCTTTCACTGTCACCTTTTCTACCTGTTTGGCCACTTTGAGATCATCACAAAAGTGCACAAAAATTCTTTACTCCCTAAACCAGAGGTTTTCAACCCAGTCCTCAGTGCGTGGCCAGCCAGTCGGGGTTTTCAGGCTATCCCCTTTAAATTCAATGGGGATAGCCTGAAAACCCTGACTGACTGGGTGCGCCCTGAGGGGGTTGAAATCCCCTGTCTTAAACTATACCATTCCCACGGTATGCAATATTATTCAGTTAACAATACATTTACATGAAATCACAGACAGAAACTAGCACATAATGCAGTCCTTTCTTGCTTCAGTGCCCACAATCTGTTTTTCTTCTATCCTGAGTCAGACAAGATCCATCAGGAATATCTGGAAACGCTCACCCCCCAAAAAAGTTAAAATAGTTGAACTCAAATATAAACACAAAAGAGTTCTTTGTGGGGAATTATCAATGTGTGCTTTCATAATGACAGGTTAGTTTACCACTAACTCGTGCTATTTTGACACAGTTCCCATTTTGTGCATTGAGACCTAGATACTAATAACGGATTAACAGTAAAATTATTATTATTATTTATTGCATTTGTATCCCACATTTTCCCCACCTATTTGCAGGCTCAATGTGGCTTACATAGTTTTGTTAACATTGACATTCCAGGATATCAGATACAGTTAGTATTGTGCAGAGGTTAAGTAAGGGAGGAAAGATGAAGGGAGTGTTTAGGGTAATTATAGAAGTTGGGCTTCCATAACTGAGTGGGTTGGTGAGGTGGGTTAGTGAGGCTATAGGTTTTCATTGTAGGCCTTGTTGAAGAAATATGTCTTCAGAGATTTGCGAAAGATAGCCTGTCTTCATGGTAGGCTGCCTTGATAACTTCTCTCCTTTATCTTGTAAGAAAGCAAATGAACAGAGAGTAGTCTTATATGAGATTTCCTCCTCAGTACTCTCCAGATTGGCAGAAACACTTAGAATCTCAGCCATTTTTTTTTTACTGTGGTAAGCACGTTTTACAGGCCCTTTAATTAATGGATTTATAGTTGCCTAACAATAAATATGAACAAGGTGAATCTGGCTTAGAGTACTATAAGTAAACTCTAAAACATAGTAAGCTCCTGGCAGTGTTTAAAGCAACATCCAGTAATACTGAAAAGAAAAAGACAAAGTAACCACTACCTACAGTTACAGCTTGGACAGCATACCAATCAAAATGAAATATTGAAGGCCTCTTAAAATAGGAAGGCCTATAATTGCTTCCTGATTGTCAGCAGGGTTCATGTGGCCATTAAATAGTTGCAAAGTCAATAAATACCCAGTATATATAGATCTAGTATTAATTAAATAAGAGCAGCTTATTGATCATGTATCTCAGTTTTTCATGAAATTATTTCAACATATTCTAAGGTTAGATTAAATGCTTGGCTTCATGTGGTGCTGTAACATCATCAATGCTCAAGGAAAGGGAATGGGACTTTCTATGGTTTTTGCAACTACATTCAAAGCGGTTTACATAGTATATAAAGGTACTTATCTGTACCTGGGGCAATGGAGGGTGAAGAGTCACAAGGAGCTGCAGTGGGAATTGAACCCAGTTGCCCAGGATCAAAATCCGCTGCACTACACCACTAGGCTACTCCTCCACTCAAAGGAGGCTTGCCTTCCTGCAAATTTGCATGTGTTTCTGTAGGTTGAGTATAGTTCTGAATATAGTGAAAATATTTTCAGTAAAGCACGGCCCTTAAACTGGTGAAGGTAATGGGGACTCTTATACACAGACATTTGACAGCTTGAGAAGATTTGGTTATTATCTGGTTCAGGGTTTTGAAAGTGCATTTACCCACTCTCTTAGAGCAAATACATTTTCTCAGATGCCAGGCCTCAGATCCAGGGGGAAATGCAGAAGCATCTGTGCTCCCAATGGAGCCCAGGCACAGGAGGTGGGAACAGCAGAAGGCAATCAGATGCAGGCTTTAGAGCAGGGAGGTGGGGAGAGAGGCAGAGGAAAAAGGGGAGACTGGTGAGAGACTAGTAGAGAGAGAGGACTGGTCCTGGGGTTAAGTGGGAGAGGGAAGGGATGTGGAAGAGAATGAGAGGGCTGCATTGAGATGGAGTGGGAAGAAATGTGCTTGTCATGTACTCCCCCTAGTCTCCCAGGCCAAAATTACTTGTGCATTATGTTTCTGATGAGTTCCTCCTTTAAGAATTTTAGAATCCCTACTCCATATTCCTGGCTGAGGATGGAATAATCCCTGCATCTACACCTTGATGTGAGGAAGCACTCACAGTGGCAGAGGACCATCTTGGTTAGTGTACTGCATAGCTTTGGTTTTGAACCAACTTTTGCAGATTGAAGTTACAATCTTTTAGTAACTGGACTGTTATATTTCAAGTTGGGCATTGTTACCCATTGTCACTGATTCTGTTTCCTCTTGTAGTTAAACATTTTACAGCTATTATTCCTCAGGGGATTGTTGGCTGTTTGGTGGGGTTAGGGCACAGATTGCACTATATGTGGATGATAAATAGCCTTCTGCTTATCTCTCTACTGAACTCATTACTACATATTATTCAGGTTTTCTGGAAATATTCAGATAGGTATCAAGTTACAAAGTGAATTACTTTAAAACCTGACATACTACGCATTCAGGAGATCCCCACTGCGATGAATGGCTTAAAAGCCTATATCTCATTTAGGCAAAACATTAGGCTAATTAAATATCTATGAGCATGCCTAGCTAAACAGGATGCATTAATCAAAGAAGGCCTCTCTCTAGGATGCAGTTCATTGCCTTATAGAGTTGACTGCCCTCGTTCTAATTCCATGGAGACAGCAGCAGTAGCAGCGAAAAAGAATTAGCTCAGTGGGCCATTTTACTCCCAAACAGGCCTGGATTTAGGCATAAACAACTGCCCAGGGTGTCATATTTGAAGGCACAAAATATCTGGACTAAACAGAAGCTTGAAGCCTCTGTTTTAGGATTATGCTTTATGATCTCTGAAGGTGGGGCCCGCCGAGAGGTGGGGGGAAAATTTTCCAGGCCTGACCTCCAAGGGTGCCTGGGCCCAGCAAGTTTATTCTTGCTTCCGGGTTTGTCCTTCTCTGCTCCTGTGTGCCGCCCAGGACCCAGATAATTACATTAGTGCGATATCATGTTAATGCAGTCATCCAGGTCCTGTCTCCTGGTATGGACAGGAGCAGGAGAGGACAGACCGTGGGAGCAGGCACTCAGGAAGCGGCTTGCTGGCACTGGGACCCCCCTTGGAGGCAAAGACAGAAAGGTAAAGGGGGCAAGCGGGAGCACTGAGTTGGGGGGGGGGCTTGCGGTGGTCCAGTTCTGCTCTGGGCCTGGCTATGTCTCTCAGTGGCCCTGTCTGGAGAAGAAATCTCCTTTCCCCACTGCTCTCCAGTTCTGTCTGTAGGCACCAACATCTCAAATCCAGTCCTGCTCCCAAGAGACCCTAAAGCTTCAGACTGATACTGGATTGAAAATTTCTTGGTAGTCATTCTGCATCAGGATAACTTTCACACTAAACCATGTCAAGCTAACTGGCCTATTTCATTCAGTTCTTTCAAAATCAGGACCCCTGTCAGTTCATAGTATGTTTATAGTACTTCACAGCATCAGTTAGAGATCAGAATGGGGCACAAGTCTGTTGCGGGCAGGCTTAGAAACACCTTGGGTTTGTTTTCAGGATAGCAGAGGCTGGGTGAGGTGTTTTATTTTTCCTTTCAGATAAAAAAGGAGTGAAAATTTTGATACAGACTTGGGGATATGAAAGAAGACATCTGAAGCGATAGTGACCTAGGGTGGTTGATCTAATTGTATTGAAGATTCAGTCAGTAGAAAGGACATATCAATCTGACTCCTTGGAATCTCATAGTTCAGAACTGGCAGTAACTAATGTTCCACCCTAAAAGTCAATAAATCTCTGTGAATGGTGGGGATTACTCCAATTAGGTTCTCAGTCTCAGCCCAGCCTTGGGACACTGCCAGACACTCAGATTTTCAGGATACTCACAATAAATATGGATGAAATAAATTTGCATGTACTGCCTCTATTGTATGCAGACCTGTCTCGTGCATAGTCATTGTGGATATCTTGAAAACCAGACTGGCTTTGTGTATTCTATAGACTGGGTTGAGAACCCCTGCTCCAAACCATCAAACATATAAACGGCAAGTGACCGACTCACCTGCAAATGCGCAGTAGAGTCGGAACGCTAAGAGTGAAGAAGTCCAAGTCCCGCGTCCACCAGCAGTACAGCCCAATAAGGGAGGAGGGCGTGGAAATCGGAGGAGGAGGGAGCAGGGCGGGGGGGCGGAACTGAGGGAAACACGCTGGGGGGGAGGGCAGGGGAGAGAGCAGGGTTGGTGGACGGGGGGGGGAGGGGGGAGGCCGTAGGAAAACAAAAAAACTAGCCCATTGTTATGGGCTTAACGGCTAGTTTTGAATAAGCAAATGACTGTCGAATCACAGCTGTTACTGCAGGGTTTCCCAATCAATGTGCAATGGTAAAGTTCCTAGATAAAATCAAGGACTGCTTTATAGAGCAGTTGGTTCAGGAACCAACAAGAGGGGGAGCAATTCTAAGTCTAGTCCTTAGTGGACCACATGATCTGGTACAAGAGTTAATGGTGCTTGGGCCACTGACATAGTATCTGATCTGATTTAATAACTGGAGTAAGAAAACACAGGAAATCTAATACGTTAGCATTTAACTTTCAAAAAGGAGACTATATGATAAAATGAGGATTTTTTTTTTTTTACTTAGAGGAGCAGCTGCAAAGGTCAAAAATTTGCATCAGGCATGGATGTGATTCACAAATACCATCCTGGAAGCCTAGACCAGATATATTCCAAGTGTTAAATAGGGCAGAAGGAAGGCCAAACAGCATCCAGCATGGTTAAAATGTAACATATAGTAACATAGTAAATGACAGCAGATAAAGGCCTAAGTGAGATAGGAGGCTATTAGAGCTAAAAGAACATCTTCAGGACATGGAAGAAGGATCCAGCTGAAGATAATAGGATGCAGCATAAGGAATGACAAGTCAAATGGAAAGCACTGATAATGAAGGCAAAGAGAGACTATGAAAAGAAAGTTGCCTTGGAAGCAAAAACATATAATACAAATTTTTTAGATATATTAGAAGCCAGAAGCCAGTATAAGAATCAGTTGGACTGCTAGATGACTGAGGGGTAAAAGGGGCACTCAGGGAGGACAAGGCCATAGTGGAGAGACTATGAGGCATATTTTCAAAGCACTTAGCCTCCCAAAGTTCCATAGAAACCTATGGAACTTAGCCTCCCAAAGTGCTTTGAAAAATATGCCTCATTATGAGTTCTTTGCTTCAGTCTTCACTGAGCAAGATGTGGGGAGATATCCATGCCAGAAATGGTATTTAATGGTGTTGAGTCGAGGAACTGAAACCAATCTCTGTAAACCTGCAAGATATAATGGGAAATTTAACAAATTAAAGAGCAGCAAATCACCCGGACCAGATGGTATACATCCCAGAAATTCTGATAGAACTAAAAAAATGAACTTGCAGAGCTATTAGTAAGTGTGTAATTTATTTTTTAAATCAAGTATGGTAGTGGAAGACTGGAGAATAGCGAATGTAATAACAGATGTTAAAAAGGGTTCAAGAGGTGAACCAGGAAATTTATAGACAGGCGACTCTGATGTTGGTGCAGAGCAAAATAGTAGAGACTTTTATAAAGAACAAAATAATTGAGGGGCCTTTTTACTGAGCTGTGATAAAAAGTGGCCTGTGCTAGTTTTGGCGTGTGAAATTGATGCGCGCTGGGCCATTTTTTTACAGCAGTGGGAAAAAGGCCTTTTTTTTAAATGGGTGAGAAAACAAGAAGGCAACTGGTTCAAAATATCCACCATGTAATAAAAGACAAGAAGCAGACCTCGCTGAAGAAAATGCACTCTCCCAGGGTTCACAGTCAGATGCCCGACATGACCATGTTTTGCCAAGAGTACAGACTGCATCAGGGACATAAAGAATCTATTGGTACAACTTAAAATTCCACCAATGTAGATCAATGTGTGTCTTCCTTGGTCCCTGCTCTGTGCTGGGATTGCTGCTTTTAACATATTTATAAATGATTTGGAAAAGGGAATTTATTTATTTGTTACATTTATATCCCACATTTTCCCACCTATTTGTAGGCTCAATGTGGTTTACATAGTACCAGAGAGGCGTTACAGACTCCGGTGTAAACAAATACAAAGTGATGTTGTGGTAAGATAAAGTTCATGTGGCACAGCCATACTAGGGAATCGTACAACGGAAGAGTTGTGTTATGTCCATTACGTTCTTTAGTTTTGTTGCAGAGATCAGGCATTTATGTTGGATCGGTAGGGTATACCTTTTTTAACAGGTTAGTTTTTAGTGTTTTCCAGAAGTTTAGGTGGTCGTTCGTAGTTTTCAAGGCTTTTGGTAATGCGTTCCACAGTTGTGTGCTTATGTAGGAAAAACTGGACGCATAGGTTGATTTGTATTTGAGTCCTTTGCAGTTTGGGCAGTGCAGATTTAGGTACGTTCGTGTTGATTCGGATGTGTTTCTAGTTGGTAGGTCGATCAAGTCTGTCATGTATCACGGAGCTTCATCGTAGATAATTTTGTGAACCAGAGTGCAGATTTTGAAAGCAATGCGTTCTTTGATTGGGAGCCAGTGTAGTTTTTCACGAAGGGGTTTTGCACTTTCAAATCGCGTTTTTCCGAAGATAAGCCTAGCTGCCGTGTTTTGAGCGGTCTGAAGTTTCCTTAAGGTTTGTTCTTTGCATCCCGCATAAATTCCATTGCAGTAATCTACATGGCTTAGCACCATTGATTGTATCAAGTGAGGTGATTAAATTTGCTCATGATACAAAGTTGTTAAATCACGAGAGGATTGTGAAAAATTGCAAGAGGACCTTACAAGATTGGGAGACTGGGCATCCAAATGGCAGACATTTAATGCAAGCAAGTGCAAAGTAATTCATGTATGGAAGAGGGACCCAAACTATAGCTACACGATGCATGGTTCCACATTAGGAGTCACTACCCAGGAAAAGGATCTAGGTGTTATTATTGATACGTTGAAAAACTCTGCTCAGTGTGCAGCGATGGCTCAGAAAGCAAATAGAATGTTAGGAATTACTAGGAAAGGAATGGAGAACAAAATTGAGAATATTATAATGCCTTTGTATGACTCCATGGTGTGACCACACCTTGAATACTGTGTGCAGTTTTGGTCATGCATCTTAAAAAAGATATAGTGAAATTAGAAAAGGAACAGAGAAGGGTGACAAACGATAAAGGGGTCGGGATGACTTCCCTTGAAGAAAGGCTAAAGAGGCTAGGGCAGAATTAGACTTGAATATTCAATGCCATGCCATGTCTGAGCACTGACATTGACTATTGTAACCCTCTGGTGCAGAGCAAGGTACTACAATGATGGTACCAAATATGTCACAGTGTTTCCCCAAAATGACTCGACATCAAACAGGGAGTTTAACAATAAAAGAAAATATTTTTTATTAGTGAATTATATTTAAATATCACTGCACTGCTGCTCACTGTCTCTACACCAGATCTAGAAGGAGCCAGGTAATTTTTTAAAATTTAACCCATAGGGTTACACTATGCAGGTCTGACTGGCCAAGAGTTTGCCACCGGAGCTTATGTGGGTCCTGACCAGTATTTAGCCGGGACCTGTATAAAGGGATTCTTCTTTCACCAACTGTTGAAATGTGAACTACATTTTTTGCACTGGGTATTCACTAATAACAATCACTGCACCAAGTCGCGAAGTGTGAGAACTTATAACACACTCACTCAAACTTATAAGGGAGAAAAAGAGACCTCAGTAACCATTCTGAAAGACCAGTCTTTGAGTCTTTCTCAAATATGGTTCCTTTTTCATTCATTGGTCATTTTAAAAACTCCCTTATTTTTTTTATTGTATTGTGCAAAATAATCATCACCTCAAACTAATCAAAAGTGTGACTTTCACATGTGATTGCTACTGGCTTTCTATTTATTTAGAAAAGTGCCTTAAGCAAAAATAGCACTTATCTGATACACCAGACCCACTCAACAATGTTGGCTTTCTCAGGGGTTATAATTCTTATGTGTTCAGCTTCAATATTTGCATAGCCTCACTCTCCAAACTTATTCTTCAAAATGGTGACAAACAGCTGGGGTTGCATAAGGGCTACCTTCCCTTCTGTCCTGGCACTGCTGGGAACTCAGACAGCACCACTGGCATTGTTGGTACCTGCCTAAGATATCTTTGAGACAGACTGATAGCATAAGTGCTTTTCTTTAAAAAAAAAAAAAAAAAACAACACATTGAAGCTATTTATAATTCAGTGTAAATCAAAAATCAGTCTCATCCCAAGTTGGAACTGTTCCTTGTGTGACATGCCCCCTAGTGCCTCGCCCAGCCCAGTGCATTGTGGTCACTTGTCAGTGACTTATGAAAAGTACAAATAGCCAAAGAGAAATTAACAAACTTCCCACTGTCAAAATATTAACCCAGATTGACAGCCTTTAAGAAATTTTGTAAGTATACTTTGACTGATCTGATGAAGAAGGGTTACCTTAGAAAGCTAATCAAAAAATGTATTAAATTAGTCCAATAAAAAAAGGTATCATCTTATTTTCTTTTCTATGTTTTGTTTTATGTTTATTGATTACCTACAAATAAATAGATTACAAAGCACACAACAGTTTTTAATTCTTTGGCATTAATTACCTTACTGTTTTTTGTACCTGTTTTGGTTGATTGAACAAATATGGGTTACTATTTTTGTGGTGTATTTTGGGAACAGGCTTTGATGTGGTAAGAATAAATTGCGCTTCCTTAAGTTCTAACCCATAGCTTGCAATCTAAAGCTCATTAAATCTTGTTCCAGCATTACAGTTTAGGACTTTGGGTGAGGGTTCTACAAACCCCTGAGTTGAGCTACCCCAGCTCATCTAAAAGTACTGTAGATCTCCACTGCACCCCCTTTCCACAGATCCAGCTATTCCCAGTGGGCTAAGAATCGGAACAAAACTCTTAGTAGGTCATGACATGAGTGAGCCTTTAGACAAGCCCCAGCCATACTATGGTAATTTTGAGAAATAATCGTTACTGAATCCTGCATTTTATGTGGTCTGTTGTAATATAGTGTATGTTGGGTTGCCACAGAAACAGCTTACATGGCTACAGATTGTACAGAATCCAACTGCCACACTTAGGTGGGATTTGAATGGGGGAATCTTGTTTTTTCAGTGATGAAAAGCCTACACTATTTTAACAGTACGAGCATGAGCAAAGTATATGCCAAGATGCTAGCTTTATGCAGCAGAAAAAACACATGCAGCAGAAAAAGGCTATTGGTAATCCCAAGAAAAGCATAGGTCTATCTAGAAAAAAATAGGGCCTCTTCTCTTTAAAACACCTCAACTGTGGAACAGTCTACCAGAGGAGTTAGGTTTGCAGAGAGGCTGGTGTTTAGAAAACCTAAAAAGGTTTGGTATGATTGTTCAGGCAAGTTTATTCTGATTACCATTAAACTCCAACACTGCATGGTTGCAGAATCCTTGAATCTTAAGTATTATAAAAGAACCATCTGGGAGATGAAGATATGGGAAGATAACATGGGTTGGCATGTATAGTGATAACATTTCTAGGGGAGAAATTATAAACTACCGTTACAGTGATGTGGAAGGTTGGTAGAGTACTGTAGTTTGGGAGAAGTACTGGAGGCTGAAAACTGTGAGGATAGATTATTTGTACTAGGTGAGGTATGCTTAACATAATTTAAAATAAGCGTATATTGTAATTTTACTATACATAAGCATTGAGTTGTTTGTAGATGGAGTTGAATAAGACATCCAAAATGTGAAGTATAGTGCTGCATGAATGCATAGTTGGTTATATATGTATATATATATATATATATATTTTTTTTTTTTGTTACATTTGTACCCCGCACTTTCCCACTCATGGCAGGCTCAATGCGGCTTACATGGAGCAATGGAGGGTTAAGTGACTTGCCCAGAGTCACAAGGAGCTGCCTGTTGTCAAGACAAGTTGCTTATATTTGACTCACATAGCCCCCCAAAAAAGGTCAGTTATGCTGAATATTAGATTTTGTATGATAGCATTGTACATATTTGAATCAGTTTTTCTCTACAAGTTTTGCTTGATTTGTCTTTAAAATTTCATGAACAAAAAAAATTAAAAATATAATTAAAAAAAAATCTTGTTAACAGGGAGTGGGGCTAGGTGGGGGTGTACAGTGCTGCGTACATCTAGTATGCTATAGAAATGATTAGTAGTAGACTGTTATGCTTGAGGATTTTGTGTTTATTGTTTTGAAACTGCAGAGATAATATATCTGCCAGAGATAAAGCTGTATTTGTTGTTTGGAAACTGCAGAGAGAATATATCTGTCAACAGTGAAGGCTGTGCTTTGTTTAAGAACTGTAATAAAGCTCCTTAGTGTATTTCTAAGAACTGTTCTGTGTTACTTGTGTCTGGAAGGGGGAGAAACCTAGAGGAAGAGAGCTAAACCCTGCCAGATTCCCCCTTTCCCATGACAGCTGAGAATCATGGAAGCCAATGTTCAAATGCTGTTCCTCTCATTTGACATTCCTTTGTGACCTTGTGGGACTCAATTCACTTCCCACTATCTCAGGTATAAACCTAGACCGTAAACCCTCTGGAGCAGGGGCCTAGCTATTGTAGCTGAATTTTTAAATGGCACAGCATAAAATGATACAGCACTAAAATACATATCTGGAATTAGTGGCTGTTTGTCCATTATCACAGAGAAATTTCTAACGTGCATCTTAATTAACTGTATAAAATTAATTGTAAACCACATTAAACTGAAGCTAGTTTTTAGGTAATGTAGGATATAAGAACAAATAAACTATAGCTTTGAAATGATTATTGTTTAACACCTTTAGTGTAAAAATCACAGGAAAGTGTGAAACAGTAGCCCTCTGGATGCCAGTGGCGTAGCCACAGGTGGGCTTGGGCCCACCCACTTAGGGCTCAGGCCCACCCAACAGTAGCACATGTTTAGCGGTAGCTGGTGGGGATCCCAATCTCTGCCAGCTGATGGTAACGAAAACGCTACTCTCCAGGATAATGGCACCTGCACATTCTCAGTTTTTAGCACATGCTTGCTACAGACTGCCAAGGTGGAAAGAAGTGTTATCCCACCAGCTGAGATATTTTTTTTTGTTGGTGGGGGAGAACACTTGGTGCCCACCCACTTCTTGCCTAGGCCCACCCAAAATCTGTTGTCTGGCTACGCCCCTGCTGGATGCCAGTTATTTGAAGCTGTTTCTATGCTTCTGTCCAGTATTTTACAGTGGTCAAGGTGAGCTGGATTAATTGCTTTTATCATAATTTAAAGATATGCTGGCCCTGTCATTGATTTTGAAATTCTTTGTGCTGCTTCTGTGCAATTTATTTTTTGGTTTTGGCTTTGAAAGTAAAACAAAAAGTCTTTATCAACACAGATTCTCAGACAGTATGCACTCTAAAATTGGGGAAATCTATAGGGTTAGCATGAGGGCTTAAATGCAGTGCTGTGTGCTGCCATATGACTGATCCAGGTTTGACTTGTGAGCTTGGCTTCTGAATCTTGGGCTGGGCAAGGAATCCTAGTTGTGACTTGAGAGCGACATCTACTGGCAAGGTTTAGGGTGAATATATATTCTGTGTTTCAGAGTAAGCTGTGTTCTCAGATGTGTGTGACGGAGGTTTAATGTTGCAGAAAACGCTATAATACTGGTAAAGGCCCCTTCCTTTTTTTAGCCCATAACAGTGATAGTCCTCAGCTGGGGCCACACACACCAGGTATTATGTAACATAGTAAGTGACAGCAAATAAAGACCTGAATGGTCCACAGTCTGCCCAACAGTCACATTCATTCTCAATTCAAGATTAAATCAACAATGATATTATATACTTGATCCTGATCTTTCTTTGGAGTTTCTGGGACATAGACCATAGAAGTCCGCCCAGCTCTGTCTTTATGTTCCAGTTACCGGAGTTGTTGCCAAAGCCCACTGTAGTCTACCCAAATCCATCTTGTCATTTGTGGGACACGGACTGTAAATGTCTGCCCTGCACTGTCCTCACGTGTGATGGCTGGGATCCCCTCTCCACCTGGCAGCTTTAAATACCCTGCAAAACAAACAGCAGATTAACACATCAGTCTAAGATTTCTCACTTGACATACAACAAAACAAATATATATTCAGTTTCTACTGTCACCTCAGTAAGTGCAACACAAAATCCCTCCACTGCCAGATATTGTGGAGCAGCACAGAAACCTGTAAATATGCTTCTTAGATACTACATAGCAAACAGAACCTGTGGACAGCAGACCTGCAACATCTTCAGTTGGGGCGGAGGCAGCAGTTATTATTGGGGGTAGTGGGGAAGCAGAAATAGGGACCAGTCACGGGGATTTCAAGAACCTGACTCTCAAGATTGCTGGTCTTCCCAGCTTGCAGACACTGATGGTTGTAAAGGAAATGCAAGCTTTGCTTTCTGCATCAAATGTTTTTGTGACACACTTCCTACCTCTTGGGGACACACTGGTTGAGAACTACTGCTCAAATCTGATCTTTATAAAACAACAGGAAAGCCTGGCAGTTGGCTCCTATGCCTTTTACGGCTTCCAGCTCAATCAAACCTGTTTTTTTTTTTTTTTAGCTATGGTGCCTTGGGCTGCCTTTTCCAACTATTGTAGGAGGAAGGGAGTTCTCCCTATGTTAAGCCTTCACAACTTAGTTTAGCCATTGTAGCATAGTTTTTGGCTCTCCCCATACACAGACTACAACTGTCTCCATATTCCAGTAGCCATCTACCCTGGATCTGGCCACTAGCTCCCTCATTGTATACAGTGTGTGAAAAATTAGGTGATAATTTGACACATATCTATGATACAATGGCAGTTACACATCAAAACTGGGATGAAATGGCAGGTATGCACGTAAGTACACTTGGGGGGGGATTCATCAAGTAGCGTTATGGCTTAACATTCACTAAATGATATAAAAGCCCATTCTATCTCTATGGTCTTTTAGCAATTAGCAAGCACTAATTCCCGTAACGCACGTTAAGGCCATATCTCCAATTCATGAATTCCTCCCGTCTCTCTTCTGTAGCTTGGCATCCAAGCGTTCCAGGGTGTTCAAATGAAAGGGGCATGAGCAGGTCACCAAACAACACACATGACTTATACAATACTTTTGGTTGTGCACAAAGGATGCCACGTCTAGGTGTGCGGATTTGTGTTCGCTAGTAACATGGTGTAAGTTGGTGCGCCTAAATGTTGGCAGGTAACCGCTGACTTACATTAGCATTCTATAACGGACTTGGCATACAAATCTGCTGTTTATAGAATACCAGCTTAGTGCTCAGATTTTTGGTGCCTGTTTTTTAGCGCCCTTTATAGAGCTGCACTCTTGGCGTCATTATTATGTCATGATTGAGGTTCCTCCTCCCCCCCCCAGCAGCTTTGTGTAAACATTTATTGTCATTATTTAGAATATGAACTAATTTGGCTTGACAGTTGGCCCAGTGTTGGGCCTGGCATGGACCTTGGAGTGCTTTCCAACATTCATTTGAAATCCATGTGTAGCTTGGCACCTATTATAGCTTGTTCCCACCAACACAGCAAACAATTTTAATATTGTATTTTAGGCCAGCTCAGCTTTGTGCATCTCTCAGAATTGAAGAATACTTTCTGTGCCAGCAGGAGCAAAAGCCCTTTGGTGAGCAGTGCAGTGAACACGAGTTCTGGGCAAGTCACTTAACCCTTGCCCCTGGTACAAAATAAGTACCTGAATATATGTAAACCGCTTTGAATGTAGTTGCAAAAACCTCAGAAAGGCGGTAGTCCCATTTCCCTTTCCCTTCTCTTTGTTGGCTGGTGACTAGCTGAGCTCTGCTGAGTCTCTCGCTCCAGTGGCATAATTCCCTTCCTATGATGTAACTGAAGTCATTTTTCATCAGGAGAGTGCCCGCATGCATTGCATTTGAGGTTTGGCTTGTTAGATGATTTGAAAACCCATGTAGACAATTTTGCTGTGTGAAACAGTGGTGTAAAATAATGTGCACGTTGGCAGCCTGCCTGTAAAACACACATTTTTGAAACTTCAGTGCATGTTTGTAATTTCCTCAGGAACGCTTCTTATTAATGTGGCTAAAAGTATTTACATTGTGAAAATATGCACAGACTTCCAGACAACTTAATAAGCGTTCAGCAAATCCACTCACTCCCCTCTTGCAGGCCATTAGGCCTCACCTAAGCCTTAGAAAATTAACTTTAGAGTATAGCTTTCATTTTAAGTGTTTGATTTCCCACACTTGTGGTCAAAATGTATTGTTCTAATGACAGGTTGGTATTGCCAGCTGTTGCGCCTTCTGTCCACAGTGCTGTGGACTCTTTTCACATCCAAAGACTGCCACTTATTGTGAAAATCAGAGAGTACATGCAGGAGGCCCACTGGCTGCTACCCAGGCTGTTGTTGGATGGATTAGTTGTTCCTTGCCAAGAAAAAATTATACCATCATCATGGCACATATTAACCATAAGTGAAACTAATGAGGCTTCAAAGCCCACAATACATTTTTTCCCCAAATTTTGTAGCTGGAGAGCCTTGTAATAGCAATCAGTTATGTTCAATTAAATGTTTCCTCTAGCAATTGTCTCTAAACTGCTAGCAAAAACTGTGAGATGCCTGTGAATGTCTTAATTTAGGTAAAAAGGATTCTTGTGGTAGAAGAGACTGATTTCAATTTGCAGGCGTGGGAACCTGTACTACCTTAAAGCTCTGGTTATGTGTGAAATTACACTTAGTTTTTTGGAGCAGAATATATGGAGTGGAGAGGGAGAAAGATCAAATTATCCTTGAGAGCCTGTGGGCTCATGGGCAGGCCCAGGGGGATATGTTGTGTTTTGCTTTGTTTCTTTGATGGATCTGGTGTGTGTTAAGAACATAAGAATAGTGGAAAGTAGAGTGAGGTGCAAACAATGTAGAGTCCAAGAGTAAAATAAGACTAGCCATACTGGGTCAGTCCAGTAGTTCATCTAACCTAGTATCCTGCTTCCAACAGTGGCCAATTCAGGTCGCAAGTACCTGACAGACTCCCAAATAGTAGCAACATTCATGCTACTGATCCCAGGAATAAGCAGTGGCTTTCCATGTGTCTATCTTAATAGCACATTATAGACTTTTCCTCCAGGAACTTGTCATAGTAACATAGTAGATGACGGCAGAAAAAGACCTGTACGGTCCATCCAGTCTGCCCAAGAAGATAAATTCATATCTGCTACTTTTTTATTTGTACTGTCCTCTTCAGTGCACAGACCGTATAAGTCTGGCCAGCCCTATCCCCGCCTCCCAACCACCAGCTCTGGCACAGACCCTATAAGTCTGCCCAGCACTATCCCCGCCTCCCAACTACCAGTCCCGCCTCCCACCACTAGCTCTGGTACAGACCGTATAAGTCTGCCCAGCACTATCCCTGCCTCCCACCACCGGCTCTGGCACAGAGCGTATAAGTGTGCCCAGCACTATCCCCGCCACCCAACCATCAGCCCCGGCACAGACCGTATAAGTCTGCCCAGCACTAGCCCCGCCTCCCAACCACCAGCTCTGCCACCCATTCTAGGCTAAGCTCCTGAGGATCCCTTCCTTCTGCACAGGATTCCTTTATGTTTATCCCACGCATGTTTGAATTCCGATACCGTTTTCATCTCCTCCACCTCCCGCGGGATGGCATTCCAAGCATCCACTACCCTCTCCGTGAAAAAATACTTCCTGACATTCTTCTTGAGTCTGCCCCCCTTCAATCTCATTTCATGCCCTCTCGTTCTACCGCCTTCCCATCTCCGGAAAAGGTTTGTTTGCAGATTAATACCTTTCAAATATTTGAACGTCTGTATCATATCACCCCTGTTTCTTCTTTCCTCCAGGGTATACATGTTCAGGTCCGCAAGTCTCTCCTCATACGTCTTGTAATGCAAATCCCATACCATCCTCGTAGCTTTTCTTTGCACCACTTCAATTCTTTTTACATCCTTAGCAAGATACGGCCTCCAAAACTGAACACAATACTCCAGGTGGGGCCTCACCAACGACTTGTACAGGGGCATCAACACCTCTTTTCTTCTGCTGGTCACACCTCTCTCTCTACAGCCTAGTAACCTTCTAGCTACGGCCACCGCCTTGTCACACTGTTTTATCGCCTTCAGATCCTCAGATACTATCACCCCAAGATCCCTCTCCCCATCTGTAACTAGCAGACTCTCACTGCCTAACACATACGCCTCTCTTGGATTTGTACTCCCTAAGTGTCCAACTCTGTTTTAAACCTAGATACATAAGAGTAGCCATACTAGGTCAGTCCAATGGTTCATCTAGCTTGGTATCTTGTTTTCCAAACAGTAGCCAAGTCAGGTCATAAGTACCTGGCAGAAACCCAATTAGCAGCAACATTCCATGCTACCAATCCCGGGGCAAGCAGTTGCTTCCCCATGTCTGTCTCAAATAGCAGACTATGGACTTTTCATCCATGAATTTTTTTAAACCCAGATATGCTAGCCACTGTTGTTACATCCTCCAGCAAAGCGTTCCAGAGCTTAACTATTCATTGAATGAAAAAATATTTCCTCCTATTTGTTTTAAAATTATTTCCATATAACTTCCTTTAGTGTCCCCTAGTCTTTTGGAATGAGTAAAAAAAAAATTGATTTACTTCTCGTTCTGTACTACTCAGGATTTTGTACACCTCAATCATATCTTCCCTCATATGTCTCTTTTCCAAGCTGAGGAGCCCAAACCTCTTTAGCCTTTCCTCATACGAGAGTAGTTCCAATACCTTTATTATTTTGGTTGCTCTTCTTTGAACCTTTTCTAATTCAGCTATATCTTTTTTTTAAGATACAGCAACCGGAACTGAACTCAATATTCAAGGTGCGGTCACACCATGGAGCAATTACAGAGGCATTATAGTATTTTCGGACTTATTCATCATCCCTTTCCCAATAATTCCTAGCATCCTGTTTGCTTTTTGGCTGCTGCTGTACACTGAGCAGAAATCGTATTATCTACGTCAACACCTAGATCTTTTTCTTGAATGCTGATCCCCAAGGTGGACCCTGACATCAGATAACTATGATTTGGATTATTCTGTCCAATGTGCATCACCTTGCACTTGTCCACATTAAATTTCATCTGCCATTTGGATGCCCGGTCTTCCTGCAGTATTTCACAGTCTGCACATGTTTTAACAACCTTGAATAGTTTTGTATCATCTGCAGATTTAATCACTTCACTCTTTCCGATTTCCATATCATTTATAAATGTTAAACAGCACCGGTCCCAATACAGATCCCTGTGGCACTCCACTGTTCACCCTCTTCCATTGAGAGAAATGGCCATTTAATCCTACCCTTTTCTTTTCTGTTCAATAACCTATTCCTAATCCAGACCAGAACATTGCCTCTTATCCCATGACTTTTTATTTTTCTCAGGAGTCTCTCATGAGGAACTTTATCTAAATCCTTCTGAAAATCTAGATAAATTACATCAACCAGCTCACCTTTATCCACATGTTTATTCACGTCAGGGCCGCAGAGAGGGGGGCACAGGGGGGACAAAGGTGCCCGGGCCTCCGGAGGGGGCCTGGCGACACCGCAGTCCGACCCGCCCGCCCTCCGTCGCTCCCAGCACTAACCTTAAATGCCTCCTTTCACCACGTTCGCAGCAAGCAGCAGCAGGGCAGGCCACTCCTTCCTTCCGTGTCCCGCCCTCGCCTGATGTAACGTCCGCGAGGGCGGGGCACGGAAGGAAGGAGAGGTCTGCCCTGCTGCTGCTTGCTGCAAACGTGCTGAAAGGAGGCGTTTAAGGTTAGTGCAGGGCCCGGCCTGGTAGCGGGTGGAGGGGGGCCGGCGACCTCGGGTGGGGGGCCCGGCAGCGACGATGACGACCTTGGGTGGTGGGTGGGGGCTCGGGGGCGGCCTTGTCCCGGACCCGGCTCTGGCTCTCGGCGGCCCTGATTCACGCCTTCAAAGAAATGAAGCAAATTGGTGAGGCAATACTGACTCTGGCCCATTAAACCAAGTTTGTCTGTGTTCTGTAATTTTATTATTTTATTCTTTATAATTGTTTCCACTATTTTGCCCGGCACCAACATAAGGCTTAGCGGTCTGTAATTTTCCAGATCACCCTTAGAACCTTTTTTTTTTTTTAAATTGGTGTCACATTGGCTACCCTCCAGTCTTCAGGTACTGTGGACGATTTTAATGACAGGTTACATATTACTAACAGCAGATCAGCAATTTCATGAGAACCCTCGGATGTATTCCATCCGGTCCAGGTGATTTACTACTCTTTAATTTGTCAATTTGGCTCATTACATCTTCCAGGTTCACCGAGATTTCTTTCAGTTCCTCCACATCATCATCCTTGAAAACCATTTCCAGTACAGGCAGATCTCTTACATCTTCTTCCGTAAAGACAGAAGCAAAGAATTCATTCAGTTTCTCCGCTATGGCCTTGTCCTCCCTGAGCACCCTTTTTCCTCCTTCATGATCTAATGACCCTACAAATTTCCTCGCAGGCTTTCTGCTTCTCATGTACCTGAAAAAGTTGTTACTGTGAGTTTTAGCTTCTGTGGCAAGTTTCTCTTCGTATTCTCTTTTAGCCTTCTTTTTTTAATGCTTTGCATCTGATTTGCCAGTGCTTATGTTGTGTTTTTATTTTCTTCATTTGGGTCCTTTTTCCAATCTTTGAAGGACAATCTTTTGGCTGTAATAGCCTCTTACTTCACCTTTTAACCATGCTGGCTGTCATTTTCTCTTCTTTCCATCTTTGCAAATACGTGGAATGCATCTGGACTGCTTCCAAGATGGTATTTTTGAATAACACCCCCATCTGATTTAGTGCCCTAACCTTAGCAGACGATTCTTTTTAACCATTTTCCTCATTTTATTATAATCGCCCTTTTAAAAATTAAATACAGCTACAGTAGATTTCTTTTGTGGATTCATCCCAGATAGTAGCTCAAACTTGATCACTGTTTCCCAGGAGACCCAACACTGCCATCTTTTGCACTATGCCCTGCACGCCACCAAGGACCAGATTCAAAATGGTTCCCCCTCTCATCAGTTCCTGCACCAGTTGCTCTAAGAAGCAGCCATTTATTACATTTAGAAATTTTATCTCTCTGGCACTCCCTGATGTAACATTTATCCAGTCAATATCGGGGTAATTGAAATCATCCATTATTATAATGTTGCCCAATTTGCTAGCTTTCCTAATCTCTGTAAACATTTATCTGCCTGTTTTTTTTCTGTCCCATCGGACAGTAGTACAGTCCTACAAGAATACTCCTTCCCTTCACACATGGGATTTCTATCCATAATGATTCCATGCTGTTTCAATTTTTTTTAGGGAATTTTAAAAGATATTTTTATTACAGTGGGGGACCCAACGTGCTTTTTTTTGCCTAAGATTAATCATTCCCTTGGAATAAGTGTTGCATAAATACCGTCAGACTGGCATTATCCTGGTGAACCCATTCTTAGGTGTGGGACTTCCAACAGAGTGAAAGGTCACCAATGGCTTTGTACAAGCAACCACACAGTAGCCTTACAGATGGAGAGAAGGTATGGTAAAGGCAGAAAGCTGTAGAACTTAGCATTTGCCGTAGCCACTGAAAAACATCCAAAAAGTACAAAGACTACGGGACACTCCATGAAGTAATATAGAAATACTTTTAAAACAAATATAAGAAAATGTTTGTTCAATCAACAAATAGTTAAGCTCTAGAACTCGTTGCCGGAAGATATACTAACAATAATAATAGGCACAGGGATGAAGGAATTGGATTTGTTAGGAACTGGACAACATTCTGGGAAAGGGGGAGACTGTTCCGAAAGGATGGGCTCCACCTTAACTGGGATGGAACCAGGTTGTTGATGCTAACTTTTAAAAAGGAAATAGAGCAGTTTTTAAACTAGAATTGGGGGGGGGGGGGGGAGCCAATAGTCGACCAGGAGCACATGGTTCGGTGTGAAGTATCCTTGAAGAATGCTACTGAAACAGGACATTTAGGGAATCCCAGTAGAGAGGTTTCAACAATGCTGAAAGTAAGCCAGGTGTGCTGAATGAGAGAGCAGGATAAAGGATGCACATTATCCTCTTCAACTTTTAAGCAGCTTCTAGATCCAAGGAAAAAACACAATTTAAAGTGCCTGTATACAAGTGCTAAAAGCCTAAAAAAATAAGACGGGATAGTTAGAGTATATAGCACAAAATGATGAGGTAGATGTAATGGGCATCTCAGAGACTTGGAAGAAAGGGGACAATCAAGAGGATACTGCGTTAACAGGGTACAAATTGTATCACAATGATAGAGAGAATCAAATTGGAGGAGGGGGGGTTGTGCTATATGTTAAAAAGGGAATTGAGTCAAAATAAACATTCCACATGAAACAGGTTTGGACAAGTTCCTGGAGGAAAAAAGTCCATAGCCTGCTATTTGAGACAGACATGGGAAAGCAACTGCTTAGCCTGGGATTTGTAGTATGGAGTGTTGCCACGATTTGGGTTTCTGCTAGGAAGTTAATAGAAATCAAACAAAATAAAACATGGAAAAGAAAATAAGATGATACCTTTTTTATTGGACATAACTTAGTACATTTCTTGATTAGCTTTCGAAGGTTGCCCTTCTTCCTCAGATCGGAAATAAGCAAATGTGCTAGCTGACAGTGTATATAAGTGAAAACATTCAAGCATTACTATGACAGTCTGACAGGGTGGGAGGATGGGGGTGGGTAGGAGGTATGCATGGGGACATCAAAGCATATCATTGATATTCTAACAGGATGGGTGTGGATAGGTGAGGGGTGGGGTGATCAACAGAGACATACAGCTTTATGGTTTATTATGGGCTAGGAACCCCAGATCCTTGTTAAGTCCTTTCTGTTGGGTGTTAAAATATTCAATCATTCTGACTTCAAAAGTCTTACGTTCTTGTATGGTTTTAAAGTTACCTTTCAGGATTCTCACTGTGAAGTCACTGGTACAGTTTCCTGGTCCTGTAAAATGCTGACCAACAGGGGTGGGAGCCCTACTGGCACCAGTATTGTTCATGTGATATCTATGTAAATTGAATCTTGTCTTAAGCATCTGGCCTGTTTCTCCAATATAGCATCCTTCATTACATTTTTTACACTGAATGATATATACCACATTGGAAGATGAGCAAGTGAAAGATTCCTTTATGTTGAATATCTTTCCTTTGTGGATGACTGTGGGGTCCTGTGAAATATTTTGGCATAGTTGCTAGGAAGTTGTAACCTGGCTTGGACACTGTTGGAAACAGTGCTAGATGAACCATGGGTCTGACACAGTATAGCTATTCTCATGCTCTTTTATGTTCTTATTGTCTTAATCGTTATTGGAAGGCTAATCCAAACTTGTAACATTTGAAAAGCAAAAGAGCTATGTAGCCCAAGGAGCAAGGGACAACTGACTGTTTCCTGTGCTGCAGTCCCTGGTAAACTGCATTCTTGAAAGCATCAGAGTGTGCTGCTACAGTATTTCATGATTGGCAAGTGCCAAGTGGATTGCATTTTGATTAAGGAGCTATTTTGCTATTTTGATTTTCATTCTCAAGGCATAAGAGGCACAGACACTTTTCAGAAACATTCTATTTGCTTTTATGAACATTTTGAAAAACTGGAAAGATGCATTTATGGTTGCAGAGGGAAATGGAAAAAACTGCAGCCACACCTCGGATAAATACAACCAGTGTTTTGCATGCCATCCAAACTATGAATTAGTTAGTCATGCTTTCCTTAGAATATCAGCTTGAATAATGTTCTACATATGTGTTTGTCTTATTTGAGAATGTGACACTTTTTTGGCCAGCTTCTTTTCGTGATCCCTCTATGACATGGGAGGATAATGGGAATGTACTCTTTAGAGAGAGGTTAAGGAGCAGTGCCTAATATGCTTATTTATGTATGTGAGTGAGAGTATATTAGGGTTGGAAAAAAGTATTTAGGACATTTTGGATACAAGTAAACATATTTTTTTACAAGCCTTGGAATTATTATCATAAACTTTTTTTGTGTGTGTGTGTTTTGTTTGTTTTTTTACATTTATTGGACTCTTTGTGTGTGTGTGTGTGTGTGTGTGTGTGTGTGTGTGTGTGTGTGTGTGTATGTGTGTGTTAGCCCTCAAAATGTGGGACAATAGTAGCCCTGGATGGATACACAAAAAGGAGTGGCAAATCAACAAAAATAGAAATAAAGGGCTCTGGTGGATGAGGAAGGCAAAATATCCCAAGGCTTTCACTGGACTGACAGTGCCTTGCAGGAAATTCACGTCTATTCCAAGGGCTGTTTTAAATAAAAGAAAGTTTATACAGGGAAACAGCAATGAATAAAGTCTTCATTGTGTTCCTTATCTCATGCTCCTGAGCCTTGAGCAGGCTCTGTTTATAAAACTCCTTCTGTTCAGGGGTCTTGGATGGACCCCCCCCCCATCCCACCTTCTCTCTTCAGTGTCTCAAGCTGGGTACACCAAAACCCTCAAGACAATTCTGTAAAAGACACTTACAGGAGACAGTCTTTGACAACATCCAAATTCTTTAATCAGTGCACACCTTGCCCAGAGTACTA
This sequence comes from Microcaecilia unicolor, assembly GCF_901765095.1. NCBI lineage: Eukaryota > Metazoa > Chordata > Amphibia > Gymnophiona > Siphonopidae > Microcaecilia > Microcaecilia unicolor. The sequence continues at coordinate 262,270,762 of NC_044031.1, read as the reverse complement.
GGATCGTTTCATGATGGTTGTTTGCATGCATGCACCCCCCAGTTCATCTTGTGCATTTAGACTTAACCTGCCAAAGCACATTTTTTTTTTCTGTTGCTCTTTTATGTTTGCCTACAGAGCAATCTTTTTCTAGATTGAAAATATCTTTGAAGACATATTTATTTTATAAGGCCTACAATGATCAGTAAAGGTTGGAGTGAATGGTTTGGAGTAGATCTATATTCCTGTTGTGTCTCTATTTCTTCTCTTAAAATGGCCTTCCTATTTAAATCTGTGAACGGTCCTCTTTTCAGGAAGGGCGTATATAAAGTTCAGTAAGCCATAAACCATACTAGAAGTGTTGGGCAACAGGCAGCAGAACACCTTTGAGAGACCAAACAAATACATTTCTAGCCCCACCCCTAAAACTCTCTAGTTGTTGCTGCTGCATTGGGCAAAATATTGGCTGGGCCTAGGGTTGCCAACTGTTAGAAAAAGAAGAACCTTCCACATGCTTCTACTTGTGCACCACTCTTGTTTCCTATCTTATTCTCTGCCTCTTGCCCATTCATGCCCCACCTGCAACAAATAAGACTGCCCCCTTCAGCCCCCAGTGAGCCACAGTTCTCTCTTTTTAGTCCTTCAACAAATATATGCTCCTCCATATGATTTTAAATCCAATATTTTATACAGCCTCGTAACCTTTTTTTTTCTCCTCTCCCAACAACAGGTGTAGAACAGAGTTAGTACACAGAAAGGAGATGCAAGCCTCATGCGTGCAGCAGTAAAGATAAGACAGTGAAGCGCAAAAAGCAAATGTAACCCAAGGGGTTAATAAAATAAATAAAATTACCCAAGTTGTCCCAAAGTTCCGTTGTGGCCAGCAGCGCAGGTCCTTAGAATTTGCTGAGAGCTGAGCTTCTGTTGGCTTAGCAACAGCTTTGCTGCCAGTTACAGAGAGGCTCTCTGGCTGGCAGTTACAAGAGGAAGCTGGAGCACTGGAAGAGAGAGGCAGTGGCGTAGCAAGGAGGGCTGCCACCCGTTCTTATCATACATCTCACCCAGGCGTGAGGGGGTGGCTACACAAAGATTACCAAAGTCTATCAATTCTTTATTGAAGATTCTCAGTACAGTATATTGAGAGGACTCAACACAGCTGTGTTTAGGTGACTCATGCCTGTGTCAGGAGTCTTTTCTAAAAAGATTTTACAAAAATAATTACAAAAGTAATGAGCATCTAATATAAATGTTTCATACAGGTAAAAAAAATAATACAAATGAGAGACATTTAAACAAATGACAAAATAAATAAGATATATCAATATAAACATATAAATATTTAATTAAAAGTAATCCAAATAAAATTTAAAGGATGATGGATAATGAGTATATATAAACAATACTGAATATACACATGACTGACCCTAAAAACGTAAAACATTTAACAAGATGACAAAATTGATGTATATATTGAACTGCCACAAACAATTAAGTCACAGAACGAATAAGGGGCCCTTTTACAAAAGCACAATAGGGGTAGCGCTGGCTTGGTGCATGGCAATTTGACCCTAACACCGGGCTGTCCCGCCACACGCCAATTCCGGTGTTAGAAAATATATTTTAACTTTCTAGCGCTGGGGGTATGCCCAGCAGTAATCGGTGCTGCCCGGTTACCGCTGGTCTTCCTCCGGAGCCTCTACTGCCTTCTGAACAGGAGGCGATACGGGCTGCCACGGGAAAAGGCCACGCAGCAAGTGTTTTACTGCACAGCCATTTCCTTGTTCAAAAGAAAACAAGCCTTTTACTGGCGATGGTAAATGGGGGCCTCAATGAGCAGCAAACCTGCATACTGATGCCACCGCAGTGCCCCCTTTACCGCCATTTGGTAAAAGAGAAATTCTGTTCCGAGAATACCCAGCCTCATTTATACATGCAGAACACAAGCAGACCCTCACCAAATAAAAAAACAAAAGTGACCACAAACTGAAAATAGAATAATATAGACAGAAATTACACTGAAAACGCAAGAACACTTGCATGCAATACAACATCAGAAAAATAGAAACATTTCCCAATGTATTTTCTTAAATCTTGGGTTTCTGATTTCCAGATTGGTGGTGAAAGATTGATATATATTTTTTTCAAAATGTTTGGAAAATTTCCTTATTTTATTTTTGTTTTTTCCGATTATCTCTGATATTGCTGAGATATGTAATTTGAAAATTTAATAAAAGAGAAAAAAAGAAATTTCTCTTTGTACTATGCAAAAAAATTAAAGATAGCAGATGTATATTGCAAAAAACCGCCATTACAATCACAAAATTGAAAATAAAATGTTTTTCTAACTTTTTGTTTTCTGGTTATTTTATTTTTCTTAACTCTGTTTCCAGGGTCTCCTCTCCTGTACATTTGCCATTTCTCTTCTCTACCCATCTCCATTTTCTCCCCTACATCCATCTTTAACACTGATATCTTCCTTTTATTTGTTTTTCTGCTTCTGTATCCAGATTACATTTCTTACCAACCACTCCTCAATTTTTTTTATAGCACTTACCTACAACTCTTTTCCTCACCCCAGCCCTTCTGTTCCCTATCACTCTTCCTTTCCCTAGTCTTTCACTGACTCTAATTTCTTTTTCCCTCCTCCATATTCAGCATTTCCACTCTCTCTCCCGCTATCTAGCTTTTCTCTATTTCCCCTATGTCCAGTATCTTTCTGTCTCTCTGTTCCCTCCCGTGTCCAGCTTCCTCTCATGTTCCTATTCCACTGCCATGTCCAGCATCTCGATTGTCTTCTTATCCTCCTGTGACCAGCATCTCCCCTATGCCTCTCTGTTCCCTCCCCCAGGTCCAGCATGTCTCCCCATCTCCCTATTCTCCCCTGCCATGTCCAGCATGTCCCCGTCCAACATCTCCCCTATGTCTCCCTACTTCTCCTTCATGTCTAGTGTTTCTTCTGTGTGTCAGCATTCCTGATCTCCATGATTCAAGGTCATTTCTTGTTTTCTCTCCAGTGGAGATGGGAAAATAATCAATTCCCATCCTTCTGGAAAATACTTAGTTTTTATTTTATTTTTTTTAATATTTATCATCTTTATTAGAAACTACAAGTAACTTTTAAAATATACAACAAATAGCCAACACATAACAGAAAGCATATGTGTAATAACAACTAAATACCATAATACTTGGTGGTTGTTTTTCAAATTATCACCCTCCCCCACCCCCTTTTTAAAGACAATCCCAGTCATCTTAATCATATAAATCAAGGTCCAGATCCACCTGTGTGGTATCTTCAGGGTGATTATGAACCTGTCAGCAATGCCAACACATAATCTCCCAATTCTTCAACCCCCGCCCCCGACAGTCCTCTAGGTCACAAGTTCAACAAATAACTGAGCACAGTGTGGTAACCTATCCCACACCGACGACCAAATTTTTAATGTTTTTTTTAATCAATAAATGTTTATTAAATCTTTTTTAGATACAAGAACAATAAGCCACTCAAGCTGTTACAACAGTAAATCACTCCATCATACCCTTCCCCATTCCACCAACTATCCCCCCCCAAAAGCCACAAACCTTCCCTTCTCCCAGAACTCTCCCTGCAAAACACTATGAACAATACCTTAACAGGAGCATCCTGTGTTTTCTTCAGATCACTCCAACACCCATTATATCCCACCCCCACCCTCCTAAACTTCATGGTCCCACTGATCTCAATGATCCACAATTTCTCACATCTCCTTCCTTCCCCTCTGTATATTACAACTGACTACTTTCTTTCCTTTAATAAGTCTCAATCATGCTGATGGTTCTGAAAATAGTTCCTTTGCACAGCTGTCAGACATTTCATCCAAAACAAATGTCTCAACTTCTCTTTCCAGTCCTCAATTGTAGGTACTATAATCTTTTCCAGTATAGTGGTATAAGACATTTTGCTGCAGCCAGTCCCCAGCGCACCATTTTGCCCTTCCACCAAATGAAATCCTTATGATGAAGACCTAACAAACACCTGAGGTGTACAGGGCAAAGTAAACCCAAGAACAGTGGATAATGCCTGTAAGACAGCTTTCCAAAAAGAGGTTAATAGCTCACATTCCCACCAAATATTCAAAACATACCTATTCCCATTCATACAATGCCAACACTCATCTGTAACATTGGGAAACTGCTTCTAACGATCTGGTGTATAACATCACCTGGTAAGAACTTTGTATGCGTTCTGTTGCACCAACACACATACTGAAGCTTTCTTAACTTCCAAACACATAGACTCTATTAGAAAAACTATGCTGAAGGTCGCTTTTCAGTCCTTTATAAACTTATGTTTTGCCCAATCCCATCCCTGTACAAATTTGTAGAACACTGAAAGTAGGCAAGGAGTTCTCTTCCGAAGCAACTGCATGTTCTCCAAACACTCTGCCCTCTTAGGGTCCTCTCTCAACCATCCCTGCCCAATTGTAAAGTGACGTAGCTGTAAATATGAGAAATGGTCCCTCTCAGGCAGAGCAAATCGCTGTTGTAACTCTTCGAAAGAGATCATATGACCTATCAAAAAATCCCCCAAACAAGCTAACCACACTCCCCCCCCCCCCACCTAGCAAATACCCCCCCAAGGGTGACCCAACCTAAATCTAGGCTCCCAACAGAGAGCTGCTAAAGTAGACACCCTATGCACCTGTCCCCAACGCCTTTGAGCCTCTTTCCATACCTCCAGCAAATGAGTCACAAAGGGATTAACAATCTTTGTAGCCCTCTCTCCCTGCTCCATTGAAGACTATAATAGAGTACCAATAGGGCGGTCCAGGAGTCTCACTTGTTCTAAAAGCACCCCCTGATTTGAGCAGCCCAGGTCCCATTCTAACACCATCCGAAGTTGAGCCCCCAAATAATACCACTCTAGGTTGGGAAGTGCCCTACTTCCTTGTTCTAGTGCCCCCCATAACACCCATTGAGCTACTTGAGGATGCTTCCCTCCCCAAACAACTGTGAAAAGTCTGCCTTCGGCCCAAGAGCCACCTCGGGATGCCCAGTGGCAGAGTCTGAAACAAAAAAAGAAAGCGAGGCAATACATTCTTCTTTACCACAACTATTCACCCCCACCAAGATAACCACAACCCTTTCCAACGTCTCAAATCTATTCATACATTGGTCAAGATCTTATCATAGTTAAGTGCATATAAATGCCCCAAATCCCGTGGAATTTGTATCCCTAAATAGCTAATACTGTGAGATGGCCACCTAAAGGGGAATTACCTACGCACGCGCTCTTCTTCATCCCTTGAGACAGTAATTCCCAAGAGTTCACTCTTATTCATATTGATTTTCAGTCCTAAGATTTGTTCATACTGCTGGAATATAGTCCCATATCACGAATAAACAATAATACATAATCAGCAAATAATGCAATACGATGTTCCCTTGTGCCCACTTCCACCGCTCTAATATCTGGGTGCTCCCGAATCCACATAGTCAAGGTCTCTATATACAACGCAAATAGCATGAGTGAGAGAGGGCACCCCTGACGTGTACTCCGGCCAATAAAAAAGAACGGGGTATAGGAGCAATTAATATGAAGACATGCCAATGAGGCAGCATAAAAAGCCGCTACCTGTGCATAAAATGCTCCCCCAATGCCCATCTGTTCCATTACTCCCTTCAAAAATACCCAGTTGACCCTATCGAATGCCTTCTCATCATCCATCGCCAAAAAAAAACACCTTAGCCTGGAACTGTTGAGCCTCCCAAATCAGATGTAAAGCCCTGTGAGTATTGTCACCCACTCTGCTCTTCGGTATAAATCTGGATTGATCCAAATGCACTAAACGCAGCAGGATCCTTCGCAACCGATTTGCCAAGACTTTAGTCTTAATTTTTGCATCTATATTTAACAGCGAGATAGGCCTATAAACCCCACAAGATGATAAATCTTTTGGGAGCAAAGTGATACCTGCTTCCCCCATAGAAGGTGGGAGAGGATGTCCCTCCTGCACCCCGTTACCCACCGAACCAACAAATCCCCCACTTCCCCTACAAAACATTGATAAAATTGGTCCGAGAAGCCATCAAGGCCTAGAGCCTTGCTGGAATGTAGACCCAGAATTGCTCCCTCCCTCCACCTCTTCAAACCAAATCGGTTCCCCCAGTTGTTTGTTCTCAACCTCTGTAAGATGTGGAAGTGGGATGGAATCCAAAAATCCTGCTATTTCAGTGCTAGAGTCCGTTACTTCCCCTTTATATAAGGTGCTATAATAAAAAAAAAACAAAAACAAGATTGTATACCAAGATCTGTATAACACCATCTTCCTCCATTGCTCCTAACTTTTTGAATATTGGTATGGACTCTCTTAGCCCTAAGGAACCGTGCAAGCATCGTGCCTGACTTATTTGCAAATTCAAACAACCCCTGTTTTAACTTCATATTTGGGAAAGAGAGTAAAATTCCCCATGTTTAGATATTTGCAGTCAGTAAATATTTTGCTGAAGGAGTTTTGGAATTTTATATAATTCTCCACTGCAGTTAGCACTGATAGTGCATACTTTAGGTAGAAAGGGCTGGGAGGTGGTAGTTTTCTTTGCAACTATCTTGCAGGGACTGGCGAAGAAGATTTAAGGAGCTCAGTCCGGGATCCACAAGAGAGATGGAGGAAAGGTTTGGAGGAGCTGCATCATGTCTCAGGACTTCAACCAATGATCTTTTGGGGCTTTGAGTGACTTGACCCTTTTGATTATTACTTTTAACCTATTTTGGACTGTAAATGATTGATTTTGGGGGGTATCATCAGTAAAGACATTTTATCTAAAGATCTAAATATATCTTGGGTGCCCATGTATGGTTGTGGGTCTTTTCAATTTTATTGAGAGCTTGAATTTTTTTTCACCTTGGATTAGGCCCTGAGCCTTTGTCTCCCCATGCCACCAGGACCCCTTTAACTGTCTTAAACTAGTAAGTTGCCCCTATTATCCTCCTCCTTTTTTAAAGTGTGAGTGCCTTTTATTTATTTATATGGAGTTAGCTCACACGTCCACCTTTTTCAGTAGCTGTCATGTCACTTCATTTTTGTACATGATGATAAGTTGGAGGAGCAGAGTTTCTATCATAGTAGAGTACTCTTATTTGTACTTTGTCATGCAGTCTGGTGCCCAAAATTGTATATAATATTTCAATACTAGTCTTCTCAGTGTTTGAAAATGACTTCCATGAACAGTGTTCACTTTTTTCCCTAACAGTATTTATTACATTGCTGATCACACCAGTTTGCAGTCTACCATAACCTCAAGATCCTTTTCTGCCGTCATTCTCCATTTTATAGTTGTATATTTGATTGTTCCTACCTGGCATTTGTCCATGCTATTTCATTATTTCTCAGTTCTTTCTACGCCTTCAAAATGTCAAGGCCATTTGGAATTTTGAAATCCAACTTTCTGTGATACTGGAAACTCCTGCCAACTTAATATTGTTTACAAACACTCTGTTCCTTCATCCGTGTGGAGCCCTGCTTTATACAGAACGTAGAGATCAGAACTGAGATGTCCAGGTTGCAATGTGCTGAGTTTCATATTTTAGAAAAGGATTTACAGATTTAGGGATTCTTTTACAAAGGCATGCTGAAAAAGGGCTTGCGGTAGTGTAGGCACGGGTTTTGGGCGTGCCAATCCATTTTTCAATGTGCCTGTAAAAAATGCCCTTTTTAAAAAGTTTTGCCGAAAGTGGATGTGCGGCAAAATGAAAATTGCCGCGCATCCATTTTGGGTCCAAGACCTTACTGCCAGTCATTGACCTAGCGGTAAAGATGCGGTAACTGGGTGGTAATGACCTATGGTTGCCAAATGCCACTTGGCGCGCATCCAAAAATAAAAATATTTTTCAGATGAGCCCCAAAAATGAAATTACCGCAAGGGCCACGCGGCAGTCAGGCGGTAAATCCATTTTGGCGCACGTTGGGTTCACGTAGACACTTACACGTCGGGCCCCTTAGAGACTTTCTAAAAAACCTGCAGGAGTGTATATGTGTTTTCTGGCACATGCAGCAGGAGCAGCCATTTTATGAATATACATATTGAAAAAATGAATGGCACAGACAAGGCAGTTTCCACGTGGAGATATTGGTACTTAGATATGGAAGTGGTGATTTCACAACTTCCCTGTGTAATTGGTGCCAATTCTGCATTTAGCTGCTCCATTTTATAAATTTACACACAAAAGCACAGTCAGTGTAGTGAGACCTCAGTTTTAACTGGCTTGATTTTGGAGGCAGAAATAAAAAAGGTGGGGGGAGAAGGTTAAGGAGAAATAACTCCCTTAATACCCTGAAGAAAGCCACAGCACAGTGATTAAAATGTCGATTCCACTTACTCAGATGCGGCAAGACCCAGATAACAGCGACAATCATGAGTGAGGTTTTTCTCATGGGCCTCACCCATGTTTAACTCTTGTTCTGGCAGTTGTACATTCCAAATACTGCGCAGTCCTCAGCTGCTGTACTTGCACCAGGAGAAATGTGGAATGTGGACTGGGGAAACCAGCCCTCCACCACAATCCTGCTAAGAAAGAGGGGAGAAAAAGAGAGTAGCGAGATCAAGACTCAAAGAAAGCAAGCAACTACAGGAGTCTCAGAAACCCCACAAGGGAAAAGCAACTTGGAGCAGAGTTCCACTAAGGAAGAAACTACGTACAAGAATTTTGTCAGACATGCTGAGTTACACACGCTCGGTCCCTCCTAGAGCTCACATACCTAAGTACCCTCATCTCACACACTGGATTGCTATTCCTCCCTCCCCCTGCCCTTCCCCCCCCAAGATATATCACATCTCCCTTTCCTCCCCACCCCTGCAGTCCAACATTTGTCCCACTCCTCCCCCCTCCCAGATCTCCAAATTTGCCTTTGTGGTGGACAGCAGTAGTGCTGAAGACAGGCTTCCTCCAGCAGGCCCAGGACCTTCCTTCTGCTGCATTTCACTTGGCAGAAACAGAAAGTTATGTCAGAAGAGGTGGGACACAGCAGAAGGAAGACTCTGGACTGGCCAGAGGCAGCCTGTCTTTAGCACTACTGCTGTCCACCACAAAGGCAAATTTGGAGATCTGGGAGGGGGGAGAAGTGGGACAAATGTTGGACTGCAGGGGTGGGGAGGAAAGGGAGATGTGATATATCTTGGGGGGGAAGGGCAGGGGAGGGAGGAATAGCAATCCAGTGTGTGAGATGAGGGTACTTAGGTATGTGAGCTCTAGGAGGGACCGAGCGTGTGTAACTCAGCATGTCTGACAAAATTCTTGTACGTAGTTTCTTCCTTAGTGGAACTCTGCTCCAAGTTGCTTTTCCCTTGTGGGGTTTCTGAGACTCCTGTAGTTGCTTGCTTTCTTTGAGTCTTGATCTCGCTACTCTTTTTTTCTCCCCTCTTTCTTAGCAGGATTGTGGTGGAGGGCTGGTTTCCCCAGTTCACATTCCACATTTCTCCTGGTGCAAGTACAGCAGCTGATTTAGCTCTGTTGTTTGCTTTTCCACTCCTTTCTCCTCCAGATACAGTGGCTGTGTTAGGGAGCCAAGCCTCTTCCCTTTGCAGTAAATGTACAATGGCTGGGGAAGCTGGAGCCAAGGTCAAGGATGCTCCTACTGGGCTTTGTATTTACACCAGTACAGTTTCACTCCTACTAGTGTTAATCACAGGCAGGATAGGCAGCCTTCTGTTCTAGAGGCTGTGAGAGTACTCGGAGTCAAAAGGTCGCATACAATATTCTAGTAGTCACTAGAGGTCGCTGCTGTGCATCCTAGAGAGCAGAACCAGAGTACCTTTAGGATATGAATAAATAAACATGCATACATACACATATGGGGGCTTCTCCTTCCTTATTTGATTTTGTGGTTTTACTGCAGGGTTAGAGAGCTGCACACCAGTCAGGTTTTCAGGAAACTCTATTCTATGTGTTTGCAGTAAATTTGCATATATGCTGTTTCAACTGTATGCAAATTAATCTCTTGAATATTTATTACGAATACCCTGAGAACCTGATTGATGTGTAGCTGTCAAGGAGAAGAGATAACAGCATCGATGCTCTGCTGCTTAATATACTGCCTCGGATGCTGCTGATAGGCTGGTTCAAGTCCTGGGGTCCGTGACACCAGCATCCTGCATACATTTTATGCTCTCATGTGGTTCTGGCTGTAAAGAAAAACTAGTAGAAGAAGCAGAAGGTAAGAAGTGCTGTTTTGCCAACTCCTCTGCCAAGTAGAGGACAATGTTCAAAGGGGTAGGGAGAAAAGAGAAACTTTAGTTCTGGTCTCCCTTCACTCTTCTTTCTGCCAGTGACTGATTTACCAGGGCAAAAATGTACCTTCAGAGACACTGAATTCTTCTGAGAGGCACCTTCCTACACATTTATGCTCTAGCCATGTGTCTAGTTTATCCAATCAGAATATTCCTTGGTTCCTTCCAAAGTTAGCCTTGTTTCTTCTGGCTTTCGCCCAAGGCCTCTGGTTCATTTTTTATGTCTTCCAACATAAAACCATGGTAGTGTTATGCATCCTTTTTTCCTACTTTGACAATTATCTTTCATTTGGAGGTGCAGCCTCTCGTTTTGTCTAAAAAATGGCCGTTTATTATTTTATATAACTTTTTAAAATGTGAGACATCCTTTGTGCAAGGTCTGGGAACCTTTCTGGATACACCCACAGCTTGCAGCAGAATTTTAAAGTATCTGTAGATTAGTTGTATTGCATCATGTTGGTCTGAAAGGTCGTAGGATGAAAATGAGGAAGGGATTGGGTTAAAAAAAGGGGGGAGGATGGGGGAGAAAGGTGTATGGAAGAGGGATGGTTAGGATATTAAGAAAGCATATTGGCTGGGTCATTGCTGATTCTGTGGAGCTGTGATATGCACATTTTGTTATAATTGTCAGAATATCTTTGTATCTTGCAGATTTGGGTTTGGGTATGTTTTGTATTTGTTGGTGGTAATAAAAAAGGTTGCAACATAAAATGTGGGATATACAATAAGACTTGCAGGTAAGGTATATGGCTATTGATCTGAATTACATTTGTGCATATTCTCTTACTGGCAATTATTACAATCTATGAAGAAGAGCAAGCAGAGTGTAGGCGAAGAAACCAGCATAAAAATAATAAACAAATGCTGGCAAATTTTCCCAAATGTTCTGCAGACAAGATCATATTTCTGTGTGGGTAATATTGAACAGCTGATTGTGCAGTCTTTGATGGGTGATACCTGTTTGCAACCTTTAACAGTTGTAAATCATCTGCAAAGAGCCTTTGGGATGTCAGTTTGATAATATTTGTTAACAAAATGAAGAGTTCTCTAAAAAAAAAAAAAGCAAAGTCGAGCCAGTTTGGTTGAATGAATAATCACGGAAGCCATTATGAAGGAGATCACCTGCAAAATCTTATAGGACTAGATGGTAGGACATGTCCAGTGTACATGAAGATATGTGTACCATGTGAACCATATTGCTGTCAACAAAGAAGATGACTAGAAGAGGGTAGTTTAGTAAAAATAGATTTGTTCCCCCCAAATAAGGTGTTGGTAAAACAAAGAGTAAGACAACAAAGGTAGCAAAAGTCAAACTGAGAGGGGGCAACTCTTTTTAAGGGGTCACCTAGTTTCAGGCAGTAAGAAGATGGAATTCTATTCATTTGCATGCATAAGTTGGGAGCTGTGCACACAAATGATTTCTTTATAGAAAATCAACTAGTCAAAAAAGCTGCATCTACCATGAATGGATCAAAGCAGCTCACATTAAAAAAAAAAAGTAGGACATAACCCTAAAATTACAACAGTATAATCAACTAGCCCTATACAATAACATCCAGATAAAAATAATTAAGACAAGAAACCGCAGCATTCTACTACTAAGACATATTCAGAAAATATGTGGTGTCTTGTTCAGAATCCCCTCTATAAGTCCAGATATTTCCTCCATGAGTGTGCCAATACCAGATATGATTGGTCTGCCAGGATTTCCAGGTTTGTGGATTTTGGGTAGCATGTAGAATGTGCCCACAGAAGGATGGTTAGGTATGAGTTTCTTTAAATGTGGCTGTACTTGTTTTGGGAATGTTTTGATAAGGTCTTTCAGCTGCTTTGTATAATCCTGTGTGGGGTCCTCATGTAGTTTCCTGTAGTATGTGTTGTCTGAGAGCTGTCTGTGCCCTTCTTTGATGTATTTTTGTGTGTCCATAATCACCCCTGAGCCTCCTTTGTCTGTGGGTTTGATGATAATGTGTTGGTTATTTTGTAGAGTTCTTATGGCTGCTCTTTCTGGTGGAGTAAAATTGTACAGAATTTTCTTTTGTTTGCTGGAAAGTTGTGATTTTACCCTATGTCTGAAACTTTCTACCTAGTTGTCCAGTTTGTTGTTTTGTCCATCCTGTGGGGTGAAATGTGTTCTTTTGTTTAAGATTGTATTTCAGTCTGTTGGGAGTTTCTTTGTTGTGGAAATGTACCTTCAGGCGGAGTTTTCTAAAGAATTCTTCAAGGTCTGAGTATAATTGAATTTCATCCAGCTTGCCGGATGGGCAAAATGAAAGTCCTTTGGAGAGTACAGAGACTTCATCATAGAGTTAAACAGATACATTTCGGTAATTTATTCCATCACTTGGCTGCTTGGTAAGTGAAGGATGCTTCTAGTTCAAATTTATAGACCACCCGTATAGGGTGAAAAAAATGGCAGATTCAAATAGTGTCTTGAACTTAATACCATAATTCTTGTCAATTAACTCAATGAAAGGTAACTTATATAGCGGGGCAGAACCATGAAGAATTAAAAAAACAAACAATATAACTGTACTATCAAATGAAAAACAGGCTTAAAATATGATCTGATGCGTTGTAATTTCCAAAGTAGTCTAAGCACCTTAGTAGATAACATTGGAACAATGAGGTTCAAAGGACAGTGTGTTCTCCAAAATAACCCCCAATTACATTATTAATAGAGCTCAAATTACAGGGAAAATACTTGTATATAATAAATGTAAACCGTTGTGGCTGTACCACAGAAAGGCAGTATACCAAATCATTGAACCCCTAAGCAACTAAACTTGGGTAGAGCATGGGCAGAGCACACGCATGCACATAAATTATAGAATGCTATAATTTACATTTGTTGGTCCTTACATCTAGATGGTCTATCGTACTCACTACAGGGCTAGTGTAAATGGTTGCGCCTAGATATATGTACATTTTCTGCCACTTGTCTTATTCTGTAAAGAAAAAGTAGGAGTCTACTTTTCTGTATAGAACAGGTTTAAATAGGTGCTATAACCAGCACCTACAGTAAGGTCCACACAGAAAACAATTTTGTTCTCTACTCAGTAGTGGCCGGCTTCATTGCAAATTCTCTGTCACATCTTCAGTTCCTTGGTTTCACTCTGAAGCACACTTTCCTGGTCTTCATCTTTTCTCTTTTCTGAGGTCCTAGGGTGGACATCCCCTCTCTTTCTTTTCACTTAGAAACACTTAAAAAATGTATTCTTTCTGAAAAGAACACAAACTCTCTTTAGTGCTTAAGTACAAAATGATGATATGTCTGGATTCCTGAATCAAAATATAAATCCTTTCTCTACCAGTATATTCAAAGATACAAAAATCCATCCAAATAATTTCCAAAATCTTCCCACTGGCATAACACAATCAGAACACTCATGCTCCTGGGTTTGGTCCATCACACAAGAGACTGGGTTTCTCAGAAAATCACATGAGATCAAGCTGGATTGTTTTTAGTTCCCTTCAGAACCCTGGGAGGATACTTCCATTGACGGTGCTTCTCAACACACTCAACCAGTCAGATTTTTAGGATATCCACAATCAATATGCATGAGAGAGACTTGTACGCACTGCCTACTTGGTATGTAGATCTATCTCCTGTATATTCATTGTGGATGTTCTGAAACTCTGACCAGCTTGGGGCTAGGTGTGCCTCAAGGGACTGGGTTGAGAAGCACTGTCCTAGCTTAGTCTTTCTTTACTTTACCTCATTATACATTACAGATTTAGAGTAGGCTCCAGAAATGTCTTCACTTTAAAGGAGCATTTGCTTATCCAAGTGTTTAAAAAAAAAAAGCTTGTTTCTCTTTTTATCTCAATTTCTCTGGGCATGACTGGAAATTGAATAGGAAAGGAGAGAGGGGGAAGCGCTTCTGAGCACTCCCTGTGATGACCCTGGATAGAGAAAAGGAGTATGTCCTTGGTAGGAAATTCCCAGGCTAGCAGCAGTAGGGTTCTTGAACACCACCCATTCTAAACCAGAAATCAGGAAATGGCTGCAAGATATAGTTTGCCTAGAACAGATTGCAGTATTAATTGCTTTAACAATTTGCTATTAGAAAAGAGAAAATTGAAGGAAGTACATTTTACTAGACAGTGTCTGCAATATTCTCAGCTCTGGCTAGCCAAGAACGGCAGAAGCCAGGCTCAGGAACGTACTTAACTCTTCACTTCCCAAGTTGTAAAAGCCTGAAGTATAAATCAATATACGCGTCAAGTTTCTCTTACATATACACACAGCTCTGGAATTCTCTACCAAAACGCCTGAAATATATGAATAATCATCTAGAATTCTGAAAAAAAAAACCTAAAAACTCACCTGTTCAAGAAGGCATACCCCACAGTATCTGACATAAACACAGAATAATGAAATATGGAATTTTAATCAGGAAATGGACAGTTTTCAACCCCAACACATGATCACACCTTAACATATTGTCTGAATCATCCCAACCTATTTACCGATACTTGTTTACTGTACTTGTCACTGTAATAGTACCCCTATACTGTATTTGTTCACATCGGAGTCTGTAACCACCTCTCCGGAACTATGTAAGCCACTTTGAGCCTACTAATAAGTGAGAAAAGGTAGGATACAAATGTAACAAATAAAATATAAATAGATAAAAAGTCAGGCTTCCTGCATGGCAGTATGCAACACGGCTTCCCAGGCACTGGGCCAGCTCTTCTACTTCCTTTCACCCACTACTGATGGACCAGAGAGAGATCCAAGCATGGACATTTGAATTTGGGTTTCCCACTTGGAATGACCAGGCATCTCCTGTTATACAATAGCAGGACTCACTATACGATACTGCTCCAGGGCCTCCAAAAACAAGAGACCATATATTAATTGAGAAGGATTTTCTCCTGTAACTGAAGTCAAAAAACCATGATTCATTCTCCTTGTGAAAGCAGAAAAGCATTTTTTTAAACCAATGTATGTGTGACCAGTGGATATAGCAGTCAAGGGGTTAAACTGCATGGTGTCTCAATAGCAGATGAATGTGATATGACAAGCTGGGCTGGGTTCCTGCAGGAGTTCTGAGGGGTAAATGAACAGAGAGGCAAGGACAGACTGGTATTTTCTGCTGTCTCTGTTAGCTTTCTCTGAAGCTGTTCAGCATTTCACTGTTGCTCTGTAAAACACTGTAGAAACTCTTCTGATTTAACCAAATTTTCCTGTGAGGTTTCCCATCAGAAACCATTCTGATTCAGGCAGGGCCGGCCTAACCATTATGTAAACTAGACAGTCACCTAGGGTGGCAGCTGCTGTCAAAGCAAGACAATCAATCCTGACAACCACACAAACTCAAAAACATCAGCATACTTTACCTCCAGGGAGGCTGGTCAGTTTTCAGATATCACATTTAGGGCCCCTTTTACAAAGGTGCACTAGCATTTTTAGTGCGCTAAAAATTAGCATGTGCTAACCGTGTAGATGCCCATAGGAATATTATGGGTGTCTACATGGTTAGTGCGTGTTAATTTTAGAGTGTGCTAAAAACGCTAGCGCACCTTTGTAAAAGATCCCCCATTAGCTAGATAATTAGATTTTGGACATTGTCCTCTGTAGTCATCTTAATCTCATGCCTCACCATGTTAAAAGCAAAAATAATATACAAACATAGGTTAAATAAATAAAAATTATGAAGAGAGGCTGAGAAGGCTAGGGCTTTTCAGCTTGGAGAAGAGACGGCTGAGGGGAGATATGATAGAAGTGTATAAAATAATGAGTGGAATGGATCGGGTGGATGTGAAGCGACTGTTCACGCTATCCAAAAATACTAGGACTAGAGGGCATGAGTTGAAGCTACAGTGTGGTAAATTTAAAACGAATCGGAGAAAATTTTTCTTCACCCAACGTGTAATTAGACTCTGGAATTCGTTGCCGGAGAACGTGGTACGGGCGGTTAGCTTGACGGAGTTTAAAAAGGGGTTAGATAGATTCCTAAAGGACAAGTCCATAGACCGCTATTAAATGGACTTGGAAAAATTCCGCATTTTTAGGTATAACTTGTCTGGAATGTTTTTACGTTTGGGGAGCGTGCCAGGTGCCCTTGACCTGGATTGGCCACTGTCGGTGACAGGATGCTGGGCTAGATGGACCTTTGGTCTTTCCCAGTATGGCACTACTTATGTACTTATGTACTAGGTTACATAAAGCTAAAATCAAGCAATCTCTAAATAAAATCCAAACGTACAAAATCATAAAATGGAGACACAATAAAGCTAACATCAAGTAAACAACTGAACCCCCCCCCCCCCAACAATGAAATAAGCTTCAATCCCATGTAGATCCTCAAAAATGCACGTCCAAAAAAAATCTGATTTGATTTTTCATCAGAAGACTACTAAATTTCTTAAATAATGAAAACTTCCAGAATGAAATTGTGAATCATAGTCTAGCATAACAAAAAAAAAAAAAAAGTTCTCCTCCATGTGCCCTCCAATTTAATTTCCTTCAAGGAGGACAATGAAAGCAAAAACTCATTAGAAAATCTGAGTGTGTAGATAGCGCTGACTGCACTTGTGAAAGCCTTTAAAATAAAGACTGCCTATCTAAATTGGGCTTTGAAATGCATAGGAAGCTAATGAAAGCTTTGGCAAACTGATGTAATATGTTCACACAAATGTGCACCTATAAGCTGTCATATTCTGACAATATCTTTTTTGACAGCCTCCACATTCAAAGCATTACTATAAACCAGGCATAAACGAATGCAAGAATCTCTTCTACAGCAACTGAGCACTTTATTACAAAAAGAGTCTAAGGGGCCCTTTTGTAAAGCAGCAGCAAGCACGAACATGTGCTTACCACAGGGAAAAATGGCGTATTGCGGAGTGCGCTGAGGTCAGTATTAAAAGTCTAATCGCCTGTTTGGGGCTAACCAGTCGTTTGTGGCCTAGTGGTTAGGGTGGTGGACTTTGGTACTGGGGAACTGAGTTCAATTCCCACTTCAGGCACAGGCAGCTCCTTGTGACTCTGGGCAAGTCACTTAACCCTCCATTGCCCCAGGTACAAATAAGTACCTGTATACAATATGTAAGCTGCATTGAGCCTGCCATGAGCCTGCCAGTTTTCAGGGGTACTTAATCAGTTAGCACCAAATTCAAAGTGGCTATTTTGGGGGTGTTACAGGGGTGGAGTCAGCACTTGACTGGTTAAGTGCATAAGTACATAAGTAATGCCACACTGGAAAAGACCCAAGGGTCCATCGAACCCAGCATCCTGTCCACGACAGCGGCCAATCCAGGCCAAGGGAACCTGGCAAGCTTCCCAAAAGTACAAACATTCAATACATTTTATTCCTGGAATTGTGGATTTTTTCCCCAAGTCCATTTAGTAGTGGTTTATGGACTTGTCCTTTAGGAAACCGTCTAACCCCTTTTTAAACTCTGCCAAGTTAACTGCCTTCACCACGTTCTCTGGCAACGACTTCCAGAGTTTAATTATACGTTGGGTGAAGAAAAGTTTTCTCCGATTTGTTTTAAATTTACTACACTGTAGTTTCATCGTATGCCCCCTAGTCCTAGTATTTTTGGAAAGCGTGAACAGATGCTTCACATCCACCTGTTCCACTCCACTCATTATTTTATTTGCCTCTATCATGTCTCCCCTCAGCCGTCTCTTCTCCGAACTGAAAAGCCCTAGCCTCCTTAGTCTTTCTTCATAGGGAAGTCGTCCCATCTCCGCTATCATTTTAGTTGCCCTTCGCTGCACCTTTTCCAATTCTACTATATCTTTCTTGAGATGCGGCGACCAGAATTGAACACAATACTCAAGGTCGCACCATGGAGCGATACAACGGCATTATAACATCCTCACACCTGTTTTCCATACCTTTCCTAATAATACCCAACATTCTATTCACTTTCCTAGCCGCAGCAGCACACTGAGCAGAAGGTTTCAGTGTATTATCGACGACGACACCCAGATCCCTTTCTTGGTCCGTAACTCCTAACGTGGAACCTTGCATGACGTAGCTATAATTCGGGTTCTTTTTTCCCACATGCATCACCTTGCACTTGCTGACATTAAACGTCATCTGCTGATATTCAGAACTTAAGCGACCAGGTTAACTGTATAAATAGGACAGCATATCTTTACGTGCTAACCCATAGAATATCGTATGTAACTGGCTATGTGTTAGCCAGCTCCACAAACCCAAAAGTTCAATGCCAGTGCCCGGACATGGCCCAGCATTGAATTTCCAGGTTTGCTCTGGTGGTGCTCAGCAAAACATTGATCAGTGCTAACTGAATATCAGGCCCACAACTTTTAAGATTATAAATTAAGGTGAATTTTCAGCTAAGTTAAGCTCCTAAATTTGGCTGAAAATAGGGCACAAATTTAGTAGGCTAACCTTAAGAGCTCAGCATTTTCTGAATATTAGGCCCTAGTATTTTATAATGATCTGTAGGGCACCTATGTACCTTTATCAAATAGGCTGGAAATAGGCAGCTGCTGGGTCTTCAAACATAAGTGACCTGTTATAAAATTACCCTGACAGGAGAGAGAGGAAGAACTGGCAGTGGTAAATATTTCACTAAAACTTTCTTTGCTCACAAAATTGAAAAGTATAAAAAGTCAGCTCTGCATTTTTACAGGATTGAGCTTGTTTCTTAATTTTAGTTAAAAACAACATTTTGGGTAAGGAAGGAGGGGTCGAGGAACCTGGAAGTTAAGTGAAGGGGGTGAGGAAAAGGTTGGTTTGTCTAGGTAGAGTTACCAAACATCCGTTTTTAAGAGGCCATGTCATCCTTTTGGACTTCTTCAAATATGTCCTCCAGGTTTTTTTTTTAACTTTTAGGAAAATATCTTCTTTTTATTTTAAGTGTCTATGACCAACACTCCTACCCACATAATGAGAGAAACCACCTCTGACCTATTACTCAGTCTGGAGTCAGACACGGGGTTGGGGGGGGGGTGCTGAAGAGAGAGACAAAGAGGCTGTTTTCCTGCTGATTGAATCTGTCAAAGGAATTTTGTCTCTGCAGCACAACTTTAAGCATATATCATGCAAAGACTTCCACATGTTTCTCAAAAGCCAGCCAAAGTTGTTGAGGGACATCCGCTCCTCTGATAAGTGCGCTTAGGCTCAAACTCAGTCAAACTCAAATCCAGAAGTTTTTGAAAAGCAGAATGATTGACTTACAGTACAGCAGTAGACACTGTTTAATGTGTTTTCATTAACTAAAAGCCATTTACACATTTGCTACGATTACATATTTCTTTAGCAAAGGTAGCAACCATTTTTATTTTTTGTGTCCTATGTTTTTTGTCTCTATAAATATGGTAACCCTCCAGCTGATATTCAACCTGTGGGAGGCAGGTCGGCTAAGTTCCACAATCGGCGCTGAGTCTGGATGTTCGATTCTGGGCTGCTTCCAGTGACCGGCATTGAATATCTTTTTTTTTGGGGGGGGGAGGGGGGGTCAGCACTGGCCAGTTAAGTCTGTAGCGGCCAAAGATATTTAGGCGGTTCAATTTGGCCACTACACTTAGGTAGTGAACATAGTAACATAGTAGATGACGGCAGAAAAAGACCTGCACGGTCCATCCAGTCTGCCCAACAAGATAACTCATATGTGCTACTTTTTGTGTATACCCTACTTTGATTTGTACCTGTGCTCTTCAGGGCACAGACCGTATAAGTCCACCCCGCCTCCCGGTAACCTGCTCCTGGCCAGATCCAAGGGCCTGTACTTAAATCTTTATTCTTCTTGACCTACCCACTACTTGTGACACTCTTGATCATCACATCTATTCCCTTGATGCATTGCCCTCATTAGGATTTTGGTGCTATGTTGTCTTTTTTTCTTTATTTAAATCACCCCCCCCCCCCCATATCGAACTACACTGAACGATATAGATCAAAGTGCTGAATATTTGCGGCTACCAGTAATATTGCATGATATAGGCAGTCCCACTAAGGCCCCCTTTTACCAAGCTGCGGCAAAAGGGGGCCTGCGTTGGCGCGTGATTTACATGTGTGCCGAGCCCCCCCCTTTTACCGCAGCTGGTAAAAGGGCTGGTCTCGCTTTCCTTCAGGAAATGGCTGGGCGGCAAGTAAAGCATTTGCCGCTTGGCCATTTCAGGGAGGAACCCTTACCACCACCCATTGAGGTGGCAGTAAGGGCTCCTGCGCTAACCCGGTGGTAACCGGGCAGCACGTGGCACTGCCTGATTACCGATAGGTAGTATGTGGTGCTACAAATTTGCGTAACGTTGGAAATGACAGCGCGGTAGGGGTGGGAAGTACTGCTGGGCTGCTGCGGTAGCCCGGCGGTACTTCCTAAATAGCGAGTGCTAAGCCCGCATTGGGCTTACCGCCGCTTAGTAAAAGGAGCCCTAAGGGCCTTATTCTATAAAGGTTATGCTCCTAAAAGTTATGCTTCTAAATTACGAGCATAATCTATGATCCAAAATAGATCATGCTCATAATTTAGGAGTGTAAATTTAGGAGCTTAAATTGTAGGAGTATAAATTTAGGAGAATAAGTTTTATAGAATAAGGCCCTAAGCGCTGATATTCAGCAGAGATAACTGGCTATCTCGCACTGAGTATTGATGCTTAGCCTACTACGTGCTATTTAACCAGCCAGGAGCCGTTCATGGCCAGTTAATTAGCGCCAAGTATCGGCCGGCTTATGTTTAGGGCACCCAACACTCAACAAAGAAAAGGCGGTGTATCAATTTTTAATTAAACTTAAACTTTACACCAGCCTTAAACCCAGACTAGCACTGAGCCTTTGGCAATATGGAGGGAGAATGCTAAGACAGGTGGGGGATGTATATGATTATGTTGGTAGAACAGGTTTTATTTGGTTTGCTTTCATTCCAGTTCACATAATTGGTGCCGAGTCTGTGCAGTAGACCATCTGCTCACTGCAATAAGTCACCTGAAATAGCAAGGTGATACTGCTTTTATTAGTGGTTATTACTTAGACAACTGCTCAAAGCAATTTCATATTTCTGTTGTTAGACTAAAGCAGCCACTATGGTTTGGTTATGAAAATCTTCTTGACTACTTTGGTTTTTACATCAGAACATAAGAAAAGTCATGCTGACTTTAGACTAAGGTCGATTGAGCATCCTGTCACCGATAGGGGCCTGTCTGGGTCACAATACTCAGAAGATCCCAAACTGTAGATCAGATTTTTCATAGCTCATTTTCAGGGATGAGCAGTGGCTTTTCCAAGACTGCCAGGCTGATAATTTTAATGGCCTTTTCCTCCAGGAACTTGTCCAAACATCTTTAGAATCCCACTATGAGAGATGCCTTGATCACATTCTCTGGCAACAGATTCTTTAGCTTTTTTTTAAATTTAATTTAATTTATAAGAATTTAATTTTACAAGCACTAAAATAACTTGCCAGAAATACAGACAAAATAATACAAGAATTATTTCAATCAGGTAATTATAAACTCTTCCTTAGACCACAAAATAGGGAGAGTGAAACAAGACAAGGAGATCAATTAAACAACAGTAAACAAAGAAAACGTGGTATTAACCTGATTATCCCCAGTTATTTATTATCTGAATCATTATTCCACATTGATCATCTGATTGGCTTCTTCAAACCCAAAACGGTGTATAGTCAATTTTTTTTTAGTTTAGCTTAATTATGTGCCGCTTGAAAAAAAGATTCTAAGATTTGTTTCCAGTTGTCTGGCTCTTTATTGCATGTCCCTTTGCTTTAGTGTTCTCTTGAATGATTAAACAGCTATTCCATCCCCATCCCTTATTGGTCATCTCTTTTCCAAGCTGAAGATCCCTAACCTGTTTAGCCTTCTTCAAAAGGAAGCTGTTCTATCCTCATTATCATTTTTGTTACCCTTCTCTGAACTTTTTCTACTTGCGCTATATCCTTTTTTTGAGATGGAGTGACCAGAACTGCACACAATGTTTGAGATGTGGTCACGCCAGTGACCTATAGAGAGATATAATATTCTCAGTTTCTGGTTCTCCATCCCTTTTCAAAATACTCTCTATTAGTTCTGTTTTCTCCCTCTCCAGTGCTGGGATCTGTTCCTCAGGAGAACCCATTTATTCACATTTTACCCAGTCATTTTTATAGACTCACCCTTCCACTGCCACAAGCCTGGTCATTGCTGGATGGAGACTAGGAGCTCTGTGCGAGATAAGAACCCTGTATCAGGGGCTCTAAATCCAGTGTCACCCGTGTTAATGACTTTTTTCTTCTCCTCTGGCTATCTTTGCAGCATTGTGAGTTCCAGCCACCCAGTCATATGTAAAGATAAATCTGGAAGCCAAACTACAGGCTCTTCATGTGGCAGCAGTGCCACTGAATTGCTGAGCTGGCCTTTCTTCACTTCCTTTGCTGGCGGTGCTGATGTAACCCTTTGCTCATTATACAGCGATGTCTAAGAAAGCAAACAGAATGTTAGGAATTATTATGAATGTAATGGAAAACAAAAATGAGAATGTTATAATGCGTTTGTATCGCTCCATGGTGCAACCGCAGCTCGAATATTGTGTACAATTCTGATCACTGCATCTCAAAAAAGATGCAGAATTAGAAAAGGTACCAAAAGGGTGACGAAAATGATAAAGGGGATGGGAAGACTTGCCTATGAGGAAATGTTAAAGTGGCTGAGGCTCTTCAGCTTGGAGAAAAGACAGCTGTGGGGGGATATGATAGAGGTCCATAAAATGAGTGGAGTGGAACGGGTAGATGTGAATTGCTTGTTTACTCTTTCCAAAAATACAAGGACTAGGGGAGCACACAATGAAGCTACTAAGTAGTAAATGTAAAATAAACCAGAGAAAATATTCTTCACTCAATGTGTAATTAAACTCTGGAATTTGTTGCTAGAGAATGTGGTAAAAGAAAATAGCTTAGCAGGGTTTAAAAAAGGTTTGAATATTTTCCTAAATGAAAAGTCCATACGCCATTATTAAGATGGACTTGGCAAAATCCACTGCTTATTTCTAGGATAAGCAGCATAAAATCCGTTTTACTCTTCTGGGATCTTGCCAGGTGCTTCTAACCTGGATTGGCCACTGTTGGAAACAGGATACTGGGCTTGATGGACCTTTGGTCATTCCCAGTATGGCATTGCTTATGTTTTTAGCACCAGCTCATATTCTGTAACAGCTGGGTACTAAGATCTTGTTATAGAATATACTCCTATCACTCATTATTGGGGCACCTTACTGGAGCCACCTTGTTATTGAATTGCCTAATCTACACGTGTACTTTTGTACTCAACGTAGACATATAGGCACAGCGCAAAGAGGTGGATTCTATAAATGGTGCATAAATTTCCATCTACAGCCAGAGGTTTCTACTTCTATAAAGCCAGCGATAATAAAAGTGTTACAATTTTGGGTGTTCCTGAGCCCAAAACAGATGGGCCCAGGCCTTCCACCATCCCTACCCCCCCCCCCCCCCCCCCCTCATGGCTATGACAGTGCCTTGAACTTACCCCAGGCTGGATTTTGCTTCTATAGTGTGGTAAGTGTGCACACTTCCACTGGCAATTATCCAGCATGAAATTTCTATTCTGTTCAATTCCTGTTTTTATGCCCTGCTTAAAGCATCCTGGAATCAAAGCATGTTACATCCAGATAAAACAACAACTGATATGGCATCAAGCATGAACTATGAATTTTCCATATATTTGCTAAATAAGTAGGTTTTCAATGCTTTCCTAAACAACTTATAATTAGGAATTCCATATCCCGCTAGACTGAAAGTTAAACAAACTTTCATGAATGTGGTTATAGCAAACTTGGCTTACAGAACTACCCAATCTTATTAATGATCCAAAGCGAGAGGCAGAACAAACAGTAGGAAAAGAAATTAACTCAACAAGGGCCTGAGGGCAGCAACCATTAATTATTTTGAAAACCTAACAAGCCACCTTAAATTCAATATGAGCATCTATTGGCAGCCAATGCAAGTCCCAGGGTCACATGGTTAAATTTTTACAACCAAAATTTTCACAGCTGTGTTCTGCCACAGCTGAATCCTATTTCTAATCTTGTGAGAAGTGTCCACATACAAAACATTACAATAGTCTACCTGGTACAATAAATAGCTTGAACTGGTACAATATATAGCTTGAACTAACAGTCAAAAATGTGCCAGGTAAAAAAAAAAAAAATCTAACAGATCTTAATTGGCGGAATGTCATTTTTTTTTTTTTTCACTAAGGTTATTAATCTGATTTTTCATTGTTAATTGAGAGTCCAAAATGAACCCTAATACTTTAGCTGATGTCACATAATCAATTTGTTCACCAGATTTTAACCTTCAGTATTTGGGAACCTCTATTGGGGAATTACTGAAATATAATAAAAGTTTTTTCAGTATTTAGTTTCAATAAGTTACTGGTTGCCCAAGCCTGAATTTTCTCAATACTTTCCAAAATCAAAGTGTTGTAGACCTCAATGTTCAAATATAATGGAATAAAAATAAAACTATCATGTACATAAGAAAATAAATCATATTTAGAAGATTCCGACAGAGATCTCAGTGTGCTCATAAAAATATTAAACAAAATCGGCGACTGTGGTGAACCCTGTGGACCTCCGTAAACTGAGCTCCAACATCCAGAAAAAGCATTTGTTCTTTTTGACACAGTTTTCTCAGTGTTGGAAACCCCCTAATCCACTCATATACTTTTCCAGAAATACCCAGTTCTAATAGCCTATCTAACAAAAGAATTTTCGACCGTATCAAAAGTCCCAGATATGTCAAACTGTAATAATACTGATGTTATTTTCTGACTTTAACAATAATTTTACTTTTGATACTAAGGTTAAGAGTAGTGATTCAGTACTATGCATGGTTCTGAAACCATGTTGCAAATAATGCAGATAGTGAGAAGACTCCATAAAAGATGTAACCTGTGACACAACAAGAGATTCCATTAGTTTGGTAAACCAAGGTGTACTCGCTACTGGGCGAAAGTTGGAAACCATGGTAAGATTAGCACCTTCTGATTTTGGTAAAGGTGTCTCAATAATTCTTCCCAATTCAGAAGGAAAATTACTGTCCGTAAATTTATTCAACAAAACTATTAGCCAGCTGATAATCTCTACATAGTAGCATAGTAAATGATGGCAGATCAAGACCTGTACGGTCCATCCAGCCTGCCCAACAAGATAAACTCATTTTACATTGTATGCGATACTTTATATGTATACCTGAGTTTGATTTACCCTTCCATTCTCAAGGCACAGACCGTAGAAGTCTGCCCAGCACTCTTATACTAAAAGTTCTGAAGCTAATGTCAAAGCCCCTTAAAATGTACACTGAAGCCCATCCATATCTATTCAGTCACGATCAGGTCACAGACCATAGAAGTCTGCCCACCACTGGTTTTGCTTCCCAATTACCGATGTTGCCACCCAATCTCCGCTAAGGTTCCGTGGATCCATTCCTTCTAAGGAGTAGCCAGTGGTTAGTGCAGTGGATTCTGATCCTGGGGAGCTGGGTTTGATTCCCACTGCAGCTCCTTGTGACTCTGGGCAAGTCACTTAACCCTCCATTGTCCCAGGTACAAATAAGTACCTGTATATAATATGTAAACCGCTTTGAATGTAGTTGGAAAAACCACAGAAAAGCGGTATATAAGTCCCATTCCCTCCCCCCCTTTCCCCTAAATAGGATTCCTTGGTGGTTATCCAGCATATGTTTGAATTCCATTACCGTTTTCATCTCCACCACCTCCTGCGGGAGGGCATTCCATGTATCTACCACCCTTTCCGTGAAAAAAAAACTTCCTGACATTACTCCTGAGTCCATTGTTTCTTCACCTTCAGATCCTCGGACATCAACACCCCAAGGTCTCTCTCTTGAGTTGAGTTTACTAATGTCTAAAGTTATGTGTTTCAGTAAATATGCTGGACATATAGATAGATACGATTTACCTGCCAAAGATTTTAATTTCATATAAACTTCCTGCTCTTGACTATCGTAAGTCGACCACAGCCGATCTACAGGAACATTGTTAACCTCATCATTAACATAATTTGTTCCCAACAGCTGTGGATATGGCCCAATTAAAGTCATAGAAGTCCTAATTTTTAAAACTTTATCCACAAAATATCTCCCTAAATCCTCAGCTGAAGGTTGTTGAGATTCTGAAATGGAGGACACACCTGATGATTTAGTAAGATTATTAAAAATTTTAAAAGTTCTTTCTGATCCAACTTATCTGCTCCAATTAAATTTCTATAACATAACATTTTAGCTTCTGATACTTCTTCTTTGTATTTCTTGATTTTAATACACCAGGAGTTTCTAATCCTAGTATCCTAGGACTTCTTCCATGCTTTTTCAAGTTGACGACACAACCTTTTCAAATCTCTTAGAGTCAGAATACCAGGGTGATTTACATTTCCTAGGATTTGCCTTCAAGCTTTCCATGGGAAATGAATTTAAAGAGTTTTCAACCACTTTTTTTCCAGTTAGCTAGCATTCTATCAGAAGACCACTCCCCCCCCCAATCAAATTAGTTTTAATATATGACCAAAATTGTTCAGCCTTTATCTTTCTTCTAGGACTTTAAAGGTTTCTGATTTTCTGTCCTCAGATTACTAGACAGATACAATGTAAAATATGCCAAAACTGATCTGTCCAAGGTACAATAGTCCAATCTACTTTAGATATAAATTGAATCGACTTTGTCTTTGTCAAAGTTGCTACCAGTTCTAATGTAAGTGTTAGGAACACCCAGATCCCGCCCATTACACTTCTGATGGACTTCATAGAAAAACATCTAAAAATTGATTTTGAGAATTTGGACGTTATTGTGAGAAAAACATCCAAATGCAGATTTATGCTACTTTTTGGACGTTTTTCTCTTCTGAAAATGAGCTCCTTAGAATTCAATCAAGCTTCAGGGTGCTAGCTCTATAACTAGAGCAAGTTGCTTAATTCTCTTGTGTTCATTAGATTGTCTCTAGGTTGTGTTCCCTTCTGTTCTTTGCTCCCTTAGGTTTTCTTTCCGGTTCCGAAGATTTTCTGTTAGAGCCAAGCACTGCTTGGTACCTCTTCATTAATGTCCAGGAAGAGGTAATTTAGTATGGTTTGACACCCCCAGTCATGTTGCCACCTATAGCTGGGTGCATGGTTTCTAATGTACTGTAATGCCCAACTTTTGCTTGCCGATGCAATACATTAATCATATGCAAAAATGGTTCCTGCAGAACTTGTGCATTAATCAGGGAGAACACGCCGGATGCAGCACACAAGGTTCTGCGTTAAGGGCAGCTAGTACTCTGTGTATGTCTGAGTAGAAAAATGTCTCATGATATTCTGTGAATAAATATCAGCCTTGCAAAAATCTTGTATACAAAAGTTTTGTGATGCTGAAATGTATGCACAGAATAAGATTCCAGCATGTAGACACAGATTTTTTTGTGCGCAGACATATGTGCAGAACTGTTACTTTCCTGTTCTGTCTTAAAATGTTGTGGGCACTGTTATACTGCAGCAAAAATAAGAAACGGGCATTAAAATCTCATAGATGCTACTGTAAAAGAATGAGCTAACTCTTTTACACCTCCTCAGACCTGGTCCTGTGTTGTGCTCACCTTCAAGTCTTCTATGCTGATCTCTGTATCCGGGAGGAATAACTAATAGCCTCATTACCACTGATGTCAAGATGTTGTGAGCTGGTGTGTAATGCTAGGTTTTACATAGAGTTAGCTTCTGTGCAAAACTTTTTTTTTTTTGCTTTGTGTACTCAAAACTTTTTTTTTAATGATTATTTCATGGTTGCTTTCAGTTATATTGTTCTGCATCTTTAGTCCTCAGCCAGTTTCATGAGCTGCATTTATCTCATTGTCTAGATTTCCTCTTCTCTGTTCTGCAATAACAAAGGCTGTTTACTTTTGATTAATTTGTTTTTTCTTCTTGGTGAAATAGGATGCGCTCCAAAAGAGCTTTCCCCACTGATTGTTTTTTGTATCTTCTGTACCAAATAGTTGTTCACATCACATTCCAAGAACTCATTAAGACAACATCTGGGTAGCTAAAATTCCTTGTCACTATTAATTTAATTGAACCAAAGATTTATATTCTGCTCTTGTCTAAGAAGTATCCAAAGTGTATTATACCACGGTGTCCTAACAAGGCTTTGCAGCCCAACCCCACCTACGTATTTATTATATTCTTTAAGCATTGTAAGGGGGGAAGGGGGATGGTAATGGTAAATCAGTTTTCTATCCCGCTATTACCTCGCAGTTCTAAGCAGGTTACAATTACCTCTCCTCTCTCATCTTTCCCTACATTCCTCCCCGTAATCTCCGCTCGCTGGACAAATCTCTCTTGTCGTCCCCCATCTCCTCCACTGCTAATTCCAGGCTTCGTTCCTTTTCCCTTGCGGCACCTTATGCCTGGAATGGACTTCCTGAGCCTGTATGCCTAGCTCCATCTCTACCTGTTTTCAAATCTATGCTGAAAACCCACGGTTTCACCACTGCTTTTGGCTCCTAACCACTACTCAATTCCCCTATCCTTGTTCCTTCTCACCCAGTACTTTCCTCGCTCTTAATTGTCTTGTCTGTCTGTATTTTTAGATTGTATGCTCTATCGAGCAGGGACTGTCTCTCTGTGTCAGGTGTTCAGCGCTGCGTGCGTCTGGTAGCGCTATACAAATGTTAATAATAATAATAAGAAGAAGCCAGTTTCATTTAACTGGGAAGAAGGGGCATAGTAATAAATTCAATAATTTAAGAAAAAAAGTGAGGTCAGTAAGTAGCATGAGATACATATTTCTGAAACAAGAGGGTTTTCAAATGTTTCCTAAAAAGATGGGGGGGTTAGCAAGGTGGGGTGAGAAGGATTGAGGGTTAACTGGAAGAGCCGATTCAGCAAGTTAGTCTGGCTGGAAACACTGATTGGTGCATCCAGGAGCAGGAAGATTTCTAAGAAAAGAAGGGTTTTGGCGGGCTTTGGGGTTTTTGTGGGGGAGCTCAGGTAGAGACAGGCTTTGCTTTCATACCTTGTTGAGTCTAGGCAGGAAGAGTTGAAGCTGATAGTCGCGGGTGAATTTTGACGTTGGCAAAAATTTTTCTATTTGAGCTTCTGGTGAAGGGGTGGTAAGAGAGATTCTGGGGAAGTGAGGTTTGCGAGTCGTGGACAGCGGGAATAGGTGTAGAAGAGGCCGTGCGATAGTGTTAGAGGTTGGGTCATCCAGAAATCATCGGTGCAGAAAAGGCACAACAACTCAGTGTAGGATACAAGACAAACCGGGGTAGGTGGCAGAGTACTAGGGGAAGTGGTATTACTCAAGTGTTTAATCCAATAAATAATATTAGTGTTTATTAAACATTAAAATCAAAGGCCCTCTTTACAAATCCCCTGCTATTATTTATTAGGTACATATACAGTGGGGGAAATAAGTATTTGATCCCTTGCTGATTTTGTAAGTTTGCCCACTGACAAAGACATGAGCAGCCCATAATTGAAGGGTAGGTTATTGGTAACAGTGAGAGATAGCACATCACAAATTAAATCCGGAAAATCACATTGTGGAAAGTATATGAATTTATTTGCATTCTGCAGAGGGAAATAAGTATTTAATCCCTCTGGCAAACAAGACCTAATACTTGGTGGCAAAACCCTTGTTGGCAAGCACAGCGGTCAGACGTCTTCTGTAGTTGATGATGAGGTTTGCACACATGTCAGGAGGAATTTTGGTCCACTCCTCTTTGCAGATCATCTCTAAATCATTAAGAGTTCTGGGCTGTCGCTTGGCAACTCGCAGCTTCAGCTCCCTCCATAAGTTTTCAATGGGATTAAGGTCTGGTGACTGGCTAGGCCACTCCATGACCCTAATGTGCTTCTTCCTGAGCCACTCCTTTGTTGCCTTGGCTGTATGTTTTGGGTCATTGTCGTGCTGGAAGACCCAGCCACGACCCATTTTTAAGGCCCTGGCGGAGGGAAGGAGGTTGTCACTCAGAATTGTACGGTACATGGCCCCATCCATTCTCCCATTGATGCGGTGAAGTAGTCCTGTGCCCTTAGCAGAGAAACACCCCCAAAACATAACATTTCCACCTCCATGCTTGACAGTGGGGACGGTGTTCTTTGGGTCATAGGCAGCATTTCTCTTCCTCCAAACACGGCGAGTTGAGTTCATGCCAAAGAGCTCAATTTTTGTCTCATCTGACCACAGCACTTTCTCCCAATCACTCTCGGCATCATCCAGGTGTTCACTGGCAAACTTCAGACGGGCCGTCACATGTGCCTTCCGGAGCAGGGGGACCTTGCGGGCACTGCAGGATTGCAATCCGTTATGTCGTAATGTGTTACCAATGGTTTTCGTGGTGACAGTGGTCCCAGCTGCCTTGAGATCATTGACAAGTTCCCCCCTTGTAGTTGTAGGCTGATTTCTAACCTTCCTCATGATCAAGGATACCCCACGAGGTGAGATTTTGCGTGGAGCCCCAGATCTTTGTCGATTGACAGTCATTTTGTACTTCTTCCATTTTCTTACTATGGCACCAACAGTTGTCTCCTTCTCGCCCAGCGTCTTACTGATGGTTTTGTAGCCCATTCCAGCCTTGTGCAGGTGTATGATCTTGTCCCTGACATCCTTAGACAGCTCCTTGCTCTTGGCCATTTTGTAGAGGTTAGAGTCTGACTGATTCACTGAGTCTGTGGACAGGTGTCTTTCATACAGGTGACCATTGCCGACAGCTGTCTGTCATGCAGGTAACGAGTTGATTTGGAGCATCTACCTGGTCTGTAGGGGCCAGATCTCTTACTGGTTGGTGGGGGATCAAATACTTATTTCCCTCTGCAGAATGCAAATAAATTCATATACTTTCCACAATGTGATTTTCCGGATTTAATTTGTGATGTGCTATCTCTCACTGTTACCAATAATCTACCCTTCAATTATGGGCTGCTCATGTCTTTGTCAGTGGGCAAACTTACAAAATCAGCAAGGGATCAAATACTTATTTCCCCCACTGTACGTTATGTAACTTTATTATAATGATGACCAGAAAATAAGCTTTTCTGTAGGCTCCTGTATTTGTTTGTGTGCTTTAAAGGAGGTTTTCTTATTTATTAACATTACCACTCTGTTGTTAATTGCAGAGAATGTCACTTCTCCTGCTTGTCTTCTAATTCCCTATGCTCTGTGGCATTTCATTGTGTTACTTGTCGAGATCAGTTTTGAATGTTTTTCAGGGGACTAAATATTAGTATTCTATTTACAGGGGAATGAATACCATTTATGTTTCAAGAGAGGAGTTTTATGCTGGTTTTCCAGTATCATGATTAGTCAGTTTTCCAAATTTGGAACGTCTCCATAGACTTTCCAGCTGAGCCTTCGTTGAAATACGCTTGTCTTTTGTTAAAGAACATCTGAGTTGGCATTTCTAAAGGTCACAAGCAAACATCTGTTAATACATGTATGGAGGTAATATTCAGCAGATGTGGTCAGTGTTAAAACATCAGCACTGACATTTAAATTTAAGGGGTTGGCCTTAATGTTTAAGGACCTATGGGAGAATCTCAGTCTCTAAAAGACGGGTTAAGGAGGAATATGCCAGGGCGATATTTAACATCCAGCCACAATTTTTCAGTTGGAAATTCCATCATTGCAGGAAGTGAAGGGGGAGAAAGATTGGGGTAGAATGTTTTCTGTAATGGTGCCAAATTGATGAAAGAGCTTGCCAAGGGAGATTTGAATGCAGGAAGATATTAAGAACTTCAGGAAGCTGGTAAAAACTTACCAATGTTAAGAGTAGTGAGAGGGCAGAGGTTGAAGAGTAGACTTTGAAATTTGTGTGTGTGTGTGTGTGTGTGTGTGTGTGTGTTTGTGGGGGGGGGGGGGGCTGTGGCATTTTTATGCTTTTTGTAAAATATTTGTTTTACATTTGTATGTGATTACTTTTATGATTGCTGATATGTAAACCACTGTGAACAAGAAATAACTATGGATTTTCCACAATCAAAAACATATCCTGGGGATCTGGGGGGAAGGAAGAAGAGGGAACAGATGGAAGAATGAGCGCAAGAGTATGAATGATTAGATCTTAAATATCTCTGCCGTATCCAGAGATATTTAAGATCTATGTGGATAGTGCTGAGCTCAAAATATTATCCAAGAGGAGCAGGATTGTCCAGGTAGAAGCAATTTCAGACACTCTCTGGATAAGATGAACATTTCAATTGGGCCTGCTGAATAGGACGTATTCTGTTTATCATTGAAAATCACCTGTTCCCAATGGATAGCGGCCTAACCCAGACATATAGTGACGGCAGCAATTACCACATATATTCAGTGTCACCAACTATACATATAGTAACATTGTAAATATGTGTGTTAATTTATCTTTTATTTAAAGTTAATACCAGCATTCCTTGTCTTTCAGTCCCTGTCTCTTAAATAATCTTTACTGCAAGTGTTTTAGCATATTCCATAGGCAGCAGAATGGAGTGAGCCACTGGGGCCATGGCCTCACCAATAGTCTACCCAACATAATATTAGCAGCCATTTCATCTTTAGTAAGATCATTTATGATAGTCTTGTAAATATACTGTCCATAGTGGTGACACAAGGCCTTAAATATGTATTTGCATTCTCAGGTACCTTTAACAAATTCTAATATTGAAGCAGTCAATTTGATAACATATTATGCAAGTATGCATTACTCACAGTTTGCTGGTCTGTTTTCAGTCTTTCAGTATCGTTGTCAGAAATTAGTTCACGTCATTCAATTTTTCAAAGCTTATGAAATTATTATTATTATGATAGTGACTTTTAGCTTTATTTGGACTTATGAGGTGCATGCAATATTTATTTATTTAGTGTTTGAAATGTGATCTTTTTCATACAACCAAAGTTCTAATGTAGGTTATGATATGGTTACAATACAAATAAAATATAAATAAAACAATAACATAATTACAATTCAAACAAAATTAATTCATGTGCCATCAAATTATGAAAGCAAACACATTTTACAAAAGGCTCTGTGTCTAGTAACAATACTAAGAGAATTTTGAACATTCCAAAGCTGGGTGTCCCAATTTCGAACTAGATGTCCCTATACAAAATGGGACTTATAAGGGCCTATTTACTAAGCTGCCCTGTAGGTGTGTTGACTTTTTAGTGCGTGCTAGCAACGGAGATACCCATTATATTCCTATGGGAGTACCTAGCACTAGCACGAGCTAATTTGTAGCGTACTCTGAAAAGTTAGCGCGCCTACAGTGTGGCTTAATAAACAGGGTCCATAGTTTGTTACCTAGCATCTGTGTGACCACCGTTCTGTCAAGTCAGCTGAAATTCAGCCCTTTCCTGTGATTTTTAGGGGACATCTGTAAATAGATTTGTGGTCCTCTAGATGTCCTGTCCATTTTCCAAGTAACAGAAGAAAGGGTCCAAAAGTAAACAAATCCAGACAGCGAAACAAAGCAGAAAAGGGCCTCCAAGGTTGGAACAATGGTACAATCTTTCCAGCCAAACTATCCCCTATTTTTTAGTTGCACTTACCTAATGGGGATAAAATGTTGAGTGTCTTTAAGAAAGAAGTCATGTTTGAAGTGGTCTGTATAATTGCTTTTCTTCCTTTTTAAAAGAGAGTAGAGAAGATGTTCTGGGACAGTGAACTCTCTGAACTCTGGCCTTGGCACTCTGGGATACCATGGGGGTCCATTCTGTCAACAGTTACTCAATGTATACTTTGCAACCACTGTCACAGATTATAGAGAAAATCCTGCCTGATGTACTTAATGTGGGCATTTGATACTAAAATATGTTGTTCATTGGTACTGCTCATCAGGAAACTGTTGAGAAATTGAACAACTGCTTGTGTGAGGTAGAAATGTGATTGGAAACAAAAGCAAGTGCGTTAAAGGTCACTCATTTAAAAAATGGAGGCGATGTGGTTTTATCAAATGAGATGTTTACCCCCCATCAGTAGATATACATGATGTGGTGCTACCCCATAAAGAGCAGGTGAATATTTTGGGAGCTCTTTCTGATAGACATTTTAACTATGCAAGTACACATTAGTTGCTAAAACTTTTTTTTTCCAACTTATGGAATCTTCAAAATCTGCATCCTTGGAGGAGAAAGATCTGATGTTGGTAACTCGTGTTTTGATTATGTCCTGTGTGGATTACGGCAGTTCTCTGTATACAGGCCTACCTAGAATACCTGCTACTCACATAGTTTCAGGAGCCAAGAAATTTGAGCATGTTTTGCCTGTTCTGAAGTCACTTCTTTGGCTTCTGGTGTCTTGAATGGCTGATTTTTTTAAAGATCATTTTTATGGTTTTGGTGTAGAATTTAACGCCCTGATACTTTAAGGTTCTGGTGTTCAGTGCTTCAGGCATGGGCAAGTCTTATGCTCATCTCAATTTCCCCTTATCGATATTCCAGCAAAGGTAAACATAGGTAAAATTAAAAAGCAATCGTTTTCCTCTGTGGGTACAGGCACTCTATTTCCCTGGATCTTAATTGCTAACAGATGCTGCTGTTTTTAGGAAGGCATGATTATGTGAGGCTGCCTTTAGTAATATTTTCTGCTGGAATTTAATTGGATGATTTGATTCTGTTGTGAACGGTTTTAATTTGTTTATATTGTAATTTTATCAGTTTGTAATGTTTTATGAGTTAATTTTGTTTTGTAAACCACTTTGTAGCCTTTGGGGAGAGGCGGGTTAGAAAATGAATTAATCAGTTGAAATCATGGAAAAAATATGTATGGAAAAATCAACATGAGAAGATTTCATGGATGTATGCATTTGCTTCAGGTTCGAATGCTTGACAACAAGCTCTAATATGGCATAAGGGCGTGTTAATTCCAAATCCCTTTAGTAAACGTGGGGTTTGACATTCAAAATGATTTAACCAGCCAGAAATGGTTGCTGACCAGTTAAATCGCTGGTTTGGGCTATCTGCTCATTTTCAGCGGCACTCAACTGGTTATCGTTACTGAAAATTAGCGGCTAGCACGAGGGCCGCCTAGAGACTGAGCTGGGCCCGGGGCGCAGCCGCCCCCCCACAATCGCCACTCAGGCCGCCCGGCGCCGCAGTCCCCGGTCTCACCCGCTTCTAAAATAAGAGCTGTGGTATCTGTTTTTTAGAAAATTACCTCCTGAGTGCACAGCCAAAATCAAGGTAAGGTATTCCCAAAAAGTAGCACATATGAGTTTATCTTGTTGGGCAGACTGGATGGGCCGTGCAGGTCTTTTTCTGCCGTCATCTACTATGTTACTATGTATGTTACTATGTCTTCTCAGGCCATCAGTTTTGTTGGGCCTGTTTGGCTAGGTAAAGAATGCAATATGCATAAGAAGGAGGTAAATTATTAGGTTCCTGAAATTTTGTCAGGTGATTTATTTTCCATACATCTTTCCAGAATTGCTAATTTATAACTCATGAGATATTGTGCTAATTCCCTCATGGTGATGCTGTATGTTGCTGTGACCCCCCCCCCCCCCTCCCCCTCAGGCTAGGAAACCAGAACTCCTTTCATGGTTACCATCCTTTGGATAAATCTAAGTAGCATATCGGCCCATTTCTATGGGGAATGTGAGTGCGGCTTCAAAAGAATATTTAAAAACCTATTATTTATTAGGATTTATTTACTGCTTTTTGGAAGAAATTCACCTAAGGCGGTGTTTCCTACTAGTAAATGTATCCCATTTCTGTGGTATATTTTGGAATAGGGTGCATGTGGTATGTTGTGTTGTGCACGTTGCCGTTTCATGAGTGTAGCACTGGAAAGAGCCCTTGAGGGGATACAGAGACCTCTGAGGGGATGGGGTTGCAAGTATAAGTACCATGCTGAGTCAAACCATGAAGTCCAGCATCCTATCTCTGAGAGTGGCTAATGTAGGTCACTTGGTACTAAAGGAGACATCCATTTCCTGTTGCTCTTAAGTAAGAGGTGGCAATCCCCACCTCTGTCTGGCTAATAATTCTTAACCACATCCTCCAGCAGCAGCATGAGGATGTGGTTAAGGACATACACATTCCATCACTTAATTGTAGCTTGAGTGAAGAAATAGTTTTCTTTAGTATGTTTTAATTCTGCTGCCAGGTAGTTTCATGTGATGCCCTCAAGGTTCAATGACCTTTCTCTAATGGCTTGTTCTATGCTCATTATATAGACCTGTGTCAGATCATATCCTCTCTGTCTTCGCCTCTTCAAGCCGAAATGCTGTATCTTCTTTAACCTTCCTTCATAAAAAAAAAATCTGTTTCTTGCCCTTTATCATTTTTGTTGCCCTTTTTGTATCTTATT
This sequence comes from Microcaecilia unicolor, assembly GCF_901765095.1. NCBI lineage: Eukaryota > Metazoa > Chordata > Amphibia > Gymnophiona > Siphonopidae > Microcaecilia > Microcaecilia unicolor. Next base: position 262,234,244 of record NC_044031.1, on the reverse strand, counting down.
TTTAAATCTCCAGACCTTTCCCAACCCACTTCTAATCATATAGGGAACAGGATCAAGCCAGATACCTGGATTCGTTTCAAAGCTTCTCTTTGTTTTGGGGTAAAGTTCTACCCAGAATCTAAAATATAATTGTACAGCATCGGCACAAAAATTTATCAGTTTGGAACAAACTTTTGAAAGCACACCTTTTTGAGTAAGGTGACAAGAACAGTCTAAAAGGATTTCAACTTCATGCGAGTCACGTTCTGCTTTCACTCACCGCACAATGAGAATGGTTTTATGAGAGTCCAGCTGTGCCTTTTCTTCTTATGATATAATTGGGCAGTCATCTGACAATTACTAACAGGAAACTAAGAATGTGCTTTAAAGATTTTGTAAGCCTAGAATTATATGTTAGGCATACATGCAGTGAAAGTGTGAAGTTTCACAATGCGACTGATGATTGCGTTTACTGTTTGAGGCCCTTTGGCTCAGGCAGGGCCTCAGCGACGTGACAAGAGCAGGGCAGCTGCTAGGGGCTCAGCCTGGAACAGGGCACAGACATAGCAGCCAACTTTTAGAAATGATTGGGGGCGCTGAACTCATGAATTCAACACAAATTGCACCCCCCCCCCTCAAAAACACAGCATGGTGGGTTGTTACTGTGTGACTGACTAGACTATGATTAAATGTGAAGACTGGAGTATCTACCACAGAAAGGCAGTATATCGGCTCTATGACCCTTAGGGCTAGGTTTACTAAACGAAGCTATGGGCGCGTTTTTTAACACGCGTAAATGGTTTACGCGCGATAAATGCTAATGCGCCCACAGAAATGTATAGGCGCATTAGCATTTAATGTGCCTTAAATTTACAGGCGCATTAAAAATGCTAATGCACCTTATTAAACACTAGTAAAAAAGGCCCATTTCTGACAAATGAAACGGGCGCTAGCAAGGTTTTCCTCGGAGTGTGTATGTTTGAAAGTGTGTGTGTGAGATTGACTGTGTGAGAGACAGGGAATGAGAATCAGAGTGTGTGCCAGGGGCCCATCACTCCCTCCTCCCTCCCAGTTGCAGGGTCCCCCTCCCCCCTTCTCCCCCTCCCAGTTCCAGGGTCGTCCCCCCTCCTAGTCCCAGGGTGCATCTGAGTTTCAGGGTCCCCCCACCCTCCGTCCCTCAGGTTTTCAAAGTCCCCACCCTCCCAGTTCCAGGGCCACCTTTCCGCCCAGTTGAAACAGCTGTAGACTTGTTTCTGATGGAGCAACAACTTAAAAAGGAGAATGTGGAGCAGCAGCTGCTAGGTTTGTTTGGTTTAGAGTGTATGGCAATGATGGCAGCCTGGGTGAGTAAAGACATGCTCCTAAGAGTCTGGGAGGAGTTAATTGTTTTAGTTGCAAGGAGCTGTGCACCCCAGCTGACCTTGTTAATCACCCAGGGCAGAGTTCAGGGCAGAGTTAATTGGTTGACTTGCAAGGAGCTGTGAACCCCAGCTGACCTTGTTAATCACCCAGGGCAAGCACTCCAGGTGCCTGAGAAAACAATTATGTCCCTCAGCTATTTCTGTCTGTTTGATTTACTACTCTGTTTTCCAGGGCCGTGCCTAGGGTCTCTGGTGCCCCCCTGCAGACTATCAGTTGGCGCCCCCCCCCCCCCCGGTCTAGTATAAAATGCCATAAATAAATATAAACTTTTAACGTTGAGAACCTGATTATCAAAGTGCACATATTCCAAACACTATAATGAAAATAAAATGATTTTTTCTACCTTTGTTGTCTGGTGACTTTGTTTTTCTGATCATGCTGGCCCAGTACCTGATTCTGCTGCTATCTGTCCTCTTAATTCCATTTCCAGGTCTTCCTTTCCATTTATTTCTTTACTTTCCTCCTTTCTTGCCTTACATTGGTAAGTAAAAGCTGGGTCCTCTGCAGACTTGATTGTCCAGTGGATCCAGCTTCTGCCTACTTTCTCCATCCATGTGCAGGTTTTCTCCCTTTTCCCTCATCTCATCTGCTTCCTCTCTCTTCCCTCCCCTCCATCCATGTCGATCATTTCTTCTCTCTCCCTTCCCCTCCATCCATCTGCATTGCCTTCCTCTGTCTTCCTTCCCCTCCATCCATGTTCAGAATTTCTCCCCTTCATCCATGTGCATCTCCTTCCTGTCTTCCCTCCCCTCCATCCATGTCCAGCAACCCTCCTCTCCCACCTGCCTTCCCCTCCATCCACCCATGTCCAGCACCTTCCCTCTTTCTCTCCTACCCTTCCAGCCAGTGTCATCCCTCTTTCTCTCTCCATCCTTCCACCCATTACCCTCTCCCAATCCTTCCGTCCATTGTCTCCCTCTATCTCCCCTTCCTTCTAGACAGTTCTCTTTCTCGACCCTTTTCCATTCAGCATGTCCTCTCTCTCCCCATCCTTCCAGTGTCTTTCCTCTTTCCCTCCCTACCAGCGTCTTCCCTCATTCTGACCCCTCCTTCCAGCATTTTTCCTTTCTCCCTCCTTTCATCCAGCCTTTCTCAGTCTGACAGCTAGGGTCTCCCCCAGTTTCTCCCCAGCAGCTTCTCTCTCTCCTACCCATGTCCCCTCTTTCCACTCATCTCTCTCTCTCTCTGTACCCCCTTCCATCCAGCATCTTCTCTCTAGCTCTCCCCTGCTCTTTTCCATGTCCCTGGCTCTCCCCTGCTCTTTTCCATGGCCCCTCTTTCTCTCCCCATCTCTTTCTGGTTCTCCCCTGATTTTTTCCATGTCCCTGGCTCTCCCCTGCTCTTTTCCATGGCCCCTCTTTCTCTCCCCATCTCTTTCTGGCTGTCCCCTGCTTTTTTTCCATGTCCCTGGCTCTCCCCTGCTTTTTTCCATGTCCCTGGCTCTCCCCTGTTCTTTTCCATGGCCCCTCTTTCTCTCCCCATCTCTTTCTGGCTCTCCCCTGCTTTTTTCCATGTCCCTGGCTCTCCCCTGCTCT